>NC_069135.1:1915652-3256304 GCF_026914265.1 Mya arenaria | reverse complement strand
ACCGAAATAATGTACGTGGGATTTTTTTTGTTAATTTTTAGATTTCTATAATAAAAAAACACATCAAAGTTGGTCTTGTCAACGTAACTGCTGCCTATGGCATGACCCGGTATACCCTGCTCCTGGTATATAGTATAATGTGGATGTAAAGTATGCATGCCAGGAAAAGGTCATCCAAAGGGCATTCAAGCAAAATAAAACAAGCGGAATGTGTAAGCGTAATATCATTTAAAACAAAGCATAACAATTCAAATAGATAAATGTTATGCGTTTAGAAATGGCAAAGTTAGATGTAACATCAGAGTTTGCATTAAGGCACGGTTATCTGACAATTAAAAGAAAAATACAGTTTTCGCACAAAGAAATGTCCAACAACAAAAAGAAAATAATCAAAACACTTCGGTGGTGGTGCCGCTGTTCCAAAACACTTCGGTGGAGGTGCCGCTGTTCCAAACACTTCGGTGGTGGTATCGCTGTCCCATACACTTCGGTGGTGGTGTCGCTGTCCCAAACACTTCGGTGGTGGTGGCGCTGTTCCAAACACTTCGGGTGGTGGTGTCGCTGTTCCAAACACTTCGGTGGTGGTATCGCTGTCTCAAACACTTCGGTGGTGGTGTCGCTGTCCCATACACTTCGGTGGTGGTGTCGCTGTCCCAAACACTTCGGTGGTGGTGGCGCTGTTCCAAACACTTCGGGTGGTGGTGTCGCTTTTCCAAACACGTCGGTGGTGATGTCGCTGTCTTAAACACTTCGGTGGTGGTGTCGCTGACCCAACCACATCGGTGGTGGTGTCGTTGACCCAAACACGTCGGTTGTGGTGTCGCTGTCCCAAACACTTCGGAGGTGGTGTCGCTGTCTCAAACATTTCGATGGTGGTGTCGCTGACCTAAACACTTCGGTGATGGTGTCGCTGTCCCAAACACTTCGGTGGTGGTGTCGCTGTCTCAAACACTTCGGTGGTAGTGTCGCTGTCTCAAACACGTCGGTGGTGGTGTCGCTGTCCCAAACACTTCGGTGGTGGTGTCGCTGTCTCAAACACTTCGATGGTGGTGTCGTTGACCCAAACACGTCGGTGATGGTGTCGCTGTCCCAAACACTTCGGTGGTGGTGTCGCTGTTCCAAACACTTCGGTGGTGGTGGCGCTGTCTCAAACACTTCGGTGGTGGTGTCGCTGTCCCAAACACTTCGGTGGTGGTGTCGCTGTCCCAAACATTTCGATGGTGGTGTCGCTGACCTAAACACTTCGGTGGTTGTGTCGCTGTCCCAAACACTTCGGTGGTGGTGTCGCTGTCCCAAACATTTCGATGGTGGTGTCGCTGACCTAAACACTTCGGTGGTGGTGTCGCGGTCCCAAACACTTCGGTGGTGGTGTCGCTGTCTCAAACACTTCGGTGGTGGTGTCGCTGTCCTAAACATTTCGGTGGTGGTGTCACTGACCTAAACACTTCGGTGGTGGTGTCGCTGACCTAAACACTTCGGTGGTGGTGTCGCTGACCTAAACACTTCGGTGGTGGTGTCGCTGTTCCAAACACTTTGGTGGTGGTATCGCTGTCACTAACCCTGCGGTGGTGGTGTCGCTGTCACTAACACTGCGGTGGTGGTGTCGCTGACCCAATCACTTCGGTGGTGGTTGCGCTGTTCCAAACACTTCGGTGGTGGTGGCGCTGTTACAAACACTTCGGTTGTGGTGTCGCGGTAAAATATATTACGATCTTACACCGAAACAAGCAATTTTCCTCTATATATAACCCCAGTAAATATATTTTTAAGTTGAATTTACTTGTTAAAAGAAACAATATAAAATTCAAAGATTTTATCTATTTATATAATAAGGTTTTTTACTGACATTTTCCACTTAAAAAAGGTTTGTATGTTAATGTTATGGATCCAAAACCTGTTTACTTCTTGAAGCTCATTAGATTTTGTATATTTATGTTTTGTTACATATCAAAATGATCGGCATAGTCTTTAAACATCTAAAACAATCGTCATCGTAAACAAGAATTGCTCTTCCGAAGCGACATTTAAAGACTGCCAAGTTCATATCAAAGATATAAAACAAATACTTATCCGAGGAAAATGTATGAGGTATCTAATGTATTTATCACTTTTGAAATTGGCCTATTGCACCAGCACATGTTAAGAAATAAAGTTCGATGTCTAACTAAGATCAAAATTAAATATTTTTATATATATTTGTTATTTGTCCATACAATAAATACAGTTTTATATATAGTATTTACCTTATAAAACAGAAAAGGGATTATGTATAAAATCTAACTTTTTAAAGTCTTTTAGTTTGTCGTTTTATTAAGTACTTTTGTTAGATCGTTGGGAATTAGTATTTTATCAAATTTACGACAAAAAAATGTTTATATTAGACAAGTTTGCGCTCGAGTGCCTTTCTAAGCGCTATCTTTATGAACACCAGTGAGTGCTAGAAGCTTGACTGTCATGTCGCTGCGAGGGCCGTTCAAAAACTACGTATATACTGAACATTAAAAATCTATACTTTTACAGAATTGTTTATATATATACTTCACTGTACTCGTCAGAACTTTATTCTTAATTTGAATAATTAGCTAAGGTAAGTTGATTTTGCTTGATAAATTTTCATTTTAAATCAAGGTAGCTAGAGTAAAACGGCGCAACTCAATGACGCCTAATGATGTCAATTCAGTGACGTCAATTGATGTCAATTCAATGACGTCAAATGATGTCAATTCAATGACGTCATTTGATGGACTTGTTCATGTTTGCGAACAAACAGATATAAAGGCTTAAATTTATTGTTATTTTCTTTATTTACAACTAAGACCTTTGACTACTGATTGATGTATGTAATTAAAACCGATGCAAAATTACACCAATAATACAGTTCGTTGAAGAGTTTAGCATAATTGTATGTCAAGTAGAGCAAGCTAATATAACACCTAAATATCATGTTTTGGAGTTTCGTTTTGTTATGTAAAACAACAGGACGAATCTATGACAGCTTCAGATTTAACATAAAACGTATGTATATAAGTGGTCTTAATGCACTTGTTTTAATTTACAGCAATTTTATGAACAGAAATCAGATTTACATGAAATAACGATAAGAAGATGTTTCGTCCATATTCCGACGTCAACATTTTCTATCACTCACTTCGGAAATGTGTGCTTGATTCTCAGAACAATTTGCTCGGATTTGTTTATTATTCTTACTTTTTACCAATAGTTCAACAGTGCATTCAATTCAGAAGTTTGATACCATTATAGGCTTACATATACAAAAAGATGTCCATGATGGCGCTGAATCTATCTCCGGAGATTTGTGAAAACTCCAATAAAGCTTCAGAACAAGAAAGGCATCACCGATATAATGCTGATTAAATAATATCCTCTGAAAACAATTGCGTAAATTAGGAATTTAATATTGTTTCCTAAATCCCGGTGATAGTTATACCTCGCCAGGATACCAGAGTTAATCAAAAGACCAATATCTACCTAAGCAGTGACTTATATGGAGAATTAAATTCATTACTCATAAAATATATAAAAATAATTCCCTTGTCACTATAAATAGACAAAAAATCCAATAATGACATATTTGTTGCACCGAGTTTTACTAAACTATAGGATTTTAAAAATATGGGATTTTTACTCTTCATATTTTATATTTATTTTACAATAACACCATAACATATCGTGGGAAAATTGCTCTAATTTATCATAGTTTAACTTATATTTCTTATATACAGTTTATGTCTGGAAAATATGTTTGTAGAGCTTCCTGTGAAAATTAATTAAGTTTGACTCAGTAGTTTCAATGGAGCTTTTGAAGCAAAACCGGAAGTCGGCAATTCCTATTTTGTTGTCATTGATATAGAAGAGAAAATGATGTCATACTTGGTACGTTTGTGTAATAAAAATAATAAAATAATAATAATAATAATGATAATAATAATAATAATAATAATAATAATAATAATAATAATGATAATAATAATAATAATAATAATAATGATAATAATAATAATAATAATAATAATAATAATAATAATAATAGTAGTAGTAGTAGTAGTAGTAGTAGTAAACTATCATCGATGATATATATATTAATGCATATACAAAACAGTTCAGACTTTACCTCCAGACATAATAAGAACACGATATCAAGTGCTTCAAAATAAAGTCAATACTAACAAAGTGAGGATTTATAGGAACTTGGAAATATTAACAAGAGGTAAATCCTAAATGGCTTAATCTTGCGGTTAAGCGCAAGCTTAAAGATCTTTTCTCAACATCGTGGTACTCCCTTATTGAAAATGATAGCAACAGTCAATTTTATAAAATCTTCAAAACGTGATTTGGCTATGAAAAGTATCTTCATTCAACACCCAAATCATTATTATATCCACTAAATCAAGTTTAGAACAAGAAACCACAGACTACCAATAGAAACGGGCAATTGGAATAGAACACCAGTCAATGAAAGGAAATGCCAAACATGTAACAAACTAGGGGATGAATTCCATTTTTTATTCGAGTGTAACATTTTTGATAACGAGCGTAAGCAGTATATAAAACCATATTTTAACAGACATCCAAACATATATAAACTTGAACAATTGGTAAACACAACTATTAAAAAGGATTTTTTGAACATGTGTAAATGATATCTGTTATTCTTAAACAACTTCGTTAAACATTACTGATCTTATTTATCTAAGACTTTTTGCATATATTAGTTGACTCTCCCATTGTACTTAACCCATTTTATAACTCGTAAAGTTTCGTAAACACTGCTTGAATCCAATGATCCATTTGCAATATTTATCCTGTTAAACGGGATTATCTGGTCTTTAAATATTTGATTTATTTAAATGTATGTTATGTCTTTGAATCCTCAATTTGAGCCTCTGAAATGTATTGTCTTTATCAATTTCCTCAATTTTTTCATGTTGTGCATGAATTTGAGTGAATAAATGTGTTGACTTGACTTGACTTGTCAATCAAGGCGATCTCGATCTGTTTACAAATCTTATGCTTTTGTTTGCTTTGATAATTAATGTCAGATGTGTATTAATTATACTTTATATTATTAGAAAACGTCAACACCTAAATTAATCTTTAAGTTTTACAGGAAGACGACGGGTTTTGTAATGGCCCTCATATGTTGCAATTGTTATTTACAGTGGAAAACTACAAAAAAATAAAATTATATATTGACTTTGCTTTGGATTTGAACGAGTTAATACACACTGGACCCATATCTTTCTTGATTCGTGTTTGACGCATTTGGATCGGAGTTATGCTTGGAAAAAATAATAATTACAGAAATATGCAGATTAAGTAATTGCCACCGTTATAGGATTATTTTTATGACAGATACCTGAATATACTATTGATTTATGAGATGAAGCGTATTAACGAAATGCAAGTTAATATATGTACTTTCGTGGAGACTTTATAAGTGTATATATAAATAAATATACATGTCAATAAATTATACTATTTAATCGATTTCTTTATTATGTTTGATTTATGCAAAATGCTTTTTAAGAGGAGGTCTAAGTCATTAAACTATTTCAGGTAAAAGAAAAAAATGAATTCGTGTTCAAAGGAAATTTCGAAGTTTGATCTGGAAACGGACTCGCTTGAGGAGACTGACAGTGAAAGACATGGCGCCAAAACGAGGCGCCAGACATGGGCATCTCAGATCGACTTTATAATGACCTCGGTTGGGTGTGCAGTTGGGCTGGGAAATATCTGGCGATTCCCTTACCTCTGCTATAAAAATGGAGGAGGTAAATACTGTTTAATTGGAATTGTATTTGTATCTATATGACCGGTCAAACACAATACGAAAGTATATTTTATGTAGCATTTGCATTTTTTGTATTATTTGTGTAATATGTGTTTTTGTTAAACCCATTTAAATGTCTCATGCGCAGTGTATTCAAGGGGTTTGTTGCTATCACTTCTGCTTACTATTTTAATGTTATCAACATAAGAAGCTATACGTCAAACCTGATCTTGGTTCAAATGACAAACTATTATGACTTGCGAGTCCCCATTAAACAAGTAAACATGAAAACATATCGCATCGCCGTAATATGATTGCTGTTCCGTATCGAAAGACAAACATCACTCACGAAAGGGTAATTTTGGTCATGCGTTATGAATACTGCAAGATTTTTTTAAAAATTAATACATCAACATGTTTAATTAACATGAAAAATGAATGATTAACCTTGAACTATTAAATAAATAATGCATAAATGGAAAATACTAATTTCTGAAAACAAGATTCTCACCGTCTATTTAATGGCTCAAAACGCATAAATTATTAAATGATCGGTGAGTCCTAAATATTTACAGTGATCAACTATCGTCTTATACGGTAGACTTCTGCACCTGTCTTTCAAATTTAGCATGATATCTCACACAGGACCCATTATTTTGATATGTTTTCATCCTATTCGGTAATTCAACACACTTGTTTTAATTGTGGTACATCTTATTTGTGGGTAATATTGCATCTTTAATGAATCTACACTCGATGTAAAATGTTACACGGATAATTTTCAAATACGTAGAGTAGATTTTGTTTCAAAAAGCCAAGCCACGAAGAAATGCATAATTTTGGTGTGTTTTTTATTCCACAAACATTCTGGCTCAGTAATGGTTGACATTCGGAGCTCATCGGCCATTTTTTTTTATCGAAAACAACCTTGGATGTATATTGACGGTTTACATACTCAGAAATTGGTATGTAAGTCCGCTGCAAATAGATCGCGTTGTAATTTAATTTTAAAACTCTTGGTAATATCGAATATGTTTGCAACAATACATTTCACTGGCAATCAATTGAAACTTAACATCCGAGGTTGTATTCGATAAAAATGGCCGAGGAGTTCCGAATTTAATGTTTGAATGATTTGATTTAACGTTCACCATCGACGCAGGAAATGGTTGACGTTACTGAGTAACGCCTTTCGCGGGTGAGTGAACGCGTATGGGCCTGGCTCCCATGCACATGCGTCGGTGTTTTGATGAGAAATAAAAACAACATTAACCGTGTCAATAGATTTGAATAAGAATGAGCCATTTATATTTTTTGCCATAAATAACAATAATAATAAAAAAATTAGTGATGCTTTTGGGAAATATTCGTGAAAAATACACAAAAACAACCGTGCATACTGTCGCACACAAGTATGAGTTCCAGCCGTTGTATAGGAGTTTATAACGAATACCAACGGGGGCACATGGAGAGATGAGTGTGTATAAGTGAGGTTTTTGAGTCTGCAACAGAGGTTGGCATAAATATACCATTCATACTTCTTATCTAGGTGCTTTCTTCATCCCCTATTTCCTGTCGTTTATCCTGGCGGCGGCACCTACATACATCATGGAGATTAGCCTTGGTCAGTACATGAGCGCAGGGGTCGTGCATGCCTGGAAGGCTGTTCCCATCTTCCAAGGTACGTACATATATTTACCAGATTTGTATTACCAAGGGCTCGACGTGCCGACCGCACATTATTTCATAGAATGGCCTTGGTCAGTACATGAGTGCAGGGGTCGTGCATGCCTTGATGGCGGTTCCCATCTTCATAGGTATCAGGTCCATTTATGTACCAGGTAGGAATCCTCATGCCGTCCGCGTAAGCTTACATCCGGGAGATAAGCCTTGACTTGTGCATGAGCACAGAAGGCGTACAGGCCTAGAGGGCGGACCCATCTTCTAACGTGTCTGAGAGATATATGTCCGTGATATAAATCACCCAGGTCTCCTGACGCCAGCCGCACCTACCTTCCTCCCGGCGATCAGCCGCGGCCAGCCGAACGTGATTTTCTTATCGGGCTTATCCAATTGCAACGACGTCACGGTGGAAAAAATATTTAAAGAAAACCTTAACTGAATCAGATGTGAAACAGTGAAGCCCGCAAACAGCGCACTTTCGTTACGATTGGTTGCCACAAAATATATCAAAGAATAACATTAGTGACCATATCCACATTTCATGCAACAAAATGATTAAATTCTTCTCAGTACTTACGAGTCACCAAGTCACCTGGCACGTCTAAACATAGCATAATACTGATCATAATGAATTACACAATGAGGCAAAACAATATTCAGCACTTCAGCTTACATCTTTATATAAAAATTATAGCCGAAATAACATTGCTATTTTAGCTAACATTCTGAATGCATGTTGTGACGTAACAGCCACAGAACTCTCTAAGTGTTCACTTAAACTGTTGGAAGCCTTTAAGTTAATAAACAACAACCGTTCGAATGTCAGTTCTTTATTGTTCCACGTTCTTTCTACGTATAATAATAAGTTCTAAATACAGCATGACATTTAAGGTAATCCCGCATCCTAACTGCCGTCCATTAAGGACCCAAGGCCGCTTTTCTTGCCTTGCCTAACCCCTTTCTGTTTTCACATCCAAAATCATCTCTCTTATACTAATTTGTTGTCTACCTATGACAGCTTTACAACCACAGGAATACACGTTTTTGTAATTAACATGACCATTTTGTACATTTGTACCAGGTCGGCTGTCAACCATCTCCATATTCAAATGACAATCAAATATGCCCTACATTACTAAACATACAGTATGTAGACACATATACATTTAATTAAATCTTAATTATATCTTAAATATAACTTTGATTAAAGTATTACGGTATTACGTCACAATGTCTGGATCAACTTGTGTCTTCAATTGTTTTTTTCAGGGCTAGGATTTGCTTCGCAAATAATAACTTTATATTCAAACATCTACTACATCGTCGTTGTCGCCTGGGCTCTCTACTATATAGCAGTATCGTTTACAGCCAACTTGCCCTGGGCATCGTGCGGTAATCCCTGGAACACAGAAAGGTTTTATTTGTTATTATTTGTACTTGATAGTATATCACCATGGCGAAATGACTGATATTATTCTTATATATCTTGTTGATTATAGTGATAGTGCACAAACTTATGAATAAAGCCAATTGCACTGGACAGTCTAGGGATGCATATATTTTTGTTGTTATTTCGTAAATCGTTTGCCAACAGTTAAAACGTGTTTACCCGATTGTTTTTTTCTTTCGTCGCGCATTTTGTCGTTTTCCCAAATCAATATATTAACTACAACTGGTATATCAAACCGTACAAAGTAGCTTAAGTATTTTAAAGGCTTGTAATCCTAAATTAGTTTCCAACAAGGCACACGATTTTAAACCAGAATGCTTAAAATAAATCCAAAATAATATTAACTTGTTGATTAATTCAAAAATATCGCCAAATGAGGTCTAAATGACGTTACATCGGAAATGACATGCACTGTGTTCTTGTATGTACCGGTTTATTGGGAAATGGGGGAGAGATCGTGAAATTATATTTCGATGACTTTACTTTAATTAGTAATCAGGGAATAATCCTCAGTTAGTTTTAATAAACCATCAAAATGCATAAGCACTTGAAAGCTTTCTATAATGTCCAACAGTTCGGTGTGAGTTAAATTGTTTCATTCCGTCAATTGCATATCAAATAGTTTTAGATTCCTTAAAAAACAGTTAAAGATAGAAATTTTAAAAGGTTATTAAATGGCTATGTCGGCCGCTTAGCCACCTAATAAGTCTTATCGAGAAAGATTTGGATTTGAAACATTATGGTTTTGTTCTTGAGCTGTCGTTTCTTGTTCAAAACAAATTTAACTGAAAAAAGAAGAAGTGGTCCCGAAAGACCTGAACGATAAGAACACTGTGAACTAGATACTGGCCATTACACAACTAAAATAGTTCGGATACTTTGCGATGAAGAAAATAAAATATGATCAATATACAGCATGATATTAAGAGGAGCATGACACAAACGTACTTTGATTGTATTAAACTAACTTTATTTCGATGGAAAGTTTCCATTTACCTTAAATTACGACACATCTAGTGCTTAAAAAGCCGTAATTGCGCCATTTAACATACACGGACCATTCAATTAAATCAAGATAGCTTGCATGGAAAACTTTATTAAAAAATCACAATGGCGCCATTATTCACACACCATTGATTCAAATCAAGATAGGTAGCGTGATCTACTTTCGCTCTACGTTTTCAATAATTTTACCGTATTTTCTCTGCCTGCCTGCCTGTCTGTCTGTCTGTCTGTCATTTACGTTATATGAGAACTAAAATTGTTGTTTTTTAAACCAGATGTTTTGTAACTGGGATGACACTCAATCATACTGTCACCGATTGTGAGACTGTCACCAACAATTCGTCTGTCTTCAATTCCTCTTCTGTCATGATCAATACAACAGAATGTACGTCTCCAGGATCAACTTTCCCGCCTGTTGATGCTGTGGTGGAGTATTGGGAGTAAGAACGGCTTACATTTAATATGCATAATTATATATTGTGTATATGTGTAGATTACGTTTACTGAATGAAAGTACCTCAGTACACAAGTATCTCCAATATATTGCTCAAATCAGCTCTACGGATCATCGTTTGTAAAAGGTTATGCTCATTATGTAGTTTGTTTCCCTATTTCAATTGACTAATAGTAGATTATAAATGATCCTTGTTAGATGCTTAAGACTAAGGATTTATTGATATATCAGTTAGTTCATATATCGCATTTCCGTTCAGACATGCAATCTTGCAAATGGTGTAGCAATGAGCAGTTAAATCTCGTTCCTAATGTTGTAGCAACCTTCATCTAGAGAAGATAATACACTTATATCTCTCTTTGTAGACGGGGAGTCTTGCAAATATCCCGCGGACTTGAAGAACCGGGACGGGTTGTGCCCGGCCTGGCTGTTGCTCTTCTGGTTGCGTGGGTATTGGTTTACCTGTGTATATTTCGGGGCGTGCGATGGACAGGGAAAGTGAGTATGTAAACCGTCGAAACAAATAACCAGATGCCAATTTTCAGCCAATATTTCACACTCGAGTATCGTGTTGTTTGATAATAGGTGTAATTTAAATCATTTGAAGAATCGACAAACAACATGAAATAAACCATAAAGCGTAGCTACGCACATTTTTGATACATGTTTAAGTAAGATTATACATGTACGATACGTTTAATATTGTTCAGTATTTTGATAGTAAAAAGGTCCACTGGTCGTCTGATGTTGCAGTATTTCGCTGCTATGCAAAAAAGTAAATCAAGATGTTTAAGGATAATATCAGAACTATACGTATTGACATTGTCATTTCTCACTTTTATAATGCTTTGTTTTGCTATTTTAGATCGTGTATTTCACAGCAATTGTCCCCTATGTACTTCTGACGGTAATATTTATTCGCGGAGTGACACTGGAGGGAGCTGCGAATGGTCTAGTGTTCTACCTACGACCAGATTTTTCGCGCCTCCTGGACGCTCAAGTTTGGATAGACGGTGGAACTCAAGTCATTTATTCCATTGGGGTCGGACAAGGCTTCATGATAACTCTAGGAAGCTACAATAAATTCAAAACAAATTGTGTTAGGTTAGTCTAAGACTTTTGTCGAAGCTCGTAGTTCTAGTTTAAAGCGAATATATATATCCGCTAGGAAAAGGCAACACTTACACGACTTGTAACGAAAACACTCATTTCCACCATGTCCTACTTTTTCTCATTTAAAGATGCACTCTTACTCCCAAATAAGATTTACCACAAATAATCCAATTGTTAAAATATACAAAAACGGGTAAATCCATGTCAAAAACAGTGGTTCTTATGAAGGCTACCGAAGTTAATTTGAAATAAAGATGCATAAAACAAAGTATTTCTAGCTTATAAGACGATAGTAAATCATATAATATGTTTGCGTTTTCAGCTTTTAAATACGGTTACAATATTGTTATCAGTAATTTATATTTTTCATAAAAGCGTTATTTAGTCAGTAGATAAAGGTTTATCACTCAATTATTATTACGATCGAAGGACGTTTTTATACACACTTCAAAAACTCATTAAAAACATACAAACTTATCAATGTAATTATTTTCTCCTCTGCAGAAATGGACTCATCATTATGGTAATAAACAGTTTCACGAGCGTGTTTGGTGGTCTTGCTGTTTTTGCAATTCTCGGCTTTATGGCTCACGAGACACAACAACCAATAGACAAAGTCGTGGATACAGGTAATATTTGTTATATGTAATTAATTATCTGTTTTTAATTGAGATGTACACAACATTACAAACGAGGGGCCACTCGTATAAGTAAATCACAGATGAGACAGTTTTAAAGTACGTCTAAAGTTTTATATACTTTTATTGCAAGGGTCCAGTTGTTTTGTTTCTCGTCTATCCTAAAGCAGAGAATCAGATATGTTATATCTCTACGCAGGTCCCGGGTTGGTGTTCCTTGCCTACCCTAAGGCGGTGACTCAGATGCCTCTATCTCCACTCTGGTCTGTGCTTTTCTTCATGACCATCTTGTTTGTTGGGCTGGATAGCGAGGTACAAACTTAAACGGTGTAATCGATCAATAGGTCCTTGGCTATATAAACAATACAAAGTATAATATTCCCGGATTAAAAGTGTTAGATCTAATTTGATGATATCATTATAATATTGGCTGTGCGATCAATATATGTTAAATTAATTAAATAAAAGATTAAACTGCAAAACGTCCAAGAACGCTAGACGTACGACTGCAGTCACATAATAATGATTTTCAATACAATAAAAGTTTGCAGGAGTTGAGGCTTTCCTTACGCCGTTCATGGACAGGTACCCGAAGATCCTATACAAGCCTAGAAACAGGATGATTTTTGTGGGCGTTTACTGCATTTTCTGCTTTCTGATTGGCTTATCGATGGTTACACAGGTATGGGACAAGCTCAGAAAGCAATCATGAATTGTGTTCATCTTTACAATGGAATTCATAAAGGTCTCACATGGAAATTCGATCCAAATTAATGCAATACCTTCATTTCTTCGCCTTATTACAATGCAATATGATTTATATGCGTTCGTATGCCCGTATTTACCACTACACATATCGATATCTGACAATATGGTATACAGCTTGCCACGTCAAAAATTTGACTATGAATCATTCCATGACAACAGAAAAAGAAAGCCACTGAGGCATTGAACGTAATCAAAGACTCTGAAGAAAAACTATTATTGGGGATGAATTCCATTACTTGTTTGTGATCATTTTATTGAAGATCTAGATATACATCTATAGATATATGAGTGTTACTACGATATCAAATAGTTTAATATATTTGTTGTCATTGACTGTTTCATTATTGTTTAACCTGTTGCTATCGCATGCATACTTTATGCCTTGATATCAAAGTTTCAAAGTTCAAAGACACCGTGGGTGTTACAGGGAGGCGTTTACCTATTCCGACTGATAGATTACTATTGTGCCAGTGGTCTGGTCCTTCTGGCAATGGTGTTCTTCGAAACTCTGGCCATCGGATGGGTTTACGGTAATTCTCGAATGGGATTTCTGTTGTATTAATAAAACATTTAGTGTTCGTTTGACGACAGTATTGATACACATCTGAACCTGTCGATTTCAAAAGGATTTCAAGAACTATGCTTTTGAATTTAAAACTGGATGCTTTCCAGAAAAATACAATTCTAATGTGTATATTTTTTCGTTTTCATTTCAAAAGAATTAATAATTTTATCTCTAAGGCGTAAAAAATAAATTTTCTTTCATGTTTCCCGACCTACCCTATTCGTTAATCTACACCCTTTAACTTCTTATTCCCCTTAGAAATATTGTTTTATCTTTTTTTAAAGTTACAAAAAATGTACTTTAGCTTTTAAAAATACCAGTGATGCTAATACTTATTGTTTAGAAGTTTATAAGCATATATTTTTGGTCAAAACACTATGCCTTTTTTTCTACCTGCCTTATTTATTTTAGGGAGGCCTTAAACCTGAAACAAACGTGTTGTTTTTTTCGCCTAAAGGCAGATTCTCCTGGCCTTTCAAACTTAATGCATGTACTGGTGTCGGTATATTACCTTCACTATATGTACTAAGTATTTTTTAAACTAGTAGGCCGAATGAATGAATATACGTCTGCATTCTCTAAATGAAGTTACTTTTGTAGGAGCGAGTCGATATTACGACTCCCTAGAAATGATGATTGGTTATCGATGTGGCCCATGGATGCGCATCGCATGGCAATTCACAGCTCCGTTAGTCATAAATGTAAGTAACCATCTTATAATCGTGAGCTATTATTTTTATAACTTTAAATCAGGGGCGTACCTAGGTCAAAATCTAGGATACGCACAGTCTAGGGGGGTCCGGGGGTATGAAATCCAACATCGCATTTGGTGCTATCTAGGGGCGTTTTTGGCACGTATAAAAGCATACAAATAGATGAATATTTATCTTAATTAACATTGTTAGTCCCGATATTTTTTTATTATTTTTTCCAAAAATCAATACTTGTATTTGATTTAAATAAACAAAAAGATCTGGGTGATGGGTGGCGTCTCTATTTAACATCCAATCCGCTGAATAATTGAGATATTGCGTTGACCAGAAAGGCTTGCGCACGGGAGCAGGATTTTTCAACCCCAAGACTTTTCAACCCCTTCTCAAAACGAAGACTTTTCAACCCCTATTTTAAAGACTTTTCAATCCCTACCTGTTTGGACTTTTCAACCCCTAAATCAAAGACTTTTCAACTCCTAGTTGATATTGAAGGCTTTTCAACCCCTATATCAAAGACTTTTCAACCCCTATTATTTTTGTCAGCCAGGTGTTGTCTTTTCATTGTTTTTGCAAGAAACTTAACCAATTGTTATTGAAATACAATTAGAGATTTGTTTGGCTTATTTGTTACACTTTTCTCCAAAGTATTGGATGAAATTTACAAAGGCTTTGCCTTGATTTACTAAGCACTTGATGGTTAGGTTTTTTCAAAATAATATTCCGACCATTAACAATGGTACGGTAAAGTAAGATTTTGGTGCTTGGTTACTCCGAACATGCAATTGTTGTATTATTCTGAAGGATATTACATATCTCAGCGAATTCACATATATTATGTACAATGTTATTACCATAATTGTGTTCTTTAAATAACAAATTTGAATAATTGCAAAAGAAAATGAATGCAAAGAATAACTACAACTAATAACTAATAAAAGAACATTCTACTTTTTGTGCCTGTAGAATGCCAATAAAAACCTGAACTTGAACATTTATAAAACTTTCTTTGCTTTTAAAAAAGGTCAACAGTGGAAAGTATTTTTGTAGTACCATATTGCTATTTCAGTACAGTTTGATTTTAATTCTTGATAATGTATTATCTAAAAATTCAGAGTTTGCGGGTATAAATAAATAAAATATATTTTTTGTTTGATTTAAAATCCTGAAAATTATACACAAAATTTATCAAGCTGGCCATAGTTTGGAATGATGGCCATGATATTAGAACCTTAGTTAACTGCCACTTTCAAGTTACTATAACCTCAATTAAAGGTGTTATGAAGCCCCTTAATCCCTTAGGAATTTATGACAATGTCACACGTGTTGCCCATTATTGAATGTGCGACCTTCATTCCATTCTTTAATTGCATATATGAAAAGACAATACAATGCTTATAGCATTTTTTTACATATATACCACTTTATAATAGAATGTCCTTATTTTTTTAAACTGAGAAATAAAAAACGTTAATAAAATCTTATGTTACATTTATGTAATTTGAAAGCATTTGGAACTCAATCTATAATACATTTATAACATCTTTGAACTCAATGTATACTTTTGTATTTCTTAAACATTGTCTGCTAAATCATGATATTTTGAAATATTATGAAGAATTTTATTTAAAGTTCAACTCATTTTATTGTCTTTTTTATTGATGACAAAATGTTTTAAAAAAAGTGTTTAAAAAAACTAAAAGAAAAACAAACAAACGCTGTTTCAATTATTTGATGGAGCAGTACCATGCACATAATATATTGTGTGAGGATTTCCTCAGGGAGATAAGGAAGATTTATGGCTAAATGACTAAATAGCTAAATGGACAGTCGAGCATTTTTTTTACTTATTTAAATGTAAATATTTAATGAATTATTGTATTATCATGTGTTTTAAGTATGTATATTTTGTATGTATTACATATTTTTTGATTGTTATATTTTTAGTCTTAATATATTCTTGATTTTTAAAAGAAATTTCATAATAAATTGTTTACTGTTGTAGTTATTTTCTTAAAAAGGTGAGAAATTAAGGGGTTGAAAAGTCTTCGTTTATTAGGGGTTGAAAAGTTTGTTTAAGGTGGGGTTGAAACGGCTTAGCACTTTTAGGGGTTGAAATGACAAAGGGGGTGAAAAGTCTTTGATTTCACAAATGACAAAGGGGTTTAAAAGTCTTGGGGTTGAAAAGTCTGACAGCCGCGCACCTCACCGGTATATTTAATCACATGCGGAGTCTGAAACTGTCTCCATGCTATGCTTAACAGTATCTAGATAAGTTAATAAAATATTGTAACTTAACACAAATAGATCTATACTTAATTATTTTGCTTTTAAAATGTATGGGAAAATATCTGTTCTTTCACGGCACTAAAATGATGATAACAATCAGAATATCATCGAACTTGTATTCATGCACACCTGACGATTTGTAAACATGATAATTAAACGCACCTGTTAATGTGCTTTGCTGTGGCGTTTACATGAAATTTATCACTCAGGCATACAACTATCGTAATCGGATCAGTTATTTCTTACTCTTCTCACGGTGGAGAACCCACGTGACTTATTCGGTAAAGTGCACGGCAACAAATGTCAACAAGTCTCGATTCAGGTAAGGTTTTTAAAGATAACTTTCTTAATATTTGGAGAATTTTTGTGAAATAAAGACCATAAACCCCGCATTTAAGAGCTCGATCCACGGTAATAAAGAACTTTCTCTAATATTCTAATGCTTTCCTGAAAATCTTGACCAACTGATTTCTCAGAGTTGAAATCTAAGGCAAAGTACACGGCTTTTGACAAATCTCTGGGTTCTCCACCGTGCTTCTGATAAGTTCATATTCCAGTAGCTTCTTAAGATTATGTTTTTCTTAATTGTTAAGTATGAGTGTTTTGATTGGACTAAATTTAAAAGCAAAAAAGTTAAAAAAATCTTAAACTGAAGAAGCGAATGTAATATATTACCTAGACTTCAACAACATGTTACATAATAGTTATCGGTAGGATATTAGGAAGAAATACAGTCAAATCAGTTTTAAGCGACCAGTCAAAACCAAAAACTAGGACAGTGTGGTCTTTGAAAAAGGTGTTCAATTAATGCAGAACGCTTTTATAAGAGCGTTCTAGAATAGTTTCTTTTGGCATTAAGCCACCAGCTGTCATTAATAATCTTCAATACTGTTTGTTAATGACCGTCTAAGAATAAGATACAGTCAACCTGTCTTTAGCGGATCTATTCCCTAAATATGGCACTGTGCATAACAATGGTTATTAAATTCTGAATAAAAGAGCCAGGCGACGATCCTTCTTTCTTGCAAATATGTCAACATGTTCGGCGTTGATATTGCGTTCGCTGTAAATGTTCATCAAACCCAGGCCTGACATTCGCTCAGTTGTCATGGTACTCCTCAAATACGTTTTGACTCGACGCATTGTCGAAAATGAGCGCTCAGCCGTGGCCGTTGCTACTGGCATACACAACAGAGGCAGATCCTTATGTTAGGATACGATGCCTCAGTAGCTACGTCCAATGCTTTTTCCAGGGTTGAGTAGGGAGCAGGTAAAGTTACAGTCCACTTCGCTGTCCAACGTTGACACTCTCGCTCGAAAGTCGGCTCGTCATCTGGCAGGTCTAACTTGAACTCCTGGAATATTTCTATCGTTACGGCATGGGTGAGACCGTCGACCTGCAAATAAATCTTTATTGTATTTTCGCACTTATGCCATTTAAATATATGCGGCCAATGATCCGGTGCTTATTAAATTAAAGGGTTTCATTTGTTTCATTAGGATTTTCTTATTATTGTGGAAACGATCAATAATTATTTAATTTTAATATCTTTAATGCATGCGCATGTAAATGTATTCAGATACTAACCCGTTACCTGGCAGGCAAGTCGTGTACATGCGCGATATTTTTTCAACTTCCGATTTTGTTTTCTCACACTCCCTCGACCTTTTGGTAATATCACTGTGAAAATGTCAAACAACTTGGATCCAAATGAGACGCCGAGCTGGGTTTTCTTTGGAGATCAACATTTCTTAAATGGGTCTTGAAATTAACAGCTATTAACCGAGACAATTTGCGAGGTTAATAAATGTCTTTCTCGAGACGAACTTAAGATCTGGATCTCAAAAGAAAACGAGTGACGGATTATTGTTATTACCTAAACAGTTTTGTGTATGAAATGCGATGCTTACGAATTCACTTCGTTTTTTTGTTATCACACATGTTCCGTGAATTGTTCTCAAATCGAAGATAAGAGTATTTATGTGATAAAAGGGCATATCAAAAGTAGATTGAAGGTCTTGCAGGGCACACCACATGCAAAACAAACAGCCACCCAATCAGATCAAGACCAGACGGCACAGAAAGGCGGTGCAACGATGACTCTGCGATGACGAATCTACTCCTCGAGCCGAGATAGCAAACAAACGGATGTGGATAAGCTAAGAGAAGACTTTCGAGAAGGATGTTTTAATAAATCATGCATGATATATCGTAACATTATATAGTACTGACCTGGAAGGGAACTTATACTGGTGAACGTTGTTTCAAGTTGCGGTTAATAGCTCTTTCTTCTCACTGTCGTCTAGTTTTTGCCCGAAAATATCACTGTAAGGCGGATTAAATGTCTGTTCAGTCATTTTTAAAAGTCCCGCCTTGTAAACATCAGTCGGATCATTTACCAGGAGGTCAACAGGATCCACACCGATTTGGCAGGTTATGGGAAAATAACGCGTGTATAACGTTAGTTGAGATCTACATCGTGATCACCTTTTTGCGGAATTTAGGTATTACACTATAAAAACCAACAAACGATAAAATTCGGACGTAATTATTTCTTATACCCCCCCCCCCCCCGAGCCTTTACTTTTTATTGCATTTTTGGAACTTTTATTTTTTCGCTTTTTTCTGACGAAGTGTACGCATTGGCATACTGGCGTATGCCTGGGTACGCGCCTGCTTTAAATGCATTTATTTATGTAACATTCTTTTTCTTAATTGTAAACCTTAAAACTGCACTCTCACAGATTGAACGTGTTGACAACTTTTTTATTTCTTGTCTTGGAACGAGCATTTTTTTGCGTACATATCTGCAAACCACTGATAAAAGACTGCTGACAGAACATCAGATCGCAGATTCATATATTTCCGTTCCAAAATCGATGAGACGATGATTAATGCATTTCTCTTAAACCGTTAGTAATCCATAAAACGTTAATTTTGGAATGGAAATATGAAAATCTGCGATCTGATCTTTTGTCAAAAGTCTTCTATCACTGGTTTGTAGATACTTATGCAATAATTTGCTCATTCAAAGACAAACAATAAAAAAACATTTGAAGAGACAGTAAATCTGTGAGAGAGCAGCTTTAAAAGGTGCTGCTTAATTTAAAGTTTAACCTGTTTTGCAAACTGACAGTAAAAAACTGTGTCGAATCTGTAAGTAGACTTTAAATACAATTTAAAACCTAATTTCTCATCCTTTAAACATAATTATGTCATTAGGATTGAAACAAATGATTCAAAAACAAACACGAAAAACAATCTGGGGGAAAAAGTAAAAAGAGATTCTAATCACATTTCAATCAGAACAAAGCCAGGAAATGTGAGTTTGACAACGTTTTGGAAATGTTCAGCAGGAAGTATAACAGTGCGAGTATACCACGTGATAAATTGCGTCATAACTGCTCCGTCGGAAGGCAATATTTTGCTTCGAATGAAGACTTAAAACAAGGTGTACTTTACTATTTGTTCAACATTTTAAATGAAAACTAGAGCAGTCTACCGGGAATTCAGAGCCCCGCCTTCGGTGTTTTACCAGAGTTTGATTGAGAGTTTAGTTTCTTAAAAAAACTTCGACAAACCTTTTCACCATCTGCCGCGCTGTCAAAACGCTATATTGGAAACAGGTTGGTCGAGAGGTTTGAGAAAACCGTAAGCACGTTTTCAAAATCCTGTAATAAAACGAAGACCGGGCTCTTTAAGCGGCATAGACTGCCGTTTCTTTCACTCTAAATTGTAAAGACAAGTAGAAGTTATCATTGTTTTATGTCTTCATTCCAACCAAAATGCTGTCTTCCGACGTAGCATTTATGATGCAATCTATCACGTGACACACACACATATAATCGCCGAATGTAACCTCCCTAAAAATCGGCATAACGATCTGATACAGGCTGTCGATTGAGACAATGCTGTATTAATTCTAATTAAAAGATGAATATTTTGTGTCTGAAAAATCTCTCTTCCAGATGTATTCTCAGTTTTATAATGGTGTAACATTCGAATCTATACATACTTTTTAAAACAATGACTTTAACTTGTTCACTTTCAGGGTATATTCTGGTTCCAGCTTTCTACTTATAAGCCTTTAACATTCAGCGATGATTACCAGTACGCTCCTTGGGCAACGGCTCTCGGCGTGTTCTTCACATTGTCATCAATTTCATGTGTCCCAGCGGTAGCTGTATATCTCCTTATCAAATCTCCTGGTTCTCTGAGAGAGGTATGCTGCTATCTCACGTATGCTCCTACACTGACGCAAACACTTATCCTCTATAATAGTTTCCGATCAATTGCCGAAGTTTGTAGATCAGCTACATATAACTCATCTACTAGTCACCATAACGTTTCAAGACAAGAAAATCTTCACAACATTCCAACTTCGTAAACTTTACTATTTCATCCGCAATTTGTTAATCACTTCGTACGTCGTCAAAATCTAAAAATAATTTGATCACACTTAAGTTCTTCAGTTACATAATTTGCTCGTTTTTTAGAGATGGCAAGCGCTTACTACACCAGAATTGAAGAAACATCAACTCTTCCCGGGCTGGGAAAATACAAACTACAAGTGGAGTCAAGTGGAATACAAAAGTCACGACGCTAATAACCCTTTCAACTTTGACTCGGGGATTTAATTTCATAGTTAGAGGTGTTTAGTTTAATGTTGTGAACAGTAGATTCTAATTATCATATATACCTCTGAATATAAATTGGTAACACTGATCGGATAACTGAAGAGTAAGAGTGTTTGCCACTTGTCTGTCATCTTCAGTCGGCGGAACAAACCGACATAAAACAAGTAGTTTACAGATATTTGCCAACAGGCGTGTGTTGTTGTAGCAAAATCAGTCCTATCTTCGAACTGGTACCTAACATTGCAGTAAATATTGGGCTGTAATTTCGCTAAATTATAGTTGACATTTGAATTAGACAATTGTGACACATGCATGATATATTCTTCCGCATATGATGAATGCCCTCCAATCTGACAGCCTTTCGCCATCTTAATTGCGACGGTTCTATTGAGTATAGACCGTGGAACATGTAGAGTGTATATCGTCACAAAGTTTGACTCAGTTGTGGTCATCTGTGATCATTCAAATATTTTGGTTGTTCTGTTAGCCGGACAGCCGGAACAATTTCTACCCGAAACATATATTATTCGACAATAAGTTTTTTCTTCTGGACGGACGTATATCTTTTGCGGCCGGATATTTGTTACTCCGAATATATATATTTATATACATGGTATTAAACTGGTTCGGAATACCACTTATTGGTTATCACTCTTAGAAAACTCGACATTTGGTCCAAATGATTGAAAATTCGTTTCACGGTGTTGTGTCTAGTGCTCACTAGAATGGTGTAGACCAAAGGTTCTAAAATTGCTGTGCCATAGAGAGCGAAGAGGACACATACTAATTGTGTAAAGCTGAAGCTTTAACAAAATAATAATTCCATGAATTATAGTTAAAAAGTTAGGACAATATTTCAATTCAAACACGTGTTGTTATTCCTACAATACATAGTGAAATAAGGTTGTCCATTACACCGGAAACAATAGAACATAAATTACATTTCTTTCACCTCATTTAGATATCGAATGTTGCATTTGTAGGACTAACCTACAGTCTCAGTCCACAAAGCCGCACGACTTCAAGTAGTTTGTCCTAGAATCTTCTTTTTTTACTTTTTTTAAATCGTCACTGAATAAAACTAAAACTTTGTGGGTAAAATAATCTCTCGATATTTCTTGTGAATACTACTATCTGGTTATTGACTTATTCATTATGATACTTGTTGGAACCCAAACTATCCAAGATGAATAACTCATGCATGGACTTGGCGTATAATCTTACGACTTTTATTTCCCTCAACATACACACGTGCACTAGTGTATAACACCGGGACCCCCGTTTAACGTCCCCCCAGCTGACGAATCGTATGCATAAATGGTGAGGCAGGTGATCGAACCTGCGATCCATGGGTAAAACATCAGCGTGTCATTTTGATTTCAAGAATTTTGACCTTAGGTACATCAAGACTTTTCAAGGCCTTACTAGTACTTTGATGAAAAAGATACATTACTGAAAATTACTTCTAAATCTACATGCTGCACTTTAAACATATCTCGTTTAGTTTTCAGTACCCACATCACCATGGGAGGCAGAATCTTATGTCAAGCATTGATAAAACAGATTCTGCAGAGATTATTGAATAAGATGTTTTCATTAAATTATGGAAATCTTTCAAATGTCAATCCAATTTCTTTCTTATCAACACTGTGCCACCAATAATCCAAGACTGTCGTATCTGCTAAAGCCGCCATTCGCCGAATCAAGGCATTTACTTGTTACCCAGTGAAGCAAGAAACATATTTCTTCTATAAATCAACATAACCATTTACCTACCTTGAAAAATGTACTCAAAACATCGGTTGTCTGCTTTTTCATGAAGTCTTAAGTTGTGTCTTAAACTGAACAAATCATATGTCATGATCTTCTTCACATCCTAACCGATGATAATCAGTGCGATGTTGTCTACCAAATGTGAACTGTTTGGTCATGGGTTCCTTCCTCTGCTAAGAACCTATCTTACTTTGATTTCTTTTATTGTGTTGCACATTTTGGTTTATTAACATGTATTCAAGCAAATGTCATTACTGTGATATTTCATGAACTTTGAATAACGACCACGTTTATACAGTTTTATTCGTAGAACAACAGTTTATTGAGCCAACAAAATTTTATATCATACATAAGTAAGTAGTAAACAATGACAACGTATATTAATGTTAAAACAATCAATTCATACAGCGTCAATCGTTTTCAACATCGCCTTATCCTTATTTAAAGAAGCATGTCTTTCAGTACCATAACTCTGTTAAAACAAACATGTGATCATGTACCATAACTTTGCAAAGACAAGCATTTCCCAAAGTGCCATAAATTTTCACAAAAACCCTCAAATAAGATTGCACAGTAAAATCACAAGCGTACAGCGACGTTCGTCCATTGTTCGTTGTCGATCAGCGGACATAACCTCGTACATGTAGTCAAATTAAATTAATGTAGAAGTGTTTTTAACATTAAAGTATATTGAATTTTTTCAATAAGGACACTGCAAATAATGTATTTAGGATTTTTTAAAGTATTATTTCGTATAAGGAATGAGATATTAATATTAGGCAACTTACTTAGCATAAGAAATGTCTTAAGCAGTTTTATGAATACCGTCTCAGGACGATGAGACAATTACAGTTCATGTTTGACAATGGTGACAGTTTTCTGTATGCTTGTTTTAAATAAATGCAATTCATTTTATGAAAGCGCGTTAATTTAAAAAAAAACACAATAATACTAATATTTCAAATGAGCATTTTTGTTTTAAAAACAGCAGAACTTTGAGGAACGTGTATTTGTCCATAAAAATATGTTTGTCTTTAATAGGTAACATGTATATTGAGTTGCGATTTCTCAGTCTATTTTTACATCAAAATCGTAGTGTTTGCCACTTTCAGAGGTAGCCATGCCGATGATATTAAATAATGGTGAAGGAACGCCTCCGAGTTGGTGCCGTGAGATATTTGATAATGTTGCTTAACGTCGCCAAGCTTAGCAGTTCACGCGCTGATTTTATTTTTCGTTGCGTTTTGTCTATCCTTTATGCGTAGGTGTCACGTAGCCGTGTCACCTTTGAGAGTCTGATATCTAATCTCGTTATCCTTTTCTCGGAAACTACACTTGCCGCTGCTCGCTTGTTCCTATTATGTGTTGACAAAATGTGTTCCATCGGTTTGGAGCCGACTTAACGTTCAGTTCACTCTTCCTTCACCACCATAAGTACGTTGTCTACCTGTGATTTGTACACAAGATCCACTGGGCTGACCTCTATACATATGCGGTCGCTGACCGCGACTTTCGCGGACGTTATGAGATTGCTGGGCTCCATGATTTGCTGTCGCTCCGGAAGCGCGGGGTCTCTGAATGGGACGCTGATCAACTTCTTCTGCACCATATTCTCGTCTTCGCCCTTCCGCACGAGGACGCTGTGTGCCACCTCGGACCGGGTTGTTCGCCCGTCGAAGGTGAAAGTAATCTGTGAGTAGACCCTGTATAGCCCGGCTTCCGGCACAACCACACAGGACTCGTTCCTGCTCGAATGCACGCGGGAGCCTGCTGTCTGCTCCGACTCCTTCCATCGTAACAAACCATATTCTGTAAGACAGACAAAATTCGTACAACTAAAATGTATTTTACCGATGCACGGCAAAGACATGTTTTAAATTGTACGTTACGGGTCAATCGTAGTTACTCGGCCATCGCCTGCAAGCTAGGAAGGTAGTCTGATTGTGTTACGGGATATAGGGAAGTATGAGTCTTGAGTACTGTATTACCAAAGCTTTTCACAAGTTCTCCTTTATTACTGAACAATTTGTAATGCGATTGGGAGGGAACATGTTTTGTTTCATCTCGCAAATGAGTGTCAGTTTGTCAGTAAAAGAGCTTATAATGCACCCGCTCTAACATGTACATACCCATCAAAGAGTTCTGATCTAGGACAAATCTTCCAACTGGTTTGCTATGATCTTCATTGTCCGTATCTAGATAAATGTAGAAGATCAAGGTTTATTTTACGATATACCTGTTGGCTTCATATAAAGGGCTTCTTTTATAGTTTTCTTAATCGAATTAGTCAACAGTCATATACATGTACCTGATACAACTGTTCGTTTCTATTCGACCTTAATTTGAAACGCAGCATTTATTATTATACTTTTCAAAGTTGTGATCATGGTTAATAATCATTTTATTTCATAATCCAATGATATTCAATTAGATTTATTGTATTTCAGCTTTATAACAATAATAGTATTGACTTACAGCGTTCATGCCAGTGCTCCTGGGAAGTTTTCATTTCATTGACCTACAAACAGAAAACGAAAGTAGAACTATTGGAACGGCCTAACCAACAATATGAAGTCAATCTTGACCGGGAAAACACATCCAATTTGTCCTTGAAAACGTGGTATTTCCATATTTTTGTTTAATTGATTATGTTGATAATGTAAACGTTAAAACTATTTTATTTCACTTGGTCAATAATGTTTTGTTTAAAAATAATTTAAGTTTTTCCAACTGAGGTAAAAAAGCTCATTTTAAAGGCATGGGGAAGTAAATGCATTTTGAATGGACAAATATAAGTTTCAAGCGCAAGTGCAACTGTTAATTAAAAATATATGTCTCATTTTTATTCTATTTAAAACCCGTTCTTTTCACAAGTTAGTATACGTTAAAATTTAAAAATCGTCATACCGACGGAACTGCGAGAAGCCCGAAAGTGGACGGTCTGCTCATGTAAAAAACTGGGATGATGACAGCACACGACAGCAGACATCCGATAAGGGCGCTTACTAGTATTAACAAAAACACACTCCCACATGTCCATTCCGCACGGCTTCCGGTGACCGTTTGACTCGAGGAAGATTTGGAAGCTGAAGAGTTCCCACTGTTGCTAATATCTATAACACTTTCCTCATGACTTCGACTATTCGCAAGCAAGTTTTTACGTTCCCTTTCTTCGTTCACGCTTTTTTGTCTTGAGCAAAAGCAACACCATGCTTTATTCCGGTCATCCGCGCCGTCATGGCCTTTCCCTGATCTATGTATGCCCAATTCATCTATTTCCCTTTGTGGAAAGCGCTGTGCTTCCACCCCTTCATTCACACCTTCCCCTTCTTTCAAGTTGTCGTAAACTAACGCCGGTATAGTCATAGCCATGTATGCCGTGACACGGAACTGAGTAAGCCCTTTCAGAATCGACTTTATATATAGGAGAATAAAGAAATGGGAACCCGAATATATATTCATCTGGCATACCAAAACCGCAATCAATGACAACTAAAATTTCAATGTAAGGCCGGAACTATCTATTATCCGGTCGAGATGTTTTCTCGCTGCATCTGATAATCAAGAGAGTGAAGAAGGTGGAGTACAACCTAGAAGGTTTTGTAGGAAACACAACCACATTTCACCCCATATAGGCACCACTCAAGAACAATTCAATTCGAGTGAGAGTAATCGATTTTTCACAGAGTGTTGACCTATATTGTTGGTAGATGGACGTGTCCCCTATAACAAACTGAATAGACTGTACTCCGCATAAATTTCTATGATAACTAGACACAAGGAAGCCTGTAAACGGGTTTCTATCGTTTTGGTGCGAACTTTGCGATTGCTGTGAGATTTCTCAAAGTGCTGACCTCTATCAGCTGGTAAGTGTGCGTGTTCATGAGGTTGTACTCCTTTTAGGTAACTCTCGTGAGTACCAAACGAAGCCGAAGTTTGGTTTTCTATCGTTTTGGCGGCAATTTTGCGTGTTCTCTAACCTAGTTAACTAGTGTTCTTAGAGTGCTGACCTTTACGGAATTGTAGGTGGATACGTCCCCAGCAACACCTTATATGTGGTACTTCGCCTTCTTTACTCTAGTGAGTACCAGACCCAGCCGTAACGAGTAAACTAATTTTCCACTAATGGTGACGAAAATGTGGTGGAGGGTAGGCGTCTCCCAAACCACACAAAGGTCACATTTACGAGTGCTTAAAAGAAAGTGAAAGAGAACAATAGTTTCCGGTCGGATGAGTGTATGCTCCGGCCGGACTTAAAGCACTTAAAAAGAAATTTTATTATAAGTATTACTTTACTCAATCAAACGATAGCAGGTGACGTCACTCTCGAATACATATACACGTAGTTCTATTTTATCACAAATAATATGGAATAGAATGTTCGAACCCGAACATGGTTTCCTGCGCCCCGTTAATCTCATTTCGGGGCACCTCTATTAAGTATGTATTACGCAGACAACCTAGTTACATTGACTTAGACGCCAACTCTATACTGACTGATTCGGAAAATAGACGCCGATTTGGTAAGATACAATGATTAGTGACCCAAACTGGAAAATATGCGTGACAAGTCCTGGACCGATGGCGTTGCGGCAATGCAATAAAGTTATTGTTGAAATAGTAAAGCAAATATCGCCACATTTAAGCAAAAGTCGCAATATTAATGCGAAACCCTCAATATATTGCTCTATCGTTCTGCAATACTGCCCAGGAATACAAAAATATGAGTCTTTGGTTTCGACGACGAATGCATAAACATTCAACTATTGATAAATTATGTTGTAAATGATCATGTTTTGTTTGAAGAAAGACCTTGTATTGAT
Source organism: Mya arenaria (assembly GCF_026914265.1). NCBI lineage: Eukaryota > Metazoa > Mollusca > Bivalvia > Myida > Myidae > Mya > Mya arenaria. Next base: position 3,228,604 of record NC_069135.1, on the reverse strand, counting down.
AAAAAAAATCTGAAATAACTTTTGCTGATTTATTAACATTTTCATTGTCAAATTAAAAGAAAGAGTTTCGGGTGTTTTTGATAAAATTATGAATTTGCAGAAAAGGTAATGGAAACTCAATATTTCAAAAAGTATCAAGTTATCGTTTCATGTAAGCAGTGAGACGCTTGAATTAGGAAATCGACTTAAGTCAATGGCAATGACTTAAGAAATTTCATTAGAAAAACCTTGTGATTTAATGACCTTCCTTGGCACAATGCAGATTATTTAAACAAATTGTTCAGTTGGTATATCCATTTTGGTATTTTTACTTGCGTGCACCTTACTTAATAAACACATGTAAAGAGCTATTTCGCGAGGGTAAAACCTTGTATCATGGCAAATGCGTGTGAATCATCTGCAAAAAGGTCAATATGGACTTAAGGCAAATTGGTTTAGATTACAGAACTGATTGTGAAGTCATGAGATACCCATAAGTTATTTGATGTTATTTGTAATATTTTCCTGCTAGCATTTTTGCTAATAATTGTTTAAATCATAGGCTGTGATTTAATTATTTTAATATTTAATCTAAAACTAGAACAATATGGTAACACATATCAGAAATCCACAAACATAAACTATAATAAAGAACTTTCACACACTTATAAATAATATTCGAAGTGGTGGTATCAATTTTGTTCATTTCAAAATCATATTTTCACTGAAGAAGAAAAAGTTACTCTTCAGTTTTTTTACTATTAAAGTGTCTGAGATTATTTTCAGTTCAGTAAATAGAAGGCTAATACAGATTTGTATTATTGATAAGTTATGTATAAACAGTTCTGAGATAATATTTATATGAAAAGCTACAGAAACAAGCTCAGAAGCCAAAGATTTAAACAAACCGAATATACGATAAGATCATCACCGATACACAACGAATATACTCTGTTGAACACCGTATAGGTATTTCAGGTAACTTAAGCTATACTGGAGACTCCCATTTTGCACACAAAGCACATGCATATACCGTTGGGCATGTTGCGTTGCCGGTAACTCCGCGAGTATCGTAATCGACTTACGCGCGTGCTCTTGGGTCGGATTTAGGATTCAGAAATGAAAAACATGATAGATATTATAAGGATGGCAATTAATTACAACATAAATTGAGTGTATAAATATGAACTAACTATGGAATCATTTTACTTTGTATCGCAAGGAGAAAAGTATGAACCGCAACTAAACATGGCATATATTATAAAGTGAAGTTAAGCATTTCTTTCAGTTGTATCAAATGATAAATAGGAAGCAACATTATTCATTATTTTATAATTATCACAGAACAACAACCTGTTATTTGTTCTTATAACTGCAGTGCACATTATATACCTGTGTATATATTTTCATAACCCAAATGTCTTCTGTGATTATAATCCTTTCGATATCGAAGCTACATGAATAAATATGCGACGTGAACATTTTCCGTGTAAATAATTAATATAAATAAAAATGAAAATGCATCCACATAGCTGCCAACTGAAGTTACGCATGTCTAAGTAGATGTGTGGCCGGTTTGTCATATTCTGATCGTGGCGGCGAATTAAGTAAGTCTAATTTGTTATTATGATGATGATAATGATAATAATACTACAGATAAAGGTATGAACATTTAAATAGTTTATAGAAGCGATGTTCAACCTCACTTGGGGCACAGTTCTCATTAACAAACCTTTTTCGTAATGTTCCATCAGATAGCAATGATATCTTAGAAAAACATGGCACAGGATCAACCAGAAATTGGAGTGTTGCTTTGGCAAATAGTTTCCCCTTTCCTGATTTTAGTTGGGACATTTGGAAATGTGTTGTCTATAGCAATACTTAATCAAAAAAGGTTCCAGAAGCAGCCGTCGACGACGCTTCTCCTTGGACTTTCCGTGGCAGATCTGTGTATGCTGTATGTTGGACTTTTACGGCAGTGGGTCAAGTATGTGTTTGCCGTGGATTTTAGGGACATTTCGGAGATAACTTGCAAAATCCATGGATGGCTAATTTATGTTATTGCCGATTGCACTGTTTGGATTCTTGTTGCCGTGACAACTGAAAGAATTATTGTCACGCTTAGACCGTTCAGCAGTAAGCGGATCTGTACAAAGAACTTGTCAATTATTTCGTTGATAACGATTGTCATTAGTGCAATGGTTATTAATTTGCATGTATTAATTGGGTATGAGCTAACAGAGAATGCAATATCAAACCTTACAAACACCACAGTTATATGCGGAGCACGCGCTGGAGCTTACGAGAATTTCTTTGACAATATTTGGTCTTGGATTGACCTTTGTAAATTTTCTATAATTCCGTTCATTGTTTTATCTAGTGGCAATATATGCATTGTATATAAACTGATGCAAAGTAAGAAAAGAGTTAGCAGTCAGATTACACCAGGAACTACTCAAAACGCAAATCAAAACAACAAAACATCAAGTCTCACATTGTTATTGCTGACCTTGAATGCTGTGTTCATAGTGTGCACTCTACCAATATGTATATATCTCATTGGACGTCCATATTGGTTACCTAAGGACCACCCTGATGACTTAAGACTCAAGGATCCATGGTGGGCGGTTGTGAATCTACTCATGTATACAAACAACACCTGCAACTTCCTGCTGTATTGCCTCATGGGAAGTAGATTTCGTGATGAAGCCAAGAACATCATGAACACCCTTCGGACATCGATATTTAGAGTGAAATTGGCCAGAACACAGACAGGAAGTGAATCTCCGACAATTGCCCACAGACATAGTCTTACGGAATTTTAATTGTTATCAGCGTTAACAAGTCGTATTTAAAAACGGTTTTCTTGTGTCGTAGTATATGTCTTGCACAGTCTATTTTTTCTTTGTATGTTTAGATGATTTATTCTATGTAGCCGAAACGTAAATCACTGCAATAAAGCTGTATGAATAAATTACGAACTCTCGACCACTGTTTACTGGTTAAACGGGTACATGTACTTTAGTAAGGGCGTGACCATTTTTGCAGAAATTCCACTAATACGCAAGAGTAAAACAAGATGTTCAAACAGTTAATATTCACTTTTCAAAATATTTTTGATTTCGTGTTGGCATAACTTTATGGGGTTATTTTTGTTATTCTATTCTTAAGGACCCGAATTATGAAGAAAATGTTTCTTTAACCATATGTATAAGCATAGAGCCCATGCATGAGTAACATATAATTTAATGATAATTTGCATACTAAAATATTGCCGGAACAACATTTTCAAGAATGGTAAATATATGAACAAAACAGAACAGAGCAGACATGTTATTCAGACTTGTACAATGTACATCGTCTACATATACATGCATGTTTTCATATATCATGTCAACGGTTATACAACGTGTAATGGTAAATAGTAAATTGTGTTTGATGTTATAATTAGTCATACGACAGTGTTCACATAATCATAACACAGCATACTAATTACAACAATAATTAGAGGCTGAACTTAACATTAATCTTTCAATATTCAATTAACTATTTCTTATAACAAGAGCTTCTTTGACATAAAATGCTGTTTTAATTAAGTCGTTCTTGTCATTTAATTTTAATAATTGTAGAAAGTTGTACACAGACGGATGCATGTAGAAATACGTTTAAGATATCCCTTTCTTACATCAGAACACCATGGACATATACAAATAAAATGAAAATCGTCTTCTTTATCATTTGTATTACAAAATAAAAAATATCGTTCCTCTTTAGGTGTTCTGTTTCTGGCATTCCTACCAGTCTGAATTCTCAGTGGGAATACAGATAGTCCTAGTCTGGAGAAGTATAAACGTAGTAGGGGATATCTAACTAGTTCACCTCTGATACAAGCATAACCTGTATTTGGCCTCAGCTTCAACAAGCTTTTACAAAATTTTAGGTGTATTCTCTCTATTTCGTTTGATTTAGAATTTCCCCAAATTTCATAAGCATAATTTAAAACATACAAAACAAAACCGTCAGACAATTGATTAAGCGTTTTCATAGTTTTATTTTAATTGTCTTAACAAAATTAAGATCCGTTTGAGTGTAAAACCAAATTGTTTTGAAACATATCACTTTTTAACAAATTGGTAAATATAACGTGTAAAAGATCAATTGTTTCATTATTCTAAACATATATGTATGTATTACATATGCAATATGACTATAAACAATAGTATTATTACTATTATATATATAAACTTAAAGTACCTCTATTTAACATCGTGCATGGTTATTCAATAGCGGCTTTAATCATAGTACACCTCATGTATACCTAAATTACGGCCATTGTTTAGCTTCAGCAGTGATACTAACTATTTTGACGCTTTCAAAACGTTTGTAAACTAAAGAAGATAGTTTTCATATTGCATTCATTTTAACATTCGAGAGTAGTTCGATAATTTTTTAAATGTTTGGATTGTGCCATTAGTCTCGCTTGATGTATGATATTCGTCAATCATAATATAATGGACGCGATGAGAAAATGGAACTCGTCCTCGAATGTATTACACAATTTTTACATTTTTGTTCACTGCTTGGTGTTAACGATTATCTAGTTTTATTATTATCATTATTATTTCCTGAATTATGTAGTGTGCCTTAATATAACTACAAATTAAATTTTGCAAATAATAAAATATGTTTAAGCTTTTGATGTCACTGCAACATCATTATGTTGTTGTTTTTATCATAAATGACATAATGTTCTTATTCGTTAAAACACATTAGTACAACTACAACACACGTTAAGTAAAAGTGCTGTGTAAGTCCGTTATTCATTAGCATTCTGTACTACAACCATACGATTATTAACAAAACTATAGGTAAAAAACAGACTATGCCGTTTGGTAAATAGCCGTACAAAATGAGAGTGAATTTTAATAGTTCCTAAACTAGAGCATTTGAATTTTAGTTAATCGTTTGAATCCTGAAGCCAGCGCCTGTATCCCGTCTGACAATTGGTCGCTGAACCTTATGTAAATGTAGGAGTACATATTCTTAGCAGCACTGACTAAATGAATGTTAAATTATTCATTTTTTTAGATGGAAGTGGTACTTGAAACATACATACGCCCATTTTTAAGAAAGCTGTCTACTTTATTTTATCTTTAAACTGAGCAATTAGGGCTCGGTTGGGTAGTTTCATTCCATTTCTTACAGCGAATTATCAACAAACATTGCATAAATCACACGTTAAGCAAATACCTGACCTTGTATTTACGACTTGGCAGTTCGGTTTAAAATTAACATTATAAAAAATGTAATCTCAAACTAACCACACAACCATGGTATTTTTTGTATATTTTTGGTCCGATACATAATATTAGAAAATAGCCCATTCAGGAAATGCATTAGTGCCAGAAATATTATAACAAAGGAAAACCACTCTGCCGCATTTAGACAATGACTTAATAAGGAAATTATTATGGAGCTTCAACAAAGAGGTTTCGAGTTTCTTTATTACATAACTGTTTGAAGTAACCTCGTAATATAACCTTGTCTTATAAAATACTCGAATGCCATTTATATCTTATATAAGGAAACAAATAGCAGGTATTTTCTTTCCTCGTGTGATCATGCCACATTTACATAATTTCAGTATATCATTTTTCAAGATCTTACTAAATCGAGACTTAAATGTAAAATCTAGGTTTAAAATTTTGTTATCTGACGCAGTTTAAGCCTTTGAAGTAATTCTAAACGTCACACACGAATTGTTATTTTATAATTTTGACAATACTGGGATATTCCACTCTTGAAAAGGTAAAACCATAGCGTCAGCAAAAAATCTGAAGTTTGCGATTATGGGCAGGTTCAAAATTACAAAATATATAATTTTGGAATAACACATGATATCACATTAGGAGCTGTTGAATTTCAAACATAAACATGAAGTTGACAAAATCCTGAAATGCACTTAATAATTATGGCCGATACACATTTATCGCAAACTCATCAACATACATGACATCCCAACCAAAAGTAAATTTGAATAAAGGAAAACCAGCAGTACAGGTTTACGATATGATCATATGACGAAGGTAGACAGTGGATCTCTGAGAAGCAGTGTGGTAAATCCTATCACGTAGTTACTTACGTCAGAGACATACATCGTATTGGATAATTATTTTTTGTTCTGCTTTCATAAGCCAGCTTCACAGTAAAGTCAACCTGGAATATTTATTATCAAGATATTTGATAATTTTACAAGGTAAATTCTACTATACGACAAGGATGGACATTCCAGTATCATCTTCGGTAAATAATGTTTGTCAGCGAATAGGTCTTCTAAGGTCCTTGAATTGAATTTATGTCAGTTCAAGGAAGAACTTACTTCTAAGACATAAATTGTTAACCTGTTGTTTGTACTGTCAGTGTGAGGGAGCACAACAATCACGTGACCAACAAATGCAAACGACCAGACTGAAATTTAGACAACAAAACTTATGAGTGTTTTATATTTTCTTTCTTCACGGAATCCAAAAAAATAGCTAGCTCATGGTACCCTACTCGATTTCGGCTTTCGTGTTGTATATTAACATGCCAAGAAATACCAGCCAATTTTTCCACTTTTCATTTCTACACGAGAGTCAATTTCAGCTACACATTAACCCCTAATTGACCGAGAATCTGACCATGTGTTTAATCATGTATCATATCTAGGGAGTTGTTGTAGTTCGGGTCAAGATTTAAAAGAATGTATTTAATTTTGCCCTGAAAGACGTGAATAAGTATCAAGTGTTAGACATAATTACTGAGTACTTAATTTAGTAAAACTTATTATTTACATATTCTGAAACAAAAATATGTTGTTTTTAATGAGTAACATTTTTTTAGACATATGACAGATGTTAATGAAAATGGTATGCTTAACCAACCGTTTTATTTGGAATGAAAATGTTACCTATATTACATTATATATGAATCTGGCCGTCCCATAGGTCGAATTATATTTAAGGGTATGCTTTACTAAGCGTATGGATATTGATTTTAAAATGTCAGATTGATTGGGTGCATATTTTTTAACAAAAATCCACACTCTAAATATTCATTTTTATAGCTTTGTTTTAGTTTTTTTTTTTTCACTGTAAAAAAATATTGAGTTCGTAAGTATACGTATACACCATGGAAAATGGAAAATACAAACAAAACTTGAAAAAATACATCTCATTGGCGAAACTGAATCTCCAAATGATAAATTTACTTAAATTTTGTTCACATCATCATGAACACATTCTGAGGCGTTTAAAATGCATTTTCGTATAACTGATTGCGATTTGTTTTTGCAATGTTTCAATCTAGAAAATTGCTTAGTTTTGTGTTCATCTGGCATTGTCATCATACCGTGACCGGTGAAAGAACATATTTTGACCCACATAAAATCACGACAATGGTCGCTGTCCTTGAGTGACTCCTTTTCTGTAAATTGTAAATATTGACACACCCCCACACCCCAAATGATAACATGACTCCCAACGATCGTTACTGTAAATAGGTATTAAACCCCACGGAACAGAACCGACTATGTTGGTCATTTAATACGTGTGCTCTTAAGTCTTAGTAATACAGGTGGTAATCCTGCAGCTATTGCTGTTGATACTACCACTACTGCTTCTGCTATTGCCACTGTCAACACCACCACCGATGATGATATTGATGATGATACCCCTAAAACTACTGCCGCTCCTGCTGAATTGTTGTTGTTGTTTTTGTTGCAACTTCTACAACAACAGCTACTACTATTCCTTCTACTAACTATTATATAACTACTACTGATGCTGCTAATCTCGCGTTAATCAACTATATGTTACTGTGAACGAAGGAACTAAGCTTTTTGTATCAATGCGAAGACCCTTCATTTATCTTTTTATAACGAGCGCAAAGTACAATGAACCCTTAAAGGGACTGTACACCAGATTCGCAACAAAAAAAGTTTTTTTCTGTAACGAATCACAGGACAATTATCTAATGGAATGTGTTACACGTTGATATCATAATTGTAAAAAAGGTACCAAAATGTAAAAAAAAATTGTGTCGGAGACCGGGTTCGAACCCGTGTCGCCAAAATTGCAGTCCAGCGTCGTTTCCATTAAGCTACGACGGCTTACTCTACTTGGGGGACATAATTAAGCTATACACGTACCTCGGTAATATCACGTGATAACACCGACTAGCCAATCACGCATTAGGAATTAATTATACCTGGTCGACATACCCAGTAATCTTTGTAATGGAAAAATACGAAATAACTGCGAAACTTAAATCAATTGTAAACTATGTGGTACTTCAGTTAGTAAGTTTCCAATGCATTGTACACATCGATGCCAAGTTTATGTCATTTTTCGAAAATTTTCTTTTTTCCGCTATTTTATCATACGGAGTACAGCCCCTTAAAGCAGATTTTCGACATCCACAGATAAACGACTCCCCGGTATCATTTTATTAAATATACATGAGTCATAACATTTTGAGCCGGTAGTCGATAAGTTTGACTGGGGTTCGTGATTCTATTTGGGTCAAAATACATCCTCACGCCGGCCAAATCCTAATAGCCTCTTATAGAACAATACCGTAATCAAGTTGTTAAATTAAACGACTTGATTACGGTATTGTTCTACAAGAGGCTATTAGGATTTGGCCAGCGTGAGGAAAATATTTAGCTGTTGGGGAACTAAGAAATATAGTTGGTACATTTGTACTTGATGTTTTCAATCTTTACACATAATTCAAGAGTGTGGTTTAGATAGTTAAATATTGTTATCAAGGAGATTGTTCATAAACAATATCAACCATGTAATGCTTAGCTTAGTTAATTAATAATTATACTTTTTATAGTTTAGAAAATCATGTCAATACTTAATAATAAACTATTATTGAAATACTGCTTCAGAATCTTATAAACAATTCGGGACCTAACGAGAACAATACAATATTGACTATTACCTAATATACTTGATCCTAGGTATATCCTCACTGCTGAACAACCGACCACAACAACTTCTCACCCAAAATATTCCATCAATATGCAGGATAAAAACATTGGCAAAGAAAAACGGCCAGAAGATCTACGTACATCATGCACAAAAGTCATGTGCACTTACTCCACCCGCAAATGCTGACTCATGTGCAGCATACAACGATAGTGAATTCCATTTTAGTGGTGAATGGCAAACTCTCACTTACAGCTGGTGCAGTTCTGAACATCCAGCACTTTATTCTTTAATATCAAGTTGCATAAAATCCAATGAACATGTGGCGATTGTTTGTAAACACTCGTGATCTTGAACCATGACCTGTGTAGTCTATGACTTGCGGAATAATTGTTACATGAAAAAAATAATGTTTGGTGACTAATAAAGTTTATGCACTTTTAAAAGCTTTTTATGTTTTGAATTGATATTGACGTATTAAATTGCAATTACTTTGACTGTAAACGTATTGCAAAAATGAACAGCTTTGATAACTATTTTGGGGGCGCATTTAAACATGGATACCGAGTGTGCCCACGTCAACAGGGAAGAACACTTGCCCCCCTTATTTCTAAAGATACTTGATAATTTTAAGATAATTTATAGTGTTTCATTAACAAAGAGGCAGAATAAATAAAATACTAAGTTAGTGCCGTGGATGGAGAAAGTTTATCTGGTTCGGCTTCGGAATTTGTCGGGTTTGCCTTTCCTCCGCCTTGCCAGATAAACTTCCTCCATCCACGGCGTTAACCTAGTATATTCTCTATATTAAAGAGTATCTTGCAAGGCGAAATGAAGTTTTTTAATGAAAACGTGTAATATCAAAATTGAAGAGGGGGGAGGGGGATCTGTAAATATCATTCAATACCCTTTTCTATTATGTTTCATAGCCAATATGTATTGCCAATATTGCCAATAAAACTTGAAACATTAACGTTTTATAAGAAATTTCAAACCTTTATAAAAACGATATCGGTACTATTAAACTTATGAACATCTAATAAGCAATAACTCCTGATAAAAAATAACATCGAGTACCATTATTTGAATTAAATACTTCGGTATTTTAATACGTGTGCTTTCAACTCTGAGAGAAACAGCTGGTGATCATGCAGTTATTGCTGTTGATGATTGATGATGACGATGATGACGATTATGACGATTATTACGATGATGATGATGATGATGATGATGATGATGATGATGATGATGATGATGGTGATGATGATGATGATGATGATGATGATGATGATGACGAGGATGATGATGAGGATGATGTTGATGATGACGATGACGATTGTGATGATGATGATGATGATGATGATGATGATGATGATGATGATGATGATGACGATGACGATGACAATGATGATGATGATGATGATGATGATGATGATGATGATGATGATGATGATGATGATGACAATGATGATAATGATGATGATGATGATAATGTTGCAACAACAACAACAACAACAACAACAGCAGCAGCAGCTGCTACTCATACCACTAACTATCCATTAACTACTATTGCTGCTGCTAATCTCGCGTTTATCAACTTTATGTTGTTGTGGATGAAGGGACTTTTTGTATCAAAGCGAAGACACTGCATTAATTTATTTATAATGATGAAGCCATGAAATAAAATGAACCCTTATGCAGATATTCGACATCCACAGAAAAATGACTTCCCAGTATAATTTAACCTCGGAGGGGGTGCTGGGGGTGGAGGTTGAGGCGGTCGTGATTCTATGGTCAAAATACATCGTTACGCAGGCAAAATCCTCATACAACAATACCGTAATCAAGTTGTTAAACTTGCCGACATAATTTAAGCTAAAGGCGTTATATTAATATATTTAGATGTAAATATAATTAGTTACATTTCGTGGGGTGAATGCGAAAAGGTTTTAAGTGACATTAAATAAAGAAGCAGATAGAACCTTTTCGCTTTCACCCATCGATTTGCACTTGATATTTTCAATCTTTAAACATAACTCAAGTGTGTGGTTTAGAGGGTTGTCAAGGAGGAAGTTTATAAACAATATCAAATATTGAATACTTAGATTATAGTTGAGGAAACCATGTCTATTTTCAAAGATAAACTACTGTTGAAATATTTGTTTTATGTTTGACAAGTATCGAAATAAACAAATTGAGATAAAGCGTTTAACCTAAGTAGAAAGATTGTTCCAAAACCGACCCAAATCATATTGCTCCCCTGCAATTTATGCTTGGTGTAATGGCCGTTTCGAAGGTTTAGCTGTTAGCAGATATATAACAGATAAAAGTAGCCTGGAGAACCAAGTCGGCCATTTAAACCATAGCACAAAACCACTGACTGAAACATTCTGCATATGCTGCAAATGCCATTTTCCATCGAAAACAATCACGGAAGTATACAGACGGTTTACATTGTCAGAAATCATAACATTTAACTACGCTTTAAGTAGATGGTGTTTTTTTTTTTTTTTAATTTAGCAGTTAAAATAAATGACTTCTCTCTTGTGAATCTTCATTATTTATGCAATAAGACATGTCACCGGCAATTATTTTAAACTTATTAAAAACCACACGTTAAAACTCTATAATTAATTAATACTATTATTAAAATTTTAATGAACTACTTCTACTGATCTGGGGAAAATAGCAACCTTACTACCAGTACTGATGTACCGGCATACATCCTAGGTCGTTTTCGATTGAAAATGGCCGAGGTGTTCCGAATGGTGCTTAGAGTACAGCTTAAGTTATAAATCTTGTTCGTCAACTGATAAACGTGTCGGCTTTATGAATATACCGATGCACTGTGCTACGTACAAAAGTAAATATATTCATTTTAATTTGAGTGAGAATTTGTGTAAACCCGCGGAATAGAACTTGCGAATATTGGAATCACCACTTCTATTTTTACTGCTCGGAAAAATGACGTGTTTTCCTGTAAATATTGATATTTATAAATGCGTAGGATTGAAGAAACGTGTATAAAGTAATAAATTGGAAAAAGGAAATAAATATCCTCGCTATGACGAGAGTAAATGAATACGGTAATTAAAAATCCTAAAATAATATACGACTAAGCGACGATTATTGATCTCATTTAGGTGTATCGCTAGACGCAGTTAACGAGATAAGCACTGTTTCCCATTCTAAGTAGTAATGAATATGGCCGGTAACCAAACATGTATTTATAGTAACATAGGAAAATCCAAGTTACTTTCTATAAAAGCGATCGCAACCCGCTATTCGGACTTTTTCTCCATGCAAATTGGTTGGATACATAACTAAATTCTACAAAATTGTGAAGGTTAAACGTCTATTCTACCCATTTCAAGGTATTTTTGTAACTTATTTGAAATTATGTATTAAAGATAAATATTTTTCACGGTATATGTTAAGCCTTAATTCATATATTGGTGAATAAATAAAATATATCCATATATTATTTTTTTTAAAAAATAAGACTATATTCATTATTGTACATACAGTTTCTATGTCTTAACATTATGTATGTATTTATTATATTAAGCTTTGACCACATATTATACAGTACAATTGTTATTTTGCTCATCCGTTATAAATATAATAAACATGTCTCGACAAAAATACTAAGTAGTTCGATCATTATTATTATTATTATTATTATTATTATTATTATTATTATTATTATTATTATTATTATTATTATTATTTAGACTCTGAGGAAGATATTACCATGGGTGTTAAGGCAAATCCACTACCTGACGAGGGTAAGTTAACTGAAAGTTGAGACGCAGTAAATGAATAGGAATTGTAAGCACATTCTTTAAATAGAAACATGTCAGCCACTTATCATTATAGAGTTGGCAACTGTACAAAATGTTCAACCTAGCTAACAGTTGGGATTAAATTGACAGTAAATTGTCTACAGATGTACTGATAAATGGATACTGAACAATAGTTTGATATTGAGTGCATCGATTTGGACTTTAATTAACGTTTTAAATTACAGATGACACTAAGAATGTACATATCAACGATCTAAGCGAGGATGACTCAAGTGGGAGTTCGGAATCGGAATCAGAAAATGAGGCTGGTGTATGTAAAGAATCCAGCAAGGAAGCTGGAGATGTTACCCGAGGTGTGCCATCTTCATTTGTTCCTATCGAGGACGATAGAATGTCGGCTATGTCGGCTGATCAGTTAGCATCTACACACAGTACAACACACGGTAACGCGAAGACATTCAAGAGCCACAGGGCTGAAACGCGATCAGCGGAAGAGACTTGCAATCAAAATCAGGGGTTATCTTCTGCGAAAGACAATACACCTAGTGACCGAAACAGCGGTGTTGACAAAGACACGTTACGTCAGTGGATAAAATCTACTGTTAAAAATGTTTTACAAAGTAAAAAACCTAAGCAATGGAAAAGCATTGACGGTGTTATAGTATTTAATCAAAGAGATTATGAACATGTATTGCAGTTTAAGAGGTTTATTGAAGATGTTATGAGAACGGAACATGAACATATAAGGATAGAATTATTTGAAAGTCAAAAATTTATTCAATCTAAAGTTCGAAATGTGGAAGATATTATTTCAAAATGTTGTGTAATATTCGTGTTTTTGACTGATAATACAAATACGCCTGATATTAATTTCTTTTGTGAAGAGGCTATTGGACGACTTCGTCTTGATCCATGTAACCAGAGTGAAATTGCTTCCGCATTTGCCTTAGATACACCTTCAAGGTGTTTACTTCAACCAGTTCATACAAAGCCAAAGCATTTACGAACTTATTCAACACCACCGGGGCTATTCTCTATTAATGCAGTTGACTGGTTTGACATAACGTCTTCGTTTACACGTGATAAAATAATACAACTTATGAAAAGTGCAAAGAAGCTTAGAAAACGCCATGAAACTGAAGTTAACACTAATCGGGAATTCCAGCACATTTATCGTGAACAACAAACATCTACAATTCCAGCATCAAGTCACACTCGTAACTTTAATGGTACAACTGAACATGTACAAACTGTGCCGTTTACTTCAGTGCCGGCACCACCAACTCGTCAATTCCCACCATACCAAGGAAATCATCATGTTCAATTAGATACACAAGACACCTTTAAAACAAAGCAGGATGAAGAAATGATAAGACAATCGAGGATGCTCTTGCATGAGAATGACGATCATTTGTATAGACACAATATACCTCTAAATCATAATAACGGCAATGTTTCCCATTCACCTTTTTCGGTTAACCAGACAAGTACAGGTGGACATCAACATGGGCATTATTATGAGGCAATGCCATCTAACACATTTCACATGGTACCGAATTTGACCAGAACCACGCCAAATAATAATGTCAATAGTTATGATTATGCTAGAAGAGATACTCAGTATGTTCTACATGAACAAAACCTAACACCGGCCGCAAACGGTAGAGTTAACCAACAGGCTTTTGCAGAACCGACGTTAAATACGATGCAAAGTGCGACAAATGGTCAGCATCTAGGTGCATACGGTAATCGTGCGTACCCAACAGACTATTCACACCATCATGGATATCATCGAAACGGAGCTAATTTCTACCACAATCTACCTCCCCATCATCACCAGCCTCACTACAGTTTAACCAGCCATGAATGTGAAACAAGCATTCCCCATGCAAGCCGTCAGCACCAGCCTCAAAACAGTGTATCCAGACATGACGGTGATACAAATGAAATCCATTCTAGTCGCCAACACCAGCCTCAATACAGTGTAACTAGTCATGACGGTGTCACTAGCAATCCCCAATCCAGCCGCCAACACTCATTTCTACATGAAGACACTCATAATACACCTTTGAACTCCGAGCTGACGGTTGTGTCAAAGGTCACAGGAAAATTAATCATAAACCCAGAGCTTTCAACAGATGATGTTGAAATAGACACAGAGCACTCTTCACGGTCGAATCATACAGCAGCAATTGACACTCTCCATAAATACAGTAAGTGTTTCTAAGAAAAAGCTGTTACTGAAAGTGTTGTTTTCCTGGGAACTTAAATATTCACTTATCAGTAACGCTGACGTGGTTAGCGTATTGGACTTCGAGCTTTGCCAATTATAGTTATAGAATGGTAAACGGTTCTTAATCACGTGTATATATAAATTTTAAAAGCTGTACATACGTTCGACACTTAATTCATTAACAAAGCTTATGTTACATGTTCTTGGTCACCAATGATCATTTCGACGTAAATTTAGCTTACAGCTTACCTATAAAAGGAATAATTTTAATCATGTTCAGTAACTAGTGTTAAGCAAAATAAGCTTTGACGGCGTATGACCTTGATGGACAATTGTCTTTTCTTTTCGGCTGGTAACTTAAATTATACCGAATTAAATTTGTTTGCGTTTCGTTCTTAATGTTCTTAATTCTTGTTTTAGATAGCGAGGACAAATTTGCTGCAACTAAAGATGACGAGTACCTTACAGAGGACCAAACATCAGAGTCATCTACCTGTGAGTCTGACAGCGGTGACGTGGGCGAGTCTGACAGCGATGACGAGGGCGAGTCTGACAGCGATGACGAGGGTTTTGCTAAATTCTTTGTGAACCACCCTCATGGCGGTAAAACTGTCAATATTGTTGGCAGTTCTATAGTGCAGATAGGCAGCAATAACAGTGTATCTAGCACCACCATTGGCGAACGGAAAAGGTGTGTATATTAATCATGTAGCATATGTCACATGATCTTATAATTTCCGATATGTTAAATAAACCTAAAGTTTTAAATCAGCATGAACGCATGTTATCGCTGTGAATAAACTGGCTTTATCGAGATAAGTTTCATGAGGATACTGTACACGGAATATCACGCGATAAAGAATGCAAACAAATCAGTTAACCAGTTATACCTAGTTTAAACCAGACATACTGTAGTATTATGAAAACAATCTCTATCTTAATCGTTAAGAATTATATTTTAGTATCATATGATATTTTTCAGTGGCTTGAAAGGTAAATATCAAGAAAATTCATCGATGAAAACAAATGGTAATAGAAAGACAAATTGGGACGAGAAATTCAACATTATAGATGGTGAGGTATCTAATAGACCAACGACGCCTAATAAAGAAAACGATGTCTCTAACAGCCATATTGATCGTGGAAAGGAATCGGAAAACGATGTCTCTAACAGCTATAAATATCGTCGAAAGGATTCGGAAAACAACTATCTAGACGATGAAAACACAACAAATGCAAGATCAAGATTTACATCAAACATACATGTCGATGATTTTATTTCTGATTCTGAATTATTTTCTGATGGTTCTTCAATATCCGAACGAACATTTTCATTTAATCAGATAAAAAATACAAAGATGAAAAGTGATTGTTTAATACAGGGTTTTTTACGAGGACCATTTTCTAAAATTAAACTTAGTCTTTGTCAGTCAAATTCTAATTCCGAAGTAGATTAATGTTATAAACTTAAGTCTTAATTATTTAGCACCGATAATCCGAGTATCGTTATAATCTGAAATTGGTTTTAATTATAACCAATAAATAATCTCAAGATTTTGTAGATGACGGCTCAACGGGTAACCACAACTGACTGCTATAAGCCAGTCTATACAATCAATAACCATTAGTATATATATTTGAGTGATTATTTTTTTCTCAATTATTAAAGTTTAATAAAATATTACAAAAAATATGTTGGTTTAATCACTTTGAATCTGTGTTGTGAAAAATAAAGAAAATAAACTCAATGGAAATAATTTGTTTATTTTTACACTAGTTTTCAATTGGTCGAACTGAAAGACATAAATGCGTCGCAGAAATGCAGGGTTCGAACGTAGTCAAAGCCTTTTAATATTATAAAGCGTGGTTCAATATAAACTTAGCAATGTATCATTATTACAATGTCACACAGGATGGGAATGTCGATAAGAGGTTGAACTTATTCCGTCATTCTTCACATATTTATGGGAACGGCGTAGAAGCACTCATTATTCTCGCATATAATTCGTACACAGTGTCGCCTATTCTCGGGGTCGAAGCAACAGGAGCCGTGTCATGGGGACAAAATACGATATGTGCCGGGTATTAAACGGGGTTATCTTGAAATCTCGTTCGTTTCCCTTTTCCGTACTGATAGTACAGAACTTTTACTGGGATGACCTCGTTATTTTTTATTCATATATACCAACAAAGCTTTCTGAATTTGCTTGATGGTTAAAGTAATACTCGTATTTAAAATCAAAACATACACATGTATAAGAACATAAATAAACTACTTACTGGAAAATGCATTCATGAAAAATATTAATAACTGATAACCAAGTATTTAATAGCTGAAAACGCACAAATATTAAATGACTGGTGGGTCAATATTTACAGCGACCAACTATCATCTCATAAGGTAGAAATACCGTGTTGTCTGCACATTTCATTGAAAGTAAACACGGTAAGAACCATTGTTTTCGATACTTATTCATCCTTTTCGGTAAATTAAAACAATTGTATTGATTCTGGTATACATATATCATATTTTTGTAATAACAGTGAACCTTTAATACTAAAAAGAGCATTTTTAAGAAAGGAACGTATATACTTATTTTTTATTACATGCTTATTGATGAAATATGGAGTTTTATCCAAAAAAAAACAACAACAGTGAAATTATCAATAAGATATGTTCAGTTCAAAAGGAGTGAAATTATCAACTATAAAACTTACATTTAAATTCCATTGTAGTTACTTCCCCTTGATCAAAACAGAAAAACACGTCACTTTTAAATCAGAAAATATTGCAAAAAAATAATTTGAAACTTAAAAAAGGTGTCATAAATTTAAGTAAAGATATTTGGAAACAAACAACCTAATGTTAGTTAGAAAAATGGTAATCCTGTTTTTCAAACATTTTCTTGAACTATGAAGCTGAACGTTCGAACATTGCTACCATGCTATAATTCATGGTCGCCTTTTAAGATTATTAAATTAATTCTTATAGAGTTATATTCTGTATAAATTACTTTAGATAAATAAAATAGTCTTTTTTGTAGCTCTTTTAATTAAATTAATATTGTTTATTTTTATATGATTAACATTTTGCTTAAGTTGTACTTTTTAAAGTATGGCTTCTTTGTTTTAAATAAAGTAGATAGGCGGTTTGATAGCAATTTAAGTTTAAAGATAAATTACGTTTCATGCTGTCATTTAATGACATGCATTATCACTCAATTTGACTTCTTGGGTAATTTAATGTCTACAAATACTTTTATCAATAGAATACCTTTAAGTCGGATTTTAGCAGCTTTATGGCTGCCTTAGGGGCATTTTACCTAAACAAGAGGCGTGACATCCACGCGGGTCAAGGGACCCCACAGTGCAATAGTAATCGATCTATTGGTCACATGACCCGTGACCGATCAGGGAATCGATGGTGATTGGCTGTTGATTGGTATCAGCGCGCAGCTCTCGAAGATCTCCGTGTTGCAAACAATATATTCACTTAACATTGATTCCTTAACGAAATAACATCTTCGTAATAAACTATTAACTGTGCTCTTTGCTGGATATTGTATATAGGCTTAAGACGGACTGTTAACTGAACTGCCCCCAACCTCTACAAGCGAAGCGAGTTTTCCCCCAAAACAAGAACAATTCCCCCAAAGAAAAGCGAAAGAGTGAATTTCCAAGCAAAAGCAAGTTATTGCGATAACGTTGACACTAAAATACAAGAAAATTAGCGGTTCAGCAACATTTGATTTTATTAAAAAACAAATAACAGACAGACGAAAACAAACGCTCGAACATAAAAACAATGTTATATCATCGTTCATATGTCCTTTTGAACTCCTTGTTGTTGTAAAATTTGATACGAACCTCCCAGAAAATTCATACATCAATTAACAGATGTTTTTTAACCTGATCCATGCCTCAAATTTTGTCAACAACCTATCATGGTTTTCACTCTTTACCGGGAAAACGACCTGTCTTCAAGCGAATCAGAAAGGTCTCTGACAGTTTCAATTAAGTTAAAACTTACAATTTAACATTTAAAAAATCCGGGAAAAATCATGAATAATAAATATTTTCTGTGTGAATCTCTGACTTACCTTTAGTGGCAAGGATAAGAAATATTACAGGTATGAAATGCTAAAACTTCATTAACTTCCCGGTGTAGGGTTAAGTTTATTCTAGATTATGTCAACTCTTACCAACAAAAACAAACAAACATATAGGTATTGTGAAATATTTCTTAAAACTTGAATATTAACAAAAAATCGATATTTTGTATAAGTTAGGTAAACGAAAGACCAGTCACCATCCTGTATTTGCGGAAATTGGAACTGTCTCTCTTGTACGAAAAAGTAGATCAGCCGATATTCTATTTTTCCAAAGGAAAAGTAGAATGTTTCGTATGCATAAGCGGGAAGCCCAGCGACGTCAAACATATAGGTATAAAGTTGTACAATTTATACACTATTCTATTCCTCTACCGCTGAAGATTTGAGCAAGATGTTTTTAAGGTTACGACTAAGTTTGAAAAGCGGGTTCACATGTAAGTAAAAATTGTTATTTTGGTCATTTTTACTGACCGCTCCAATGCGGTACCCAACAATCCTTAATAAACACACCTACTATTTATATAGTATATATGCATTGTGTTGTTGTTCTATGTTTCTTGTTTGTGATTTGTTATGCTTTTGTGTTGTATGTCTTTGGCGTTTACCCTGTGCCATTAAACGGGGTTATCTTGAAATCGCGTTCGTTCCCTTTTCCGTACTGATAGTACATAACTTTTACTGGGATGACCTCGTTAAAAAAAAATATTCATAAGGACCAACAAATCGTTCTGAATTTGCTTGATTTGATAAAGTAATACTCGTATTTAAAATCAAACCATACAAATGTATGCGAACATAAATTTTGAGTGATAAAACTTTAACTACTCACTGGATAATGCATTAATGAAAAATATTAATTACTGATAACAAGAATGTAACTCTGTATTTATTAGCTGAAAACACACAAATATTAAATGACTGGTGGGTCCACAAATATTTACAGCGATCAACTACCATCTCATAAGGTATGGTATTTTTCTGCACATTTCATTGAGAGGAAACACGGTAAGAACCATTGTTTTCGAGACTTATTCATCTTTTTCGGTACATTAAAACAAGTGTATCAATTGTGGTGTATCATATTTTTGCAATAAGAATGAACCTTTAAATATTATAAAGAGCATATTTAAAAAAGAAACGTATATGCTTATTTTTTTCTTTCATGCTTATTGATGAAATATGGAATTTTATCAGTGAAATAACAACAGTGAAAATACCAATAAGATATGTTCATTTCAAACTAAGGAGTGAAATTATCAACTTTAAGAACTACATTTAAAATATATTGTAGTAACTTCCCCTTGATCAAAACAAAACACTTTAAATAAGAAAGTGTTCCAAAAATAATTTGAAATTTAAAAAAGGTCTCATAAGTTTAAATAAAGATATTTGGAAATAAACAAGTTAACGCTAATTAGAAAAATGGTAATCCTGTTTTTAAACATTTTCTTGAACTTTGAAGCTAAATGTTCGAACATTTGCTATCATTAAAAACAAATAACAGACAGGCGAAAACAAACTCTCGAACAGTAATACGATGTTTAAAAAAATCTTGATTAAAACAAAACACATCACTTTTAAATCAGAAAATGTTTCAAAAATATTTTGAAATTACACGTACATCATCGTTCAAATATTTTTTGAACTGTTTGTTGTTGTAAAACTTGATACGAACTTCCCTAAAAATTTATACATCAATTAACAGATGATTTTTCAACCCGATCCACGCCTCAAAATGTGTTAACAACCTAAGCTGTTTTTCACTCTTTACCGGGAAAACGCCCTGTCTTCAAGCGAATCAGACAGGTATCTGACAGTTTCAGTATAACTTAGGTTTAAACAATAAAAAAAAAATCTGGAAAAAAACATGATTAATAAATATTTTCTTAGTTAAACTCTGACTTACCTTAAGGGGCATAGAGAAAATATATTACATATATGAAATGCTAGTTTATTCTATATTATGTCAACTCTTACCAACAAAAACAAATATGTTGTTTTAGTATTGTGAAATATTTCTTTAAACTCAAGTTCAAACAAAACATCGATGTTTTGTATTAGTAAGGTAAAGAAACGACCAGCCACCATTCTGTATTTTCGGAAATCGGAACGGTCTCTCTTCTACTAAAAAGTAAATCAGCCGATATATATTTTTCCAAAGGAAAAGTAGAATGTTTCGTATGCATAAGCGGGAAGCCCAGCGACGTCAAACATATAGGTATAAAGTTGTATAATTCGTATACTGTTCTATTTCTCTACCGCTGAACATTTGAGCAAGATGTTTTTAAGGTTACGACTAAATTTGAAAAGCGGGTGCACATGTAAGTAAAAATCAATATTTTGGTAATATTTTACAGACCGTTCCAAAGCGGTACCAAACAATTCTTGATAAACACATCTACTTCTTTATATAGAATATATGCACTGTGTTATTTATGGAGTTTTGTGCTGTTGTTCCATGTTTTTGTTTGTGATGTTTTTGCTTTTTGTGTTGTATGTCTTTCGCGTTTACCCAGTGCCATTAAACGGGGTTTATTTTGAAACCTTGTGCGTTTCCCTTTTCCGTATTGATAGTACATAACTTTTACTTGGATGACCTTGTTTCATTTTTTATTCATATGGACCAACAAAGCGTTCTGAATTTGCTTGATGGTTAAAGTGATACTCATATTTAAAATCAAAACATACACATGTATACAAACATACCTTTTAAGTGATAAAACTTTAACAACTCACTGGATAATGCATTTATGAAAAATATTAATTACTGATAACAAGAGTGTATCCATGTATGTTTTAGCTAAAATCGCACAAATATTAAATGACTGGTGGCTCCTCAAATATTTGCAGCGGTCAACTCTCATCTCATAAGGTAGATATACCGTGTTTTTCTGTGCACATTTCTATGAAAGTAAACACGATAAGAACCATTGTTTTCGAGACTTATTCATCCTTTTCGATAAATCAAAACGATTGCATTGATTGTGGTCACTTAGAATACCTATGTTTCATGAAGAAACTCTAAAACTATGAAAAGTTATTTTTACAATGATTATCCGCAATTGTTTTGCTAAAACCATTTGCTTTCATTCAATACATGGCGGCGTATTAATTCGGTCATGTCTTTATGTCCTGTTTAATTAAAATGTGCTTTCCTGCAGTAACTGTTACTATTTGGAAGAAAAATACATTCATAAAAGATCATTTATTAATGTTAATCAATTAAATGCACCAAACACGAATGCATAATAAACTATAAAAACATATGGAATAACTTTTTTCTCCACAAGCAGGAAACAGAAAATTGACAGCTATAATAGAAAATGCTCTCTTCAAAAAAGGTGGCATTTAGAAAAAAATATTAAGACCTTATGAAAGTCCGAAAATAAGCATAAAAGAAACAGATATATTGTTTATATTAGTGTATGATCGTACTTTATGTCACGACTGTCATTTATCATAGAAAACATACCTCCTCGAGTGGCGAATATTTCCACATAAATAATCCATTTGTTTACTAAATAGCTGTCAATACGATAAGTAAGCTGTAAAGTGTTTACACATTAATGTTAAATTCTGGTTCATAACGTAAGCTTAAACATCCTCCAGACAACCCCAGCCTTGCACATAAGGCAGAGCGATCCACTGTACCAAGTCACGTAGACCGACAAAATATGCTTTATTAAAAACCACAGGCAAACAATGATTCAGATGCCTGTGTTAAAAACTTGGTGTTCGCACATATTTGTTGGCAAATGACAATCAGGAACACTAATTACTGCAGCTCTATTCACCGTCAAAAATGGAGATACAGTAAATGGGGTAAATCCTCGATCGGCATTGACTTCGTATACGCGCGAACACAAAGTATGAATTGACTGGATGAAACATAAGAATGAAAGAAATCATGATAGCCAATGAAAAGTAAACACAAGCATTTCTTTTATAGGGGATCTCGACTCTAGATTGCCGACTAACAGATACGATTTATGCTGGTAATAAACAAAGAAAACCATTAATAAAAAATATAATTGCAGTACTGTATTTGCTGATGTCTTTTTCCAAATGCCACACCTGAGTAAAATTATGGAATTATGATTACTAACGATTAAACATTTGAAAAAAAAAACGGAAAAAATCATGATCAATAATTAATTCTGAGTGAATTTCTGACTTACTTTAAGGCGCAAAGAGAAAAATATTACAGATATGAAATGCTGAAACTTTATTAACTGTCCGGTGTAAAGTTTAGTTTATTCTATATTATGTCAACTCTTACCAACAAAAACAAAAATGTTGTTTTAGTATTGTGAACTATTTCTTTAAACTCAAATTTAAACAAGACATCGATATTTTGTATTAGTAAGGTAAAGAAACGACCAGTCACCATTCTGTATTTGCGGAAATCGGAACTGTCTCTCTTCTACGAAAAAGTAGATTAGCCCATATTTAATTATTTTTCGAAAGGAAAAGTAGAATGTTTCGTATGCATAAGCGGGAAGCCCTGCGACGTAAAACATACAGGTATAAAGTTGAATAGTTTATATACTTTTCTATTCCTCTACCGCTGAAGATTTGAGCAAGATGTTTTTAAGGTTCCGACTTAGTTTAAAAAGCGGGTGCACATGTAAGTAAAAAAATATTATTTGGGTAACCGTTCTTAGGCTAACAATCCATGATAAACACACCTACAATTATATAGTATATATGAACTGTGTTTTTGTGGAGTTTTGTGTTGTTATTCCATGTTTCTTGTTTGTGATGTTTTTGTTTTGTGTTCTATGTATTTTGCGTTTACCCTGTGCCATTAAGCGGGATGTATGTTTAAACTTTTGGCTTGTTGGCTTGTTTCTGTAGTTTTTTCATATAAATATGAATAAACTTATTGTTCGATCGATCAAATGTTTTTCTATAATTATTTCTGTCTTGATAACATAACGTTTTTAACGCAGAAACATACACATGTGTATAAGATAAGTCTTTTGTTATTTCAAACATCACAACCAATACATAATACGTTAATCACATTCTACTTTTGCGGTTTATTTTTATTATGGTCTTTTGGTTGTTGTTTTTGTTTGGATGTTGTCGGTATTTCTACAATATATATCTTAAAAACTGTTTAACTCCCACCTACAAATAGAATCTTTATATAATTAATTAATAGTCTGGGCGTGTGTAAATTTACCTACGCTTGTAATACATCACCTAATTTGCAATATCTAATCTGTTCAAGGCGTTGATGAATCGGCGGAAGAGGGCGATATTGTCACGCACACCGAGAACTACCAAGATAAACGTCATCATAATTCACAAACCATTACGCGTAGCCAAGAACCATATTCCTGTGCGCGATCATCCAGGCCAAACCAAAACGGTATGAGAAAAGGCAGAACTCTAGTGTCCAATACAAACATCCGCCAAGATCCAGTACAGACACATGTGCTTCATGGAATAGAAGAGACGAAAAACTATGCGCTTCACCGAGATTCAATGCCTAAAAATGCAAACGATGTTCCTAGGGATACAAAACCAACAGAACCAAACCAAAATGAAAACGTTATTGAAGTGTTTATTCGCGAATCCATTCGTTCAGAGATAGTCCGCGCAAAGCCTGCAGAGTATAAATGTTTTGATGCCGTCGTTGTTTACGATTCAAGAGATTATGACTATGTATTGCAGTTTAAATCATTTATTGAATCACTTACAAAGGAAATCCCAGTACCAGATATCATTCGAATTGAACTTTTTGACAGTGAACAGTTTGCGCAGTCCAAAATACAAGTCATAGTTGATATATTGTCAAGAAGCTGCATTGTGTTCTTCTATCTGTCTCAAAACTCTAACACGCCGTATTTTAACCTTTTTTGTGAAGAAGCGACAGCGAGAACGTTCCTAGAAAGCCATGAAACAGGGACGGAAATGCTACCAAATAGTATTTTAAAACCCGTTCATTCCAGTCCAAAATTTCAAAGAAAATACAAAACGCCCCCGGGATTTTTAGCATTGCAAAGCTTGACTGGTTTGATAGAGAATCACCGTTTACTCGTGAAAAAGTGATCACCGTCCTGAAAGAGGCTGTAGTTGTACGAAAACGTAAGGAAATTGATGCAAACGTGAAAAGGAACTTCAAATATGCACACGAGTTGCAAAAAAAGCTAGACTTGAGCTCATGAAAAGCATCTTTCGCGAAATGTTTATCATTGTTTCTAGAATAATGATACTATAACTTTTGATCTATAAAATGAAATGTTTTCATATAGTATTTATATGAGTATCAATATTCTTGTGTTTTCGAAAGTGTATCTGTACTTGTTGTTTTTCCTCAAAAGTCTGAAAATATTTCATGATTATTCAGTTTTATTTTAGGAAGGGAGCACACCTTATTTATCATTCGTTTGCATTTATACTTGTACATTTATTTATGAAATATTTTTCTTTTATTTACATATCTACCTCATGAATTTACGACTAAATGTGATATGTTATGTTATGTTTTCTTAATAAAGTCATCGATCACTAGGTTTTATAAATATATTTGATATATTTTTCTTCAGTTACATAGCTGCTTCAAATGTCTGTGACTTTTATATCGAAATCATTTCAGTGATCCCTACTCAGATATGTCTTATTGATAGAGTTATATGTGTATGTATTCTTAATGCTTAATGAATCATGATTTTGATTTTGAAATTGAAGTGATAGAGCAGGGGATCATTTCATCAGAAAATCTTGAGCAATTTCGTACCAAGCACGATTTTCAACAGTAATGCTTCTGTGTTTGAAGTCCTTCCTATACACAAAATTGCTTCTTTCGAGTCTTGATGAAACAGCGACCAGTCGCCATTATTTCGAACAATCACAAGTTAAGATTAGACTTAAAGGGGCTGTCTCAAGTATGATAAAATAGCGAAAACAAAATTGTCGAAAACTGACATAAACTTGGCATCGAAGTGTACAATGCATTGAAACTTACTAACTGAAGTACAACATAGTTTACAATTTATTTAAGTTTAGCAGTTATTTCATATTTTTTCCATTAAAAAAGATTACTGGGTATGTCTACCAGGTAGAATTTATTCCTTATGCGTGATTGGCTAGTCGGTGTGATCACGTGATATTACCGAGGTAGGTGTATAGCTTAATTATGTCACCCGATTAGAATAAGCCTTTGTACTTCAATTTTGGCGACGCGGGTTCGAACCCGGTCTCTGACACATTTTTTTTTTACTTTTTGGTACTTTTTTTACAATTACGATATCAAAGCGTAACACATTCTATTAGATAATTGTCCTGAGATTCGTTACAGAAAAAAATCTTTTTTTTGGTGCCAATCTGTGACACAGTCCCTTTAAGTATCGAAACTGCATATCTTCATTTCAATGTAACTTTCTTTATAGTTGAGTATTGATTGTGAAATTTACTGCTTTGTATTTCTATTTGAAATTGACATTTATGTTTGTAAAAATGATTCTTTAAAATTACATAAAAGGGCTTCTCTAAAGTCTCGGGCTTGAAACTGTTCGTTATCAAGCAAGACTAGCACGTAGCATTTGTTATGAACTTATTTTGATGGCATGTTAATTTATCACATGTATTGAGTAATCGATTATTCAAATGTGTTCCGTGTGTTCGTTTTCTCGTAATCTCGTGTTGCAGTTATCATTGGTCCAGTTGTACAAAGTCAATCAAAGGGAATATACATGTTTATCGTATTGCACGTTGCAACGATGAAGTCAATATCTGTTGTACTGTATCAAAATATAGTTTATTCTCACGTGTATTAAATATATGATAAATGATTTGCAATAAAAAAAATCTCCACATAATGCACATGCATCGCCATAAATAGCAAAACCAACATAAAAATGAGCTTAAACATGGTCGGATGAAATGTATGTTGTAAACTTTTGTGTCGTAGGTCTTTGGCATAAATAATGTTTGACCGTTCCAATGCGGTAATCCCATCATTTATCGATAAACCTACTTGGTATGTGTGTGCGTGTGTGTGTGTGTGGGGGGGGGGTCTTTTAAGGAGTTTATACAATTGTGTCCTTATTTAATTGTTCTTTTGGCCATTGACAGAGTTAATTTTGGAATTTTCGACTTCTGTGCATGTCCCTGTAGTTTTCATTGTATTACTGAAATATCTTGTTCTCAAATCAATATAATTCATTTTCTTGCATACCGGACGTGTGTTTCCGGTCATGTGACCAGTGCTGGAAAAACCCATCTTACATACCCCATGTAAGATGAGTCACGCGCAACAACGCGCCACTTCTTATATACCCTTTGTATGGTTTATGAAAGATATAGAATGCCATTTCAATAAAGCGCAATCAAATATATATGTTTGCAAGTCTTTTAATTTTTAGTTATTTAAAATTACTGCGCTCTATGACGTCAGCAAACAACGTCGCACGCGCTTTTTTGTGTAAATGTACGAAAGTTCGTTTTCTACGTCATTTTTTTCCATAAATTCATAATTTTAGGTATGCAAGAAAAAATATCAATCATGTTTTTCCGGTCCGGATCGAAAAATCCGACCCTCGGGCACGCTGCGTGACCGGTAACTCGGCAAGCCTCGTTACCGGCTAACGCGCGTGCCCTCGGGTCGGATTTTTCTATCCGTACCGGAAACACATGATAGATACTTACAATCTTCCACACACTTTTTAGAAATTGTTGTATTATAACTTGCTAATGAACTTTTGATAAATGATGGTTCGTTATTTGCTTCGTTTCTATAATTAACAATAATGCATAGACTCGTGGAAGAGCTGGGAGAACTTTCCTTCATTGAAGGCGTTCATGTCGACGTAGGACGACCCGGCAATAAGACCATGTGGTAGACCAGACAGCGATTCTATTAGCCTGGTATGAAGGCAGATATAGACAAGAGCGTCACTGGTTGTCAAAATTTCGTTTGTCGCAAAACTTCGACGAAGCCGAGGGCTGAAATTCCACCAAAAGTTAACAATTTTGTGCAACTTGTATGTTTATGGATGTTCTCAGGGTTAATATAGGCAAATGCATTTTTGTTAGAACGGATCATCTTACGTTCATCACGTTATGAAAAAGAAGATTACAGCTCAATCCCCACCTAAAGTATTGTATAGAACTGCATTTCAAACTTTTTATTTGCAGAGCAATTCCATTGGGATTAAGTTCGTAATTTATATTGTAAGTTAATAAAATTACTATTTGGTCTTGCAGCAGTATATTAGAAAAGGACGACGCCGTACCATATATCGGGAAACGGCGGATGTAAATATTTTACGACTGCGTTTCACTTAATATGTTAGGGACCTTGGCGGAGGACAAGAATGTTGAATGAACAATCGTACATAGATCCGTAAGATAACGCATATAATTCTACAAGGCATGCCACTGCAGGGTAAACGCCTCATTCTTTATTGATTGGATGGCCGCTCGGTGTACATATAGACGTGCGGGCATAAACAAACACTACAATGACGCCAAAATCACCTCCGATGAGGGCAATCGTATCCACGCATATTTCGCGTAATAACATATCGTTGCATGTGTTTTTAATTTTTATGTTAAATGTTAAAACATAACTCCTGTGCATTATTGTTATTATTATTATTATTATTATTATTATTATTATTATTATTATTATTATTATTATTATTATTATTATTATTATTAGATAATAGTAGTAGTAGTTTTAATAGTAGTAGTAGTAGTAGTAGTAGTAGTAGTAGTAGTAGTAGTTGTAGTAGTAGTAGTAGTAGTAGTAGTAGTAGTAGTAGTAGTAGTAGTAGTAGTAGTAGTTGTAGTAGTAGTTGTAGTAGTAGTAGTAGTAGTAGTAGTAGTAGTAGTAGTAGTAGTAGTAGTAGTAGTAGTTGTAGTAGTAGTAGTAGTAGTAGTAGTAGTAGTAGTAGTAGTAGTAGTAGCAGCAGCAGCAGCAGCAGCAGCAGCAGCAGCAGCAGCAGCAGCAGCAGCAGCAGCAGTAGTAGTAGTAGTAGTAGCTTCAGAACGTCACCGCAGGTAGTCAAATGGCAGAGAGAATAACTACAGTATTTTTCTATAATAAACAATGTCTTTGCCAGTAAAGTAATACATGTACTGTACACAATGTACGGTACAAAAATGACACAACAGCGAAAACACAATTTATCAAACGGATACATGTAATTGTAACTGAACTGTTTGATACAGTGAAATATTCTATTAAGTTATTTTCACTGCTAAACCTTTCCATGTAAACGACTGAAAATCATACATTATTTATACTGTACATGTTATTAAATATTACATATCGTGAGGTCATTTTAGAAGGAATGCATGGGAAGTAACCGCTCTGTGAATATCATCAAAAGTATTGTGTGCTCCAGTACAGTTTGCCAATTTCTCAAGGAAGTATATTTTGTGAAAATAAGGGAAAAACCACTTAAAGTTTCATGTTTAAGATAACTGTTTATAAAGGTTTTAAACCGTGTCATCTCTTCAAACCTAATCAGTTATACCCAACCGGCGTTGTTTTTCTATTCTGCAAGCGTTTGTTTGCGATAAATTCTTACTTCCAGTGGAAATCAAAGAAAATGGAAGCCGGTTCAGGCCTTGCTCACGCAAATCAATGCAGATTTGTGAGTGAATCGGTAGGGTATTTCAAAAACTTTCAGTTTTATATATACCTATTATCTATTAAAACTTGTGTTTGTTGAGAATTGATTCGTTGATCTCGATTCAGAAGCTTGCGTTAGAAATGAGTGCAAAGTTTCTATAGGTGGCAGTTTTTTTCAAGACTAAAATTACTCAAAACATGATCATCTATCACAAAACACTAACTATCAACCAAAAATTCCAAGAAAAAAAAATCCCACAAAATACTTAAATACTTGTATTCAAGTTAAAGGTTGACATACTTGTATTCAAATTAAAGCTTTGACTACATTTCTGAATATTATCTACAGGACAAATACCATCTAACCCTTATAAAAATAACACCTTTTTAGAATGTTGTGAAAGATGTATCAGCCATTTGAATCACCTTGCAATATCTTAGATGCCTACAGTTTCGTGTATACACTGTGAAGATAGGAATGTCTACAAAATGTTTTTATTGTGTTACTGTATTGTAAATAGATTGAGAAACAGCAATTTTAATAATCGTCATGGTACCGATACCTACATTTGTGGTGAGGAGGTGTGTAAATGGTTGGGTAACTCAGTCGGTAGAGCACTGGCCCTGATAGCAAGGGGTCCCGGGTTCGAGTTCCGGTCAGGCTGCACATTTTCTCACCATGTCACATTTGGCACCAAAAGGCACTGGCGGCACTGTTTGGCAGCATTACATGCACTCAGTGTTATTTATGTATATTCCTTAGTACTGGTGTTCATCAAATTTGGAATGAATTTCCAGTTTGCAGGGAAGTATGTCACAGTACCGATACCTACACTTGTAGTGAGGAGGTGTGTAAGCGGTCTGGTGATTGTAATTGGTAATTTTGCTTAGGGGTCTGGGGGTATGCTGCAATCTGGTGCATTCTGGGTGTTTTGAGGTGTTTTGTTTAGTACTGGAAAATGAACAGTTTAAGGATACAAATTCAAAAAATAAACCTTTCCTCAGAATTTTTTCTCTCAAATAGCAAACAAATAATCCCCAGTTATGTTAAATTGATGACACTCAGATTGTCTAAAAGAAGTTTTATTTTCTGTCCTTTTTGCAATTGAACTGTACATTTAATTTTTAATGTCAATGACCATATGTCTGTTACAGCATGTAAAGTCAAGTACGCATCCATTTAGTTCGGCAGAATTGTTTTATTTTTTTGTCAGAATCATGTGGATTCACCCGCGTACTCGCATATAGGCAGCTACACGCCTGAAATGGCATGATAAATCATTATTTGTATGATTGAATCTTGTATTGTTTATCTATAACTACATGTATGTAGACTCCACATTTAATTTCAGGATATTGCAAGTGGAAAATGGGTGAAGCTTTCAAAGGTGACATACACTGACCCAACAGGAAAACAAAGGCAAGCAACTCTAATTTGTCAGGTTACTGCTGTGGTTACCACACTCACTTCTCACCAATGCGTTATGATATTGCATATGTGAGGTGTCACCAAGTCTGACCAGTGGGTTTCCTCTAAGAACTCTGGTTTCCCCTACAATAAAATTCCACATTTTCCAAAACATTGCTTCAGCAAGAATGATTTATATTATGTTAAATCAACTTGTTTTTAAAGAAGTGTTAAGTAAATTTCTTCAGTTAGGTATTTAGGGACATTCATGCTATCTTGAAAGTCTTGGTTGGAGTACGTAGCAATTTGCATGAATTGTGCTCCCGCTAGCATTTGTTGGATGAATTGCCAGATTGACCAGAGCCTTCATGATTGCATGAATGCTTTCGAAGTGATTATCAACCCTTTTATTTACATTTTACTCTGTTGCTTCTACCTGTTTTGAATTCACACTTTAGGAAAAACTATGGAAAGGTTGTTTTTGCTTTTTATTCCTGTGAAAATAATGTCTTATATTTGATGTGTTGTTTACTATTCTGCAAACTATGTCTAGCTTGTTTTCATCAGAATGCAGTATAAAAATAAAAAATGTTGTCACAACTCCTTCTGGTTCTTGCAGGATGAACAATAAAGTTTTGCTCAATAAAAAAGACTAGAGCAATAGTAATTGTGTAAAAATGAAATCCTACTCCTTATAGATTTAAGTAATTCATATTTTAATTTAAAAAAATAGATCATAATTTTAATGATGTGTGAAGTCTAAAAAATATTGAAACCACTCTAAGCCAAATTACTTTTGGCATTGCAATGTATCCAAAAACATAACAAGCTCTACACTGCAACTATAAACAAGCACGGCAAAATTTGACCAGTGGCTACGCTCCTCTGAAGTTCATTTACTTTGCAGGGAGTGGGAGGCTGTAAGAAGAACCACAAAAGTAGCCAGTGACCTTCCAGACGGTCAGTTTATAATAACTTACATTATACACAATCATGAATATAGTAGCCAGCAACCTTCCAGACGGTCAGTTCATAACAACTTACATTATACACAATCATGAATGTAGTAGCCAGCAACCTTCCAGACGGTCAGTTTATAACAACTTACATTATACACAATCATGAATGTAGTAGCCAGTGACCTTCCAGATGGTCAGTTCATAACAACTTACATTATACACAATCATGAATGTAGTAGCCAGTGACCTTCCAGACGGTCAGTTCATAACAACTTACATTATACACAATCACGAATGTAGTAGCCAGCAACCTTCCAGACGGTCAGTTGATAACAACTTACATTATACACAATCATGAATGTAGTAGCCAGTGACCTTCCAGACGGTCAGTTTATAACAACTTACATTATACACAATCATGAATGAAGTAGCCAGCAACCTTCCAGACGGTCAGTTCATAACAACTTACATTATACACAATCATGAATGTTGTAGCTAGCAACCTTCCAGATGGTCAGTTCATAACAACTAACATTATACACAATCATGAATGTAGTAGCTAGCAACCTTCCAGACGGTCAGTTTATAACAACTTACATTATACACAATCATGAATGTAGTAGCCAGCAACCTTCCAGACGGTCAGTTTATAACAACTTACATTATACACAATCATGAATGTAGTAGCCAGCAACCTTCCAGACGGTCAGTTCATGACAACTTACATTATACACAATCATGAATGTAGTAGCCAGCAACCTTCCAGATGGTCAGTTCATAACAACTTACATTATACACAATCATGAATGTAGTAGCTAGCAACCTTCCAGATGGTCAGTTTATAACAACTTACATTATACACAATCATGAATGTAGTAGCCAATGACCTTCCAGACGGTCAGTTTATAACAACTTACATTATACACAATCATGAATGTAGTAGCCAGCAACCTTCCAGACGGTCAGTTTATAACAACTTACATTATACACAATCATGAATGTAGTAGCCAGCAACCTTCCAGACGGTCAGTTCATAACAACTTACATTATACACAATCATGAATGTAGTAGCCAACAACCTTCCAGACGGTCAGTTCATAACAACTTACATTATACACAATCATGAATGTAGTAGCCAGTGACCTTCCAGACGGTCAGTTTATAACAACTTACATTATACACAATCATGAATGTAGTAGCTAGCAACCTTCCAGACGGTCAGTTTATAACAACTTACATTATACACAATCACGAATGTAGTAGCCAGCAACATCCCAGACGGTCAGTTTATCACAAATTGTAATCTACAGCTGTTACAGCTAGTACAAGTGAACTGCTAGAAGGTTTACTACAAAACATATTAGGCTGTGAATAGTATATCTGCTGGGGATCAAACCAAAAACCTCTTTGAGAGGTGGACACCTATACCACTAAACCACTCACATCATCCTCTTATTTTCTGAAACTATTACTTGAATTTCTTAACGTAATGGTTCATGCTTAAGATTTTGTCTTAAACTTTTCATGAAATTGAGTCTAGACATGATAATTATGTCACATAAATTAAGCGGGAAATTAACCTGTAAAATATGGTGTTATCATGCTGTAAAAATTATTACCTTTTTTGAGAATGTTGAGCTAGTTTGGACCCATGTCAAGTTCACTTACGTGTGATGTGATGGCTACCAGAAATCTATGTGTAGTGTCTTATGAAATCAATGCGGATTGAAATTAACTTCATTTGTAAACATTTCCAAGAAAATTTTGTTCTCTTTATGTGTTATGCTTCCCAAAAAACCTATGTCTGTTTACATTTCAGCTGTTGTGGCTATTCCAATCCTCAGAAGAACTCTGCACTATGATTGCTTCATTCTGATCAAACAGTTTCGTCCACCCATCAGCAAATACACCATAGAGTTTCCTGCAGGTACCTCTCTTAAATACTTCATTTAATAACTGATATGGATGTTATTAAACAAAATTCAATTTTCTATCAATATTATAAAGCTTTGATCACTATGGTGACTCACTTAAAGTTGTTTTACTAAGCCGTGGTCGAAATGAGAATAAACCTCCAAGAACCTAACTGGTACTACGTTTTGGAAGCTTGATAAAGTTCTGAATTTTATATAGCAGGGCTTGGAAGATTTAATGCCTAGCACAAGGATAAGAATTCAATTTTGTTGATAAAAAGGTCTAATTTTGATTACTGGCTAAGTGCATGCACTGTAAAAGTGTGCCCTTGGACAGTTACTTGAATGATTAAATAATGCCCTTGTGAGTTACTGGAATTATTTAAACCCTGGTGTGTGCCATGTTTCCCAATCCAGCCACAAATATAGGTTTCATATGTTGTTGTCCATAAGTTGTATTTCATGAGTAAAAGGCAACTTAAGCTATTACACATGTAAGCATCATAATCATTATCCCATCCAAGTTTTTGTTCAATATGTGGATAATGTAAGTGGAAATGCTCATTTTTTTATAATTTGTTTGTTTATTTTGGTTTAAAATAGATTCATAAGAGACTTGTCTTCACCAGTATATACATGTACCATTACCATGTGTTCTGAAAAGTTTGCATGACATGCTTTACATGTCCTAGCACTGTAGCCACACTTTCTGAAATGCTTTCCCCAGCTTGCAACTACATGATTGTTATATAATTGTGGCAGGTCTGTTGGATGCCAGTGAGACAGCTGAGAGGTGTGCTGTCCGGGAGCTGCTTGAGGAGACAGGCTACACTGGCACAGTGAAACACACATCACCTGGTATTGGATTGTAAATAAACATTTGGGTTATTGTTACAGCATTTTGATCTGGCAAGTTATATTTCACTGGAGTTGACAGATTTAGATTAAATCTAAAAAAAAATCTAAGAAAGTAGAATAAGACCTCCCAGATGAAATAATGTAACAATACCAATAACTCTTTTTATTATTGTCAAGCCCGCTTGCTGAGAGTGAGACATAGTTGTCACAATTGCGGTTCTGTGTATGACCATCTTGACTGAATTTGTCTGGCCTGTATCTTGACCATGTATTATAGCATTTTAAAAAAAACTTGCCATAAAGGTTAACCATGATGTGGCGGCTTGGTCTGCACAAGACCCAGGTCTGTACGCTCAAGGACGGCGTAAGAGGACAAAGCTTGAAATGATCCTTGTCTGCGCTGTATCTTGACCATACACTTTAGGATTTTCAAAAAACTTTCCATGGAGGCTTACCATGCTGAGGCGTAGTGTCACAGGTTCAATGTATTGTTCAACTCCACGTTATTCTGTATTGCAGTTGCATGGAAGAGTGTTACATCTGTGTCTAGGACTCTTTCAACTAGCTCAACATGTCACCTTTAGGCTTGTAGTATACCTTACTGGTTAAAATCATAAAGATTACAAGTTATAACAGTTTAATAACGTTCTTATCATTTAAACATTGTGTAATGATACTTGTTATGATATAACATGGCATACCACAGATAAAGGTATTCTGTGATATATAAAGAATTGAGGTATTGTCAAAGCCTTGGTGTTCCTGCAGGTCATGACTTAAAAACTGTTATTATATATATATATTACACGGATAACATAGTTATTCATGGAATGTATTTACAGCCACAAGTTTGGAGCCAGGACTTGGTGATATGACAGCCCAGCTTGTTTCTGTTGAGGTATGCTTCATAATTAAGTGTTGTCATATGACTTGGCTCATAAGTGTTTTGTGCTGTCATGTGACTTGGCTTATATCTGTAAGTGTTTTGTACCGTAATTTAACTTCTCTCATATCGGTAAGTGTTTTGTACTTTCATGTGACTTATCCCATATTAAAATGTTTTGTACTATAATCTGACTTCGCTTATACCAGTGAGTGTTTTGTGCTGTCATTTGGCTTTGCTCACAAATGCATGGTACTGTAATTTGACTTCACTCATAATTGTTTTGTACCGTCACATGTCTTATCTCATAAGTTTTTCGTTCGACTATTCGAAGAGTAAGGAGAGCTATACTACTCACCCTCGGCGTCACACCTTGGTTAAGGTTTTGCATGTAAGCACCTTTAAGTCATTGTATCAGTAAATGCATCATTTATTGCATTAAAACTTTGGATATTTATTCCCAACTATCTAACCTACTTAATTAATGGAGTTAGATAACAATTATTTGAATATAATGCAAAAAATGGGCCTTTATTATTTAACTTAGAAATTCTGGTTAAGGTTTTGCATGTAAGCACACATACATGTAGGTTAATATCTCAGCAACTACTTGATGTATTGCATCGAGACTTTATACAATGGTACTCAACCATCCAATCTACTTAAGTAACCAAGTAAGATAATAAATAATATACGACAACAAATAATAATATGGCTAGTAAATGATTTTGCGTCATAGTTGAAGCCAGTTTGATTACTCTTGATGAAAAAAAAACATTCGAAGAATAGGAAATTTGTAGGACAAAAGGGGATAAAACCCTTCTAAGGAGTATTTGTATGGCAACCGTTTGGTAAGTGATCTGGTTGATGCTCTGGGCTTTTGCCTGCGATATTTCTACGCTTCTGAAAGAAAAAAAAATGGTGAAGAGCTGAAGGGAAATTCTCTTGATAGTCTGGAGTATGGGATTTCCAAACCTCTGATAGAAATAAGCAAATTACATAGATGACAAGGTATCCTAATCTAGCAATGACAGTTACAAATTGAAGGTGAAACAACTACTATCAGGCAGCGATCTTAAGAAAATTGCACAAAGATTGTATTTCATTCAATGTTACCACCACATGTTGACTACAAAACAAGGTCTGGTTTGACCTCATGTACTTCCTCATCAGGAGAGGTCAGGAGAACCTCTGTTTCTTAACCAAGTCAGCATTTGCTGTTAGAAATTTAATAAATGGCAAATATTGGTAATATTTTTAATGTAAATTGTTGCCAGTCTTTGGACCTGTCATATTTAGCATGTATTCATTTCACTTGTTTTGTGAAGAAATAGCTAAGTGATGATCACTCCTTAATCATTCAATAAAAAAATGTTGTAATTGACTGTATTTTGTTTGAAAATGAGGTTTGAAAAAAAAAGCCATCCCCTTAAATTTTTTTATTTAACAAAATGAATATTAGATGGCTGATGGGGTGCTGGTAGTCATTAAATCATTTATTATTGGCCATTTTGATTGACCAATGTTGTCTGTTTACATCAGAAATTTCACTTGTTTATTATTAAAAGACAAATATAAATTGCTATAAAAACTGATAATCTTAAGTCCTTGATATAAAAACATTGTAATTGTTGATATTTTGATAAGTGTGACTTTTACGTACTTGAAGTTCTCCTGTCTAGTGTGATGAATTGAAGGTTTTTTTGGTTTTAAATGTCATTTTGTATTACCAACAAGCTTTTGATCTCCTTAAATTGTTTGGTATTATGAAATAAATATTAGATTGCTGATAGAGTGATAGCAACATTTTTATCTTTCAAGATTACTGTCATCCTCAGCTTAGCCTGATTCGACAGTTTTTCTTCAAGTTGACAATTTGATTATCACTGGCAAATAATAGATAATTGGCCATCTAATATTTATATAAATGTACTGTGTATGACTTATATCATAAGTGTTTTGTCCTGTCACATGACTTATTTCTTAAGTGTTGAACTGTCAAGTGAATTTGCTCATAAGTGTTATGTCCTGTCACATGAATTATTATTTAAGTGTTTTGTACCGTCATCTGACTTGGCTCATAATAGTTTTTGTACTGTCACATGACTTTACTCATATGTGTTTTGTACGGTCACATGACTTTGCTCAAAAGTGTTTTGTATGGTCACATGACTTAGCTCATAAGTGTTTTGTATGGTCACATGACTAAGCTCATAAGTGTTTTGTATGGTCACATGACTTAGCTCATAAGTGTTTTGTATTGTCACATGACTTTGCTCATAAGTGTTTTGTATTGTCACATGACTTAGCTCATAAGTGTTTTGTATGGTCACATGACTTCGCTCCTTGTAGGTGTTTTGTATGGTCACATGACTTCGCTCCTTGTAGGTGTTTTGTACTGTCACATGTCTTTACTCATAAGTGTTTTGTAAGGTCATATGACTATGCTCATAACTGTTTTGTACTGTCACATGACTGTTCATAACTTTTTTGTACTTTCACCTGACTTTGCTTTTAAAAGTTTTGTACTGTCACTGTAACAGGCTCATGACTTTGCTCATAAGTGTTCTGTATGGTCATATGACTTTGCTCATATGTATTTTGTACTGTCACATGACTTTGCTCATAAATGTTTTTTGCTGTCACATGACTTTGCTCATAACTTTTTTGTCCTTTCACCTGACTTTGCTTGTAAGTATTTTGTTCTGTCACAGGACTTTGCTTTTAATAGTTTTGTACTGTCACTGTAACAGTCACATGACTTTGCTCATAAGTGATTTGTATAGTCACATGACTTTGGTTTTAAGTGTTTTGTACTGTCACATGACTTTGCTCATAAGTGTCATGTACTGTCACATGAATGCTCATAAGAGTTTTGTACTGTTTCCTGACTTTGCTCATATGTGTTTTGTAAGCTTGTATTTTTAAAAGTCCTAATGATTAAACTCATTTTACTCTGGTGAAATGATATTGCATTATTTTGAAATTTCAATTGTGATTTCACAGATTTCAAAAGATGAAAGATATTCTGCTATATTTTAGATTGATGGGGATTTACCTGAAAACCAAAGTCCTAAATCAAACTGTGGTAAGCCAGCTGTTTACATGTTTACATAATTTATTATACTTAAACTTATTTCCCTAAACATTCGGCTTGAATGATTTTCTTGCATAACAATCAGAACATTTTCCAAAATGATAATTATGTAAAAAAAAATCAAATCAAAGTTTGACCTCAATTGGATAGAGAATATGAATACCCAACCATTTTTCCTCAAATGGATAACAACCCCTTCCATTGTAACTCCAATGTATACCCACCCCCATCATTGATCCTCCATTGGATGCCTTCGTCAGGCCATGGATAACCACCTCCTAAATTGTTCCTCCCATGGCTACCCCGATCATTGTTCCTCCCATGGCTACCCCGATCATTGTTCCTCCCATTGTCACCATTGATCCCTTCATGGAGACTCAATCCCACCATTGACCACTCCATGGATACCCAACCTCACCATTGAACCCTTCATGGATACCCAACCCCTACATTGATCCCTCCATGGATACCACACCCATCCATTGATCCTTTCATAGATACCCTACCCCACCATTGATCCCTCCATAGATACCCAACACCACCATTGATCCCTCCAGATACCCTACCCCACCATTGATCCCTCCATGGATACCCAACCCCACCATTGATCCCTCCATGGATACCCAACCCCACCATTGATCCCTCCATGGATACCAAACACCACCATTGATCCCTCCAGATACCCAACCCCACCATTGATCCCTCCATGGATACCCAACCCCACCATTGATCCCTCCATGGATACCCAACCCCACCATTGATCCCTCCATGGATACCCTACCCCACCATTGATCCCTCCATAGATACCAAACACCACCATTGATCCCTCCAGATACCCTACCCCACCATTGATCCCTCCATAGATTCCCAACACCACCATTGATCCCTCCAGATACCCAACCCCACCATTGATCCCTCCATGGATACCCAACCCCACCATTGATCCCTCCATGGATACCCAACCCCACCATTGATCCCTCCATGGATACCCAACCCCTCCATGGATACCCAACCCCACCATTGATCCCTCAATTGATACTCCACCCCACCATTGATCCCTCCATGGATACCCCATCCCACCATTGATCCCTCCATGTATACCCAACTCATCCAATGATCCCTCCATGGATACCCAACCCAATCAATGATCTATCCATGCATACCCAACCCAACCATTGATCCCTCCATGGATACCCAAAACCACCATTGATCCCTCCATGGATACCCAACCCAACCATTGATCCCTCCATGGATACCCAACACCACCATTGATCCCTCCATGGATACCCAACCCAACCATTGATCCCTCCATGGATACCTAACCCATCCATTGATTCCTCTATGGATACTCAACCCATTCATTGATCCCTCCATGTATACCCAACCCATCCATTGATCCCTCCATGGATACCCAACCCACCATTGATCTCTCCATGTATACCCAACCCAACATTGATCCCTCCATGGATACCCAACCCATTCATTGATCCCTCCATGGATACCCAACCCATCCATTGATCCCTCCATGTATACCCAACCCAACATTGATCCCTCCATGGATACCCAACCCATTCATTGATCCCTCCATGTATACCCAACCCAACATTGATCCCTCCATGGATACCCAACCCATTCATTGATCCCTCCATGGATACCCAACCCATCCATTGATCTCTCCATGTATACCCAACCCAACATTGATCCCTCCATGGATACCCAACCCATTCATTGATCCCTCCATGGATACCCAACCCAACATTGATCCCTCCATGGATACCCAACCTACCATTGACTCCTCCATGGATACCCAACCCAACATTGATCCCTCCATGGATACCCAACCCAACATTGATCCCTCCATGGATACCCAGCCCATCCATTGATTCCTCCATGGATAGCCAACTCATTTATTGATCCCTCCATGAATACCCAACCCATTCATTGAACCCTCCATGTATACCGAACCCATCCATTGATCCCTCCATGGATACCCAACACCACCATTGATCCCTCCATGGATACCCAACCCAACATTGATCCCTCCATGGATACCCAACCCAACATTGATCCCTCCATGGATACCCAACACCACCATTGATCCCTCCATGGATACCCAACCTATCCATTGATCCCTCCATGGATACCCAACCCATCCATTGATCCCTCCATGGATACCCAACACCACCATTGATCCTTCCATGGATACCCAACCTACCATTGACTCCTCCATGTATACCCAACCCAACCATTGATCCCTCCATGGATACCCAACCCTGTCATTGATCCCTCCATGGATACCCAACCCCACCATTGATCACTCCATGGATACCCAACCCCACCATTGATCTCTCCATGGATACCCAACCCAACCATTGATCCCTCCATGGATACCCAACCCACCATTGATCTCTCCATGGATACCTGGATGCCGTGTTGCCCTTCACTACGCTGCATTTCTGTTCTCCTGAAATAATTTACAAACCAGTTTTTGTGTCGCCTGAAAAGACAACATATAGGGGTTACTTTTGTCGGCGGCGGCGGCGGCGGCGGCGGCGGCGGCGGTGGCGGCGTCCGCGTCCCATTTTCGCTTGTCCGGGGTATATCTCCTAAACTATTA
The DNA here is from genome assembly GCF_026914265.1 of Mya arenaria. Lineage (NCBI taxonomy): Eukaryota > Metazoa > Mollusca > Bivalvia > Myida > Myidae > Mya > Mya arenaria. The sequence goes on along the minus strand of NC_069135.1, from coordinate 3,187,173 downwards.
GTGGTATCAACTTGAAATTTCATATGTAGATAGATCTAATTGAGGGCAAGTGCAGTGCACAAGAACTGTTACTCTTGCTTCCATATTTTTAGAGTTATTGCCCTTTGTTATTTTTCATGCTTAAAGTTTTGTCCGGGGCATATCTTGTAGAATATAAGAGTTATCAACTTGAAACTTCATATGTAGATAGATCGCATGGAGGCCAAGTGCAGTGCACAATAACAGTAACTATTGCTTTCTTAGTTTTAAAGTTATTGCCCTTTGTTAATTTTCATGCTTAAAGTTTTGTCCGGGGCATATCTTGAAGAATATAAGAGGTATCAACTTGAAACTTCATGTGTAGATAGATATCATTGAGGGCAAGTGCAGTGCACAAGAACCGTAACTCTTGCTGCCATATTTTTAGAGTTATTGTTCTTTGTTAGTTTTGTCCGGGGCATATCTTGAAGAATATAAGAGGTATCAACTTGAAACTTCATAGCTAGTTAGATCTCATTGAGGGCAAGTGCAGTGCACAAGAACCGTTACTCTTGCTGCCATATCTTTAGAGTTATTGCCATTTTCGCTTGTCCGGGGTATATCTCCTAAACTATTAGTGGTATCAACTTGAAATTTCATATGTAGATAGATCTAATTGAGGGCAAGTGCAGTGCACAAGAACTGTTACTCTTGCTTCCATATTTTTAGAGTTATTGCCCTTTGTTATTTTTCATGCTTAAAGTTTTGTCCGGGGCATATCTTGTAGAATATAAGAGTTATCAACTTGAAACTTCATGTGTAGATAGATATCATGGAGGGCAAGTGCAGTGCACAATAACAGTAACTATTGCTTTCTTAGTTTTAAAGTTATTGCCCTTTGTTAATTTTCATGCTTAAAGTTTTGTCCGGGGCATATCTTGAAGAATATAAGAGGTATCAACTTGAAACTTCATAGCTAGATAGATCTCATTGAGGGCAAGTGCAGTGCACAAGAACCGTTACTCTTGCTGCCATATTTTAGAGTTATTGCCCTTTGTTAATTTTCTTGCTTAGGTTTGTCCGTGGCATATCTCGTGAACTATAGGAGGTATCAACCTGAAACTTATTCCGTAGGTATATCTGATTGAGGGAAAGTGCAGTGCACAAAAACCGTAACTCTTGCATCTATATGTTTAGAGTTATTGCCCTTTGTTGATTTTCATGCTTAAAGTTTTGTCCGGGGCATATCTTGAAGAATATAAGAGGAATCAACTTGAAACTTCATTGCTAGATAGATCTCATTGAGGGTAAGTGCAGTGCACAAGAACCGTAACTCTTGCTGCCATATTTTTAGAGTTATTGCCCTTTGTAAGTTTTGTCAGGGGCATATCTTGAAGAATATAAGAGGTATCAACTTCAAACTTCATAGCTAGATAGATCTCATTGAGGGCAAGTGCAATGCACAAGAACCGTTACTCTTGCTGCCATATTTTTAGAGTTATTGCCATTTTCCCTTTGTTAATGTTCTGGCTTAGGTTTTGTCCGTGGCATATCTCGTAAACTATCAAATGCCACCTACACTTGAAAGTTAAATGGCAACATCACTGTCTATAAATGAATAAAATGCCAATCTAACAGCTATAATGTCGACAGTAAATAATTCGTCAGGCGACACATCCGACTCGCGGAGTTCTAGTTTTCATATAAAACAATTATTGATGCACTCACTGTTCTGTGTTTTAACTTTCAGCAGAATGTTAACCATGATTTATTTTCTACTTTTCATATTGCTGGCTGTATAAATAGATGAGGGAGGTATGTTAAAACATTAATCTTATATGCTTTCAATTTCTGTAGAACCTAAGTATTTCTAAAATAATTCCATATTTTCCAATAAATTTCAATAAAATTCAGATAAATTATACAATTATGGCATCTCACTACTGACACCAAAATAATTGTTCATAGAAAATATGTAAATTCAGATTTTCATATGCAATTTGATTTTTTTAAAGGCAAAGTCAATGGGTTTTTTTTATTCTATTATTAAGTTATAGTTTTAGCTTTTGTCAAATATATCTTGTATAAAGATATCCTTTAAGTTTTAACAGATTTAGTTTGGCCTTTTTGAAGGATTTATTTTTAGTTTTACTTGTCTGTTCATTGAAAGGAAAAATTATAGTTATTCACATGGCCTTGGTGTGGTTAGGCAGCGGTGGGGTTATGGTCATGCAGAAACCTTGGTACACATGTTGCCAGAGACAAAATGCTATTTATAGCGAGGCACATAACAATAATTGTCGAATTTGCCCCTTTTTTGATTGGAAGAATGAAAAGACAAGCATTAGTTTGCTCTGGAGCCATCTTGCTAGTTTTCAAAATGGAGGCTGGATTTTTGATGGTGTGTGTGGACCAGTAGATGTCCCCTATAGATTTTGGGGTCATCAGGTTAAATGGTCACTGTGACCTTCAACATAAAAAGCTTTTCTGATTGGTAACTGAAGAATGCCTCATCCTCTCCATTTTTACCCCATTGGTATGGCATCATTCTTACCTATTATCCTCACACTTTGAATGGTCATAATCTTTAACTACCTCAAAGATATTTAATTTCAATGATAAATCAGCTGTCATTTCGGTCCATGCATATTTCATTAAATTGTCCACATATTTCTGACAACATTGCACTCAGTGGGGCATAATGTTTGACAAACATCTCTTTCAAAAGGGAGATTAATCAATTAAACATTGATTGTCTTTTATGTGATGTTTTTAATTGATATATATTTCTTTTACTTTTAAATTTAACTTAATAGTAATGCTACTATTTAAATTAATCTTATTTAACACATTTATATTGCAATGCAGAGTATATCGATGTCATATGTGTTCCAATGGATGACTTCCTCCGAAAGCTGAATGGTAGGTGTACATGTACCGTACAAACAGTGCAAGGTTCTTTATCATGACTTTCTAACCGGATGTAAACCTTTTTTTATCTCACCTACATGAATAATATTTGAGATATGTTTCAGTGATATTTTTCTTTGTTAATTTAAGGTTTCCAGTACACATTTGAAAGGTTTATTTTACAGTAGATTTGAAATGTTCGGGATGTTCAGGGAATAGGGGGGGGATTTAGGGTCAAACAGGGGAACCTACCCGTTGACTTTAGTTGTTTTATCCATGTTGAAACTTGGTACACGTACATGAACATAGTCATAGAATGCTTCCCAACGTCTATTCTTGTCACGTTAAAACATTTATATTCTTGTTTTGTTTATGAAATATCAAACCTGTCGTTTTACTGAATAACAATAATTTATATTTTAACCACATGAATGGGGTTTGATATATAAGGTCAACAGTTATTTTAATACTTCAGATGGATCAGAGTTGACAGCTGTACGTGTCAGTGATTGTGCATAATTTCTTCATTATCTTGTTTATTTAGAATGTGGTTTAATTGTAAATGCAAATTTTATTGAATGTGTTATACCAAATTTGCAAGATCATTTCAATTCATCAGATTAAACGCCCTTTTCTGAAAAGCATGAGTTAAGGTTATCGGTATTTAAAAATAATTTAAACGTAAATATCAGCATATGCTTATGAGCAAAACAAAAAGATTTGTGTAATGGAAACAATGATATCAACAAGTCAGGATAAAAATGATATTCTGCCAGATGACTTACTCTCTCATCATTCCAACATTCAGTGTTTTAAATACCTCGCATAATTTGACTCCATTAAAACGCCAGATTCTGACAACCAGCCTTTATTAAGATGAGTTGTGCCAGCAAGGTATACGCACCAAAGGGTTTAAAATGAGCTTATTGCCTTTTTATGACATAATATGCAAACCACTTCGGCATAAAACATGTCAAAAATCATTTCTGTTAGATCTTTAAATTCAAAATAATTGTTTGTCCACTAATAGAAGTAATTGTTTTCCTTTCTTGAAATGCATGAATTTCTTGCCCTCTAAGTTCAATGGAAGCGCATCAATATCAACATGTATTGGTTGTATTACACTCGAAACCAGCAACGTCATGTGGTATACAGTCATGGCCTTGTGTTGTCAGCTATTGTGTCGTCAGCACAATCATGCAAAAACTTGGCCATCAGTCAAACGAAATTCACATGAAACTTAATACACATGTTACCAGTGGCAAATGCCCATATATGTAGCAAGGTTCATAAATATTGTTTAATCAAGTTGCAACAGCAACAGCAACAACAACAGACCGGTGTTGACACTCCCATGCAGTGCTCCTGTTTTATAATTTTGGTAACTCATGTTTGTTTTATATTTTCAGAGTTCTCTGATGCGGGTATGGTAGTCGACTCTCGTGTGTTTGCATACGCTATTGGGATGGAACAAACTCGTAAAATGTTACAGCAAAATAAAGATCTGTCATGACCACTTGAAGAATTTTATTGATTGGATACATAATTACTTGTCAACTCAGGAATTCAAGCTCGCACAGAAGACCGAAGACTGTAATGTTCCCTCACTACATGTACATTTCATTCTAACATCTCTTGAGTTTGCATGTTGTTTAAGGCTGAAATTACCTTAATGTACCTAGTGAAGTTTTTGTAACATGAATTTAAGCTTGTCAAGTTGATGGAAATCAGAAATATTAAAGCATATTTGTTGGAACTACTGAAATGTCTTTATGACAGGTATTTGCATAAAGAGGTTATGAACAAGACTATTGAATGCCATCTACTTGTATTATAAGTAACATTTAGTAACAGCTTATTATACTAACTATTGTAATGTGAATTGAAATTTTAAGATGAATCTTATTCAGATCTATGATGATAATGTATATAGGTGTATATTTATAGTTTTAAATAATAGACCTAAAATATAAGTATAACTGTAAGCACCAGTTTTTTACATGATTATACATGTAAACCTTTGCAAGGCAATATCTCTGGCTTTAATAATTGTAGAGTTATACCCTGTTATGACTGAAAAACAACCATCGGTCACTCAATAGCACTCTTGGTATTTGTGACTTCTTCAGCACTGGGAAGTTGTATAAGAAATGCCAGTTTGATTAATAAAACGTCCCTAAGTCCTTGACATATATGTTTTTATATACAATATATGATACTGATCGAATCGGAATATACGCTGAATTTTTGTCTTAGGTTTGTGCCAGTACTTTTTCTTAAAAGTTCAAAATTTATAACCAAAATGTGTACACAGTAATTAATTGTAAAAGTGTCTACTAATAAAATGTGTTAAGAATTTCTGAAATAATTAATGTATTATGTTTATTAAACATTGGCATTACAACGACTTCTTCAGTTTTTATACCCCCTTTCGAAGAAGTAGCGGTTTATTGCTTTGTACATGTTGTTCAGTAGACAAAACATTGTCTTATTGATAACAAGAGAATGACTTGAGTTTAAGGTCCTTAAACTTGTTAAGAGTTGGTCATTAAGAGCAAATAGCACCTTTTGATTTTCATGTCTACGTCATGGTGACCTTGAAGCTCATACTTGGTAGGGAGGTTGGTCATGCCCACAAGTGGCCCCTATTGATTTTAGGTCAAAGTTCAGGGTCAAAACAAAACACAAAAAGCTTGTACTATTTCTAACTAGAGTATCCTTTGGTCTAAGGTTGTCCTCTTTAGTTATCATCCCGCCGAACCGAAGGTTTCTGGAGGGAGTTATTGAATTGCGTCCGTTCGTCCATCCAGAACCAAGTCTTGGCAGGGATGGGTCAGATCAAGTTCAAACTTGGTCAGAATGATTCCCTTGATGAAAGCCCGACCTCTAGTAAAACTGGGTCACATGGGGTCAAGTATTTGGAACAAACTAAGGGCATTATATTTGGTCCAATATTTCCCACACTTAATCAGAATTTTTCCCACTTGGATAAGTTTGAATTCGGTAATATGTGAGAAAAATAGGTCACTAGGTCAAATCTTAGAAAACATTTGTTTGAAACCATATCTTGGTAGTGATGGGTTAGATTATGTTCAAACTTGAACAGAATGTCCCTCTTTATCAAGTCGACCTGCTTGTAAAAGTGGGTCACATGGGGTCAAAGCTTGGTCACAAGGTCAAATCCTTGTAACACACTTGAGGCATTATATTTGGTCCACTATTCATCAGAACTTTATCTGAACGGTTCCTTTTGATAAACTCTTAAAAATTGGCGGAACCACATGGTAATAATTGGTCAGATTATGTTAAAACATAATCAGAATGTTACTCTAATGACATCTTATCGCGTTTAAAAATGGTTCACATAGGGTCAAAAACAAGGTCACTAGGTCAAATCTCGGGAACATACTAGAAATGTGAAGATAGCCCACTTGGTAAAATCTTTTGAAGTCATTCCCGGAATCAAATATTGGACTTTGTTCAAGCTGTGGTCAGAATGTTCCCCTTTGTTTAACGCTGGAAGACGTTAAGATTGGGTCGCATTGTCTAAAACCAGGTCATTAGGTTAAATTTTGGAGAAGTCTTGGATTTTTTTAAACTAGGTCACATGGGGTCGAAAACCAGGTCATTAGGTTAAATTTTGGAGAAGTCTTGGATTTTTTAAAACTAGATCACATGGGGTCGAAAACCAAGTCATTAGGTTAAATTTTGGAGAAGTCTTGGATTTTTTTGAAACCAGGTCACATGGGGTCGAAAAATAGGTCACTTGGTCAAAGCTTAGAAAAACATTGTTAACAACCTAGAGACTTTTATTTTGTGCAATATTTCTGGCTCAATCTTCTACAAACTTAATCCGAATGTTTGCCTTTATGAATGTTTTTATTAGTTTGAAACTAGTTAACGTGGGGTAAAAATATTCTTTTATTTCAATGATTGCAAACAAATTCATATTTTGTGTCCAAGGCTCATAAGAGTCCATCATCCACGTATTGCATGTTTCGGTTGGAATATTTCACAATCATTTGATTTCCATCCACTTTGCATAACCAGTCGAGGGATATCATCACTCAGACAAGTCGCATCGGGGGAATTTATCAGGTGTCTTCTTGAATTTTAAGTTTTATGTTTTTTATAGACAGATGTTGTTGTTTTGTTGTTGTTGATGTTGTTTTTTTTATAGGAAATGCAAATTTGTGCATCTAGATAAAAAAAGGTTAATTTATTTGATTAATGCAACCGACAATTATTACAGACATGATTAACCGTGAGGTCGAGGTTATATGCAATGTGCATGATATGATTGATGCATTAAAATGCACGTTTTCTACATCAAACATTAAATACACCATCAACAATTTGCGATCTCAACAGTAAAAAGCTATTACAAAAACGTAATGTCATTTTCTGTTCTAAGAACTATGAGCAGGAAAAGCTCGGGCGTTGTCGATAGATTTCACTCGATCGAAAATAAGAATAAAAATGAGTTTAAGGGAGATTAATGTTTTCTATTTCATTTCACTTTATGCCAAACATAAAATATTTCTTATATGGACCTTAAATAAATAAATAAACACAGTGCAGGTGTGCCAACAAACATGGTATTTTATCGACAGTTAAAGAACGGGTACGTGTACAACAAATAATATCATAACAATGATCATATATAAATATAGATATAATATAAAATATATTGTGAAATATATACATTAATAGAAAATAGCATTTAAACAGTCATAATTCATTTCATCAACTAACCAAAAAGCAAAGATTTAAAATTATATCTTTTACACCAAGTAAAGAAAAATTGAAATAACAGTCGTATTGTTTAAAAGTTAGTTCCTGTGTTTTTTTTTAGGAAAAGGCTATTATATAAAGACGTTCAAGAATGCTTCACGGCAACATCTGAGATCCTTAGGAAGCTCTTCTTGTTTGTTCCAAATGCACGGATAATCATAATAATCAATTCGAAAATAAATACAATTAATACACAATCGATATTCGCACTCAGAGTACGACTGATCTGTATCTGATACAGAGGTAAGCTTGGCCACTTTGGAACTACCAAAAAACCGTGTGTCACTTTGACAAGCTAACACATGTAAAATTGTCTTACTGACTAAATAAATGGAAGGAATAAGCCAGTTGTTATCGTTTCCCCAATTTTGGGTAAAACTGTCTAAAAGCACCTGCTTCAAAATCAAAGAACTTGGAATTGTTACATGCAGCCTTTCTAAATTTGCATTGGTGATCAATCGTAAAGGGGCCCCAAGAACCGTTGACATAATGGAAAACAATCAGCGTTACGTCCCGTCACGCAGTCATCAGTGTTTCTGTTTATACTAATGTCATCAGCAATATTATTCAACTCTCTAGGTACCCCATTGATGAACATTCTTGGTGAATTATTTACTAAAAATACCTAACGCCAATTCGTGTAATTCTAATTTGGGGGTGCCTTACTTATCTACTTGCACAAATGTCTGTGAATCGGAGAGCCATTTAACAGATTTATGTGCAAGAATATCGCCATAAGATATGTGTGCTAAGAAAATAGCGTTAAGTTCCGTTTAAGTTGAACTTTTATAACAATCTTCGTCAAACCTCATATGATGAAAAAATGAAGCCTGTACAATTTGCAACAAAGCACTACATGCAAAACCACTACCAATCGCTATGAACTTGAAACGTCAATGGATGTATCTTTACTCAAAATCTTACAATTGATGTGGTCAATACGATCCATCCAGAACTCAAGTTCAGAAACACACATTAAAATTTTCTGACGATAAGGCAAACTTTTTATCCCTAGTGACACGAGAAGTAATTTCTTCATACAAAGTCTAGCGAGATTACCGATAATAGACAACCTAAAATTTATTTTTCCAAACATTAAAGCAAATTATCTTGTGCTCACCATAAACAAGGAACCTATTACATGAGACAAAACAGATTTTAAATCTGCAAAACTCCAATCAGGGATGCAAATAGAAAACCGTACACCATCCCATAAACTCATGCACTTAATGCACCAGTCAATTGTAACCACGCACCCCCCCCCCCCCCAGGTCCGGAGGAAGCCGGGGGAATGGGCCGTGTTTTTACTTTTACATGTTGCCCCTCAGTGCCGGGTGAATGCGGTGGTTTTGTCTTCGCACCAAAAAAGCGGGGAATGGGCCTTACCTTGGGTGCGGGGGCATTTGGCGGGGATTTTAACAGCAAATCTTCACCACAGGGCGGGGGGGGGGGGTCTTACCCGGGCTTGGCTGGACCGAAAGTCAAAGTCCCCGCTATTCCCTGGACCTGGGGCGTGGTTACAATTGACTGGTGCATTAGTCATTGAACCGAATACCAAACTGATTTTTCCTTGTTTACCATAATGCCTGCATATTTTAAAACTTTTTCTGACAAACTTTGCATCCTCAATTTAATTCCGGAAAAAATAAATCAAAGTTTGATTGACTTTAATACATATAGAAGGTCACCATTGTGATTTCTTCGAATATTTTAAATGCCATATTCAATATGACAATGAAAATAATTGATTTTACATAATGTGATACATTAAGTTTTTATCATCTGTCATGTTCAGTTCTTAAAAGATTTATTGCCTCCATTAGAAACGTATGCGTAACTATATGTCATTCCTTAATAAGTCCTTTGTGCGTATGGTACGGTCTTGATTCAAACACATTGGAACTGTAGTTGCTGTTAGTTGAGAATATGTCCGTCCGTCTTTATTTCGAGTCCGCTTCAAGTAACTTCTATCGATGAAACGATGTCCAAATATACTAAGACAAGTGTTCTCAACTTCCAGCTAGCGTGCAGAACACATGTCGCGGTCTTGACGTACCCTCAATGTCAAGGTTGGATTTAGGGGTCCATGTTGGATTTAGAAGACAAATGTCCGAGAGTGTCTGTCTTGAACGCTATTTTTGTTCATGGAGCATTTTCTTTTCAATGTTTTAGTCTTAGCATTATATACTTAACAACGATTGTGAGGAAAGTTATGATAATTTATACTAAGTCCCTCTTGTTGGCACGATGTTGCACGAGAGTGTGATCATGTGTTGTGGGGGAAACCGGAGAAAACCCACTTGTCCGGCTTGGTGAACATTAATAAGTGAGATTTTAGCTGTTTTAAGAATTAGATCGTATTCGTCCAATTTCACCACACCAATTTGATCAATCAGCGTTATTGGACAAAAGCCCGGGTCGAGTAAAGAAATCGGACATTACGGGTCAATATCCAGAAAGCCATTTGTATTTGTTAACACAAACCGATGGAAGGATTTCCGAATATATTTTGCGTTTAAATATATTTATAATCCTTATTTTTAGTAAAATTTGAACGTTTTATTGTATAACCAAACTTTTACAATTTATGCATTGCTGACCGAACCCGAAGCCCAAGGAAAGGTACCCCCTGCCGTCGCCACCACCAAACCCCCCAACCAATCCGTCACTCACCCTTTTTGTGTGTGTGTGGGGGGTACGATCAAAGTCACATCAATAATGTCCACGGCTAGCCCCATTTAAGATCTTGATTAGTTACGTCAACTTACGTGACAAACTGCATAAGAAGTACTGGACTGCATGAAACCTGTTCCTAACCTCTACGCCAGCCCATTGCTTCGTGTTTAGAGATCCTTTGGTGACAAGGAACACCGATGCTTTAAAAAATCGAGTTATAAGGCCCGTACGACGACCAATCTGTTTGAAATAATATCCTTCACAAACGCTGTTCAGATCGTGTGTATTTGTCAGATTGGTTGAAATGCAGGCTCTCGTCTATCTCTATGTTTAACTCACCTGAGCACGAATAAGGGAGAGATATTGTGGTAGGTTGGTTGTCCGGCGTCCGTTGTGTGCCGTGCGTCGTCAATAATTGGTTTATTTGCTCTCTGAATATTGGTCCGAATGATTGTATTTATCAAATCCCGGACATGTTCGAATATTTGTCACTTCTGCTGTTTTCATATATAGGTTACTAGGTTAAATCTTACAAACACTTTGCTAAAGCAATAGAGGCTGCTTTCGATAGGTTACTACATTGAAGATCAAATCTTATAGAAAAACACATTTGTCTACGCAATTTAGTCTATCTTTTTATCGCTTGGGTGCTAGGTCAAATCTCAGAAAACCATGTTTACGCATTAGAGCCTGTTTTTTCATGAAAGGGACACTAGGTCAAATCTGAGACAAACCTTGTTTACACGACAGATGCTGCTTTTTATCGATAGGACACAAGGTCAGATCAAAGAAAACCTTGTTAATGCATACGGGTCTGCTTTTTTCATGTAAAGGTCACTAGGTCAGATCTTTTAAAACAGAAAAGCTTTAATCAATAGATGCTGCATTTTTCATCCGTTATTTGTGAATCCTGATTAGTACGATTGTCTTGGTGATTTGTCGATCAAGTTCGAATATGGGTCATATCATGTCAAAAAGCTGGACACAAGAAAACGTCTTAAAAACATTGTTTACACAATGTAGGCTGATGTTTGCGAAATGTGATTAAATTGATTGCAATAAATGCTTTCTTAATTCGATCTTTAGGAAATCTTGCCAGAATAACTGACGAGGTGAAGTATCGATAAATTTAATCACATGAGGTTATAAATAAGTCACATTGTAAAATCTTTATAAAAACAACAACTCCTTGTTTACACAATAAAGGATGTGTTTAATCAGATCTTTGCGGAACTTGACCAAAATAATCAAGTTTGGGTATTGGTCATATCGAGTCAAAAAGTTTGCCACAATGTAAACTTTAGAAAAAATCATATTTGAACAATGACAACTTTTTTCAACTAATATTTTGGAAATTTTATCAGAATTTTTGTCTCGATGTAGTCTCGATCAAGTTTATTGGCATCTAGAGCATCTTAAGTTCTTAACAACATATCTTATTAAATTGACATTAAAATGCCACATTTTGATAAAGCGATGCCATTTAGTGACTTATAAATTATTAAAGCTGGACATCTTGAAACATCTTGAAACACTCACACACTATTATCTTATAATATTATTTTTATGGTAATAGTTGATGCTATCAATTACAAACCTGAATAATGAAGACGTGATCGGCATAGTAATAATGAATATTACGCAGTATTTCTTGACTGAACAGCAAGCCCATATCCATCAGATGGTCTGCGTATGTTTGGCCGCTCCAAATATGTTATCAACTATATGCTTACAATATTTAAGTTGTTTTGTGGTCTACATTATATTGTGTCAACTATTCAATTAACTTGGCACCCACGTTTTATATCTACCGCCTCACCTTCTTAAAATCAAAAGCGGCTGACCAGTTAATGTATTTAGTGTTCAAAAAATAGTTTGTTCAACGAAAAGGCAGTATTTCTCAAAGTTTCCAATAGATTTATTTTAGAAAATCGACAGTCAGCCTTAATCATTTTTTTCTCGATGAAACGGTAGATACTACCAGTGGCTGGCCCAGCTAGTGGGTAGTTTATGTTAGACCAATAAAACGTAGTTATCAGCATTTTATTTTTATAAGGAGAAGGCAATATTTCTTAATTTTTCTCATACATTTATTTATGTAAATCAGCAGTCAGCCGTTAGTGATTTTAATCAGGTGAAGCGGTAGATATAAACAGTGGATTGCATAGTCAGTGGGTATGTCAAAACTGTTTATATGTACTTACACGAAATAAATGATTATTCGACTATGTCGCATCAAACCATTTGTTTTTGCAAGTGCATTAATAACCTCGAACCATTTCTTATTATTTATATTTAAGGGACTCACAAATTGTATGTAAGCAACACATTTAAAACTACAAATGTATGTTAAAATATATTTATTTTTCTAACTTTTATAATCAAGCACCAAACTACAACGATTTAAACAACGACCATAAACAATTCAGATCGCGATAGAGCTTTTCGGAAATAAATATAGCAATTTGTGTCTCATTTAAAACAAATAATATTATGAATAAAGCTCTAGACGAGTCCATGATTTATTAAATAATTGATTGATTGACTGAGTGATTCATTTACACTGGCAGTTGTTTTTAACACCTACACAAATATAATAAGTAAACCTCGTAAATAAGTAAATAAGTGTTACCTCGCCATAGTCATTGTTTTATTATTCGATCGAATGGGAAATGATGATATATTATATTGTACACACGATGTAGATGTTTGATTGCTTTATTTACAGTAATGTGCGTGGAACAACACTTAATGTTTATATAAATATAGGTGTCGTCGGGTTTTATACCTCATGAAGTAACCACAACAGAAATCACACAATTATTATTATTACCAATTATGTATCTGAGTCATCTTATAGAAAGACGTGCAGTTGTCGCAAAACCTCAAAATACGACAAAATGAAAACATGATGACAGCATGGAAGTGGCCATTCATTGTGAACACAATTTAGTTACTCGTCAAGGGTGGATCCAGGATTTGACGTTATAGGGGCGTAACCTTTTGACTTCAGTCCTCAGAAACGAAATTCATTTTGCGTGTTTGGGGGGTGGGGGGAGGTAAACAATTTATAGTTCGAAATGGTGCAGTGTGGGTGTATTTTATGCCATGGGCTACCTGACCATTTTTGATGTCACCTTTTTGCCAATATAAATGCTAGAGCCATTGTACGCGTATATCCCAGCGTAACCGTTAATGATGTCACCTATGATGTCATCGTAACCGTTAATGATGTCACTTATGATATCATCGTAACAGTTAATGATGTCACCTATGATGTCATCGTAACCGTTAGTGTTGTCACCTATGATGTCATCGTAACAGTTAATGATGTCACCTATGATGTCATTGTAACCGTTTATGATGTCACCTTTGATGTCACCGTAACCGTTAATGATGTCACCTATGATGTCATCGTAACCGTTAATGATGTCACCTTTGATGTCATCGAAACCGTTAATGATGTCACCTATGATGTCATCGTAACCGTTTATGATGTCACCTTTGATGTCATCGAAACCGTTAATGATGTCACCTATGATGTCATCGTAACCGTTACCGTTTATGATGTCACCTATGATGTCATCGTAACAGTTAATGATGTCACTTATGATGTCAGCGTAACAGTTAATGATGTCACCTATGATGTCATCGTAACCGTTTATGATGTCACCTTTGATGTCGCAGTAACCGTTAATGATGTAACCTATGATGTCATCGTAACCGTTTATGATGTCACTTATGTCATCGTAACAGTTAATGATGTCACCTATGATGCCATCGTAACCGTTTATGATGTCACCTTTGATGTCATCGAAACCGTTAATGATGTCACCTATGATGTCATCGTAACCGTTAATGGTGTCACCTATGATGTCATCGTAACCGTTAATGATGTCACCTATGATGTCATCGTAACCGTTTATGATGTCACCTATGATGTCATCGTAACCGTTTATGATGTCACCTATGATGTCATCGTAACCGTTTATGATGTCACCTATGATGTCATCGTAACCGTTAATGATGTCACCTATGATGTCATCGTAGCCGTTAATGTTGTCACCTATGATGTCATCGTAACCGTTTATGATGTCACCTTTGATGTCATCGAAACCGTTAATGATGTCACCTATGATGTCATCGTAACCGTTAATGATGTCACCTATGATGTCATCGTAACCGTTAATGATGTCACCTATGATGTCATCGTAACCGTAACTATTAATGATGTCACTTATGATATCATCGTAACCGTTCATGATGTCTCTTACGATGTCATCGTAACCGTTAATGTTGTCACCTATGATATTATCGTAGCCGTTAATGATGTCTCCTATGATGTCATCGTAACCGTTAATGTTGTCACTCATAATGTCACCGTAACCGTTAGTGATGTCACCTATGATGTCATCGTAACCGTTAGTGTTGTCACCTATGATGTCATCGTAACCGTTAATGATGTCACCTATGATATCATCGAAACCGTTAGTGATGTCACCTATGATGTCATCGTTACTGTTAATGATGTCTCCTATGATGTCGTCGTAACCGTTAATGTTCTCACATATGGGCCATCGTTACCATTTTTGATGTGGAATTCTTTTTATTTTGGTAAGTGTTATACATTGGTCTAGTTTGTGTCGGAAATGGAGACAGATTTAAAAGGGAAGAACAAGTGTTCCTCATTACAGAGCGGAGAAATGTAAACAGATGCTATGATATTACTTATGGGTGATCTTTTTGTAGATTTCTTGTTTATAGGGAATTGAAATTGACCTAATCTGCAGGAAAACTATCTCCCTTGTTTGCAATTGAAAACGGGTTCAGGTGTTCCGCCTTTACAGCACTATGTTGCATAAGAAAAAGTCTTCTATCACATAGTATCACTTTCAAATAATGTCAGAATATGTGTCTAAACGGGTGTGTTAGATCGGTGTTTTTCGGCCAAACTGTGACATCATCTTGTAGATGTCCGCCATGGGCATACACCTCCGAGTGAAAGGGTTAAAGATCTTCAGTTTCCCGCCCTGTCGACAGTCTCCCTGAAGAATCACCCGTTCGTCCCGGCAGATCAAGAAGTGAGGCGTCCACAGCTTGTCCTCCCAAGCGTTTGGACCATTCGGTTTTCCGAGGCATGTGCCAAATCGCGCGCGGCAAGGGATGCAACCACTACCCGCGCACTGGTTGGATTTGTAATCACCTGAAAATGATTAATTGTAAACGTACATACAGAGAAGAAATGCCTTTCCTTGACAGGTGATTTGCTGGTAGAGGACTTCATTGCTCGGACGTGTGGCATGATTTATTGATAAGGCAACAATATCTGTATATGCGTTTCAAGGTCATACTATTTCTTTACAATATGCATAATGCATTACTTCGTGTGTTTTTTGCATTTATATCTAAATGTTATTACAGAACAAGACAACATTTCGTGGAGTACAACACAGTGTGTCTATCAAGACAAAACGACAGTACAGAAAACGGCGCTAGCGGATGCACATGGGTGGGGGTGGGGGTACCCGGCGCACGCCCCCTATTAAATCGCTCAAGTTTAAAAAATGATACAATACGCTAAAAATGCAACATTTCCGACTACAAATTTTTTACAAACTTTTCTTGAGGGAGTATCCTCAAACTCCCGGTAAAATGGTGTATGTCATATACTTTCGGTTCTGAAGTAGAGGCGTATGTCAAAAGGTTGCGCCACTAAGATACGCCCCATCTAACGTCAATTCCTGGATCCACCCCTGTATGTCTCGTTGTAAACTTATAATAAGTAAATATTCTTGTGCCGTTGTACTAGGTTTAAAGGTTTTTTAATACAGGCTGAGCACGTAATAGGTCAAAATACATCCGATGGTTTCTCATGCATCACAGGCTGAAATTATTCATTTTGGATGAAATTTATGTCATTATTATTCATTGCCCATGAACCGGCATATTTCGGGATGTTGCTATGACGTATTGCTGCAGGGTCGACTAGACTGCATTACTTCTTAGACGTTAACACCATCCACAACAAAGCTTTTAACGTTATAATACGATCATACGATTCCAAATAAATAAAACAGACTCGAAAGTAATTTATATTCTGATGTCTTCACAATCGAGCTTAAAAGCGAGCATGTGCAAAGCCCAGGTAATGCTTGCTGGCCTTGTACTTTCTGGCTTCTTTGCTTAATTGCTGCTTAAACCAGGATAAAAACTCCTAATTCGGTATGAAAAAATTATGTATGATCTTCAACCAGATGTCTTCTCATAGTTGTTGATATCGTTCGAGGACATCTTGCCCTATGTGTGGTGTGTGCATGAGATACTTTACCCATCCTCCCCACTTGTCGACGTATATCATTATATGGTGGTTTTTCGAAGCGGAAGGCGAAAATGGCTCAAGCGAATATGCCATTTGGTACATTTTCGCCTTGTTGCATTCCGTCTCCGCAAGTTGGCGCATTTTTTTTATTGGGGCAGTGTCGCAACTACGCTGCGGTAAATGCGGAAAACGAAAAGGCAGAAATCAGTCACCATATTCTAACGAATAAGCAATTGGAATACTTCGGAACGTATATATATAACTGTGAACTTACAAGGGTCTTTTGATTCCCTGCGAGCCCCACACTTCACAAACATGTATACTCTACACGAGTATGTACGGGGGTCGTAAAGGCGCGGGTACGGGCACTCCCTGAGTAAGGGTTGAGAGCCACCCGTGCACTGGTAATATTTGGCGCAACTGTACGGATCTGGAAACATGCCGTGCTGACCTGGTACACACGTGGGCTTGAGTGGGGCAAAACTGCTGCCTGCAAATGAAATAGATTGCACAATGACTTAGATTAAAGCGCTGAAAGCGTTGAAAGGATGTAGGCGCAACAAGCGCGATTTTACGTTTATAACAAATATTCTGTTCACAGGCAATAAAAGTCGAATCCTAAAATATTTTAGTGCCCCCAACAATGTAACCGATAAGTGTCTGTCATTACCTAAGAATAAGAATGATGAATTGTCAAAACAATTAGCTAGTTTAAATAGTCGCATAAATTATTTCAACATGTCATAAAAAAATACATCTGACGATATCTGATGTCGATTTGCGGACTACAGCCAATAACATGAACACGTTGAAAGTTGCATGTTTTCATATACTAGGATTCTTATATATATTCTGTGTGTCACTTCTATATCATTAAGTTATGATGCAAACTACGAAAGTAAACGCTATGTGACGGGTATATAATGTACAACATAAAAATGGCATGTTTGTATAAAATTAATGCTCTTCCATTGTGGACTATGCGTGGAATTAGACATTGAGCTTACACTTTTGCGCGTTTCAGTGCGAGTATAGCTGCTGATTGATCGAGAGAGTGACATATATATTATTAAGTTCTATTATACTTTATACAGCATTTGATTATGCATTTTTGTTCATAAATGTCATACTTTTTTGATTGCTTGCAATTCAGGCATACCAGTCATTTAATTTTTACCGCACGCATGCCATAGCTCGGAGTGGTCTATTTCTTTGATTAATAACCAGTTGTGCTCCGACTACCTGAGGCGTAAGACAGCTGGTATTTTCGAAAATAGTTTAGCATGTTATGCTGCATTATTAAAACAAATATAATTCATAGACTCGTCTACTGTGAGTCTAGGTGAATCATGAAAGGTTGCAATGTCGTCATAATGTCAACGGTTCTCATCTCCATGGTAATAAATTCATCAAAATTTCTCACTTTTTATCTGCTTCCAATTTTAATGAAGGTTTCTTTCTTGCGTTTGCATGAGGGCTTGGGAGCAAATGTGTTAAAGTCCCGGGGGACAGGCCCCAATCTTAAGACCCTATACAGCAGAAAAAAATCTTTTAGGAAAATTATTTTTATGATATTTATGATAATAACTTTTTGTGTAAAAACAATAGATTTAAGCAAGTAATCAGACTAAATAAAATACAAGTGTATGATACTTGAACCTGTTTAAAGAAATAAGTTACTGCCGGCCACGAAGCTATGCTTACATGTTGTACTTCTATACATATACAATCTACCTATAAGCCGCTAGGCCGGCAGATCGATAGTTATAAAAAAACATAATATAATTGAAAACATGTAATATAGAATGAAATATGACATGATAACATGACAAAATCCGTATTCAGCACACGCGAATACATTTCGTGCAGTCTTAAAGCTCAAATCGGCAAAGAACGGTAATTATTATTTCGTTCACAAGCGATGGCCCTAACTAGTTTTTATTTGCGAATTCCACTTAATAAGTTATGTTATAACTGTTTAACTAGATAAGATTCGTGTTAGCACACCATAACTAGTTAAACTGTTAATGCTGTACGGCAAAATAAGGTAACCGGTGGCAGTTCTTGACTCTCTCAAGCCAGTTTTTAGTTTTATCATATTTATCTTACCGAAAAGGTTTCGCGAATATCAACTAGATAGCTAGATAATTATCGCGAAAATTAAGTGGTTAACACGAAACAATTAGTGAACGTTAACAGGTTATCTTACGGCAGTTATATGCCACCATAGAAAAATGTCAACAAGTGCAATTTATTCAATACAAAACATAAATGTTGCGGCTACAGAATATGAAATAAATAAACACCGCTAGGCCACCAGGCCGTTAACTTCACGCCGTTAGACCGCAAGACCGCCAACTTCACTTACATCAATGGAAGCTACAAGGTTATTTTCGTGTCTAAGTAAACATGATGACGATGGATCACGATAAAATAGTCGATGATCTCATTATAATAATTATGGAGCCCATAAAAGCACAAAAACAACCAGTTGTCCTCACACGCGGTTGCAATGTTTTCTTTCACTTTGATCGATGACCACCAATAATATCACAGCAATACGAGGCAACCAATCAATATCCAAACACTACGTAATGTTCTCAATTGTTTTTTTGATAAACGATGCCGATTAATTTTAAGATCCTAATGAGGAAAAACGGAGGAAATAATTGCAGTTCAAATATCACGGTTTAAGCGAAATCTAAATGTACTAGTATTTATAAAAATAAAAAACATACATTTGAATTCACGCAAAAAAAATATAAATCTGTGTCTAAGGATGTTGGTCTTCGCTCACTTTTCTATTTATTGAAGATGCAACCTTATCCATTCTTGCCAAACTTTATTGCTTCTATACTTTTATAACTCGTGAATTTTCTAAATTAACGGAAATACTAACAAGCGTTTATACCGTCCATATCCGGCCCTTGTTTGTCAACACATTTCACATATCAGTCTAATAAAAGAAAACAAATCCTTCAATTGTCATAAACGTGAAAGTAGTTACAATGCTAAACACGTCATATACACATTGCACACATTTGTATACAAAATGTAAACAAAAATTCCACAAATCTATGAGAGGATTTCCACTTTGAATTATTCTGAACAGTATTTTATTGAATTACATCAACAAATACGCGTTTAGTGTATAACCATAGTCCACCGCGACAATATCGTAGAAACATTTCTTGAAAAGTAATACTTAGTAATCCATATAGGCATAACGTATCGTCAACAAGCAATGCATTCAAGATTTAAATTCAACTTTTTTTGCTCAAAATATAACGTTTACAAAGCAAATGTTAAATTGGGGAGTCTACAATCATATGAAGCATGTACTGATTGTAAAACAACCAACATCCGACCTGTTTGAAGACCCCTCTAAAAATGCACTCCCTCTAAGAAACTTACATTTGCTGTGGTCGTATGTGGTTCCCATGAGGACGCACGTCTTGCTTAGAGGATCGAACACCTTGGGTGGCCCCTTGGAGGAGCACGAGAACCGGAAGCGGTGTGTGCCATGACATATCACAAAGCCTGCACAGTCCTTGGGGTCAGGAACGATCTGCAATTTCCCTCCCTCACATATATCATCCCCCGTCACGTGCAGGAGAAACGTCGCCGCCAGCAGAAACAAGTTCATAAACATTTTGACTGACACTGGCATTGTCATTTTTTACGGAAAGTGTACTTGAATGGTTTAAATTCAAAGAGGTTATTTCTGAAAATCTTTGAAGAGAAATTGCAATTATTTATTTGTAGATTCTTCGTGACTTGCTCGACACTAGCGAACTTGATGTGAAAATCCGCAACGTTTAACTTTTAAAAGTAATATAGATAGCAGATAAATAAAATAATGAAACACTAAGTGCTCATTCGCTCCTAGTTGAAACACCCTCTCAGTGAAAGTACCGACTCAATGTAGCAACGTCATGTGTTATATAACGACTAACGTGTTTGTTAACGCTACGTTAACGTCATTTGACTGTTTTACGTATTTAACGCTTAGTAGAGAAGCTTAATAAACACTAAATAAACACAAGCGCGTGGTGACTAAAATACTAAACACTGTTCGTAGCATGTAAATGAGGCCCGAGTTGTAAGGTGATCATTTATGTACCTGACTGATACAATAAATGTCAATCAATCACTATCAAAGCCCGCTCTTCCCGGTACAGAGTAGATTCTGCGAAAAGCATATACTAGTTGATACTTGACGAGCGGATCCAATCGTATTCCCATCATAACAAAGTCATTGAGTTTAACCATATGGATAAACGTTATGTTTTTGTATTTTTAAAATTCTTGCCGATAAAGTTGAATTAACAAAACAATATTGATTATATCTGGGCCTTTATTAGACTAAGACTCAGAAATGCGTGTTCTTAATTTTTTTTTGTAAAAAGGTTATCACAGGTGCAAAGTAGATAATCTATGCTGAATCTGTAGACATAACCTGTTCTACTCTAAGGCATACGTATATTGCCCAAATTTCTTATAATAATAGATATTTCGAAATAATTAAGAATTCACTTCTCTGACTCTGAGTCTCAAACTCGTAAGTGAATATGTAGACCAAGGCTCAAGACGTAAGTGAAAACGTGGATCCAGGCCCAAGAAGTGAGTGAATATGTGGACCCATGCTTAAGACATTAGTGAATACGTGGATCCAGGCTTAAGATGTTAGTGAATATGTGGATCCAGGCTTAAGATGTTAGTGAATATGTGGATCCAGGCTTAAGACGTTAGTGAATACGTGGATCCAGGCTTAAGATGTTAGTGAATATGTGGATCCAAGCTCAAGGCGTTAGTGAATATGTGGACCCAGGCTCAAGACGTAAGCGAATATGTGGATTCAGGCTCAAGACGTTAGTAAATATGTGGATCCAGGCTCAATGCGTTAGTGAATATGTGGATCCAGGCTTAAGGCGTTAGTGAATATGTGGATCCAGGCTTAAGGCGTTAGTGAATATGTGGATCCAGGCTCAAGGCGTTACTGAATACGTGGATCAAGGCTCAAAACGTAAGTGAATATGTGGATCAAGGCTCAAGACATTAAAAACGTTAGTGAATACGTGGATCCAGGCTCAATACGTTAGTAAATATGTAGATCCAGGCTCAAGACGTAACTGAATACGTGGACCCTGGCTCAAGACTTTAGTAAATATGTGGATCCAAGCTCAAGACGTAACTGAATACGTGGATCCAGGCTCAAGACGTTAGTGAATATGTGGATCTAGGCTAAAGACATTAGTAAATATCTGGTTCTAGGCTCAAGACGTTAGTAAATATGTGGATCCAGGCTCAAGACGTTAGTGAATATGTAGACCCAGGCTCAAGACGTTAGTGAATATGTGGATCCAGGCTCAAGACGTTAGTGAATATGTGGATCCAGGCTCAAGACGTTAGTGAATATGTGGATCCAGGCTCAAAACGTAAGTGAATATGTGGATCCAGGCCTAAGACGTAAGTGAATATGTGGATCCATGCTCAATACGTTAGTGAATATGTGAATCCAGGCTCATGACGTTAGCGATTGCGTGGATTCAGGCTCAAGACGTTAGTGACTATGAGGATCTAGGCTCAAGACGTTAGAGAATACGTGGATCCTGGCGCAAGACGTTAGTGAATACGTGGATCCAGACCCAAGACGTTAGTGAATATGTGGATCCATGCTCAATACGTTAGTGAATATGTGAATCCAGGCTCATGACGTTAGTGATTACGTGGATCCAGGCTCAAGACGTTAGTGAATATGTGGATCCAGGCTCAAGACGTTAGTGAATATGTGGATCCTGGCTCAAGACGTTAGTGAATATGTGAATCCAGGCTCAATACGTTAGAGAATACGTGGATCCAGGCTCAATACGTTAGAGAATACGTGGATCCGGGCTCAATACGTTAGAGAATACGTGGATCTAGGCCTAATACGTTAGTGAATATGTGGATCCAGGCTCAAGACGTTAGTGAATACGTGGATCCAGGCTCAAGACGTTAGAGAATACGTGGATCCTGGCGCAAGACGTAAGTGAATACGTGGATCCAGACCAAAGACGTTAGTGAATATGTGGATCCATGCTCAATACGTTAGTGAATATGTGAATCCAGGCTCATGACGTTAGTGATTACGTGGATCCAGGCTCAAGACGTTAGTGAATATGTGGATTCAGGCTCAAGACGTAAGTGAATATGTGGATTCAAGCTCAAGACGTAACTGAATATGTGGATCCAGGCTCAAGACGTTAGTGAATATGTGGATCCAGGCTCAATACGTAACTGAATATGTGGATCCAGGCTCAAGACGTAACTGAATATGTGGATCCAGGCTCAAGACGTTACTGAATATGTGGATCCAGGCTCAAGACGTAACTGAATATGTGGATCCAGGCTCAAGACGTAACTGAATATGTGGATCCAGGCTCAAGACGTAACTGAATATGTGGATCCAGGCTCAAGACGTAACTGAATATGTGGATCCAGGCTCAAGACGTAACTGAATATGTGGATCCTGGCTCAAGACGTAACTGAATATGTGGATCCTGGCTCAAGACGTAACTGAATATGTGGATCCTGGCTCAAGACGTAAGTGAATATGTGGATCCTGGCTCAAGACGTTAGTGAATATGTGGATCCTGGCTCAAGACGTTAGTGAATATGTGGATCCAGGCTCAAGACGTTAGTGAATATGTGGATCCAGGCTCAAGACGTAACTGAATATGTGGATCCAGGCTCAAGACGTTAGTGAATATGTGGATCCAGGCTCAAGACGTTAGTGAATATGTGGATCCAGGCTCAAGACGTTAGTGAATATGTGGATCCAGGCTCAACACGTTAGTGAATATGTGGATCCATGCTCAACACGTTAGTGAATATGTGGATCCTGGCTTAACACGTTAGTGAATATGTGGATCCTGGCTCAAGACGTTAGTGAATATGTGGATCCAGGCTCAAGACGTTAGTGAATACGTGGATCCAGGCTCAAGACGTTAGTGAATACGTGGATCCAGGCTCAAGACGTTAGTGAATATGTGGATCCTGGCTTAACACGTTAGTGAATATGTGGATCCTGGCTCAAGACGTTAGTGAATATGTGGATCCAGGCTCAAGACGTTAGTGAATACGTGGATCCAGGCTCAAGACGTTAGTGAATACGTGGATCCAGGCTCAAGACGTTAGTGAATACGTGGATCCAGGCTCAAGACGTTAGTGAATACGTGGATCCAGGCTCAAGACGTATTAAAGGGGCATCGGAATAAGTTTCGAAGTAATAACTGTATTTTATGCGCGAAACAATGTAATCAGTTAGTTTAAAACAAATATCAAAAACATAAAAAGTATTCCTTTTTAGTAGGTTTGTTGACCAATAGCTTATTTCTTTATACATGTAGATGTTTTCAAAATAAGGCACTAGGTACTTTGTGGAATTATCAATGGTGCAATCATAAAAAACCCTGCTGCAAATTTAATATTTCATGTATATACGGGTATATAGTATCTGTAAATAATGCGTGCGTGTTTGTGTGCTTGTTTTTGCGTGATATCTTGTAATGTTATGTATTTATGTATGTATGTATACGTGTAACGAACAGACGAACAAACGATCAATGAACGCACCGTTGAATGAACAATCGCATGAATGAATGGACTTGATACAAATACATCAAAGTTAAACGCAGAGAGTGGAATATTTTATTCTTATGTTTTTTAACTCTTTATGAACTGCTTCATTAAATGCTATTGTCATTCTGGTATGCATCGTAGTAATTTGTTCAGATACTTCTATTTTAATATGAAAACATGTCACAATAATTTACATCCAAATCATTTTTATATAATTGCTTTTCAAGGCGGTTCACTTCAAATGAACAGTACAAATGAATTTACAAGTTCAATGTTTTAACCGCATTCCATTAAGAAAAAGATATACTGCCAATTTTCGCTGTCTACATATTTGGAATATCAATAACCCAGATCAAACTGTAATTATTTAATCTTGCGTAACTGTATTGTGTTAACCTTTGGTAGTTATTAAGATCATTCGAACATTTTAAAATCATTATCTTATTGTAAATTTTACCACTTCTTACGCTATAACAAAGCAGATAAACTCTGAAATAACAGGATAATAATACTGAAACACTTGCAGAAAGCATATTTGTTTTATCAGTTATTAAGCCCATACTTAATAATCTAAGATAAGGAGTTACAGATACGACGAATAAAATATTGAATTAAGGCACAGTTAACCAGCAACGAAATATTCCTTTGGCACTCGAACAATCCAACAATAACAGTTAAAAGTGTAGATTATTGTGACTTCTTTGATTGGTACCGAGTGCTCGGGTTTGAGTCTGAACTTGTCCAGGGTCCCGATAGGAGCTGCGGTAAGAACTGGTCATGAAGGGGTTAGAGGGGCTGCGCTGCGATGGGTCCGGAGGTGGGGCAGGAGGAGGATGGTCCCCACGAAACCGGTCATAGTCCTTGTAGGATCTCTGAGATTTCTGGTCCTCCGCCTCGGAGATTCTTGGTCTTAAACTTTGTGACCCGTCTATTGCAACCTCTGCTATGTCTAATATTGGTTCAAAATGTTCATCCTTGTGACATATGTAGATCTTTGGTAAGGACGGGTTATCGTCATTGAGTGGCGCGAAAGTCTGCCACTGGTACTCACGTCCATTATTCGTCCTAATAATGCTACATACTTCAATAATTGTCTTCAAAAACGTGGCGGCCGCGAATATTTCAGTGTCCGTGGCCCACTCCCTCGGCCGGCGCATGCTCCGAACGTACGTATCCATGCCACCGCGACTCTGTAGAAACGTCCGATAGATGTCCGAGTGTTTCTCCACGTGCTGTGTGATCTGCTCACGGACAGTCATGTGGTTCGATTCCACGCCAGTAATGATGACGCTCAGCGCGCGAAAGAAACAGTTGCCGTCTGCTCGGATCTCAGACGTCAATTTTGGTGCGGTATCCCCATTATAATACTTGGGGCTCCCATACTCCAAGCGCAATTCCATACGTATATTAAGCTGTTTGGCTGTTTTGTCCTGCCATTCCTTTGATGGCGGCATAAACTTCTTCGTCTGCTGGTGAGTGAAACTGAAACCCGCCATGGTTTCTAGAGCACTCGTATGAAACTGGCACTTCTGGTTGGATGTCACATGTAAACAAGTAAATGGTTTGACCTAACCCGTCTCCGATATTCCCTACACCGACTCTGTCATATCATTTTCCCTTTTCAACTTAACATTATATTGACAAACTGTATATCAGAAAATCCAAGTTTGCACTATCAATAATCCAAATAGCGTGCACAACTAGCTCGTTACCATCATACATTGTTTTCACTTTATGTTTTATCGATTCCAATGGAAGCTTATCGAATGTCCAGACAACATGAATTATTAACAGGAACAGATGGACAGGAATTCATGAGTTATACTTAATATTCTCAAGGCTCTTACTTAGAACTCTTACATTTAATATTGACTATGACTCCAATGTATACAAAGATTGATTTGTAAACCTTTAAACGCTTCGACAGGGTTGTATTATAAAGGCCGAAATCGATAATATTTAGATAGGTGATCCAGACCATGTTGAAACGCACCGAGAGCCAATAATCTCACATAGATCTCCATTCTTATTCATACGCCTTTTCACTTCTATTAGTCGATAAAAAACATGATTTGACGTATATTCAGATCAAAAGGGAATAAACAGGAATTGCGAACTTTCGGTCAATGAGAGTCAACGAGCTTGCAAGCAAGGGAGAAAACTCCAACATAGAAACAGATATTACCCTTTCAGGCTTGAGTCCCATATCGGTTAGGTCAGAAGCGGTTCCGAATCCAGTTATGAGTAGGAAGTTTAGTATGTGGTCACCAACCCTGACAAATGGGTTTTCTACGGTTTCCACCACATATCAGAATTGTCAAATTGCAAGGTATAAGCGAACCCATAATACATGTCATTTAACCTAAACCATTCGACATCATAACTTTTTCTGTGTCTGTATAGGTATCCTAACTTTCATGCACAAATCTTGAACATATTGGCCATTGGTAAAAACCACTCCCTTGACCTTATCATTCGAACGCAAACTTTCACATCTGGCACAGATATCAGGATGCCAAGGCCATTGCACGGATTCCTCAAGATATTGCTCAGTCAAGGTCAGAGTGAAAATCTAGTTGTCACCGTCATCTTTCGACAGCAATTTCAAAAGCGTCTAGGTTAATCATTCAGGCCAAATAAGCACTTTGCTTTGGTCCTATATCAGCAGTGACAACGATCTTATGGTATTTCAATCGTCAGACTCATTATGCACCCTCCTTGGTAAGGACGACCTATGAAACATTGTTTGGGCAGTCCCTTATCAAGATAAATGCATAAAGTTGCCATTCGACCCCAACAATGTTCCTCTTACAAGAGATCTATTGCAAGCACATAACAACACGAATGACTTAGTGCTTGCGGGGTAAAACACGGGGGACCGACTTCTTGCAGCGTAAACACACAAGAAACCTACTACTTTGAGAGAAAACGAAAGATACCCACTACTAGCAGAGAACAACATGAGGAACCCAATACTAGCAGAGTACAACATGAGAGACCCAATACTAGCAGAGTACAACAAGGGAGACCCACTACTCATGGAGTACAACATAAGAGACCCACTACTAGAAGAGTACAACATGAGAGACCCTATACTAGCAGAGTACAACATGAGAGATCATATATTAGTAGAGTACAACATGAGTAACTCAATACTAGCAGAGTACAACATGATTGACCCACTACTAGCCGAGTTTAACATGAGTGACCCACTACTAGCATATTAATCAACATGGACTCCCACTACTATCATGAGGAACCCTATACTAGCAGAGTACAACATGGAGAACGACTACTATCAGAGTACAGCATGAGGAACCCTATACTAGCAGAGTACAACATAAGTGACCCACTACTAGCAGAATACTACATAAGTGACCCAATACTAGCAGAGTACAACATGAGACCCAATACTAGCAGAGTACAAGATAAGAGACCCACTACTAGCAGAATACTACATAAGAGACCCACTACTAGCAGAGTACAACATAAGTGACCCAATACTAGCAGAATACTACATAAGAAACCCACAACTAGCAGAATACTACATAAGAGACCCAATACTAGCAGAATACTACATAAGAAACCCACTACTAGCAGAATACTACATAAGAGACCCACTACTAGCAGAGTACAACATAAGTGAACCACTACTAGCGGAGTACAACATAAGTGACCCACTACTAGCAGAGTACAACATAAGAGACCCACTACTAGCAGAATACTACATAAGAGACCCACTACTAGCAGAGTACAACATAAGTGACCCAATACTAGCAGAGTACAACATGAGAGACCCAACACTAGCGGAGTTCAACATGAGAGACCCACTACTAGCAGAGTACAACATGAGTGACCCAATACTAGCAGAGTACAACATGAGAGACCCACTACTAGCAGAGTACAACATAAGTGACCCACTACTAGCGGAGCACAACATGAGAGACCAACTACTAGCGGAGTTCTACATGAGAGGCCCACTATTAGCAGAGTACAACATAAGAGACCCACTACTAGCAGAGTACAACATAAGTGACCCAATACTAGCAAAGTACAACATGAGAGACCCTACACTAGCAGAGTACAACATGAGAGACTAAATACTAGCAGAGTACAACATAAGTGACCCAATACTAGCAGAGTACAACATAAGTGACCCAACACTAGCAGAGTACAACATGAGTAACCCAATACTAGCAGAGTACAACATGAGTGACCCAATACTAGCTGAGTACAACATGAGTGACCCAATACTAGCAGATTTCAACATAAGTGACCCAATACTAGCAGAGAACAACATGAGTAACCCAGTACTAGCAGAGTACAACACGAGTAACCCACTACTAGCAGAGTACAACATAAGTGACCCAATACTAGCCGAGTACAACATGAGTGACCCAATACTAGCAGAGTACAACATAAGAGACCCAATACTAGCAGAGTACAACATAAGAGACCTAATACTAGCAGAGTACAACATAAGAGACCCAATACTAGCAGAGTACAACATAAGAGACCTTATACTAGCAGAGTACAACATGAGTAACCCAATACTAGCAGAGTACAACATAAGAGACCCAATACTAGCAGAGTACAACACAAGATACCCACTACTAGCAAAGTACAACATGAGAGACCCACTACTAGCAGAATACTACATAAGAGACCCACTACTAGCAGCGTACAACATGGTTGACCCACCCCACTACTAGCAGAGTACAACATGAGAGACCCACTACTAGCAGATTACAACATGAGACCCACTACTAGCAGATTACAACATGAGACCCACTACTAGCAGAGTACAACATAGCAGACCCAATACTAGCAGAATTCTAGGTGAGAGACCCAATACTAGCAGAATTCTACATGGGAGACCTAATTCTTGCAGAATTCTACATGGGAGACCTAATACTAGCAGAGTATTACATGAGAGACCCACTACTAGCAGTGTACAACACGGGAGACCCATTACTAGCAGAAAACACACTAGACCCACTACTAGCAGTGTACAACACGGAAAACCCACCACTAGCAGAGTTCAACACAGCAACTAGCAATATCAGATTGTGACTGTGTGAACTAGGAGTGCTCTTGAATGTCTATAGTAAAACACTAAAGTATACTTTGAAGTATACTTTCAATTCAGAAAGGGGGGAAAATAACATAAGTCAATAATCATAAAATGCAAACATTTTATTTAAGAATTATGTATGTTGATAAACAAGTTTTCAAACAAAACTATTTCAAGTATTTATTACAATTTAACCTTCCATGCAATCTTGTTCTCTGTTTTCTGTTGGGAGCCTTAGTAGACTTTCAGCATGATAATGTTTTTTTACAGACAGATTTCAGTGTGATTTTGCACCTTAACATCTTGTCAGATATGAGGTTATATTCTGTACACAGTAACACATCATGTCATTTCCACGTCTCTCTCAATCCCCACAAACCTCAGTTGTTCGGTGGGTCCATACCTGCAGAATATACATTTTGGTTAATTGCAACGAAACGTATGAAAACCTTTAGCAGTGGCTCTCTAACCAAAAAACAAGAGCACCACAAAGCAAATGCTAATACTCTTCTCTTTTTTTTTTTAAGTCAAGACATAACTCCATGAGTATTGAAGGTAGAGTTATGGAAACAGGTGTACAAAGTTTCATTTGAATATCTTGAAAGTTTCTGGGTTATGACCCGATGCAAAGGTCATGACAATACATTGACTTTTTTTTTCCAAAAACAGATGTCAGCTAAAAACTATAATGATGGCTTTGCTACTTGTATCTTGTATTGACCATAGTCTTTCCTTACTCAAATATGTATATCAAAACAAAAACTTTAATATTGTAAATTACCTTGTGACCCTGCAAACTATGAGATAATTTTCTAAATAAATAACACTAATTTTGATGCACATTTTTATAAATGCATAAACTTGATACATTTTGCATTTAGGCCAAAAACAACATCACTTTTAGCGCTCACCTGTAGTCAAAGAAGAGTTCCTCCCCTGCTTGTATTGCTCGCTTGGCAAAGATCCCTATACGGTGGTCCCCGTTCACCATCATCACCTTGGCGTAGCAGTTTGGGTTTATGGAGTGGTTTGCAAAGCGTATCTTGTTCCCCTTACGTGTTGCATCCACGACAAAGTCTAAAGTCATCACAAACAATTATTCGTTACAACTCACATCTATACGTAATTAATGTTTAATTAAGGATTGATCACATTTTTTCTTGCGTTTATGCTGTATGAACACAGTAGGGCACGCGAGCAAATTCCATGAAGCACATATCAATACTTGTATATTTACATTTGCAAAAAATATTCATTCCTATTAATAATTAGAAGTATCTTCTGCAATTGAGTATTTGTTCTTAAAGGAGAGTGACCGTCAACGTATGTTTATATAAAAGAATAGCTGATTTTTGTAACATCGTATATCATTGGTGAAATGACGTCACGCTAATCCAATCGGAGCGCAATATTGAAGTAAACAATGATGTCATAACTCCTCGAGTGTTATACAAAACAAGAGCTGTCGTAACGCCGCTTTGACTTAGAAGTGAATACATTAACGATGTAAGATTACCAAGTTTGGTTTATTTATGTCAAACCTAACTAAAACTAGAGATTGCTTTTTTGAAAAAGCGCTTGTCTCCCCTATTGTGTGGTCGTAGCTGAGAAAAAATAAATGATGGACATGAAATTTGTAACTTTGGACTGGAGACAAACCAACAGTGAAGTTTGGTTTATTCGATTATATTAAATAGTGAAGAGAAGAAAGTGTTGTTGATTAATCATGGAAAATGTAAACGAAGTTTGCATTGTATGAAGTTCCTGGGCGCAAGCGTTATTCAATTATTGATCGGAAACCATTTTTCAGCTCACAGTCATTGTGACCATGACCTTTTACCTACTGATCACAACATCAATAGGGATCATCTACATAACCAACTTGCATACCAAGTATTAAGTTCTTGGGTGCAAGTGTTCTTTAGTTACTGAGCGGTAACCATTTCTTCAACTCAAGGTCATGGCAACCTTGACCTTTGACCTACTGATCTCAAAATCAATAGGGGTCATCTACTAGTCATGACCGACTAGCGTACCAAGAATGAAGTTCCTGGGTACAAGCGTTCTTAAGTTATTGAGCAGAAACCATTTTTAAGCTTAAGGTCACCGCCAACGTATCATTTTTTACCTGAAGGTAACCTTGACCTTTGACCTTTTGATCTGAAAATCAATAGGGGTCATCTTCTAGTCATGAACAACTAGCTTACCAAGTATGAAGTTCCTGAAACCAAAGGATCTTTAGTTATTGAGCGGAAACTTTTTCTTCACTTCAAGGTCATGGCAACCTTGACCTTTGACCTAGTGATCTCAAAATCAATATGGGTCATCTTCTAGTCATGACCAACTAGCATACCAAGTATGAAATTCCTGGTTGCAAGCGTTCTCTAGTTATTGAGCGGAAACAGTTTCTTCACCTCAAGGTCACGGTGACCTTGACCATTGACCTACTGATCTCAAAATCAATAGGAGTCATCTACTAGTCATGAACAACTATGAAGTTCCTGGGTACAAGCTTTCTTTAGTTATTGAGCAGAAACCATTTTTAAGCTTAAGGTCACTGCCAACATAACATTTTTTACCTGAAGGTAACCTTGACCTTTGACCTTTTGATCTCAAAATCAATAGGAGTCATCTAATAGTCATGAACAACTAGCATACCAAGTATGAAGTTCCTGGACCCAAAGGATCTTTAGTTATTGAGTGGAAACCGTTTCTTCACCTCAAGGTCACGTTGACCCTGATCTTTGACCTAGTGACCCCAAATTCAATAGGGGTCATCTACTAGTCATGACCAACTAGCATACCAAGTATGAAGTTCCTGGGTCTAAGAGTTCTATAGTTATTGGGCGGAAACGAAGTGTGACGTACTGACTGACTGACTGACAGACTGATGGACTGACTGACGGACAGGGCAAAAACAATATGTCTCCCCATGAATGGGGGAGACATAAAGATATTACACGCAAATGATTTTTACATGGAAGGTCACCACGACCTTGACTATTGACCTTGTTACCCCCAAAACAATTGGGATCATCTAGACATCATGACCAACCTCACTTCAAAGTTTGGTGAACCTAGATCAAAGCATTCTCCTGATATTGCACGGAAATATTTTTTTACATTAGAGGTCACAGCGACGTTGACCTTTGACCTTGTGACCCCCCAAAATATAGGAGTTTTCTAAACCTCATGATCAACCTCCCTACCAAGTTTGGTGAACCTAGGTCAAACCATTCTCAAGATATTGAGCGGAAATGTTTTTTACATTGGGGGTCGCCGCGACCTTGACCTTTGACCTAGTGACCCCAAAAACAATAGGGATCTTCTACACCTCATGACCAACCTCCCTACCAAGTTTGGTGAACCTAGGTCAAACCGTTCTCAAGATTTTGAGCAGAAATGTTTTTTATATTGGGGGTCGCCGCGACCTTGACCTTTGACCTAGTGACCCCAAAAACAATAGGGATCCTCTACACCTCACGACCAACCTCCCTACCAAGTTTGGTGATCCTAGGTCATGCGGTTTTCCAGTTATCGATCGGAAACGAAGTGTGACGTACGGACGGACTGACGGACTGACGGACTACCGGACTGACGGACAGGGCAAAAACAATATGTCTCCCCCAGAGAGGGGGAGACATAATTATTCAATACATAAGGTGACTTTGATGCTGCCCTCCCACCAGCCCGCCCGAACAATGACGCAAGTCATTCAAATAACTTCATTTCCCATTATGAAATTGTGGTTAAGAATATACAAATATGCCCTTCAAAAGAAATTTAAAAAAAAATAAAAAAAAAAAAATTATTTATTTATTTTTTAAATTCAAGGGCCATAATTTGTATTTAGTGTTAAATGGAGTTATGTTTCTTGTTGTAAGATGGTCGTAAATAATTTTGAATTTTATTAAGTGCATTGAATGAAAGGTATAGAAGTTTTTTTTATTAAAATCCCAACTTGCCGTTAACTTTAACTTGCCCTAAATCTTTAACCTAAGTCAATCAGGGGCCATAACTTGTATTAAGGACAATATGGAGTTATGTAACCTCATTGGGTTATGGTCCTGAACAATTATGTGAAGTATTAAGTCAATTGAATGAAGGGTATAGAAGTTATTAATAAATATTCTAACCTGCCCTAAAAATTTAACCTAAGTTCCATAGTCAATCAGGGGCCATAATCTGTGTAAAGGATAATATGGAGTAATCTAACCTCATCATGTGATGGCCCTGAACAACTGTGTGAAGTATTAAGTCAATTGAACGAAGGGTATTGGACTTATAAGTGAAAATCCCAATTTGCCCTAAAACTTTAACCGGATGCCGACCATGGGGTGAATAGTATAGCCCTCCTTATTCTTCGAATAGTCGAGCTAATGAATGTCAAGATTTATCTAGACAGAGGACTTGGCGAATGTAAATATATGTACCGGTATGTAAACTTAATTGGACACATGCTTATGTACTAAACTTTATAAGCATTTATGTACATGTTTGAAACACAACTTCAAATCCATTACCATTATTGAGGTTGAA
The DNA here is from genome assembly GCF_026914265.1 of Mya arenaria. NCBI lineage: Eukaryota > Metazoa > Mollusca > Bivalvia > Myida > Myidae > Mya > Mya arenaria. The sequence continues at coordinate 3,153,280 of NC_069135.1, read as the reverse complement.
GAGGAAACTGCACATGTACTTGTCGTAGACCTTGCCCCGCCGGTCAGCCTCATCCTGGGATATCACCTGGAAGAGCAGGGAAGAATCTCAATCACATACAGTAACAAGTCTACTTACAATGTAGTTAATCATGAGAAACTTCATGACTAATGTAGAAGTCTATTGCTTATTTTTTGAATTTTCTACAAACCAACAACGGACCTCCAAGATTTCTACATGAATTTCCTTAACTTTTACATATTCTTTTTTTGCTCTTGTTGAATAGACTAGGTTTTCTACATGCCATCCAATATTTTAATTTCTTAACAATTAGAAATAACTTGCTAAAATCTGGGTCAAAAGTACAAGGGTGTTCAAAAATGCAAACAAAAACAATCTTTACAACTGAAGTTAAAAGATCTGACTCCAGATTTCTTGATTTATCCTGAAATTTAGAACCTCCAACTTTCATTCCTGCATACATACCTCTCCGCAGTATTCTGAGATGAACTCATTCTTTTCACTGGACTCCTTCAAGAAAATCCCCCAGCCAGCAATGTCTGAGGGTGCCAACAACAGGTGCTGTAAGTTTACAAGACATGTAAGATATTATGTAGAACAAAATAATCCACAGTCCCAGACCTTTGTTGAAAATAACAAAGTATAAACAGTGAAGTATTTTTAGTCTGTATACACAATGCTATTCTGTTATTCTTTTAAGTCGTACAATGGGAATAACTCAACAATAACAAAACCCAGAGTAATGGGCCCTGCTATTCCTGCGTGTTGTTTTGTCTCTGACAACAATTGTACCAAGTTTGAATATCTTGAACAATTTCTTACAAAGGGAAAAGTTTTTGTGTGCCACCAATTCAAACTCCACCATCAAGGCAAAGGATAATACCCAGTTCTTTAGAAAAAAGGATAAGATAAAATTTGTACTTTCTGGTTACTCACAGATTCTATTAACATGTATTTATGTTACAGTTACATTCTTAATGATTTCATTTTACTTTGTTTTGCTTTCAGCGTATCAAATTTTGTGTAAAGATTTTATGCATTGCAAAAAAGATAACAGTAATCCTAATAACCTTTTTCTGGTTCCTCTGGACATTGACATTCTTGCATGAGATCTTTTCAGTGTCGAACTGGTCAGCCCCACACATCTGACACAGATCAGGGTCACACTCTCTAACCGCCAGGTAACATGGGCACTGCTTCGTGTTGCACTGGGCCTTACACCGACAACCAGGGAAACGATTCTCACCTACCAATATACATGTATGATAAACATTTCAATTTTCTTTCGTGTTCTAAATGAAATATTTTATATTAGTTTTATTATGAAGATGGTAAATGCTGAATTATGACTCTTGCTTAGGTTTGCTTCTTGTAGTCACAAATTCTGGGGTTCAAGTCAAAAATCTGTAACCTCGGTGAAAACACAAAGGTGGGACCTCTTGGCTTGAAACCTAAGTCAAGGGCATGCTATAAAATGATGAAGCACTCGAGTCATACGAGCGAGTTTTAACATTTGACTCCTAGTAAACTGACTATACTTAAACCATGGTACATGTATCATTTGCACAATCTTCCCTACCAGACATCAAAACATATCCTAATATCCTGGAAAAGCAAGTGGAATTACAGAATCATATTTAGAAATATGTGAATTTTTGATTCGTTGTCACCCAATATTAGTTTGATATCCATTTGAAACCTTTTTTTGTGCAGCAATAAACAAGAGCTGTCACAGAGACAGCGCGCTCGACTATTCCGCCGCTTTTCGGTGTATGGATTGAAACGTTTTGGCGAAACATGCATGGATCACTGTTAGATTAGACTTTAATGCAATACATGATGTGCTGAGATATTTACATTAATTGAATGGAAAATATTTGAGGTGGTACGCAAACTTTAACATAAATTCTAAGTCGAAAAAGTGGCATAATTTTGTCAAAATGCTTGATAGAGTTACCTCCTCCTGTGTACAGGTTGGGGGCATGATGGTGAACAAGCGTGCAAAGTTTCCAAGCCAGATGTCAATGGACTTTGAAAATATTTGAGGTGGTACGCAAACTTTAACGTAAATTCTAAGTAAAAAAAAGGTGCATAATTTTGTCAAAATGCTTGATAGAGTTACCTCCTCCTGTTTACAGGGTGGGGGCATGATGTTGAACAAGTGTGCAAAGTTTCAAAGCCATACGACAATATTTGAAGTGGTATACAAACTCTTACAAAAACTTTAACATAAGTGGTTACGCCGACACCGTCGCTCGGGTGACTAGGATAGCTCTCCTTATTCTTCGAATAGTCGAGCTAAACAAAAAAGATTTTAGGCCATCAACAAATGCAAAATCGATCATTTTAGCATCAATGAACAGGTGAAAAAAGACCAAATATACGAACTGTTATAACTACAAGTATAATGTACTTTTGGTTACCATTTACGGCAGAGAATTAGCATATTTCCGGGTAAGATTCTTCCTAAGGTTGGATTACTTAGAAGAATATTGGAAAACATTTTCATGCCAAAGGGGTATGACAGATACGATAATTAAAAACCATCAACTATAACTACTACATGCTTATGCACATACATTCCGGACTGCACTGACAGAACTTCTCGCAAAAGTTCTGTGCCATGACACAGTTACAGGTCTCGTCACAGCGCGTGCCAGGGTGGTCACATGGTACATAGTTGGACACAACCTTCATGTTACTGTCTTTCTTCATCTGAACACGCGTTGAGTGCAGTGCCCACACCTTGCTTCTGTAAGCAATAATGGGTAAAAAGTATTATTGTTAGTTTCACAATTTGTAAATGTATTAATGCTAACCAATTTAAATGACAGTGTTAAGATTTAAATGTTTTTAAAATAAATAGAAATTAAAATGATAAAATAATGTGTTGCCCAATCTAGACTTATAAATTATTTTTATATCATAAAATGTCATGAGGTTTTAAATTATGAAATAAAAAATAGAAACTAGAATTCCGCAATTGTGATGTGTTGCTTTTCGGCGCTCACATCATATTTCTAAGGTTACCATGGTCATTAATATGCTTACATCAAATAGAGGGCATCTATTAACAGTGACCAATGTACATACCAAGTTAAATTGAAGACAATTTACATGCCATTCAAAAGTTATTGATAAAAAACATCAGTGTGATGCTGACAACACCGTAGACACCGTCAGTTAAGACAAAGAATGTTACATTTAAACACTGTGAAAATAGTCCAGTTATGCAGTCATATTACAACGAATCAAAATGAAGTTTCATCAAAAATTAAAAGCTATCAGTTTTCTAGTAGATAAAAAAAATTAAGAGCATTCATTTACATGGGTCTCTTCTTTGACTTTGTTTTACGTGGGGGTGTTTTCTCGCTGTCCTCAGTCAGCTCCTGTAGGTGGCTCATCTCATTGCTGGCAAACTCATACACCTGAAGTGGAGGTTTTAAATTTCTTATTATGGATTTGTGTGAAGTTGATGAGTAAGACTAGCAATAAATGTTTGCCAAGTTCATAACCTGACAGATGGTCTTGAGAAAGAAGTTTGCAACAGTTTGTCTTAAGCAAAGAAACACTCTTCTGTTTCTCACAGCCAGATTTATGGGCCTGGCCACACACAAGCTTCTACATAATGGTCCAATTGTTCAGGACTTTGTTTAAGTTAACGTGATTAACGACATCATTCTTAACTTTTAAATGTGAAATATTTCATTATGTGCTCAAATGTTTAAATATAAACAAGAACACCTGAAACAGTTGGCTTAAATCTTGTTAAAAATACTTCAAATCACAACTGAATCCATTTAACTACCATAGCAGTAACAATTTGAAGGGTAACAATGATGACATTAACAATTGTTAACTTTAACAAAGTTCTGCACAATCGGCCCATTGTCACATGTTAATGCCAGATAAAAAAATAGAACAACAATGATGAAACTGACCTTGTTAATGCCAAGGTTATGACAGTACCAATTCAATACCACAACTCTTGTCAAGGTTTTTTGTATTCTTCTCACCTGTTTACACGACTTTTCCCACAGGAGTTTGGCGATGGCACAGTAGTTGGAGCGGTACATGTCTGTAAGGACACGGAACAGCGACTGCTCTGCGCCTGTCCATTCCGGACGAACATTCTTCTCCTTCATAGGAAAACGCTGCTCAAGACTTTTGTACTTCATTTTCATGACTGACCCTAACATTAAACCATAAACAAATATATACATTAAAGGGTGTTACTTGTAACTTAAAATATCTTTAATCTGTAGGAACATGGCCGTAAGGTTATTTGTTTCTCTTTCATGTTCTCAATTTTGCGTTCATCTGGCTGAAGTTCAATATGAATAAATACATAGCAAAACAGCAAAAATATGACACAAAATTTACATCTATGATCTTTATTGAATCAGCTCCGCCTCCTGGCTGTTACTAGTGAGACATAAATTACAATTTATGATATCCTATAATACAGGACTGGATATTTTGTTTCAATACCATTTATTTCTAAAACACTCATAAATGAACAAAAGAAACTTCAAAACTAAACATCACAAATTGAGCATTGACTTTTTAGATTTGAGTGCCATTCTGACATCCAATTATCTAGACAAAGAAAAGGTCCACAATGTATTGAGGTCTGACTTCCCATTTCCATTCCCCATTCCACACCCCCACCTACCACTCCCATCATTGCTGTCCTCACTGCCACTGCCAGCGGTGCCATTGGCCTTCCTCTTCCTGTTCTTAGTCCCGCCGACAGGTGAGCTGCTCCTTTCTGACTTCCCCCCGACCGGCAGGGGTGAGCGACTCCGCTCAGAGCGCTCCTGGTCTGACCCTGACCCACCGCCAACAGAAGCTTCCTTCTCAATATAGCCAGTCTACAAAATTAAATTCAAATTTAAGCTGTTTTTAGCTTGAGTTTGTATTCAAACAGTAAAAGCTGTCTTGTTTAATGCTATAGTAAATTCACCTAGGTCCTAGGGAAAAAAGCAATATTTGAGAGCATTGGAAGAGATTAAGAGTGCCTCCAAACGCATTGAGGAGAGGTAGACCACTGATTTCCCGTATCACAATATTAGTATTGACCTTTAACAGCTTTTAAATATTCTTTTTGTCAACATTTTATAGACGAAGATGGTGTGGAAGAATCCCACACAGCAGATTTACTATGAGTATGAGGGATTCAGGCCTAAAGTAGGGTTAAAGAAGTTTAATGTGATGAAATAGTTATAGGCTTTAAACCCTGAATGCAGATTTTAACATCAAATTGCCCCAATAATAAACAAAATACTACAGTCTGGCCTGCTTACCAGGTGCATAAAGCAAGCAGGACCACAGGGCTCCGGTTCCTGTTTCCTCTCTGGTGGCTTCCTCATTGCCTTGCTGGGGTGGGGTCTGTAAGCTACAGAAGGAAAGCAGGCTAATTTATGAGCCAAAGAATCTAATGTTTAATTGCTGAGGTATTTATTTGAAAACAACATTAATATCAATACAAAATATGGCATACATAATTGGTAAGCAGTAGTGATACAATTTACCATATTTATTGTACCACATTTATTATACCACATATAAAAACATTTTCTTTGTTTTTGTTTAACCATTAATTCTCATATTAAAACAGTAACCAGTAGGCAAATATCATACTGTGCAATACCAAATGAGCCGATAAATCATAATGATAGTCAAATATACACATGCTAATTATTAAACCCTTACCTTGACAATATGGTACATAACTGTTACTACATCCACTAACCTCATGAATGAAATCATACCATTCATGCTCATGTATTATGTTTAGGGATGGCAACGAGTACCCAAGTACTCGATCAATCTTTGGAGTACTCGAGTACCAAATCACTACTTGAGTACTCGAAAAAAATCTATAAAAATCATCAAATACACAATTTACAGACGAAGAATCAGATCTGGTTAGTTGTCAAGAGGACAATTTACGGTCCCTCTAATCACCGCTGTGTACACAATTGACCCTAATAAGTTTCAAACTGTCAACAAAGGGCCCCTATATCCAATAAGCACTGATTAGCAATCTCGATTATCTAGACGCTCGAATAAAATCCGGGTTTAACTTTCCAGCTGCATTGTAGCTAATTTGCAATTTAAACTTATATATAAAATCATTAAAATGAAATGAAAAAGACAAAATTAAAAGCATGAAACAACATTTGTTTTCCTTTTATTTAATTTTTTGTTAAAGCACATAATAAAAGTCTAAAATGACCATTAATACGACCAACGCACAATATACGTCATGAATGATACATGTAAACACGATCTTGTCTTTCCCGAAAACAAATTCAATTTTTCCGAGTAATAGAGTACCCGAGTACTCGATCGAAAGATTATCCGAGTAATCGAGTACCAATTTTACTACTCATTGCCATCCCTAATTATTTTAATACTTTATTGACAACTTTTAATGGGAAGAGAAAATCTTTTATATTACCACTGCATTTAACTTTAATGTGTTACTCACGGTGGAGGAAGCAGTCATATTTGTAACATCGTCTACAGAAGAGTGTATGGAATGAGTGCATTGTTTGTTCCCTGGGCACGGACATGGCGTCCTGGCCGTCAATGTTGGGGGTACACTCCGGGGGCAGGGTGCTGGGGTCCTTCTTGTCCAATAGATCACGGTACCTGACAGTGTGTTACATTTCATGAAGAGGTCATCAAGTGCTTATTTTCATACAGTAGGATGGATTTTGTACTTTCAAAATCATATCCTGACATCAACCATGATAGTTTGTGTAACATATTTGAGAAATCAGTTTATGCATGTATTTTTTCATGCAGTCTTTGATAAAAAAGAGATGTTTATCAAACAAAATATCCAGGTAACAATCATTTGAACAAGTACCAATGTGTACATACAGGTGTTTAAGTGTCTCAGGTTTTCCTTTCTCTGGAAACACTGCAGATATGGCTTCAAACACCTCTGGTTGCTCTAGTGGAGATGTGTCACTCAACTCGCCCTCCTCTGTATTGGATATCAATTACATAAACTGCTATAAGAGATCACAATGTTCAATAATGAATAGTTTTCTTAATATAGTTTCACCTCGTGGATCTGACTCTTAAAACATACACAGTGATTTTTCCCACTTTTAAGAGAATGGTGGTGGGGCCCTTTCAAATGAGAAAAATAGCATTGTTTTTGCAAAAGGGAAAAATACTAACATTTTCGTATAATACTTTTTTTCGAACCTTTTATCAAAAAAATCATGAATGGCACTATATTATCATCCACGGCACCCCAGCGTATCATAACTTATATGATACCCTGGGCAAATCAGCTGTAAAAACGTCATACTCATGAATAATTAATAAGGTGAAATCCAGCGCTTGATTGGTCGCATGAGGCACACCTCATGCGGTGCAGAAATGGCTGAGAAGTAATGGATGTGATCTCGTTTTGAAATAATCCAATGAGTTCACGGCTTACAAATCATTTTAGGCAGGATATTGTTAATTATGCCGATAGCTCTTCACAAAGGAGATTATTTCCTTTTTATTATCGGCTATTTCACTAGTCGGAAAATGATTATGAATATTCAAGATTTACGAAGTTTCTCTAGCCAATTATATAGGTTATGATCATGGAGTGCGGATGATGTATATTGCTAGAATTGCCAAATGGTTGGAGCTCAATGCTCCTCTAACAAACAATTTTTCTTTAAAGGGGATACATGGGTTGGGGAAAAATATATGCATTTTTAGGAAGGGAATGGGGATGAATTTTAGCCCCAAAATGGGCCAAAAAATAACACTGCACTTGATACCTTCATCAGCAATCTCACAATCTGAGTCAATATGAACCAAATAAAATACTTCCACAAGTTGTTTTTGCAAGTGACTACGAGTTTCAGAAAAAATGTTTAATTGTTCATAAATTCATCAACTTTCAACAACCTATCTTGATGTTGTGATTCTCCCTAAGCCAGTTAGCCACAGCACTGACGAGGCCCATGAAGATCTCGTCATCGAGCAGGGACTTGTCTTTATCCCCATGCACTTTCCCATCATAGTTGCGGATCAGCTCCTCGATAAAGGAGGTGTCCTTCTCAAGCACCTCGTCTCCCATGTATGGAATGTTGTGCAACACTGTCTCGTCCTCAACCTACAGTTGGATATACAACACATCTTAAGAAATAATTTCATCATTCTCTCCAAACTATTTCATCATTCTCTCCAAACTACCAAAATGTGACAAGTTCAAATTTCCAAACAAACGAACACTATATATGACTAAACCTACTGAGCTAGCAACACTAGAAGGTGTCTAAGCTAGCAACACTTACAAGGACAAATTGAAAACAGTGGAAAATGGCTGTATTACATCTACCTTAAACTGAATATATAGAGCCAACAATAATCAAGACAAAAGCCCTACAAAATTGTGATTTCTCCTCAAACTACCATTTCAATAGATTTCCTGCTGTTGGGGAATTGCAGCACACATCTTGTAGAAAAACAGATCAATTTACTGTGATTCTCAAAATGGGTTTGAAATGGTTTCATACATGCAAGGGCACCAACTGGCTGGGCACCAACTGGCTGGGCACCAACTAGATACATGTACATACCACAAAGTTCTGCTGGAGCGGGGCCCAGGAATACATGAAAGGGATGGGCTTGAAACAGTTCATAACACGCAGGGGCACCGACTGGCTGGCAAACTAGATATATGTACATACCACAAAGTTCTGCTGGAGCGGGGCCCAGGAATACATGAAAGGGATGGGCTTGAGACTGTTCATAACACGCAGGGGCACCGACTGGCTGGCAAGCTCCTTCACGCAGCTGCTCACCTCACACTGAAATAGTTTTAAAAACGTTTTTTTTTTCATTCAGAATTCATCTCAATGCAAATTTTAAGGAAACTTTAGTGATGTAACAATCACTGAGTAGAATTAATTGATCTTAACTGACTACCATCAAGTCGGCAACAATCGCTGTTGTTGGTCTATAATCGATGTATAGTGCATACCTGGGTATGCAGCGTTACTGCGTATTTGCAAGATGTATAATTCCGGGAACATAAATCATATTCATACTGTGTGTGACAATGCAATTCACTCGGAGTGCTAAATAGTGATTGAAGGTACATTTTGACCCCCTGTAAAAGTCACAGATGTGTCACCTTAAACACAAAACAACAGACTTCATAAAGTGTATTTGTAAGTGATTTTTTCCTTTAAGTTTCTCGAAGTTTTAACTTTGCATTTGCTTTGTTAAAAAAAAAATGTTTGAAAATTCCCACGGAAGTAACTGAAAACCATTGACTTTTGTCTGACCATTCATGTTTCATTGGCATCAATTGATAAGAGGTATTGTTTTGAACAAAATGGTTTTTCAATGCAAGTTTAGTCAGAAAACGGATAAAAAGCAGATTGTAATGTTTCATATTAAGAGCTCCATATAATCATACATTGTGTGTGACAGGTGTTGACCCAAGGATGTCTATCTTGTGGAACAGCTGACATCTGGGCCTCGGTTGGCTGCATTTGGCCTCCTCCAGGTCTGCTTGTATTTCTGCTCTGTTCTCACTGAATAGACGCTGAAAAAAATCATCAAAATCTGTTTAAACATATAAATGTTTTTATTATGATAATCATTGTTTGCTACGTAATTATTTGACTTAATAAATATTTCCAGCACCACAATGCCTGGAGTTTGTCTGGAAAAGCGATGTTTCTGATAACAAAAATATAAAATCAGAAAATTTTCTGTCAACAGTTCAAACAAATAAATTTATTTTGTTTGAAGTTTATTAATTATTCAATAATATCATCCTGCTTATTTTAAGTTGTAATAAAAAATCTTATTTATCACTGTGATTAATAAAGACGAAAAAAATGAGAAAATAATATGAAAAACTATATAATATATCATGTCTGATATGCACAGGGATTTTTTTTGGAATTATTTTTACTGCCTGTACCTTGCAAATTGGGAAAAAAAGTCGACTTTGGGAAAATACAAAATCAGGCCAAAAAAGCTAATATAATGGCAAATATACATTTTTTATGCATGTATACATTATGCTGTAAAATATTTTGTTTATATTTCAAGAAATTCATTGCTTTTTTAATCATGAATGTAAACTGCATTTATCGTATTGAGAAAAAATTATACAATTTTTGGAAAATGGACAGTTTTTCACAGGGGGAAACAGCCTTTAGAATGCAGTTAATTGCACAAAAAACACTGCATGTTCAAGTAAACAAAATGATCTGATTTACCCTGACTAATTCTGCATGCCTGTTTTTTTTCAGGTTTCTCAGGCGTAGATATTCATTGCGTACAAATCTCTTCAGTTCACTGTCAATTACTAGATCTGTTGAAGACTTGTCTTCCTTCTCCATTGTTACAAGTGCCTGAAGGTAAGCGATGATGTTTATATGACTACAATACAAAGGTGTTGGAGCTGGGGCGACAAGGGCAGTGGCCGATGCTACAATATTTAATAGGATTGGCAAAAAATTAAATTCTGCCTTTCCATGAAAAAGGCAAGAATGATGCGGTCCTTGAAACATTAAAAAATTCACCCATGACTGTCATATAGACAGCAGACAGCGTCTGGTGAAGGTGGTGGTGGTGTTAGTAGTTTATACTCCGGGTCCTGGTGTGAGCACATTGAAGGGTCCCAGAGTGACAGTTCAACCACCGCACACCTATGCACCTACTGGCGAAGATTTGTGAGTCGGTGTATAAACAGTATTCTTGGCAGAGTTATTAAAGAAAATTGCGAAGACGCGTCTTGTTTGTGCTTGTTGAGCGATTGCACCTTGGAGATTACTTCCTTGCATGCAACGTATACAGTTGTTTTATCGAAAAAATCTTGTAGATCCGAGCTTGTTTCCATACTTATGTCTCAATCTGAAATCTGCTAACCTTCATAACTTGTGAATGATAAAGATTGTATGAAATTTAAAAATATTTAATATGTAAAAATAAACGACCAAAAGTGGATTATTTGTTTATTATGTGTATCATAAAGTACTAAAACACATTTTTTTATGATTCTCAGTCCAAGAGATCACCCTAGGGACCAATCGCTTGAATAAGGTAGCTCGACTGGCCAAAAATGCTGTCCAAATACCAAGTAACTGCACAAGCCTATGTGTGTTGTATTTAAAAAAAAAGATTTAAGCCAGAAGCTGCAAAATAGACAGATCGAAAGCTTTCATCCGAAGCTGCAAAATAGACAGATCGAAAGCTTTCATCCTATAACAGTGTAAAAAGTGTTGTTGTAAGTAAAATGGTGTTAAAGACAGTGGACTCTACAAATTGGCCACTACTAATTCAGATTGTGGTATGAAACGGGTCGGTGGAATTACCGAAATCCTGAAATCCTGGTAAATACCGAAATCCCCTTTCATTTTCATAGGTATATATCGTTTTCTTTTATACGCCCGGATTTAATACTTTATTGTGTTCGAATGTTGTATGCCGTAATTGTTGGAGGTTGGAGAGGGGTGGAGAAGTCATAGGAGGGGAAGGGGTGGTGGTCGTTGAGACTAAAACCCAGGACCCCCTTTCATTTACATAAGTTCATACAAAAGAAGAGTATGCGAGAAGGTTCTTACGCCGTTGCTTCAAAACTGCATTGTGTTTATGGCTTGTATGCCGTTGTTCGTGGTTGGAGAGGGCAGTGCATGGGAGTCAAATGAGGTGGTGGGGGCGAAAACCCAGAACCCCCTTTCATTTTCCAAAGTACCTACAATAGAGTATGCGACTTGGTTCGTATGCCTAAATGATCTAATTCATTGTGTTCATCGCCGGTTGTATGCCACACATAGTCGTTGGGGGGGGGGGGGGGGGTAGTAAAACCCGGCACCCTTTTTATGTTCATAAGTAAATACAATAGAGTATGCGAGGTAGTTTGTACGCCGGGATTAATTACTTCATTGTGTCACTGCTTGTATGCTGTAGTTGGTTGTAGTTTGAGAGGGGAAGTGGAGTCGGTGGAGGGGGGTTGGGCTGACTTAAGCGTAATCAAAATCAACGAAGTATGATAACATGCTTTGTTCATTCAATTTCTTTTATAAAAATTGTACTGTATTGGACAGCACCGCACGGTACTGCACAGCAACACACTCAAATGTGAGATCTGATAAGACAACAGACGGTAATAAAGATAAAGAGCAATACACAGAAGTTGTGTACTTTACACTGGCTTGTCATTTTGGTATCGTAGATATTGATATGTAATGTTTTAACTTCAAACTAGTAGTTCAATATCACATTATATTTTTTATTGATTTTCTTATTTTTAGTATACACATCGTATTATAGTCATCAGTGACAGCATGGTTCCAAATACTGATCGCACGATAAGAATCTGTCACAGCGGGGTGTCATTACTGATAGGTAACAGACATGGACCAATATCTCACAATGACATGTCCATATCGATATTGAGACGAGTATTTCATGTATGTATTTAAATTGTATGCTTTATGATATTAAATCTTATATTATGCCTTTATTCATTAAGTACACTTTCCTATCGTGACCAATGTTAAAATGATGTTGATGATTCGTATTTACGTGCAGTGATGGTATTTAAATGAAATTGTATTATTTGCATTTCTTTCAATAAAACATACCAAGCGATTCCACATAACAGTTGAGACACATACAAATCGTATGATACACATAAGGACAATTGTATAATCAACTCCCGCTTGATACCAATTATTCACCTTTCTTGTCACACAACTTGTTCACAATACACATTTATTATTTTTATTGGTTAACTTTATATAGCACCCTTTCGATACACGCGTTCAAAGGCGCTTTACAACGAAATAAACGGACAACTTATTACAGGCAATATCAATAAAAGGTAAGACACCTTTAAAACAATCAATATACGACATACTAAAAATACGAAAAGCAATCAAACAAATATAAAATGTGATATTGAACTTGTCGTTAAAACGTTAACATATATGAAATTGAAAGGACTTCCCGGGATTTAGCCCTTCCCCTCGTCAGACTTCCACACCCCTCTCCACCCACTAACAACTTTGGCATATAGGTCACGACCAAAATGAAGTATTAAATATCGGCGTACACACCCTAGCATACTCTTTTGTATGTAAGGTACGAGCCCTACCCTCCTTTACCTCTACTCTTTGAAATGAGGTTTGTGAAAGTAGTATTTGAGACTTCTTCATAGCCACCTTCAATTCCTCTGACTTCACCACGCATCTCAAACCACCAACTACTACGGCACACAAACCACCTCGCAGACTCTATTGTATGTAAAGTATGATCCCTACCATCCATTACCTCTACACTTTGAAATGAAGTCCCTACCATCCATTACCTCTACACTTTGAAATGAAGTATCGGAAAGTAGTTTTGAAACTTCTTCGTAGCCACCACCCCCTCCTCTGACTCCCCCATCACTCTCCAACCAACCTCCACCACGACATACAACTCACTTAAACACAATACAGTTTTAAACCATACTGCATACTCTTTTGTATGTACTTAGAAATATGAATGTTAATCATTCCCTTCCCCACCCCAACTCCTCCGACTCCCCCACCCCTCTCCAACCACCAAGGAATACAGTATACAACCCACTAAAACACAATGCAGTTTTGAAGCCACGGCGTATGAACCTCCTCACATATTCTTCTTTTGTATGAACTTATGTAAATGAAAGGGGTCCCGGGTTTTAGTCACCACGACCCCCACCCCTCCTCCGACTTCTCCACCCCTCTCCAACCTCCAACAATTACGGCATACAACATTCAGCAATAAATTATTAAATCCGGGCGTATAAAAGAAAACGATACAGTATATACCTATGAAAATGAAAGGGGATTTCGGTATTTACCAGGATTTTGGGATTTCGGTAATTCCACCGACCGGTATGAAACAAATGGGTACGAAAGTCATTCAATGAAAACACGATGTATAAGTGTAAAAAAATACAAAGAGTCTTTGAAATTTCCCATTCTTGTATCTTTTGAAAGAATATTTACTGCTTTAGGTCAAACAGAGCATTTCAGTACTTGTAAACACAACAACATGTACCCTTTCTTCCGTATCTTTTGTCCATGCAAGCAGCAGACAACAGTTTATAAAAACTCGATGAATCGAGCGCGCTATCGAGATGTTTTTAAAAAGTGACAATCTTATTCAAAATTAATACATACACATGTCTGAAAAACATATATTTTGAGTGATAAACATTGAATTACTTACTTAATAATGCATTTATGGAAAATATTTATTACTGATAACAAGATTTTAACCGTGTATTTAATAGCTGAACAGCAAAAATATTAAATGATTGGTGAGTGTTAAAATATTTATGCATTTATGCTGTCAATAGTAACCACGGCCCACTAGGTCCGGGGAGTAGCGGGGACTTTGGCTTTCGGTCCAGCCAATCCCGGGTAAAATCCCCGGCCTGTGGGGACAAACTGCTGGTAAAATCCCCGCCAAATGCTCCCGCACCCCGGGATACGAAGGTAGGGCTATTATCGGAGCGAAAACAAAATCAACGCATTCACTCGGCACTGCGGGGCCTGAAAGGTAAAACACGGCCCATTATCCCCGCTATCCTCGGTATACCTCTGGTCCTGGGGGCCGTGGTTACAACTGACTGGTGCATTACTGTCATTTACTATCGTCTGAAAAGGTAAAAATACTATGTTCTCTGCACCTTTATTTCAAATAAAACTCGTTATCTTTCATAACAACTAATCACTATTGTTTTCGACATTTATTCATCCTTTTTGGTATATTAAAACATTTGTATTAATTGTGGTAAATCTTATTTGAGTGCATCTTGAAGTTTAGAAATTAACTCACGAAACTACTTCTTACAATAATGCAATTTGAATTTAAACCATAGTCGCATTGAATGGTGACATTCACCACCTAAACAAGACATCATGTACTGCCATGAACTTGATGGCAATGAGTGGCCTCTTGCAAAAGGGAAATCAAGTCCACATGGACATTAACTATAGCTCACCTGAGCTTTTTGATGAGTTGGAGAGTAGCAAGACATATGCATGTGGGACTCTTCGAGTCAACAGAATAGGTGTGCCCTTGGTTGTAAAAAACAAAAGTAAATTGAAAGAAGGTGAAGTTGTGTTAAGGAGAAGGGATAATCTTTTAGCTATACGCTATAAAGAGAAGCAAGATGTTACAATACTGACTATAACTTTCACGAGGCAAATATAGCCCTGTTGGAAAAGAGGAATTACCGTAATGGTGACAATGTTACGAAAACGAAGTGTATTGTTGATTACTGTGAACATAAAGGAGATGTCGATCTGTTAGATCATATCGGTCACTACAACAGTCTTACCAGAAAGTCCAAGAAGTGGTGGAGGAAGATATTCTTCTACCTGATGAATATGGCGGCAGTGAACTCTTACATTTTGTATCGGAAGTTTGCGCAAGTCGAAAAGGAGAAGATAGATCACCAGAGATTCCGCTCCGCACTAGCGTGTGCACTGTTGGAAGCTGTGGATGTAGCCAGTAAACAAGTCAAGAGAGGACGGCCAGTGCTGAGTGAAATCCCAACAAGAATGGCATCAAGATGCTTCCCAGCGTACATACCGGCGAAAGAGGGAGCAAAACGGGCGAGGCCACTACGGGACTGTATTGTTTGCAACCCAAAGAAAAAGGATCGTGCAGACACTTAGCGTGTGCAAACATCTTATTGGTGTCCTGACTGCAAGGTTGCTCTGTGTTTTGCACCTTGTTTTAGAAACTATCACACTAAGAACAAGTTTAAACAGTGAAGGTGAAAGACATCTGGCAGTTGTGAGTAAAGGACACACGAGTTAACAAATGAATGAAGTATAATTTTACATGCAGAATTTATCTAACAGTGTTTTAGAACTTTCCACTGCCTTCATAAGGATTTTATTTGAAATTGAGGACTTAACAGATATAAGAAAATAAAAAAAATAAAAACAGAATTATTGATTTTTTTTACTCACCTGTTACTTGACCTGTGCGGTAAAGTCATTTTAAAATGCCCATTGTGTTACATTTTTTTGTAGTCTCTATTTCAGTACCTGGACTATCTGCTGATGGTTCTCTTTCCAAAAATGATTGTGAAGATCCAAATGGACATGCACCATACCAGCCATGCGGACAGTGAACGGATTCTGGCCCAAGACTTCCACCCAACCCTCTATTATACAGGTATATAATATAGACTGAAGCTCAAACTAGGTTGCAGTTTGAAAAACTTACGTTTTTGAACAATGCACTTGCCTATTGAGTTTGAATTATCTCTCCGCATTTCAAAGCAGGAGAAGACATATTGTTTTTGGTGTGGACGCCCATCTGTCAGTCTTTGGTGTGGATGCCCATCTGTCAGTTTATCTGTCGAGTCTCTTAAATCCCTGGAACTTGGGTGAAATGTTCACTACATCAAGACAACATTTGTAATCTACACTACATGGGTGCTTGATAAAGGTTTAATTTAAGGTCAAAGGTGAATGTCATAGGTTTCATGTCTGCTTCATATCTTCGTTATAATATGAATAAAATAATCCGCAGGTAACAAATGGAGAGTAACAGAGTCGGTCAAACATTTGTATCCATTGGTAACGGATTAGGTATTTTTAGAAAAAGTTCAGTTTTTTAGAAAAAGTTCAGTTGTATAATAATCAACATTTCATTAATCTCTTTTCTATGGATATATTTTAGATGCTGTTGAAGATGGTCATAAAGTTGCAGAAACTACAGAGATCCCAGAACCATCTGAAGATGCCCTCGGTGCATCAACAGAAGTCTTGGAACATGCTTATCATGTTCAGATTATACTGTCCGTGGTCACAATAGCATTTGAAAGTTCAGAAAGGGATGAATGAATGCCCAGTTCATTTCACTAGTTTAGCTTGATTCTCAAGATCACTTCACTCTTGTTATCTGTATGAACTGTATTACGCTCTAATCTCGAGGACCACCTTAAAGCTGAACTCTCACAGATTTACCGTTTTTCCAACTTTTTTGTCTTGGAATTGACATTTTTTTGCGAAAATATCTGCACACCAGTGATGAAAGACCGTTGGCAAAAGATCAAATTGCAGGTTTTTATATTTCCATTCCAAATTTAATGTTTTGTGGCTTAAACCGTTTAAGAAAAATGTATAAAACATCAATTTTGGAGAGTTAATATGAACATCTGCGATCTGATCTTTTGTCATCAGTCTTCTATCACTGGTTTTCTGATATTTACGCCAAAAACTGCTTGTTCCAGGACAAAAAAATAAAAAAAGTTGTTGAAACATTCAATCTGTGAGAGTGCAGCTTTAATGGCAGTACTGCCATCCACATTGAGAGAATGCGAAAATCGCAGCCCCATATCAGACTCAAACATGCTTTTTAATACAAATCACAATTTTGTGTTAATCTTAAGTACAATTTAGAAAGATCTGTATGACAGACTTCAGGTGCCATTTTGAATAAATTGTAACCCCATATTGTTGGTGCAAGTTTTTTCTTTTAAATAATAAAATATCAATAGGGCAAAACTGAAGGCAATTCATTTTTTCTAAATAAATGAATGTTATCAACCACCCTATGCTTTAATGTGCCCATATTGGTCAAATTTGCATTTTGACATTCAAGTGATTTTGGCCATGAGAATGAAATGCCTAGTTTAGTGTGTCAATATGATATACTTTATAAATAAACCCTTATCTATTCATCATTATTAGTATTGCCTTTACATGGGCAAAATTGTGTCTGGGGTATTTTTTTTTTATTATTGTTTTTGAGAACATAATTGAAATAGTTTGTGCTGAAAAGAACATAAAGACATAAAATTGACGTTTATTATACCAATATTTGATCACTATATCTAATACAACTCACATTCACCTTAACTTGTGATATTATGTTGCAGTAACTTCAGGGAAAAAAAGGAAATATGTGCTTTGAAAGATAATAAGATATGAAAAGTCAGAAAACATTGAAACTGCACATATTTACATAATTTTGTTTCATTATAAACATAATCAAGAATGGAGATAGGCCAATGGCGAAGAAAGCAGACACCTTTTTTTTGTAGTTTAATATTTTGATGTCGCAATCTCTTAATTTAATATTTGATGTTCCCAATCAATTCTCACTAGTGCTGTAGACACGTGGTATTTTGGAATAAAATTTAAATCACACTGGCATTATAGCTTAATTTAATCAATAAATAAATGTTGTGCAACGGTAAATTGCAGCAACTTTGTGAAAAGTTCATAAATGGCATAACAACCAATATTGTTACCTGGTATACAGTATATATAAAAAATATATATTTTGTAATAATTGGCATTTACTAGTAATTGACATTTCAGATCTGGGACTTTTTAACAGACAACAGCACTTGGAATGCCTTGGATATTCTGCGAAACAAACACATCCACATGTGACACTGACTAGAACTTTCTAAAATGTATTTGGACTCATATGCCATTGCTTGAATAAAGATTAAATTTATATTGAATTTAAATAACTTCATAGCTATTGCTTCTTCTTGTACACTTGGTTGTTGGAACTTTTAAAACAAACAAAAGTTAAGACACCAAACTTTTTAAAGTTATGGGAGAGGACAAGATGATTTAATATTGGAAGTAAGCTCGATCAGAAAATACACGAGTAAGTTTAATAAGGATATGATGGAAAATAGCTTCAGACCCTTGTAAGCGAACATGGTCAATTTGGTAAAAAATTGACAAAAAAGGGCCATAACTCCAAAGTAAAAGTTTAGTTAAGATTGTATGTTAAATGGTCAAGTTAGAGAAAGGAAAATGTCAAATAGGTAACATTTAAGAGCCAATGGCTAAATACTCCAGTACATGTATTTGTTATGAAAGGTAGATTTGTAAACAATTGAGGTTTGGTCCATGCATGCATGTACCAAGGGTATGTTTAAGATTAAATTTTGTATCTATACTAAAACATACCTTATCATCTTAGATTTAATTACTTCTATTCATACATTGGCTGAACCAAGAAAGTTTTAGTGAAACTGCTCGTTCTATATTTAATGGTTTATTCTGACTTCAAAATATAGACTGTTAAAGGTAGTTGGCGGCAATATAGGATTTTGGCGGTTGTCTTGGACAAAATTTTAGTGGGTCCTCATTTTGTTTATTTACCTAAATATGTTTCATCGGGCACTGTTTTATAATTTCAACACAATGGGCACATTTTAGTGAGATTATGTCACAATATGAGTGGACTAATAGCAGTGTAATTCACAATTTGTAAAAAATGCAACTGAAGGCTTTAAATTTTATCCAACAACATCTATTAATGCTAAAGTTCAAAAGAAAAAGTTGACTTTACATTTACGAATATACACGTAAACCTCTTTGGCCTTTGCTATATCAAACAAAACCATTTGTGGGTTGCACATTTTTTCTCCACAATTTACTAAAAAAACAATGTATGCACATGTATACGACCAAACAGAATGTCCTGACATTCCTCATTAGCACTATTCACAGGTTGACAGTATTAAAAAGTATTTGATCACAAAATTCATGTAATGTCTAGGAAGTCCCAAATCCTCCAATGCGACCACAGCATCAAGGCAACATACGAATGGCCCCATCAAGCCTGATGACCTCGCCGTTCAACATGGGGTTCTCGGCGATACTCTGGCACAGATGGGCAAACTCGGCAGGGTCTCCGAGACGGGTCGGGAAGGGGACCAATGTGGCCAGCTGCTTCTGCACCTTCGCAGGCAGTGACTCCAGCAGCGGGGTCTTGAACAAGCCTGCAGTGGAATGTACATACATGTAGTTAATTGGCACATACAGGGACATACAGGTATATGTGTAGTAGCATCTCTTGATTACATTGCTCCACTTTCACAATCATGCAATACTCAGTTACCATAAGCACACACCTATTCAGCTACATTGTACATGTAAATATGGTTATCATCATCACATATCCAGCAACTCTGTGCATTATTCTGCTTTCATATTACACTCGTATACAGAAGCGTACCTCAGTATACCCAGGAATACAAATCAGCTGAGGTTCCCCCCGAGATGGCCAATGCTGAAATCTTTAGATAAGGAATAAAACCTATAAGGCTAAGGGATATATAAGCATAAAACTTCTTACGGGTTAATGTTTGTTGTATTTCCACTAAATGCTGGTGTTAAGAATGATTAAAAATGGTTCTTTTATACCTGTACATGTATTTTAAAAACAAATCCTGGAGGAAGGGACATCACACCTGCTCCCACCTCATAAAACCAATTGAGGCTAAACTAGTGAAAGACCATCACAAATTGATAACTTGCTCATGTGTACATTCAACGATTCAAAATGCTCCATGTACGCCCCTAGTGCATGTTCACATACATGTCTATTTATTCTTCCATTAATTATCACCTTTACATCAAGATTACATGTACAGAATGGCTATACTATTTCTTTGAAAAGAGGCCACTCCATCGTTATTGTACACTGTATTTCTACTTATCATACTTATCCAATGTGTGTTGTTTAATTAAAATCCATGCAGTAATTAAGAAGTAACACTGCTTACATAAAAAAATAACGAAGGGCATTAACTCTGTATTAGCTGAAAAGCAGTTATTGTTCTTGTACACTGCACTTCCTCTCATTAAGCTTTCCGATCGTATGAATTTTAATAAAAATAGTTGTTTTCTATTTTTACTTCAGACATGAAAAAGTAACAAAGGGAAATTACTCTATGATAAGCTGAAAAAGAGTTACTGTTAACACATCTGATGCCTAATATAGACAGATCTCTGGCCACTGGCAATGTCATGGTTCACTTACCTGGGGCAATGGTTACACATCTGATGCCTCGTATAGATAGATCTCTGGCTATTGGTAATGTCATGGCTGCAATCGCCCCTTTACTGGCAGAGTATGCTACCTGGCCTATAGATATAAGGACTGTTTTTTATCTTTATAATACACAATCTGTATTACACAACTGTAACAATGGTTTGTACTCATCAGACATATAACACAATCATGTACATTAATGGCATCAACGGTGCTTACTTATCAGAAGCACAAAACATATACCAGTATGTCAAGTCAATGCTATCAATGGTGCACTCCTCAGACCAGCCAATACATGTATATATCTACTATCAAATACATACTATCATATGTATATTTTAACAAGAGCAATAACAGACTGTTATATGCCCTATCAAATAAAAACCATTATCAACTTCACCTTTCAACAAAGGAGTGCAGAGTTATGGTTCCTGTGCACTGCACTTCTCCTAAATGAGATCTGTCTTTATTTAGAGTTTAGCTATGCTAATTTCTTTTTGCTCCATTGCACGAAAACCAATAGCTTATAGAATCACTCTAGTCCATCTACTGTGTCCATTTAAAAAGGCCATGAGAAAGTACCTCTGGTGGGGATCAAACTCTTGGGTGAGAGGCTGACACCTATACCACTAGACCAACCTCACCCGTCATATGGTGATACAGTGAGATACCCAGCTTCTTCCCTAAGGGCCAAAAAGATTTTTTTTTATATATATAATGAGAATCTCAAGATACATTTAATGATGTTTCTGAGTGACACATTTCCTGTTTTTTTATATCTTATTCAATTTGTAAATCTAAATTGTCCTCCCCAAAACCCGCAAAAAATGTGTTGTTTTTTTCCATAATAAGAGCTAGGATGTCTTCCCTGTAACTGGTAAGAAGGCCCTGCTCCTTTTCATAAACCCTCAAGTATAGTTTATATCATTTATTTTTAAGTAAAGAGCTGTTTTACCAATCTGTCCGTCAAATGCTGCAATGCTGGATGTGTTAATGATGCAGCCCAGGCAATTATCTTCATTCAGAGGTTTATTCTCGTTGATTAGAGGACATGCCTTGGCGATGACATTAAATGTACCACCGACGTTTGTCTGAAACATTATATTTTGTACAGGTTATTCAAGCTTCTATTATATAACCAGAATGTCAGCTAGAATATAACTAGTGTATATATAACTCTTTAAGTACCATAGAAAAACAGTCAAAGCAAGAATTTCAACTGATATAGGGTTTTAGCCAGGTTTTAGTAAGGTCAGGGTGCTGCAGAAGAGGGACAAGGTAGAAAAGGGCATAATATATTGGGCTCAGAATTTTTTGAACATTATGAATTTCATTAAGAATCTTAGGAATTGTGTTTATAACACTTTCGTTTATTCAAAACAGTAGGTACAACAGCAGATACAAACATGCAAAGTTACATTCCTATGTGTTCTATTGTATCGTTTTAAACACTGTACAAATATCCATGACATTATAATACGTTAAGTTAGTATGTATTTATAATCTTATTATAGGTTTCAAATTAAAAAATACTTATATTTAGTCTTAAGCATTAAATTCTCTGGCAGAAGGGAGCCCATGCTGGTCCCAATGAGGGCAGAAGGGTGTTACCAAAAAAAGGACAGGGTGCAGCACCCTTCCATGACCCTTAGCTAAAATCCCAATTGATACAATAACAATACAGTATTAAATTAGTGTATGAAATCAAGGTCATAGGAGAAAAACAGGATATGACATGAAATGATGAACCTATTCATCAAGATTATAGTATGCAAATTTTAGAGTAGAACTTCACAAACCAAAAGGACTCTGTTGAAGAGCTCGAGTGAGTGAGTCTCCTTTCTCCCAAAGTTAATAGTCCTGCGAGCCACACCTATGCCAGCACAGTTGATCACATTGTGTAGGGCTCCATATTTCTCACTGATCTTGTCAATCACTGACGAAACATCAGACTCACTTGTTACCTGTTTAAAAAAAAGAATTTTCAAGGCTGCACATGTACAAAGATGATTTTATGATTAATTTGTGTAAATAGACTGTACATGTACAAACATCTGTACATTTAGTGAAATGTTTTTTGTTCAAAGACATTTTCACCCGATACCCACATTGCAAAAACAATACACTGGATGGAATTCAAACACTTATTCAATTGTTATGTAATTTGTAGACATTCTTGATATTGTTTGACGTCATCTTATAATATTTTATGAGTACCGGAACATGTATATAAATTATGATTTTATTAAGACACAGCAAGAAATGTTGAAAAAATAAACTCATTTGACCCAAATTTCTAAGAATAAAGCTTGTTATACTAAAGTGAAGGACAGAAATGGATGACATCGAAATGTGGACGGTTCATCAATGTAATCATAAAAGTCTCCTTTCTGTAAAATTTTCGGTTTAAAAGTTCAATAAAATTTATGAAACAAGCTGTTCTTTTCATCAATTTAAAAGCCCATTAAACTTGTTTCATCTGTTCTGTTTACTCTACATAAATGTTCATATGTGCGACATATGAAAGTTGTCAATCCAGTTTTGATAAGAATTACTGCACAACTGTAATATAGCACAAAGCATCACTAGTTCCCAGCCTCTGGTAATGTATATCAAAGCCTATAGGTGTGTTCGGCCACAAGGATTGTGTCAACAAGGCAGATTACAGATATATTTATAACATGGCCAAAAGTTCCAGGATACATGGTATTTCTTCAGTAACAAGAGTCATCATAAAACCCCTGCACTTTCGCAGTGATTAAGAGGAAATCCCTGAATACCACTAGTTACCTTTGCTGTAACCATGTTGACTCTTCAGAGTCCCACTAGCTATCTACACAAAATAAACTAACATGATCCTTCTTCAGAGTTCCAATTCAGACTAACTGGTACTCACAGTAAAATCCTGGCTTATATACCTTATATTGCCAATGCATAGATGATGAAATGAAATCATTGTCTTCGTATTACCAATTTATTTATGTTGCCAAGATATAAAACATGTTCTAGTTATTTTGCTCAGTAAAGTGAAATCTTCAACTGCTGACTTGTAATGATGGAGAAGCCTCTCTTTACTTCAATACACATAAGTATGTAACATATGTATACGAGCCAGCTATTCCAAGTATGGAAATTTGACAGAAAGTATTTAAATAAAATTGAAATGGTAAAAAAAAAAAAGAATTGCAGGTCACCAGAAAAGCATCCTATCATAATATCTTCTTTGTATTTACTATGTCCGCATTACCAAAACAAAGGAAAGTACATGTAACCACAGAGTTTATACATAACTAATAAGAGCACAAGAGCTTTTTAATTCCAAAATACTAAAGAAATGGGTCGATTTATTGGCCAACAAGTGGGTTCCAAATGTAATTATTTTGACTTTTTTTTATTGAATATCAAAGGTCAATAATTTATTAGCAACCATAATCAATTTTTGATCTTAAATACAAATTTCAAAGGGGTAAGTCAGTAAGTATTTTTTGAAAGAAGGTTTTCAGAAGTAGTAGACAGTGGAATCGAACAGCCAAATCATGTTGTCCATCTCCTAAATGAAACCTGACAATCGCACACTGTTGAGAGTAAAACTCTTAAGTGTACAAACTTCTAAGGTAGAAAATTTATTTATGCAACTCAATGATCAACAATTTTCATACATGGGAGCTCTGTACATATTCGAACAGGATAGCTTTTACACACTGCTAATTGCATGCGAGAGAGAACCATTTACCATTCGTGAGTGATATCATAGGCAGAACTTATCATCAACAAAACCCTGAACAGGAATGTAACCCAGGAGCATCTCACTCAAAGTCTGATAATATGCTAACTGTTCAGGCATCATCACCCATATTCAAATGTTTTCCAATGAAAACCAGGTCTTACATCAGCAGGTGTAAAAATGCATTCTCCGCTGGTTTTTTCCTTGATCTGTGCAGCAACATTCTCCCCATCTGAAGAAGGCAGGTCTAAAATTGCTACACGGGACCCCAGCTGTGCAAACCGCTCGGCTGTGGCCCGACCCAAACCAGAAGCACCACCAGTAACCAAACTCACTGTGTTCTGAATAGATGAAACAACCATGCTTTTATCAGTGAATATGAATATACAAATTATTCACGAATTGTTTAATATAAGAAAAAAAATACATACAAAAAAGTACTGAAAGCAAGTGTTTGTCCGAAGAGTTTATCCGAAAATACTGCTATTTTTAGGTATATGTATTCACACATAAATCAAGACAGATATAATTAATAAAACTATAAAATAATTATCAATTAAGGAGACTAGTATAACAAATTTGAATAATCACTACATATAAGCGAATGTCAATCCCAACTTAATTAATTTTTGAGTTCTGACCTTTAACGATATGATTTTCGACATCGTGGATGGCAGACAACAGTTTAAGAAAATAATGACTATGGAGGATGGCAAGTGTTCACATCTAACGCCTGTTGGACCCAAATCTAAACCCATATGGGTCCCATGCAAATCCCGGTTGCACTTTCCATGTGGGCCCCACATGTGTCGCCCATGTGGGGCCCATATATAAATCTACATGGGACCCACATATTTTGCTAGCTGGGTACTATACAAAATGTACATATGCAATTATTTTAGTTTTTATTCCAGGTCTTAAGCTCATTGTTTTTATATGTTTTGTATGTTTGCTAATCATGGCGGAAATTTTTGTTATCATACGACCGGCTTCAGTAGACTGTATATACAGATTCTTGTATCTTGTATCTCGTAAGATGTTTGTTTAAAAATGCAATTTTTGAATTCTCCTAAAACATCTATTAGAGTTTTAAAATCATTCGTAATTAACACTATTGTTTACAATTGACGTACCAGTGTGTACAATAACAAAATCTTACTCCCATAATTATGTACATGAAAAATCACGCAGAGTCTAAAATTGACCCAAGATATTTGACTGATTATTGTGCCTTGATCAGTTTGTGGCTATTACATGAACATGTAAATTGTACGCTTTTAACACCTACTTTGCCAAATTTAAGTTTGGAACCGAAAATATGCATAATTTCTTTCCTATATGAAGGGGTAATTTGTTACCAGTTTACCACTTGCTGCAGTTTTGCCATTCTTGACCCACAACTTGTCTAATGATATCGGTACCTATATGAGAAAATAAAATCGCACTGTCATCGGCATAAAGTATCCATTTGCATTTAAAACTGATGCTTGTATTCATGTATCACTCTCTTATAAACACAAAGTAGAGGACCTAAAATACCTCAATGAGGTGCACACCACAAACAAATTGACTGAAATCTAATTTGGTACTGTTTACATGAAAAGACGGATTATATATAGTGTCGAAAGCTTTTTGAAGATCTAACAAGATCATGCCAGCAAACACACCGCTAGAATATTGTTTACGTATGTAACTTCAAAGGTGTATGAGGCAGGAGTCTGTAGAGTTGTTACCATGGAAACGGTCTTGATATTCATACTATACATACCATTTTTTATTAAAAATGATTCCAACTGATTGTTAACATTTGAACTGCTCGCCCAAGGATTTTGGACACAATTTATAAAATGCTAGAAGTTTGAAAAAAAAATGACCTACTATTTTTCTTAAAAAGCGGGTTGACCAACACATTTTTTTAAATCATTTGGTACGCTCTTATTAACATTAGAGCTATTGATGGGTTGGGTGGAAATAGCAATCCGTCGTGATTTCACCTCGCCACTTCTGGTATATTCGTATTGTCATATCCCCCCTTCCCCCGTTACTTGGTGTATTTTCGCATCGCCACGTGAACATGGCGTATTTTCGCTCCGCAACATGGCGTATTTTCGCCCCGCAACATGGCGTATTTTCGCTCCGCAACATGGTGTATTTTCATCCGCCAGTTGGCATATTTTCGTGGCGGGTCGGAATGTGAATAAACGAAAGTCTTACGTTTTGTGGGTGGGGGAGGGGAGATACGACGAATTATTATTTTAAAAATCTGCCCCACCGCATGGCGTATTTTCGAATCACGACATGGCGTATTTTCACTCCGCACTATGACGTTTTTCCACTCCTTAACATGGTGTATTTTTATAGATTCGCCAGTCACCATATTTTTGTGGCGCGTCGAAATATGAATACTAGTATATGGAATTACCTTTTATGATTGGTCGAAGATACGACGGATTATCATTTCATAATTCTGCCCCGCCGTAGGGCGTATTTCCGAACCGCAACTTTGCGTGTTGCCGAGTATTTATATTTTTATCCCGCCATTTGGTTTATTTTCGATGGCAGAAATCAACCACCATAACTTTCACAAAGTCATTTATGTCAATTCAGTTTAACGACCGTTTCCATTACCAGCTGTCTCAAATTACCATCACTTGAAGTTTTCTAGGCCCTAGCTACGCCCCTGATTTTAGAGCCCTATCTACTATATATATATATATATATATATATATATATATATTGTATATGGGCAAGGCCGGTCTCATTTTTGTTATCATAAACTTCGTGATGTCGTTTTCACCGATCTAGTCACGAAAAATAAAAAAAATAAAGTGTGTCCACAAAATTGCTAAGGGGAGCCAGGATTATCAAGTTTTTTTTTTCAACGTGACAAAAACAGGTGATACTTCTTATAACTTAAAAACCAAACATGAATTTGCTCGGTAGAAACATATTGCTATTAGTTTTCATGACTAACAAAATGAATGCACGTTCAACGCAGCAACCGAATTAAATTCATGCTCGTATACTAACTTAGACGTTTCTGTAAAGGCTTTTAACGTTAATTCTGACGACGGATTTCTGGGTAAAAGCTAGCTGATGTGTTCGTTAAGAGGTCAAGAGAACATATGACCCTTGGGGGGATCGAATACTAAGTATCTCGGGTTACCATAAGACCACTCACACTCTGGTCAGATCGTTAAACACAGCGTTACTTTCAATCCACGAATAAAACAACCTACCTTTACCGGGATCTAACGTGATCAAACGATCGAAGAAAATATATTCAGTGATTAAAAATAGTATTTTGAAAAGCCTACACCCTTATATTTCTACGAATGTTCATTATAGACGATCGACATTCAAATAAACTTTCAGATGATTCGTTCAAACAAGTATATCGAAATTAAGACTAACCTTAAAGCTACATTATAAAGGTTAACAACCCAAAATACTCGGGATTTTACTCCATATATGTATATCCAAACAAAAAATGTGTAGGGATTGGTAATATTTTTTTTTAATATTCGGATGTGCCGAATGTTCGTTATCTCGACGTTTTTCCCTAGGTCCCGACAAAGTCGATTTAACGAGTTTCGACTGTTTTACATAAGGTTTCTGCACCTTTCTTTCAAATTAAACACGGTATCCTTCATAAGAACTATTGTTTTATTCATCATTTTCGGTGAATTAAAACATTGTTTAATTGTGGTACATCTAAATTGGGAGTAAAAGAGCATCTTTAAGCACTTAATTACGAATATCCGTTTACATAAGAACCGTATGAATATTATGTCAGTCTCTGTTTGGTGTTTGTTTGTAATAATCTTTGAAATAACTCATTTTGATCTCCTTTTTGTTTAAAACATGAAACTCGTTTGAGGAAAATGACCTCCCCTCTCTTATTATCTACATGTATGTAATATATTCAGTGTCACAATGTTTATGAACATTATGTCCGCTCACTCATGCGTTTTAATAATACAGATCTAGCTAGTCCATGAAACAAAATATCCTAGTTGCGTCGACAAAATGTATTTATAAACGATAAAAGAAACGTTTATAATTCACTTTAATTCATTCTTAAATAAATATGAGGAGTTGTAAAAGTACAAGAAGTGGAGTTGAGGTGTGGAGAAGTGGCGTGATAAGGATATAAAGAACGCAATTATGTAAGCAGTTGTGTACCCAAAAGTGCAGATTCTACCTGTGTTGACAGGTTACATGGCGGATATATCACGAGTGGAGGGACGTACTATATTGTTTAAAACTAAAACTATACTTGCTGTTAACCAAACTTACTTTCAACCACACAGAGGAGGAAGGTCCATTTATACGAAGATGTCTGAAAACAGTTGAAGAACGGTATGTAGTGAACAGCTACTATATGAATTCAGTTAAGCAACATTTTCTTCACTGTTTAGTTTTCCTAACATGTCTAGCTGTATCAGGTATGACGAAACACAATTGAACTAAAATAATAGTCAAAATTTGTTAACTTTCGTTCAGGGAAAGACGTCTCAATGTCACCCGTCCATTAAACCGCTTTTATCGGTCATACTGGTTGATTTTGAATATCCTCATGCATCAAACAACCAAACATAAATGGTTCCTCAACTCAAGAGGTAAACGTCTATAAATACCAGACCACATTAATCTGTTTGTGAACTTAATTATTCATTTTCTGTTCTGATAAAATTGAATCGGAGGGTAACGCACATTTATATGTTATATCATGCCTGAAAGAGAAATACTTCCTGTATCTTTTTTAAACTTTGTGAATCTTATATGGCGATAAACCCACGTCCTGGGGTATTTTTGGACGCGTTTATATTGCAATTGAGTGAGGAAAATGAATATTTCTTTACAAAACTAACAATAGTTTGAGTCTAAATGTACATTAAACATGTAATGGTGGAGCTTATATTACGGACATGCTATATCAATGCCTGTTTTTAGTACCACTCTCATTCACTTAGCGATATTATGTTCAAGTCAAGTCAATAAGACTTGACTTAATATTATGCTGCAGTTACTAGTATTTGAGGAACATGATAATGATCTATTTTCTCCAATAAAAGAATGGCATGTCCCATAACATTTTACGTACGTACGTCTTCATTTCTGTTTCGTCTCTAAGAAAGAACAAATCAAACATGGCATTTCAAACATTTCAGCCCTTCGTACAAACAGTCTGCCGAGAATTAAAAAAAAACGTTTGACGGAGAAAAACCCATTTCAAACGCGTTTTATTTGTGAAAAAGTTACTGTAAAACCAAGCTAAATTCGAAATACCGCATGGGGCATATAAATTATTCCGTTTATAGGACATGAAATACCCCAGGGCACAAATTTACCCACCTTGGAGCAAAGTCCACTTGAAGGTAAATTTACCCCCTGGGGTATATGCTCATATTTGCTTCGAGAGTAAATCCTTTCATAAAACGCGAAACATATGACATGATATAGTTATACCCAAGGGGGAATTTATACCAACCCCAGGTTTGAGGCTAATTTGCCCCCGGTGGTATATATACCCTCGTTGATATTAGCGTTTATACGAGCATATTTCCGTCTTGCCGGTTAAAATAATAATCGAGGCTATATGCTGGATGCTGGAAGTTTTCAGCAACCAGCAATGTTTTCAATAATCGTAAAGGTTCGTTTTGGTTGACATCAACCGGCCTTTGTTATAATAGAAGTCATAGTGTTTGTTTTATCTTATATATATAAATATACCCTGTTATATAAACAGATCACCGAATGCGGATAGAACGGAGGTTGCTGCGGGCGGGGCCAGGGTTGACCTTGCTGCTGGTTGTCTTCCTTGCGTTCGGCCCGGCAGCCTCATTCTGCCAGGAGAATGGAACCAGCAGCTTTCGGTCATGGACGCGGTCGGGGACGCTCGTGCTACGCGTACTGGCTGCCATTCACGAACCGGATGGTGTTGGTGGGTGCTCCGGGCGGCTATCCACGGCCGTCATCGAGCATCTTGTGGCACTAGATTTTGTGGCCGGTGTTTTAGCTAAGAATGGAGTAGATCTAGGTTTGCTATTGTTTATTTATATATATATGGTTATTTATAATAGCGATGATTTTGTCATGCGCACAGCTGTAGGCTACATATCGTGATTATTTTTATCTATCTCTTGTAAGTATGTTTCGTTTTACTTGACATTTTAACTAACACTTCATTTGTTTGGAAATCTAGAGGTCTCGTATCGTCTGCCTATGTGATGTGATCTGTTCCAGATTTGTTACAATGTGTATGGCACGTGTTGCCACGTCATATGAGTTGTTCCATTACAATGTGTATGGTACTTGTTGTCAACGTGGTGTGATCTGTTCCATGTTACAATGTGTATGGCGCTTGTTGTCCATGTGGTGTGAGCTGTTCCAGGTTACAATGTGTATGGCGCTTGTTGTCCACGTGGTGTGATCTGTTCCATGTTACAATGTGTGTGGTGCTTGTTGTCCACGTGGTGTGATCTGTTCCAGGTTACAATGTGTTTGCCACGTGTTGTCCACGTGGTGTGATCTGTTACATGTTACAATGTGTATGGCGCTTGTTTCCACGTGGTGTGAGCTGTTCCAGGTTACAATATGTATTGCGCTTGTTGTCCATGTGGTGTGAGCTGTTCCAGGTTACAATATGTATGGCACTTGTTATCCATGTGGTGTGAGCTGTTCCATGTAACAATGTGTATGGCGCTTGTTGTCCACGTGGTGTGAGCTGTTCCATGTTACAATGTGTATGGTGAGCTGTTCCATGTTATGTACAATGTGTATGGCGCTTGTTGTCCATGTGGTATGAGTTGTTCCAGGTTACAATGTGTATGGTTAGTTGTTCCATGTTACAATGTGTATGGCTCTTGTTGTCCATGTGGTGTGAGCTGTTCCATGTTACAATGTGTATGGTGAGCTGTTCCATGTTATGTACAATGTGTATGGCGCTTGTTGTCCACGTGGTGTGAGTTGTTCCAGGTTACAATGTGTATGGTTAGCTGTTCCATGTTACAATGTGTATGACTCTTGTTGTCCATGTGGTGTGAGCTGTTCCAGGTTACAATGTGTATGGCGCTTGTTGTCCATGTGGTGTGAGCTGTTCCAGGTTACAATATGTATGGCGCTTGTTATCCATGTGGTGTGAGCTGTTCCAGGTCACACTGTGTATGGCGCTTGTTGTCTATGTGGTGTGAGCTGTTCCAGGTTACACTGTGTATGGCGCTTGTTGTCCATGTGGTGTGAGCTGTTCCAGGTTACACTGTGTATGACATGTGTTGTCCACGTGGTGTGAGCTGCTCCAGGTTACACTGTGTATGGCGCTTGTTGTCCACGTGGTGTGAGCTGCTCCAGGTTACACTGTGTATGGCTCTTGTTGTCCACGTGGTGTGAGCTGTTCCAGGTTACACTGTGTATGGCGCTTGTTGTCCACGTGGTGTGAGCTGTTCCAGGTTACAATGTGTATGGCGCTTGTTGTCCATGTGGTGTGAGCTGTTCCAGGTTACAATGTGTATGACATGTGTTGTCCACGTGATGTGAGCTGTTCCAGGTTACAATGTGTATGGCGCTTGTTGTCCACGTGGTGTGAGCTGTTCCATGTTACAATGTGTATGTCGCTTGTTGTACACGTGGTGTGAGCTGTTCCAGGTTACAATGTGTATGGCGCTTGTTGTATACGTACGTGGTGTGAGCTGTTCCATGCTACAATGTGTATGGCGCTTGTTGTCCACGTGATGTAAGCTGTTCAATGTTACAATGTGTATGGCGCTTGTTGTCCATGTGGTGTGAGCTGTTCCAGGTTACAATGTGTATGGCGCTTGTTGTCCACGTGGTGTGAGTTGTTCAATGTTACAATGTGTATGGCATGTGTTCTCCACGTGATTTGAGCTGTTCAATGTTATAAAGTGTATGGTGTTTGTTGTCCATGTGGTGTGAGCTGTTACAAGTTACAATGTGTATGGCGCTTGTTGTCCATGTGGTGTGAGCTGTTCCAGGTTACAATGTGTATGGCGCTTGTTGTCCATGTGGTGTGAGCTGTTCCAGGTCACACTGTGTATGACGCTTGTTGTCCATGTGGTGTGAGCTGTTCCAGGTTACACTGTGTATGGCGCTTGTTGTCCATGTGGTGTGAGCTGTTCCAGGTTACACTGTGTATGACATGTGTTGTTCACGTGATGTGAGCTGTTCCAGGTTACAATGTGTATGGCGCTTGTTGTCCACGTGATGTGAGCTATTCCATGTTGCAATGTGTATGGCGCTTGTTGTCCAATGTGGTGTGAGCTGTTCCATGTTACAATATGTATGGCACTTGTTGTCCACGTGATTTGAGCTGTTCCATGTTGCAATGTGTATGGCGCTTGTTGTCCACGTGGTGTGAGCTGTTCCATGTTACAATGTGTATGGCACTTGTTGTCCATGTGGTGTGAGCAGTTCAATGTTACAATGTGTATGGCACTTGTTGTCCATGTGGTGTGAGCTGTTCAATGTTACAATGTGTATGACGCTTGTTGTCCACGTGGTGTGATTTGTTCCAGGTTACAATGTGTATTGCGCTTGTTGTCCACGTGAGTTGAGCTGTTCCAGGTTACAATGTGTATTGCGCTTGTTGTCCATGTGGTGTGAGCTGTTCCAGGTTACAATATGTATGGCGCTTGTTGTCCATGTGGTGTGAGCTGTTCCAGGTTACAATATGTATGGCACTTGTTATCCATGTGGTGTGAGCTGTTCCATGTTACAATGTGTATGGCGCTTGTTGTCCACGTGGTGTGAGCTGTTCCATGTTACAATGTGTATGGTGAGCTGTTCCATGTTATGTACAATGTGTATGGCGCTTGTTGTCCATGTGGTATGAGTTGTTCCAGGTTACAATGTGTATGGTTAGCTGTTCCATGTTACAATGTGTATGGCTCTTGTTGTCCATGTGGTGTGAGCTGTTCCATGTTACAATGTGTATGGTGAGCTGTTCCATGTTATGTACAATGTGTATGGCGCTTGTTGTCCACGTGGTGTGAGTTGTTCCAGGTTACAATGTGTATGGTTAGCTGTTCCATGTTACAATGTGTATGACTCTTGTTGTCCATGTGGTGTGAGCTGTTCCAGGTTACAATGTGTATGGCGCTTGTTGTCCATGTGGTGTGAGCTGTTCCAGGTTACAATATGTATGGCGCTTGTTATCCATGTGGTGTGAGCTGTTCCAGGTCACACTGTGTATGGCGCTTGTTGTCTATGTGGTGTGAGCTGTTCCAGGTTACACTGTGTATGGCGCTTGTTGTCCATGTGGTGTGAGCTGTTCCAGGTTACACTGTGTATGACATGTGTTGTCCACATCGTGTGAGCTGTTCCATGTTAAAATATGTATGGCGCTTGTTGTCCACGTGGTGTGAGCTGTTCCAGGTTACACTGTGTATGGCGCTTGTTGTCCACGTGGTGTGAGCTGTTCCAGGTTACACTGTGTATGACGCTTGTTGTCCACGTGGTGTGAGCTGTTCCAGGTTACAATGTGTATGGCGCTTGTTGTCCATGTGGTGTGAGCTGTTCCAAGTTACAATGTGTATGACATGTGTTGTCCACGTGATGTGAGCTGTTCCAGGTTACAATGTGTATGGCGCTTGTTGTCCACGTGGTGTGAGCTGTTCCATGTTACAATGTGTATGTCGCTTGTTGTACACGTGGTGTGAGCTGTTCCAGGTTACTGTGTATGGCGCTTGTTGTATACGTACGTGGTGTGAGCTGTTCCATGCTACAATGTGTATGGCGCTTGTTGTCCACGTGATGTAAGCTGTTCAATGTTACAATGTGTATGGCGCTTGTTGTCCATGTGGTGTGAGCTGTTCCAGGTTTCAATGTGTATGGCGCTTGTTGTCCACGTGGTGTGAGTTGTTCAATGTTACAATGTGTATGGCATGTGTTCTCCACGTGATTTGAGCTGTTCAATGTTATAAAGTGTATGGTGTTTGTTGTCCATGTGGTGTGAGCTGTTCCAAGTTACAATGTGTATGGCGCTTGTTGTCCATGTGGTGTGAGCTGTTCCAGGTTACAATGTGTATGGCGCTTGTTGTCCATGTGGTGTGAGCTGTTCCAGGTCACACTGTGTATGACGCTTGTTGTCCATGTGGTGTGAGCTGTTCCAGGTTACACTGTGTATGGCGCTTGTTGTCCATGTGGTGTGAGCTGTTCCAGGTTACACTGTGTATGACATGTGTTGTTCACGTGATGTGAGCTGTTCCAGGTTACAATGTGTATGGCGCTTGTTGTCCACGTGATGTGAGCTATTCCATGTTGCAATGTGTATGGCGCTTGTTGTCCAATGTGGTGTGAGCTGTTCCATGTTACAATGTGTATGGCACTTGTTGTCCACGTGATTTGAGCTGTTCCATGTTAAAATATGTATGGCGCTTGTTGTCCACGTGGTGTGAGCTGTTCCATGTTACAATGTGTATGGCACTTGTTGTCCATGTGGTGTGAGCAGTTCAATGTTACAATGTGTATGGCGCTTGTTGTCCATGTGGTGTGAGCTGTTCCGGGTTACACTGTGTATGACGCTTGTTGTCCACGTGGTGTGATTTGTTCCAGGTTACAATGTGTATTGCGCTTGTTGTCCACGTGAGTTGAGCTGTTCCAGGTTACAATGTGTATTGCGCTTGTTGTCCATGTGGTGTGAGGTGTTAAATGTTACAATGTGTATGGCCCTTGATGTCCACGTGGTTTGAGCTGTTCCAGGTTAAAATGTGTATGGCGCTAGTTGTCCACGTGATTTGAGCTGTTCAATGTTACAATGTGTATGGCATGTGTTGTCCACGTGATGTGATTTGTTCAATGTTACAATGTGTATGGCACGTGTTGTCCACGTGATGTGAGCTGTTCAATGTTACAATGTGTATGGCACGTGTTGTCCATGTGATGTGAGCTGTTCAATGTTACAATGTTTATGGCACGTGCTGTCCACGTGGTGTGAGCTGTTCAATGTTACAATGTGTATGGCACGTGTTGTCCACGTGATGTGAGCTGTTCAATGTTACAATGTGTATGGCACGTGTTGTCCACGTGATGTGAGCTGTTCAATGTTACAATGTGTATGGCACGTGCCGTCCATGTGATGTGAGTTGTTCCGTGTTAAAATGTGTATGGCATGTGTTGTCCACGTAAGGTGAGCTGTTCAATGTTACAATGTGTATGGCACGCGTTGTCCATGTGATGTGAGCTGTTCAAGCTTACAAGGTGTGTGGCACCTGTTGTCCACGTGATGTGAGCTGTTCCAGGTTACGAGATGCATTGCACGTTTTGTCAAAATCATGTTGTATTTTCCAGGTTACGAGATATTTGACACGTGCAGCAGCGAGGCCCACATTGCCGCCCTACTGGTCCCAGGATTCCCATCGACCACATGCCAGCCGGATGCACGGACAAACACTATAGGTAAAAAGAAGTCCCATTCACAGACAAAGCTAAGACGAGCAATATTTCGCCGATATTCCGATGCCATGAACGTCCAATCGTTTTTAGGTTAATGGACATAATCCCGAGCAGCATCTCCCGTTGTCTGTTTAATGTTGTTGTTTTTTTAAATATACTTGACTTGTAAGTTTCTCAGAGAAACGGTCACAATTTTCTGTCGATTCTTTGTTTACTACACTTCTCCAATTTCTAAATGTATTAGGCAGGAAAAGGCATGAAATGAATTTCAGCATAAACTCAAACATAGTAATGCTAGATGAGCTTTTTTGGGGATACACAAGTACCCACAGCAGATGCTACAAAAAGCAAGGTGTCAATGTAAAACCGGAAAACTAACCTTCACAAATACTGAATGTAATTATTTATTATCTATATTATCATGTTAAATATGTGAAAGTAAAAACGAGCTTCATAAATGCAGTTCCCTGAGCTATATGTTTTTATGTTTAACAACTTTTGGTTTTGTCAAGACTCTAATCTCTATTGATCAGATATGAGGCTTAACATATATATTGTATGTATGTATATTGAAATAATTGTTATGTTAATTAAACATGATTTGTATAGAATAATTATATTCAAAACATCAAAAGTTCTTGTATAGGAATGTATAAGTGCGATGCAGATGTTTTATGATTTACCAAATGCATTTTGTTTTTGTTTATTATTATTATTATTATATCTGACCACACTTGAGAAATAATTACACAAGGAAAAAACAACAGTACGACAGCTACGATATGACGTTGGATAAAAGGTGTTGGGTGTTTTGATTGTCTGTAAGTATATAGTTCATTTTGTTCAACGAACTATTCGAAAGCTTAAGGTGCATAATTGTTGCTTCATGTTTTTTACCAGGGACGCTGGTGCTGGTAGACGTAGAGGGCGGTCGACTGGCTGGTCGGCTGGTTCGGGGTATGCCTGTGTTCCGTCCTCTTCCGGCCGCTATACAGTCGGTCTCCGACCCAATATTGATCCATACAGTTGTCCCAATGGAGCAAGAACTCAAGGCACGTATATGCCCTTATGAACAATTACATGTGGAATGAGAATTTGATAATCCTAAGATGTAATTAGAATATTTGTAGAAAGACAATACTATCATTGATCATTGTATATATACACATTCAAGAACATTCGCTTTCTACATGAAGATGCAACTGCGCAAGTGTCCAGTTCTGAATACTGAGCATATCTAAGGGACGCTGACGGAAAAATGACAATTCCTTATTATTATTATTTTAATTATTAAACTGGACCTTTATTGTAGTAGACTATAATAACCTTTTCAATATTCAGGCAATACTGTCGTTGTTGAAAAACGCTGACTGGAATTTTGTGGCGGAAGTGCACAGTACGGATGAGTACGGTATGTCGGCATCTGCACGTTTCCAGGCGCTTGCACGGTCAGCAAGTGTTTGTTTGACCATGAGCGTGGCTGCTGGACATGAGGCGTTGGACCGGATATACTCTTTCGCTCGAAAAGAGGCAGTAGATACAACTCTTACGGTGGTATATTTCGGGAACTCTGAGACATTCATTGCAATGTTAAACTCAACGAGCCCCTCGGCAGGTATCACGTGGTTAGTGACGTCAGCCATACACGAGAGCATTAAATCCAAATTTCATCGAGAACATGGAGAAGTCTCTGTTGTTCACGTGGACCATCCGTTCTACGGCAACAAAACGAACCAAAACTGGCATTTTTATTCCTATTTTCAAAATATACGTAATGGTTTCGAGCTTAGCCCGATCTCCGATCTGGTTTCTCAGTTGCCATCCAATCACTTGCTGGAATTGGAACCAAAGCACGTGCTTGACGCCGTCCTTGCCGGCGCGCTAGCGGCGAACGACACTCTTCACGTGTCATGCGGGGAACTTGATATAAAACAATGCTTGGCGACAAACTCTTCCATTGTTGAATCTCTTACTGAGACCATTCTGTCAAACACGGTCAATGTCACCGAATTCTTCAAGGACCTCGAGTTTTATCCATACGCTTCCAAGGAAATAAGTTTCAACAAAAACGGATTTCAGAATTATTCCTTTCTTCGCTTATCGATGAGTACCTATGATAAAGCTAATGGTGTCGAGGTAATTTTCATTTTTAACATATTTAATTTAAATAATAATCGAAATGGGCTATGGTTTTTGATTGGAAATACTTATACATACAATACAAAAAATCGTTATTAATATTTCATATTTACTCATATCTAAAGTGTTCAAACTTGAAACAAAACATAGAATTAACTATGGCACCTTTGTCGTAGTATTTAGTCTTACAATTCCAGTCTGTAGTGGCATGCTGCTCTCACTTCACGTAGTTTAAGCGTTTACATATAATTTACAGGAAATATACACACATGTCTGGGAGGCTGATGCGGATGCGGACCATTGTACGCTCACGCTAGGCGACCCCAGGACGCTGCCTGTCTCTGCCTGCCGTAAACATTGCGAGAAATGCGTGCACGTGGACGAGGGTCGGTTCTCGTACTTGCACGGGGAGGAGGCGCTCATTGTCGGCCTCTTTACCATCCGTAACTATGGTTACTCCACATTCACCTGCGGGTTACTCCGAAACGAGACGAATGACATCATCACAGTTTCAGCGTTTATGCATTCAGTGCAAGAAATGCGTAACACAACGGGCATTGATTTCGGTGCGTTAGCTATTGATGATTGTTACAACGGAATCAACACAACCAGCTTTCTTTTCAATTTTCTAGACAAACGTTTGATTTTGACGGATTTCACAACTGGTCACGTGGTAGACGCGGACCGCGTAGTTGCGGTTGTAGGATCTCTGTCGTCGCCCGTAACGATACTTATCGGGGACATTGTAAACGCGGCAAACCTTCCGCTAGTATCTTACAGTGCGTCTTCTATGGAGTTAGACAACCGTATCCGATACCCGTACTTCCTGCGAACCGTGCCTAGCGATCCAGTACAGATTCATGGCATGATACAGCTGGTGGTGCAACTAGAGGTCAACCACGTCGGTCTTGTATATATTGATGATGCGTATGGTATAAACGGGAAAGAAGGATTGCTTAATGAGGCTAAACTTAAAAATATTTGCATTAGAGACCCAATTCCCATTTCACAAGATATGACAACGTCACAGTTAGATAAAGTCATTAACAAGCTTTTCACCCAGCAAGTACGTGTCGTGTTGTATTTTGGAATAGACACGTTGGCGCGTCGACTACTTCTTACCTTTAAAGACAACGATAACCAAGGCAAGCCGCTTATATTTATAGCTAGTGACGGATGGGGCACGAACCGCGAGCTGGTAGCGGCGGAAGTAGAAAAGGCCAGCCTTGGTGCCCTTGTGTTCACTGTATCAGCCAAGGAGTTCCAAAGTACTTCATACAGACAGTACCTAGCTGGTTTAAACATTTCTCAAACATATTTTAATAAATGGATCCCAAACTATTTCGAGAACATTAATTATTGCAATTTGATTTCATCATTTGAAAAAGACAGGTTTCGTAATGGCGCTAGGTGTGAAAAAGAGACGATGACTACATACTTGAACGATTCGCTTGTCGGCAATTTGGTCAAGGACCAGAGAGGTGTTCACACGGGCCTCGCCGTACAGGCGGTGGCTTCCGGTTACAAACAATTCTGTGCTGAACGCCAAATCCGCAGCATCCCCTGCTACCAGGCGGCCCGCACTTCCCCGACCGACCTGGTGAACAGCATCCGGCGTCAGAGCATCAGCGGCAAGCGCTTGTTTGATGAGAGCGGAAACGGAAATATAGGGTTCACCATTCACAACATCCAGCTGGACGCAGATGGACGTGCATTCTACAAAGAAGTACGCTTACACGTATTTCAATGTTGTAAATAATATAAAGCAATTGCAAATGCAAGCGAATGCGTTTTATCCATATAAAAGGATGTTAAAACTAAAAATATATGTTATTTTACTATGCCATAAGTTTGCAATTGTGGTCTCAGGGTTCTTAAAATCTTATTTCATTGGTAAACCCATTCCTACCGCAGATCGGCAGCTTTGGGACGGATGGACGGTTAACCCTCACATCAAACCCGAAGTTTTACAACAACCATCGAAAGAATGTGTCCCTGCAGGACCCGAAAGAGGAGTTTTACTACTACACCCGCTGCGCCAATTACCTGAGCACTAGTGAGTGTGACCCCATGATATGTGTCGTGCCGATCAACTCGACCGTGACCACTGCCGGCACCGTAACATCGACCTCCGCGCCGCCCACACCAATGCCTGTGCAAAGTAGTCAAACGTACGTGACATACCAGTATTCTGCATGTTGTATTTTCTTTTCCGTAAAAAAACAACATACAGTCGAACCCTATACGCATGGTATAAACCTGACGGCCTTTTTAAATATGATGGTTTTGTTCCTGCAGGATGGAGGTGATCGTGGTGATCCTGGGCGCCCTGCTGGCTGTGTTCGCCATCATCCTGGTACTTATTTCTGCCTTCCTGTGCCGGGTCTACCGCCCGCCGGCCCCCACCAAAGCAATCTCAGGTACATTGGCGCTGTCATTTTTTTTTTTGTAGTTCAATTAACCGTTTGCCGATCTGATTTATCTTGTCTGCCATGGTGACGAGTCTTTCGTCAGAATCAGAAGCTTAATAAAATCAAAGCGCTTAAAGCGTTGAATGGCTTTCGGCCTGCAACGTTTCGTGAGTATAGCCATGTAATTGTAAAATATAATTATTAACATAAACATCTAAAGATATTATATGCCCGCTCAAAATTTCCTTCTCGATTTTTTTTAGAGTTTAATGTTGATTCTCAATGAGATCATGAAGTATAAGTCACTTGACATGTGGAATACGCCAAATAGTTACTTATAAGGTATCGGAGTAATTCTCAATATCATATAAGACCTTATTTGGAGCTTTGGTTTCATAAACAATGCACTGCCACGGATAAAGCATTTAGGAGTTTTTAGTAAAATC
Source organism: Mya arenaria (assembly GCF_026914265.1). Classification (NCBI taxonomy): domain Eukaryota; kingdom Metazoa; phylum Mollusca; class Bivalvia; order Myida; family Myidae; genus Mya; species Mya arenaria. The sequence continues at coordinate 3,112,295 of NC_069135.1, read as the reverse complement.
TACTCTACACTTCACACTTGACTTTGGCGTATTTAATTTTCTACCAGGGCATGCCAGCTAAACCAAATGCATCCCAGCAAAATGCATTGGAAATATTAATTAGGTTTGTGTTTAAGGCTTCTTTCTACATTGCCAAATACCTCTGGATCATATCACCCACAAAGTATCAATTCCCTGTATGTTTGATGTACATGTATTTTAATAATGCCCTCAACATATGCCACTCGTGGACAAAATGATCAGGTTTACATCAGTTATTTTTTTAAATATGCATATGCATTATGCTTCATGCTCAAGATATTGGACTGAAATTACTGAGACAAACAGGGAAATATTCACATACTTTCCGTTTCATTCGTCATTACGTGACTATGCCACAAATTGTAGCAGGTCGATAGCCTGTCCACGCTTTACGCGATTTGATTTGAATGGGGAAAGTGTATAATATTCATTTAGTTATGGTTAAAAGGTTGTTAGTATGTACTTACACAAGAGAATGGTTTTATGCGACACATATTTTACAAACACAAGTAAGAACTAACAATCTCAATAAAAAAATGTCAAGTAATAGCCGATTTAGGCAATTTAAAACATAGAAAATATACTTATGAATAAACTACACTCACCAAAAAACTGATTTAGGATTAAATGAAGTATTATAATTCTATTTTCACATAATTGTTTGATATTTTGCGCATACTTGGCATTTAATTGCATCATAATGCGATCCATATTTTTCCGGGATTAAGCTCAGAGTTTATCTCCGGGGAATAAACCTGTCCGAATGCGATGACCCAGATTCTATTCTTAACTGCAATGTACATGTAGATATTATGTAGATATTATCGGTCCTCGGCCGCAGCAAAATCTAAAGGTATACAAAATACATACTTGTATTTATTTGATTCAGTACGCTTCATTATTAAACTATTTGCAGAATCTGCTTTAAATACTGCGTTCTGTAACTCGCCGATAATAAAATAATTATATTATATTATATGCAAAAGGCATCTTATTCGAACTATATTAACCGCATAACATAGATTGAACACTCATTACAGCGCTACTTTTAGCAAGCTAATTAATATGCAGAATGCAGTCCGTAGCTATTAGAGCAGATTGCTAACTAGGTATTTTCGATCTAAATGTTAATGAAAATTAGGTCGTTAACCACCGCAATTCTAACCGCGCGGGCGTTGATACGCCCGTGCGCGCATTAATTCGCCAAAAGTTAAAAATGTTATGTCGATCTGCCGATGCGATTTCCGAGATACGGTTATAAAAGTCTGCAGGCCTAGCGGCCTACAGCCTAAAAACGGTTTAATAAGTAAACGATATTTAAGGACAATGATAAACTGATATTACTGGCTACGGGCTACAGTCACTCCTTCACATTTTTTCGAATAAATATGAGCGATGTATTTGTGACAGTGGTAAAAGGTCATCAACAGTTAGAGCTCGATTGGTTATATGTATTAAAATGTGACGAAATGCTCTATTTTCCTGAAAAGCGTAAGCGACGCTATCGAAAATGGAATTCTTTAAGGCTTGGCATAACAAAATTCTTTCAAACGTCTGTCTGCGGTTTGGTGTCTGTTTATAAAGGAAATTAAAATAACAAAGTTTGACAAAATTTGTTGTGAACATGGGAACTGTGAGAGAGTGCATTTAACACGGGAACTATGAGCGATTGCTTTTAGCGTGGAAACTAGGTTGAATATCTATTTTCAGATGAAGAGCTGGATGTATATGATTCGCCATCGTCCGTCACTCGAACGTTTGGCAATCTAGCCTTCGACATGGACAGTTTAACCGGCCGACAGCACAGCCAGTCTGGGTCAGTGATTGGCTCGGCGTCGGCAGATAGCCAGGTCCAGTACGCGGACATCCGCGGTCAAAGCCATCTGTCCGACAGCGACTTGCTACGTCTTCATGCCTTAAGTTCCATGGAACGACCAAGTTCAGTGGCGTCAGCGCCTGTGTCCCGTCTACACAAAATCAGTAAAACACCTGCCTTACAGAAGTATAAGACGATGGATTTGGTGGGAAAGCCGGGCAAATATAAACAGTCTCCTGGAGCACCGCGTTCAGCTCCAATGGGGAGTACGACGATGCCTGTCTACCGGTCACGTGCCGATTCTTCCCCTCGCTTCCGGTGCCCAAGCTGGGATAAAGACGACCCTCACTACATATACCCAAATGACAGTCAACTTAAAAGGGCCGTTCAAACTCGACACAATGCGGTGAGTGACGACGACTTATCTGATTCGCCAGACACGCTGGTGGAGGAGAGGTCGGACCCTAGGAATCAAGAATCCCAAATACAGTACCTGAGTGCACGGGACCTTCAGGGAGGGAGCAGCGATGAGGAGGACGCCGCGGAGGAAGGGGAATCTCAAAACACAGAGAGGACTGGGGATGCCCCGTCTGGTGTAGGTCCAACAAGCAATAAACGGATTACATCATCCTCCAGTACTGTAATAACCTCACCTAATGACCTTGAAATAATAAATATAAACTTCCCATATAACAAAAGACATGTACCAGTAGACATGAAATGTCACGGTTCAGACAATCAGTTCACAGGGAAGTCAGACAAAAGCGGAACGCGCGCCCATGTTCCGGATATCATTAACTCCGTACACAGTCCGTACCAGCACGGGATCGAGGAAGACGGGGTCTTCATGATATGATGTAACTACCGTACCACATAAGGCGATGTGAAATCGGATCAATTAATTTGCTCAAACGTTTTAATTTCAAGTACAGTGAATACTTAAATAGTTCAGTTTGCATGCGAAGGCAACCATTGCAATCACTAGGTTAATGTTAGAGGAACGTTTAGTAATGTTGCAGGGAATTGCAATAGACGTAATAAGTCGAATACATTTGGTACTAAAGGTGACATTTTACTCAGCCAGAGACGTGCAATAGAAAATGTGGTGGACAGTTTTTGTGTCAATCGGCTAATTATTGCATGATTTTTATCTATATATAATTTTAAAACGTATTCATATAAATAACCAGTACATTCATGTTTTATATGTGTATACACGTTTATGATCAGTTTTATAACATGTATGTGACTGTGCTTTTCTAAATAATAGTATTGTTTGTGCATGCAACTTTTATCTTTGTTTATTTGTATTTAGAGGAGAGAAATGCATTTAATACTCAACTTTTTTTATCATAATTCATAAGCGATTGCCGTAAGTGTATAACCATGCCGGTTGTGCTGTCATGTTGTACATTACGTGTGTCAAAATACATTTGGAACATATTCCGTCTTATTTTTTTGGTAGGCTGTACCCAACATCTTTGACTGCTAGAGAAGTGTTTGTTTTAAAACAAAATTTGCAACTCACAGAACGTAAAGAAAAAATAATTACAGCATTTTTTATTCCATTACAGTGAAAAGTTTTAACTTAAAATCGTAGATAACAGAATAAATACATTCAATATAACATGAATTATACAAAAACTAATAAATATTTAGCATTGGGACTGCTTCATATCACAGTATAAAAATTAAATAATTTAAGGTTATGAAAGAAGAATGAGGAACGTTCTAAGCTGCATTGGTGTGGGCGCCAGGATGTCGGTTCGGGACACTGGTCCAAAGTGTTCCGAATGTGTCAAGGACGTCTCGACGGCAGATACCTTCGCAACGCTCCTAAATAGATTGCGAAGAGTAACGTCCCCTTGGTAGCGTCGACACTCGGACACAGTCGGAAAGCGGCAATGTGTGGCCCAGCGGTGGAGCACCATGCTCGTGCCAACGTTCGACTGTCGCATCACCGTTATGGACGTGTCACATGGCAAGGAGTCCTCTATTCCCTGAACGTTTGCAATATACTTCACCCCAACGGAAGGAACAAACAACTTGTACACTGGTTCGTTCAACTGTTCGTTTATAAGCAAGCTATCCATGGAGGGATATGTGTACTTGGTCTCAGGAATGCCCTCGCCAGTCATGCTTTCCAGGTGAAGGACAAATTGTGCCGAGGTGGCCACGTTATCACTAACCCCCTGCCCAAGCCCCTTCCCGTCGTCCCGTGATAGGGACCTGTCCAGCATCACTTCGAGCCACCCGTCTTTCAGACTCGCGGCGCCGTGCGGCTGGGCGGTGTTAAGCGTGAGCCGACTCGAGCTGTCCTGAATAATAGCCATTGTTGTGATTGGGTAGAAGTTCTCCTCCGTGGCACGATCAGTGTACGTGCGCCGCCCCATCAGCTGAAACCCGTTCTGATCTGTGAACATCGTGTTATTGGTTTTCATATCAGTTTTCAGACGTAAAATTACTTCTTGATTCATTGACTGAGTGTTACTTTTTACATCTAATTTTGTGTCAATAAACACGCCCATCGCCTTGCTTCCTGGCAAATGATACAGTCTTGTTGTAATGATAAATACCGAAGAGTAAACCACTTCGACTTCAGAATATAAGTTCCCTGTTGTAAGTGTAACTTTTGGTTTACCTCTAAGAAATTGTTTGGCCTCGCCATCGGGAGCAAATATATAAGCGCCACTTCTTTTAGCGGTGTACGCTAATACATCACTTTGAATGTTTAACTTCAAATTATTTAAATGTTTCCCAATAATTTGACTTATAAATCCTGATTCATTGTTAAACTGCACTTTCAAGAAGTCGTTTTCTATCAAAATTTCACCACCATGTTCACTTGGACTGGATTTCTGTGCAACATTTGCCCCAACCTCCATCATCAATGTCACGTTATAATATTGCACGCTGGCCGGCGGAAGTTGTGCCACAAAAGAGACCTCGTACCTGGAGCTGCCCACCTCGCGTACCTGCAGCGGCAGGGTCCGTCCTCCTTCGGATACCTTCACTTTGTCTTCGCTACAGTGGAACGTTACCACCTCCGTCCGCATGCGAGGCAATGAGTTGGCGACGGTGAGAAACGCACCACCCGGTGGCACCGTCATCACAGTGTATGTTGTCGCGGTTTTAGATCCTTCTCTGGCCAGCACATCGCGTACACTTGCAACTGGCATACTCCCTCTTGATAATAACTGAGAGGTAATCATTTTCATCGCCGTTTTACATTTCTGCAACGCCTCGCTGAGCTCTTTCTGGAAGTTGTCCATGACGAACTGCAGAGATGTTCCCGTGATACCGTCGTGGTGCTGGAACACGCCAAGGTGGCGGCGGGAAGTTTGAAGAAGCTCGTCAATTTCTTTCAGGTTCGTGTATTCATCGTTTGTTTTAACCCTTGCCTTGGCGTAAGTGTGCAACATGTCTGCTAACTTAAGAGTACTCTGTAATTCCCTGGATAGCTGCTTTAAAAATGGTCGTGTGGAGTAGTAGCCAGTCCAGTAATCGTTTTGATAGTCCGAGTACGGAAAAAAATCACCTGACAAATTAGGAAAACTGTAGCCAACACTGGCTTGGTACTTCTTAATGTCAGTAAAATAATCATTGATGGTGCCAAACTTGATATTTATCTTCCATTCACTCTTTTTATTCATATAGTCAAATAACATTTTATAATTCTTATATATTAAGTCGTAATCTTTCGCTGTAACATACGAAAAGTCTTCTCCGAGAAACATAGGCAAAAACAGCTGTTCCCCTTGCGGATGTTCCGTTGAGGTATGTTTCCGGTAAAGTTCGGCCGTAATTCTGTACTGTTCGTACAAGATGCGGGCTCTTTCGGCAATGTTTTCATTGGACAAAAAGACAACCTTGTCCCGCGGGTTTTCGTGCATGAACGCATACTCTCTACATATATGTTGGTTGTTAGGCCCACAGACGTCTCCGATCCAGTACCCGCGGTAGGACATCAAATGGCAAAGCATGTCACCATAAGTGTCACCACCCATTTCCCACATAGGTTTCCAGTTAAACTCAAGTGCGCGCTTCCGCATCAGTGTGGCCTTTATGGCTTGGTGAATTCTCAGTATGACCATATTACGCATGCCTGCCTGACGCCACAGATACGGCATGGTGCTCGAGTAACCGAACGGGTCATTAATCCAGGCGTTCCGAGGCGACACGTGCAGGTGCTTTTTGAGCCAGGTATGCCCCTCGATCAGCTGGTCGACCACAGCCTCAAAGTGCGTGACAGCCTCGTCTGGCATAACCCAGCCGCCAAGTACCACCTCGAACCGCCCTTCTTCCGCTAGCCGCTTCATCTTGGCGCGGGTTCCGTTGTCGGCCTGCCGCCACCATCGCTCGAGGAACACCGTTTCTGCCCACTGGAACGTGAGATCAGGATACTCTTCTAGCTTACGTACCATGTTATCTAATGTGTGCCGCGATTTAGATGCAAAATACTGCTCCATGGTCATGCCGTAGCCGGGATCCACGTGAGAAAATGGAATCACATAAACAGACAGTTCGTCTAGATTAGATTTGTATGCCTCTGAAATATCTATTACTGGAATTTTGTATTCCTTGAAACGCGGATTGCCATTATTGTTTACCAACCCATAGTTTGTAATGGTTGGTAGGTCATATGTGTAAATCCTATCGGTTCCAAGTTTCGGATGGGCACATTTGTCAACTGAGCGCAATGAGGTGCGACCACGTATATCCGGAATAGAGTTCCGGTAGCCGTCGGGGTTTTCCGTGAGCGAGAATACAAACAGAGATGACATGCAAACGGCGGTAATGTAGAGTAGCGCCAAGGACGCCACCAGACGCTTGAAGAATCTCCGTCGGAAGAGGAAGCGTAGCATCGCTCAGTGTAACACGGGGTTGAAGGGAGTCGCCTGAAGCAAAATGGAAATGAGTACTAGATGGTGTTTATACCCTCAGCAGAGCTTTTGAAAGAGTGTCTTCTTACGCTTGTAAGCGGACCGTGCACGAGAATTTCGAGTAATCCCACCAGCCGATACATTGTACAGGTAATAATCTAATGTTTATCTTTCGGAAAAATATTTTTTTTCTATTTATAAATCTGTATTTATTTAGTTATTAATGCATTTATTTGCTCACTAATATATGTGATACACTTGTCATCGTATTAGTCAGATACAGTAACTCGTTTTTTCTTCAAAAGTGTCTTCTTACAGACAACAGAAAAAAAATCGTACTATATTTATCACAAAAAAAAAAAAAAAAAATAAGTTAAATAACTATACCGCCTGTCACTTTTTAAAGTCCAGATCGATGTTTATTTAAATTAGCGCACTAGTATGGAATAGTGATCACACAAAATAAAAATATTCTCGGTGATATATATTTTTAACATTATTATTAATACAACTTTCCGAAATACACGTTCAACGCTCTGTGTCATTTATTTATGATTAGTTATTAGTTAAATGCTTTAGGCAAGTAACTTTGACAGCACATTGATATTCATCAATAATAATCAATACTTGTTTAATTAAGTTTCAATTTCCGTGTTATCCAAGAAGAGAAAAAACAACATTAAAGCTGCGGCCTATATTACCGTTACGTATTATTTTCCATTTACCAGAAATGGTTGTATCCGAGGAGTTAGTGTCGCTCTTTCTCGTATTGTTGAATCGTTTAGACTGGCAACAGACCTTGAACTTATATTACCAGTATCCACTATTCGATAAACTCTCTGCAGTATCTGTTTCAACACTTAAAAGGATCAGTTCATGAAGTCATTTCCGTATCCTTGTTTTGTAAGAACATAAATATGAGTGATTGAATTGATAACTTTATATTCGATAATATTCATAGCAACGTGGAATATCGGGAAATTCGGGGAAACTCAGCCCGATTCATAATCCGTATCGCTGCTTTTGCAGAAAAAAATGAGCGGTTTTATACATTTTCCCTGCATATTTGTATGTATACTCGTTTGACGGATGTAGTCGGAGGCACCCATCCCAAATTCGTCTCCGCAATTTTTCATTTACACGTTCTATGTCAATTGTAACGTCCATGTGGCTCATTTTTGATTTTTCAGCCAATAATTGCAGACTGTTTAGAGGCGACCAAAGCACGTATCATGTTAAGACCCAGTCTTGTTTCGAATAAAAGGAGCAGCGTGTCCCGAGTTACGCCCAACCCCACTCCGCCTCTCTGGGGTTCTTCACCGCGGTGGTCACAGTACCCTATTACGCCCCCCCCCCCTCCTCCGGGAAACTTCCCAGCAGGTAACACCGTACACAGTAACGCCTCACCCCCTCCAGGAAACTTCCCAGCAGGTAACATCGTACAGAGTAACGCCTTCCCTCTCGGGACACTTTCCCGCAGTTAACACCGAACCCAAGTACACCCCCCCCCCCCCCACGGGACATTTCCTCGCCGGTTACACAGTACACAATTACGCCCTCCCCCCGGGAAATTTCCCAGCAGGTATCACCATACAAAGTCGCGCCCTCCTCCTCTCCCCTCCCAGAGACACTTCACGGCAGTTCACACCGAACACTGGAACCGCCCTTGCCCTGCCATCTGGTAAAGGTCGATATTAATGAAATTGATGGTATCTTAATTGCTTTATCCACATATGGCTAACGGTAAATTTGTACTGATAAATGACATATCATGTTCTATGGAAAAATACATAGTACACGACACGTAGAACAAAGTGTACATGCCTATATAATAAATAAATACATGCATAACTGTAACGCCGTAATTTGGAAGCGATGCTACCAAATTTTGCCCAAAGCACAAACACCCAACGAGTTTTTGTATTTTATTACCAAAACTCGATTAATATGGACACACTGTCCGAAAAACGGTTTGAACGACTTGGGATGTACTTCGTCCATGTAGCCTTAATGATAATTGATTTACATAATATTACAATTAATTTCTTTAAATTTTCTTACAGTTCTGTCTTCGATTTTAAACCACAGAAAACTGAGTGCTGTTCACCTGCGTTCAACTTGTGGATTGGTTGTCAACAGGACCGATGGTTAACAGGATTGGTTGTTAACAGGATTGGTTGTTAACAGGATTGGTTGTTTAAATGAGTGATTGTTTAAATAAATGATTGTAAACATGAGTGAGTGTTTACATGAGTGATTGTTAACTGGAGTGAAGGTAAACATGAGTGATTGTTTACATGAGTGATTGTTAACCTGAATGAAGGTTAACAGGAGTGATTGTTTACATGAGTGATTGTTAACCTGAATGAAGGTTAACAGGAGTGATTGTTTACATAAGTGATTGTTAATCTGAATGAAGGTTAACAGGAGTGATTGTTTACATGAGTGATTGTTAACCTGAATGAAAGTTAACAGGAGTGATTGTTTACATGAGTGATTGTTAACCTGAATGAAGGTTAACAGGAGTGATTGTTAACCTGAATGAAGGTTAACAGAAGTGATTGTTAACTGGAGTGAACGTTAACCTGAGTGATTGTTTACCTGAGTGATTGTTGATAGGATTGCCTTAGCTTTATTTCAATCAAAGCAAATATCGTAACCTTGACCTTCGGACCTGAGATATGTAACTTTCCCGTTATATAAGAATATAGTTTTTGCCAATCAAATTTGATTCAATACTGACGGATTTAAATAACGGGCCTACATGTGGCGTATATTTCTGACACGTTCTATCCGATATGGGGCCTTGTACCCGACACATCTCCTACATGTGGCGTATATTTCTGACACGTTCTATCCTATATGGGGCGTAGTACGTGACACATCACCTACAGGTGGCGTATATTTCTGACACGTTCTATCCTATATGGGGCGTGGTACGTGACACATCACCTACAGGTGGCGTATATTTCTGACACGTTCTATCCTATATGGGGCGTGGTACGTGACACATCTCCTACATGTGGCGTATATTTCTGACACATTCTATCCTATATGGGGCGTGGTACGTGACACATCACCAACATGTGGCGTATATTTCTGACACGTTCTATCCGATATGGGGCGGGGTACGTGACACATCACCTATATGTGGCGTATATTTATGACACGTTCTATCCGATATGGGGCGTGGTACGTGACACATCACCTATATGTGGCGTATATTTCTGACACGTTCTATCTTATATGGGGCGTTGTACGTGACACATCACCTATATGTGGCGTATATTTCTGACACGTTCTATCTTATATGGGGCGTGGTACCCGACACATCTCCTATATGTGGTGAATATTTCTGACACGTTCTATCTTATATGGGGCGTGGTACCCGACACATCTCCTATATGTGGCGTATATTTCTGACACGTTCTATCTTATATGGGGCGTGGTACCCGACACATCTCCTATATGTGGTGAATATTTCTGGTACGTTCTATCCTATATGGGGCGCTGTATGTGACACATACATATGTTTGGAACGCTTCATTTCCTTAAATCCTATGAATGAAAGGAAATGGTACTCATCTTTAACACAGCGGAAGTCTACTTTTGCAAGCATAGCCTGAACGTTCTGATACACATCTGCTGGATGTGTTGATTTATTTCATAGCAAAGTTCGCAGTGTATCAAATGAACATCAAAATAAGGAAACATCTGTTAGAGAATTGATCAAGATTCCGTATTCTAGAGTGGGGTTGAAGTCGGTTTTTTTCTGAAGTGTTTTAATAATGAGGCCTACTGGCTCCATCACATAAAAATGATAGTTATTGTATTTAATTGAAATTAATATCATTGCAATATGCAGCTGATTATTTTTAGCGCCCCAGTAGATGAACTATGTAATGGAGTGTGTTGGTGATGTATACAATTGTCCCACTCGTTATTTCATCTCCATTACCAGGCCCCAGGGAGGAGAAAACACCACTCTTGTTTATTGCCGGGATAACGTGGGATGAAAAGATGAATATAATTACTGAAACATCAGTAAACTGGTGACCGCCCGTCACAGTCGACGACAACCTCTTTATATGTACAGGTTTAAATGCTTACATTGAAAGCATGTAAAAATTGTTTGCAATACCTCCCCCCCCCCCACACACACAGAAGAACCGCTGCTGATTAGCTTTACTTTTATCTATGCATTTATTCTCATCAATCTGCCGACACATGCTAAAATGTTCCGGACGATGATATTGCAACACTGATGTAATTTACGAACAAGTAACAGTTAATTGTTAACCACACGATTTGTTCATGTTACATTTACGACATGCACATATTAACTGTTTGTCCATTTATTGAAAAATGCCCAACGCTCATCTGTTTTCCCAGTTGAACAATGCCCAATGCTCTTCCGTTTTCTCAGTTGAACAACGCCAAATGCTCTTCCGTTTTCCTAGTTGAACAACACAGAACGCCCATCCGTTTTCCCAGTTGAACAACGCCCAACACTCATCCGTTTTCCCAGTTGAACAACGCCCAACACTCACCCGCTTTTCCAGTTGAACAACGCCCAACACTCACCCGTTTTCCCAGTTGAACAATGCCCAACGCTCATCCGCTTTTCCAGTTGTACAACGCCCAACGCTCATCCGCTTTTTCAGTTGTACAACGCCCAACACTCACTCATTTTCTCAGTTGAACATCCGTTTTCCCAGTTTAACAACGCGATACGCCCACTCATTTTCTCAGTAGAACAATGTCTAACGCTCATCCGCTTTCCCAGTTGAACAACGCCAAACGCCCACTTGTTTTCTCAGTTGAACAATGTCCAACGCTCATCAGTTTTCTTAGTTGAACAACGCCCAACGCCCACTTGTTTTCTCAGTTGAACAATGTCCAACGCTCATCAGTTTTCTTAGTTGAACAACGCCCAACGCCCAGTTTTCTCAGTTGAACAATGCCCAGCGCTCATCCGTTTTCTCAGTTGAACAATGTCCAACGCTCATCCGTTTTCTTAGTTGAACAACGCCCAACGCCCAGTTTTCTCAGTTGAACAATGTCCAACGCTCATCAGTTTTCTTAGTTGAACAACGCCCAGCGCCCAGTTTTCTCAGTTGAACAATGTCCAACGCTCATCAGTTTTCTTAGTTGAACAACGCCCAGCGCCCAGTTTTCTCAGTTGAACAATGTCCAACGCTCATCAGTTTTCTTAGTTGAACAACGCCCAACGCCCAGTTTTCTTAGTTGAACAATGTCCAACGCCCATCAGTTTTCTTAGTTGAACAACGCCCAGCGCCCAATTTTCTTAGTTGAACAATGCCCAGCGTTCATCCGTTTTCTCAGTTGAACAATGTCCAACGTACATCCGTTTTCCCAGTTGAACAACGCCAAACGTTCACCCGTTTTCCCAGTTGAACAACGCCAAACGTTCACCAGTTTTCTCACTTGAACAACGCCAAACGTTCACCCGTTTTCTCAGTTGAACAACGCCAAACGTTCACCCGTTTTCCCAGTTGAACAACGCCAAACGTTCTCCCGTTTTCCCAGTTGAACAACGCCAAACGTTCACCCGTTTTCCCAGTTGAACAACGCCAAACGTTCACCAGTTTTCTCACTTGAACAACGCCAAACGTTCACCCGTTTTCTCAGTTGAACAACGCCAAACGTTCACCCGTTTTCTCAGTTGAACAACGCCAAACGTTCACCCGTTTTCCCAGTTGAACAACGCCAAACACTCCCTCGTGTTCTCAATTGAACAATGCCAAACGTTCACCCGTTTTCCCAGTTGAACAACGCCAAACGTTCACCCGTTTTCCCAGTTGAACAACGCCAAACGTTCACCAGTTTTCTCACTTGAACAACGCCAAACTTCACCCGTTTTCCCAGTTGAACAACGCCAAACGTTCACCCGTTTTCCCAGTTGAACAACGCCAAACGTTCACCCGTGTTCTCAGATGAGTAATGCCCAACGCTCACCAGTTTACCAAGTTAAACAACGGCAAACGCTCATCCGCTTTTGCGTTTGAACTGCGCCCAATGCTCATCCGGTTTCTTAGTTAAAAAAAACGCCCAACGCTCACCCATTTTTTCAGTTGAACAAGGCCAAAGCTCACCCGTTTTCTACATTTAACTGCCCCTCACGCCCAGCCGTTTTCCCAGTTGAACAATGCCCAACGCTTACCCGTTTTCTTGGTTGAATATCGCACCAAAGCTCATCCGTTTTTTCCAGTTGAACAACGCTCATTCTTTTTTTTCAGTTGAACAATGCCCAACTTCTTGCCAACGCTCATTGGTGTTTTCAATTAAATAAAGCCATCATCAGACCAATTGTATTTGTTGAACAGCGCGGCAACGCTCATCCTTTTCTTCAGTTGAAAAGCACGTAAACGGTCTTTTGTGACCAAACGGCATTGTTAAATAATTTGTCAGTGTGACACAATGATAAATTAAAGGCACTCAAGCTCAATTGCTTATTTAATATTAAGTTTAAAAAGTTACAAATTAGTGAAACACTTTTTAACTGTGCAGTTGATAACATCATCAGTGCTCCAAGCGGTTTGCCCAGTTTTAATGTAAGAGCGAAAATACTACTAAGACAGTATTTCATCTAAAAATAGATCGCTCGGATCTTAAGCAAAAAATGAAAAACCCAATTTATTTAACTTGTTTTATGTGTTAAAAATTTTGCCGATTTCGAATTTGATTTTTTTGTGAAACTTCCTTTGCATAGGCATCTTTTCCAGATTTTTTTTATTAAAATGAACTTTCCTGCCTTTAACCTAGGACCATTAATACTACTCCCAGCTTTAAGCTTTAACACAAACTTATGATTTATCAACCTTCAAGGCTTAAGGACATGGCGAACAACTACATGCACATTTTGGGATGTCATCTTTGAAGACAAGCCTTTGAGGTAAACAAGCTGGTAATTAATTAAATACAACTATCATCAGTTAAACATTTTAATTATACAAAACTACGACATGAAATGTGGATCAAGGGAGTTAATCTATGATGAGATGAAACCTTCAGCTGGAGTTATGTCCCTGTCCTCATGGGCGGAGAGACAAGTATGACGCCGTCGCCACGCACAAACAGCATCGGGATGTTCCTTTTGGTCGACTGAAACATTATAAAAGCATACTGGTGAACTCTCATAATTTTATGAAAACCATAAAAATATGATTTCAACTATTTTTGTTGCTAATTTCGAGCATTTCAACCCTGAAGATGGCATTATCTATGACAATGTGGATTTATACCATTTTTAAGAAAGTGAATGTGACAATTCAAAAACATGTTCAGCAACATGGATACTGTTTAACCTCTGTTAAATAGTTATACAAAGATAATTTGCTCATTGCTACTACCGGTATACTGACTGCATATATATCAGCCATCTTATCCAAATAAAGAGTTCAATATCAGGCAACAGTCCTCATCATTACCTTGTATATTTCTTCATATGTTTCCTCATCAATCTCCACAGTGGTGACAGTTTCCTCCACATCTCCCATGATCATGTTCAGATGCTGGTCATAAGCCTGAAACACAACAATTCTCATGTATTTCAAAGGGCCTCTGTCATGTCTTAAGGGGTCCGGAATTGAAAAAAAATCATTTGAAATATGAACAAAATGCTTGTTACAATAAAACCAAATCTCCAAAAGTTATAAGTAGAGCTCTTGTGATGATAATTATTAAAAGAAATGTGACAGATAGCCTTCAGTATCCATCATATTTCCATGGTGACCTATACTACCTTCCCATCAACTTTGTAAATATTTATAAGTCAATAAAGGGTCATAATTTGTACCTAAGATCAATTAAAAATCATCATACATTATCATATACAATGTATAATGAAAATCTCAACTTAAACTAAAACTTTAACCAAAAGCCATCATGGGTGTGTAGTTTTTTGTATCATATAAAAACCTTCCCAAACTGGGACCTTGATTTAAATAAAAATAGTCTAAGTCAGTCTTATCAATCGAATAATATTAAATAATCATGGATTAAACAATAGTCAATATTTGAAAGTCACGAAATTATGGTTTAATGCTGTTAATATAATGCAAAATTTTAAATCTGATATAAAATGATAAATATATATCAAATAAGTATGAAGTTTGTAATATTGTATCAAACATACATTTTAATACACAAAAATCATAACAAATATCTTAATCTTGGGAACAATATCATGCTGTAAACTCCTGAACAACAGCGAACACCATGCTAAAAACTGTTGAACATTCCAGGGTTCGAAAGCCAACACACCAGCATTCAGAGTTGAAAGATGAATGTACTATAGCATAATAGTGTTGATATTTGGTTGAAACTATTGTACATTACTCAGTACAAGTACAAGAACTTCAGCTAATGGTCACTATCACCTTGACCTTTGACCCACTGACCTCAAAATCAATAAGGTTTATCTGCTGGTCATGACCAACCTGCATACTAAATTTGAGGTCCAGGGGCCTAAAGCTTTCTTCAGATATTATGCCAAAGTCTTGGGGAATGACAGAAGGTCCGATAACTATATGCATCCCTTTGGGGGCATAATAAAATGATTTGTAAATGATTTGTGAATTGTAGAAAATTTGAAAAATGATTTTGTTTTAACTAGAATTCCATGCAATTGGATGTATGACCTGTTTGGAGCACCAATTGCAGTCAAACCAATTATTATACCAATTCTGATGAACAACTTGGTAGTAACTAGTATAATGAAATCTTTGTCTGATTGTCGTACTATTTAACAACAACATAAGTAAGCCATTGCCATATTATAAATGTAGAAGGTTAATAACTATGGAGTTACTGAGGCAATTAACCCCACAACTGATATTGAATGACACATTCTGCCCACAGACTTAACACTGTCAACAAGTTTCATTATGAGTGGGCAATAAAATCTTCGTTATTTTCTACATAAAATGTTGATCACGCCACGGCAACCAACGCCAAAGTAACACCCATATGTTGCCTTTTCAGGCGACAAAAAGTATAAGCAGATATAAGCATACATGTAGTCTGCCCCTGAGCTCTCTGTCGCTGCGCATCTTCACATAAATCCTCTCATCCAGGCTGAGGCGTATCAGATCCAGGGGTTCCTCCACTGTCTGCTGAGCAACTGGCTGTAACACAAAATTAAACAGATAACTAATGGTATGGATCAACTAAAAACTACAAGTAAATTGAAGTTCCATAGTGTTTCAGTTTTGCGTCACTCAAGCCTCCTTTATTCTTTTTGGAGAATGTACTGGTTAGGGACCACTTTTTCACCCATACAAATTATTTGCCCAGCCTAAAAAATCATAGTTGAACAATTCTGTTATGATAGGGGTTTTTTTTATACAAAAGACATTTTGTGCTAAAATAAAGCTTTAGAATAGAAAAATAATATTCTCTAAAATGACGAATTTATTAGCACCAGGTAACACCATATAAAAATTTGCAGCAGTGGTTTATTGAATTCTACCACTCAACAAAAAAGGGAAACATTTCACCCAAAAATACTCCTTCAAACACAGCAACATGTTTATCCTACAAAGTAGAAAGATCTATTATAATTTAGTTGTCGAGTACTTTTTTCAGATTTTCTAAATAATTACTATTTCCTAGGTCGGGCAAATTATTGGTATTGTATGTGTATTTCAGTGATTTTAATTAGTATTTCTGGCATATTATTTCATACTTAAAAAAAGGAAACATCATACATTTTATTCTTCTGATTTTGAGTTAAGAAGCCTAATTTTCTGCCTGTAAATTTTCAAGTAAAACCTTCATTTCTGAGTGAAACCCTTACCAGTACTGCAGTTTACTGGATTTTTCACCTACATGTAATAAAGAAGGTTGATTTTTTTACACTCCTAAATGAAAGAAGAACATGACCAAAAAGGCAGTTAGTTTTGCTCAAACTAGTGGCATCTTGAACCTTCCCTATGAAAATTACAAAGACAATTTTTAAGTCAAGAGTGCAGCAGGGTGAACCCTTGTACCATATTTTACAATTGAAAAATGGTACATTATTCAACAATAATGCCAGAGTTATGGGGCTTTTGGGTTTTATGGGGCTTGTGGGTTTTATGGGGCTTGTGGGTTTTATTATATAAACTTGACTTTATGAATTTGATAAATAGAAAAGCTTAAATTGCTTGAAAAATGACTGGTTAAAATTTCCAAAAAGAGGCAATCAGGAGTCCCAGGAAGTAGGTTTGAGCCACAAGCCTCCCAAGATAATTTTACAAGAACCAACACTGCCATAACACTAGTAAGGCACTGTACTAGTCCAAATAATTGTACGTTAACGGATTTTTTGTATGATTTTTGATATGGCAAATCCTTCACGTACAAATTGTTTAGTATCAAAAGTGGGTAGTTATTCCGATTGAGATTCCGGGTTAAAGCATTTAGCATCTAAAAAATATCACTAAAACAAGAAATATTACCAAATTCGTTATTTTATAAAAATGTCATATCCTACGAATAATTATGAGTTTGAGATGTTTTTTCCCCATTTCTTGCTGTCAAAACATATCGATATATACATGAAGGGCACCTGCAAGGCTTCAGGGCACAATATTAAAGCAATCGGAACATATCGGCCATGGCCGAGTTGTTACGTTTGTATTTACGAGGTCTATCTCGAAGCTTGTCGGAGGTGGCAGAGTTATTACGATTGGGTCAAGATGTTCCGCTTGGCATAATTGTTGTCTGTGTCAGTCAACTTTCCTTTTATTGAAAAGCTAAATAACGTGTTTTAATGCATTAAATGCTTGTTTTGTGCAAAATAACTTCTCACTTATATGGTTAAATATGTATATAAACCTTAAAACCATAAATAACTTAGCTTAATACAATTTCAATATTTTTCAAAACACCCCCGATTTTTGCACAAACCCATTTAGACGTTAGGGATTGGAAGAATCCCGTGTAACACATCTATTATTTTAAACAAGGCACTGTACCCAATGAATTAAAACAGTAAGTATCTTTTTGGTAATCTAGGCACTCCTGTTGTTTAAGTCTGACAACAGTTAAGTAATCCTTAATAGAAAAATGAGCAAGGCGTGGGGCTCAAACCCACAACTGCTGGAGCACTGGCAATTTCGATCTGCTCCTTAGGGATTTATTCTTATTTATTTTTTTGGAGGGGTGGGAGATATAATCAAACAATAAGATCAATTTAATTGAAAATATAAAATCAAACAAAAAAAGACATCTTTATGAGATATGGAAGTTGGAACTATTAAATTAAAAAATGAGAAATACAGAATTCTATGCAAGTTTCAGATTTGTAATATAGCATGCAGCCCCTTCACAATTTAAGTATATAATGGTATTCATATACATGAGAAACGTCGTTTTAAAGGTATTCAAAATATGCATCAATACCCTAAATATTTTAATTTCTAATTTAGTAATTATCATCGCGAAAATATATTGCAAAAGTAATAAGCAAAACTTAT
Organism: Mya arenaria; assembly: GCF_026914265.1. Taxonomy (NCBI): domain Eukaryota; kingdom Metazoa; phylum Mollusca; class Bivalvia; order Myida; family Myidae; genus Mya; species Mya arenaria. Next base: position 3,094,092 of record NC_069135.1, on the reverse strand, counting down.
TCGTCCTAATGTGAGTATAATTATGACTTAAGTTATATATTGTGTAATACAATTTTCGTATAAAGAAAAACGCTGTTATCACATATAATGTTCAAATATAAAAGTTCCAAAATTAAAAACCAAATACCGGTTCAGGTTCGTCAGCCATTTTGGGGAAGTTATATATATATATGCCGGGACCCGGTACCGATTATCAGAAAGGCCGGGATTTTAATGTAAAAAAAAAAAAAAAAAAAAAAAAGCCACAGGGGCAGACAAAATATCAGTAAAATTATTAAAATTAGGTAAGCAGTCACTTGTTGAACCAATAACAGACCTGGTCAATCTTTCAATATCAACACAAGTATTCCCAGATAAACTTAAGCAAGCCCAGGTTACTCCTCTACATAAGAAAAACGACACAATGACAAAATCAAATTATAGACCAGTCAGTATCTTACCAATTCCATCTAAAATATTTGAAAAAGTTATGTCCTTACAGCTTTCTGACTATTTTGACAGTATCTTTGATAACTTTTTATGTGCATTTAGGAAAGGCCATGGTTGCCAAACTACACTTTTGAAATTACTAGAATATTGGAAAAATGCCTTAGACCAAAATTTATACTTAGCAGCTATCCTAATGGATTTATCAAAAGCATTTGACTGCCTACCTCATAACATTTTATTAAGTAAACTATCCGCCAATGGCTTATCCGAATCAGCAACAACTCTTCTTCAATCGTATCTCACTGGACGCAAACAGCAAATCAAAATTGGTAATGTCGTCAGCTCATGGAAAAATATATTGAAAGGTGTGCCTCAAGGCTTCATACTAGGTCCCTTACTTTTTAATGTATTTATTAATGATATTTTCTATTTCATACAGAAAGGAACACTTTATAATTACGCAGATGACAACACACTATCTTTTAGTTCACCTGATTTTAATGAAGTTAAAAACGTTTTAGAACAAGAAAGTCAAATTCTCATTGAATGGTTTAGTTTTAATTGTATGCAAGCTAATCCAGATAAATTTCAGGCTATAGCTGTTGGAAAAAGAACTTTTGAAAAAAAAACTTTTAATATAGGTTCAGCTGATATTACCTGCGATGAAGTTGTTAAGCCGCTCGGTGTAGACATAGATTATCAGTTAAATTTTAATTTTCATATAAGTAATATTTGTAAAAAGGCAGCAAGACAACTTAATGTTTTGAAAAGAATGGGGTCTAATTTAAGTAAATTAAATAAGCTTACTATATTCCATACATTTATAATTTCAAATTTTAACTTCTGTCCAATGTCATAGCATTTTTGTTCTGAAGATTATACTAAAAAATGGAAAAAATCAGGAAATAGCTCTAAGATTTGTCTACAATGACAATGACTACAATGACTATGAATCAACTTACAATAACCTACTAGCTAACTAGTAACTTACCAAGCTTACATATAAGAAGAATGAAAACCATGGCAATAGAAACTTTTCAGAATACTAAGTAACTTAGCACCTCCTGTCTTATCAGAATTAGTACATAAAAGAAAATCTAAATATAATTTCAGATACACAAATATTTTGGATATTCCTAGAGTGAAAACAACTAAATTTGGTAAGAATTCCTTCAGATATGCTGCCCCTGTGCTGTGGAACTCACTACCAGAAAACTACAGAACATGTTCAAACTTTAATCAATTTAAATCTCTTATGGCTTCTTGGAATGGTCAAAACTGTAGATGCATTGCCTGTAATTCCTCATCAAATTAAATTATTGTTTTTCTCTTCTTCTAACTTAATCACAGCACAGGTGCGTATATACCCATATAATATTTTGTTTGCTTTCTGCCTTATTCATTTTATGCGTTATGCTTGCCTTTGTATGTTTGCATGTCAACTTGTGCTTATTATTTTTGATTTGTGCTTGCTTGTGACAAAGTTGTTGCATCTTTGTAGTCAATATTTCTGCTTTTGTTCCATGCATGTAAACTTGTTTTAGGACATCATAACATCCATTCTGTTTTATATGTGTCGTATAATCTTATTTCTGATTTCATTAAATGTTTTAATATGTTCCTGAGAATGTTTTCTTTGCAGTCGCACTTTTGTGCTGGTATTGATAATTCAGTGTTTTATTTACATAAGTTCTTATAGCAGTTTTTAGGCCACTGGTTAGGATCAGCAGCTTTTTTCCACAGCTTTAGATGTTCTTAATATGCGTGCTTTTAGATGATATATAATATAGAAATATCTAATACTTTTTCCTTTTATAGCTATTTTTACTCTTGTTGATCTCATATACATTTGTTAACGGTCGGTTAAAAAGCTCATCAGAGCTTATGTTACATATGTTTGTGTCTTGCCGACTTGAAATAAAACTTATTGTATTGTATTGTATTGTATTGTATGGGACATCGGGAAAGGTGATGAAGTGGAAAAACTAAAGTGATCGGAAATGACGTCATCATAACAAGTTGTAAAAAATTGACGCTCTTATATATTTTAACAAAAATAAATTATTTTAACAATATTTCTTAAGCAATATTCAAAAAAATATTATCAAACGATGTCAAATTAAAATTCAAGTCTTATGGTACAATTTTCATCAAGATGGTTAATGTGAACTTTGGAAAACTTCAAATTTGCTTTGACGTCGGCGCAAGAAATCGAGTAACAAAGAGGAACAAGACGGAACTTTAACTTAAAAGATGGGAAATCAACAGTGAACAATCATTTTGCCAACAACCATACCGTTTATGACAAATTCAACAAAATCGAACAACAATTACACAGGAGATATAACGTAAACGCTTGATAGTGTTCGGATCCCGGCGTAGAAATTACCGAAGAGGGACTTACAAGCTTAGTAAAAAGGAAGAGTTAATTATTTTTTCAACATATGTGGAGAGTCACTTTTTCTTCTGGACGTAATGGTGACACATTTAATTTCGTTTTAATACAGGAGCTAACAGTCTAGTCGTTCAAGATGGTGGCTTTTCGTGGAATTTTAGTCGCCTGTATACTTCTTCAAATATATTTAATAGCAGTGGAATACAACGATACCAACCAGCCTAAAACAAAACATAAATATTCTCCAGGCGAAAAAAACACTAGTCAACTGTTTCGACTATACAAAAAAAGTATTTTCACGTTTGAAATTCTTTCGTACCTTTCGCCCCCAGTGGTTGAAGTGACACCTGAAGCCATTTTGTATCCTCCATGAGAACTATTAAAAACCTTCAGAAGTATTATGCCAAGGTTAATCCAAGATATAATTTTTTGTGTTCCTTGTACTAAGTGGTGACATGCACCCTCACCCTGGACCTATTGAACAGGACAAGTATGCTGATAATTCGGGATTTTCAAATATGAAGAATGAGAGACAACCTAAATTTCCTTGTTCAGTTTGTGAAAAAGGTGTAACTGCCCGTAGTAAAGCTGTCAGCTGTGATTTTTGTGAAATCCGGACACATATAAGATGCTCAGGTTATATAAGTGATTCTTTCTACTCAAACGTATGCAAATCTAATGGATCTTTCTATTTCACTTGTCGGATATGTACTTTTAAATTATTACCTTTTTATCTTTGTGATAATTTAAACGATATTCATGATAGAATTCTGCCAGATTTACATGACAATAGTTTTGCTGAATCTTGTAGTAATTTTAACTGCTTTGAACTTAAAGGACTTCATTTTATTCATTTCAACATACGATCTCTTTTACCAAAGTTGTCCGAAGTGAGACATTTAATTCAAAATATAGATTTGCAGCCATAACGTTTTCAGAGACCTGGCTGGACAATTCAGTTATGGACTCGGAAATACAAATTCAAGGATACAATGTGATCAGAAAGGACCGAAACAGACAAGGTGGCGGAGTATGCTTATACGTTAATGAAGATCTGGCGTTTACCGAAAGACGGGACCTAGAAAAGGACAATCTTTAAGCAGTGTGGGCTGATATTTTATTACCAAAAACCAAACCTATTTTAATAGGGTCATGTTATAGACCACCTAAACAAACAGATTTTGTTGATATTTTTGAAAATGTTTTATCTATGGTTAGATCTGACACAGAATAGTACATGTACATCCTTGGTGATTTTAACATTTGTTGTTGTTTTTTTGCAAAGAAATCAGCTCTTTTTAAAAGGTTTGAACAAGTTCTTAATATCTTTAATCTAAAACAGATCATAAATGAACCTACCAGAATCTCAGAGTCCTCCTCTTCTGTGTTAGATCACATTTTATGTAGCCATCAAGACAAGATTTTTCAGTCTGGTACTCTTCCGATAGGTCTCAGTGATCATTTGCCTGTATTTTGTACGCGTAAAACACAGAAAGGGACGTATAATATGCATAAGAATGTTGTTATAAGATCTTTGAAACATTACAATGTAGATCTCTTTATTCAAAAATTAAACTTTGCGGTTGGTCAAACATGTTTATTGCAAAAAAATGTAGAAGATTCATGGCTGTCTTTTAAAGGAACATTTCTGTCAGTTTTGAACACTGTTGCTCCTGTTAAGGAAGTCAGACTAAAACAAAGAAGTGAACCATGGTTAAATTCTAACATTCTGGAACTCATCAGTCAAAGAGATGCTTTTTATTTCAAATTCAAATTCAAATTAAAAAAAACAACAAAAAAAACAGTGATGTTAGATAAATATCTTTTTTACAGAAACCTTGTCCGGAAAGAAGTAATTAAGGCCAAATCAGAATATATGTCGAAAAAGCTGGAAGAAAATAAAAATGATCCAAAAAAGCTGTGGTCAGATTTAAAAAATCTTGGATATAGTAGTAAAAGTAAATCTTCTCCAAATACTGTTTTGAACATTGATAATAAAATTGTTTTGAACCATGTAAGATTGCAAATCAATTTAATACTTTTTTTACTACTGTAGCCTCAACTTTATTAAAAAAAAAACTACCTTTGCCCTTCAATTTGTTTAACTATAAGTCTGACTGTTTTAAACGATTTTAAGATAGAAATCCTGACTCTGTTAAATTTAAACTTCACACTGTTAGTGAAGAATACATTTACAAGGAACTATGTAAACTAAACTGTTCAGAAAGCACAGGGTTAGATAACATTCCTGCAAGATTTTTAAAAAATACTGCACCATTTTAAAAGATACCAGTAATATTTCTGATAAACAGCTCTACAGTATCACAAGTAACATTGTACCATCTGAACTCAAAAATGCTAAAGTTAAACCATTGTTTAAGAAAAACAACAAATCTGATGTTTCAAACTATCGACCTGTAAGCATACTATGTATAGATTAAAAAATCCTAGAAAGAGTTGTATACAACCAACTAGAATCTTTTCTTGTTAAACATGGATTATTATACGAACTTCAGAGTGGTTTTAGATGTAACTATTCAACTGACTCCTGCCTAATTCATTTGACCGACCATATACAAGAACATATGGTGATAATTAAAGAAGTCCAACTTCAACACAAATTATTTATTTATGAAACAACGTTTCGGCCATTCAGCGTTCATCAAGTTGTATGTATATAATGAACAGGAAATGACGTCAACATTAAATGACGTCAACGTTGATAACGTCAAAATACAGCATACATTTTTGCGCAAAATAATGTCTTATAGGATCTATAATATAGTTATTCATATACAAGAACAAAATTCCAAAGGTCTAAATACAGGAATGATTATGCTGGATCTTCAAAAGGCGTTTGATACCGTAGATCACAAAATTCTATGTCAGAAGTTAAAAGAAATTGTTGTGGATTCAATTGAGTTGTTTCAATCATATTTATCTGGGCGTAAACAAGTTGTCAATGTAACTAATACAACGTCTGAATTCATGAACATCTCTTGTGGCGTTCCTCAAGGAAGCATACTTGGACCGTTGCTGTTTTTATGCTATGTCAATGATATGAGTATAAGCATAAGTGAAAAATGTAAATTAATATTATATGCAGATGATAGTGCTATCCTTTTCTCACACAAAGATACGTCTGTTAATAGTAATGTACTCGGCAAGGAACTTGGAAACTGTAGTAAGTGGTTAGTTGACAACAAACTGTCTTTGCATCTTGGAAACACAGAATGTATTTTATTTGGGTCTAAAAGAAAACTAACAGAAGTTGATAGCTTTAATGTAAACTGCAATGGCCATCTCATAAAACCTAAACAATTTTGTTAAATATCTTGGAAGTATACTGGACAATGATCTCAGTGCTGCATCTATTGTTAACAATATTGTCAGTAAAGTTAATTCTAGGCTAAAAAATTATATAGACAAAATCGTTTTTTAGATATGAATCTAAGAAGATTGTTATGTAACTCCTTAACACAATGTCATTTTGACTATGCATAACATCTTGGTACAGTGGTATATCTAAACAATTCAAGAACAGATTACAGGTCACTCAGAACAAAGTTGTCAGATTTATTTATGGCTATGATTGTAGAACTTCCCTGAAAGTCTCGGCTTTCAGTGATATTGGATGGCTTAATATAGAAAATAGGATAAAGCAACCACGACTAAACCATGTACATAAAATCTTTAATAGCAAATTCCCATCATACTTACATGAACATTTTACTTTAGTCTCATCCACACATTCTTACAACAGTAGACATAGTGCTGGAAATTTTAAAGTGCCACAGGCTGACAGTTTTATATTACATACTTTCTTTTATCAAGCAATCCAGGACTGGAACAGTCTTCCAATAAAGTTAAAAGAATTGAAAAAAAAGAAGAATACTTTTAAAAAAGAAGTGAAATCACATCTCATTGTTGGTATGAAATGTGCAGAAATGGAAGATTTCCTATTTTATTAATCGTTATTCATTTAATCTTGCATATCAGTTCAAAGATTTTTGTCATATTATGCTAAAGTGTCATATGGTTTTAACAGCCGGTTGCATTATAACTGTAAAAGTTCGATCTCAAACATTTAATCATTCTTTAACTGGTCAAGAGTACATGCATGTTATCTTTGTATAAGAAAACCTAATTTAAACAGCTTACAACTGAGATCTTGGCAAATAATTAAATTTGTCATAAGGACCCCATTGGAAATAAGTTGAATAACTTTAATGGGTTATCCTGTGTTATATATTTGTCACATTGAATTAAATCTTTATTAACGTACGTATGTATCCAAAGCATTCTAAAGATGTTGCGCTTTAGTATAGATATCATCACTAATACTTTGTTAATCAGTCTGTGTTATAACTTTATGAGATATTTGGTTTGTTACTATGACATACATATATGCACGAATAAATCTATCCATCCATCCATCCATCCATCCATCCATCCATCCACCCACCCCAAAACCCACCCACCCACCCATCCATCTATCTATCTATCTATCTATCAATATTCACGGTGTCAGGGTGAGGTTTAGCCTGGTTAGGATTCCAGAAATTGTATTCATTTAAACTACGGTGTCCCTGGTTTATTAATACAATTACGAATAAATTGAGAATTTTGGTACCAATTTTAATAACATTTAATTTTATGCTAGACATTATCACATATATGTTTTATCTATAGTCTGTTTTGCGGTTTTGTTTTATTTCAGTGATTGTGTGTATCATGTTATGTTGTTCGAAGGAAAGCCCCTGCATAAAAATGTCCTGAATATCGCTTATCAACAAGAGGGGGTCGGGATGTCACCCCCTACAATTGATGTTCCCTGTTTGTTTGTAAATCATGATTAAAAAAAGATTATATTCAGAGAGAAAACCAATCATTAATCTATTGAAAGTTATTTTCCCTGACAGCTCGTACGTCAGATGACGTCATATAAAAATAAGTGACGACCTTTGGGGACGCTTTAGGGACCGGCCACGGTTGTGACATAATTTGGACACATATTAGGGATTTGTCACTGTTCACGCGCGGGGCCGCCATAGACTTGAGTCTTACCTATATATGACAAACAAATATTGAACAGTGTAATATGGTATAGTACAATGCACATTAACAGTTTATTTATTGAAGCTTATCATATTTCATATTAAGTGAAACAACTTGATATAAGAAAGCAGTTCTTTTTAAGAATTTATAATCTTAAGCCATTTCGTATTTTATGTAATAGTTAGATGACCTAAAGTAAACTGTCATCGGCTTAATCATTAAAATTATTACTTCATGTCATATTTCTGACTAAGAATACAAACTCATTGGCTGAAACATTTTCAACGCAAAATCTGACACAGGGAGTGTGTATCGAATGAGTAGCGGTAGTCGTACCTTTCAACAATTTATGGCTTAAGGCGTAATTAACGCTTTAAGATGATGTATGTTCCTACCATTGAATATAGTTTATATTTATGTTAATCTCTATTAATATTATGGCATCTATCCATTTCAACTTTTAAATTTATTTTCGGATACTCTTGATCGTAATCGTAATTGATAATTGAGCAGTTGAGCTGCTGAGATAATTGATCGACCGCTGGAATTTGCGGGAGTCCATGGTGTCCGTTTGAAGGTTAACGCGGCACACGTTGCATCCTAATTGAACGTTTATGTAGCAGCGCACAACACGCCTGTTCATTAGAGAAGACTGTAGAATTTATTTATTTATTGTTGTTACATTTAACATCAATTTAAAGTTTAAAACATGTTAAAACATAAGAAGTAAACCCATTCCAAATAATGTTAGATGCACGCAGAATACTTAAAAGCAAGTAATTTCAAATGTTACGTCTGTCAATTACTAAAGGACTATAAAGCAATAGATTGATAACATATTCTTCAAACACTACACTTACTTTTTAAAGCTGAAATTTTCGTCCAACACTGTGGACATCATCAGAGCAACTGGCCTGACTATCGCTCACTCGCAGCTCTGACACTCGGGACTTCCCGCCGAATTTCCGTAATCCGGCGAAAAGTGGGTTGTAAATCCCAGAAAGGAAGGCCCCCTCGTCCCGGTTCATAACTGCCCCCTCAGTTTTGATGCAGATAGCCTCCTTCGTTTTTCGCACTCTCCAGTCTGATTCTCTCTCTATTACGCGTGCCCCCTCCCCTGCCCCTGCATCAAAACTGAGGGGGCAGTTATGAACCGGGACGAGGGGGCCTTCCTTTCTGGGATTTACAACCCACTTTTCGCCGGATTACGGAAATTCGGCGGGAAGTCCCGAGTGTCAGAGCTGCGAGTGAGCGATAGTCAGGCCAGTTGCTCTGATGATGTCCACAGTGTTGGACGAAAATTTCAGCTTTAAAAAGTAAGTGTAGTGTTTGAAGAATATGTTATCAATCTATTGGATTTACCTACACAATGAACTCATTCAAGGACTATAAAGCAAGCTAGTTTTGTGCAATGAAGGGCCTTGGTATATCTCTCATGTGTTGGTTCAGCGCAATAACGGTCGGAATGAAGTCGTGGTTTTCCACAAAGTCTGCCGTACAAATATTCAGCTCCTGAGGTCCCGGTACCTTGCCGCCCCTTAGCCACTTCACGAAACTCGCTGTTGCCGACGACGCCAGTCGCCCCTCAAGGCTTGAACTAAGGCTCAATGCGACATCTTTTGTTCTTGCCGTTAATACTCCTTGCCAGTTGTAAAATGTATCATTTTTATAACGATGTTTGTTGGTGTAGTTGTTTTCCAGGAAGTTGATCAGATCGTTAGCTTTGTTCGTGTTAGGCCAGGGAGAGTCCACATATTCCCCGTGCCATATGTCGGGAAAGTCCGCGCCGCCGTCATCATTATACACGGCTATTACCCTGTGTGTAGTTTGCCATAAGGTGTTTAGCGTGGTGCCCCACATCGTGTGAGAAGGTCCAGAAAACGGGCGGGGAACCAATAACTCGCCAAGGATGGTTCTTATATAAGCCAACAGTTGCTTATGGGCCTCGATACCAACATTGTAAAAGCGATAGAAGTGCAGTATTGCCACTTCTTGGGGATTTTGTAGCAGAAAAAGTTTGATATCCCATAAAGTTTGTTCTACAAGACTACCATACAGTCCATGAACAAACCGGAAATCTCCGGTCCGGGGGTGCAAAGCGACACGGAAGTCAAAATATCGTATACCCGCCTTTAGTTGCTCCAAGATCGACAAATGTTGCGTCTTGGACCACTGTCTGACCACTGATGAACCACAGCATGTGCTGCCAAGGACACGGATACTTGCCGTCTGGTCAACGGCGATACCTAGGGCGGGGTCAAGGTCACTTGTGCCGGAGTTGTGCGAACCTAAACGCAGAAAAAGAAATTAAACTCAAGTTGTTAAATCCTTTCAATGAAGGGATTGATGTAGACATATCTTTGAGAAAAATGTCCAGACGCTGCAATGGCGCTGTAAATTTCCATATTAAGTTTAAACCACATTGTACATCAAGTCATTATTTTATATTGAAACCAGCAACTTACCTGGGATAGCGAGACACGAGAGGGGCATGTGTGTCAGCCATGCGGGTAACTGTGACATCCAACGAACGTAAGACATCACTAAAGCACAGATTAGAAATGAAATATATTCAAAAGTTTAAGTATTGAGAGATCTTTTTCAAAATCCCAACAGTTCAAAGAACATAATTAGTGATTTAGACTAATATTTAATAACATAATGCATCATCAGCTATCCAACGTTGAATGTGGGGCAAATGTTAGTGGAGTCAACCTGTATGCAATGCATCAACCATTAAACGCCCCCGGGTACATGTTGCGACCTGGGTGACAAATGCTTGAGATATTGCAGTAATACAAAACTAAAGCAACACGTAAGATTGTAAATTTGCCGAAAGCCTCATTAACATTCTTTGAAATGACATTTTGTTCAGATGTTGATTATCTTGTATGGTGCACGGCTCGCATGTGTCATATACATGTACATGTATTCATAATGAACGAACCATAATGAACCGCTGTGATTAAAAACATTTATCGACCAAGAATGCCATTAAGTATCATAGCGACCACATCTCAATTGATGACCTTTAAATAAATTGCGCTTTCGAACTACCAGGGTATACCTCGCACCCCCGGATGAGCGGTAATGCTGTATTGCCTGGTAAAATTGAAACGTTGTTTGACCGGCACATGCTGTGGCTTTTAATTCTTCCTTGTCTTGTTTTTTTATAATCTCTACTAGTTCTACTGTGTGGATTTGAAGTTGTATTTAATTTGCCGTTCACACTTATAAATTTGTGCACCAATGACAATAATTATTGATGGTTAACATAATTTACTGTAGTTCCATATCATTCAGAGCAAATCTGACCGTGTAAATAATAATGTATTTTGTATATAGCATTTTGTCGTCTATGTGACTTGATACAGATGTCTATTTTTCATATATCGCTCTACAGTACTGTAGATTGCCAAAAAATGACAAAATGAAATCCTACAAAATGTATATACAGTATACAACACAAAATGAAGAAGTAGAAAGTAAAAAACAGAAAGCCTGCAAATCAATGACAACTTGCCATATATCTTGTAGAAACTTATTATTCATAATTGCTGCATAATACTAGAATACTTATTTAACAATGAAGCAATGGAATAAAACAATGTTATTATGCAGTATATAAATAGTCTTTCCTGTTTTCAGAAAACCTAAAACCGGAATAACGCATTACCGTTTTGACTATTGAATTGACTACCTCCCTTGGTAGGTGTCGCTTACAGAAAAACAAAGTCAGGCGAGGTTGTCTAATTGCCGTCTTCCTAAGCTTAGCCATCATTCTAGAATGGTACAACTAAGCATTGTACAACTCTTAGTCTTTCGCTACTTACCACGTACCGTTTCCTGCCGTCGTAATTTGACAGCTGTGAAGGGGGCTTGTTATGTGAGCACGAGAAAGTTGCGGACTTTTTCAGCTCAGAGGTCCATCTTCAAAAACCAGCTACGGCAAGAACAAATAGAGTCAGAGGTGCCAGACCTTGGAACAGTACTGGAGTCGTGGTACTTTGATGTTCAGAAGCATGGCCAACTTATAGTCAGCTCCCCAATGGATGTTCACATCCGGCCGATCGACCCACAAAAATACCCAGAAATGAATAAATTATTCATAAATGTACTGTACATGGGAAACGACAAAATTCGCCTATCGGAATTGCAGAACCTGACGAAACAGTATATTGTAAATTTGGATGTCAAAGAATTCAACACTGGTATTGACCTGAAAATTGACCATAAAATCAGCCGTCCGCTGGAGATGCTTTGCCACATTCAAGTGCCAATCCAATACGGTACTTTATGTTTACTTAATCCTGGTATATTGATTTGTATGTAGGCTAGAATAGATAAAAATAATTTGTTTCTGCCCCCTGTACTCCCGTTGCTATTACAAACTTATAAATTTTCAAATTTTGAAAATAAATTCTCATTTTGTCTAAAAATGAAAATAAATGTATTTTGCTTTAAATAAAAAAAATGCATCCACAAACTGTTTTAAGTGTCAGTGTTGCTGAGAATGATAATAATTGAGATATAATCAGAATGATCCAATTGTGAAATTTTGTGTTTAGTGATATTAAAAATGAATGTCCTTTCTGTTTTTCAGATGTGTCTGTGTCCTGTACAAATACTGGCGAAGCATGTGTGGAACAGATGGAAGGCCAGAATGTCCATGTTAAAACTCACAAGGGAGATTGCCTCCTGAAAAACATCAAGGTACTAGAACTGTATGTTAGTGGCTTTTTCTTGTTAAAATACGGATCATCGTTAGCTATTAATTTGTGTGTAAGATTTAAAGTGCAAGTACACCTCATATTCAAGAAAACTAACAAAGATTAAATTTTTAAAAATCTTTTTAAAGTTATTTTTTTAAGACTACTTTTAAATTTTGAACCAACCAATACTTGACAGAAAGGCACGATATATTATTGACTTCAATTTTGATTTTATTCTTAAATGTATAACATTTTAATGTCACATTTTAAATTGAAATTAAGTTTGTTCTTGATTCAATTGTATCAGTTTAGCAATATTTTAAAGGATACATTTTATTTTATAAAAATGTTGCTTAAAAACACTAAATTTGATAAAGTCTAATTTCAGTAATTTATGATATATGGCAATTGGCCCAATAATATACATGAACATAAAAACATCTGATGTAGGTATAACAGTTGGAAATAGGGCATAAGGCAGTATACCTTTTCCAAATTATAGTCCATTCAATAGCATTTTCATATTGAATGCCATTTATATTTATTGAATGTTGTAAATGTCTCTTCATTAATGATTTTGAAAGAAAATATCTAGAGACCTTGAATGATTAGGTTTTTAAAAAAAAGAAATTTTGTGATTAACACATGATTTTTTTAACAGCACACCTTTAATTACATGTATCAGCAATTCATATTTGAAAAGTTTATAAAAAATAAATATATCATACATGCAACTATTATGAATAGCAATTTGCTTAATTTTAAATAAAATTATTTATTTTTGTTACCTTTTATTATTTAAGTCAATCATACTTGTGACTTGAAGTGCAACATTTGGTTAGAGAATAAGCACATCACATAAACGATAATTTTATTTAAATTATTAAAGCTTGTTTTTCTGACTTTTTATCCTTGTAATGACAGCAGTCTAACACAATGTTTGTTAAGACATAAGTGACAATGATTTTGTATGTTTTTGTGTGTATCACTTGGTTTTACTTTCAGCAGACATAGCAACCAGTTGGAAGACCATAGATTATATCTTAGGTTATGGAAGTGAGTTGTAATGAGTATCATGTATTAATTATCGAGTCTTTTATTACATAGATTCAAAGAGTCATTATAATAGAGAATTTTGCTTTGCAGAACATCTGAACAGCATTTGGAGAAATCAGCTGTTTATTTTAAAATTAGTATGATTTCATTACACTAAAAACTAAAGGTAATCAGTGCTATTTGTTTGTATTGATATTGGTAAAGAAAAGAGAAGAGTCCCATAATGAATTATAATTAAATATTCCTTTTGTAATTAAATCCATATGTATTCCACTTTTATTTATAACAAATCACAAAAATGTCGTGTATTTGTACACAAGAATCTAATATAAGATATGTACAGAACCATAATCCATCTCATAAAACTTGATGTACACCAGAGATATTGTCTTCCAGGGTTTCAACATCAACGTAGAGACAAAGGAAGGCAACATCGTCGGGCGCAAGGTCTTACAGGGCAATCTTCGGCTGACCTCGGTAGATGGGGTGAGGGAAATTTTAATCCTAACCAAGGCTTTGCTTGAAATATACTTCCAATAGTAGTTATAGTTCCAATAATGTTTCTTCATAGTTGAGTGCAGCTGTGCTATTTATAAATAGATAAATAATATTACACATCTGTTTGTATAATGTCTTTTTGTCTTTTCGTGCGCTTGGGTGTGCAAATGTACAAATAAGTGTGTGTGCGTGAGCATAATTGTTTTTGTTTATAGGCTGAGAAATCAAAACTGTGTACTGATATATATTTTTTACATGGAAAATAAATGAGACATGTAACTAGGTGATGCTGACTACAAAAACTTAGTCTTGCAAGTTATTATAAGGGCATCATTCAATAAAGATTAATGAATTGTGCTCCTAAAACAACTTTAAAAAACAACAGGCAAAAGCTAGCAACTGATTGTTTCGCTCTTGTGCTTTATTGCTTTTTAATTTGAACCTATTATTTGTCTTCTAGTCCATCACAGCAGACCGAGTGCAGGGTCAGGTTGTGGAGTGTGCTGGTCGCCATGGTAACATACAGGTGAAGGATGTTTATGCTGATAAATCACACTTTCACACTCACCATGGAAACATCTGCCTGGGCAGTTGCCATGGTAACACACAGGTCACACTTGACATTGGTGATCTCACAGTTGGTAAGTACTACAGTGTTACTATTTGATATAATTAGAAACGTCTCAGAAAATGGTGATTTAGGAAATTTAATGTGTCTTTTTTATGCCTTGCCAAACTGTATTGGGTAGTAAATTTTGGTTTGAATAGATCACGGGAATAACTTTTATGCATTGTATTAAATATGTGGTGAAGTAACAGTTTACTGTTGCAATTGACCATTTAGGTATGCTGTAGTTATCTACATGAAGCAAGTTTGAAATGCTTAGTTTGTGATTTGTAGTGCTTTTACCTCCAGGCAGCCTGGATGGGAATCTATCTGTTAAGGTGGGGCGGGGTGACAGTGTGGTAGCCATGTCACGAGAGGGCAACATCAACATGGAAACTGGGACAGGTATAATATATTTTGTGAGAAAATGCAGCATGTTCTATTAATGAAATAATTGCAAACTTATTTCTAACAAATATGAATGAAAAATATGTCCACACCTGGTTTTGTATGAATGTGAACGATTCAAGCAACATAGGTAAGCTTAGGTTAATCAGGATTCACATTGCTGCTTATATTTATTTCAGTGCATTTTGTCTAAAATTCAAAACAGTACATTGCTGCAATATATTTGAAAAGGTTGTGTCTGCACTTGTATGTAATGTCTGTGTGAAGGTTGTTTGTAGGCGATGTCTGTGTGAAGGTTGTTTGTAGGCGATGTCTGTGTGAAGGTTGTTTGCAGGCGATGTCTGTGTGAAGGTTGTTTGTAGACAATGTCTGTGTGAATGTGTTTGTAGGGGATGTCTGTTTGAAGGATGTTTGTATGCGATACTGGTGTGAATGTTGTTTGTTTGTGATGTCTGTGAGAATGTTGTTTGTAGGCGATGTCTGTGTGAAGGTTGTGTCTGCATTCCAAGGCGATGTCTGTGTGAAGGTGAAGGTTGTGTTTGCATTTGTAGGTGATGTCTGTGTGAAGGTTGTGTCTGCATTTGTAGGTGATGTCTGTATGAAGGTTGTGTCTGCATTTGTAGGTGATGTCAGTGTGAAGGTGAAGGTTGTGTCTGCATTTGTAGGTGATGTCTGTGTGAAGGTTGTGTCTGCGTTTGTAGGTGATGTCTGTGTGAAGGTTGTGTCTGCATTTGTAGGTGATGTCTGTGTGAAGGTTGTGTCTGCATTTGTAGGTGATTTCTGTGTGAAGGTTGTGTCTGCATTTGTAGGTGATGTCTGTGTGAAGGTTGTGTCTGCATTTGTAGGTGATGTCTGTGTGAAGGTTGCTGAATCTCAAAAAGGAAAGGTGAGCCTCACCGGGACTAGCATCGATCCTGGGAAAGTGGCACTCAACAATATGCAAATTGAAAAAGCTGACAACATCACCAGTGTTACTGGTACAGAGTTCCTTCCTTTTGCTTTAAATCATGATCTTTTTTTCTTGAAAATTTAGCTTAATTATGTGTAAAATGTAAATTAATGTATAGTAGGTGGTGTTTTAGCTAAAGAGTTATGGTGTATTGCTGCACTATTCATAATTTGAACTCTTCGTTTTTAGCTCTACTGGCCAAAGGCCAGAAGAGCTTATGCAATGGTAATGTGTACCTTGTATGTGCGTC
The DNA here is from genome assembly GCF_026914265.1 of Mya arenaria. Classification (NCBI taxonomy): domain Eukaryota; kingdom Metazoa; phylum Mollusca; class Bivalvia; order Myida; family Myidae; genus Mya; species Mya arenaria. The sequence continues at coordinate 3,077,730 of NC_069135.1, read as the reverse complement.
TGTGCGTGCGTCAGTGTGTCCGTAAACAATTGCTTGTGAACATGATACAGTCTTCAGTTTTGATTGTATCTAGATAAAACTTGTACAGTATTTAGATATCCATCAGAGCTTGGTTCCTTTGAAAACCAGCCAGATCTGCCCATGCATGCCTAGATTATGGGCCTTGAAAGTTTTTAAAAAAATGCTATTTTTAGCTAACCTATGTTTAGCCAAGTCTGCATGAGCGATTTGTCTATTTTTAGCCAGGTTTACTTGCTTTTTGGTTCTGCAGTTGATTTTGTGAATTACTCTGCCATGTTCTTGTTGAAAGGCCAAAGGCTATTTTTTAGCTCTATTGGCCAAAGTGTCTGTAGTTCGCGCTTTCATCTAAACAAAATTGGTTGGGACTGTTTGTTTAAATTATGCCCCCGGGGTCATTACTGGCCACGCCCCAGGGTTCACAGGTTTGGTATACTTAAATTGGGAAATGTTTGAAAATCTTTTTGTGTGTTGGCACATCCATCTAAGCACAATTGCTCGTGAATGTTTGTTCAAATTTTGCCCCTAGAGTCATTACTGGCCATCCCCTGGGGTTCACAGGTTTGCTATACTTAAATTGGGAATGTTTGAAAATCTTTTTGTCTGAACCAGCTATGCAGACACTTGCTATTTTGAATAAGGCATAATTTAGTGGTCTGCTACCATGGTTGTTCAAATTATGCACCTGTGTTCAAAACACAGCTCATACCTTTGATATTTGTTGTGGAGCATCATATGATGACTCTCAAGCAAAACAGTTGAAATTATGCCCCTGGTCCCAAAGCTGGCCCAACCCCTTTAAACCTTTTTTATTTTTAAAACTACAGCAATGATATTTGGACCATGTGTACAGTTTTGCAAACGAGCATCAATGTTGTCCTCGGATGACCTTGACTTTGACCTTTTGACCAACTTTTTTATTTTTAAAGCTACAGAAATGAAATTTTGACCATGAGTACAGTTTTGAAAGAAACTTTATTTTGTCAGATGACCTTTACTTGGCACATACTAAAATAGTTCATGCAACTAATCTGCTTACAACACTTTCTGTCCTCAGATGTTGAATGTGCAATGTTTTCAGGTAACCCAAACACAAAACATGAACTATATGTTTGTTGCCTTTTACCCATACATACATGTTCTGGATTGAAAATGACCAAAAGAGCCATGCCAGTAGAGCATAGCCCCTTATAGGCCTCTTGTTCATTTTGAAGTCTTTAAATTACAAGGGATGAATGAATTGAACCAAACTAATTTTATGTACAGTATAATTTTATACAATACAATTTACAATATATAACTATAGAATGCCTTATTGAATATAATTTTGGATAAACACAATCTTATTTCCTGTGATATTAATAGTTCTACTTCTTCAGGTACTCTGGCCAACTTGGACAGCGGGAAGAAGGAAGTTAAAGTGAAGACGGGCAAGGGCCGGATCAGTCTTGAGTACTACAGCTGGCTGGCCTCGCTCAACATATTCAAGGATGCCTCGTCATGAACTCTCATGTGACCTTGACATTGTGCACTTCAGGCCATCTTTAGTTAATTATTTGCACGCAGTGGCCAGTCTGACTCGTCAAAAAATACCTGTCCTTTTACCCTAAGAGTAAGCAAATGAACTTTTACAAATATTATGTACTCTTCGTTAATGTCTAGGCTTCATTGAGACTAAGAAATGCCTTCCTACCCACGAAAACAGTGTGGATTTATGAAACTGCAATGTTTCTTGATGCAGTAAATAAGTGCTATTTTACCATAAAATATGTGCTTGTGCTCAACATACCTTTTACATATTTCCTTTTGATTTATTTTTGTCATCAAATTTAAGGGGACCTTATTAATAGTAAATACTGGGTAGTTCTCAATCAGCATTATAAATTTATACTTATTTCCAATGTACAGTCTGGATCGTATATGAAATTTATGTTTATAGCTCATATGTTTTTCTAAGAAAAAGGTAGGGCTTTGTGATTATCTTTGTGACATTGTTGTAATTGTGGGAAAAAAATGGCCATACCGGTAATTAAAAACAACAACTTTCAAGATATCCAACAGGTATAAGAATGTATGGACAATATGCATATGTTCATGTAGGCCCATAACTCAATATCTTTGAGTAAAGTTATGTCCCTTCTTTGAATGAATATATAAAAAAAGGTTCTTTTATACAGCACTCATGTTTTAATTCACACTGTATTTTATATGAAGGATTGGTTGCCAATCAAGCAAGTTGCAGTTACTTACATATATTTTTATTCGCCTCCTCGAGTCCTTTGTTTAGATGAAACTTGACATATGTAATGTATGACAGTCAAAGAGTTATGTTTGTTTCAATATTGCACTCCGATTGGATAAGCGCGACGTCATTTAATCGTTGTAACAAAAATCAGCTATTCATTTATACAAACGTATGTTGTTGGTTACATTTATTTCAGAACAAATACTCCATTGCAGGAGATGCTGCTTGTTTTTAGTCATAATGAATAATGATTTATAATGTAAATTTATTTGATTTTAAGTATTGAAGGTATTTTTCCTTGCTGTATGAATGCAGTAGGGCAAGCGAGCAAATGACTAAGAATCGCAGGCAGGCTTCATGGAATATGCTTGCATGCCCTACTGTGTAAATGTGATCAGTCCTTAAATGTTATTGTATACACCCCTATAGTTACATGTTTGGTTATAATACCCTCATCATATCCTACTAAGACTCTGCTGACCTACATGTGTAATTGTGATTTGTAACAGTTATGCACCCTTTGTTGATTATGCATTGTAAAACAGACACCATTGACTGTTAGTGTCAAACAGTGTATTTGTCATTGTTAAGTGTGTGAGGTTTGTCTAGTTTAATGTGGCTTGTGATAATTACCATTTTGTAGAATCTCAATGCTTGCACTTCTGTTTTAGTTTCTGCCTCATTGTTTTTACCAAACAGGAACTAAATGGCTTTATAAAGGTCAATAGTTCTAAATAGTTGTTTGCAGTAGTTGATCTCTGTAGTAATGTCAGTGATCAGTGTTGTTATCTTATCCACCAATGATTTCATCGGACTAACACATGAGTAAGACATTCTATTGAAGCTGCAAGTTTTTGACCTACGCAAATCAAATATGATTTTTGTTGTCAATTTAGATGCTTCTTTTAAGAAAATTATAATCTCATTTTTTTAAAAACATACTGTGAAATAAAAGAAATTTATGAAGTCGGTTGATCTGTGCGACTGTATCATTTCTTGCTGGATGGGTAAAGTTACATCCCGCTCTACCTATGCTGTGTGATACTGACTTTATGGAAGCAACTCAAAGTGATACATCCCCACAGATTAACAGTCTTAAATTATATTTCCTCTGTATTGTATGTGCATTTTATACGTTCTTAGAGTTACCATGTAGTTCTTTGAAGTGACAGATTCCTTAAATGAACATGTATAACTCCCAGTAAGTGGGCGGTAATTCGGACCGTTGAATGTGCTACCCCGGTAAGCAATCATGGAAATATGCTAATCTGCCATCTGTTGTTACTTGTTTTACTGTTAAGTTGTATATAAAGCATGTACACTGTTTTAATTTGAATTAATAAAGATTAATACATTTATTGAAGTATTTCCTGAACTATGTTGTGTATTACCAAATTTAAAGATTAACCCACTAATATATATCAAGAAATTTACTATGGATCCCATCAAGTTTGACATGCTCTCATAAAAAGCCCCAAGCTTTGTTTGTCCTGATTTGTGATACAGGTTTAAGAACAGTTTGTCAATTCATAAAGATATCTGATGCAGAATTTCTGACAGGAATTTTGCTGGAAATAATATTTTTTGTTGATGGTGATAAATGTGTGTGACTAATGTAAAGGCAATGAAATTTAGATTTTTATTAAGTGTAACATTTTATGCCTGACCAACAATGAGTCAATTGTTCATAACTTTGTTAAAGTAAAGAATGTGATTAATGACATCTTTGATAACTTTCAGGTTGAAATATTTCATGATGTGCTCACATATTTAAATATAAACAAGTACCTTTGAATCTGTTGGATCAAATCTTGTGAGGAATACTGCACATCAACAAGTTTAGCAATTAACTTCAAGACAGTAGACAGTGCAATAAGGATTTGAAAGTTAACAACGATGACATAAACAATGTTGTTTATCTTAACAAAGATATGAACAAGAGGTCCAGTGTTTTAATATGAGGTTTGTAAGTTTGATATGGTAAGAAAATGTGTTATTTATCGTTCAGGAACGCCACACAATGAGTTTACCTAACTCCATGTTATCCTAAATACAAATAATGCCTCTGATTGACTTAGGAACCTAGGGTAAAGTTATAGGGCACATTTTTATACGCCCGAAGGGTCGTATTATGTTATGGCCTCCATCGTCTGTCCGTCTGTCCGTCCGTTAGCAATTTCGTGTCCGGGCCATAACTTGGTAACTAATAAAGCGATTTTCAAATAACTTTATACAAATCATCACTACATTAAAAGGACCTCAAGCCGAATCTTCTTCGGGCGTATAATGCTCCGTTTCGCGGTGCTCTTGTTCTATGGTTTAAGTTGAAGGGACATTTGGGGATTACTTCTATACTTCATTCAATTGACTTAGTACTTCACACAGTTGTTTTAGGCCATCAAACAATAAGGTTACATAACTACATATTATCCTAAATACAAATAATGGCCATTGATTGACTTAAAAAGTTTGGCTACTTTTGGTTTAAACTACCATCTCAAACACTATTCACTAAATGGCTTTCATACTTTAGTACCAAACACACTTTGATTACATTACTTCATATTAACCCTGACTACAAATTATGACCCTTGATTGATGTGGGGGGATTTTTGTGCTTTTGAGTGCCGAGTGGCAACAATTATTGTATCAAATAATTTTAGTTAGGTTTGAGATATAGTGACCAAACTTGGTATATAGGAATAGTTTATAAAGACCTTTCATGGGATTGAGTATGGAGCCTTAGGGTCAAGGTCACTGTTTCTTTAATAGAAAATTGCTTGGATCCGAATAACTGAAGTTGGGGTTGACATTTTGCGACAAAAACTTGGTATACAGGAAGATTTTATAGAGACCTTTCATGGGACTGTGTTTGAGGCCCTGAGATTCATGGTCAAGGTCACTGTTACTAAAAATAGAAAATGGCAAGTACTGAATAACTTACGTTATGATTGGCATATTATTGTGACCAAACTTGGTACATTGGAAGAGTTTATGAACTCCTTTCTTGGTTTTGAGTTTGGGACCCTTCGGGTTAAGGTCACTGTTACTAAAAATAGAAAAAAAAACGTTCAAAACTGAAAAGACTTAGTTGGGGTTGAAATACTGAAACCAAATTTGGTAAGTAGGAATAATATATAGAGAACTTGCAAGGGATTTCGTTTGGGGTTCCTAGGGTTACACAAAATAAATACCGGTAACCGGTTGGTTCCGAATTATTTTAATGTGACCAAATTTGGTAGGTAGGAATAGATTATGGAGTACTTCCACATATTGCATTTGGGGCCCCTAGGGCCAATGTAGAGGTCACCGTTGCGAAAAATATTAAACACAGTTGAAACTGAATTGCACAATTAAGGCTGAAGTTCTTCTGTAAATCACTGGACACCTGGTTTCGTTGCATTGCGGCGTTTCTTGATTACTTTTTAATTCGACTTGTTTTTTTATTTGACGAGTAGTCCTGTGTCATGGCAGTCAGATGGTAAATACAAACTCATGTTACGTATCTAAATTTTATTACACGAAACTTCAAAGATAAAATATATTGACTATTAAACATGTATACTAAAACAAAAAGGACAAAACATCTTACAATGTATAAACACATAACAATTATATATTTCTAAACTATCGTTATATTACAATCATCATTCATATTTCAGTAAACAAAAACTACCTGGATGTGTGTAAAAATCTGACTGTTATGAATATCTACCTGTATCTTCTTGTCATCCAACAACAACAACATTGACAACATTGACGGAATGCATGTTTTATAAAAGGCTGAAATATATTAAGTAAAATGCATAGATCTGTTAGATGCATGAGAATCACAGATCTGTAATTGTAGAGGCGGACAATTGTTGCGGTGACTTCTAGCTCAATATGTAATTAATGTTTAACGTTTTACAAGTTGGCATAAATAGTTCACACAGTACTTCCTACCCTCAGATTTGCCACGACTTCTTCAATGTGGTGTGTTCCCACTTTCCCAACCACTAATTTTTCCTATGGAAATTGAGGTTGGAGTTGGGGAGATGTATTGTGTGCTGTGTGGGAAAGTGAGAACAAACCTTCAATGTGTGTCATTAAATCCATCCATTCCTTAGGCATATAAGTATAGTTTGGCGGACATATAAAACGAAGTAATCTCACGTGATCGAAATGTATTGCACTATATCCTATGGTATTGTCACTCCGTTCAATGATACGGATTATGTTAAGACGAGAAATGTGGATCAAAGACCAATGAATATGGTTAGGCTTTCAACGTGAACGTATGTCTGAATGGTGAATACTTCTGGTAATTACGTTGTCATCAAACCTCATGGCTAGCATCCAAACGCGTGTAAGAGTCATATAAATTTCTTAAGCCATTGTAGAGAAAGAAACAAGATGTTCACATGTAATGAAAATGAAACTACATCTGATGTATGAAACATTAAAAATCTAAATCATGATATTGCTATTCATGTGAATTCATTCCGACTGTTGTCCAAGACCAATACACGCACCAACCATGTGTACTAATAAATAGCTAAAGTAATAACATACAGCAGTGGCTATTTTGTATTCCATGGCTGTAGCTGTAAAATATGTATTTATAGAAATCTACAAATGTAAAATACAACTTCAGCTATAAGTATACAGCTGTAGCTATTAAATACAACTTTAGATTTAAATCTATAGCTGTAGGTTTATTGTTGTTGATAGTACACTTTTGAGCCGCTTGGTACGCCATACTGCCGACATGTTGAGTCACGACAGTGCTAAAAACCACATAAATGAACAATGTCAAAATGTGTGGCATTATCCCCTTATTCTGTAAAATTTGAACACATTGAACGCCAGAAATAATTTTTCAAAGAAGTTCAAACGTTTATTAATCACTCTCAACTTCCGAAGGCTCCGGCGTGCCGGGAACGATAACGACTTCCGGTGGATCTAGTTTGGTTGCTTCGGCGCCGCCGTCCTTCGGGGAATCTTCCCCCGGCGTGCATTTCTTCTCGCCCTCCGAATCCCCTATAGTCTCGTTGGCAAGTTCAAACGTTTCAGCTTCCGTTTCCTTCTCCTTTCCGTTTCCGGTGAGTGGTTGAAGTTCCGTGGCGCCCTCAATTCCATGCGTCGTGGCTGCGGCGGCGGTGTCTGTCCGCCGGTACACAGCTTCCGGTTCTTCGTCCTGGTTCTGATTCCGCCGCAGAATGTTCAACTTTTTACGGAATGTGGAGACGATGCTACCTGAAGGTATATAAATCCATCCATCCAAAATTGCTTTGTACGCGAATTAATACAAAAGTAAGTTCAACTTTACAGACGTTTATAAAGATGCACTATTATTCCCAAATAAGATATATAATAAATATACCATAAAGGATAAATAATTTTGAAAATAATGGTCCTTATGAAGGATACCGAGTTTAATTTGAAGGAAATGGGCAGCAAACACGGTATTTCTATCTTATGAGACTGCAGTAGATCACAGTAATTATTTTAGCATTCACCAATCATTAAATATTGTTTGCGTTTTTGCCTATTAAATACACGATTACAGTGTAATAATTTCCATGAATGCATTATTAAGTAAGAAGTGCAAGGTTTATCACTCAAAATTGTGTTTGTTATACACGTGTTATGTATGGATTTTGAATGTGAGTGTAACTTAATAATAATAATGTGCCTTGATTAAATGAACATAACAGCTAATATATCAAATGTTACTCTTATAATATTAGTATTTCATATCATTCAGTTAGTACTGTACGTCTAGTTGATGATTGTTGTAAGCATATTAAGCAAGCGTTAGGCTGCGTGACAGTGAGTCCGTACAGGCGGGAATGTGCCTGTTATATAGAATATGTACAAAGAGTTTGAAAAAAACCCACTAATGTAGCTTGCGGGAATATGTAAAATTAACGACGTCCCATGGCATTACCCATTTTTAATCTGCCTATGTGATGTCGTTTATTTTAGTTTTTGAAGCGGCACACTTTTTATACAAGCGGGTAAGAAAAGTCGTGGAGCTGTTGGCAGAATCCCTCTAAAATCTACAGTTACGTGGGCCATTCAAAATACATAGACTTATGACTTGACGTCTTCTCATATTTTTTGATGAGTATATTAACTAATGCATGAAGAGTTTTGGCGATTGTTTTAAAAATAAAATGCTAAGACAGAGCACGTGGTTTAAAAAGTGTATGTAAATGTTTTAGTGATTAAATCTATAGACATAAGTATATTGCTACCACACGTTGCGACTAAATGCAATAATGTATTATAATTTGTAAAATATGAATAATAATTTTAACCAAACTTCCTGATAATTAAGCTATCGTTACCGAAGTAAGTTGATAGAATTCGAATGATGGACGGAATAACAATATTTTGTATTTTCATAAACCTCTCCTCCTCTTCATTCTGGTCAAACGTGCTTTACAAATTACATACAGGTGAAGCAATACCACTTATCTTCGCGTGCTGTTCTTCATATGCAAACATGCTCAATCAAATATTGGTGCCATTTTTGAAACGGTTATGTTGTCAAGTCATCTCAGATGTCAAAATGCCATTTAAGATAACCGAAAACTAAATATATTAATTTTAAAGCGGAATAAAAATTGTCCTTTTGCACATATGAAACAACGCCTGACTCAGTTGAAGTAATTGGGTTGCGTCTGCTTACTTTAACATATAACTTCAAGGATACTCATGAATGGAATTTATCGCCTAAAGAGAGCTCATTCCGACAATTTCTGTGATAAAGATATCATTATTACCTCTATGAAATGTTTTACGTACGATGTTTCCGTATTTGGCTCGTACATGTACCTTACATACATTAGCATACGAACCAGTAATTGACTTTCGATCGTTCATCTGCTTTAAAGGGGCTGTACTCTGTATGATGAAATAGCGAAAAAAAGAAAATTTTCGAAAACTGACATAAACTTGATATCGATGTGTACAATGCATTGGATCTTACTAACAGAAGTACCTCATAGCTAACATTTATTTTATTTTTTCGCAGTTTGTTCGTATTCCTCCATTAAAAAAGTCTAGGTATGTCTACCTAGTAGAATTCATTCCTTATGCGTGATTGGCTAGTCGATGTCATCACGTGATATTACCAAGTTAGGTATAAAGCTTAAATATTCCAACTGTTTAGGGTAAGCCTTCGTAGCAGAATGGATATAGCACCGGACTGTAATTTTGGCGACACCGGTTCGAACTCGATCTCCGACTCGATTTTTTTACATCTTGGTACTTTTTTACAGTATGATATCAAAGAGTAACAAACATTTTATTAAATAATTGTCCTGAGATTCGTTACAAAAAAAAACAACATTTTTTTTGTGGTGCCAATCTGGTGTATAGTCCCTTGAAGAGTTTTGCTAAAGCACGTAAAGCCGTGTGTGACTTCTACTGCAAGTAAATACGGAGCTCTACGGACATTTTTATCGAAAACAACCTCGGATGTATATGGACAGTATCCAATGTCAGAAATCGGGTCTTTCTAAGTTCACTGCAAGTAGATCGCGTAGTTATTTGATTTAGCAGCTAAATTTCATGACTAATTAGTTCTTTGGAATCTTAATAATGTTTGCTATAATAAACTTCACTGGCAATCAATTTAAATTCAGGTCAACAAGTAAAAGCTAAGACATACAGCTTATCAGTATTATACGTCAGACGAAATGAAAGCAGATTGCACTAACGCAACTGATAAAAAAACAGAACATTGTTGAAACCCGGTATAGAGTAGTAATTGATGACTTCGAGCATTATACAATTAACTTCTACCATACAACTAGTTCAATGCCTTTAAATGGAAAAGGTGTACAGCAGTTTATGACAAAAGATATGTGTGAAATTTTGTCAAAACTTGAAAACAGACTTAATGAAGAAGGCATCACGCTCGACGATTTTAATGAGAAAATACGACAGAAAATCATTAGAACATTGTCAGACGTTTCTGATGCAGAAAATACTTCGCAACACACATCCCAAATTATCCAGAATAATACTGAATCGAACGACTCAATACTGAGTGAACTTGATCCAGATGAACTTATAATACTGGAAGAAACTGGCGCGGATAACTCGTGTGACGAGAGTACATTAAACGAAACTGTAGACACATGTACGGAACCTAACAATGAAACACGTCTACTGAAAAATTTACAGGCAGACATGGCCGATCGGAAAGACATATTACTATGTCATATTGAGAATACAAACTCTAATTTTCAAAGACTGAGTGATGAAGTTATTAGTTTGAAAAGGCTAAATTCTCTAGTACTGACAGCAAAATTGAGTCAATTATGGATATACTGAAATCTCGTCAAGGAAAATCAGAGAGTCGGCGTGAAATAAAAAGTCCCGAATTTACAATAGACACCAATAACGAGGCAACTTGCAATGAAGATGTACAATTACTTCCAGAGACAACATTGTTGATAGGAGATTCTATTCTCAAGAATGTAAATTCTAGAGGACTAGGAAATGTTGAAATTCGAATGATAAGAGGGGGAAAAGTTAACCATGTTGGTTTAAGGTTGGAAAAATGGGAAGTAGACGACTTGAAAAACGTTATTCTGTATATCGGTGGGAACGATGTATCTGATGGCCAGGATCTTCGCGAAATGTATAAACAACTGAAAAATGGAATAGAATCAGTACAACGTAGAAATCCGTACTGCGAAATGTACGTTTGCACCATTTGTTCCCGAGCGGACTGTGAGGTTAGCCAGGCTAATAAAATGCTGGCAGCGCTGTGCGAAGAAACGGGAGCCAAACTTATTAATACATTTAATAAGTTTGTATTCGGTGACGGTTCCTCAATTCCGGAGTATTACAACCACGACGGTATTCATTTGAACAAAAAAGGAACAAGTGCTTTGGTTCGTGCAATTAACACGTCGGTGAAAATAATTCGAAGGTCAACAGACGCAGGAAGTTATCACTCCGAAATCGGCGGTGCAGTGAGAAACACACATAAACCCGATGCAGCTTATAAGACGGGTCGTGAAAGAAAATCTGCGGGACAATGCGGTAAAGAACAAGGAGGCACTTGGACAATATAAACAATAAATACCCTCGGCAAAATGTTGCCGGCATTGACAGAGAACGAGATATACCCGTAGATCGTAATAAATGGTGTACACACTGCAGAATGCAGAACCACAATACCAGCGAGTGTGGACGAAGGTGGCATGCTGGAAATACACATTTTAGTTCTAGCTCTTACCGGAAATACTAGGAATCCGCCGACAAACACAATCAAAGTAATGAAACTGTTTTTCAAATTATTCCACGTAATACGTTTATAATGATACCATTACAATTATTGTATATATATAGTAAATTCTGTAATATTATGAACAAGTATAATGAAGGAATTTCAATCAGGAATCGCAATAAAAAGTGCGAATACAAATGCATGTAACTCTGACTATTTGTTACAACCTACGGGTCAGCCTCAAAATATATATCCATTTACGTCATGTACGGTGAATACCCAAACTGATTTGATAAGAAATACAGGCTTTAATAATAATATTTCGACTTTGCCAATTAAACATGACAAAAAGAATCATAAAGGCTTACACATAGTCAGTTTAAATATTCAACACATTTTAAACAAGCGAGATGAGTTGAAATTTCATTTATTTCAGTCATTTCACATTGATATAATTGGTTTATGTGAAACGTTTTTGACACCCAGTGTACATGATAATGAATGAGTTATTCCTGGATATAGCTTCGTGCGCAAAGATCGCCTCGACAAAGGGGGCGGGGGTATAATTGTCTACATTTCAAATAAACTCTCATATGTTAGGCGATATGATTTAGAGTCCGACACTTTAGAATCCATCTGGGTTCAAATCGCTTTACCCAGAAGTAAATTGTTTTTAGTAAACTTTGTATATAGACCTCCTGATTCTTCACAAAACTGGATAGATCTATTTGAAACCCAATACAACAAATTAGGAAGCAAGGATAGTGAAATATATGCTATAGGGGACTTTAACATCAATTATTTTCCAGACAAAAGAAATAAATTCAATAATGCAAAATGCGAAAATTTTCTTTCCAAGTTTGGACTTTCTCAAATCATTGAAACGCCAACTAGGATTCATACAAATGGTTCGTCTATTATAGACCATATATATGCAACAAGAAAAGATCTCATCTCAGATATTGCTGTATATAATTATACCATAAGCGACCACTTGCCTATCGCTTTCACGAGATTAGTAAAAAACGAAACAAGTGAAAAACAGTCACGATTCAATAACATATCGATGTTATAAAAGCTTCGATAAAGATCTTTTTAAAGCAGATTTAGTTAACTCGAATCTGATCCTTATCGATTCAATAGCAGATCCAAACTTTGCTTTGGACATTTTATATGATACAATTCATGAAAAATGATTGTACACTTAGTATGTAACCTTCGTTAAGTAAAGTTGTTGTTGTTGTTGTTGTTGTTGTTGTTATTATTATTATTATTATTATTATTATTATTATTATTATTATTATTATTATTATAATGATATAATTCAAAATTTTATGAAACTACTTCAACTGATGTACCGGCATATATCCGAGGTTGTTTTCGATAAAAATGGCCGAGGAGTTCCGAATGCTGCCAGTTTTGAACATGTTTAGTGAATAATCGGTCCACACCAGTCCTGGTTTCATCACTTGGCAGCCCTTGCGGGTGTCTTGAAATGAACTAACCAAGGGATTAGAGGGGGTTTATACAGCAGAGGACGCCAACAAAGGCTCACATGCAGAACATATGCTCGTGCGCTCTGACCTGGTTATACATGTTCTGGCTGGGGATGCGGAGACTTGCCGCTAAAGTTTAATATTCGGTAACCTGTCAATCACCCAAAGCTATTAGTTAACAATTTACATGCTAGTATTATCGTAGAAAATGTAACACTCCCAAACAAAGCTACAGACCTTGCTGGCTGGGACTGGCAACTAATAAAAATCGATGGGCGAAATCAATGCTACTGCTTAAAAACAACTAGTATTGCCTGCAGTGACTTTGTTTCTCATGAATTAATGAATGGTTAAACAATTTTCCATTTCGTAAAGACTACTTCAAAGTGATGAAAAAGTAGTAAGGGTTTCGTAATATACTTTGATAAAGTAGTATTATATACTCGAAGTTAACGTTTTTCCAGTTAAAATACAATATACGATATGTACCGGTATATACGCTTGACATACGTGTGGACAGAGCGCTTCTTATTACTGTTATAAAAGTATATTGCAAAATAACTCTCAACCATAACATAATTATTGAAATTTAAAAACAAGCCCACCTTTTTTGGATGGATCGGACTTGGCGGGCGCGGGTCGGTCATTTGAGCGGGTCCCGGAGACGGCCTGGTGTTTGGTATAACACCAGGCGATAAAGAGGACGATGAGGAAGACGCAGGCCAGGGACACGCCCACCGCTATACCCTCCACGTACGTCTGGTGCTCGTCCGCATCAAGTCGTGCACGGGACCATGCGAACGCTGTCGAGAAAAAGGCGGTACACGTATTATACTATTTCATACACATTTAGTAGAATTTGCATTTTTACAGTACGTGGCAACGCATATTTATTGCAGCTATTATGAGGAAAGGAATTTGAACACTCGTTAAAACAACATCTGTTGCATGAAACAAGTCCTAGACTGTGTTGAATCATACCAGTCTATATTACCAGACATGCAAGCTGGGGCTTCATCTGCACAATTTGGGGTTTAGAGATAGAATACTTTCAGATTCAAATGTCACTTCCACACGGCAGTGAGGTATATCACATGGCTGGAATAATTCAATGAAAGAAAACTAATGACTCAGATGCGTCTTGTTTTATTCCTTAAGATAAATCACTGCTGTTAAGTTGTGAAGCTTAGGTTCCAGACTGTTCTCAGTGTGTTTTGGGGTTAAATAGAGAAATTTATACCGCTGGTTTCGTCTTTTCAAACTCTATTTGATGTAGTTGGACTTACTACAGTCAGTAAGTCAAATTAATAGTTACTAGTATTCATCCTTCCCTTATGTTCTATCTCAAAATCTCCCGCTCTCATAACTTCAAGACTGCTCTCAGTCTTAAATTGGCCAATGAAATCATCGTAACGACTAGTGATTAATTTCTTTAACAAATCCAAAATGCTTAAAACAGTTTGGAACACTTGACCAACACAGTGAGTTAATAACAAAAATGCATGTACGATATAACATACACAAACTGTTCTATCTCAATTAGAACAGTATGTAAATCATTTAACTTAACAAAAGCGTGACATTTGTGGTCATTTTCGTTTTTATAAAAGTAATTATTCTAAAAAAATAAATAACTGCATGTTTATTTTTTTTTATAAATCATCGACACACTGCACTTTAAATGGTCTGTAAAGATTTGGTGAAATTACGTTTACAAACAAAAAATTATAAAAACTTTAAACTTTAAACTCAATTTTCTCAAAACACTAACAGATGATGTTAGAACAGTCTGGAAACCAAGCTACGAATTATTAAAGGCCGATTGGAGATTTTATTGGCTGGAAATGTAGGTTATTATAAAAATAACATTTGTTGTTAAGTTATTTTTTAACACTGACAAAATGTCTCTCCGTACCACAATCCAGCCATACCTTTCCTCTCCTCGATCCCGAAGCGGCTACATTTAGCGTTTACGTCGACGTCAAACTCGTAGTTGGGTTTCTGTGCCTCGTAGGAATACTTGTAGCTCTCAATCACTTCGACACGCACGGAGCTCACCTCCCAGCAGAACGCGTCGCGGTTCTGGTTGTGGCAGGTGAACTCCTGAAATGTACGGAAGGCTTCTATACACGTAAACGTAGTTTTGATTTACCTTCCAGTGAGAATAAGTTTCGCTGAGTGTTCAAAGGCGGTAACTCCACCGTGAATTCAATTATCATATGTATGTTTATATTTGAGCGGCTATCTGTCTTTTTGCAAGAAGTATGTCTCTCGTTTAGTGTACGGTTTTGAGGCGGTTAGTGTACGGTTCTAAGGCGTATAGGGTACGGTTCTAAGGCGTTTAGTGTACGGTTCTAAGGCGTTTAGTGTACGGTTCTAAATCGTTTAGTGTACGGTTATAAGATGTTTAGCGAATGGTTATAAGATGTTTAGTGAACGGTTATAATATGTTTAGTGAACGGTTATAGTATGTTTAGTGTACGGTTATAGTATGTTTAGTGTACGGTTATAGTATGTTTAGTGTACGTTTATAAGATGTTCAGTGAACGGTTATAATATGTTTAGTGTACGTTTATAAGATGTTTAGTGAACGGTTATAAGATGTTTAGGGAACGGTTATGTGAACGGTTATAATATGTTTAATGTACGTTTATAAGGTGTTTAGTGAACGGTTATAAGATGTTTAGTGAACGGTTATAAAATGTTTAGTGAACGGTTATGTGAACGGTTATAATATGTTTTATGTACGGTTATAAAATGTTTAGTGAACGGTTATAAGATGTTTAGTGAACGGTTATAAGATGTTACGTGTACGTTTATAAGATGTTTAGTGAACGGTTATAAGATGTTACGTGTACGTTTATAAGATGTTTAGTGAACGGTTATAAGATGTTTAGTTTTACGTTTTTAAGATGTTTAGTGAACGGTTATAAGATGTTTAGTGTACGGTTATAATATGTTTAGTGTACGTTGATAAGATGTTTAGTGAACGGTTATAAGATGTTTAGGGAAGGGTTATAAATCGTTTAGTGTACGGTTATAGGGCATTAATGGTACAGTTATAAAGCATTCTGCCTTTAAACAGTGTATTTTCTATGTTTGATTACTTGGCAAGTGTCTGAAATTTCCATCGTATTATATGTGTTACATCTATCATATCA
Source organism: Mya arenaria (assembly GCF_026914265.1). Classification (NCBI taxonomy): domain Eukaryota; kingdom Metazoa; phylum Mollusca; class Bivalvia; order Myida; family Myidae; genus Mya; species Mya arenaria. The sequence continues at coordinate 3,061,575 of NC_069135.1, read as the reverse complement.
GTGTCTGAAGAACAATTTTGTCTGCCAATAGTGTTCATAATTAAACCTCACTAATCGAACCACCTCATTATCCGATTATAAAGGAGATATAAATAGAAAAATCCTCATTCGTAGATCTATAAAATGAAAACGTTACTAGGAGCTTCTTTGAACTTAACCGATGAATTGTTCCACATAAAAAGCATACAGTAATGAAATACTATAAAATCAGCATGGCAGTAAATACTTTCTCAGAAACTAAGGCCTCTGATGCGGAGGTGTATGACCCAGTGTCAAATGTACACGGAGACAGACATTCTTAGAACAAGATATGTAATTTATTCCAGAAAAGACTTGCATATCTAGAGTTCTTAGATTGTCTGTCCAAAGTTTTCGATTGATACTGATCAACAGTTATTTTTCCATTCCACGATTTTTCTCAGGAGACATTAATTGCTTTTTCTCTCCGTAATTGTATTCTACTTCATTTGCAATCTGTTTGAAGAAAGATCGACACATCAAGGCAAACGAAGGCAAAAAACATGGTCTGGAAATTTATTTCCTAAAATGGGGATTTGGATTAGTTTTAATGTTATCTTATTTTTTCAAATGCGAAGAACAAAATTGAAACAAACAACAGAGAACTTTACCCTAATATAATCGCCTCCCTTTCCAAATCTGTGTCCTATGAACTTCAACTTGATGTCGCATACGTTGACGGACGCTGATTTGAATGTGACGCACAACCCATCGCACGTGTAGTTGTTTATTTCCCTGGGTGTAAAAACAGACACCCCGCAGTAACCGTCGGGAGCCAGCCCCTGGGACTTGAGTCGAACGTCGTGACCGGGACTCAGCACAAACACCTTGCCACACTGGCTCTCCCCGGATATCTTGTCCATGTGCACTGAAAACAAAAACAAAATTACTTTAAGTTTGAAACCGTGTAATCTAAACCATTTTGTTTTTCGACTCAGTGGACCTGGATTGTCCTGCCTGTAAATACCCTGCTGTACTTGTTACTCTTTAACACTTTATGGTTATAGTAATGCGTAGCAAATTGCGTGTTTACCGTCATGAAGAACATACTAGGCCTGTATTTGTTTGACAAAACTTGCGAAAAAGAGAAATATCGAATGTTGTTGTTTGCCACCCCATATTACCAGAAACATTTATTTTGCCAAGCTGGAAACCTATATATTGTCCACGGGCAAAGATAAAAAGTGCCTGTATGTAGAAATAAATCAAAATACGTTTCTACTATATTTTGTTTAACTGAGATGGGAGAAAAACATGTGGCCGCCAGTGTAAAAAAGGTTCATTCCAACCCTCGCCCAGGGGGTTCTGCGGAAACACCCTACGTGAGACAACAGCGTACTTGAAGCGACAGCAGTTAAAACTCGATGATGAAGATGCAAAGGCCTTGTAACTTACCAACGGTCTCTTCTGCAGCTGCCGTCAACACTATTGCCATGGCAACACATAAAGCGAGCATTGTCTTCATCCCCATGGCTATGAAGTTGGGCTGCAAAATATAATGAAAACATTCGTTCATATGTATTGGTATTTAGCGATGAAGAAAGGCTGCATGTCATTGTCTGTTTGTACATGGACAACCTAAGAGGAGATGTAGAGTCATACCAACTGTTATCTATCACACAAGCAGACCAGGTTGACGTCTGAACACATATATGAGCTGAAAACACTCATGAGATTGTAGATATCGATTAGCAAAATATCTCTCTCCATATCCCACCGATAAACCGATAAGAAGAGTGAAGTAGGAAAATAAAGTGGAACGAAATGTTATAAATCGAGAGCAATACACGGTGATTGTTGATTGGCCTTAGAATAAAACACAATTATATACAGTTTCACTCTTTGAATTAAAAAGAAGGCACATGACTGCTTCCAGACGTCATTGTTAGCCTTATTTCGAGGCGCAGTCTGCAATGTCCCTACCCGGTCAGGCAATGTCTGCTATTTGTAAACAATCCCAAGGCATAAGGTCGTCATTTCCAGCTTAATCTCGTAGGATCGAGATAAGGACGTCCGTTCTGTGTTTCTTTGCGTCATGTGGGCAGGGAATGATGCCATGTGTTTGTAGAGAATTGTATTTTCAGGGAGTTATAACATTTGATCAAACATTGTCGCTCCATTGTCCGGGATAATTCAGTTACGTATAAATGATAACGTTTTTGACCAGATTCGAAGTAAATTAGACTTATAATGAATTCCATTCAACAACCTATATCTTGAATTTATCCTCAGACGGTTTACTGGCCAACAACACTACCGCCTCGTACATAAATACATCATTTCATTCTATCTAATTGGGTGATAAATCACAGATCTTTTTGTATAAAAAAGACAAAGAATCTTGGGAACACAGGCGTGGAATGTTGGTGTCCTTCAACGTCAAGGTCAAATGAAAACCACACACCATATATACTAGTAGATTAGAACCAAACGGTGTCGCGATTTCGCTTACCAAGCCACAATGACATCCAGGGACGAATCTGTCGGGACATATATCGCGTATTGTTTTTCAAATAACTCAAGAAATCGAGCAAAGCATTAGTTTGGAAAGAATAAAAGAGGTTGATATGCTAATATAAGATTGCTTGATTGAAACACAATAAGGGTAGCTGCAATTTGGTTTGGAATATTTTCCATATGCCATAATTGTTGATCTTGATCTTACACAGAACACCAAAGTCTACACTGAATAGAAGATGATCTGTTACTTATGGCACAAGAACCGTTATATACATTTCACAATTCATCAGAACGTTTTTACTTGAAAGCTCACTGCTAAAACAGCACTATCATCATAAAAGCTGTGTGACCTTCATGTGTACTGATGATATCGATTATAAGTAGAGCAGACATGGTTTCCAATCATCAGTCAAAGATTTCTTCATAATTTGATTTTTTTCTGGAAACATCATCATGGTTAATAGGATGATTTAAAGCATAGGAAACGCGACCCTGTGTGACACAGAAAAAACAAATCAGCACAAACCTTTTTGGAGATCTAAATATTCCTGAAGAACATATAAAAATAGGCACAAACTGCTGGCACAGTTTTCTATGAGAATACTATAGATCGTTCTGGCGCAGCTGGTTTGTGTGGAATCTCGGGGCACCTACAGGGTTTGGAACATCTCAATAACAGAGCCTGGTCATAAATCGATATCGATGTATTATCGCCTGCCTAGGTATCGGAAAATTAGATGAATGGTCATAATTCTTTATAAGCTGCCTAAAGGGCTGTTATACTGAACATCAGGGATTTCAGTCAGTCGTGTTAATGTGAGACAAATAGATATTTGCATTGTTCAAAACATCTGGCTGAATAATGGGAAGCATTCGTGGCGGGAATCTTGTCATTAGTTTGGGTTGTTTTTGTTGTTGTTTCAGCACGAAAAAAACCCACTTAATTATATTCCATTCCATATGGATTTTTATTATTATTATTATTATTATTATTATTATTATGCTATACCGCACAAATATACGTCTTTTATAACATGTAGATAAACATCACAATCCCATATTTAATTATTGCAATCTTATTTTGTTCAAACTTTCAACGGTATTCGGTGGCTTCTCGGGCTGAAATGTCGGGACAAAGCAATGATGGTGGTATGGAAGGCAGTACGCCAACATCACACGATTTGACATTATTTGCTAAATAGGTTGCGCACCAGTCAGTTGTAACCAGCCCCCCCCCCCCCCCCCCAGGTCCGGGGAAGAGCCCGGTCCTGCGGGGACGAACTACTGGTAAAATTCCCGCCAAATGCCCTCGCTCCCCACCGTGGACCCTAGGTCCCCGCTATTTTTGGCCCGCAGACAAAACCACCGCATTCACCCGGCACTGTGGGGCCACTTGGAAGGTAAAAACACGGCCCATTTCCCCGGCTATCCCCGGTATACCCCCGGACCTGGGGGGGGGGGGCGTGATTACAGCTGACTGGTGCATAAGTATTACTTTGTGCACAGGATTTTTTTTGAAAATGAAGACTAGTATATTCAGTACGCAGTGTTGTCAGGAGGGAAGTTACTCCCACAGAAAACACGCACAATATCAACACAGAAACACAGGGACGATCACGAGAACGCCCCGGGCGTACAGCAAATAAATTTTGGTTCCCATATGAAATCTCGAAATTAGGGAAAAAATTAATTAAGGATGTAATTTGAAACATATGTAACTTTTTCGGGGTGTTGGCACTGGTCAAAGATTGTCGTATTGGCGTTCAGAGTCATAATAATTCATGACATACCTTCAATGAAAGTAATCAATAATAATAATAATAATAATAATAATAATAATAATAATAATAATAATAATAATAATAATAATAATAATAATAACACACGTCTTATTTAAATGTGGCCTTCTGGCATGAACACAACTAAAGTATTAATAACCAATCTTAAATAAAACAATAAAAAATGATAAACAAAAGGAAATGTATGCCTAGGGGTTTGAGGATACGCTCCCAATCATTTTATGGTCCGAAATGTTGCATTTTTCAAGAGCGTATTTTGTTACATTTTTTCTCCAATACTAACTTTAAAAGTAAATTCTGACGATTTGTTGGGATGGGGTGGGGGCGCCAGATGCTCCTCCCTGGAACTCGCTAGTTTATATGTGTCCCCTATACTGTAGGCCAAATATATGGCAAACATTAAAATTTTTATATGCATGCATTGAGTGATTCAAAGTTTGTATAATTATATATACCGTTTTGAAGAAATGAATACAATGCGTTTTTTAACAACGATACATCAGAGGTTATGTTTGACTTATTTAAAGTTGACATAACCCTTGGCTACAGTACAGTATACAGATATACACAAGTTGAAGTAATAATACTGACTTATTCATATTGGTCCCAGGTATAATGTGGTATAAGAATATTATATAACATAAATTGATAATAAATAATGGAAGCATAACGCACTAATTGTTTTCATTACAATATTCAGTTTACAAAGTACTTGATTTAATATGAAGATAGTATGTATAGAGTACAGGTAAAACTATATTTTGAATATAAATCTATTTTTAACCAAGCTTAATCAAGAGTTGTCGTGGCCGAGTGGTTAAGGCGATGGACTAGAAATCCATTGGGATCTTCCCGCGCAGGTTCGAATCCTGCCGACAACGCAATCTTTTTACTGTAATAAACTCCATAAATACACCCAGATTAAAGAGATGGACTCCATTTCAACATGATTTTAACTGGTTTAAGTTACTGTTATCATCACACATCACACACATACTTGTGTACGTTTAAAAGTATGAGGAAGAACCAATGATGGTCGTTTAAATTGCACGGGCTGAAACTCAGTACTTTGGAACAGGGTTTAAAACCCACTTTACAGAATACATTTGTATCCTAAAGTTTGTATACGCTCGTTTATACGGTACTACAGAGGTGACATCTGCAACACTTAATTTATATTGGGGCACAACTTACTAAATTGTGGCCACATTTTAGTAACTTGAGGCCACGACTTAATAAATTTAAACCGAGTTTCACGATTATGACACAGTAAGCAACCCTGATACTAAAACGCTATTTGTACCCAGCAAACGGTGAATGATATGGACGCAGACAGGGAAAGTATTATAATCAGATTACTTTCAGGAAGGCATTTCTTATGCTAATATTGTAACAGTTTTGAGGAAAAGTCATATACTAGTAATTCAAATATGTTTACGTCATTTGCACAGTACTGAGATCGTTGACGTTAAGCCGAAGAGAGTACAATAACGCTCTTTCTGTTAGTGACTTTGTTGACAACGTGATCGAGCATTCTTGACACAATCATGGTTCTAGAATTATGCGACAACGGTGCTAGGCGAATGAATTGAGCATAAGGCAGTTCCGTAGCTACATATAGGCCTTGTAGGCCCGGGCCTACAACTTTTTTGGAAAATTTGAATAACACAAAAATGTAGCAAAAACTTCTCAAACACTTTGAACAACTCAAAAGCCTGCTTTATTTTAACGAAATCAATTTTGGTGTTGTATTTTTAAACTACGTGCAGAGTGTTTTGCTTGGTTTTATTGTAATCATTGCAATTGTAATGTATAATTGAGTGTGTGTAATATGCATATAAAAGTCCACAAACTCACATAGAATCATCGGGCCTACAAGCTTTTTAGACCCTAGCTACGCCCCCGTAAGGTTTGAGTTTATCGTCCATGTCCACAACCATCACTCGCCACCATGACAGCGTTCCATCCTCTTTCTTCTTCCTATTGCTTCCATCAGGACTAAATAAGGCCGGTTTGTACAGGCGAAATATACGATGCATCTATAGTACCGCACTATTTCCGGTAATAAAGCGTCAAATATGACACAGCTGTTTTGATTGGTCTCAAGTTACTAAGTTGTGGCCACAACTAACTAACGTGCAACGCCGTAACCATAGGCATATTTTAAACCGAGGAAGTCGGGGGGGGGGGGGGGTCCCGGGGGCATATCCCCCCTCCCGCTGACTTTTTTCTCTATGGACAAGCTCGCCAGAATGAATTGATTTTCAATGATTTATGGGTATTTCAAGACAAATGAAATAAGCAAACACTGATTTAAGATACAACAGATTCATGCCAAATAATTTTGTTTTCTGATCAAAACCAAAAATAATTCGGGAAATTCCCGCAATCGCAGAATATCCTTGGGGTGTATTGGAGATATTTTATGAACACACATTTAAGCTTAACCATAAAGACAAGAGTCTTTCATCATTGGCCGTGTCCATCTTTTGAGTCTTAGCATGTTTTAAAGCTCTGAAAATGCGTTTGCAGTTCGCACGAACGGGACATAACAGATATGTTTAAACTTAAGGTTTTCAATTGCCTTAATAGGATGGTCGTTTGAAAATGTTTGTTTGATTGTGTCTTCAGTGTTTCACGTAATTTCCAGGTAACAAATAAATTTCCTCTAAAACCTCTTCCAGGAAAACGAGAAATAAGGTGCTGTAATGGTCCATCGATGCTGTATTTTCACCGGTATTTGCCCTGTGATTTACCAACGATCCTTTGTTTCCCTGGCACTATTATTGACTAGTAATTGTACAATTATTTTTACTGACTTTTCAAAAGAGTCGGGATTGACCATTCTCGTTCACTAGAGTGATGATGCTATGCGTACCATTTAAGATTTATCATTATCAAACCTCTGATGAACGAGAATGGGATTGACTCAAGCTATATATAGGTTCTGAGGATATCCGCAAGGTCGTTATAGCTTCAATGTGAGCCCATATCAAGTCACGATCGTTGGCTTGGGATTTCAGACAGTGGTCTTATAAATTCCAATGTGTTGCATCAAAAAGCCACGAGAATGAACACGAAGCTTTGTTGCATTTCGGACATGCGTTTCAGATTTTTTACCTGACCCTTTTCCTTTTCTTGCATACCGAGCGTGGGCGTCCGAACATGTGACCAGTGCTGAAAACCCCGTCTTACACCAATCATCAAACGCGATTTTAAAGGAACTATCAAGTTGACGTAAGTAGTGATCAACAGTTACTATGCTTCATGGCGCCAGTATACAACGTCGCATGCGCTTTTTTGAGTGTATTGCACACAATGCGTTTTCTACGACAACTTTTCCACAAATTGATAAGTTTAGGTATGCAAGGGAAAATGTCGACAGGCCTCGTTACCGGCTAATGCGCGCTCCCTTTTCAGGTGACTATTCTGATAGGAAACAATATATACTTATCCATCCCGCGCCATTTCAGAGATATATTTTTATGGATAATAAAACTAAATCAAAAAAAAGTATTTAGAAGACCAGTGTCATAATAAATGTACATCACCAACAATATTATTACAACATTAAATGAAAACCATAAAAGCCGACGGCAATCTGAAACCGTTTTCACGTCATGACGTTGGCGTCTGTGAACAACTTTGCACACAGTTTTGCGGAATAACTTAAATATACACAAACACCGTCAAACTTGCACTGGATGTATTTCTTTGGTATGCAAGTAAAAGTATCGTTTCTCGAATCCAGAAGTGGAGTTAAGTATATTTCATTCTACTCTATTCTACTAATTTATCTCATGATCTTGTACTGCAAATTTTAATCGAGACGCTGCCTCGGTGTGGCTTTGGCGCTGACGTGCGATGTCAGAAGGGACCGATAAACATCATAAAATACACGAGGTTTTAATACCTTCCGGCATTACACCGACGATAATATACAATTTTATTTTGTTTCCGGTCTTCAAAGTTCATATATTTATTAAAGTGACACTCTTATTCAAAATCAATACATACACATGAATAACAAACATCTACGTTTACTGATACCCTTCAACTACTTCCTAAAAATGTATTTACCGAAAATTTGAGTTACTAATAACAAGTTTTTAACCCTGTATTTAAAAAAAAAACAAAAAAACGCAAAACATATTAAATGATTGGTGAATGCTAAAATATTTATTGTGATCTATTATAGTCTCATTAGGTAGAAATACCGTGTTTTATGCACATTTCTTTCAAATTACACTCGGTATCCTTCATAAGAACCATTGTTTCCGACATTTATTCATCCTTTTTGGAAAATTAAAACAATAAGTTTAAGAGTGGTAAGGAGTAAGAGTGCATCTTTAAGTCCCATACAAATCCTCCGATGAAAGAAGTGCTCTTTTGCAGCAAGACATCTGAACATAGTGGCCTATCATGATTTTGTTCCTGCTCATCACCGGATGGAGTGAGAATGAACAGTTTCCGGCAGTTTAACCAGGCCGTCAACCAAGTTTAAGTGAAAATATAGGAAAAAATATAGGGAATTTTGTTCATTTTTGTTTTCAGTCTTCAAAGTTCATATATTTATTAAGTCCCATACAAATGAACAGTTTCCGGCAGTTTTGATATGATATCATGAAGATGATACATAAATACTGATCACAGGATTCTCTTAATGTGCAATACTATTGTTCATGTTGATTGTGCATGTTTGTTTTGAAGTGGGCGAGGTAGAGCAATATATAGCCATTGCAAAATTACACCAATAGGACAGAACTCATTATTTTGTTTAAACAAGAGCTGTCGTAAGACAACGCGCTCGACTTCGCCGCTTTGACTTAAAAGTGAATACAATAACAATGTAATATTACCAAGTTTGGTCTATTTATGTCAAACGTAACTAAAATTATTCAATACATAAGGTGACTTTGATGCTCCCCTCCCACCACCCGAAAAATGACGCAAGTCATTCAAATAACTTGATTTTCCATTATGAAAATGTGGTAAAGAATATACAAATATGCCTTTCAAAAGAAATAAAAAAATAAAACAAAATAATAATAATAAAAATTCAAGGGCCATATAGTATAGCCCTCCTTGTTTTCCCTTGGTAAAAAACTGGTTAAGAATGTAAAAATGTGCCTGTCAAAAGAAATTAAAAAAAATAAAATAAAAAAAAATATTGAGGGGAAATTATTTGTATTAAGAGTTAAAATGGAGTTATGTTTCTTGTTGTAAGATGGTCGTAAATAATTTTGAATTTTATTAAGTGCATTGAATGAAAGGTATAGAAGTTTTTTTATTTAAATCCCAACTTGCCCTTAACGTTTACTTGCCTAAAACTTTAACCTAAGTCAATCAGGGGCCATAACTTGTATTAAGGATATGGAGTTATGTAACCTCATTGAGTGATGGTCCTGAACAACTGTGTGAAGTATTAAGTCAATTGAATGAAGGGTATAGAAATTATTAATAAATATCCCAACCTGCCCTCAAACTTTAACCTAAGTTCCATAGTCAATCAGGGGCCATAATTTGTATAAAAGATAATATGGAGTTATCTAACCTCATTATGTGATGGCTCTGAACAACTGTGTTAAGTATTTAGTCAACTGAATGAATGGTATTGGAGTTTTAAGTGAAAATCCCAACTTGCCCTAAAACTTTAACCTGCCCTAAAACTTTAACCTAAGTCAATCAGGGGCCATAACTTGTATTAAGGATAATATGGAGTTATGTAACCTCATTGTGTGATGATCCTGAACAACTGTGTGAAGTATTAAGTCAATTAAACAAAGGGTATAGAAGTTATTTATAAATATCCCAACCTGCCCTAAAACTTTAACCCAAGTTTCATAGTCAATCTGGGGCCATAATCTGTGTAAAGAATAATATGGAGTTATCTAACCTCATCATGTGATGGCCCTGAACAACTGTGTGAAGTATTAACTCAATTGAATGAAAGGTATTGGACTTATAAGTGAAAATCCCAACTTGCCCTAAAACTTTAACCGGACGCCGACGCCGGGGCGAGTAGTATAGCCCACCTATTCTTCGAATAGTCGAGCTAAAAATACATAAACTGTCTATCACGGCCTCAAAAGTATGTATGTATGTATTTCTTTAGACCTTAAGTGCAAGCACTTTCATACCGGGTCCTTTGTTTTTTTCTGAAAGGACAGCAATCGGAAGAGACTGTGGTGGGATACAAGGAAGTCCGGGTGCGATATACACAAGCTCTTTTTCGAAGAGACCCCTTGGTTCTTTAACGTGCTCGGTGTAAAGCACTGATACACGGGGTACAACTTTCCTTGGTTAAACCAGTACAGAATACACCACTTTCCCTAGCACTACCCTTTAATTGCCGAGCGCCAGGCAAGGCAGCTACTTGTACCAACTTTTGACGTCTTTTGGTATGACACGGTCAGGGATCGAACCAACGACCTCCCGCTCTGGACGCCTTAACCACTAGGCCACGTGGACGGTTAAATGTGAACATAAAAAGAAAATAGAAGAGATATTTCTGCACCTAAATGAAATTTTATAACACTTTTGAACAGAAACCTTTACAGAAATAAAGTTTGTCTATTTTTTTGCAGTTTCTTCAAACAAATGTCTTCATTTATATTCCAACCAAATATTAAAGAAGAGTTAAAACTCTTGATAAGTTAAAGAGCAAATCTATATTTGTTTTTACTTCTTTTTTATTTTACATGTGTACCATTGCAAGTTTGAAATAAGTAGAAACTTGAAATTACTAAGGAAGTATTCGTTATATAAGTATGTCACAAATTCATTTGTAACAACTTTGCAGTGTTTCTAAAGCAAAACTTTGAATTGCAAGTTTGAAAATGATTAAGTCATTACTAACCAGTTTATTTGCAACATTTGTTAAAACATAGTCATAAACAATATCGATCAAGATAGAATAGCATGGACCATACAAAATAAATACAAAACAAAACATTAAATTGAGATGAAATACACATCAGAAATGATACAATCACAATCAATAAACATCTGTATTGCACAATAACTACATGTTAATCTTACAACAGAAAATCAATGCATCAACAGGTTTTCTGGATTTTTGTAATCAAGCAGTGAGATGAATAAAAAAAGTTGGGAAAATATGTCAATAAGTCACAGACTACATCTTTAAACAAAATAAAAAGCATGGTATTCTTGTAGATTTCACACACTAAACTAGGCTTAAATCCTTACTTACATATTTCAAACAATTAATAATCACAATTTATCAAACATAGACAACAAAATAATGATAACATATAAGAAACACCTATATTCTGAAAGTTCCTGGGAAAATGATGCCTTTTCCATTCACATGTATATATAAGTCCACATTTATAATGGTTTGTTTAAAATAATATTTGAAAATAAAACAAAAGTAAGTGTTACTACACATTTAAAGATTTTTGATATTTAATTTAAACAGTGACCCAAACATAATCATATGTTTTATTAGAAGTATTTAAAATGGCTAGAATATCTATATCTAATAGTTGTTCAATGTAAAATAGATCTACAATGTGCTTTATTTGCTTAAAGCATGCAGGCATATTTGAAAAAAATATATGTACATGTAACTTATATTTCAGGAAATGTGACGGGAAAATAATAGTTTATCAGATGTAAAAAAAGATTGAGAATTTTAATATATAATATTATTCGAGTGAAAGATCAAAATTCGTTTCATCCAATGATCACAAAAAACAAAAATGAATGGCACAGAGGCAAGTGAAATAAATTTTGATATTACATTGAAATTAAAAAAAAGAAGTCTCTTTATTAATTTTAATAACAAGAGCTGTCACAGAGACAGCGCGCTCGTCTATTCCGCCCCTTTTCAGTGTAAGGATTGAAAATTTTTGGCGAAACATGCATGGATCACTGTTAGATTAGATTTCAATGCAATACATAATGTGTGGAGATATTAACATAAATGTGGTTACATGCAAAATTTTAACCAGAATTTTTAAGTGTATTAATAAAGGGCCATTATTTGCAAAACACAGTTATCTAATTTGGTTATTCAATTAGGTTGGGTGGTTGAATACCATTATATAAAGTCTCAATGCAATACATCAAGACTTAGTATTTGCTGAGATAATATCCTATGTGTGCTAACATGCAAGACCTTAACCAGAATTTCTAAGTCGCATAATAAAGGGGCAAAAATTATAAAATATGAAAGATAGAGTTATCTTACTTGATTAAATAAGAAGGTTAAATGGTTGGGAGCCTGTGTGTAAAGTTTCAATGCAATACATGATGTATTTGCTAAAGCATTGACTTAAAAAAGGTTGCATGCAAAACCTTAACCCAAATTTCTATGTTGAATAAAAAAGGGCCATTATTTGAATTTAATGCAAACAAGAGTTATCTTACTTGGTTATTTAAGTAGATTGGATGGTTGAGTACCATTTTATAAAGTCTCAATGCAATTCATCCAGTAGTTGCTGAGATATTAACCTATGTGTGCTTATATGCAAAACCTTAACCAGAATTTCTGAGTCGAATAATAAAGGGCAATTATTTGCATTAAATGCAAACTAGTGTTATCTAACTTGGTAAATTAAGTAGGTTGGATGGTTGAATACTATTGTATCAAGTCTCAATGCAATACCACAAGCAGTTGCTGAGATATTAACCTATGTGTGCTTGCACACAAAACATTAACCAGAATTTCTAAGTCAAATAATAAAGGCCTATTTTTTGCATTAAATGCAAACTAGAGTTATCTAACTTGGTTAATTAAGTAGGTTGGATGGTTGAGTACCATTGTATCAAGTCTCAATGCAATACCTCAAGTAGTTGCTGAGATATTAACCTATGTGTGCTTGCAACCAAAACCGTAACCAGAATTTCTAAGTCAAATAATAAAGGCCTGTTATTTGCATTAAATGCAAACTAGAGTTATCTAACTTGGTTAATTGAGTAAGTTGTATGGTTGAGTACCATTGTATCAAGGCTCAAAGCAATACCTCAAGTAGTTGCTGAGATATTAACCTATGTGTGCTTGCACGCAAAACCTTAACCAGAATTTCTAAGTCAAATAATAAAGGCCTATTATTGGCATTAAATACAAAGTAGAGTTATCAAACTTGGTTAATTAAGTAGGTTGGATGGTTGAGTACCATTGTATAAAGTATCAATGCAATGCCTCAAGTAGTTGCTGAGATATTAACCTATGTGTGCTTGCACGCAAATCCTTAACCAAGGGGTGACGCAGACGCCAACGCTTGGGTGAGTAGTATAGCTCTACTTATTCTTCGAATAGTCGAGCTAAAAATGTCAAATTATTTTGTAAATTGAAAAATAGTGTGAGAAACATAACATCATGACGTCATTCCAGTCACATCATTTCAAACATTTTCAAGCTGGTATAGTGAACACTATGATACTTAAACAATATGGGAATCAAGATGTGAAGTGCTGTCAATATAATGAAATTAATATTTTCAGAGCTGTAAAACAACAGCAGTGAAAATAACATTGTATTTCACTGAGAAAAAAAACCCACATAAAATAATCATCTTTACAATTAAAAAATTAAAAGAAGAAGCAATATTACAAAATTATTACAATGCAACAGAAATAAAATAAAAAAATTATACATATGGATTTAATATTTCATAATGCTGATCTGATGAAAACAGAAAGAAAGCCAGCTTGCTCTTAACTCAATCACAGACGTCAATAGCTGTTTTTTGCTCTTGAATCCAAACAGGAAGTGAAAATGCCCCCGAAATGGCTTATGCAATTTCTGATATGCCTACATTGAGGAAGAGCTATCATAACCTGTAAGTGAATGCCAGCCACCATGATGGTTGATGTCAATTGTGGAGGAGTGATGGAGTTAGCGGTAGGGACACAGGTCTTGCACCTCACACCTCATCTTTATGTACGGAACACATGTGCAAAGTAATCTTGCATTTTCTTTGTGCATGACAAAATAACAGTGTGGACACAACCAGCTACTCTATATAATCATGCATGAATCATTCCAGAGCTATCATAAACTCGGAGTCTGATCTTGAACTTTGAAAAAGGGTCTGTATGATACACATCACCTGCTTGTATCAAACACATGTGCCATGTAATTTTAAAATATTTGATATGGTTTCCTTTACCCATATATCCCATCTATCACCTACTTACTCCTTAACTTAATATGAAGCATTCCATAACGATAAACAACCTTTGAGGTTGGTGCAAGAGTCTTGCATGCATCATGTTACCTTTATGTACTGAACGTATGTGCCATCTTATCTTAAAATGACAAAGATACAGCCGGACATGGAAAACTGGACAGACAGTGCAATTTTAATATGCCCACCTTTGAGGGCATTAAAAGACTTAAAACAGTTCTGCTCTAGATTTCCATAGCAAATACTGACAAATGTCATAAACTAATGATGTTGTTCTTTGAACAGCATACGGATAGCGTACAATGTAATGATGAGTTTATCTGTCTCAGGACATTCATTGTCATTATTTTACTTTGTTCCAAATAGTTGTTTTGATTTCAAAGGGATTGTAAAAGTTGAATCAAGCAAATGGGAGATGTCAACATCTGACTCATCATGGAATGTGTTAGAGAGATTTGAGCAGGATTTAGAAGCGGACACTTCTGTGTTCAGTTCTTTCAGCCAGTCTTCATCTTCCTTTGAGATGTCCTGGGTGGATTTTGACATTTTTACGCCCAGGTTGGTTTGACACACTGGCTCGGGTGTGGTCACTGACAGCTTGGATGAGGCCGCTGAGAGGCAAGCATGTTTTAGCCGTGTGAAAAATCCATACTCACTCTCACTTCGTGGAAGATTTGAGTTAGGCTCTGAAAGGAGAAAAAGATTCACTTACAACAACACATTGCAGATAAAGTTAAAGCAGTTGGTATATCTGTTGTTAATTTCATGTGAAGTCTGAGCTGAAATTTGACCGATTTTAAGCCTATCAAGGTAGAATAGCATGTTTGCATGTTAACATAATGGTAAATAATCAGATGGCATTTTTGAGTTATGTTTACTTAAACATTTACAAAAATTATGTAAGTAACTTTAAATGATTATAATTATGATCATGATTATATTATGGTTTACAATTGGAGGATCATAAAAATGAAAAAAGAGTAAAAACAAGAACAAGAGCTGTCACAGAGACAGCGCACTCGACTATTTGGCCGCTTTTCAGTGTAAGGATTGAAAAGTTTTGGCGAAACATGCATGGATCACTTTTAGATTAGATTTCAATGCAATACATAATGTGCTGAGATAATAACATAAATGGTTTCATGTAAAATTTTAACCAGAATTTTTAAGTCTAATAATAAAGGGCCATTATTTGAAAAATACAGTTATCTAACTTGGTTATTCAATTAGATTGGGTGGTTGAATACCATTGTATAAAGTCTCAATGCAATACATCAAGTAGTTGCTGAGATATTATCCTATGTGTGCTAACATGCAAGACCTTAACCAGAATTTCTAAGTAACATTATAAAGGGGCAAAAATTATATAATATAAAAGATAGAGTTTTCTCCCACCTCAGATAAGTAGATCCAATAATTTAACCATGCTGGATATTCTTATCTTGCCCACGGGCGAAGATAAAATGCCCGTATGGAACTCCTTTTTAATGGTCACCACATTGTAATTACCTCCCTTGTTGAAGACTGTCGTCAGTAGCATCATGGAAACCTTGCTTATGGTAATATTTAGAACACTAATTAATTATTTCTTGCTTCAAATGTCACCATAAAACAGTTTTCACGCACCATTCAAGAAATAATGCTTCATTCTCCTTAGAACTATTTAAAACGACCGGTTTGACTATTAACATTACCTGGATCACTGCGCCCGTATCTATGACAACCACGTGCTATCGCATATCCATACGCAATTATTTTCACTAAGCACAAAAGAGTTCCAGCAAAAAATACATTTTTACTTAATTTTGCTTAACTGAGGTGGGAGAAAAAGCATCTACCATAGCCGCTCGTGTAAGATTGGTTCATCCCGACCCTTGCACAGGGTGCAACTCGGTAAACCTTGTTACCGCAAAACACCCTACACTCGGGTTGGAATGAACCTATCTTACACTCGCGGCCATGGAAGATACTTACAATCTTGCTTGATTAAATAAGAAGGTTAAAAGGTTGGGAGCCTGTGTGTAAAGTTTCAATGCAATACATGATGTATTTGCTGAGGTATTTACTTTAAATAAAAGTGGTTACATGCAAAACCTTAACCAGAATTTCTAGTCGAATAAAAAAGGGGCCATTATTTGAATTTAATGAAAACTAGAGTTATCTTACTTGGTTATTTAAGTAGACTGGATGGTTGAGTACCATTGTATCAAGTCTCAATACAATACATCAAGTAGTTGCTGAGATATTAACCTATGTGTGCTTTCATGCAAAACCTTAACCAGAATTTCTAAGTCAAATAATAAAGGCCCATAATTTGCATTATATTCAAAAAAGTGTTATCTTACTACATTAATTTAGTAGATTAGATAGTTGGGAATACATATCTAAAGTTTCAATGCAATACCTGAGATATTGACTTGAATGTGGTTACATACAAAACCTTAACCAGAATTTCTAAGTCGAATAATAAAAGACAATTATCAGTCATCAAAATTAGACTTTTGGATGAACAAGCCCGAATTCTTATACTTTAGCATGGAATCATATTTTTGAACACACCCTGCTATATTAAATTCAGAATTTATGCAAGCCCGGAAGACATTTTACCAGTGCAGGGCTTGCGGGCTTGTACTAATTTCGACCACTGCAATTATTTGCATTAAATGCAAACTAGAGTTATCTCACTAGGTTAATTAAGTAGGTTGGATGGTTAAGTACCATTGTATCAAGTCTCAATGCAATACCTCAAGTAGTTGCTGAGATATTAGCCTATGTGTGCTTGCACCCAAAACCTTAACCCGTATTTCTAAGTCTATTAATAAAGGCCTATTATTTGCATTAAATGTAAACTATAGTTATCTTACTTGGTTAATTAGGTAGGTTGGATGGTTGAGTACCATTGTATAAAATCTCAATGCAATACCTCAAGTAGTTGCTGAGATATTGATCTATGTGTGCTTGCACGCAAAACCTTAACCAAGGTGTGATGCCAACGCTGACGTCGGCACCGACGCTTGGGTGAGTAGTATAGCTCTCCTTATTCTTCGAATAGTCAAGCTAAAAATTAGCTCAATGAAAAAACAGAGAATAAAAGTAACAGCAAAGGAATTATTTATAATACATATTGTTCCTCTACATGTCCCCCTTTCATACAATATCCAAATAATTCCGGGTTAGTGGCGTCACTGATTTCACCTTATTGTACATGGGATAGCTCAAGCCGTAGCTGTATATTTCAATATTGAGCTCTGTTAATGTTTAATGTTAATTGTCTCTAACCTTTCTTTTATAACAACTACTCTGGTCCGGAAGATTTAACTAACATTACTTAATCATAATGTGTAAATATTTAAAATGTTAATATAAGGACTGATAACATGTTTGATGTGATAATGCTGTATGAAAATTGTAATCAATACTTAAAAAACCAAAAAAAATGTTATGAAGTACAATAAAACAGATGAAAAACAACAGTTAAAAGCTATGGACAATAAAAGGCAAATACAAGAGTAAATTAACATCAAAACCACAACATCTTAAATATTTACCTATGTTAACCAATCTATATCAAAGTAATTATTTTGACAGCCATCTTGTAAATTAGCTAAATATATCCACTTTACAACACCTACGGGAAACCTTCGGGGGTAGGGCAGTTTTCCGCGGCCTTGCAGGCTATATGACCAAGAGCTCGCAGGTTGAGGATGGAGTCGGCAATGATCTGGGCTGTGCTGCGTTGGTACCCTCCGCTCGTAACCATCATTATAGGAATCTTGAGATCTCTGGCTTTCTTGAACACCATCTCATCTCTTGCAATTATACCCTGAAATGGTCAGGATAAAATGCAAATATAATGCAACTACATTGTAATTCAAACTTAAAACATGCTTTTTAACAAAAGAATGTATTGCGAAAGTTGTCAAAATGTATTGTTGCTAAAATAAAATGTTAAAAGCTGTACTAACCATCCATATATTTTGGATTTCTTTAATCATGGCCGTCATTTTGTCTTCATTTATTTTCAATGTTTTGACAATGCTTTTATAACCGGAAGCCAATTTTGTACAACAAAAATCTGCCTGTACATTGACACGTGAAATAATCAGACACATCCATGGCATGATTTACATGCACTAAGGTCATATAATCAATTTGAGGGTTCTTGCAAATTCATGATCTACGGTTGTTATTGGTTTGTGATATCATTGTTAAGCAACATCAAATCCCAGATGCCCTTAAATATGGAAAAATTCTGGGCTTTCGTGAGCTAAAAACCATCTGCAGTCTCTCTGAAAACAAGTTGTCTCCCTAAAATTATGTTTTTTCACGTTGCTACAAGAGCAATTTTAATAACTTGAATGGCAATAATACAGTCATGCATGGTAGGATCTTGCTGGTTTATGAAGAAACTGAGCTCTAGATATCTTAAGACAGTATATGTTTAATTAAGATCAAAACTAAAGACTTTATCTTGTTCACAAGCAATTGTTTACAGATGCACAGACACTGCCCCATGGTTATTCTGGCCTTTGACCAGTAGAACTAAAAATCAAGGTTAAACAGCAGTGTTTTATACATGTTCCCACCTTTGGTGATATGTCTAGGTTTCCCAGTGGATCACCCTTCAGTATGTCAGTGCCCGCATTGTAAACAATCACATCCGGATGAAACTCTGTCAATGCTTCATCAAAGTTCCTGGAGGGAGAAGTTTAAGAATACATTGTACATCAGTTTTAGTAAATAATATGTTAATTTGTTAATATTTGATGAAATACGCTAGTATCCATCTTGTTGTAAAGTTTACAAATTCATTATCAATATATTTATGAACATCTTGATTCAAATAGATTGTAAATTTTACTGAGGGTACTTTAGGACCAAAATGGGGGTCAAAGGGGCTGAAGTACCCTGCTGCAGATGAAAAACTGGCCTTATAGAAGCCCTTTTGAGGGCTTCCCTGACTTCCAATGTTGAATTTCAATATTTTCAAGAAAAACAGTAACAACCAAAAGCAAAAAACAACAAAAAACATTTTTTGTTTGTTAAGTATTATTTTTATGGTCTCATTAGTCTCAATGATCTGCAGACAAATAATCCCTGACTTAGTTGTTTTAAAAGTTACTGATCAGAAAAATATTTTTTACTAGTCAATGTCACCATGACTTTGTTCTTTGACCAATCGGCCCTAAAATTAATAGAGGTCATCTCCTGGCCATGACTATTGTGCATATTCAGTTTAAAGACTACACCATGCAGATAAAAGGTTATTGATTTGGAAATGCCCATAGTTGTTCTAGTCAAGGTCACCATGAACCTGACAAACACCTAAATCAATAGAGGTCATCTATTGCCTATGATCAATCCAATTGGCAGCATTTACAACTCTACTCCACATTGTTTTACACTTTTTGATCAGAAATGCCTTAGTATTTGTAGGAAAGGTCACCATGACCTTGACATAATGACCTTAAATCAACAGGTGTCATCTACTGACCATGGCCAATCCAATGTGCATACCAAGTTTGAAGACTCTATATCACAGAAGATATTGATAAAAACTTAAATAATGCGTGAATGAAGACAACATAGAGGACTACAAGCAACACTGAAAGGAAGTGACTTGACATGCCTACCACCAAGGTTTAACTGGTCTGAATGAAAGCTCAAGAACATGACTGTGCATTAAGGAAAAATCACCAAGCTATACGGGTAGTTCATTATCACATTGCGTTCTATGGTAAGGATGTTTATAACTAGTACTTGAATAAGGTTTCACAGTTCAAGAAACATTACTGACTTGTTGACCAGGTCCAGGTACTCTGTATCTGTTGTTCCATGGGCCAGCTCCACCTTCTTCCTTATAGCCCCTGGAAACACACTCATAGTATTTGGTATATAAATCCAGCAACTCAGTTGATTTGAACAGCATAATTTAAGGCTTATCAACTGTACATACCCTAGTCAGATGACTACCAGTTCAAAAACGATGTACCGCTACATTAGCATATTGTTTTCTACTAATTAAACAAATTATTGAAAATGTTGTAAGTCTTAAGATTAAAAGATATACTTGTCTCTGCATTATAACTGTTGAAAGTGTTTCCAAGGTGAAATGTAGCCTTTTGGCAAGAACAGACAGACACTATATATAATAATGTACACATGATGAACATCCTCACGTTTGGCAAAGCCATCGTGTGGATATATGCCTCTGTTGTAGACGTCCATGATGTACACACGAGAGTCTTCCATAAAGTCACGCTCATGACCATTGCCCTGTAATAACAAGGATGACCTGCATTGTGTTTACTTACTCTATGATTATTGATATAATACTACTTATCCGAATATATTTACCACCCTAATCTTTTGTTCAGTTATGAAGTCATTGTATAAATCAGTTTTGCCCTCTGATCTGACCAATGTTAAACAACATAATGATATGCAAAAATATTCTTTGAGTGTATTTTTCCATTTACACTGCATGTCATCACAGTATTATCGGAAGCAATAATTAGAACTTGTCATCACCGATGAATTGTTTTCAATCATATTTTACATAGCATATTTTTAAACTGTACAAATGTTTGTTTCTTTCAAATCTCTACATACTTTATGCGACTTGTTCATAATTGTGACAGTAAATAACTCAGAGCCCCAGAGTCCTTATTAAGGGTATCTAGGGTATATCTTTAAATAGCTACAATATCCACAACTTATACTTAAATCAGAGGACAATGAGGCTACTTCTGCAGATAGTCTCTCAACAATCTCTACCTGATGGGCATCCAGATCCACAATCATGGCCTTTTTGATATTCGTATCGTACTTGAAGAGGAACTTGATAGCGAGGGTGATGTCCGCGTACGCACAGAACCCCCCACCCCTCTCCCCACTGCAGTGGTGGAAGCCCCCTCCGATGTTGATACCCCATCCACGCTCTATGGCAAGCTTAGCTGCCTGGGATGTAAAACATGTACGGTTAAAAGCCATGTGTAATGATAGCAAGGCAGTACCCTTTCTTTAGAATTTTTAAGCATGCAAGACAGTTGCTGCAGACTTTACATATCACTGAACTTTCACATAAGAGGATATATACATTCTACATTTTATGTGTTTATTTGCACTAATTAACTATTTGCAATCAAAGTGTTATAATAATTTTCTGCCTTGTTCATATAAAAGTTCTAATAATGTTTTTTTGTACCATAAAAAAATAATAATTTTTATCCATGGTTTCTCTTAAAATACATGTTCTATTCACCATAGTTTTAAATCTATAGCTTTGATATTTACAGTTTATATAACAGTGTTTGTTATTGTTAGGAATGTTTGCAGTATACCAGTATTGTTCCTCCAGTCTGATATCGGAAGGGCTTCAGCACTTTCCTCTGTACAATAAAGTTTGGAAGAAAGGCGACTGGTGGCACCTCCGTTATACCCGCTACATTCATACTCCACTGGAAATATAGCAGTTGGCATCAAAGTAACACTGACGGCAATCCCAGTACCTACAAGCTAGTAGTAATACACTGGTTTTATACATGAAGTAAAAAACTGAAATTTCGAGCTTACAGAATGAGTAAAACTATCCTCATTATCCTGACAAGTGTTAAATGTACAGTGATTAAGAGTAGTACAAGGTTTTAGATTTTTTTCCTATGTACAAGGATAAATATGCACAAAAACTCTTGAAATCTTTTAGTTTTTGCATTTTTACATGGAAGTTCTGTGCATAATTCTATCTTAAACAATGATTTGGAAAATTAAATACTGTATGAGAGGCAAACAAAAAAGAAGTAAAAGTGGAGGGATTAACCACTAGACTCAAACATGTTGAACAACCGCTATACTAAAACATGTTGAATACACTACAACAAACTAATGTACATCTTTGAATGTTATATTAAATAATGTCCAGGAAAGTGATCAATTGTACAGTATTCTATCAATTAAGAAAAAATTACGGGCTGTCATCTTTTTAAGAAAGACTAAAACATTCAAAGAGCACAAACAAAATCATGTAATTCCATAAGGGAATTACAACTTGAGCTATTACAGACGTGATGATTATCCAAAGACGCGGAATGAACTCAGGAATGGTTAAATGTCATGATTTGGAATCAACAAAACAAGCATGTATGCAATCAAACTGACCAACATACCTAGATGAAGTTTCATAAATGTTGGTGCAAGATTATGAGAATCAACAGCTAAAACTTTTTTAGACATACTGCAATGTCAAATTGATAGCCGTCACAGAATATGACAAGGGCCCACCTGATTCAAAGCATGTTTGACAACAGGAGCAACTTAAAGTAAGTTTTAAGTCAAGTGGAGTGACTTTATAAATATGGCCAAGCAACAAATAATGTTGCCAGTTATTAGTTCCCCAAAACCAGTCTGGCACAACATCATGCCTTCCAGAGTGACTTGGCAAGTGACTTGGCATAGGTTAACATACTTTTCATCACAGTTCTTGTAGAATAAATGAAGTTAAAACTAACTGTTCTACAATCGGTTACAAATATATATTGCCATCAAACAATTTCAAATTTTATTTCATTTCCTTAATTACATTTTCAAAACATTGAGAACAGCAGTTCACAATAAAACTTGTTTCTTAAAAGTTCACTTCCTTTTTTTTCTGATGAAAAGTTAATACACATGTCAAGAAACTATGGGTCACAGAGTGATGGCTCTTGAGATGTGAAAAGTTTGAGATACTATGCCTATAAATAAACCTTTCAATACTCATTCACTTCTGCCAATATACTTTTAGAGAACGAACATTTAAGTCATATCAAGGAAGGCTATAATGTTTTTAATCAATGAGTAAAAGAGTTATGGTTCTTATTATATTACACAAAACATTTCAATATGATTTTATATGATTGCTTCAAGTTTCATTCAGTTCCAACCAAACTTTTCAAGCTGTGAATGGAAAATAAACTTAACTGTTGACCTTGATTAGGTTTTAGAATGGTCGCACATGTTTAAATTCTAATAAAAAGTAGTTTATTTTTTACATATTTTAGGTTACATAGTTATAGTTCTTGCAATGTCCGATAGTTCAACAAATAATACCCCTGGTAACTATTCATCAGTCCATCAATGGTCATGTACTTAAATATTTTCTTTTTCAAATCAAGGGAGAAATTTTGTAACAATGAATCATAGCAATATGGTTCTTGCATACCAAACAAGATTTAATTGTGATAAATTTGTTACCTCAGTGCTATAATTCAATAACTGCATATATAAATAGAGGCAGATATTGAGTTCTTGCACTAAGGTGACAAATTGATGCTCCAAGTTTCATTGAATTCCTTCAAGAACTTTTCAAGTTGACAATGAAGAGTAATTTTATTTGTTAAATTTCAATAAGTTGACTAAGGGCAATAGAGCTGACAATATTTAAGTAAGAGTGATGTACCTTGTCCAAAAAGAGTGCATTGTTGATGATATCAACAATATTAAGTTGTTACTTTAAATGGTTTTTAAGTTATGACAAAAACAAAATATGGGCAGGCGGATAGATGAAAGGGTGATTAATATAGGGCACCTGTAAATTAATTTGAGGGTGTTCCTAACAAGTCCCCGGGGCACAATTATTCATGTGGTCCAACATTCCTATAAAGTTTCATGAATGAAGGTGCAACTACTTTGGAGCTACATGATACCCAAGATTTTTCAGTGACGCGACAAACACAACTCTTATATAACTGCCTGATACCTATCTGGGGGTATACTTTATCCATACACAGAATAAACAATACAACATGTAAATGACTATCACAAGATTCCATTGCAAGCATACAAGTTTAATAGGATTTAATACATGTAAATAAACATCATGTATCTATTATTTATCTATTATTCCATCAGGCAACTTGACATTTTGGGAATACAAAGAGACCATTATTCAATACGCTGAAACTGTATTAATGCATACAATTTATTTCTTATAGAAATTGAAGAATACCAATTTACAGTGTGGTAATGTGCAGTTTAACATGCAATGTTATATTATTACTGCTTGCAGTGGACATATAACATGTGTTTTCCACCTACCAATGTTTTGCCATGATGGGAGTTTACAGTTTAGTGTATAACAGATATTTCTGAAAAACATATGCAAATGCATTACCTACATTATCTTTTAAATACTTACAACTTTAATAGTTTATCATTTGGGTGTACCGAATACCCCAGAATGCTGCCTGGACATAGAAATGGCAAATGTTTTCTTTGAAAAGAGGCCATAACTCTGTCAAACATTGGTGGATTGTTACCAAGGAAGATTTGAACTTAAACAAATGTATATATCATTTTTAAGACACTTTACCTGTCCTAAGATATCTTCCAGACACCAAGTTTTGGTGAATTCTAAGTTGAAAGAGGGCCATAATTCCGTAAAACAAGAGGCCCATGAGAGCCTTTGCTCTTCTGGCAATGGGATGTCCCTACGGTAGCTATGGTTTTAAAACAACTACATGTAGAGCAATTATACATTTGTATGAAGTTTCAGTAAATTTCATCCAATAGTTTTCAACTAATGTTGCAGACATGTGAGAAACAAACAGTAATGAGTTGATAACTCTTTCATTAGATAAGATATAGTAAAAAGTATTGAACACTGCATTTCCACTCATATTTAACCAAAGATTGTTAAAATCCATTGAGTAATTTAGAACTAAGGCTTCTGACAAGGAAAAGTAACAAAGGACAATAACACTGTCATTAGCTGAAATATCGTTATGGTTCTTGAACACTTCACTTCCTCCCATCATGCTTTCATATTGTATGAAGTTTTAAATTAAATTACATCCAGTAGTTTTCAAGTTAAGTTTCGGGCAAGGAAAAGTAACGAAGGGCAATAACTCTGAAATTAGTTGAAGTAGAGTTATGGAGCCTTACACTGCACTATCTCTCATTATGTTCTACCATTTTATGAAGTTTTATTGAATTCCATCCAGTAGTTATGACGTTATGCTCTGGACAAGGAAAACCAACCACAGGGTGACTCCAATAAACCCATTCAAATTTTGTTTGTTGGGGGCATAATAATAGTTGATACTCTATGAAGTAAATGATTTCCCTCCAAGCAAAACAGTGCCAGGTGAGGTGAAAATGGTCACAATGATGAGTACCTCCTTTAATACGGTTCCCTCCACTATACTTGTAAGCTGTGCGTGGCAACATAACACATGATAGGCATGACAGTAAAATAGCAATGACATGATACAAACAATGGTTATTTTTTTGTTCTATTAGTTTCAATAAGATAGCATACATGCAAAATGATGATCAATGATTATTAACCTAAATCCAAATATTTCATTAAATATCTTTTCAGTGCTTTATTAATAGATTCATAATGTTAAATGAGGCATTTTAATACGACAACAGTAATGAATTTAATTTGTTTACTACATATTCTGGTACATAAAATTTTACATGTACTACCTAAAATATACTTATGTACCCGTATGTTTTGTGTTTTACTACTTAATATACATGTACAAACACATTTTTAAGTGTACTTGCAAAGAAAACTTGTTGCTGACAGTGGATTAATTCCCATTAATATCTATATGTACATGTTTCTTGGTTAACCTCAAACTATGTTAAGGTCAAAGGTGATTATAAGTGTCACCTTGAGACTGTTGATGTAGGACTGCGAGTGAACCACCTTCAGGTCATTTTCTGAAGCCTCTTCTGGCTTGACGGTTGTATCATCTCGAACCATCTTGCCCTCTGTAACAATGATATACTACATGTACATGTGTAGTGTGTTATTTACATGGTTTTAGCTCTACACACAATAAAATCCAAATATGTTTAGTAAACTTGTAAACCAAAATGTCACACATTCATTATTATTGTTCAAACCTTTAAGATACTGATAAACACGCCCCCATTTTCCAGCATCAAAGGGATGAAGCTTCTCCAAGCCCAGAAATCCGATGTTGTACTCCGGCCTGTAAACTATCGGCCACTGTGTTTCCTTGATATCCAAGTATAGGTTGCATCTGTCTACTCTACAAAATGTAAAACTCATAATGCTGTTAATCAAACAATCAATGACCTCAAACTAGTCATGAAAATTCTTATGCCTGATTACTCAATTTTTTTGCTCAGATCTGCATTGCTCAAAGTTCTTTCCAGTGATTTATTCGTATGACTTTGTGTGAGTGTAAATGCCATATAAATATTATGTGTACTGTACATGAGCATTAACATTTTATTATGCATGACACAATGAACACTTAGAAAGTGATGTTTCAGTAATTTAAAAAAAAATCTTTAACAAGAACACTTTGTTAAACTTTTATTTGTGCATCAAAATCTGTTCCTTTGCTGAAGAACCTAATTGAGATTTTTCACTTATTTATTGCTAAATTAGAAAAATCCCATTCAATACACAGTTGAGAGTCACAAAAATTGCAGCAGATTGTTGGTTTTTCCTTGGTTTGGAAGCCAAAATGTTCATTGATGATATCCCTGCGACACTTTTCATTGTTTCTACAGTAATCTTGCATATCCTTTTTCATACATTGACCTGATATGTCAGAATTATTGAAGTAGAGAACTGCTTCTGCCACAGACCCTGTTCGTCCAGCACAACCAATCTCTTGAATATATGCTGAAAACAAGAGAACATTTAAGATGCACATATTAAAAGCACTATATTAAAGTATTATGTATTCAATGAACTCTGATTATGTTGTTCAATGTGGTGTTCAGAATGGTTCTAGAATCACAAGTGCCACATATATTATAATCAAACCAAACACATTATCTGTTTTTTATAAAAGGCAACAAATGAAGATGTTTGCTACAGAGTTGTTGTGATGTTGCTTTTCTGTTTGTGACATAGAAAATAACTAACTACGCAAGGACTCTATTATATATTGATTGTAGTTTTTAACGAAAATTAAAATGGCATAATTAGTAATAAAGATAACAAATTGATATATGGCTGTGAGTGTACCAGAAGTATGAAGAGTATTTTGTAAATTTACTTAAAGCGGCACACACAGATATTTACCCGATAATACCATTTTAAAATCTTTTTTTGGTTTTAGAATCAGCCAGTTTTTGCATTAATGTCTAGAAACCATTGTTATAAGACTGCTGACAAAATATCTGATTACAGGTTTTCATATGTACTGTTGTTTTTTATGCCCAAAACTCATTTTTTAAAGCTGCACACTAACAGATATACCGTTTTTACAACTTTTTTTATTTTTTGTCTTAGATATCTGCAAACCAATGATTAAAGATTGCTGACAAAAGATCAGATCGCAGATTTTTATATTTCCGTTCGAAAATTAATGTTTTATGTCCTAAACCGTTAGAAACAGTTTAAGAATTATGCATTAAACATCAATTTTTAAACTTAAATATAAAATCTGAGATCTTATTTTTGTCAGCAGTCTTATATAACTGGTTTCCATGAAGTTTTGCAAATATTGGCTCGTTCCAAGACAAAAAAATATGTGAAAACGTTCAATCTGTGAGAGTGCAGCTTTAAAGCGTTAAATATATTTTGAAAGTAAATATGGAAATTGTGATCTGATCTTTTGTTAGCTATCTCATTTCACTTGTTTACAAACATTTATGCAAACATTGGCTTATTCAAAGACAAAAAATAAAAAAAATTGTCGAAACAATATATCTGTGAGAGTGCTGCTTTAACACGAAAAATAAAGTAAACTAGCTAAAACGTATTTCTACATCTACAATTCACGGGGAAAACATGTGGGAAGGTATATATATGTCTTTTATTTAAATGTACATTAAACTTACTTTCTAAACTAGTTGGTGGTCCTGCATCTATTATCCTTTTAACGTTTTTCAAGTCTGCCCCCATTCCTAATGCAACAGATGAAATATTTATGAGCCTTATCTGACATTCTGCATTTGGTTTTTGAAGTGTTGTCAGTATCATGTTCTTCAGCTGTAACAAAGTACAGTATTTCGTTTATACAGGATCATCAGTGGATACTTTTATCTGGTCAAAAAGTTTGATAAAAATTTAAAGATATTTATTGAAATATAATTTTACAAGCTTTGTGTTTGATGAAAAGATTAATTGTTTAGATTGTAGATCAGTTCAGTTTGAAAAACGTGTACCTAATCCATACTTCATACCAATCCAAAAATCTGTATTGTATATTATAAAAATGGCAAGGATGTTATTTACTGGTATTTCACATTTATATTAATAGAAGTTATAATTGTAAACTTAAAACAACATCGATGTATTTGCTGTTAAAATAAATTATTTTGTTTTAATAAACATTGATAATCTGAAATGATCATTACTTTAATTTTATGTATTGTACAAGCCGTTTTAGTGAAATAAGACAGAATACCACAGTGGTATTCATGTCTGTCCTAAACAAATTTATATTTTGAAATGAATAAACGGTTAAAACCCAAATACAAACCTGGCCAGATTATTTTTCCATAGAAGAGTGAAACATCACCACTCGAGCATGCAATCGGAACTCCTCGGCTAGTATCAAGATATGGCCTCGGATATAATACGGGTCGTAAGAAAATAGTCCATCATGGCCGACCAAGAAGATGTTCAAACAACCAAGAGATATGTTCGACCAAAAACAGAATGAGGACCGTAACTTTTACCACTTATTTGTACCACTTATTTGTGTGTAAGTGTTATTTTTATACTTATTGTATTTTATTAAAATATAAAAATTGTTTTAAAAGAGCCCTAATGAGAAACTAAATGGAAATGTCATTAATTCTTAGTGGGTGTGGTAAAGTCTTCTTCCATTTGACAGATTCTAAGATATACATTTCATTTCATTAACTTGATTTTTTTATAATTAAAATTTACATTCTTTTAACCAAGGATGTATGGTTTATATGTCCGTGAGTGTTGGTATCGAACACCTCAATGTAATGGCACAATTGATGCCTGTTCACTAATATAGCTCTCTAAATAAATTAGATCTTCATTCAAGTGGTTTAGCAAAATGAGTTTGAACGCATAAACCATCACACATTTCTTTCACGCTGGGAGTAAGATTACTATTATTGGTCCCAGTTTCAACTTCATCGTTAAATTCTATGATATCCACCGGTGGTGGTGATGCAGAAACATTGAAAAATGCTTACAATTTTACTGTGCCAATGAAATGCAGACATTTAAATTTTAATCTCATTGTCATTTTCAGAGAGCAGTATGGTACCAGTGGTGCAACCGACTCTGAATTCCTGGCTTGTTCTAATGAAAAAAGGCGGATGAGGTAATGGTTGTGCTATTTTCGAAATTGGAACAATAATTTACCTATCAAGTATCCTATTGGTTTAAGCCCAAATGTACCTGCAAGTTTGGACAATTAATCAACAAGGATTATTATCATTAAAATATCAACATTGAAGTGGAATTTAAACATAATAACAATTTCATTTCATTTTCTTAAATTTGCCAGTAATCCAGAGCTAAAAGCTGCTCTCTCACAGATTGACGGTTCTTCTTGGTCATTCTTCAAAAGCCCTCAATTGATATCAAAGGAGTAATAAAATTAAATGTACACAAATATATATGGCTTAAAGCAATAGCAACAAATTATTTTCCAAACAATTGAAATATGTTCTTTTATGTGTGGCCTTATATGACTAAGAAGAAGTCATTTATACCAAATTTTCAATCTTGAATATGAAAGACTGTGATCTGATATTATGTCAGCAGTTTAATATCACTGGTTTCCATACATTTGCACAATAATTGCCAATTGGCTCGTTAAAAGACAAACATAAAAAGGTGGCAGAACAGTCAAACTGAGGATGCAGCTTTAAATTGGTGTTGCACTTAATATTTTGTGAATACTTTTCTGTTGTTGTACAGGCTTTTAAAATAATCTGAAAATATAATTCCCATTATTTCTGTTGTATTTTATGTTTTCTATTTTAGGCACTGGAATCCGAATGAAATCAAAAGTGTCATTGTATGAGGATTGACCTGCAATGCATGGAAATCATCTAACACAACTGCAACGCCTACCTTGGGGAAATGAGTGCAAGATGGAAACAGAGCGTTCAGTGAAACATCTTGTCATCTCAAATATTTAAAGACTCAATACTGATGTGAAGTTGCCGATAAAAATCATCTGTTGGCCTGTGATTATTAGATACACCCAGACACATATTTTAAAAGGGTAATATGATAAAGGATTTATCTACGCTTAAAGTGGTTTTCCTATATTAAGGAGGGAAGATAACTACAAAAACAGAAACAGATGGCATTGGCAGACCAAATGATGGAGAACTATTTTGTTCAGTTAATTTTTTAAGACTCTAGAAAAGCCTTTAATAGGGCACATCCTTTCAAATGCCATATTGAAAACTGGGCTCTTTAAAATGTATTTTAGGTGAAAGTGGTTTAGAGGATAAGCCTCAAATCCAAGGTTGTGAGTTCAAGCCCCTCCAAGATACTTTCTCATGACCTCAGGAAAAGGATGTCCGTACTTGTTTCTACTTCGGCAACAGAAGTAAGAGTGCTTCTGTAAGCTTCCAGCTTGCATAGCAATCTGATTAGGTATAAAATAAGATACTAGCTGAATTGCAAACAGTTTTTCCATTTGTGTTGTTTTGTTTTTCAGTCTGTTGGAATGTTTAATAGAAGTGATGAGCATTGCTTACCACAACCAATATTTATTTTCTTTATTAAGTTGAATTTAACGAACACATAACATGACTTGTGATTTTACAGATGCATGTTTATTTTGTTGTTTGTATGAGTTTATTTTCTCAAATGATGTAATAAAAGTTATTCAGAATGTCCTTTTTTTATTTGAAGAAAATGTATCGAGGCTTTGGCATAGCATAGTGTCATCATCATCATCATTGTTGTGTGCAAATAAAACATTCAAAACAATGTATTAAAAACCAAACCGTCAAGCCAAGTACTCAAAGAGGCACAAGGATATTGCTAAAGAGACCGGTTAAATATTTAGACAAATAAAATGCATAGAAAGATCTATATCTCTGACACATGGTAATGCTTTAGTCCTCTCATTGTGTGTTTATGGTTAAGACTGAGACTTAAGTATCTTGAAGACTTAAATTTGTATGGCAACTTAAAGCCATATATTATATATATGGGGATTAAATGCCAGAAAGATTGTGAAGTCTCCCAAAATACTCAATGCACCTAAAAGGGCTTGGCACAGAAATGAAAGTAAAAATGGGAGTAAAAACTAAATTATCATTAAATTTACATTGGATTGCATACAGATGGCTCTGTTATTGCTTGACTAATATTAAAAATAAAATTAAGGGATGTGTTGATAAAATTTTTCTTGTTTGCATTTTATGGAGTTGGACATTTAAGAGTCATTGTGTGAAGAGTGATCTAAAGGCTAATTATTCGAAATAGATTTAAGTATAAATAAAAAAAGGTCTGGTATACATTGCTGAAAAGCTTAGTACCAAGGCCGGGGGGAGGGGGCGTGGTTACAATTGACTGGTGCATAGCCACATGACCGTTGTATGGTACTACCAATTGAGCTTACTGGGTGGCTATAGTCACCGCCCCACCCAACCCCACAATGGCCACATAACTGTTTAGACAAAAACATTCACTTTGCAGCCCAAACCCAATAATGCTGAAGTAAAGGCATGCATGACTTTCAGCTGGTAAAGCTGACTGGCTGCCAAGCTCACACCCACCCACAACCCACAAAACTGCACAATGCAATCAATGATTTTACAGAATAGAAATGTTGTTAGAATGGCAAAGCATGGTGTGAAAAATAACACAAGCAAAGTATGACTTAAAACTTACATTTCATAGGGTAATCGTATGGCTGTTGAGAAAATGCTGACATTTAGTCCATGCATGCATTTAATCCGATGTAATGATTCATGCATGCCATGAACCGTATGATCATTTCAATTACTGTCAAGTACATTTTCTGTGTGCTCATGATTTTTCTAGAGGAAACAGAGAGCTTCATGTAAAAGGACACATCTAATTATTCATAAAACGAACATTGTTTGAGGTTACAATAAATATTTTCTCTTAAACAAGCACATTTAATTTAACACAATCCATTTCCTTGTTGTTACAATGGGCCTTCTTTACGCGGATTGAAAACGGTGTTAATCGCCGGTAGCCGCATCGCACTTTCGTATATCCTTACTACTATTTACGAGGTCTATCTCGAAGCTTGCCGGAGATGGCCGAGTTGTTACGATTGGGCTGGACCGAAAGTCAAAGTCCCCGCTATTTCCCGGACCTGGGGGACCCGTGGTTACATTTGACTGGTGCATAATGGTTTAATGGACTGAAATTCTTTAAAACGACTCACTCATGTTTTGGAACCAAAAATGAGTTTTCACAGTAATGCATCTGAAAACACTGATTTTATTCATTATCTTACTCCATGATATCGAAATTGCAGAAAAAATACAATTATTGTACAAAATATATTTTGTATGCAAACTTAAGGTGGCAAATAATTTGAAACATGGGTTTAACACTCACAATGATTTGCCACACTATTTCATTTAAAGTGCATTTTACAAAAACATAAGCGAGTCCCTTTAATGTTAAATGTATACAATACGTAAACGAAATAATTTTCACCTGACATGTCAACATTTCAGAAGTTGAGTGTGTTGCGCTGGTTTAAAAGTTAGGATAGGAGTTCTATCCAACGTTCAATGAAAAATATGGTATTCATGTTGTTATGTATACATGTACTTAGATCTTATACTACCAGTAGAAGTAAAAACATAACTTTCATAAATACTAGTATAAATGAACAAAACTGCCCAAGCTTCTTGGTCCCCCTTCATACCGGTAAACATTAGTGATTAGATGCACTTGCAGACAGTGTTGGCTAGACCAGACTGTATGATAATGCACTTGTCATGTCTCCAGTATGAAGTATTATCTGTATAAAAGGGGTGTCACTGGATACCATCCAGTTCATTGTTGCCAAGTTTAGGACACAGACAATGTATCTATAAGTTTTAAATACCGTAGTAAGGTGTTTTTACTCGATTTTTATGAACTACAAGCGTATGTAGTTTGGTTTAGTATCCGAAATTGGCATTACATTCGCATCATCCGAACACTATAACAGTAAACCAAAATGCAATTGCTTAAAAAATTAATAAATCTATGACAAAATCACTGCTGCGCTACAGTTTCAGACTTATAAGATAACTATTATTTCGTAATTTCAGCCAAACATTTATACTTTCCCCCTATCCGTTGTACTTACACTGGAGGTCGTCTTCGTCAGTGATTTGGAGGGAATGAGCTGAATTTTGACCTTTACAAAATTTAATGACATTTTACCTAAAATAACCTAAAATATATTTTTTTCTTCAGATTCAGTGCCGTGATTCATAGTTATTTATGCAAGATAGTTGGTATGAGTGACCCCTTTGATGAATCTGAAGAAGAAACAAAATATATTTTAGGTTATTTTAGGTAAAATGTCACTAAATTTTGTTAAGGTCAAAATTCAGCTCATTCCCTCCAAATCAATGTGGTCTTACGTCGTTACGACTGGAGGTCGCCATTTTTGGGCCACGCCAGGCGCATTCGGAACTCCTCGGCCATGTTTTTGAAAAAAAAAGGCCGAGGAGCTCCGAATGCGCCAGACGTATTCTTGTTGTGCAGGGTACGCTGGGAACCAGACAAATTTAATAACGTGATAAGATTTTCAGAAAATACGGGTAGGACTAAAATGCGAAATTCGGCTATTTTTGCGAAAGTAGGGTTATTTTCGCGGAAATAATAGCAAAAAAAACTTTACATTGGTGAGGTCAAATGTAGGTCACGTGGGTAAAACTAAATGCTATTTTCGCGAAATGACTTACATAAGAAAATAAATCTGTTTTTGATGAAAATAAAGTATTTTTTGCGAAAATAAGATTTTGATAAAAATCTATAAATAGGGTTTGTTTTGGCGAAGATAACATATTTGAAAAAATATAGTTAGTTTTACCCAAGTGACCTACATTTGACCTAAAAAATGTAAAGTTTATTTTGCTGTTATTTTCGCAAAAATATCCTATTTTCGTATTTCAGTCATACCCGTATTACCTGAAAATTTTAAATAACCGACATAATTAAGGAATGTTTATAATCGGATTTATTATAAAGGTAAAACACCTATCTATTCAGCGTGTTTTTTTTTTGGTTTGTGTTTGATAACTACATTTTACTTCATTTACCTCATACTATAGTTATTATGTATAAGGTTGTATCATTCGCATAACACGAAAAGGTAACCTAATTTCATGCGCAATGTCGTTTGTACATACTACAGTAAAATAGGAAGCGGAACAAGAATAAAGTCTTGATAAACTGCAGCTGTTACACACAAAGTGTTAGATTAGTACCCGATAATACAACACGTATATATAGTTCCACTTTCCATGCTAGGTGGCCACCGCTTCAATTATAAACACGCTAATTGTTGCGTTGGTATGTAAGTAACTGATGTCATTTGCAGGGACAACCTTGGATGCATGCCTCTGTTGAGACTGAAGCCTAGAACCGCTTTGCTTACTATCCAATGTAAACAATAAATATGCTGCACCTCTTACGAAACTGAAATATATATTATATCATATTAAACTTGTTTGTAGATTTTAAAACAAGACAATATTGAGAGATATCCCTTACATGACTGCGAAACAGTGGCTCCAGCTCTTTTAGGAGCTGTGTATAAAAAGGAGCCAATGACACTTCCGAGCTAGAGCAAAAAAACGGATATCATCGTAAAACGTAAGTATGACTCGTTATTTTATCTAATATCACAATTATGAGGGCTTATTTGAGAAACCGGGAATGCAGTGCCATATGAATATGTTTAATCTTCACACGTATTTGGGTTATTTTGTGAACATACTGTTTATGGAGTTATAAAACCAATTCTCCCACCAAACACATCAATGTTTACAAACGAAAGTAGAACATTTTCACCAATTTTCAGCTGAATTTCACTCGGGAATAAAAATGACCGCCTGATTACCGGAATAAGCATGTTTATACTCTTTTTTTGGGTTGAGCTGGAGCCAAAGCCAGGGAGCTGGAGCCAAAGCGTGGAGGCTGAGCCAATACGCTGTATAATAATGCATTCAACTGGTCATATTTGGATTGGTTGCAGTTTTTTATTT
Organism: Mya arenaria; assembly: GCF_026914265.1. Taxonomy (NCBI): domain Eukaryota; kingdom Metazoa; phylum Mollusca; class Bivalvia; order Myida; family Myidae; genus Mya; species Mya arenaria. The sequence goes on along the minus strand of NC_069135.1, from coordinate 3,025,958 downwards.
ATAACAAGTATTAAGATAGTGTTGTTGTTTTTTAAAATATATAATATAATTAAAATAACGAGTCATACTTACGTTTTACGATGATATCCGTTCTTTTGCTCTAGCTCGGAAGTGTCATTGGCTCCTTTTTATACACAGCTCCTAAAAGAGCTGGAGCCACTGTTTCGCATCCGTGCCTTACAAATATACGTTTCCAGCGATGGATTTCATAACAAATACGTAGTTTTAAGCGGGGTTTACAAATAGTGATACACGGATTAACACGCTGAATAATCATGATATAATACTTAAAAATAACTGAACATAGAAACTAAAAATAAATTTTCCGAAAAACATGTGACCTCCGAGAATTAACGAGAGTTTGCACTTCCGGGTTCAAACAAACTACAATATGCCGGTATCAATATTGTACTGGTCGAGATACGTCGAATGTCATGTGAAGCTTACACGAAAAAGTGAAGCAGCGGTAGAAAGCGGGAGAGTATTACGATTTTCCATCGATGAACTGAGAGTGATACAGGCAAATGTTCAGGCATCCATGAGAGATACGTCGTATTCTGCAGGTAAACAAACATCATTTTGTGTATTACACATTACTGTACTGTTATGTCTTCTTTCAATAAATGAACAGTATAACCGTGAACACTTTTATTTCTTTGTATCATGTAGTGTGAGTGTGGTAAAAAGCTGAAATTAACAATAAAGCTGATTGTAAAGAACAGAAAGACTAAAATATAAAATATAGCATTTAAAACGGTACGACTAAAATACGAAAATAACCTATTTTCGCGAAAATAGCTTTTTGACTAAAATACGAAAAATAAGGTTTTTTTATGAAAATAAAGTAAGATTTTGAAAGAAATATGAAATTAGAGTTAGTTTTGGCGAAAATAACATTTTTGACCAAAATATAGTAATTTTTTTCAAAAATAAAGTTATTTTCGCGAAAATAAGATTATGAAAGAAATATGAAAATAGAGTTATTTTTGGCGAAAAAAACATTTTTTGACAAGTATGTATTAAGTTTTTGGTATGTGACTTCATTTTCTTCAAACTTTTACATTTTCAAATCATTTAGAAGGAGAGATTAGCAAATACAAGTCGCTTTTATTTTTAATAACGTTTTTCTTTATTTGTTCCCAGTTTTAGTACAATGATGCCTTTTATTCTTGATAAACATACCAAGTTTGTAGAGTTTTGTGCTGTTCTATGTTTCTTGTTTGTTCTATGTCTTTAGCGTTTGCCCAGTGCCACTAAACCGGGTTTATGTTTAAACTTTTGCTACTGAGCATTTCAATTCCCAAATAGTCAGATTTGTTTGCTTCTGATAAAAAGCAAATGCATAATTTATTGTTTTAAGTTCATAAACATATCTTCTTTTGGCATTCATCAGAAAATAAACACATCACCACCATAATAAATAAATAAAAAGTCATTTCATCCGAATTGTCTACTTTCAGTTTCCCTTCTGGAAGTTCTGTTATTTTCCGATATTTGCGATGAAGGTCAATGTCATGTATGTAAACATATTAGTGAGGCATAACAAAGAACAGCATTGTCTATTAGTTATTTTTAATCCTTTTCTTTACTGAATAATTTACTGTTGCCTTTAAATTATTAATCCTTTTGATGACAATGACACATGTTTTGAAGAACGCTTTAATTTGTTACATCCTCTCTGATTGGATAAAAATTATAGTTTTTACCAATGAAAATCAACCTTTTATCTGACCAGTCTAATTGATATTTCTTACGCAAATTCTGTCAGTTTCAATCAAAACAATGCATGAAATGTGCCCTGCTGATTTATTAAGTGTCGCCCAATAGGTGTTGTTAAAACACACCGTCAGTTGATAATCCAATTAAGCTTCAGGACAGGAAGGGCATTATAACTGTAAACAGGCATATATATATAATTAAACCGTGTGATAAATTTGCATAATTTTAAACACATTTTTATAATTCCGGGGTATTTTCATCTCCCTCCGGGAGACTGGGGGATGGGTCGAAATTCTGGGGTATTTTTTCCTCCTCCGGGGGATATGGCATGTATGCATTAAATATTACGTGCCATTTTACGGTCAGATTTTTGAAAAATTCCTGTTCCAAAATTCCGGTTAATTTAAATATTACGCCCACTTTTACGGTCAGATTCCGTCCGTTTGGCACACAAATTCTATCTTTATATTACGTTTGGAAATTTTTACACACAGAATTTTATACAAATTCCTGTTCCGAATTTCTGGTTAATTTAAATATTACGTCCACTTTTACGGTCAGTTTCCGTGTGTTTAGCACACGTAAATCGTTCTTTATTTTCCTTAATTCTGGGCGTAATTTCCATGATTCTTTACGTAAAATTTAAAGTTTTACGTATGTTTTACGGTTGGAAAATTTCGTACAGGGGAAATCATAGCAGTGATTTATCATTTGAAATGCAATAATATGTCTCCAATAGTAAAATAACTGCTTCATAAATGTTGTTCAAATGTGGTCATCATTTGTAGATTTGTTTGCAGGTACAAGAGAGCTAGCAAAACATATATAAAATGCAGTTGGCTCAAACATCCAAAGTCAGCACCTCCAAAGACTACAGTTACAATGAATGACTTATATCCCCCAAGGCAACAAGAGTACAGGTAAAAATATTATAATTACATTATTAGTATGAAATGCTAACATAAATTTTATTGATTAACTAGAACAATTAAGATTAAATACCACGATTTGCAGATACTGCCTGACCCATCAGTCATGTTTGGTATGGTTTGAGCACGACTGGTAAAAAACTTGCCTAATTTACAACAGCAAAGAACCAAGTTGACAAAAAAAAATCTTTGGTCTGGTAAAAGCTGGAAGTCTGTATCGATGTCTTTCGAAAAATGTTCTTATCCAGGGCTCTTAAGAGGACTGTCACAGCAGACGACAGATCATTTCTATATAACTGCCAAGGGCAGTTAGGGCGTTTCACAGGTTGCGAAATTGTTGGAGTTAAATGTTGATTTTTGTTACTGTTGTACAGTTGGGATTGAAGAATATGTCTTTTTATTATTTACCATATTTTGATACTTTCATTTGTTTCTTCTGATAAAAAATGTTCTGCATTCAAAATATTTGGTCTGAACTTTGATTAAATTTTCTGAAATTGCAAATGACAAAATAATAATGTTTAGAATAATAATTAAATTAATATTGATTAACAAGGATCTTGTAAAATAATGATGTAAACATATTCACACGATTGTGTATTGTATGCATGTTATTTATGTAATAGTTAACTTTAGCAATTTTCCTTTAATTAATGAAATTTATTATTTACTATCTACTTGTAGCTTTACACTGGATTCTGTTGGAGGAACCCAAGCCGCCACAAGTTCCATTACCACTGATTGAAGATGTGTTAGTCAGCGCAGGATACCATTCATCAGAAGATCCACGCACATATTTTGGGCGATCACTTGTTCTGTCCCAGGAGAAGATCACCCAGCTAGCCTTCATGACAACCGGACGGAGGGAAAACTCCCTTTGGGCAGCCGCCAGAAAGCTGCGATTCACTGCCTCCAACTTTGGACAAATAATTGCTGCTTCCAAACGCAATCGGTAAAGCTATGGATGATAAACTAACCAATAGGTCTCTTGTAAAACTATCTTTATTATTTTTCCCTTTTATCCAAGCATTATGATAGCAATATACTTTGTATTCAGTTATATACAACTGTTAATAACATGTGTGATGTCACTTTAGTATGATAATGTATTAACAGATTATGTGCATCCCTGAAGAAACGGCTACTGAGCGCCTACAATCTTCAGAAGAAGGGCGCCTATCCAGTGGGGATTAACTCATGAGAAAAATGGGTTAGATGCATATTGCAGAACTGGAGGTGTGACATTGGTACAAACAGGTAAATATTTTAAATGTCTTTCTGATTCATGAAAAATATCCAATGATACTTATTATTGAAAATACTTAATGCTGTAAGGTACCGTAAAGTTTTGTACATTTTAATGTGATTTGGTACCTAATGACATCAACCAGTTACTGCATGTTAATATATTACACAATGCACAAATGATAATCATGTGATATGAATAATTAATTTCAAAATTGGATTCATCTTCATCTGTGTTACAAAGCTCATTTCAATGTATACATTTTAAGTTCCCACCACTTTTCATTGACCTTCATGTATATTACATTTGTATTGAGATGAAAATGATTATAATACTGTTAATGGTACTTGCTATATTCAAGAATCACTAGTCTATGTATTATTGCCGAGAATGTTTGATTGTACAGTATTGAAATATTGTACAGTATTGAAATTTAATATTAGTAGTTTGCTGATAAATAAACAAGTAAAAAAGTAGAGATTTAGCTCTCTGTGTAATGCATCAACCTTGTTATCAAGAGGTTTGTGATTTGAGCCCCAGTATGGGTACATTCATTAATTGACCAGTGTCGTTAAACCATATTGTAGCTGTTGACTGTTTATGTGTATCTAACATTGTACAGGCATTTGGCTTCATGAATCAGGCTTCCTTGGGCTTCACCTGGTGGCCGCGTTCACCTTCAAGAGAAGGAACCGCCAGTAACGTCACCAGATATCATCGAGGTGAAGTGCCCTTTCTCGGCCAAGGACATGACTATTACGGAGGCTTGTCATTCAAACAAAGACTTCTACCTAGGTATTTTCACTCATTTTTATGCCCCCTTCGAAGAAGAGGGGTATATTGCTTTGCACAGGCATGTCGGTCGGTCGGTCCGTCTGTAGACCAAAGCTTGTCCGAGTGATAACTCAACAATTCCTGGACGTATGGTCATCAAACTTCACATGAAGGTTGGGCCTGACCAGTAGATGACCCCTATTGATTTTGGGGGTCATCGGGTCAAAGGTCAAGGTCACAGTGACCTTTAACGGTAAAATAATTTTAAAGCTTGTCCGAGTGATAACTCAACAATGCCTGCACCCATGGCCCTCAAACTTGACCTGAAGGTTGGGCCTGACCAGTAGATGACCCCTATTGTTTTTGGGGGTCATCAGGCCAAAGGTCAAGGTCACAGTGACCTTGAATGGTAAAAGGTTGTCCGAGTGATAACGTGACAATGCCTGCACTTATGGCCCTCAAACTTGACTTGGAGGTTGGGCCTGACCAGTAGCTGACCCCTATTGTTTTTGGGGGTCATCAGGCCAAAGGTCAAGGTCACAGTGACCTTGAATGGTAAAAGGTTGTCCAAGTGATAACGTGACAATGCCTGCACCCATGGCCCTCAAAATTGACTTTGAGGTTGGGCCTAATCAGACATGACCCCTATTGTTTTTTGGGCTCAATGGGTCAAAGGTCAAGGTCACAGTGACCTTGAATGGTAAAAGGTTGTTCGAGTGATAACTCAACAATGCCTGCACCCATGGCCCTCAAACTTTACTTGGAGGTTGGGCCTGACCAGTAGATGACCCCTATGGTTTTGGGGGGTCATTGGGCCAAAGGTCAAGGTCACAGTGACCTTGAATGGTAAAAGGTTGTCCGATTGATAACTCAACAATGCCTGCACCCATGGCCCTCAAACTTGACTTGGAGAACTGGCCTGACCAGGAGATGACCCCTATGGTTTTGGGGGGTCATCTGGCCAAAGGTCAAGGTCACAGTGACCTGGAATGGTAAAAGGTTGTCCGATTGATAACTCGACAATGCCTGCACCCATGGCCATCAAACTTGACTTGGAGGTTGGGCCTGGCCAGAAGATGGTCCCTATTGATTTAAGGGGTCATTGGGCCAAAGGTCAAGGTCACAGTGACCTGGAATGGTAAAAGGTTATCCGAGTGATAACTTGACAATGGCTGCACCCATGGCCCTCAAACTTGACTTGGAGGTTGAGCCCAGCCAGAAGATTGTCCCTATCAATTTTAGGGGTCATTGGGCCAAAGGTCAAGGTCACAGTGACCTTGAATGATAAAAGGTTGTCCAAGTGATAACTCAACAATGCCTGCACCCATGGCCCTCAAACTTGACATGGAGGTTGGGCCTGACCAGTAGATGACCCCTATTGATTTTAGGGGTCAAAGGTCAAGGTCACAGTGACCTTGAAAGCAAACTCGACAATTCTTGGACCTATGGACATCAAACTTGACATGAAGGTTTGGCCTGCCCAGTAGATGACCCCTATCGACTTTGGGGGTCATCAGGCCAAGGTCAATGTCACAGTAACCTTTAACGCAAAAAAGTTAACAAATCTTCCCCCACTGATATCTCAACAATGCCTGAACCTATGATCATTAAACTTGACATGGATGTTAAGCCTGACCAGTAGATCACCCTTATTGATTTAGGATTCATAGAGTCAAAGGTCAAGGTCACAGTGATCTTGAATGGTAAAAGGTTGTCCGAGTGATAACTCAACAATGCCTGAACCCATGGCCTTCAAACTTGACTTGGAGTTGCATCTGACTTGTAGATGACCCCTTATGATTTAAGGGTCATCGGGTCAAAGGTCAAGGTCACAGTGACCTTGAACGAAAAAAACTTGACTTGTGATAACTTGACAATGCCTGCACCCATGGCCCTCAAACTTGACATTTAGGTTTCTGGTGACCAGCTGATGACTCTGGATTTTGAGTTCATAGAGTCAAAGGTCATGACGGTCATAACACACTTTATCCTCACACTTTAATGGTCATAATCTTAAAACAGCAACAAATCAGCTGTCATTTCGGTCCATGCATATTTCATTCAATTTTCCATATAATCCTGACAACATGGCGCTCAGGGGGGGCATAATGTTTGACAAACATCTCTTGTATTCTATAAGATGATTTTCAATATACAGTCGAAACTCGATGGCTCGATATTCTAGGGACCGGCCAAAGTACTTCCTCGTTTGTTATTGGCTAAGCTATCTCCGCAAGAGAAGGAAGAGTATTTATTGGGCATAGTTACGCACCCTAAATTTCGTAATATGACTTATTCGATTATTAGAAAATATCATTTTATTTTTTATTTATAATAAAAATACATTTATGCGAAAACAAGCAATTGTAAACAGTGGGTAACACAAACATAGCTTAAAAGTTATATCAAAATGCATAGTAATTTAGGGATTGATAACAATTAGAGACATAACTTAAAGTGATGGCATGTTTATTCAAACTGTTAAACCATTTAAATTCGATAATAATTATAATATCAGTCAAGCAATTTTTAATCGATTAGCGCCTTGTGCTAAATGAAGCCAGTCAAACAAATCAAGGTGTGAGATTCTTAACTGAACCCGCGAAAATGACATCGACCCAAGCAACCAAATCAAAGTGTGAAATTCTTGTTTGGGACTGCGAAAACGACTTCGAGCATGGAGAAACATCGACCCTCAAGATATCGAGCCATCCGATTGAAATTTATATGAACAAAGAGTAAATAAAAATCAGTCATTTTAATTTGGTTCGAGTCAACGAGGATATCGAGCCATGAGATATCGAGCCAACGAGTTTCGACTGTAAGTGAAAAATAATTTCATCTCTGGATTTTTGACACAGAAAAAGGTGGATATAAACTGTAAACACATATCACAAACTGTTAACTTGATTTATCTTATCTCTAAATGGAAGATGTTGATGCTGGTTGCTTATACCATTATATTTCAGTTAACTATCAACTACTATTATTTATTTAACTTAAAGCTGCACTGTCACAGATTTTTTGATTTTTTTTAGTTTTGTCTTGGAATGAGCCAATTGTTGCATAAATGCCAGAAAACAAGTGATGTAAGACTGCTGACAAAAGAACAGATCGCAGTTTTCATATTAACGTTTTCATAATTGATGTACTATGGCTATAAGCATTAAAAACGCTTGAAGAGAAATGAAATTTTCCGCAGTTTTCCAACCAATTGAGATCTGTTCTATAGTGAGTTATCTCTTATGACTGAATTGAAGGCATTGATTCCAAAATCAGCTGATTCTGAGACCAAAAAAGAGGTCAAAACTGTCAGTCTGTGAGAGTGCAACTTTAAGTGATCATTTTAAATGAAAATGAAACAAGCATTTGTTCATAAGACATGATCTAAAGACGGCTTTGTTTTTTCCAGACTTATCTCCAGATGGCAGGATGTGCTTGAAACGCTCACATGACTACTGGCACCAAATTCAGGGACAGCTTCATATTACTGGCACTCAGTTTTGTGATTTGGTTGTTTGGACAACGAAAGACATGCAAATTGTTAGAATATTAAAAGACAATTCTTGGGCAATTAATATGTCTTCTATGATTGATTTTTATATGTTGACATTTTTACCATCTCTTAAATAAAGATACTAGTATACTTTATTGAGTTTATTTTCTTCATGAAAATGATGAATGTAATAATGTGATAGCTGACACTGAAAATGGACCATTGTCAGAGTTTGACACTGTGCCATGATAAAAGATAAGAGATTGAGTAGTGTGTATCACATTCAATGTTAACTATCAAACACTGCTTTAACAAATTTCTGTCATCTTTGAAAACTATTTTAAAGTTCGAAAATTTGTTAATTGAATCAATTATTTTAAACAAAAGGGAAGTCCTGTGATCATTACAGAAACTCTTTTTGTACAAAAAAGCCGTATCACGTGGCGTATGCACAATTGGTGTTTTTTCTCGTTTTTAATTTGACCTTATGCACAGCAATTTGTTGTGTTACATTTGTTTGTCATAAATATAATACCGTATTTTTAACCAGGTTTTCAACAAAAACCGGGTTATTAGAATGAGGTTGTCGTTGGGCAGGCGGGCGGGCGGGCGGGCAAGCTTTGAACATTGGTTTCTGTTCAATAACTTAAGTTAGCATTGACAGATATTGATGAAACTTGGTGTGTAGGTAGCTTATGGGAAAAGCTAGCTTGGGATTGCTTTTGAGGGGGGTGGGGCTAAGGTCAAGGTCACTGTTACTAAAAATAGAAAAATGGCTTCTGCCCAATAACTTTAGTTAGCATTGATAGATATTGACGAAACTTGGTGTGTAAGTTGCTTATGTGAAGAGCTAGCTTGGGATTGCTTTTGAGTGGGGAGGGGCTATGGTCAAGGTCACTATTACTTAAAATATAAAAATGGTCAAGGTCACTGTTACTTAAAATAGAAAAATGGTTTCTGCCCAATAACTTTAGTTAGCATTGACAGATTTTAATGAAACTTGGTGTGTAGGTAGCTTATGTGAAGAGCTAGCTTGGGATGGCTTTTGAGAGGGGTTGGGCTAAGGTCAAGGTCGCCTGTTACTAAAAATAGAAAAATGGTTTCTGCCCAATAACTTAAGTTAGGATTGATAGATATTGACGAAAGTTGGTGTGTAGGTAGCTTATGTGAAGAGCTAGCTTGGGATTGCTATTGAGGGGGGAGGGGCTAAGGTCAAGCTCGCCTGTTACTAAAAATCGAAAAATGGTTTCTGCCCAATAACATAAGTTAACATTGATAGATATTGATGAAACTTAGTGTGTAGGTAGCTTATGTGAAGAGCTAGCTTCGAATTGCTTTTGAGTGGGGCGGGGCTAAGGTCAAGGTCACTATTACTAAAAATAGAAAAATGGTTTCCGCCCAATAACTTTAGTTAGGATTGACAGATATTGATGAAACTTGGTGTGTAAGTTGCTTATGTGAAGAGCTAGCTTGGGATTGCTTTTGAGTGGGGAGGGGCTAAGGTCAAGGTCACTATAACTTAAAATAGAAAAATGGTCAAGGTCACTGTTACTGTCACTGTTACTGTTAATAGAAAAATGGTTTCTGCCCAATAACTTTAGTTAGCATTGACCGATATTGATGAAACTTGGTGTGTAGCTAGCTTCACAGTGTGTCTGCTTTTGTAGCTGCTGTAAGACAGCGACTGACTGTTCATATCTGATGGCACATCTTGTATGATTTCTGTAGCATCCATAGCGATTCTAGCAGAGCTGAAATCTTCAGATGATTTTGGCATGGGACCTTTGCATTTCAGCTGGCTTGGAATTCCTACTGCCTTTAAAACGCCATAATGTAATATTTCATGCAATACAGATATGTAGGCGTTGATAACGTTAGACACAGTTGCCCTGCTGGTATTGAACCGGACAGCTAAATCTAGGTCCTTACAATTCGACCTTAGTTTCATCAAAGCCATCAGAAGTTGATCCTGAATGCTAAAGCATGTGACTGTCCAACCAGCATGATAGTTGAGGGGCCATCCTCTGAACCATGCTCGCCAGCACTTGAAAAACATCTGTTGGGAATGATGTGTACAGCAGCACCTGCAAAACAGTGAAACAATACCGTCAGTTAATTCCATGCGACTGTTGTATATTATGTTACATAAATGATGTTGGGCATTCAGTAGACATATCAATATATGAAATCTGATTGTAATTTTTCATCCGACATCGTGTTAATCCGTGTATTACTATTTGTAAACCCCGTTTTGCACATGTTTCCGTAAAAGCCGAAAAAACACGTAAGGTTCCGATTTCAGTCTGTACTCTAATACTTTTTAACAGACAGAATTTTACGGAAATGTTCGAAAATTACAATTATTTTTCGGGGAAGTGGTTCCCGGCAATCGTGTTAATTTTAATATAATGACGAATATACCGAGCTGACTCTCTTTCCGCTCTGTTTAACATTGCCAATAACAAGAATGCCAATAACAAGAACTCTTACTTTCGTTTTTGCATACATGTTGTGTCTGAGTTTGACTTTGGGGTTGGAGCGTGACCAATATCCCCTGACGTGGGACTTTTTTACTGGCCATTTCGCGGGAACCTTAATTCCTTTGTATGCCTGGGCGTATTCGAGTATGCCCAGGTATGCCCTGACTGTATCTTTAATTTAAAGATGAATTAAAAGAGTAAGATCTAGCTTCTCCATGGGTAGACGAACCGGATATGAGCTTTTATGGGAGGCAAGGGAAGACAAAAATTATGTCTTAAGATCCGAAATATTGATTTTTTTACCTGATATTTAGCTTCTTTTTGTAATTTATAATAGTAGGACACATCTAACCAAGAAGATCTAAACCTGTTATAATGGGGAATTACAAAACTTATTTAAATAAGAGGCTTAAAATCAAGGTTTAGGCTGATGTTACTGAATACTGTTTGTAACATTGCGACAGGTAAAAATTTGGAGCGACAGGTAAATTTTCAGTGTATTGGTTCAACTTAACTAGCCTTATTCAAGTCATCGATCAGCCAACATATTCAAAAACATATATCAAAGCAAGACATAGGTACAAGGTATTTCGAAATCAGGCAAGTTGCTTCTGCAGTCTGCTTGCTTTGAATGACAGCTTCGCAAAACATATATGTTGACCTTGTCACAGTTGTCTGTGTCCAGTATTTATAGCATGCAACCATGCTATATGTGAGAACAGAATTAGAAGAGTGTTACTTTCCTGTGCGACATACCTTAGAGCGTCGACCTCATCTGACCCCGTCAGTTGTTAAGTTACATCGATTAAAGTGGAGAAATACTAATAACGAAATAGCTAAATATTGAGGTTTATGATTATAGTAAGCAAGTTAACTGCTATACGACTTTAAAATGTAAAACGTTTACATTGCGGGTTTAAATCAAAGCACTGAAAGTGCTGAGGGATGGTACTGCTGAATGTTGGCAGCATCAATGTAACAATTGGTAGTGTAAATATATGTAATAAGGATTTGAACCATACACAAATACAAATCTGTAACATCAATTGATGTTTTATGGCATTATTAAAAATCTGGAACGATAACTTTTTCACAAAGGCTAAAACAACAACTTAAATGTTCGTCTTAATAATAAATTAAAAACATGAAATATAGAAGTGCATACCTTTATGAATTTATTGGACAAATGATTTTCCAGAACAATTCAAAACATAACAGGCAAACACATAGACCACTGTGATAGACCAATGCCTCAACAACCACAGACCAGTTCAATTTGTAAAACAACATTAACAAATTCACACAAAGCATAATTTACAGTGTATATATATCAGAGTGATAAATAACGTAATTTATGCTACGTCGGAAGCAACAATTTGTTTAAAATGAAGACTTAAATCAAAGATAAATTTTATTTCACTACATCATTGTAAATAAAACAATGAACAGTCTATGCCGCTCAAGGAGCCCCTCCTTCGTTCCATTACTAAAGGCAGATAAGGCAATACATTTCATCAAACAATGACAAACCGGTTTCCAAAATAATGTTTTGACAGTGATCTAGCCTCTGTCAGAAGGCCATAATGTGAAAAGGTTTGTTGAAGCATTTTAAGAAACTAAAATCTCAATTGAACTCTGGTGTTTGTTTATTGATCTATATGAGATTGAAAATGAGTCAATTCACAACTGCTAGAAAAGAGCCAATCTTTAACAAACAATGAAAATGAGTCAATTCACAACTGCTAGAAAAGAGCCAATCTTTAACAAACAATCATACCAGAGTTTATTAGATTAATTGCAGTTGAATGGAAGGCTTACTTGAATATATGACAACAATGAAGTTATTATTAAAGAATTAATGACTGTTGACAGGTGAGGTGTGCTGAAGTTATTGACATAAAATTATTCATTTCTGGCAGTACACAATGAGTACCATTTGGATATCAGCCCTTGTCTGTTTAATTTCTGTGAATTGACAAAACAGAAAATCATGATTTCTAGTAGTTTTTACTTGAATATTCAGATGTTTAAGAAAAGGTAAGGCTTGGGGTCATGGTGGATGCAACACGAAAGCTATATCACAAGATTGATTTTATGAAACTTAAAAAATATTTTACCATAGCAATTGAGCAAATGCACAATTTATTTTTAACAAGAGGGCCCTGAAGGTCCTATATCGCTCGCCTGATCCAATTCGAGTGTGACATACACTTCATAAACATAAACATTCCGACATAGTTACATGGTGATCAAAGAGAGAATGTAACCTCTACAGTGTTTACAAAGTTTTTCAATGATTTGACCCTAGTGGCCTGGTTTTTGACCTCTGATAACCCAGTTTCAATCTCTACCTATAGATCATCAAGAATAACATTCTAACCAAGTTCCATGAACATATGGTCATAAATGTGGCCTCTAGAGTGTTAACTTGCTTTTCCTATTATTTGACCTGGTGACCTAGTTTTTGACTGCACATGACCAAGATTCGAACTTGGCCTAGAGCTAATCAATATAAACATTCTGACTTTACTGAACACACAGTCATATCGTGACCTCTATAGAGTGCTAATAAGCTTTTTCTATGATTTGACCTTATGACCTAGTTTTTGACTACACCTGACCCGGATTCAAACTTGACTGAGATTATTAATATAAACATTCTGACCAACTTTCATGAATATACAGTTACAAATGTGACCTCTACAGTGTTAAAAAGCTTTTCCTTAAATTTGACCTGGTGATCTTGTTTTGACCGCACGTGACCCAGATTCGAACTTGGCTTAGAGCTAATCAATATAAACATTCTGACTAAGTTTCATTAACATAAAGTCATGAATCTGACCTCTAGAGTGCTAACAAGCTTTTCCTATGATTTGACCTAATAACCTAGTTTTTGACCGCACATGATAAAGATTTAAACCTGTCTAAGAGATTATTAATATAAACATTCTGACCAACTTTCATGAAGAAACATTTATAAATGTGACCTCTAGATTGTTAACAAGCTCTTCCTTAAATTTTACCTGGTGACCTAGTTTTTGACTGCACATGACCAAGATTCGAACTTGGCCTAAAGCTAATCATATATACTTTCTGACTAAGTTTCATGAACATACTGTCATAAATGTGACCTCTAGAGTGCTTACAAGCTTTTCCTATGATTTGACCTGGTAACCTAGTTTTTGACCGCACATGACCCGGATTTAAACTTGACTAAGATTATTAATATAAACATTCTGACCAACTTCCATAAATATACAGTTATAAATGTGACCTCTGGAGTGTTAACCAGCTTTTCCTTCAATTTGACCTGGTGACCTAGTTTTTGACTGCACATGACCCAGATTCAAACTTGACCTAGAAATTATTAATATTAACATTCTGACCAAGTTTCCTGAAGATAGTCATACATGTGACCTTTACATTGTTAAAAAGCTTTTCATTTAATTTGACCTGGTGACTTATTTTTAACCCTAGATGACCCAATATCGATCTCGTCCAAGGTTTTATTGAAGGTAACATTCTGACCAAGTTTCATTAAGATTGTGCCCAAATCGTGACCTCTAGAGTGTAAACAGTCAAATTGTTGACGACGGACACAGGGCGATCACAATAGCTCACTTCGTGTACTGACTATCGGGTTCATAAATAATAATACCTGTTCTGACAGCAACCACATAACACATACATGTATCATTACATATGAGGCAAAGAATGGGTCGGAGGCTTGCAAAGAAATTTAGATACAGATTTTCCTGAATGAAAAGATACAGCTGACAATTATCAAATACTACGTGAAGAACTAGAAAGTATACCCATCATAATAATCTATTGAGTAACATTTATATTAGACAAGAGAACCATGAAATGAGATCAAAACTTAATCATTAGTGGTTTAGTTATGTGCAATCAATTAAATATACATGATACAATTGAAAGAACAATACAAGTTGATATACTTGCAGCGATTTGTACAAACAAATTTCAAAACACATATAGTAATAGTGAATATTTCCAGTTTTTAGAAATAATGTTATTGAAGTTAAATTTCATGTATTTTCAGGTTAAGAGGTTCTCTTTGTTGGTGAAAATCCTATTATTTCATATTGTAAACAAATGAAATGTTTTTTCGAAAGCAATTTCATTACTGAAGTGCCTTTGTAGTATGTTTTCTAAAACTTGACAAAAAATTATGTTGTGAGAAGCTGTTATATAAATGATATGCAGAGAATTGAAAGTTCAAAATGTCAACAGGCTTATTTTGATAATGTTAAGAACTAAACTGTTCACGACTAAATGTCCAAGCACACATTAAATATGTGTTTATGACTAAAGTTGGTCTCATTCCAAGCGGTTAAGTTCTATTTTGACGAAGCTGCTGTCAGATATCAGAACAGTCTGAACAGTTTTATTTAAGATGCAATTGAACACTCCCATCTGCTGTCAGTTGATCAAAATGTAGGAAGGGTAAGGAAGCAAAATCAGTTCCATGGAAACAGTCAGCCTTGTGACATAAGCCAAATGTAACTCCAGTCTGCAGTAGGTTGACGACCTTGATGCTCTCTTTGGTCTCTTTAACTCAGGTTTTATGCAAATGTTCACACATACTATTATTAGATTTTAATCTTGAACATTCCGTGTACATAGTAGTACAATTATTTTGATTTGTTAATTTAGTACTGCGCCATTTTAATGATATTTCATGTAAACAAATATATTTATTTTAGTTGAATGGAAATTTAAGGTATGACCTGGCAGGGGTGAACTGATGGCTATAGCAGATACAATATAGTAGCTCCATCAATGCAGAAAATATGTTTAGAATGATTTTGAGCTGGCTAAACAAATTTTTTAATTACCTGTATATTGTGTGTAAAAGGTGATGTGAATGAGTTGTGGGTGTTTGCAACGTCATCATTTATGCACGACATCTGTACGTCTCTAGTCCTCCCATTTCTCTGTCTACAGCATGAAGCATGATTGTCACATCCACATTGTATACCTTCTCATTATGTGCTGAGCTTCAACCTGCATATATAAAAGGAAATAAAAAATAACCTGCGTAATTTACATTTACTGTTCAGAAACGCAGTATATGCAAAACTAAAAAAGTTATGGCCTTGAAATTGACCTTGTTTTCGATTGGTCGGGCCCAGCGAAAATCCAATCGAAAACAAGGTCAACTTCAAGGCCATCAGCCAGGCGCTTGCAAACATAAATGGCCGATATTGACAGAAAGTAATTAGCGGAAAGTTGTTTTTACTGAGTTTGGATGATAAACACAAGAAAGGTTGGTTTTTATTGATGCATTTACCAAACTTTGTTTGTATATGTTAGGAACAGTCGATGAATAGTCGCTATATGCCACCGTAACATGCTCTTGACTCTGATCACACTGTTTTACATTGGGTTCTATAAACTTTTCCGACCTGGGAAAATCGCACTGACAGGAATGATTGTTTGCTCGATTCTTTTTTATTTCCGAAAGAAGTGTCAAGTATTGTATATCATTACAAAGGTTATGGATAGGGCTTTTCAAAAATGTACAGAATGTTTAGATTCCGACGGTGGTGAAAAAGAAACGGAGATCAAAATTGACTTACCTGATTTTGGGCACGTCCGGAGTGCCGGTCCTTTCTCTATTGATAGTATAAGTGACCAGGTTTTTGTCCGAAATTGTTGTCTTTTGTCAATTTTTGGTCATATAATGACTTAATATGTCATTTTTGACGAAACACTGAGTCAAATTCCTGTGGTCTGTGTCAGTCAACTTTCATTTTATTTTAAAGGTAAACAATGTGTTTTAATGCATTAAATGCTTGTTTTGTGCAAAATAAATTTTCACTTACATGGTTAAATATGAATTCAAACCTTTATGATCAATTTCAGCCATAAAATACTTCACTTAATACAATTTTAATACTTTTCAAACACACCTGTTTTTTGCACAAACCCGTTTAGACGTTCGGGATTGGAAGAATCCTGTATAATGCACCAGTCAATTGTAACCACGCCCCCCCCGGTCCGGGGATAGCCGGAGAAAAGGGCCGGGCAAGGTGGCCCCGCAGGGCCGGGTGACCGCGGTGGTTTTGTCTTAGCGCCAAATTTGACGGAGATTGGGCCGTATATATAGTCTCTGGGGTGCAGGGGCACTTGGCCAGGGTTTTAACATCATTTCGTCCCAGCAGGACTGGGATTGTACCCGGGGTTGGCTGGACCGAAAGTCAAAGTCCCCGCTATTCCCCGGACCTGGGGGGCCGTGGTTACAATTGACTGGTGCATAACACGTCTACTGGTCTATTATTTTAGACTAATGTACAAGTTAGCATATCTTACAAAGAAACCTGCAACAACAGCATATTAAAAATATCACAAACACTGATGTAAACATTTTTTAAACACAATTTCAATCAAAATCTACTTCAGACTGTAAACAAAATAGGATTTACTCAATAATAAATACATAGCACAATCTTGACCTGCTTTCTACACACGGCAAATTGCCTTTGTTATTGCAGTTAACGTATCTAAATCATGTTATACCGTCTGTAATGGTAATATAAACCGGTTGGCTACATATGTTTTACCAAACTAATGGGTTTATAATAAGCCAGCTCATATATTGATACTTACTTAAGACTAAAATACGACATCATCAGTCTGCTTTCTCAAACCGTTCACGAACATCATAACAACATGGCGGTACGAATACGATTATTACTGAACGAAAATCAAACGACGAACTTAAATTAATTTTGTACAAAAGTAACTTTCCATAAACTAAAGCTGAAAGATAGATTGAAGAATTATAATCATTTTATCAATTTTATACAATATGTATTCTTAATGACCGTGATAAAATAATGAATAGCAAACCTTTTTCGTTCTGAAATTTTGGGGTTAATTATTAAAGGTCATAAATGATCATGATCGAGGTGTGAAAAGAAGTACCATGTGCGTATTCATTAATCTTTTTTGAACATTGAATAAATATGTTACTCCCGAGTTTGAACAAAATTGAAACAGCAGTTGTATGACCAGTTTTCTATTCTGAATAAGATTTCGTCTTTAACTTTCATTACCGATACAATGCGTGTTCAGAATATCAGATATCTCGCTTCGCGTATAGAAAATATTTCTGAGTGATGTGACGGTGTATAATGCTGGGTATAGTTTACGCTTGCTGTTGTATTCAGCTTTGAATGCGAGAACCAATTGATGCACGCCTGTCGAAAAGTAGCATCAACTTTATTTTTGCCGTATATTCCTAATGGCACATCAAAATATCATCCGATCTCCTACAAATGGACTATATTAAATCATGCAGTTACTTTGTAGCTTTGTTTCAGGTTTTCGATCAAAACATATTCGTCGTTGTCTGTCAGAACATTTACTGTTATTGTTACGTAATTGGGTCTTATTCAGGGTAACTGGACCATTCGGCAACAAGGTAATTCGGCCTAGTCAATTCTGCACCAACACATTCGGCCCTTAATTTACTCGGCACCATCAAGCTTAGTCAATTCGGCACATAATTCAAATTATCTTTAACTCAACTTTTCTCACTTTCAGTCGTTATATAAAAAATATGCGGTTATATAAATTAAAAAAAAAAAAAACTTTTCACAAATGATTCGGTCATCCAATTTGGGTATCATATATCACTTATTCAGTAATAACAAATGTCCCAAGATTACTGCCATATGTACATCTGGTCCTCTTTGTCCACACAAACTATTTTGTTTTGTTTTTTTTCTATATCTTTTTTTTACCTTTAAATTATTTCAGCACTTCGGAGTTTTAACAACATCAAACGTATGCATTTGTTCATTTGAGGATATTTTGCTTCTTAATTTTTGAACTAAAATTTGTGTCAGTAAAACGCGTACGCTGTGGGCTTTGTACTAATTACAAGACACGTTCATTGTCAAAAATTAAAATCGATATTTAAAATCAATTCATAATAAAAAATAGTCATTTTCAAATACAATTGTGAGTAAACAATTGAATAAACATGAACGTTTGTAAAGATTGGGTCTTGAATTGATCTTCCCTAAAGGCGTAAATTTTTACGTGTAGCGATTCTCCAATAATTGACGCAATTTTGAAAAAATCCTGTCTCCAACATTACTAGAGCTATAAAATGTACAACTGAGCTTAAACACATCTAATTAAGAGTTAAATAAGTACTTTGAGATGTTTTTAGCTGCTTAGCCTAAATTTTGTAGTTGAAATACTCGACGATTATCTTTTAGATTTATCTGATAAACGATTATAACCACAAAAACCTGCTGTCGCTTGTCCCATTAAAGATATTTTTAAATAATAAAAACAAACTGTTTCAGTGTTTTCAGACGATTTTTCGTATAAAATCAATGAAGTACCCATATATGATTAGGAATTGCAGCAAAAGTTTTAGCAAGAGATCAATATTTTCCGCAAATCTTATCAAATAGGGTTGTCGCCGAAATGTGACTATGCTACCGTAACGATTTTAAACTGGAATACAACAATCTTAAAGTGTGTTATATTCTTTTAAATCCGTATCCAATATAATGTCCGAATACCATATTTGGACTAAAATTTATAAATAAAACTCCTACGGTAAAACAATTTAACACAAATGATTTTATTTTAGAAAATACGAATGTCGCATTTAAAATGCTATGCCTCCGTAACGGCCGTATGTACTCCAATGTACTTTATATAAATCAAATATAGATTGAAAAATACTGATTTGTATTTCTTGAAATGAAACAGAGTAAAATAAATGCTATCGGCATACAAAAGTGACCAGTGTGTCCCGCAGAAGCCTTATTTCACTATGTTTCCGTAACGACTATTTTCCGTAACGAATCGATTATCATAAATGCGGTACAGTATTTGGTTCAAATAACCGCGAGACTGTTTACCTCTTCACGGCCTCCGCTGAAACGTCATTATTATGTCTGCCAAAAAATTGTAAATCGACTTTTTGTGATAAAATACGGTAAATAAAGGTAAGTGAAAATCACTGTACTTTTTTGTATTATGTTAATGTTCAATATATTTTACTTGTATAAGCAGTTTTACTGGTGAATGCGATTGCAAACATTATTTGCAGAAAAGAAAAGGGTTGGAAGTCGTAAGTTGACGATTTTTATATAAAATTTTACCCGTTTCAAATATCCGTAACGGAACATAGGTTTATTGTGACATCATAAATTGATGTGATATATGCATTTTATCCATAAGTAGTTGACAATTTAAAATATATTATTGGTTTTAGACATGGAATAAATTTTAATGACAAAAGAGAGCACCGATAAACCAACAGCCACAACAAAAATGTTACGGAAGCATAGTATTTTACTAGGTTTTTGTCCACCGTAAAACTAATATTCAGAATGTTTATTAAACAGGTTCAAATGAGTTTTTCATGAGTAAGATGTATGAAAATGTTGTTCAATATGACCTGGAAATCTAACATGTTTTGCATTGTGCATTGTAAAGTTGCAGCTTTCCGTTACGGAACATAGCAAATTTGTTACGGAACATAGTACTAATAAATGCTCTGTTTAGAATGAATTTTTTAATTGTACAATCCCCAAATAAAATCGTAATGTTTTTTAAATTATTTAACAGTTTATTTATGATAATGATGACAATGATAATAGTTATAATGATCATTATATTGAAGTTAATAATGATGATGATGAATCATGATTTAAAAAGTTAATATGATTATTAATACTAAGTTTAAAAATTGCACTGGTTTTCTATTTCAGAAGGGCACTATCAAATGCCGAAAGACAACGAAAATGGAGACAAAGGCAGAGAGAGGAAAACTACGAATCATACTTAAGAAAAGAGAGAAGAAGAAAAGAGAAAAAGTATGTCCCATCTGATGAGTTATCTGCTGAAAAGAAAGAGCAACGGCGACAAAATTGTAGAGAGGACTACAAGAAACATAATATAAGAAAAAAGAAGAAAGCAAATAAGTCAAGTGAACACCAAAAGGTTTCTACTAGGACCTCTGAAAGTTTAAAGTTAAAAACTTTTTTGTGGAAATAAGGGATTAGGAGTAAAGAGAAGGTACACCAAACACTACGAAAGGCTTACAGGGATCTCGACGGACTAAGAGATAAACGTGAAAAGCTGAAAAAGCTGCAGAAACGAGTAGAAAGAGAACATCAACAAGAAAATCATCTACTTCTGGAGAGAGCATACATGCAACCCCAAGGTCAAAACCAGCTTTCATGCTTAAGAAAGCAGGCATAAATGTAAAAAAGAGAAGTGCTGTTCGTAAAAGGTTAATTTTTGGGAATGCAGTGATTGATGCAATCAGGGAAAGTGCTAGAAAGAAGAAAACAAAGAAAGACATTCATTTTCAAATATTGCATCAACAAGATCAGCGAAGAAACGATATGCAGGCTGATCAGGCTCCATGCTGGTCGTAAAGCCACTTATGGTTTTCTAATGGCACAGCTCATATATATATATATATCCCTGTTGTTGTTGTTGTTGTTGTTGTTGTTGTTAACAGTTACTTATGGTTTCTTAGATTATATGAAATTGTGACAATGATGCTTCAATGAAGCTTAAACGGCTAACCAAAAACATTATTTTTTTTGAATGCATTGTTCACACATTTGCAACATTTACAGTCACCTATGTTCCGTAACAGAATGTAATTATGTTCCGTAACAGAATGTAATTACTGTTGGTTAAACATTTGTGTAGCAACAGTTGTCTGGCAACGTTACATTAATTAAAAGTTATGCTTTAATTGTGTTCTGCTTCTATCAAAATATAAATTGACCACCTTCATGACAGTTCTTGTTTGTGGATTACATCTAAACAATGGCATTTTTTTTAAATCTTTGCTTATACAAGCTTTTTACATCCCGAATATACAAGTTTCAGAAAGAGATATGGTAT
The DNA here is from genome assembly GCF_026914265.1 of Mya arenaria. NCBI lineage: Eukaryota > Metazoa > Mollusca > Bivalvia > Myida > Myidae > Mya > Mya arenaria. Next base: position 3,004,394 of record NC_069135.1, on the reverse strand, counting down.
ATACTATTGTTATTAAAGTTAACCATTGGTCTTTATCTTCCCAATACCTATGAATCAAATCATTCAATCTAAAGTGTTAGTAAAATAGTATTTCCAAAGATAGTCCGATGATTAATATATGTTCCGTAACGACGCGTTTTAGTAGGTAACTTCATAAGGTTTTCGTAGACAAACGGAGTGAATGGTGTGGGTTAAATTTGTACACAGTTTGTCAGAGGTATTGAACTTTAATATCAAAGTAAAGAAATCGTTATATAAGAAAGTCAGAAAAAAATTAATTTTGCCCCAAATGTGTGCCAATTACGGGAGAACGAATTTATTTCGTAACGCCAAATGGATCCGAAATGAACGGGTATAAAGACATTAAACAATGTTTAATATTTTTCTCCACTTCGATATATCTTACATTGATTTGAATTTTGTTAGTAAATTAGAACAGATGTAAGCGAACATTTGGCATTTAAAAACCTAAGAGGTATACTGAAATGCTATTTCTTTTTTTCAAAATGAGGGCATTTTCTTCTTTTAAAACAAATTTATTGAATATATAAAACTTTAGTTGTACAAAAACATAAAATAAAGCCCTCGGGGCAATTATTCCTTCCACTTGGGCAATTATTAACCAAAAGCCATGGTCAACCATGTGTAGCCCTGTGGATATTTCAGCATTTAGTAAAAAGTGTTGTCTGCTCCAGTTCTCATATTTTGTGTTGACTGCTACCTTTCCCCCCTGATATTTGAGGTTTTTGTGAGAATAGCAATCTGCCAGGATTGCAGCTTTTGGCGCACTTTTAGAGCTTTATTATTTTAACTAGTTCCTGGAAGTATTTCCATGTTTGGTATGTATTAAATGAATTCAAGAGTGTTATTCTTTTAATTGCAATATGTTGTATTGGCTGTGCATTCTGTATTTTTGGAAGGTTTGGTAAATTCTGTTCTATCACAGTATTTCAAGATAGCAGCTCTTTTAAGTAACCCTTTGCATGTGTTTCACTGTGTTCATAATTGTTTACAGTAGTAACCACAGTGACCAGATTAACAGACACCATGGGTGAGAGAGAGACATGTATACAGTGAGAACACTCAGTTCCATAAACTTGTAAGTGTATCTGTAGTTGTTGATGTCATACATGTTTTATTGTTGTTGCCATTACTGTATTATCTTTGTAGGAAATGTTATTTATCTCATTAGTCGTTTGTTAATACGGGCCACTAAGCACATGATTATTGTATGAGATAAACCTTTTCTTTAACCTTTTGTAATAACTAAATGTGATGATGCATTTAACTGATTACTGTTCATATTATATTTCAGTGTGTTGCTTCGTGCTTCGTGCTTCGTGCTTCATGTTGATTCATGATTTATCTGTATAGAAACGAAGAGAGTAAACTATGGAAAACAGCTTTTGTTAGTTATACACACTAGGACATAAAACGAACCTCGACCGGCTTGGTCTTATACTCACTATAACTATATGACCTTAATAAAGGTCAGGGTAAAGGCCAGACCATTATAATGGCGCCCAACGTGATTTATTGTGAAAAGTGTGTTTTTCATATGGATTAGATAGAGTGAAATTTGTGTGGACTACAGATCAACTGCCACTGTTGTAAACATAACTATAGTTTTAAACCTGCAGATATCAGGATTTAACCAATACACAATTTGACAAACATGCCATGCATGGAATTTAAATTTGGATTTAAATGTTAATGGATCTATTGGACATTCGTTGAGATGCAACATACCGAGGAAGCCAGCACATTCCCAAGATTGACCCATGTGTACGTTAGAATTCGGATGGATATATGGAATGCCAAGGATGACATTCAGGGAAGCAGGGACCAAACCAGGATATACCGGAAATGATGAACATTTGTTGTGTGAAATGACATGTAGTGACACTTGTGTTTAGTGGCCATTGTGAGAGACTTGCTGTGTTTCTGGTTTTGGATTTTGTGAGTACCATATTTTGCCTAAAATGCTTAGAACTTGCAATTTAATTTCTATTTTGCATTTTAAATAAATAACAAATTGCAGATTCTGGTATTTTATATGATTTCTGTGAGATTTTGATTCTGTAAAGTAAGAGAGAGATTTCACTTGCATGAATAATAATCTGGTAAAGGTATTTAATTACTAATTAATCCCTTCCTCATAAGTGCATTTTAATATTTTAAATATTCACCACAAATGTTACTCATTTAAAGTGCTGCTTTTGAAAATATTGTGAAGACCTATTTGTTTACATTAATCAGCTGTTCCAATACATTGCCAGTACAACATATATTGATCTTGACCTAGTTTGAGACCTCTGAGTGCATACAGGTGTAAATTCCTAAATCAAGGTTATTGTGCAATATTCAAGGTTTAGGAGATTCATTTCCTTCTGCATTTATTTTGTACTTGATTACTTTTGTCATTTTTTGGATGTGTTCATTGAAATTAAGAGGTTAAAATTGGAACTATTTCTTTTACCTGTACGGGACTTGTTTAGATTGAATCATTGAAAATTACTACGCCATTCATACGGCATGTGACTAACATTCTTGTCATGTGATCAGGGATTCTATTTATTATCGTTGCTCTCATTGGTTGATTGTGGAGTTATCCCTCTGTGACATCATTGATATGTACCGTCATGTGACACTATCATGTGATATTCTTACACCGTAGTATAGTTAGATAAATACATGTAGTAAACTTTAGAAAAGTAGTACTTGACATTAGATAAATGTAGATTGATAGTATTTGTGTTTTATAGTTAATTAATCAAAGACTATTGTAGTATTTAGAAAGACACGTAGCAATTAGGTGCATAAGTGGCTGTTAAATTAGCCAAATTAATAAGACATTTATTTATTTGAACTTAGAAACATTTTTTTTTGTACTCAAATGATTTTATTTGAACTTAGAAATATTTTTTGGTACTATAATGATTTCATTCAAAATAAACATTGTTTTGAGTGAATTGTAGAAATTTATCATTGTATTTTAAATAAATTTAAAATACTTTGATGGTACAAATACACAAAGAAAACATGTACATGTACAATTATTAATATTATTATAAATAATAATATTCATAATATTTTATTTGCAAATACACAGTGACAGAAATAAATTTGACTTATATAATTTATTATTCTTTGCGAGGAAAGTGGTAAAATTAAATTGAATATTTAACCGGTTATAGATTTGTATGTAATGTGAAAGCTGCTTTTGATGGAAAGAGAAACAAGACAATCTAAAGACTAAATAGTTATGAGTTGTCATGATTTGGTTTGTTTGAATTAAAGGTACACCTTTAGTGTTGAAGTGAATGAAATTAAAGGGACAGTTTAGAATTTCAGGTGAATTAAAGGCACAGTATGAACACGTGTGTGAATTAGAGGGACAGTATTGATCATCCATGTTGAATTAAGTTAAAGGGACAGTATTGAACATTGTGTGAGTTAAAGGGACGGCATGACAGTTCGGGTTGAATTGAATTAAAGGGACATTACAAGTTGAAATGCTTGAATGAGTTGTCTGATATGTGCATTGGCATTCACCATTGTGTATTGAAAATATAATAAGAGAACACTTATAGTGAAGCAAAGTGGAGTTGAATAGATACCAACTTATGGATGGAATATATGAGTTTATGATACATTGTGATGGTGTGAAATTGGGAGTCATGATATTGTGAAAATAGATTATTGATTATTCAGACGCAGTGATTAAGGATTTTGAATCTACTCATTATCACCGGAGTTTGACTGATTGTGTGAAGTGAAACTATGGTGTACGTTAGGGACACTTATGAAGTGAATTGTGAATTTCATTTTGGAAACTGAGTTTATTTGAAGTGATTTGTGAAATGAGATCATAGTTGGTGCAGCAGTTGTGCCGTTTGGATTTATTAGTGTGAATTTTACATTTTTAATTTGTGTGTGTGGTGAAAGCATGGTCTTGTGTTGAAGACTTAGTGATGAGAAGTGGTACCTATTGTGATTTGAAATAATTGTATGGTGCTACATATGGAACATAATTCATTAAGTAGTGATTGATCAAGTGAATTATTTGATCTTTGGGTGATGAATTAAGTGCTAAACATGCAAATATTGTGATTATTTGTAGTGAAAAGTGACAAGTGAACACTTGCGTGTGAACATAGTTGAATTATGGAAGTGATTTGTGTGCTTAAAAGAACATTTTGACACTGGGACATTGTAACTTTAGTGTTAAACAGTGATAAGTGATACTTGTGATTAAGCTTTGTGAATGTTAGTGCATTAGTGAACTTAGTTCAGAATGGCAGAATTTGTTGATGAAGACAGCGATATGGAGTGGGAGCATGAGACCTACCTGTACCCGCCATTATCCACATTCAGCGGAAATGAGTCGGACAGTGATGTCAATTGGGATACATTTAAATTTGAAGTTGAGATGTTGGTGGAAAGTAATGCCTATAGTGAAAATGAGATACTTATGAGTATACGGAAATCATTGAAAGGCGAGGCATTTGATATAATGAGATTTCTGGGTGTGAATGCAACTGTTAAAGAAGTTTTGGTGAGGTTAGACAGTAACTATGGAAGTTTGGAAAGCCGAGTAGAGGTATTAAGAGATTTTTACTCATTGGATCAGGGTGCAGAAGAATCAGTGTCTAGGTTTTGCGCAAGAGCTGAGTATTTGTTTTATAAGGCAATAAAACTTGATGGTTTGAAACAAAGTGATACTGAAATTTTGAAAAGAACTGTGCATAAAGGTTTAAAAAGAGATATTAGGCATCTTTCATTCTACAAGCTGGACACTGTACAAGATTATGATACATTTGTTTTAGAGTTAAGACGTCTTGAGCTGGACTTAGAAAGAGATAAGAAAGTGGAAACGGAATCAAACATATATAGTAACTCGGCACAAGAAGTTGATAGTGAACCTGAAGTGAATGAATTAGTTAAAAATTTATATCATAGAATTGAAATTTTAGAAAAGGAGAGAGAAAGTGGCTATTCAGCAAATACTTACAGTTTTGGAAGAAATTATAGAAGATACAAACCCCATTATGATAGAAGAAGGCCACAGTTTTACCCAAGAAGGCCAACATATACTCATTCATTTGCGCCTGCCTGTTACCAATGCAATAAAAAGGGCCACATTGCAAAGGACTGCCCGATAATAGTGTCCAAGCCCATAGTAAATAATCTGAACAAGACGAAGAGGGATACTCAGCTAGTAGGAGACACGAATGAAACAGATGTAAAAGTAAATGGCATAACAGCTAAAGCACTTATTGACACTGGAAGCTGCGTGAGTGTTATGTCGAAGGCATTTTATGACAGTCATCTCAGCCACATTATAATTGAGCCAGTGAATGAGGTTTTGAACGTGGAATGTGCCAATGGTGAGAACTTGCCGTATGAGGGCTGCATTGAAGTGGAGTTAGATGCTGGACAAGGACTACAGTCAGCAGAGACACAGCCTTGTTTATTTCTTGTCAGTAAAAATACTCAGTACTCTGACAAAACTCCACTGATACTTGGAACTAACATCCTCAACATACTTCTGGAAGGATGCAAGTTAAATTTTGGCGAACAATTCTTACAAAAGGCCAAGCTTCATATGCCATGGTATTTATCCTTCAGATGTATAGTTATCAGAGAACGGGAGCTGAAACGAAGGAAGAATCGTATAGCTGTCATCAGATCTGTCAACCAGAGAGTTATATTGAAGCCAAATGAGAGCCTTGACATTGAGTGTTACACAGACAAGGAATTGGAATATCATAACACTACTGCTCTTATTCATGAAGCTGATGATACCTACCTGCCTGACTTTGTGGACATTACACCTGGAATAATATACTATGAATTTAAGAAGAATAAGCCAGTAACAGTAAACATTTCAAACCTCACCACCAACACCATATCCATCGCTCCAAGATCTATAATTTGTGAACTTCAACCAGTTACAATTGATAATGATGTGCTAAATCATATTGAGAACCAGTCAGTGAAGGACGTGTTAAAAGAAGTTCATATAGACGAGAACATGAAGCTTAATGCAGATCAGAAAAGACAGATTGATGAATTACTAGAGAAACACCGCGACATTTTTTCAACTGGAGACACTGACATTGGCGTGTGTGACATGATGAAACACCGCATAGATTTTCTCCCAGGGTTCGAAACACCATTAAAACAACGCCATAGACGTATACCACCAGATATGATCAACGAGGTTAGACTACACATAGAACAGCTTCTGGCTGCAGGCATTATACAGAAGTCAAGGTCGCCATGGGCTTCTAATGTAGTTCTTGTGCGGAAAAAGAATGGCAAGCTGCGTATGTGTGTTGACTATAGGCAACTGAACAACCGATCAGTCAAAGATGCTTACGCACTGCCACGCATCGAAGAAGTTTTTGACATCCTTCATGGCAGCCGGTTCTTTTCAACGATCGACATGAAGGCCGGCTATCATCAGGTCGAGATCGAAGAAGGTCACAAAGAACGCACAGCATTCACCGTAGGACCACTGGGCTTCTACGAATATATTAAAATGCCGTTTGGTATGTCAAACAGTCCAGCAACTTATCAGCGGCTGATGGAGGAGTGTCTTGGACCCCTGAACATGACCATCTGCGTGATATATCTGGATGACCTGATCATATTTTCTGATACTTACGAGGAACATCTGAAACGACTTGACATAGTGTTAACAAGGCTCAAGGAATGCGGGCTGAAGTTATCACCAGAAAAGTGTTTCTTTATTCAGGAGAAGGTACATTTTCTTGGCCACGTAGTCAGTGAAGAAGGCATTGAGACAGATCCCGCCAAGATACAGAAGGTGCGTGACTGGCCAGTACCCAATAATGCAGACGAACTTCGCTCGTTCCTTGCCTTCGCTGGGTATTACAGGCGGTTCGTGAAGGATTTCAGCAAGGTTGTACGACCACTATCCGATCTCCTTCCGGGCACTGCGACCAAAAAGTCTAAGCACAACAAAAGCAGGAAACCTGAAAAGAATGGCAATGGACTTTAACAGAACAGGAAGTATTTGAACACCTGAAAGAAATACTTACCCATCCACCGATCCTTGCATACCCTGATTTCACCAAACCCTTTGAAGTACACACTGATGCTTCGTTCAAAGGACTAGGAGCAGTATTGTGTCAAGAACAGGACAAACAGAAAAGAGTCATAGCCTATGCAAGTAGATCTTTAACGAAATCAGAGAAGAACTATCCGGCTCACAAATTGGAATTTTTGGCACTAAAATGGGCACTTACTGAAAAATTCTCCGATTACCTGAAAATAAAACCCTTTACAGTACTTACAGATAACAATCCTCTTACTTATATACTTACCTCTGCGAAACTTGATGCTACTGGACAGCGATGGGCATCTGCACTTGCACAATACAATTTCGAATCACATATAGAGCTGGACTGAAAAATGCTGACGCCGACGGCATGAGTCGATATCCCAATGTAGAAGAAGAGTCAGAAGAAGGGAGAAGGGTAAAGATTGAGGACAGCACGGTCAAGGCGATATGTGGAATTATTGCACCACCATATTTTGAGACATTGCCATCAATGAATATCAGTATAGTTGATGCTACCGAGATGCCAGGACAGATGATGGCCCAGAAAGAACTAAGGGAAGTAAGACGGAAACAGCGAGAAGACCCGTTGATAGAAAGATGGCGAAGAGCAGTTATAGATCAGACTTTACCCCGATACAACCACGGACGAGACGATATCACCATGAAAAGACATTTCAAGAATTTCAAAATGAAGAGAGGAGTACTGTATAAGCAGATGAATGAAAATGAAAAGATCATAGAACAACTTGTGTTACCTGAAGTATATAGAAAGGAAGTTTTAATGGGACTGCACAATGATGTTGGTCATCCGGGACGTGAACGGACACTTTCCCTACTCCGGGAAAGATATTACTGGCCTGGTATGACATCAGATGTTGACAAGTGGGTCTCTAGATGTGATAGGTGCTTACGGAGAAGACGCCAACCAACACCAGGGCACCACTAGTCTCCATATGTTCTACATACCCTTTGGAGCTAGTCTGTATGGACTTTTTGACCCTGGAGCCGTCTAAGGGTGGAATTGCAAACATTTTGGTTGTTACAGATCATTTCACGAAGTTTGCACAGGCTATTCCACTGAAGAATCAGACTGCGAAGACCACAGCGGAAGCCTTTTACAACAACTTTGTCTTGCACTATGGCATTCCGACTGTTCTACACTCTGATCAAGGGGCTAACTTCGAGTCCGAAATCGTCCAAGAGCTCTGTAGGATTACAAACATGCAGAAAAGTAGGACTACCCCGTACCATCCGATGGGCAACGGTCAAACCGAACGGATGAATAGGACACTACTGAGTATGTTAGGGACGCTAGAACCAGGTCAGAAACATGACTGGAAGAAGTTTGTTGCACCTCTTGTGTATGCCTACAACTGCACACCACACGAGACAACTGGTATAGCGCCCTTTGAGTTGATGTTCGGTAGAAAGCCAAAATTGCCTATAGACGCAGTCTTTGAGATTGATACCGGTGACACTCCGAAGAAGCTGAGTACTAGAGAATATCTGGATGATATGAAGGAAAGAATTATGAAGACCAACGAGATAGTCCAGAAACACACCGAGAAGGCTCAAAGTAAACAAAAGAAGTATTACGACAGAAAGGCCAGAGCAGCTGAGATACAAGTAGGGGATAGAGTTCTGGTAAAGATACTTGCCTTTGAAGGAAAACACAAGATTCAGGACAGATTTGAGGAAGACATCTATGAGGTTATAGAACAACCAAGAGTAGATATACCCGTATTTAAAGTGAAAAATGAAAGTCAAACAGAGTGAAGACGCTGCACAGAAACCATTTAGTCCCTGTGAACTACAAGGAAGAGATAGATGAAGATGTGACAGTAGAGAAAGTGCCTGAGAGACATCAGCTCATAAAGAGGATGGTGTACAGGCGGAAAGACCATCAGATGATAAGAGAGATGAAGAAGTAGCGAAAGGTGAAGAAAAAGGTGTCGACACAAATGAGGATTCAGAAACAGATGACGAGTCAGGTTATTTTTTTGTAGTAACTACATCTAATGGTGGGGACGCCCATTTACCTGTGACAACTGGAAGAGTTGATGGAACTATTGAAGTAGTAGAAGATGATAGAAGAAACAGAAATAGCGCTACAGTGGAACATAGAGATGTTATTGAGATCAGGCCTGATGTGGACGAGAGTGGCAGAAATCCACCTCTGATGGACGTTGAAATAGTACAAGATGGTCAAGGACAGAATACTGGGTATGAACGGCAAGATAGACAGGAAGACCGAATCGTAGAACAAAGTGATGATGAACCTAAAGAACCTGAAGTGGAGACAAATGAAAACTTAGCACAGGCGACAAGAGAAGCAAATCTGAGAGAAGAAACTCATCAGAAATTGGTCGAGAATGGAGAAAGCGGACAGAAAAGTAGAGAGAGAGTGAAAGAAAGTAATAGAGATGAACAAGCAGATAGGCATAGAGATCAAACAGTAGATGCTCAACCTACTGAAACTGAAGAGGATATGGAAGAAGGTCTGAGAAGATCAACAAGACAAAGGAGAATGCCTGCTAGATATGACGCATATCAGTTAAACCAGATGGTACCAAGACCACATGATTCGAGAATAGTAGCTCTGACGATGTTGGTCGAGTCAGGAATATTGATGGATATGGATACTATGATAGCACAGAAGTTAGTAGATTCTGTTTGGAAGTGAAATACAATTATGAAAAATGAAATTTGTTTTACTGTATTTTATTGAATTTTAAATAAATTGAATAAAACGCCATGAATTTTCATATGCTCGAGACAAGCGCGGACGCTTATTTTCAAGAGAGGGAGAGAAGCGGCAGTTACAGATTTTTAAAGTCTTAAATATGAAATTAACAGTAAGTAGTATATTTGAAATGCTGAAATTTGATTTTGTGTGTGCAAATTTTGAATTTGTTTGACATATATTCGTGTGATTATAAGATCATATTGTTTGAATAAAACAGATTAGTTTTAAGAGAAGTAGTACAGTGGTATACTACAGTAGTTATAGGCTAGTTCTGATTTCAATTTTGTTGGAAGTTGTGTAGAAGAATGACGAGACGTCATTTCTTAGGGCAGGGGTGTATGTAGCCCTGTGGATATTTCAGCATTTAGTAAAAAGTGTTGTCTGCTCCAGTTCTCATATTTTGTGTTGACTGCTACCTTTCCCCCTGATATTTGAGGTTTTTGTGAGAATAGCAATCTGCCAGGATTGCAGCTTTTGGCGCACTTTTAGAGCTTTATTATTTTAACTAGTTCCTGGAAGTATTTCCATGTTTGGTATGTATTAAATGAATTCAAGAGTGTTATTCTTTTAATTGCAATATGTTGTATTGGCTGTGCATTCTGTATTTTTGGAAGGTTTGGTAAATTCTGTTCTATCACAGTATTTCAAGATAGCAGCTCTTTTAAGTAACCCTTTGCATGTGTTTCACTGTGTTCATAATTGTTTACAGTAGTAACCACAGTGACCAGATTAACAGACACCATGGGTGAGAGATGAGAGACATGTATACAGTGAGAACACTCAGTTCCATAAACTTGTAAGTGTATCTGTAGTTGTTGATGTCATACATGTTTTATTGTTGTTGCCATTACTGTATTATCTTTGTAGGAAATGTTATTTATCTTATTAGTCGTTTGTTAATACGGGCCACTAAGCACATGATTATTGTATGAGATAAACCTTTTCTTTAACCTTTTGTAATAACTAAATGTGATGATGCATTTAACTGATTACTGTTCATATTATATTTCAGTGTGTTGCTTCGTACTTCGTGCTTCGTGCTTCATGTTGATTCATGATTTATCTGTATAGAAACGAAGAGAGTAAACTATGGAAAACAGCTTTTGTTAGTTATACACACTAGGACATAAAACGAACCTCGACCGGCTTGGTCTTATACTCACTATAACTATATGACCTTAATAAAGGTCAGGGTAAAGGCCAGACCATTATAGTAATGTGCAGTTTAACATGCAATGTTATATTATTACTGCTTGCAGTGGACATATAACATGTGTTTTCCACCTACCAATGTTTTGCCATGATGGGAGTTTACAGATTAGTGTATAACAGATATTTCTGAAAAACATATGCAATTTGCATTACCTACATTATCTTTTAAATACTTACAACTTTAATAGTTTATCATTTGGGTGTACCGAATACCCCAGAATGCTGCCTGGACATAGAAATGGCAAATGTTTTCTTTGAAAAGAGGCCATAACTCTGTCAAACATTGGTGGATTGTTACCAAGGAAGATTTGAACTTAAAACAAGTGTATATATCATTTTTTAAGACACTTTACCTGTCCTAAGATATCTTCCAGACACCAAGTTTTGGTGAATTCTAAGTTGAAAGAGGGCCATAATTCCGTAAAACAAGAGGCCCATGAGAGCCTTTGCTCTTCTGGCAATGGGATGTCCCTACGGTAGCTATGGTTTTAAAACAGCTACATGTAGAGCAATTATACATTTGTATGAAGTTTCAGTAAATTTCATCCAATACTTTTCAACTAATGTTGCAGACATGTGAGAAACAAACAGTAATGAGTTGATAACTCTTTCATTAGATAAGATATAGTAAAAGTTATTGAACACTGCATTTCCACTCATATTTAACCAAAGATTGTTAAAATCCATTGAGTAATTTAGAACTAAGGCTTCTGACAAGGAAAAGTAACAAAGGACAATAACACTGTCATTAGCTGAAATATCGTAATGGTTCTTGAACACTTCACCTCCTCCCATCATGCTTTCATATTGTATGAAGTTTTAAATTAAATTACATCCAGTAGTTTTCAAGTTAAGTTTCGGGCAAGGAAAAGTAACGAAGGGCAATAACTCTGAAATTAGTTGAAGTAGAGTTATGGAGCCTTACACTGCACTTTCTCTCATTATGTTCTACCATTTTATGAAGTTTTATTGAATTCCATCCAGTAGTTATGACGTTATGCTCTGGACAAGGAAAACCAACCACAGGGTGACTCCAATAAACCCATTCAAATTTTGTTTGTTGGGGGCATAATAATAGTTGATACTCTATGAAGTAAATGATTTCCCTCCAAGCAAAACAGTGCCAGGTGAGGTGAAAATGGTCACAATGATGAGTACCTCCTTTAATACGGTTCCCTCCACTATACTTGTAAGCTGTGCGTGGCAACATAACACATGATAGGCATGACAGTAAAATAGCAATGACATGATACAAACAATGGTTATTTTTTTGTTCTATTAGTTTCAATAAGATAGCATACATGCAAAATAATGATCAATGATTATTAACCTAAATCCAAATATTTCATTAAATATCTTTTCAGTGCTTTATTAATAGATTCATAATGTTAAATGAGGCATTTTAATACGACAACAGTAATGAATTTAATTTGTTTACTACATATTCTGGTACATAAAATTTTACATGTACTACCTAAAATATACTTATGTACCCGTATGTTTTGTGTTTTAATATTTAATATACATGTACAAACACATTTTTAAGTGTACTTGCAAAGAAAACTTGTTGCTGACAGTGGATTAATTCCCATTAATATCTATATGTACATGTTTCTTGGTTAACCTCAAACTATGTTAAGGTCAAAGGTGATTATAAGTGTCACCTTGAGACTGTTGATGTAGGACTGCGAGTGAACCACCTTCAGGTCATTTTCTGAAGCCTCCTCTGGCTTGACGGTTGTATCATCTCGAACCATCTTGCCCTCTGTAACAATGATATACTACATGTACATGTGTAGTGTGTTATTTACATGGTTTTAGCTCTACACACAATAAAATCCAAATATGTTTAGTAAACTTGTAAACCAAAATGTCACACATTCATAATTATTGTTCAAACCTTTAAGATACTGATAAACACGCCCCCATTTTCCAGCATCAAAGGGATGAAGCTTCTCCAAGCCCAGAAATCCGATGTTGTACTCCGGCCTGTAAACTATCGGCCACTGTGTTTCCTTGATATCCAAGTATAGGTTGCATCTGTCTACTCTACAAAATGTAAAACTCATAATGCTGTTAATCAAACAATCAATGACCTCAAACTAGTCATGAAAATTCTTATGCTTGATTACTCAATTTTTTTGCTCAGATCTGCATTGCTCAAAGTTCTTTCCAGTGATTTATTCGTATGACTTTGTGCGAGTGTAAATGCCATATAAATATTGTCTTGACTTAGTAATAATAAATATTGAATCATTCACGATTTATATATTGGTTCTGCTTGTATTTCTTCGTGACATGGCCGACATTTTACACAATTGTGTACCATGAACCTTGAAGTCATGCATGTTATTAAAACAATTATACATTGTAGATAATTATATGATATTATTATTGGTTGTAAAAAATAGCTAGTGACGTTTTTGGGAATTTTTTTGGCGACTCTACGCAGTGTTAAGGGAACATAATAAATGCCGATATTTTAAAAAGTTTCCATAACGCACATTATTGTGGCTATTCTTGAGATAAGCTACTTTCATGCAAAACATAATGTTTAAAAGTTTATTAAATATTTTCTCAGAAGTGGATCTGAAAAACAGCAATTTACTGTAGGCATCATAATCAATTAAAATTTTTATTCCACAAAAATAATTTTTAGCGTAGATTGTTATCAAGTGTCCACAGAGTAAGCTTCTCCAAGAAGCGCCCCGTTTGTTATTCTTCAGTGGACCAAAAATCCACGGAACACAGACAGATGATAAATTCATTTTTATGTTTGCCATTGCCATAGCGAAAATCTGAAAATCCACGACAGGAAAAGGAAAGTGGGTCCAACTCGTTGAGTGTACTGTAAGTCCTTACTGATTACTGCTAGTCTTCAAAGCCTTGACAGCCATTTTTAACAATGGCTTGTTATTTCTCCTATCCTTTTTTTCCTGCTCCAGTATCAGTTAATAATAGTAAGATGTATCAAATCTTTTTGCTATCAAAAATTTATTTAGCCTATATTTAAAACTTAGGACAGTATCAGTATAATTACCACACACAATTTCTTCAGGTTGCGAAAATGTCCTCTTTTTAAAAAAAAGAAGATGTGTAGATCTGTTGTCATTGAAGCCAATGAAGAAGAAAGTCTCATAAGACAGAACTACTGTTATGTCCGGGCTAGCTATGTTATAATATAGTGGTTGATGGTACATTTCCGAACAGGGCACAAATCCCGAACCCCGGCAAAAACACGGGTTTGTTTACCATGATCAATTTTTCGATGATCTAGATAAATTGCGAAGTTTCATCTTGTTTTGTTAAGTATTTTTCTATAAAAATGCCATTCAATGTTTATACAGTTAAAGATCAAAATGTAGCACATGGCGTGAATGACGTCAGGGTGCACGTGCATCTTGAAGTTTTACAGTTATATTGACCTACATTCAAGATATCTATAAATAGAAACCACCCTTTACATTTGAATTGCATGTTTTGAAAAACATCCGAAACAATAAATAACTTCACAGCTAAGAGCATACTTATTAATTACATGGACCTATAAACCATGGATTGGCAACTGCCCAATATCGGTGAAACGATAAGAAATAATAATTTACCCACAATCCTTAGCGCGCGCTCAGCAAATATCGGAAAATTCCACCGAATCTCCGATCGGTGATTAACATTTAACGGCGATCTTCGGTTATTTCCGCCAGCTCTGTTGATAATTATTTTTAACACCGATCGACATGTCGCATGTAATATGTTTGTAGTTTGTCGTTATTATATTTTCTCTAATTATCGAAGTATTAATCAGGACCTAATATGTTCCTGATTAAATTTATATTTAGTTTTAATTAATGTTTTCCTATATGTATATATTCGGCCGATGTCGGACGTCTCCAAAACGACCACACGGTAAGATCTTGGAATAAAATCGCGCTGCACACGTGAGTTTGAGTAAATAGCATTAACACAGACAAGAGTTGCCAATCCATGGTTTGTAGGTCCGTGTTAATTATAATAATATGACCATGTATTTTCGCTTTGCAAGTGTTCGGTATTTGTAAGATAAAGAACTTCAACGAACACGTTATCGTATATATTACCAAACCCTACCAGAATTCGTGACATTTTTATGTCACGCTGTTATTTCACTTGTATGCATTGTACAGACAAAATAACTAAATCCTCAGGTAAATGAAGTAAAATGTAGTTCACAACCACATTTTCAAAACCAAAAAACGCATTATATATAGTTAATTTATCATTTTAATAAATCTGATTATAAGCATTCCTTAACTAGGTTATAGTTGTGTTCAAATTTAATCACGTGACACCATTATTTTCAGAAAATACCCATGTGACCTACATTTGACCTCAAAAATGTAGTGTTTATTTTACTGTTATTTTTTTCTGTTTTGTATAATTAGTAAATAACTAATAACAAATTTGGAATAAATCAATTGTTTTTACTTATCAAAAGGTATTTTCAGCCTTACTGCAATTGTGTTGTGATCTGGGAACCAGTCACGTTATTCATTTATGATAACCAGTCTAATAGAAGCTGATGTAGGGAACCAGCTAGCAGGAAACAGAGACTTTGACTGACCACGACTGAGACCTGACGGACTTATTACTTCTGACGATCATCTTATATCCATCATCATCTGATACGTAGATTCGACGCTAGTGCTCATCTTTATCAGGTATATTTGTATGGATATTAGTTGTTATGTCGGGATCACAATAATTGGATTCAACTAAATGAACAATGTGAACCGATACTATAAATAGAATCCATCGACGTCATTATGGTCATGTGATTGCATTGCATCATCACACTCAATTGATTCTGGTTGACTTTACTATGGGGGTTACGCCATAACTTTAATGTGTTGTAAACATCAAAAAAATATATATCAACATTAAAGTTATGGAAGTCAGAACTAGGTATTCGTGCCCTCCATAGCATAAAGTTAAGGGTGATTTACCATAAAATGAACGATTTATGACATCAAATGGATGAGATCGTGGATTTGTACTTCAACAGAAGTTTTCACATTAACCAAAGATGTTTCATACTGGGCAGTTGCCTAATTCCGGATCAATTTTGAAGTTTTCTTAAAATATTGTCATAATTACTGATCATTAGTGCATAAAATTTTAATAGACAAATGTTGGGTCCTATATCAACCAAACTGGAAAAAGAATAAAAGAAAAAAACAATTAATTATAATATAATATTCAGTACGAAATAAGGGCATAAACGACGACAAAAAACCTGCATTCAGTGCCTAAATATTCGGATTTTTTCAAAGAACAAAGTAAACATTATCAAGTCAATATACAAATATTTAAATGCTGCTTAAATGAACATCATGTATTAAATGTTTAACCTGTATATAAATTTTATACTTCTCTGAAGTATTTGTATGTGTATTTCGGCGTATCCGAACTACTAATTTGTCCGAATTTGCAAAATTTTGAAAGTACGAATCTGCTTCATTTCTGCTTCGTTTTCATATCAAATGCTGCACAACACAAAACAATGACATCGTCAATTTATTTACTTTATATGTAATTGGCATTGTATTTCGTGATTGAAGATAAGTCATAAACATTGTATCGTAGGTCTAGTGTTTAAAGATAACCCTGTCAAACCTCAATATAAAAGCTCGCGCTGTGTGACGTCATCCCCTATGTGACTAAATATTGACATTTAGGAAAGCGAAAGTATAGAGGTATTTATTTTGGGGTTATACTCGAATAGCTGCACCTTTGTCTTGTTTCTGTTGCTATGGAGGTCAGTTGCGTAGACTGTGATCATTCTATATTGATCACGGTCGCCGAAATGCATTTTAAACGATTTCCGAATATTTAGGCAAATCCGGAATTAGGCAACTGCCCAGTACGCAATTTTAACTTACTACGACAAACACTGTCCAAGATAATTGTGAAAAAAACAACACAAAAAGTGTTCGGATTAGTGACCTTAGCCAGTATAGAGGCAAATGTCAAATATTCAAGATTGATTTGATAGGGTAGGGTCAAAATCCAATATAAGCATACCTTTATTGATTACTAACCAAATGAAACCTACTTTACTTACATTTCATCCTTAGATACATCCTTAATTGGTTCATTTTCAGCCATTTTTGAAAGGCAGCAGACAACAGTTTTGAAATGACTATAATTTGGGCGACTCATTAGCCTGGGTAACATGCCCTTACCACTTCATTATCGGGGTTACCTGCCCTTACCATTTCATTATCGGGCCGTACTCTTGTGCAGAGTACGCTGGGAACCATATAGCTACAAAATCTACATACTGCAGTCCAAGTTTTCCGAACAGTAGGTCCCATAATGACAGTTGCCCACCGATTCTAAAAAATACAAATAAAGTATATCGTGCTTACGTCAATGAACCTATATGTGCTGATTATGCTAGAGGTGTTTTAAAAATGTGTTTAAAGGGTACCATTATTGACCCTAATTTCATATGTAACGAAGAGGCAATGAAACCAGCTGCTGGACAACTTATTATTGTTGACACTTTGAAATTCACAAATAAGTTGGATAGGCGTTGTAATCACAGTATAAATGGATTAACGATGGTGTTAAGAAACTGCCAATATATATAAGGTTAGACATTGGGTAAAAATTGTAACAAACCGGTAAAACATTACCACCAATTAAGCGATTTTGGAACTGAATGGAACATAATCGAAAGTGATAGATATTTCCTTTTTCTTTACATTCGAGACGAGACTGTTTGCAAACCTACATTGTAGATGTATACAGCATGGTAATACCAAAAAGACTGAAACAAGAACGTATACGTATTTGAACCTATACCCAAACGTGTCCGTCCGTCTTTGATGATATAAAATCTTTAAAATCGAAAACATTGCGCCGGCGAAATATTATAATGGCATAAACAGTTCTGTCGACGGTATTGCGGCTGCATCCGAAGCAACGTAAAACTTGAAACAAGTACAAAACTAGGCAAGCAGACGGCTTTCGCAATACTCTTTTATATTATACAATTCATTATGATTAGCGTTTCAGTTAAATGGGTTTATTCACCCAATCGATCTTTATCCATCATTGACTGTAATTATGGGAACAAAACAATCAATTGAAGATTTTAATAATTTGTTGTCAGTTTATGGAGAGGGAGAAAAATGTTTTTGTCAATAGACACTACATTTGGCTGTTGGAAATTTTACCTAACTCTGGTTGTGTACAAACTTTTCTTGTTTAAAAGTGAGCCATTACCATTCCATTGGCCTTTATGCATGAGCAAAAATACCAAACGTTTCATGTACGAGTTTTGACTATTCTACAAGACAAATGTCCTAACTTGGCCTAAAGAGGTAAACTTTGTGGCAGACTGTGAACTTGCATTGACAAAAGCTGTGCATATAAAGTTAATTAACACTTCCGTTTTCCACTGCTGGAACTACGTGAAATGAGATGTGCGTGACTGGTTGTGAGAAAGAAACACTATCTGCAAACACGGACTTATATTTACAAAACTTAAGATACGTTAATAAGGGAAGAATCTTTGGAAACATTTGATCTCGCCTTTCGAAGAATTAAGAACTTGGTGCACTGCATTTAATAATTACTTTGAAACCCATTTAAAACCAGAAATTGTCACACATTCAGGTACATGGTTGTAAGAAGAAGCTGGTCCTATTGTATGCCAAAAATCAGGTGTTACCACAAATATTTCTGAAAGCTTCAATCATACAATTAAGAGGGTGTATAACCACAAAAACTACCAGTTGACAATATGATTCAAAGTTTATTCTACCTACAGAACGGCATATACTGCAATGTTCTGAGAGGTCGTGCTGACTTGGGAAATTATTCTCTTAAAAAACGATATGAACATTTCGGAATTTCACTCGATGAACTTATTTTTCCTAACAAAGTGGTAAATCCAGATGAAATTTTAACACATGACTATTTGCAAGAAAACGTAAATAAACAGTCTGAAACAGAAACCATTGATGAACAAAAAATAACGATGAACACGAAATCAGTCAGAGTACCAAGGTGAAGCAAAGAGATTTCGTTCACAAAAGGATTTGGTAGATAAAGTAAAAAGTGAATTTGTATGGCATGTTCCAGAAATAAATGCATACATGTACATTATTCGCGGTGTTTTGTTGGAGATTCAATATATACTATAATGTAAAATTGTTTCCAACTAAGGTGTGAAAATGTCCATCGACTGGTACATGCTATCATATTAAAGCTGCTAAAAAGAGTATTGGAATAGACGTAACAAAACCTAAGGAAGAACGCAAATTCATAAGCCTAATAAGCATTTGGGACAAAAATGCCAAAAAAAGCAAGTGACTATGAAACGGCTGTTCCAGCGCCGGATCCCAATTTAGCCAAAGAAACAGACGACACTGAAATCAACGGAATTTCATTTGACTCTCTAGTAAAAAGTAAACGGACAGCGGTCGAGATGAATGAAAAAGAAAAATCAATCTCCAATGAGAAAATAAAGCTAGAACATGAAAGAAACAAAAATACCTCAGTGGAATGACCTGATATTACTTCTGAAACGAAACATGTCATGATGAAACCATTGTCCCACAAATACCGCCTAGATATAAAGCAATTACCTAAAATTAATAAGTCTCCAATAAAAGGCCAAATACTAATTGATTCGGAAAATACTCGGAACAGTAAACTGTGAAATTAACAGTCTCCACCATGGTTGCCGCGAATGACTTAACACGAAAAAGATCTGTCGTAAATGAGTGGTTCAATGATAAACACGTGAACGCTGTTTCTGACATTGAGAAAACAATTTCCGCAAAAATGGTCTGCAGGGTACAACTTCAACACTATTTGAATTGTAACTCGTATGCCTGAAAATGAAAAAAAGTTTGGACTCTGACGGTCTCGTATATGTACCCATTTTGGATGGCTTCAGTGTTAACCACTGCACCACGGAAACTTCCCTATCTTTTATGATTAATAATGACTATACTTTTTTATATTCATTCGGTCTTGATTGTTTGAAATGTTTGTCTTTGCACAGTAGATTGCTCTGAAATTATAAAACACAATTTTTAAAAGTTTTGAGTAGGGAACAATCACACATGCTTTTTTCAATTCACATGCGTTATGTACCTCTATGTATCTAACCTTGTTGGAAACATAAATTTGGTACCGTCATTCCTAGTTTTCGAAAGCAATTGTATTTAAACTCGTGGTCATATGAAACTATTGATCTATTTCAGTCAGTCTATTTTTTATGCCCCCCTTCGAAGAAGAGGGGTATATTGCTTTGCACAGGCATGTCGGTCGGTCGGTCGGTCGGTCCGTCGGTAGACCAAAGCTTGTCCGAGTGATAACTCAACAATCCCTGGACGTATGGTCATCAAACTTCACATGAAGGTTGGGCCTGACCAGTAGATGACCCCTATTGATTTTGGGGGTTATCGGGTCAAAGGTCAAGGTCACAGTGACCTCGACAATGCCTGCACCCATGGCCCTCAAACTTGACTTGGAGGTTGGGCCTGATCAGTAGCTGACCCCTATTGTTTTTTGGGCTCAATGAGTCAAAGGTCAAGCTCACAGTGACCTTTAATGGTAAAAGGTTGTTCATGTGATAACTCAACAATGCCTGCACCCATGGCCCTCAAACTTGACTTGGAGGTTGGGCCTGACCAGTAGATGACCCCTATTGTTTTGGGGGGTCATTGGGCCAAAGGTCAAGGTCACAGTGACCTTGAATGGTAAAAGGTTGTCCGATTGATAACTCAACAATGCCTGCACTCATGGCCCTTAAACTTGACTTGGAGAATTGGCCTGACCAGGAGATGACCCCTATGGTTTTTGGGGGTCATCTGGCCAAAGGTCAAGGTCACAGTGACCTGGAATGGTAAAAGGTTGTCCGAGTGATAACTCGACAATGCCTGCACCCATGGCCCTCAATTGAGCCTGGCCAGAAGATTGTCCCTATTAATTTTAGGGGTCATTGGGCCAAAGGTCAAGGTCACAGTGACCTTGAAAGCAAACTCGACAATTCTTGGACCTATGGTCTTCAAACTTGACATGAAGGTTGGGCCTGCCCAGTAGATGACCCCTATCGACTTTGGGGGTCATCAGGCCAAGGTCAATGTCACAGTAACCTTTAACGGAAAAAAGTTAACAAATCTTCCCCCACTGATTTCTCAACAATGCCTGAACCTATGATCATTAAACTTGACATGGACAGTAGATCACCCTTATTGATTTTAGGATTCATAGAGCCAAAGGTCAATGTCACAATGATTTTGAATGGTATAAGGTTGTCCGAGTGATAACTCAACAATGCCTGAACCCATGGCCTTCAAACTTGACTTGGAGTTGCATCTGACTTGTAGATGACCCCTTATGATTTAAGGGGCCCTCAAACTTGATATTTAGGTTTCTGGTGACCAGCTGATGATTTTGAGTTCATAGAGTCAAAGGTCATGACGGTCATAACACACTTTATCCTCACACTTTAATGGTCATAATCTTAAAACAGCAACAAATCAGCTGTCATTTCGGTCCATGCATATTTCATTCAATTGTCCATATAATCCTGACAACATGGCGCTCAGGGGGGCATAATGTTTGGCAAACATCTCTTGTTTCACCAAGGCTTAATTGTTGACAATGATAAGTTGATACAAAATGTAATTCTGTAATTCCCTAGAATTTCTATCTGTCTGTTAAGAATACTTGAAGAAACAGATTGAGACACGAGCGATTCAGGTGTGGTACCCAGCTCATTTGCGAAGAGACCTTTTGGTTCTTTAACGTGCTTGGTGTAAAGTACCGAGCCACGGGATACATCATAATTTGCTGGGTTAACCAGTAACGAGTACACTAATTTCATAGTGGTGCCCTTTAAATGCCGAGCGCTACTGGTACTAAATTTAAATGTTTTTCGGTTTGACGTGGTCGGGGTTTGAACCCACGACCTTCAGCACTCGGAGCGAACACTCTACTACTCAGCTGTCGGTGCGTTATCAGGTAACTCTATCTTGTCTGTTCTGCTTTCTGTTAAAATTCAGCAATAACCAACTGACCACTTTGGAAAATATTTTGGGGTAATTTTGGATTAAATAAAAAAACAACAACACATAATGTTCGTATTTAAATGAACTCCGATTGATGTGTCATGGTACAAAACATGAGTTTAGTCCATTTTGACCTAAGAAAACATAATTATCATCAAAACGCTACACGGGCTGAACAGAAAACTGTTGTCTGCTACTATCACGTGACACGTAGGTGTGTTTACACTCTTACTGTTTACTTCCGTGTTGTTGAGTTAAAATCTGTAAAATGTCTCATCAAACCGGCATTTCAGGTAACTAACCTTTTTATATACAAATTGTTTTTCAGAAATATGATGGCATTACTTTACAGAATATAAATTACAAAGATATGAATTTTATTTTCTATGAGTTTGAAATTTTTGTTGTTGTTTTTGACATGTCAAGTTATTTGTAGAAGTGGGTGGGGCAAACCATTTATATATCTCTGCTGAGGCGTTGAACATTTTTTTATACCTTTCTTTTATAGAAATAAAGTTTAATGTAAGCATTAATCACCCTGATAGCTCGGTGGTAGTGAGTCTCCTTTTTTGGTCGAAATTGCGTTGCCAAACCACACCAGCCTGACATTTGTATCACTCACTGACAAAGCCCGAACCATCATTTATAGGAACATTTAAAATGATCATATTGATTTTAATCCACAAGAATGCACATTTTGGGAACTTCATTAACATTTGCATATTGCATTTTGTTCCCTAAATGCCACAAGTCGACTGATTCATACCAATGTAAAATAAATTCTCCAACTGTAACTCAACAAATAAAAACACAAAGTTACACAATAATTATTTTTAGCCAATACCTTTTTCTTATTACAGTTAAGTCTTTCATGAAATACTAATTTAGTTCGACTTCAGTCAACAAGGCATCGCCTTTTTAGCACTATCTAGACGGTGCCCATTATCTTTCCGCTCAATATACTTTGTGCTGGTATCTGTCATTCTTGGCTAGGAAAACAACAAGTTAGACATGGACGTGTAGAGTCGCCAAATCAAAAATAATCATAGACTCTGAAGCAGCTGTTTTATGGACAAACTGATGTTTAAAAAATGGCTAGATGGAGGATTGATTCATGTTTATATGTAGGACGGATCGTAATTCCCTTCTTACTGGCTCTTGCCCTTGCCCTCAAGTCTCAGGTTTAATACACCCTGTACACATAGGAAATGTGCTAAAAGTATGCCATTCTAATAGTAGACTACATCACAAGTATGTTTGTCAATACTTTGACATCATCATGAATATCATGTTCATTTTTATAAAGCTTTGCTACACTTGACCATTTGATGCCTTTACAGGTATCTGTATTGCTGAAGTGAGTCCCAGCATACGTGTACATGTAGATCCTTAACCATTCTGGTCTCACAACCTGCAGTTTTAACCAGCCAAACTAACTTCTAATGGTGCATGTTCATCGAAATCCCCAAAGTTGTAAATTGATTGAAGTTGACTTGTGGAAAACAACGCTTCATCCTGGGAACAAAAGGCAATTTAGTTAGATATTTGTTTCTGTAAATCTGTATTAATATTGACATACATGTGTTAATGCTTTTAGCTTCTGATGAATTGAAGGACTTCCTTTCACATTCAAGAGATGGCGGATTCAGACTGATAAAGATTGCCATTAAAGATGGTAAGGCTTTATAAATGAGTAAATTCATTGAGCAATGAATTGAGAAGCATTTACTCATGTCAGTGAGTTCTTCTATTTATTCTAGCAATCCATATAAAATGAAACTATAAGTTTAGAATAAAAACCAGCATTAATAATGTTTGCTCTGATTCTATTTTATGACATTCAAACAATATTACTATATATTTCAAGTTTACCATAGTTCTTCTAATGGTCATGTTATTCTGGTTGCTTCTTTTCATTTTAGAGAAATTAGAGCTAGCAAACAGTGAAAAGGCTAGAGGAACTTGGGAAGAAGATATCCTTTTATTGGCGGCACAGATTCTTTATAATTGGTTGACAATATGTTAAAATATACATATTTGTAGTGTCAGTTTAATTTCAATTCAAGTTTGAAATTTTCACTTTAATTAGTGTTCTACAAATCATTTGATATATTAGAATGGTTAATTGAAAAAACCCCAGTAAGTTATATTCTAATGAACTTACCATTTGGACAAATGGGATGAGCTTATTGAAAAAAAAAGAAGATTTCTCACTGTTTCTCTTACTTTAGCCCATTTAAGGAATGAATTGCGGGGTTGATGTCATTATCAGGGTATGAACGCAATTGGGATGGTCAAAGTGTGTGGACTCCACGCATACTTTGACCATCCCAATTGCATTCATATCCCCGATAATGACATCAACCCCGCAATTCATTACTTTTATTTACACCAATAGTTCATTTTTTCATTCAATAATTGTTAAAAAAATACTTCATTTCATTTAAGAAAACCTCCTAGTAATCCCTTCTTACCCATTCTGAAACATTTGTTCAAATGACGTCACAATAACGCAGGAAAAGATCAACACTTGAAATCACTTTAAAATGTAAAATTGAAACACATATGGCAATAATACATTTAAAATATAATAAATAAACACTTTCTAAAATGTTGATTTATATTTTACGGGATCTTCTGACACAATACAAACAATAACAAGATCAATAGTTTTCATGTATCGTTATATTGTTATGCGATGAATTGCGATCTGAACATATCCGAAGATGTTGCATTCATCGATTGATAAACGCAATTGCCAAAAGGCAGTTCATTTAAGGAATGGAAGTTGAGGTGTAAGTATTTCTTTGTGAAAAAACAAACAAACAAGAAATGGAATGAAAACTCAATGATGTAATACATTATTTGGCTTGAATGTGACACTAGTTTTTCCAACTCAATATTTTTTCAGTAGAACATTGGAATATATTTTACCTTATAAACACTAACAGTAGATTACACAATTGGCTTTATTGCTTTTAATGGCAATCATTGAAATATATAGCAATCTTACACTGCAACAACAATAATCCTCTATTTCTTTTTACCCAATTTTACGTATAGAAGTGACTGATTATAATCACTTAAGTCAGTCATTTATAATCATGCTTTGACAGTTTGTTTTTAAAGTACTAAAACTATCTGATTTTTTTCATCAATATTCACTTCAATCATGTTTAACTTTATAGATAGTCAATTTAAGTGTAGATTGATGAAAGAATCATTATTTCCTTTACTATTTGAACATTTTAATGACCTTGTGTTGCGCCAGCTGGAGGAGAAGCAGCCATGCTATATCTTATACAGACTAGACTCCAAGAACAACCAGGGATATCTGTGGATATTTATAGCTTGGTCTCCAGATTTTTCTCCTGTAAGTTTTCTTTTTGTTTGAGAGATAATCTTCTTGTAGTTTATGCTGGCTTTGTCTCTTTCAATTTTATATATACCTTGTTATGTATCTGATGATCTTGATGATATTTTTTAAGTCATACAAGTATATTCAAAATACATGTATTACTAGTTAGCATTTTCTTTACTTTGAAAGATAAATTTATTTATGAATATCTTTAAGCATTTGTTTGAATGTTTCTAGGTAAAAGAGAAGATGATATATGCGGCCACAAGATCCACTATGAAGACAGAGTTTGGCACGGGAATAATCCAGGAAGAAATGTTTGGAACTACAGAGGTAGAAACACAATGATAGCTGTAAAGAGATAGGAACACAATGATAGCAGTACACATAACTGAAATGTAAAACCCCTGATTAACATCTGATTAAAACCTGTTGTCATATTTAAGTCTTTTTTGCATTCCCAAGTTGTTATATTTTGCATATTCCTGTTTACTTTATTGGCTGAGAACACCGTTCTTCCTTCATGTTTTAGGCTGATGTGAGCCTGGCAGGGTACAAGAAGCACCTGGAGCACCAGTCATCACAGGCCCCACTCACAGCAGCCGAGGAGGAGCTCGAATATATCAAGCACAACGAGGTGGGGTACACATAAAGCACTGTATTTTCATAACAGTCTAGATCGCAGTAGGAATGGAAACTGAAAACCATTAAGAGAGTTATGAGAACTAGAATCTGTACCTTATTTTTGGTCAATGTCAAATCTGCAAAAAAAGATTTGGAGCACTTTCTAGTTGTACAAGCAAATACATCATCATTAAATGAGATAATTCAGTTATTTTCCTTAAAAATGATTCTGGTTTTAAGATGAGTCATGATACCATTTTTGTAAAGGATGTGGTCATAGTTTTATTTATTTCAAGTTATCCATTTTTCCTCAATTAACCCAGACTGTATTGGTTGCACTGCTTGTGTCATATTTATGATCGGTTGAAAAAAGTCCAATACTACCTGAAAACATTACCGGTATATGACATTTCTGCTTGTAGTTTAAAATCCCTCAAATTGTGGAACCATCCAACTATAAGAAATGGATGTAAAAGGACACATCTATTAATGGGTTCATGTATTTTGCATTGTGGTAAGGTCAGTAACTGCCTGTGCTACATGTGTTGTACAACCTGTTTGTGCCTTTTTTAGACACGGACAGATATTCACATAGACACGAAGCATCAGACAATGAAGGGTCTGGCATTCCCCATTTCGGACGAGGCTGCACACAAAATAGTCGACTTTCACCAGGACAAGATCTCCTATGTGCAACTGGTAGGATATCTGTTCAGGATTGTTTGCGGTATTTCAGTTCTCTTATGAATTTTATTTTTTAATTCTTTATCTATAAAATATCACCATATTGATCATCATAGTTGACTTGATAGCTCGACAATGTGGTTTGTAAGTCATAGATATTCTTTGCCTTAATCCTCAGGTTTCTTAGTAATTCTAACAAATGAATGTATGATTGTGGAAACAAGGATGCTTATTTCATGAGTACTGAAATATTCTGTAAATGGTATTATGGAAATAGAAAGAAAACGTTGACGTAAAGCCCATGCGAGACAAGTTCTGGCTGGAACATTAGCATTACTTTTCCTTTTTTTACTAAATCATTGCTGAATGTTGTGCAATGAAGGTGCAAACCACTGTCATGTTTAATTTTGTTGTCATATAACTGAAATGATGCAATTTGAACTGGATGCAACCCTTGTAGTACATCTCTACATTCTGAGCTCCTCGGCTATTTTTATTGAAAACAACATTGAATGTATTTGGATGGTTTACATACTCAAAATGCCATACGTTTAAGTCCGCTGCAAGTAGATCGCGTAGTAATTTTATTTAGCAGTTAAACTTTATGACTTAACTCTTGGGAATCTTAATTATAATTGCAATAAAACACTTCACTGGCAATCAATTTAAACTTAGATCAATAAACTCTAAAAGACCTCATTTAATTAACGATATAATTGAAAAAATTATGAACTACTACAACTGATGTACCGGCATACATCCGAGGTTGTTTTCGATAAAAATGGCCGAGGAGTTCCGAATGCATTCTCAGTTGTCTGAAAGACAATGATTTCCATGATCATTTCTTTGATAAATACATGCATAACCCTACATTGCAGAAGTTGGACCTGTCTGGTGAGAGTATTGAGTTGTCAGACAGTGGCAATGTCTCCACAGCCCAGCTCCCTGGCAAGATCCCCACGGACGGAGCTCGATACCATCTCTTTACATTCAAACACACACACGAGGGAGACTTCCTTAACTCTAAAGGTTGATTGCAATGAGCCAATTTCTAATTTATATTTGTAAAGTGTGAGGTTAAGAAATCCCAAACCAGTTTAAAATGAACTCCTGTTTCTCTGATCATTTGAAGGCAATTTCCCTAACATTTATTGTAGAAAATATAGGTGGTTATTTGGTCTGAAATGAGTTGTTTCTTTAGTTTAAACAGTATATATTTTACAAAGATTGTGAAGAAAGTTATGATACCTTATAACAAGTCACTCCTGTTGGCACGATGTTGTGCAAGAGTGTGGTCTTGTGTTGTGAGGTTATCCGATGTGCTCGGAGAAAACCCACTTGTCTGGCTTGGTGACCACAAACCAAACACACATGTGCCCAGGCCGGGAATCGAACCTGGGTCGTATTGGTTAGAAGCGAGTGCGCTCACCACTGTGCTTACTGGACAACCGGTTGTTTCTTTGTTGTATCCCTCTTATTAAGCTTCTGTAAGGCCTAAGTTGTGTGCATATAAAAAAAGAGTCTTCATTAAATATTTGGCTACTGGACTTTTGCTGGACTCTTTTTTTTTCCTGATTTCTCTTAGGGAAATGAGTTTATTGTAGTTTTTAGCTCTACTGGCCAAAGGCCAGAAGAGCTTATGTGATGGTAATGTGTACGTAGTATGTGCATCCATGCGTCCGTGCGTCTGTAAACAATTGCTTGTGAACACGATACAGTCTTTAATTTTGATTGTATCTCGATGAAACTTGTACAGTATCTAGATATCCATTAGAGCTTGGATTCTTTCGAAAACCAGCCAGATCCGCCCATGCATGCCTAGATTATGGCCCTTGATAGTATAAAAAAAATGGTATTGTGTACACAATTGCTTGTGAACATGATACAGTCTTTAGTTTTGATTGTATCTCGATGAAACTTGTACAGTATCTAGATATCCATTAGTGCTTGATTCCTTTCGAAAACCAGCCAGAACCGCCCATGCATGCCTAGATTATGGCCCTTGATAGTATAAAAAAATGCTATTGTGTAAACAATTGCTTGTGAACACGATACAGTCTTCAGTTTTGATTGTATCTCGATGAAACTTGTACAGTATTTAGATATCCATTAGAACTTGGTTCCTTTTGAAAACCAGCCAGATCTGCCCATGCATGCCTGGATTATGGGTCTTGAAAGTATAAAAAATGCTATTATAAGCCAAGTCTATTTTTAGCCAAGTCTACATGAGCAAAGTCTATTTTTAGCCAAGTTTACATGTAAAGTCACAATTGCTTGTGAAGGTTTCTTCAAATTCAAATTATGCCCCTGGGGTCGTTACTGCGCCCCCCCCCCCCCCCCCCCCCCCCCCACGGAGATTGTCCTGCAAGGGACCAGTGGGGCAAATGCAAACGACCTCGGCGACGTTGGCGGAGGCCCAGGGAAGAGTTCTCTTTTCTTTGTAAGGGACGGACTCCACCCCCCCCCCCCACCCTTTAAATTGGGAAATGTTAAAAACCTTTTTGTCTGAAACCACTATGCAAAACTGGCACTGCCCTGGGTGTCACAATTTTCCTAGAGACTTATTTAAGAAGTATTTTCAAAATCTTCTTGTTTCAAACCACAAGGTTCACACCTTTGATATTAATTGTGGAGCATCATATAATGCAATTGAAAACATTTGAAATAATGCCCCTTGGGCAAAAGCTGGCCCCACCCCTTTTGACTTACTTATTAATTTTTAAAGCTACAGTAATGAACTTTTGACCATGTAAACAGTTTTGCAAACAAGCATTAATGTTGTCCTCGGATGTCCTTTACTTTGACCTTTGACCAACTTTTTATTTTTAAAGCTACAGAAATGAAATTTTGACTGACGAGTACAGTTTTGAAAGCAAATATTTTTTAACCTAAGATTACCTCATATTAAAATAGTTCATGCAACTAATCTGTTTACAACACTTCCTGTCCTCAGATGTTGAATGTGCAGCGTTTTCAGCTAACCCAAACACTGAAAGTGAACTATATATTTGTTGCCTATTACTCAAACGTACATACTCTGGATTGAAAATGACCACAAGAGCCATGCCAGTAGAGCATAGGCCCTTTTGGGCCTCTTGTTTATAAAAGCACTAATAATTGTCTGCAGTCTTAATGTTATTTTGGAAATGACTTTGTTAAAATTCTGTCCCAGCGAGGTGCTTTCTTTCATTTGATTTTGACTTCAGAGTAGGCTAAAATTAAACAAGTAAAGTGATATTATACTATTTGACAGTCAAATGCCTATTTTAATCACTGATAAATCTCTGTAAACCTTCACAAAACATTCATTAAAAGTTGTTCATACACATGTTCAAATGTAGATTGTTCAATAAATGTCACTAATCACTGTTTAATCCTTACATTCTATTGTACATCTATGTTTACAGTGTTTATATACTCCATGCCTGGATACAAGTGCCCAATCAAGGAACGGATGCTCTACTCCAGCTGTAAAGGCCCATTTGTTTCCCAGCTTGAACAACAGCTTCAGCTTCCCCTAGAGAAAAAGGTACGGTAAATCATCATAGGAACGAATCCACCATTTGCAATCATGCATGTCATTTAAGGAACAAATGCACCATTTTTTGTTATTGACCTCATCACATGAGTAAATACACCATGAACCTCATCATAAAACAAATACATTTAAACACCATTAATCAGGAGTCATTGGGGCATAGATAAAAAACATTTCTGATATGACATTGTTCTGCATGTTTCTCTTTGTTTGAGTGATCATTCACCGAAATTGGAAAAGTCAGTGAAAATGTATAAATACATCAATAGCTATTACATTATATATAGGCGAGATGGGGAATGCTGCAGCTATTAGGATTTAACAGGAGAAATATATGACTTATAAAGTCATTGAAGTAGTAGTTAGTAGGGTTGGCATGACTCAAGATTTGAATTTAAAGGCCAATTAAATGTATTGAATGCCACTTCCGACATACATTGATTTTTCTGTTTTAGTTGGAAATAGACGATGCAGAAGAGTTGACTGAGGAATTTTTGTATGATGAGCTCCACCCAAAGAAAAACATTGCCACCATGAAATTTGAAAAGCCAAAGGGTCCCCAAAAACGAGGGCCAAGAAAACTGTTAAAGACCGCTGAATAAGACATTAAGTGCAATTAGTTTTACCTTGTTTATGTTCATTTTGCTCTTTTGATGTTGTTTTTGTTGGCTTCTAGCCATGTGTTATGATTATTCCAAGCCAACCGAACGCAATATGTGGCGAAATCATTTTCCAATTATGTGCAAATTTTGATGATTGATTTCAATGTTGTCGGTATTGAGTTTTATTTTGTATAATTTCACAAAAATGTAAGATGTAAATGAACAATATTTGAAGGGAAAGCTGAGCTACAAATGTTTGAAGAACATTACTGTGGCATCAAGCCAAAAATTACAAGGTCAAATTAGCGGTTTCTAAAATGTTCCAAGTATTTTTGATTGATTAGATTTTGTGATTAGAGAATTAGAAAATTTTAAAGAATATGCTCCGATTGATTTTGAGAATATTGTACAATGTCACTGAAATGCTCTAAGGTTGTTAAATGTAATACACGATATGGTCAGAATTGATATGCATTTATTTTGTCACCAATTTATTTTTGGACAAAATGACTGTATTTCAACCTTTGAATAGAATAATTATTTATTTTTTCCATGCATAATTTTACGCACTGCGACCTATGTTAAAAGCCTTTGTTGTCTGTATATTTTAGTTTCCCTGTTTTATATTGTAATTTATTAATATATAACGGTTATAACCCTTACCCTAACCATATGTGATTTATGGTTAAACTGACTGCTACTGGGTTAAAATTCCACCTCGATTTTGTTTCTTCTAAAAGTAATTGTTCGTCCACTTGAGATGTTGATATTCACTGTGTACAAGTTAATCCAACCCTCACCTTGGTGCTTCATCTTTCCCATATAAATAAGCTGGAACTGTTGTGAAAACCATATCATGATACTCATGTATGCCTTCTCTCATCTTGCTGCACATTTTGGCCCTCTTATCAGAAGCATATGGCTAAGTATGGTTCAGAGCCACTCATTTCAATTATACACTTTGAAAGTGTCACAAAATAAATCCCAAGTGTAAATTTTAATTATAATAAACTTTGTCTAGACTGTTTTGAAACATACATAAAAAGTTCCCCCCAAAAAACAGATTAAAAAAATGCTTGTGTAATAATGTTGCTGACAAGACAGGCCACAATGAGTGGACTGTGTGTACGGAACTTGTATGACCTTCATATACAATTATTCTCATTCTGTTACGTCGGTTACAAATGAATGTGAGCAAACTGATTTGGTCTATATTTCGCGGGCCAAGTGCAGGACAGTTGTAACTTCATATAGCAATAGAAGGCATTTTAAAAGTCTTTCACTAAGCCCTTGATTTGTGGGAAATGACTGATCATTTTCAAAAACACTATCATATTTTTCAATAATGCAGATAGCATACATAAATAATTTTTCCGTTTTAACTTATAAGCTAGTTTATCTCAAGATTAAAGATGTAACAGTATATCTGCAAAGTCATTTATTTACTTATGAAAACTGTCAGATAGATGTTACATTTGTTATCTATAGTATTCACTTTACATTGGCTGAATCAGGGAGCTTATATTCACACTTGTGAACTGTCCGATTCTGTTGTTATATTGGAATGAAATATGAAATAAAAACATAACATATACTTGCTTTATACTTTATTATTTCTACAACAGAAGACATAATCATTAATAATAAATAACACTACGGACATAACTATCAACTTCCACAAAAACATAGCGCCCTGGGCTACACTGCCCATGGGCTTGAACACCCACACACATAAAGCCCTGGGTAAACTACCTAAGGGCTTGGACATGCACAAACACAAAGCCCTTGGCTACACTACCCATGGGCTTTTACACGCACACACATAAAACCCTGGGATTAACTACCAAAGGACTTGGACATGCACACACGTAAAGCCCTGGGTTAAAATACCCAAGGGCCTGGACATGTACACACATATAGCCCTGGGTTAAACTATCCACAGGTTTGGACATGTATACACATATTGCACTTTTAACTTTGTAAAGGAAATACACGTGCATGCTTATGAGAGTTGGATGTTGCATGGTGGTGTAAACAGCAGTACGAGTATGCAGTCTCGTGCCCTTATATGGGCAGACATTAAAGGGTTCTGGTCGGACATACAATGTAGTAGGATTTATAAGATCACTGCACAAAGTATCATGATTTAATAGTGGCATGCGAAGCCTGTTCACGCAAGATTCTACGGATTTATCATTGTACCAAGTATCATTCATATGAGTGACTGATATTGTCTATAAAATGTTTTTATAATAGCAACCAAATAACCTTGTGCATGTAATTTCAACTTCTACCGAACAATGACAGAAAATGGTAATCTCAATCTATAGGTAATTATTATTCACACATTATCTGGAGGATTTTCACTAAATGATATAAGCTTCTTACTGAATGAGATGGTTCAAATGTATTGGTAAATCATTTTTATATTACCTGGTATTCTATTGCAAAAAGTCACTGATCATACAAGATGATGTCATTGGCAGCTTTTCTGAATGATAATGAAGAAGTGTCTCTTATCTCTGGACAGTGTGTCCATGATCATACAAGATGATGTCATTGGCAGCTCTTCTAAATGATAATGAAGTGTCTCTTATCTCTGGTTAGTGTGTCCATGATCATACAAGATGATGTCATTGGCAGCTTTTCTGAATGATAATGAAGTGTCTCTTATCTCTGGACAGTGTGTCCATGATCATACAAGATGGTGTCATTGGCAGCTATTCCAAATGATAATGAAGTGTCTCTTATCTCTGGACAGTGTGTCCATGATCATACAAGATGGTGTCATTGGCAGCTATTCCAAATGATAATGAAGTGTCTCTTATCTCTGGACAGTGTGTCTATGATCATACAACATGGTGTCATTGGCAGCTATTCCAAATGATAATGAAGTGTCTTTTATCTCTGGACAGTGTGTCCATGATCATACAACATGGTGTCATTGGCAGCTATTCCAAATGATAAAGAAGTGTCTCTTATCTCTGGACAGTGTGGCCATGATCATACAACATGGTGTCATTGGCAGCTATTCCAAATGATAAAGAAGTGTCTCTTATCTCTGGACAGTGTGGCCATGATCATACAACATGGTGTCATTGGCAGCTATTCCAAATGATAATGAAGTGTCTCTAATCTCTGGACAGTGTGTCCATGATTATACAACATGGTGTCATTGGCAGCTATTCCAAATGATAAAGAAGTGTCTCTTATCTCTGGTTAGTGTGTCCATGATCATACAAGATGATGTCATTGGCAGCTTTTCTGAATGATAATGAAGTGTCTCTTATCTCTGGACAGTGTGTCCATGATCATACAAGATGGTGTCATTGGCAGCTATTCCAAATGATAATGAAGTGTCTCTTATCTCTGGACAGTGTGTCCATGATCATACAAGATGGTGTCATTGGCAGCTATTCCAAATGATAATGAAGTGTCTCTTATCTCTGGACAGTGTGTCTATGATCATACAACATGGTGTCATTGGCAGCTATTCCAAATGATAATGAAGTGTCTTTTATCTCTGGACAGTGTGTCCATGATCATACAACATGGTGTCATTGGCAGCTATTCCAAATGATAAAGAAGTGTCTCTTATCTCTGGACAGTGTGGCCATGATCATACAACATGGTGTCATTGGCAGCTATTCCAATTGATAAAGAAGTGTCTCTTATCTCTGGACAGTGTGGCCATGATCATACAACATGGTGTCATTGGCAGCTATTCCAAATGATAATGAAGTGTCTCTTATCTCTGGACAGTGTGTCCATGATTATACAACATGGTGTCATTGGCAGCTATTCCAAATGATAATGAAGTGTCTTTTATCTCTGGACAGTGTGTCCATGATCATACAAGATGGTGTCATTGGCAGCTATTCCAAATGATAAAGAAGTGTCTCTTATCTCTGGACAGTGTGGCCATGATTATACAACATGGTGTCATTGGCAGCTATTCCAAATGATAATGAAGTGTCTCTTATCTCTGGACAGTGTGTCCATGATCATACAAGATGGTGTCATTGGCAGCTATTCCAAATGATAAAGAAGTGTCTTTTATCTCTGGACAGTGTGGCCATGATTATACAACATGGTGTCATTGGCAGCTATTCCAAATGATAAAGAAGTGTCTTTTATCTCTGGACAGTGTGTCCATGATCATACAACATGGTGTCATTGGCAGCTATTCCAAATGATAAAGAAGTGTCTTTTATCTCTGGACAGTGTGTCCATGATCATACAACATGGTGTCATTGGCAGCTATTCCAAATGATAAAGAAGTGTCTTTTATCTCTGGACAGTGTGTCCATGATCATACAACATGGTGTCATTGGCAGCTATTCCAAATGATAATGAAGTGTCTTTTATCTCTGGACAGTGTGTCCATGATCATACAACATGGTGTCATTGGCAGCTATTCCAAATGATAAAGAAGTGTCTTTTATCTCTGGACAGTGTGTCCATGATCATACAACATGGTGTCATTGGCAGCTATTCCAAATGATAATGAAGTGTCTCTTATCTCTGGACAGTGTGGCCATGATTATACAACATGGTGTCATTGGCAGCTATTCCAAATGATAAAGAAGTGTCTCTTATCTCTGGACAGTGTGTCCATGATCATACAACATGGTGTCATTGGCAGCTATTCCAAATGATAAAGAAGTGTCTTTTATCTCTGGACAGTGTGTCCATGATCATACAACATGGTGTCATTGGCAGCTATTCCAAATGATAAAGAAGTGTCTCTTATCTCTGGACAGTGTGGCCATGATTATACAACATGGTGTCATTGGCAGCTATTCCAAATGATAAAGAAGTGTCTCTTATCTCTGGACAGTGTGTCCATGATCATACAAGATGGTGTCATTGGCAGCTATTCCAAATGATAAAGAAGTGTCTCTTATCTCTGGACAGTGTGGCAATACAGACACACTTTGGTGAACAACTGAATTTACCACGAATAAACTGTTGGCTCACTTCAATATAAAACTATTTACAACGTAACAAGTAATAATTTACAAGTCATTGTCCATATTAAGATATACATTACGTATAAACGAACATTTTAGACAGTAAATGGTTGACCTATGCACACAACTCCAACCTACACATAATAAGCCATTAACATTTATTTACATGTAAGTTATATATGTAATAAGATAAACGAAAACATTAAGTACATGTACATCAATATTTCATATCAATGAATCTGGAAGGGTGACAATCTTTCCAGCAGTACGACACATGATGTCAACACTTTCTATGTGTATACTTACAACATTTGGTGTTGCATGACCTTCTTATGTTAACGACATAATGTCTTTTGACAAGCCCCGATTTTTTTTCTTTTAAAGAGAAATGATGCATTGTTAATCAACGGAATGTGAAATTGAAAATATTTTGGTAATATCTCTACACATTTTCTTATTCAGAGTAACAGTATGTACATTTTTAAACAATAAACCCCATTAGTTAGTAATTGAACTAATGTAAC
Organism: Mya arenaria; assembly: GCF_026914265.1. Taxonomy (NCBI): domain Eukaryota; kingdom Metazoa; phylum Mollusca; class Bivalvia; order Myida; family Myidae; genus Mya; species Mya arenaria. The sequence goes on along the minus strand of NC_069135.1, from coordinate 2,967,968 downwards.
TAGTAACATATACAAATTTAAGTAATACACAAACATACAAAACAGTTTATCATATATGTAAGTGCATTTGCGTAAAACACAGTGCCCTATCACTATTTATTACCAGAATACTAGTCAATAAAGGGGTTTAACTTGTAACTGGCACCCCGAAACCTTGACCCATATATCTCTAAATTACTAACCATACCACAGGGAATACTTTGAAATACAAATAGTCTTTTAACTCATGTTAAATATGCACAAAGAAAATTACCATGGCCTATTCACTCAAATAAATCAAATAAATTAAAACTAAATGTTTTGTTTAAATAAAATAAAAATATACACAACAGTTGCGAGGATGAGAAATATAATTTAAAGTCAAAATGTCAACATATCACAGATCCAAGTGTCATTAAAGGGATTAGACACCAAGTGATCCAATTGCAAGAAAAACAGAAAATTGTCAAGAACTAACATAGAATTGATATCTTCGTGAAAAACACATTGAACCTTACTTTCTGATGTAACACATTGCTTACAACACATTTATTTTCGCAGCTTTTGCAAATTTTCCTTTTCGATGATCTACTGGGTTTGTCTACCCGGTTAATCCAAGGGTTAGAGACAGTATATTATCATTATCATCACTCATCACATAACTTTCACATGCCAAATATACACATTTCAATGGCTTTCCAAAAGGATGAACACTGCAAGGAAGCAAAAAACTGCTGCGAAACAATGTAGACACGGAGCTCGACAGAGAAGCTGTTTTTTAACAGGGAGACTCAGCTGAGACTGTGTGTGGGGCCAACAAGGCTGTTGTGTTTATTCTGTAAACAATGTAAAATGAGGTATTATCTTCATACTACTTCAAGCTCGTATTGACAATTCTAGCCTTGTCTTGAGGAACAACGGTATTTACCAATTTTGGTGTCTTGTCCCTTTAACAGCACAGAAATCAAACTTAATGAAAATAAACAATAATATGTATAATATAAATAAAATTAAAACAAGAGACCTGTGGAGCAAATACCAATGCTCATCTATTATTTACAAGTTGAAATACAGCACAACTCTTTAATGATTAAACTGAGAGTTATGTCTGGGTTAAAGCCCAGCAACAATGAAACAAATCTTTGATAAAACCCTCACTTTACAAATAGACAAGCATTTATGATTACTTTGTTCAAATTGTTTTTTTTATTATGTTAACAATTACAATGAAAGAGAGTTATTTATTTCAAATAGAAAATATCTAAGAAATGAACCATTTTTTTCTTTACATTGCAGCATGTTCCTTTCAAATGTGTTCCAGTCCTACATGTATACCAGTCCTACATTTATACCAGTCCTACATGTATACCAGTCCTACAATTTGATATCAGTCCCAAGTGTAAATACCAGTCCTACATGTATACTGGTCCTACATGTATGCTGGTCCTTCATGAATACTTGCCCTGCATGTATGCTGGCCCTACATGCATACCAGTCCTACTAGTATACTGGTCTTACATGTAGATGGGCCCTGCATGTATATGGGTCCTTCATGTACACTGGTCCTGCATGTATACCTGGCCTACATGCATACCAGTCCTACAAGTATACTGGTCTTACATGTAGATGGGCCCTGCATGTATATGGGTCCTTCATGTACACTGGTCCTGCATGTATACCTGCCCTACATGCATACCAGTCCTACAAGTATACTGGTCCTACATGTATATGGGCCCTGCATGTAAACGGTTTCTTCATGTACACTGGTCTAACATGTATACCAGCCCTACATGCATACCAGTCCTACAAGTATACTGGTCCTACATGTATATGGCCCCTGCATGTAAACAGTTTCTTCATGTACACATGTCTAACATGTATACCAGCCCTACATACACACCAGTCCTACAAATATACTGGTCCTACATGTATACTGGTCCTACAAGTATACTGGTTCTACATGTATACTGGTCCTACAAGTATACTGGTCCTACATGTATACTTGTCCTACATGTATCATGAGTTGATGCATTACAACAACAGTTAAAATGAACACTTATGACACATTGATAATGAAATGGGAGTAAATTACCCTACTAAATGATATCAAGAAAACCACATCTACCTGCCAACAATTGGTAGTTGTTTAAAGCTGATCAATAAACATAACTCTGCTTCTATTTGGACTGCTTTTAAAGCAATATATTAAACAGATCATTTTTTTTTATATTATGGCCAATATAATTTATTTACACAATGACATAGTTTCTTCTGTGGCAAAGGACATCAAGTCTATGACATTATCATGATAATCCAAAACAAGATCAGCAAAAAAATCTACACTTTAATACAAGGAATGTATAAATCACATCACATTATCAATAAAAAAATGGCGACTATAATATTGGTGTAAAATGGAATGTATAAATGATGAGATAAATAAAATGGCTCCATTGTCAAACATAGTTATTAAGCAAGCTGAAAATGATTGAAACTGGTTTTTAACTTCAAATGCTATGAACTTTTTGTGAATATTGAATTAACACATGTTTTTCAAAGTGTTGATCTAAGTGTTGATCTATCATTTTAAAGAACGACACAGTATAACACTTCCGTGTTGGGACCATACAGCATATAATACATCACATACTGCACCATGTAGTGCAATATGACTTAAAGCTGGTATCAGTGATATATAAGATACAGATGTATAATTATTTAAGCAAGTAACAAATGTAATACACATTTTCAAAAAGCTATACTGGTACATGCTTGACAAAAATCCTCTGTATTATATCATGCATTTCCTACTGCGTTCAATGGTATTAATAACATTTATAGTCAGATATACAGTAAACATAGGCCCACACTAAAGACGCAGAATAATGAATGCTATAACGACTATCATACTTCAATGAAATAGTAATGCCACTAAAACACTAACTAGAACCAAACTGGACTGTCTTCAAAATGATGTATAAATTTGGACTAGGTCCAGTTTTGGCCAAAGTGTAACTATATTAATATTATAATGTTCTACAGTCCTAACACAATCAGCACACTGCTACATATCGCCAAATATTCCAGCAAAAGTTTTACGGAGGTTTTTCATGGTGTCCTCCTCCCCTTCCTTCGACTGTCCTCGGGGCATCTGTCTGGGTGGTTGTCCTGGCTGCTGCTGGCGCTGCTGCTGTTGTGGGTCCCCAGGCATTGGAGGAGGGCCTCGGTGAACCATGTTGTGTGGAGGGGGGCCACTGAAATAGGAAAACCTTTAATTAATTGATGCATTAACCACTGAAATGTTTCATGTCTTTGCTATAAAAAGCATTCCCTTATAACTTTGATACAAAAAAACCCCTCCAAAACAACTCTGCAATGAGAGAAGTGTAAATCATCAATTTTATAAACTACTGTCAGATTTTACATAGGAATTAAATCACTGTAGTCTTCCCTTTCACTTAAGTATTGATTGCATTTATGTGTGTGCTCTTGCTGTATGAACAATGTAAGGATGGCACTTTAAGGCAAATTCAATGAAGCCCACTACTAAGAAATTTGCAAAAGCTCTCTCCTGTGCTCAAACAGCATGGACACACATAAATGTACTAAATCCTGATATTTACTTGTAAAATTCATCTTGATAAAAAAAAAAAAAGTATTTGTTGTTAAGAACGACAGCGACAGTAAATGATAAGAACAGCTTTATACAGCTAATGTCCTAGTAATGACAGTTTTAATGTCTTAGCAATACATAATGATGTTCAAAGCTATGGAGGCGGTTTCAAGCAGGGAAAGCCAAGTACAAGCTTATTGAAATTTCCAACATATGGGAAATTTGCTTAAAAAACTACATCAAGCTCAGACTCATTTTGTTCTTTGATGAAACTTTAATTTCTCAGAGTGTCTTAATAGGGTGTTAAACATCGGAAGCAGAGATCAATGATTGTGTAATTTTAGGAGCTTACTTTTCAACTGAAAGCTTCTAACATCTATATCTAGAGCTATCACAGAAGAGAAGACTACCCCCACATGCTGCCATTCTAAGATTTTCAATACAGCCAAAGTATGGTGTGGCATGCGACACATAATCTAATGTTGGTGAAAATATTTCCAAATCCCTACCTGAACACTTATGGACTGGACATAAAACACTTTCATCACTAATGCTCATATAGAACAAGAGCTGTCACAGTATGTGGCGAACGCCCCCGGAATGTGACATTGACCTATGAACAAGGTCAATATATGAAAAGTTGATCTTGCCTTTACGTGTCAAATACATAATTATGGCAAGTTATTTTAAATTGCCACTGGACATAAAAAAATACCACCCATACTTGACAACCTACACTCTTATGTCCTTATATTCAACATTCCATTGTGAATAAACACTAAGTGTATCTTTCACCTTAGAGGTAGAGACATGGGTCATGCACGCAACACATCGTCTTGGTATGTCGAACACATGTGGCAAGTTATTTTAAAATCTGTCCATACAAAAAAAAGTTACAGCCCGGACATGACAACCTATACTTTATGTCCTTATATGCAGCATTCCATTGTGAATAAACACCTAAGTGTGACCTTGACCTTAGATGTAGGGACACGGGTTTTGCACGCGACATATCGCCTTGGTATGTCGAACACATGTGGCAAGTAATTGTCCATATAAGAGAAAGTTACAGCCCGGACACGACAACCTATACTCTGTGTCCTTATATACAGCATTCCATTGTAAATAAACAATAAGTGTGACCTCGACCTTAGAAAAAGGGACACAGGTCTTGCATGCGACACATGGTCTTGGTATGTCGAACACATGTAGTAAGTCATTTTAAAATATGTGCATACAAGAGAAAGTTACAGCCCGGACACAACAACCTATACTCTATGTCCTTATATGCAGCATTCCATTGTGAATAAACACTAAGTGTGACCTTGACCATTGAGGTAGGGACACAGGTCTTGCACATGACACATCGTCTTGATATGTCGAACACATGTGGTAAGTTATTTTAAAATATGTCCATACAAGAGAAAGTTACAGCCCGGACACGACAACCTATACTCTGTGTCCTTATATGCAGCATTCCATTGTGAATAAACACCTAAGTGTGACCTTGACCATAGAGGTAGGGACACGGGTCTTGCACGTGACATGTCGTCTTGGTATGTCAAACACATGTGGCAAGTTATTTTAAAATCTGTCCATACAAGGGAAAGTTACAGCCCGGACACAACAACCTATACTCTATGTACTTATATTCAGCATTCCATTGTGAATAAACACTAAGTGTGACCTTGACCTTAGAGGTAAGGACACGGGTCTTGCACGCGACATGTCGTCTTGGTATGTCAAACAGATATTAAAATCTGTCCATACAAGAGAAAGTAACAGACCGGACAAGAGTTATTGAGCCGGACACAGGGAGGGACGAACAGATGGACAGTGCGATTTTAATATGCCCACCTTTGGGGGCATAAAAATAACTGACAAAGTTCTGAAGCATGTAGTGACCTTGACCTTGAAGCTAGGAATCGGGTCTTTGGGCCAATACATAGTCACCTTATGGTCATCTCCTACAAAAGTTAAGCTACTGTATAATAAATATTTACTCTGCTTGACATTTCAGTCATCAAAAATAGGCCACAGGTTAGCTACAGGGTGGGAGTAAGGGAGAGTGATAGATTGAAGTCACAATGGGTTGGAGTTGTTCTTTACTATCAAATACCTTGTGGTGGAGGTCTATTGGAGGACAGGCATGAATTGTTACATGTAATTGCTGCTGCTACTGTTGGGTGTGTCAAATCTAAGTTTTGGAGATCTCTTAGAGTGTTGCCCAACAGTGGTGTGAGGCAGTCCCTGGTTGGGGCCCAGGGGGCATGTGCATGAGGTGTTACCTACCATTATTGCTGCTGCTGCTGTTTTTGATATTCCCTCTGTTGGGTAGGTCTCTAGGGGTGTTTCTGGGTGTATGTATGCACCCCCACTGTGGAACCCTGGGTAGACATGCTTGAGTTGTTACATGTAATTGCTGTTGCTGCTTTTGGGTGGGTCCCATCGATTTTGGAGGTCTCTGTGAGTGTTGCTCAGCTGTGGTGTGAGGCAGTCGCTGATTGCAGCCCTGGGGGCAGGGGCATGAGTTGTACCTACCATTATTGCTGCTGCTGTTTTTGATATTCCCTCTGTTGGGGTTGTCTCTAGGGGAGTTTCCGAGTGTGTGTGTAGCACCCCCACTGTGGAGCCCTCGGTGGACATGCGCGAGTTGATACGTAATTGCTGCTGCTGCATCGATTTTGGATTTCTCTATGAGTGTTGCTCAGCTGTGGTGACAGGCAGTCCCTGGTTGGGGTCATGGGGGCAGGGCATGCATTTGTAACTTACTGTTATTGCTGTGCTGCTGATTTTTATGTCTCCTCTGTTGTGGAGGTTTCTTGAGGTGCTGCTGGGTGGTTGGTTGTGTGTGTGTGTGCGTGCGTGCGTGCGTGCGTGTGTGTGTGTGTGTCAGGGAACCCCCGGGTGGAGCTCTGGGAGAAGAGTGCAAGTTGTTACATACCGTAATTGCTGCTGCTGCTGTGGGGTTGGTCCCCTCTGTTGTGGAGGTCTCATGGGGTGTTGCTGGGTGGGGGCATGAGGCAGCCCCTGGGTGGGGCCCTGGGGAAGAGGGGCGTGAGGCGGAGCATTAGGGCCATTCACCTGAAGTTATATGCAATAAATATGTACAAACATTTCAGAATTAGGCATTTCTTTATATCAGAATAGAATAAAAATATGCATGTTTATTTGATCAAGTGTTCATTACGTGAAAAGAATATGTGAGTTTTTATTTCAATTTAGTATAAGCATACGGCAATTTATTTCATGAAAATACATTGAATAAAATATATATCATTGATAAAAGCTTAAGGGTTGAGGTGACAGCTAAAAGCATATCCCACAAGTATTACCTCTCTCCATTTTCTTGCATTAATGTTAACTGAGAACAACATAATTGTATAATTACAAACAATGCTTCTCTCAAGCCTTTCAGGTAGTGGAATAGGCTCTTTTTCAATGCTGATTGGTTGATACTTAAGAAAAAGAAAGTATGGAATATGTAACATGGTGTAAAGGATAGATGCAAATATGATAGTATAAATCTGGGGACTGGTTTTTACTCAAACTACAAAGAATCGAGTAGACCTGGCATACTTTATTTGGTAAAATAATTTGGAGGATATGAATTATGAACATGTTTGAGATATGGTTTTCTCCCACCTCAGATAAGTAGATACAATAATTTAACCATGCAAGAAATTCTTATCTTGCCCACGGGCCAAGATAGACAGACTGTCATCTGTAGCATCATGGAAACCATGTCTTGTGGCAATATTTAGAATGCTAATTAATTATTTCTTGTTTCAAATGTCACCATAAAACAGTTTTCATGCACATTTCAAGATAATCTGAATCACTGCGCGCATATCCATGACAACCACGAATTATCGCATATCCATACGCATTTATTTTCACTAAGCACAAAAGAGTTCCAGCAAAAAATACATATTTTGTTTAACTGAGGTGGGAGAAAAAGCATCTACCATAGCCGCTCAATTTCAAATTCACATTTCCTAATTTTAGGACACCCAGTTTGTTGATAAGTGTAATTTCTATAATTAAACGACAATAACTCTTGAGTGACAACAGTGATATGACAGGTTATTGAACTTGTCTGAGATAATATGCTTATACACATTCTGACCAAATACGGAGGTGATTGGACAAATACTGCAGACAACACAAATTTAAGGTGAATTTTACAATTAAAGGGCAAAAACTCTTGAGTGATTGAAGTGATATGAATTGTTATTGAACTTGTCTAAGATATTATGCCAGTACCCATTCTGACCAAATAGATAATCAATGAACAAAGGCTTCCGAATTTTAAAACAGCGTATGAAATGGAAGTTTGGATAGTGATAGGTTGAGTTATTAGTATACGGTATATTGTAGAAGAATTGTCTCTGCTGATGATAGATGTTGCAGTGAAAGAAATGGCTTATTTTTTTTTGTTGATTTAATTTGACAACATTGTCAGATGGGATCCTTAGCAAATTTAAGTGAATGAAAGAAAGCATTCAGCTTTGCTAAAAGTGTGTATTTATTATCGAAAAAAATGCAACAAAACTAGGTTTTATATATGGGCAATTAGAAATTGTAGACAATTCATTTCTTGTATATTTAGGAAAAAGAAGCAGCCTTTATCATAACTTTTTATCAAAAAGAAAAGTAACTGAAAATAACTCTTATGTGTTTTGTTTCCATCAATTCTAACTAACCCAAGTGGTTGGGCGGGAACTATTTTTTCTATTATTAGTAACAGTGACCTTGACCCCGACCCCCAAAAAGCAATCCAAAGCTAACTCTTCACATAAGCTACATACACACCAACTTTTACTACAATCCATCAATTCTTACTTAAGTGATTGGGTGAAAACCATTTTTCAATTTTAGGAACTGTGACCTTGACCTTGACCCCCTCCCCCCCCCCCCCCCCCCACACACACAAAAAGCAATCCTTAGCTAGTTCTTATCAAAAGCCACTTACACACCAATTTTCATCACGTTCAATCAGTTCTTACTTATGATAGTTATTAGGCGAAAACCCTTTTTCTTTTCTTAGTAATAGTGACTTTGAACTTGACACCACAACTCTTAAAAGCAACCCAAGCTAGCTCTTCACATAAGCTACCTACACATCAGCTTTAATTACTATCCATCAATTCTAGCTCAAGTAATTTGGGGGAAACAATTTTTCGACTTTAAGTAACAATGACCTTGACCCTGACCCCCTCAAAAGCAAACCCAAGCTAGCTCTTCACATAAGCCATTTACACACTAATTTTCATTAACATCCATCCATTCTAACTTAAGTTAATTGGCGGACACAATTTTTCTATTTTTGGTAACAATGACCTGGTCCCAACCTTCTCAAAAGCAATCCCAAGCTAGTTTTTCACATAAGCTACCTACACACCAAAAGCCCATGTAACAACAAGGTAAGTTGTTGCAGGTGCTTTTTGTTTTTACAAACACATCGGTTATGTACCTGTTGTTGTACCAGTCCCTGCTGTGCCCGAGGGTCGGGTGGTCTCTGCTGGGCACCAGCGGGCAATGGAGGCCTGTTGGGCTGGGAGCCAGTCATCGTCTGGCCAATACTTCCTGTTCCCAGTCCAGAACCATTCCCATTCATGGTGTAGCCAATCACAGAACTGGTGTTGGAAGATTTGCTGGCAGGGAGAGGAGGAACACAGATGACATTGATTGCTTATGACTCGAAATTGGAAGACAACCAGTTAATCACAAATAATGCAAGTTTCAGCACTTCTTTTATTGCCTTCTTCCGGGGAAATCTGCTTAAGACGTCTGGCATGGAGTAATCTTACAATTTAGTAGAACTTGCAGAGGAAGCATACAATTTCTTTATTGCATTTAAAAGTCTTATTATATTTTGATTCATTCTTTGGAAAATGAATTGTCTTGCACAAAATAAATACTTTGCAGACATTTTAAAAGCTATCCAACAATCAATTATGTTCTATCCTAGCCTTAATTTCTTCTGGAATCCAAACATAACAAGTGTAAGTATCTCATTCAGCCAAATTACTTACTTTTTTTGAGACTAAATAGAAACAGTTTGATATCATAAAAATAATTTCCATAAAAGTCTGAACACTCCTCAATATTATACCAAAATAAAAAGTGTGCTCAACATGCTCTTGTTATGAGACTGACTTAAGAATGTTCGAGAAATTCTGGCCTGCTGTATTTACACTTGGAGCTTCAAAATTCTGTAAAAATGAGCTTTAAGGTGGTACATACTATGTCCTCTACCAGATACCTCCTTTTCAGAACTCAACTCTCCTATAACTGTTAATGAAACATTGTGTGCTTTTTTTAAGAAACATTAATTTTTGTATAAATTGTAATAAACAGATAAACAAATTTATCCCTGCTAGTTGTCCTTATAAATGGTGAATAACACAAGAATCCATACCAGGAATTCAGTACTATTTTTACTTTATGTAAGGTTTTTATTAATTTCACCAAATCAGTTTTTGGTGTATCTCACAGATTTACCGTTTTTTCAACTTTTTTATTTTTTGTCTTGGAAATTGCAAATTTTTGCATAAATATCTGCAAACCAGTGATAGAAGACAGCTGACAAAAGATCAGATCGCAGAATCTCATATTTCCATTCCAAATTTAATGTTTTACGGCTTAAACCGTAACTAACGGTTTAAGAAAAATGCATAAAATATAAATTTTGGAGCGGAAATCTGAAAATCTGCAATCTGATCTTTTGCCATCTTTCTTTTATCATTGATTTGCAGATATTAACGCAAAAATTTGCTCGTTTCAAAAATAAAAAAGTTGTCAAAACGTTCAATCCGTGAGAGTGCAGCTTTAAAGAATATTTTGTAGCCAGTACTAATCACCTATAAAGTTCAAAATGAAGGTGGACGCCGAAATCCTCCCATCCATGGCTCTGTTCACGCACCATTGTCAATATTCCCCTCCAATGATAACAATAAACTTAAGTGATTGGTAACATACATGTTGGTGTTGACTGGTTTAAGGAATGCCTGCATCTTGGCGAGGGTGAGCTCCGCTATGTGTTTCCTGTCCTCTTCCTGGCTCTCCCCCAGTAACGTCATCGCACTGTCATTAATCTGCAGATCAGACAGCATAAATTTGGTGAAGTGTTTTCAATGTTTATTATTAAAATTAAAGATAATCATTAATACGTGCAAAATCAAAATAAAGAGAATATCTTATCCTATTCCATGTTAGTTATATGTTAAGTGTGACAATAGACCTATCTGTACTTGAAGAAATGTGACAAAGTAAATTTTACCTTACAATCCATGCAACAAAAACCAGTAACAGCAAACAATTTTTTGACTTGATGTAATCTGTTCATGATGCACCTTTAATTAATTTGATGGCCTCCACTACCTACACCAACAATGTACTCCTTACCTTGTATGGCCTCCACTACCTACCCCCACAATGTACTCCTTACCTTGTATGGCCTCCACTACCTACCCCCACAATGTACTCTTTACTTTGTATGGCCTCCACTACCTACCCCCACAATGTACTCCTTACCTTGTATGGCCTCCTATACCTACCCCAACAATGTACTTCTTGCAATCCTTGCCCTATATGGCCTCCACTACCTACCCCCACAATGTAGTCCTTACCTTGAATGGCCTCCACTACCTACCCCCACAATGTACTCCTTACCTTGTATGGCCTCCACTACCTACCCCCACAATGTACTCCCTGCCATCCTTGCCGTATATGGCCTCCACTACCTATCCCTACAATGTACTCCTTGCCTTGTATGGCCTTCACTACCTACCCCTACAGTGTACTCTTTGCCATCCTTGCCCTGTATGGCATCCACTACCTACACAGACAATGTACTCCTTGCCATCCTTGCCCTCCATGGCCTATACTACATACCCCCACAATGTATTCCTTGCCCAGTATGGCCTCCACTACCTTCCCCCACAATGCACTCCTTGCCATCCTTGCCCTATATGGCATCCACTACCTACACAGACAATGTACTCCTTGCCATCCTTGCCCTCCACTACATACCCCCACAATGTACTCCTTGCCATCCTTGCCATATATGGCCTCCACTACCAACCGGGACAATGATCTCTTTGTCATCCTTGCCCTATATGGCCTCCACTACCTACCCTTACAATGTACTCCTTGTCTCCCTTGCCATATATGGCCTCCACTACCTACCCCAACAATGTACTCTTTGCCATCCTTGCCCTGTATGGCCTCCACTACTTACCCCAACAATGTACTCTTTGCCATCCTTGCCCTGTATGGCCTCCACTACCTACCCCCACAATGTACTCTTTGCCTTGTATGGCCTCCACTACCTACCCCAACAATGTACTCCTTGCCATCCTTGCCCTGTTTGGCCTCCACTACCTACCCCAACAATTTAATCCTTGTCATCCTCGCCCTGCATGGCCTCCACTACTTACCCCAACAATGTACTCTTTGCCATCCTTGCCCTGTATGGCCTCCACTACCTACCCCCACAATGTACTCTTTGCCTTATATGGCCTCCACTACCTACCCCAACAATGTACTCCTTGCCATCCTTGCCCTGTTTGGCCTCCACTACCTACCCCAACAATTTAATCCTTGTCATCCTCGCCCTGCATGGCCTCCACTACCTACCCCAACAATGTACTCTTTGCCATCCTTGCCCTTTATGGCCTCCACTACCTACCCCAACAATGTACTCTTTGCCATCATTGCCCTTTATGGCCTCCACTACCTACCCCCACAATGTACTCCTTGCCATCCTTGCCCTGTATGGCCTCTACTACCTACCCCAACAATGTACTTCTTGCCATCCTTGCCATATATGACCTCCACTACCTACCCCAACAATGTACTCTTTGCCACCCTTGCCATATATGGCCTCCACTACCTACCCCAACAATGTACTCTTTGCCACCCTTGCCATATATGGCCTCCACTACCTACCCCAACAATGTACTGTTTGCCTTGTATGGCCTTCACTACCTTCTCCCACAATGTACTCCTTGCCATCCTTGCCCTGTATGGCCTCCACTACCTACCCCCACAATGTACTCCTTGCCATCCTTGCCCTGTATGGCCTCCACTACCTACCCCCACAATGTACTCCTTGCCATCATTGCCATATATGGTCTCCACTACCTACCCCAACAATGTACTCCTTGCCAACTTGCCATACTGTGAAATCATTAATGTTCGTGGGCATGAAATTTCGTGGTTTGCCGAAAAAAAAAAAATTCGTGGGTACTTTAATTCGTGGATTTTCATTTTTGAAAATAAAATAAAATCGAAGATGCGATCGTCCTAGATCGACTGCATAATATCCACGCGCTGGCCCGTGATTTCCGTCTTCTACGTCACTCCGTTTATGACACTCGCTAATGTGGTACGACATGCCAATTAGTGCATATACCCATGTCACTTATCGATTCAATTGGAAATAAGGGTAATAAAAGAGGATGTACCCTGATCATAAATACAGATAGGGGAAGCCATTGAATGCCAATTAAGAATTTTGCAAACTGTGAAAACACCGAAAAGGTGCGTATATTGTCACGTTCGGTGCTTAGTAACCTTTAATGTGCTAGTAATCGATTAATTATTTCATTAAATAAAAAAAATCGAGTACAGACACTCATCACGCACATCTTGTAAACTTGGAGATTTTCATTCTTTGTTAAAGGCAGTTATAATATATTAACAGAATAATGATCGTAAGTTATACAGTTAGACAGGTTTTAACATTGTATACTGCGACCTCTGTAAATAATACATGTATACTAGAGTATGTACGTAACAAGGCAATTGAAAAAGTGAATAAAGGGTTTATATTTCGTGGGATCTTGAATTCGTGGATCACCCAACCCACGAAAACCACGAACATTAATGCCCCACGAACATTAATGATTTCACAGTATATGGTCTCCACTACCTACCCCGACAATGTACCCTTTGCCATGTATGGCCTCCACTACCTACCCCAACAATGTACTCCTTGCCATGTATGGCCTCCACTACCTACCCCAACAATGTACTCTTTGCCATCCTTGCCCTGTATGGCTTCCACTACCTACCCCAACAATGTCATCTTTGCCATGTATGGCTTCCACTACCTACCACAACAATGTACTCTTTGTCACCCTTGCCATATATGGCCTCCACTACCTACCCCAACAATGTACTCCTTGCCATGTATGGCTTCCACTACCTACCCCAACAATGTACTCTTTGCCATGTATGGCTTCCACTACCTACCCCAACAATGTACTCTTTGCCATGTATGGCTTCCACTACCTACCCCAACAATGTACTCCTTGCCATGTATGGCTTCCACTACCTACCCCAACAATGTACTCTTTGCCCTGTATGGCTTCCACTACCTACCCCAACAATGTACTCTTTGCCATGTATGGCTTCCACTACCTACCCCAACAATGTACTCTTTGTCACCCTTGCCATATATGGCCTCCACTACCTACCCCAACAATGTACTCTTTGCCATCCTTGCCCTGTATGGCTTCCACTACCTACCCCGACAATGTACCCTTTGCCATGTATGGCCTCCACTACCTACCCCAACAATGTACTCCTTGCCATGTATGGCCTCCACTACCTACCCCCACAATGTACTCTTTGCCATCCTTGCCCTGTATGGCCTCCACTACCTAACCCAACAATGTACTCTTTGCCATATATGGCCTCCACTACCTACCCCAACAATGTACTCTTTGTCACCCTTGCCATATATGGCTTCCACTACCTACCCCAACAATGTACTCTTTGCCATATATGGCCTCCACTACCTACCCCAACAATGTACTCTTTGCCATCCTTGCCCTGTATGGCCTCCATTACCTACCCCAACAATGTACTCCTTGCCATATATGGCCTCCACTACCTACCCCAACAATGTACTCCTTGCCATCCTTGCCCTGTATGGCCTCAACAACAACGACATCAAGTCCTCCAAATATTTTACAGCACTCATCGACCCACATTTTGTACCTACAAGGAGATATAGAATTGGCCATTATAAGTGGTATCACTCTATATGATTGATAAATGCCCCCAATAGCTGGGCTATGGAACTGTTGTTTGATCTTGACCTTGAGCTTTAAGCTGAATTTTCAAGAAATACATAGACCATCTACTTTGAATCATATTCATAATTTTAATGTACATAATATATCAAAGATATCGCTCAGGCAAGATGTTTACAGACAGACTGATATCATCTTGCATGACAAAATAGACACACAGATCCATTTGTCAGCCTTTTATTCTTTATTGATCTACTCAATAAGTCTTGTGCAAAGGCGTAAAGAATAATTTCAAGTTCTAAAGGTCTAATTAAACTAGATAATAATTTGCTGAAAACTTAATTTAAGTTTCAATTTGAGACGTTATTGTGATATTATGTAACAACAATTTGCTTAAAATGAAGAAAAGTAAAACTAAGCTACAGTCATTCTAAGTATTGGATACACTTTAACTAAAAGTAACAAAGCACTGGCACTGTTTCTCTGTACTGCTATGAAATGCTCTCATACACCAATACCATAAAATATGACCCACGATCTCTACTTATTCCAGCTGTAAATAAATATAACATAACAATTATGTCAATATGAAGAAAATATGAGGCAATAATGACAGAAATCAGCCAACATAAAAAGAGAAATATAGGACAGACTATTGACAGAATATAATACTGCAAATTGGATGTGTCAACAACGGTCATTTACTGACCATGAAAAAAGTGCATGCTATGTTTGGAGACGCTTCACCAGCTGGTTCAAAAGCGACACAAAAAGCAGCTAGATGCCCTTATCTCACTGGGATTTTTTTCTGGCTGACCAAGAGGAATATTTCAATCTTAGCCAGAGTAATGGGACTTAGTTTTCACCATTTTGTAACCATTTCAACGATCCCTATCATTACTGTTTGGGATGTTGCCAGCATCAACACCAACAACACCATCACACCATGGTGAAGGATGGGTCTAAGGACTATTACAATACGTTTAAATGGCATTTTTTCTTCGTAAATGATGCACACTATACTGATAAACATGAAAAGCTCTTCCATACCTTTCGTTAACCTGGACCTGCTCCAACATGGCCGAGCCAGTATTGGCCTTCCAGTTACCAGATATAGACTTTCTCCTGAAATATAAATCCATGATTATTGCACAATTGCTATTCAATCACTGATCATTCAAATGTTTGTATTTGTAAAAGCAAAAAGGTGTTAAGTGACACAAAGTGAAGAAGCAGATGAGACCCTTTTTCTACCACCCCAGATAAGAAGATCCAAATATTTGGCCATCCTTGTCCTAATCCTTAGATTCATAAGTACCTGTATTGAACTATTTTTTTTATTGTGATCACGCAATTACCTCCCTTGTAGAAGATCTTCATCTGTAGCACCATGTAAACCTTATCTGATGGCAATATTTAAAATCCAAATATATTAATTCTTGCTTCAAATAGCAAAAGGAAAGGTTTTCATGCAGCTTTCAAGAAATAATGCTGCACTGTCCTCAGAACTATAGAACAATTAGACTATTGCAATATTTTGAAACACTTTGCGCATATCTATGACAACCACAAATTATCCCATATCTATACACGAATTATTTTCACAATGCACAAAAGAGTACCAGCGTAAAATACATTTTAACTTCATTCTGTTTGACTGAGGTGGGAGAAAAAACTCATGGCGGCTTGTGTAAGATAGGTTCATCCCAACCCTCAGGAAGGATGTTCATCCCTCCTTTCCTCTATCATGCAGTATCAATACTCAGCAGTGCTCCAGCTAGGCCTAAATGACAGGTTCGGGCACTCTGCTGCCCTTTTCCAGCACCCTGCTGCCCTTTTTACTACATCCTGCTGTGCCCTTTTGTTTGACAGAGTCAATTGACAGAAATAAGTACAAAATTAAATAAATACATACTATTTTGACACTTAAGTAAAGATAACAGCTATTAAAAAAAGTATTCATAACAAACTATTAGCATTGAATGTAGTTCAACACTGTGATACACACTAAGAATTGAACATTGGCCCTTGCAAGTGCCCCATTAATGCTTATTCAATGCCCATCAAAGTGCCCTTTCTGACCTAGTACCCTGCCCTTTTCAAATTCTGACTGGAGCAATGACTCAGATATTTCCTGCAACTTTACAAATTGCATCTACCTCATAAACATACAAAACAACAATATGGTTGTTGCTGGGCAGTGTACTACTGGAACATAGATATGCTGTTAACAACAATAAAGTTTCGTTGATACCAGGGGATGAGAATAAATTTATGGTTATTAAGTACAAGTAAAGACTTTGAACATCATGCCATAAAAATAAAATGAATTACCTTCACTCTAAACGATGAGATCCAGATATGAGATGGAATAAACACAACAGTTGGAACATAAAACACAACATCTACAAATAGAACATGAATAACAAAATAAAATGTGGGGATTAAACATCTAAATTTCATCATGAAAGTAGTAAACATTCTGATTACTAACCAGATCTGTTACAGGAGTGACGAACAACCCTATACGCTTCCTGGACACAGGAATGGTAAACTTTACCCCCATACGCTTCCAGGACACAGGAATGGTAAACTTTACCCCCATACGCTTCCTGGACACAGGAATGGTAAACTTTACCCCCATACGCTTCCAGGACACAGGAATGGTAACCCCCCATACACTTCCCAGACACAGGAATGGTAACACTAGGCCTTTGAAAAGATGCCATAACTATGTCAAACATTATTGGTTTGTAACCTTAGTCAAAGATGACCTGTAACTTGTAGTGTCAAACATGTCTACCAAAACTTATTCAATTCCATAACCTGTCATAAAATATTGAGTAGACAAATTTTGCAAATTCTTAGTTGAAAAGAGGCCCAAACTACCTTAACAATTAGTAGTTTCTTAAAAAGCTTGACCTATATTTTATGGTGTTGAACCAACAAATGATTACATCTGTCATCCTGACACTCTTTTTTTGAAATTCTAAGTTAAAAAGGGGAAGTATGTGATGTTATGTTTGTAATGTCCATAAAAAGATTTTGTTTGTAACCAAAATCGAACTTGACCTTTATTTTATAATGTTTAACATGCATACCAAATATTATTCAAAACAGTTGATGCTTTTAGGAGGTTTTTTTGGACAACACCCTCAGAGCAACCAACCTTCAAGCTCACTCCCATAAACCCACCAAACATCATTTTGTGGGAGAAAATTAATCAAAGGTTTACTTGTAATGTCAGATTGTTAATCTAGATTCTTTTCTCAGAACTGAAACTAATGTTTGCACAGAAACAGGATTCAGAAATAAACAAGTACATTTCCTATTGCTGAACGCCTACAGGATGTTCAGATTTTTTCAGGATCATAGATTTATATTACAACTTTGCTAATGCATTGTAAACAAGAGAGGGTAAATAAAGCCAACTAATTATGAGGTTTTGCACAATTTAAAAACAAAGATATATTAGAATAATTTGGCAAAATACAGTGGCAAAATACTCTCTTACGAGCAAAATAAATCAAAACTACTCACAACTTTTCACACAGACCCATCCTACTTACAAGAAGGCCTTGTAATGGTTGCCTATCTTCTGTATGTGGATGTCATACTTGGACTCAATGTATTGCTCAGTGGCTGCATATGACTTTGAGAGGGCGACCACGCTGGCAATGTCCTGGAACTGGTGGTGCGTATCAATCTTTACCTGCAATACCAATGAGTGGCATATTGACACACCCACACTACTGATGTATTTTTTTCCACCCACCAGTAAGTAAAGCTATCTAATTATTGTAGAACATTGTGCCCCCACTGAACCCCTTTTTTGTCAGAAATATTCTGTAGACTGCATTGACATGTTTAAAGAAATACAGTAGCATTGACCTTAAGCTTCTGACCACAAGAGAATGGGTGTCATCAACTGCTCAAGTACAACCTTCAAATGAAGTTTCATGGTCTCAGGTCAAAATGTTCTTCCTAGTAGTGAGGCATACACAAGTTTAATAACATGGTTGAGCGTTGACCATGGACTTGACCGTCGATCTACATACACTGAACCCATAATAATAAGGTTCAATTATTGATAAAAGGCAACCTACCATCGATATTTCATGAAAAACACTGTTGACTGTGACCTTTGACCTTTACCCCCCCCCAAGGTGTTTATCGTCCGGTCAACATACCCGTAAACCTAACCACTGCAGTTTCATCATTTTACTTCAAATGTTATTATGCATACAAAGTTTTTATTATGCATACAAAGTTTTAAGTTATCACTCTAACAAGACCAGGTCTACCGTTGGACTGACAGCACCAGTTCTACCGCTGGACTGACAACACCAGTTCTACTGCTGGACTGACAACACCAGGTCTACTGCTGGACTGACAACACCAGTTCTACTACTGGACTAATAAGACCAGGTCTACCGCTGGACTGACAACACAAGGTCTACTGCTGGAATAATAAGACCAGGTCTACCGTTGGACTTACAACACCAGTTCTACTACTGGACTAATAAGACCAGGTCTACCGTTGGAATGACAACACCAATTCTACTACTGGACTAATAAGACCAGGTCTACCGTTGGACTGACAACACCAATTCTATTGCTGGACTAATAAGACCAGGTCTACGTTGGACTGACAACACAAGGTCTACTGCTGGACTAATAAGACCAGGTCTACCGTTGGACTGACAACACCAGTTCTACTACTGGACTTATAAGACCAGGTCTACCGTTGGACTGACAACACCAATTCTACTGCTGGACTTATAAGACCAGGTCTACCGTTGGACTGACAACACAAGGTCTACTGCTGGACTAATAAGACCAGGTCTACCTTTGGACTGACAACACCAATTCTACTGCTGGACTAATAAGACCAGGTCTACCGATGGACTGACAACACCAATTCTACTGCTGGACTAATAAGACCAGGTCTACCGTTGGACTGACAACACCAATTCTACTGCTGGACTAATAAGACCAGGTCTACCGATGGACTGACAACACAAGGTCTACTGCTGGACTAATAAGAACAGGTCTACCGATGGATTTAAAACACAAGGTCTACTGCTGGACTAATAAGAACAGGTCTACCGATGGACTTAAAACACAAGGTCTACTGCTGGACTAATATGACCAGGTCTACCGATGGACTGACAACACCAGGTCTACTGCTGGACTAATAGGACCAGGTCTACCAATGGACTGACAACACCAGGTCTACTGCTGGACTAATAAGACCAGGTCTACCAATGGACTGACCAGACCAGGTCTACTGCTGAACTAATAAGACCAGGTCTACCGATGGACTGACAACACCAGTTCTACTGCTGGACTAATAAGACCAGGTCTACCGATGGACTGACAACACAAGGTCTACTGCTGGACTAATAAGACCAGGTCAACCGTTGGACTGACCAGACCAGGTCTACTGCTGGACTAATAAGACCAGGTCTACCGATGGACTGACCAGACCAGGTCTACTGTTGGACTAATAAGACCAGGTCTACCGATGGACTGACCAGACCAGGTCTACTGATGGACTGACAACACCAGGTCTACTCCTGGACTAATAAGACCAGGTCTACCAATGGACTGACCAGACCAGGTCTACTGCTGGACTAATAAGACCAGGTCTACCGATGGACTGACAACACCAGGTCTACTGCTGGACTAGTAAGACCAGGTCTACCAATGGACTGACAACACCAGTTCTACTGCTGGACTAATAAGACCAGGTCTACCGATGGACTGACCAGACAAGGTCTACTGCTGGACTAATAAGACCAGGTCTACCAATGGACTGACCAGACCAGGTCTACTGTTGGACTAATAAGACCAGGTCTACCGATGGACTGACAACACAAGGTCTACTGCTGGACTAATAAGACCAGGTCTACCAATGGAGTGATAAGACCAGGTCTACCGATGGACTGGCCAGACCAGGTCTACTGCTGGACTAATAATACCAGGTCTACCGATGGACTGACAACACAAGGTCTACTGCTGGACTAATAAGACCAGGTCTACCAATGGACTGACCAGACCAGGTCTACTGCTGGACGAATAAGACCAGGTCTACCAATGGACTGACCAGACAAGGTCTACTGCTGGACTAATAAGACCAGGTCTACCGTTGGACTGACAATACCAGTTCTTCTGCTGGACTAATAAGACCAGGTCTACCGATGGACTGACAACACCAGTTCTACTGCTGGACTCATAAGACCGGGTCTACCGATGGACTGACAACACCAGGTCTACTGCTGGACTAATAAGACCAGGTCTACCAATGGACTGACAACACCAGTTCTACTGCTGGACTAATAAGACCAGGTCTACCGATGGACTGATAACACCAGGTCTACTGCTGGACTAATAAGACCAGGTCTACCGATGGACTGACAACACCAGGTCTATTGCTGGACTAATAAGACCAGGTCTACCAATGGACTGACCAGACCAGGTTTACTGCTGAACTAATAAGACCAGGTCTACCGATGGACTGACAACACCAGTTCTACTGCTGGACTAATAAGACCAGGTCTACCGATGGACTGACAACACCAATTCTACTGCTGGACTAATAAGACCAGGTCTACCGTTGGACTGACAACACCAATTCTACTGCTGGACTAATAAGACCAGGTCTACCGATGGACTGACAACACAAGGTCTACTGCTGGACTAATAAGAACAGGTCTACCGATGGACTGACCAGACCAGGTCTACTGATGGACTAATAAGACCAGGTCTACCGATGGACTGACCAGACCAGGTCTACTGATAGACTGACAACACCAGGTCTACTGCTGGACTAATAAGACCAGGTCTACCAATGGACTGACCAGACCAGGTCTACTGCTGGACTAATAAGACCAGGTCTACCGATGGACTGACAACACAAGGTCTACTGCTGGACTAATAAGACCAGGTCTACCAATGGACTGACCAGACAAGGTCTACTGCTGGACTAATAAGACCAGGTCTACCAATGGACTGACCAGACCAGGTCTACTGCTGGACTAATAAGACCAGGTCTACCGATGGACTGACAACACAAGGTCTACTGCTAGACTAATAAGACCAGGTCTACCAATGGACTGACCAGATCAGGTCTACTGCTGGACTAATAAGACCAGGTCTACCAATGGACTGACAACACCAGGTCTACTGCTGGACTAATAAGACCAGGTCTACCGATGGACTGACCAGATCAGGTCTACTGCTGGACTAATAAGACCAGGTCTACCGATGGACTGACAACACAAGGTCTACTGCTGGACTAATAAGACCAGGTCTACCGATGGACTGACAACACCAGTTCTACTGCTGGACTAATAAGACCAGGTCTACCGATGGACTGACAACACAAGGTCTACTGCTGGACTAATAAGACCAGGTCTACTGCTGGACTGACAACACCAGGTCTACTGCTGGACTAATAAGACCAGGTACACCAATGGACTGACAACACCAGTTCTACTGCTGGACTAATAAGACCAGATCTACCGATGGACTGACAACACCAGTTCTACTGCTGGAATAATAAGACCAGGTCTACTGATGGACTGACAACACCAGTTCTACTGCTGGACTAATAAGACCAGGTCTACCAATGGACTGACCAGACTAGGTCTACTGCTGGACTAATAAGACCAGGTCTACCGATGGATTGACAACACAAGGTCTACTGCTGGACTAATAAGACCAGGTCTACTGATGGACTGACAACACAAGGTCTACTGCTGGACTGACCAGACCAGGTCTACCGATGGACTGACAACACCAGGTCTACTGATTGACTGACCAGACCAGGTCTACCGATGGACCAACAAGACCAGGTCTATTGATGGATTGTCAACACAAGGTCTACTGCTGGATTAATAAGACCAGGTCTACCGATGGACTGACAATACCAGAACACTAGAGGTCTACAGATGGAATGACCAGACCATGTCTACTGACAGACCAACAAGGTAAGGTCTATCGATGGACTTACAACACTACAGGTCAACGGATGGATTGACCAGAACAGGTCTACTGATGGACTTACAACACTAGAGGTCTAGGGATGGAATGACCAGATCAGGTCTACCTATGGACCAACAAGATAAGGTCTATCGATGGATTGACCAGACCAGGTCTACTGATTGACTTACACTAGGTCTACGGATGGAATGGCCAGACCAGGTCTACCAATGGACCCACAAGATAAGGTCTATCGATGGATTGACCAGACCAGGTCTACCGATGGACTAACAACACCAGGTTACAGATGGACTGACCAGACCAGGTCTACCGATGGACTTACAACACCAGGTTACAGATGGACTGACCAGACCAGGTCTACCGATGGACTTACAACAACAGGTTACAGATGGACTGACCAGACCAGGTCTAATGATGGACTTACAATCCCACAGACTGATTGACATATCACCTTTTGTAAACCTTTATTCTTTGAAGGGGCATACAACTCACTGCCACCATAACATAACCCGAGTATTAATTGATAGAAAAGCAATTTAGAGCCTGTCTGCATTAGTATCAAAACCATACATAAGGATTGCATCCTATTTTTTATTAATTTAAGAATAATAAAACAAGAACACAATAAATTTTTAATTAATAATACATCTTAAGTTCAATACAGAAAAATTACAACATAAGACTGTTAAGTACTTAAAATCATTCATCATACCCGGGTACAAAATTTGATTTATGTGCAGAGTGCTTTACCTTTCCATGTCCGCTGTGGGCGTGGCCGATCTTCACCACCACAGGGAATTTGGGTGTAATGAGCTGAAATATCCAACATTGCATTTAAATACTTGTGGGGTGGAACACATTATAATTATACATGCATGTGTCATGCAGGAATTATTTCTCACTGCAAAAGAATGTTCATTCCGAAAACAGCCAATTAGTCTTAACCTGATACTTATACTGATAAACAGTGATTTATAATGGTTGTGAGATAAAAGTTTATGTGACTAGTCTCTGTCTCTGAAATACTATTGTTGTAATTTACAAATGTTGATTTATCAACATGTTTAATTATGTTAAATTCAAAAGAATATTTCTGTCTGTGGTACCATTGGTATAAATGGCAAAAGTGCAACATGATGTTATTATATTGAGAAATTTATATCAACACTAAATCACAACATTTCTTTAGCACATCAAAACGAAACTGAAATGTTTATATACACAGCTTAAAACCCCCCAAAGTATTCAGTAATTAATCATCTAAGGCCATGAGTGGGCAGGACGTCCTATCCTGATTCAGAAATCACGCCAGATACCGCCAGCCAGTCTCAAAGCACTGAGATAAATTATCTGTAATTATACTCCCCCAGGTGTGCTGGAATAACTACCAGTTCCCTCACACAAACATCCTGTTACTTGTTCAGATCACTTGGAAATCATAGGTGAGCCTGGACTTTAAGCAGTAAGTAATGCATGCTATGATCTACTCTGGGTTTTGTATTTGTAACAATATTCCTCTGAGTATAGTAAGATATTTTCTGATTTATAAATGAGTAAAATGAATAAGCAGATAGTTATACCGCTAAACAGTTGGTACACTTTGCAATCATAGAACATAAGACATAGCGGAAAACAGTACTTTGGTGGAGTGTCAGACAGCACAATGAGTTATCTCTTCCTTAACTGTTAATCCTATAGCTACATATTTTAGAGCAATTGAATTAATAATAGTGTTTATTCACCTTTGTTGTTTTCTTTGTATATAACTAAGAACATTTTCAAAACAGCGTATATTTGACTTTTAAATTTAAAAATACTGGAAATACTACAGATCTGTTACTGAAATAAGTATGAGCATATTTAGTATTGGTTTAGTATTTGGTATTAGGTTGTTGTTTAGATGGGGTCTGTATGAAAATTAACATTCAAGCTAAGCGCAGAACATATTTATTTTAAAAAATACTACCATCTCATTCATTAAAAAATGATTTTAGCCATTATTTTATTTTAACAAGATGTTTGTTTTTTTAAATATTACAATCATCTTATATTCTCCTATATTTACAGCAGTGAGATATGGGGATGTTACTATACAGCCTTCTAGCACTTGTGGCTGGGGTAACAAGTGTGTTGGCATGCTCCTGCGGATATTCACATCCACAGGACACGTTCTGTAGTGTAGACTTTGGTATGAACATGTTCAGTATATTATTCTTACATCTTCACTTATATGCACTCTTTGAGAACAGTTCAACAAATGAAATTGGAATTGATCTTTGAAGCTATTTTAGGCACATTTTAATATACACTTTTATCATTAAAACTCAACTCACTGCATGTTTCAATACTTGTTTCAGAGAAAATACAATTTAATCAACACTATGGAAAGATTATCAAATTTCACAAAAAAAATATAGAATATACTATATATTACTTCAAACAATAAGATTTTGATGTCATAAGTTTCTTTCATCTTCAGAAGGACATTTAGAACTGATCATGTTTTGGCGGATCCTATGCTTTTGTAAAGTTAACAATAAACAGGTTTCATTTTTGCTATAGTGTTCCTAGGTTGGCTGCGGTCAAATGTGAAGGAAACAGAACCTAATGGCTCAATGACCAAGAAATATGAAGTCACCATCAGGAAAGTCTTTAAAGCCAGAGTAAGCATTTTCAGAACTTTCATTGGAGGGAAATATTAGGCTGCTGCTGAGTCTGAAGTTTTAACAGAGCTTTACAGTTCAATGTTTATAGCATGGTTGAAAATGTTTCTTAGAAATGTTCTCATCTAAAGAGGCCCAATATGTATTCCTTTCAGGGGACACAAAAATCCACATTTATAATGTAATACCCATAGCTCACCTGAACATCATTCTATAATATAGTTTCATTACATGTAACAGAAATGATAAACTTTTTTCCCCATTGCAGCCCAATGATTTTGGGTTCAACGAAAACATGACAGTTGGCATCTTATACACAGCATCTCATGACTCGCTGTGTGGAGTGGAATTTTTGGAAAAACGAGTCAAGTTCCTTTTTACAGGTTGGTTTATATAATTGATACTTTATCCCTCCATGATAATGAAGAGCACAACTGTATGGTAATGCTGAATGGTTAGCAAATCACAGGGTTATGGGTTTGATCCCCACTCAGAGCTTCATCAATTACTAGTAAAGGTTAACTTGTAATGGTTATCATGAAACGGAACTAATGTTTGCAAACAACCCGAATCTGCCATGTGAATTTCAAAATGAATGCATTAGCAAACAGCATAATGTTTTTATCAGCATATGTACATAGCAGAACTATACAGATGTATGTTGCTAGGAAAAATTCTGAATAACAAGCTCTTCAGAGTATATGTTACTATTTCCTTTAACTTCATTATATTTTACATAGATAAATAACTGATAGAAAAGTTTTCTAAGCAATTAGGATTAAAAAGATGTCAAGTGAAGAAGTTTGTTTTAAGTGAAGATTCTTGTACGTTTTCTTCATAAGAAAAAAATACCACATGAAATTGACTGTCAATCATTTTTATAGACAGTTGACTATTATTTTTATAGTCAGTTGACTGTTTTAAAGCCAGTTGACTGTTTTTAAAGTCAGATGGCTGTTTTTTATAGCTGGCTGACTTATTTTTTATAGCCAATTGACTGTTTTTAAAGCCAGTTGACTGATTTTTAAAGCCGGCTGACTGATTTTTAAAGCCAGCTGACTGATTTTTAAAGACAGTTGACTGTTTTCAAGCCAGCTGACTGATTTTTAAAGCCAGCTGACTGATTTTTAAAGACAGTTGACTGTTTTAAAGCCAGTTAACTGTTTTTATAGCATGTTGGCTGTTTTTAATGCCAGTTAACTGTTTTTAAAGCCAGTTAACTGTTTTTTATAGCCTGTTGACTGTTTTTATGGCAAGTTGACTGTTTTTAATGCCAGTTAACTGTTTTTAAAGCCAGCTGACTGTTTTTAAAGCCAGTTTACTGTTTATAAAACCAGCTGATTGATTTTTATAGCCAAATGACTGTATTTAAAGCCAATTGACTGTTTATAAAACTGGCTGATTGATTTTTATAGCCAATTGATTGTATTTAAAGCCAATTGACTGTTTTTTTATAGCCAGTTGACAGTTTACAAGCCAGTTGACTGTTTTTAAAGCTAATTGACTGGTTTAAAGCAAGCAGACTGATTTTTAAAGCCAGTTGACTGTTTTGAAGCCAGCTGACTGATTTTTAAAGCCAGCTGACCGGTTTTTGTAAGCCAGAAAACTGATTTTTAAACCAGTTGACTGTTTTAAAGCCAGTTGACTGTTTTTATACCCTGTTGACTGTTTTTATGGCTAGTTGACTGTTTTAATGCCAGTTGACTGTTTTAATGCCAGTTGACTGATTCTTATAGCCATTTGGTTGTAATTATAGCCAGTTGACTATTTTGAAGCAATTGACAGTTTTAAAAGCCAGTTGACTAATTTTTTTTGCCAGCTGACAGATTTTTCAAGCCCGTTTACTGCTTTTTAAAGCCATTTGATTGACTTTATAGCAAGTTGACAGATTTTTAAGCCAGTTGACTGTTTTAAAAGCCATTTGACTGACTTTATAGCAAGTTGACAGATTTTTAAGCCAGTTGACTGTTTTTAAAGCCATTTGACTGGTTCAGACTGGTTTGAAATTCATGCCATGATAAACTTTGACAAAAGTGTCCAAACTGCAGAATAGATACCAGCATTTCACTGCAAGCATTAAAGACTAAGTAACTAGAACAATATTGACAGACTTCAGCTTACTGCAGTATCACTTTCAAACCAAGCCTTTTGTTTTATGGCATAAATGATCATGTTTTCCCAAATCAATCTGACAAAATATTTCTCTGTTTTTGATATTGATTCAGGCACATTTCCCTGTGAGGAAAGAACAGAGTCAATAAACATTGACAAACAATACATGTATATTGTCTCTCTATCAGATTGTGTCTGAAGTTTTCAGGAGAAATACATTGTTTACATATTATAATCAAAGCGCTTAAAATTAAAGCATTGAAAGGCTTACGGCCTGCTATGTTTTGTGAGTATAGTCATGTAATTGTAAAAATTAACATACCGGTAAACATCTTAAGAAAGTATATGCATGCTCATGAGTATCAGTCACTTGAAATCCTCATTTAACATGTGGGCTACTAAAATAATTACAAAAGTATGGAGTAATACTCATTTGCATATGAAACCTTATCTTGAACTTTGGTTGTACAAACAATGCACTACCATGAATAAAACAAGAGGCCCAAAAGGGCCTATGCTCTACTGGCATGGCTTTTGTGGTCATATCAATCCAGAGCATGTGTATGTATGAAAAAGACAACAGACATATACTTTATGTTTTGTGTTTGGGTTACCTGAAAACGTAGCACGTTCAACATCTGAGCCCAGAAAGTATTGTAAGCAGATTAGTTGCATGAACTATTTTAATATGTGCCAAGTAAAAGTCATCTGACAAAAAAAAATGCTTTCAAAACTGTACTCATAGTAAAAATTTCTGTAGTTTTAAAAGTTAAAAAAAGTTGGTCAAAAGGTCAAAGTCAAGGGCATCCTAGGACAACATTGATCAATTTGAACAAACATTCACAATCAATTGTGCCGAGATGGATGCACGAACACAAAAAAGATTTTCAAACCTTTCCAGATTTATGTTTACCAAACCTGTGAACCCTGGGTGTGGCCAGTAATGACACCAGGTGCATAACTTAAACATTCACAACCAATTTTGTTAAGATGAATGTGCAAACTACAGAACTTAAAGCTAAAAAATGGCCTTTGGGCTTTCAACAAGAACAAGGCAGAGTAATTCACAAAATCAACTGCAGAAGCAAAATGCAAATTGTCTCTCAAAATCCTAGACTTGCAAATTGTCTCCCTTAACTCTAGACTTGAATTTACATGTACATGTAAACTTGGCTAAAAATAGAATTCGCTCATGCAGACCTGGCTAAAAATAGAAAGCATTTCTTTAAAACTTTCATGGCCCATAATCTAGGCATTTATGGACGGATCTGGCTGGTTTTCGAAAGGAACTGAGCTCTAATGGATATCTATATACTGTACAAGTTTCATCGAGATACAATCAAAACTGAAGACTGTATCGTGTTCACAAGCAATTGTTTACAGACGCACAAACGCACGACTGCACGACCGCATGGACGCACGGATGCACATACTACTTACACACATTACCATCGCATAAGCTCTTCTGGCCTTTGGCCAGTAGAGCTAAAAATCAGGCATTTATGAGGATAATCTATTCTATTCTTAAAACATGACTGAGTCAGGGTATGCCTGCTAGACCAAATGCATCCAACAAAATGCACTGGACATGTTAATTAAAGCTTAATTATGTTCTACAATTAAATGATCTTCGCACCAAATTTCTCTGGTTTGAATCACCCATGCACATACTATTTATTGGCGCCTCGCTCTGTTTGTAATGCCAGTTTTAAGCTGCATCAGGAAGGCCGAGCTATTAATGAAAATTTGTGTAGTAAGACATACATAATGTTTTTTTTAAAAAGTAATCAGCGCATGTTTCAAAACACAGCAAAAACTTTTAAAAGAAAGTTAATATTGTTTGGTAATTCCTAGTTATGCTGAAATATACAACAACAAGTTGATCAACATGTTTAACATTGTGTCCCCTTGGTGTGAGTTTATATAAAAAATATGACAGTATCATTTTTATTTATTTATAAATCAAAAAAACGTAACTACCGGGTATTCAGATGTCTGTTGTTATCTCTAACGTAATGTAACGCAGTAACCTCCCTTTGATCATTCGTATTAAAGCTTTCATATTTGCTTTTTCTTTATAGTTTTGCAAACATCAGCCAATGAAAGACAGAACTCAAAATAATTTTGTTTAATCAAAGAATTTTATTTATTGTTTATAGTGCATGATTCCATCAAGTATTAGTTGCAATTGTAAACCTGTGTAACTCGGATGATATGTTTCCGTGTGCAATAAACAAATAATTATATCATTTAAAACAGTTAAATAAATATGCAACGGATTGTTTTGAATTATGTAATATTGAAACATCTTCAAGACCAGAGACATTATTTATTTTTAGAGAAGCTTTAGCAGACAACATTTACAGCGTTCTGTTGTTACCAATATGGTTGACTACACGACATTAACTCCACTTTGAACATATAGTTTAAAGCTTTAACCCTTGCTTATACTTTATAGTTTACCTAACGCCAGACAATGGCAGACATAATGCAAAAAAACTTAAAAATAGTTAAAGCCAAGAATTGGTTCTAGCAAACACTGATTAATAATATAATTTCATTTTAACATCTTCCTATAACGATCAATATTTTTCCCCATTTTACCAAGTTATCCTGGTTAATTTCTGGGGAATAAACCTGTCCGAATCTGATTTAATACCCAGAATATTTTTTTAATTGATAGTATCTAGTTCTCTGGCCACAGCCAAAATGTAAATACAGATATATTCATGTATTTATTTTTATATAGCACACATTATTCTTGAAGCTTTTTGCAAATTCTACATTTTATACTGCATTTTTAATTTGTTGATTAAAAATTAAAATAATTGTGTTTTTTATATGATTATATTTGCGTAATTATGCCAAAACTCAGCTTACTCAAACACTATCAACAGCACAATATATTATGAATACTCATAACAGGGCTTCTTTTAGCAAGTTACTTGATATGCCGAATGCAGCTCTGTAGCTAAGGCAGATTTAGGCAACTCTGACAATATACATATAGTACCATTATGATTATTGTATTTTGCAAGGAGCTAAAAACTATGTGAAATATATAACAACCTAACACTTGAAAATACAATTATCTTCTCTTTAAAATATGGTTATAAGTATTCCATTTTGATCTGGGAGGTGGTATTTGACTCTCGCGGAATTTTTCAGATATGGATTTCAAAATCGAAATCTGCAAAAATCCATGTTGAATATGACATTTAGGATCAAAAGCCAGTACTAACAACCTTTTTATTAAATACATTACTGGTTAAATCACTTTTTACACCTGTTTTCATAGTAAATGTCATTTTAATGACCTCATTTTAACATCGCGCAAAGATACATGTTATGACGAGTTGTCAGCAGAGTGGAATTATACAAAGGCCATATTGCACTGGAGTGGAATACGGACTACCATATATTGCAATACGTATTGCGTGTGGATTCATGATAGGTATTTAATTATATAGGTGTACTCATTCCAGATTGTTTACAAACTATAAACAGCAATTTTGATTGTTTATCAGGAACTTAATAAGCTGACCTCTCGCGGAATCTGGACTATTTAAGACTGTGTTTAAACGTGCACAGGAAAAGCAGAAAAACTTCACTACTTTAATTTCTGTTTTAGGTCAAGACATACAGCAGTATTTTCTTGAAGGTAAAAACGGACTTCCCTTCTTTGGGATCTGTTCATGCAGGCCAAAACAGGAATAACAACTGTCAGGGTATTAATACAGTTTTCATATATTTCAGGCAGCTACGTGGATAGTCAATTGAACATCGACATCTGTACCACCATCGGGAGCTATGGTCAGGGCCCCATGCCTTGGGCCTGGGTGTCTAAGATGCAGAGAAAATACCTCAATAGAATCTATAGAGAAAATTGTGAATGTGTGGTAAGTAAAGTCTGAGTCTTGGAAATATTAGCGAAATCTCGAGTAGTAGATGTTGATAACTTTCGAAAGCCCTTTGGTATATTTATATTTGTCATACAAGAGACAATTGCAATTATCCTGTCATTCAAAGTATGGTAAACCAACAGTGCTTGTTGTTTTCCATTTAAAAATACCCTTACATAAAATCTTATCACAATGTTGATTCTTTAATATATAGTTCTGATCATACTTAAAAAACTACACCAGACAAACAGTTATAAATATATAAACAGTTATGGATATGTAAACAGTTACAAATATATAGACAGTTATGGATATGTAAACAGTTATGAATATATAAACAGTTATGGCATACATGTGATAACGTCCCGGACGTCCGGGATTGTCCCGGAAATCGTATCTCTGTCACGGAGTCACGGAGGGTGCATGTTTGTCCCGGAAAGTCATAAAAAAAAAAACGAAAAAAAAAATCTCGGAATCGGAATCGATTATCCTATTTTACCAATGTAAGTCAGCTATTTTGCCTGTCCGGGACACTGGTCGTAAAACACAGGACATGTTGACACTAATCCGTTAATTGGTACGTGTGTCGTCGAGGTCATCGTCAATCACCCGATAATTGATCTATCGGCCTATTGTTGTGCTTAACGAGTGGGGGAGGGTTCTTGTATACAAATTCATTGTTTTCATATGGATTTGTTTGGTCTTATGAGTGATAGCTTTAAATTGATGAATTGATATTTTTCACACATTTTACCGACAAACGAGCATGAAGGTAAGTTCAAAGAAAGTGACAAAATGAGTAAAAAAACAAAATTAAAACACGGAAAACATCCCATATTCCTTTCAAATTTCAAAGTCGATACATCGTTATACTTTAAACAACTTTAAACAACTTACACGTCCATAATGAATTTTAGTGTTTTGACATTTTTTTCCGAACTATCGTGTGTATTTTTACGCCGAAATAAAACTGACGATATGGGGTTTACAGGTGGTTATATAGAATGCTTTAATCACGTGACCATGGTAAGTCACGTGATCGCTTTATACAGCCGATTGTTGACATGTCTCTATCAAAATTATATGCATCTCCAAACGGAAAAAAGCTCATCGACTGGAAAATCTTTTTTATCGTCTGGAAAATATTGTGTGTCATAAATTGCAAACGTTTTAAATGTGATGAAAAAATAAATATTTTATAACGCATGTTCTCAAAAGCGCGGGAAAACAGGTGCCCGTATAGTTGTTTATTTCCTGTTTTGATGAAACCGAAAGTTGACTGCATATCCTCCTGGTTAGCACTTCATTTAAAGCCTGGTCGTTTTATTTTTTCAAGAAAATGCAGAAAAAAACAACATGTCAAGTAAAAAATACGTCTTGGCAGTCAAAACAGGTACATTTTCCCGACGTTAAAAACGACTAAAATAGTCCCAGATATGCTCTAGAATGCACCACAGACGTTCCCCATTTGAAAAAAAATTCCGGACCCCCCTAGTGTGCGTTGACATAACGACGAGTGTCCCGGAATCAACCCAAGAAATTATCACATGTATGGTTATGGATATGTAAACAGTTATGAATATATAAACAGTTATGGATATGTTAACAGTTATGAATATATAGACAGTTATGGATATGTAAACCGTTATGAATATATAAACAGTTATGGATATGTTAACAGTTATGAATATATAAACAGTTATGGATATGTAAACAGTTACAAATATATAGACAGTTATGGATATGTAAACAGTTACAAATATATAGACAGTTATGGATATGTAAACCGTTATGAATATATAAACAGTTATGGATATGTTAACAGTTATGAATATATAGACAGTTATGGATATGTAAACAGTTATGAATATATAAACAGTTATGGATATGTTAACAGTTATGAATATATAAACAGTTATGGATATGGAAACAGTTATGAATATATAAACAGTTATGGATATGTAAACAGTTATGAATATATACACAGTTATGAATATATAATATATAAACAGTTATGAATATATAAACAGTTATGGATATGTAAACAGTTATGAATATATACGTAGTTATAAATATATAATATATAAACAGTTATGAATATATAAGCAGCTATGAATGCATAAACAGTTGTGAATATGTAAACAGTAATGAATATATACACAGTCATGAATATGTAAACAGCTATGAATATATAAACAGTTATAGATATGTCAACAGTTATGAATATATAAACAGTTATGAATATATAAGCAGTTATGAATATATCAACAGTTTTGAATATATGAGCAGTTATGAATACATAAACATTTATGAATATATAAACAGTTATGAATATATAAACAGTTATGAATTTATAAACAGTTATGAATACATAAACAGTTATGATTATATATTTCAATACATAAACAGTTATGAATTTATAAACAGTTATGAATATATTAACAGTTATGAATATATTGCAGGTATTTGACACCAGCCCATATGCCTACAACAGTCCACATTCAAGCAACAGCACTTGCAAGTGGGATTCTAGAGGTGACCACAGTGAGTGCTATGAAAGGCAGACGGCATGCATCAAGGACAGGAAAAGTCATCTGGGAGACTGTAAATGGCACAACAACCCCAAAATGAAGGCTTGCAAACAAACAAAGTCATCAGGCTTTCTAGAGCCCTGAAGTGAAAGCTCGTTCAGAATGCTGGACTTGAACCCATTGCTAGTGATTGCATCAAACTGCAAAAATTCACATGTATTTCATACTTTCTTATGCTTTTGTGAAATTCAATCTGGTGAACATAATTTTTGTACACACATTTTGGTAATGGAGACCATACATGAACAAAAAGTGAAGCATAAGCTCTTTTTATTCAGCAGACTTTTATTCATTTGCAGTAGTTATTTTAACTTCATATGATGAACTGTTCAATGTATAATTTTGTATAAATTATGTTTTGAGATTATTGTTGTATTATCAATTCATGATCTCTTTTGCTGAAGTTTCATCAAACAAGATGCTCCTTGTACAGAACAAAAAACATCAAAATTTTATGGAAGGTAGAAGCTGTATAAGACATTCTGAAGGATCTAGAGAAATACCTTGTGTCATCAATTTTAATTTTACAATGAAATATGCTATACAACAATAATTTGCAGAGGCACCATCTCAATGTCTGATCATAAGAGATCGTTACAGAAAATAGCATTATTATCTTGGCTGCTAGATCCTGTTTACCTCATTAGAGACTTGATCCACCAGACACATTAGCATCATTAAAGAATAGATAGTCGCTGTACTGCAGTTCTCTCTTATCTTTACACAATGATTCCATGACCATCAGCAGCTCATACACAAAGGTCTTATTAAGCCTTACAAGCAAGGTGGAGGATGTAATTTGGTTTCATGCAAACATTAAGTGAGAAAAATGAATGCATCCAGTTTGTGGCAAAAAAACATATTCTTTGATCGGTATCTTAACTTTTTTTCTTTAAAGTTATGATACCAAATTAAGATGCCGATCAAAGAATATGTTTTTTCGCCACATTCTGGACGCATTCATTATTCAAAATTTAAAGAAAAAGTCCACTTACCAGGCAAAAGTTGGTTCCTGAATTGGTACTTTTCATTCTTAATCCGCCATTTTGTTTGCCATGAAACATTTTTCTCACTTAATGTTTGAATGAAACCAAATTACATCCTCCCCTTTGTACAAGGTGAGGCCATGATTTCCTGTGGTTGCACCACCAGTGAAGATAAGACTACATGGAAGAGAGTGTATATACTCAAAACAACAACAACCTAGACTAACCAGATATCAATAATTACAACATTACATTAAAAACAGCCATTTAGAATGTCACAGCGACAATCATTCTGACCAAGCTACATAACTATTATTTAGTAGCAATTACCCGGTACAGCCTTTTTTCTTATCTGAACATCAGTATCCGATGGCTTGAAGTTTTTGTATTAACCTCATGTAAATTACTTGTTTTCCTTGTCAGTTAAGTAAGAAACAAATGCATGGCAACATTCCAATGTTGTTAACATTTGTAATTGGGAATATGTAAGATTGAGTCAAAACCATGCAAAAAACAGATCCAAACCCAGTAGCAAATGACATAAACAGCATTGGAGAATGACAAATACATTGAACTTAGAAAGTCTATGATTGTGAACTCAAGTCTTCCCCTGCTATTTTCACCGCAGACAATTTACTGGATTACCAAATTGCTCCTTCCAAGTATGGCAAAAAATGATGTGTGTCCTTAACTTAAACCCCAGAGAACAGCAGGGAGTAATTGGACCTAAAACATTGTCACAATTTTTTATTGCAATTATGTGCTGTAATTTTCGAAACTTAAATTTCTTGTCACTTTCAGTTAGTTTTGGATAACCAGTATAATGGTTGATGGAATGAAACAGATATATTTAGTATCCATGGCAATGGAAAGGATTTTTTTAATGTAGTTATATTATGAGATAAAATGTCATAGTATGAGACTTTCAATGCTGCATTTGGCATTGGCACAGCTTAGTTAGCATCGCCAAGAGCTTAATCTGATACACATTGTAAATTATACATAGCTTCGTTAGACAGAAACTCCCCAGCTTCAGTTTAATTCATTAGATGGACAAAAACTAAATCATAAATTTGATTGTTTCATGGCAACACAGAAACTGTCAACACTGGTTCCTGTTCAGGGTGTATGAAAGGCTCTGTGATGTGTCAGTTCTGATCAGACAATCTACTACAGTTGGAACAGCCAAATCTATATCGCAAGGCAAAAACTAAATCATTTGAACAGGGTTTTCTCTTGTATTGATTCAGTCTAAATGGCATCAAAATAAACTAATTTCCTCCTCAAGATAAAGCAAGCAGTATGGAGGCAAGCGTATGAGAAATGATCACTTTTACAGAAAGTGTCTTATCTAGCAAAGCCACTTTCTTTCAACACTAACGAGAGAATTTCCTCAGAACTACTGTATTTCATTTCCATTTATTTCCATGACTTTATTAAATTGGCAAGACTTTTATTCATCTGACAATAAAGACAGCTTTATGGTTACAACATTTAGAAGAGCCTGCATGAAGAACCAAATGCACACACTAATATTTGTCAGGTGCATTTTGATTTGCTACATCTTTGCAAAGTCTCCTACAATATACAAGCCATTCAATCTGCCTAAATCTGAAGGGAAAAACATTAACAGAAATAGCAGTATTACATGTCACATTGATGTGTGAATCTATACATCTGAATGCCAGATTCAGTTGAATTTCCTGTGACAAAATACAGGCCATGGTAGAATTTGCAATGTGATGGTGCCCTGTATGTTCCTGACAAAAGTCTGCAATGCCATGGTGCCCTGTATGTTCCTGACAAAAGTATGAAGTGCCATGGTGCCCTGTATGTTCCTGACTGGAGTGTGCAATGCCATGGTGCCCTGTATGTTCCTGACTGGAGTGTGCAATGTCATGGTGCCCTGTATGTTCCTGACTGGAGTGTGCAATGCCATGGTGCCCTGTATGTTCCTGACTGGAGTGTGCAATGCCATGGTGCCCTGATGTTCCTGATGGGAGTGTGCAATGTCATGGTGCCCTGATGTTCCTGACTGGAGTGTGCAATGCCATGGTGCCCTGATGTTCCTGATGGGAGTGTGCAATGCCATGGTGCCCTGTATGTTCCTGACTGGAGTGTGCAATGCCATGGTGCCCTGATGTTCCTGATGGGAGTGTGCAATGTCATGGTGCCCTGTATGTTCCTGACTGGAGTGTGCAATGCCATGGTGCCCTGTATGTTCCCGACAGGAGTGTGCAATGCCATGGTGCCCTGTATGTTCCTGACTGGAGTGTGCAATGCCATGGTGCCCTATATGTTCCTGACTGGAGTGTGCAATGCCATGGTGCCCTGTATGCTCCTGACTGGAGTGTGTAATGCCATGGTGCCCTGTATGCTCCTGACTGGAGTGTGTAATGCCATGGTACCCTGTATGTTCCTGACTGGAGTGTGCAATGTCATGGTGCCCTGTATGTTCCTGACTGGAGTGTGCAATGCCATGGTGCTCTGATGTTCCTGACTGGAGTGGGAAATGCCATGGTGCCCTGATGTTCCTGACTGGAGTGTGCAATGTCATGGTGCGCTGTATGTTCCTGACTGGAGTATGCAATGCCATGGTGCCCTGTATGTTCCTGACTGGAGTGTGCAATGCCATGGTGACCTGTATGTTCCTGATGGGAGTGTGCAATGCCATGGTGCCCTGTATGTTCCTGACTGGAGTGTGCAATGCCATGGTGCCCTGTATGTTCCTGACTGGAGCGTCCAATGTCATGGTGCCCTGTATGTTCCTGACTGGAGTGTGCAATGCCATGGTGCCCTGTATGTTCCTGACTGGAGTGTGCAAGGCCATGGTGCCCTGTATGTTCCTGATGGGAGTGTGCAATGCCATGGTGCCCTGTATGTTCCTGACTGGAGCGTCCAATGTCATGGTGCCCTGTATGTTCCTGACTGGAGCGTCCAATGTCATGGTGCCCTGTATGTTCCTGACAGGAGTGTGCAATGCCATGGTGCCTTGTATGTTCCTGATGGGAGTGTGCAATGCCATGGTGCCCTGATGTTCCTGACTGGAGTGTGCAATGCCATGGCGCCCTGTATGTTCCTGACAGGAGTGTGCAATGCCATGGCGCCCTGTATGTTCCTGACAGGAGTGTGCAATGCCATGGTGCCCTGTATGTTCCTGATGGGAGTGTGCAATGCCATGGTGCCCTGTATGTTCCTGACTGGAGCGTCCAATGTCATGGTGCCCTGTATGTTCCTGACTGGAGTGTGCAATGCCATGGTGTCCTGTATGTTCCTGACTGGCGTGTGCAATGCCATGGTGCCCTGTATGTTCCTGATGGGAGTGTGCAATGCCATGGTGCCCTGATGTTCCTGATGGGAGTGTGCAATGCCATGGTGCCCTGTATGTTCCTGACTGGCGTGTGCAATGTCATGGTGCCCTGTATGTTCCTGATGGGAGTGTGCAATGTCATGGTGCCCTGTATGTTCCTGATGGGAGTGTGCAATGCCATGGTGCCCTGATGTTCCTGACTGGAGTGTGCAATGTCATGGTGCCCTGATGTTCCTGACTGGAGTGTGCAATGCCATGGTGCCCTGTATGTTCCTGATGGGAGTGTGCAATGCCATGGTGCCCTGATGTTCCTGACTGGAGTGTGCAATGTCATGGTGCCCTGTATGTTCCTGATGGGAGAGTGCAATGCCATGGTGCCCTGATGTTCCTGACTGGCGTGTGCAATGTCATGGTGCCCTGATGTTCCTGACTGGAGTGTGCAATGCCATGGTGCCCTGTATGTTCCTGATGGGAGTGTGCAATGCCATGGTGCCCTGATGTTCCTGACTGGAGTGTGCAATGTCATGGTGCCCTGTATGTTCCTGATGGGAGTGTGCAATGCCATGGTGCCCTGATGTTCCTGACTGGCGTGTGCAATGTCATGGTGCCCTGATGTTCCTGACTGGAGTGTGCAATGCCATGGTGCCCTGTATGTTCCTGATGGGAGTGTGCAATGCCATGGTGCCCTGATGTTCCTGGCTGGAGTGTGCAATGCCATGGTGCCCTGTATGTTCCTGACTGGAGTGTGCAATGCCATGGCGCCCTGTATGTTCCTGACTGGAGTGTGCAATGCCATGGTGCCCTGTATGTTCCTGACTGGAGTGTGCAATGCCATGGTGCCCTGATGTTCCTGACTGGAGTGTGCAATGCCATGGTGCCCTGTATGTTCCTGATGGGAGTGTGCAATGTCATGGTGCCCTGTATGTTCCTGACTGGAGTGTGCAATGCCATGGCGCCCTGTATGTTCCTGACTGGAGTGTGCAATGCCATGGTGCCCAGTATGTTCCTGACAGGAGTGTGCAATGCCATGGTGCCCTGTATGTTCCTGACAGGAGTGTGCAATGCCATGGTGCCCAGTATGTTCCTGACAGGAGTGTGCAATGCCATGGTGCCCTGTATGTTCCTGACTGGAGTGTGCAATGTCATGTGCCCTGTATGTTCCTGACTGGAGTGTGCAATGCCATGGGGCCCTGTATGTTCCAGACAGGAGTGTGCAATGTCATGGTGCCCTGTATGTTCCTGACTGGAGTGTGCAATGCCATGGTGCCCTGTATGTTCCTGACTGGAGTGTGCAATGCCATGGTGCCCTGTATGTTCCTGACTGGAGTGTGCAATGCCATGGTGCCCTGATGTTCCTGGCTGGAGTGTGCAATGCCATGGTGCCCTGTATGTTCCTGACTGGAGTGTGCAATGCCATGGTGTCCTGTATGTTCCTGACAGGAGTGTGCAATGCCATGGTGCCCTGTATGTTCCTGACTGGAGTGTGCAATGCCATGGTGCCCTGTATGCTCCTGACTGGAGTGTGTAATGCCATGGTACCCTGTATGTTCCTGACTGGAGTGTGCAATGCCATGGTGCCCTGTATGTTCCTGACTGGAGTGTGCAATGCCATGGTGCTCTGTATGTTCCTGACTGGAGTGTGCAATGTCATGGTGCCCTGTATGTTCCTGATGGGAGTGTGTCTCAATGCCACTTAGCAATAACTGATCAGCAACATGCAAGCTCTATGCAAACATACTACAATTCTCTGTTAGTTGTTTTAGGGTTACCTAAAGCACATAAACACTTCCCTGGGATTGAGATGTCTATCTTTAGCCATAAAACGACCATCTTAATCTTAAATTGCCATGGCGATTAAATGCTACGATTGAGCAAATGTGGGAGTGGTGTGAATCTCCCAGATTTCATGTCCACCCACGCACTCAAGTCTGACAATAAGATGGAGAGGAGATGCAATAATATTCAATGACCTGTTACAAAGAAAGGCAATAAAGCTGGATGATAAAACTGGCAGGAGGAAAAAAGTGCACATAAAACCAAAACTCAAGATTCCCACGATTCCTCCAATTCTGAGCATATGAGAATGCTTGAGCTTTGCTTTAAAAGTGCATAGATTCATTTACCGTATAGACAGAATAAATCAGTTCTTTCCTCAGGCCTAAGCCGTCAATGACAAATAGCAAGACCACTGTTAAAGGCTATTTATATATTGTTCCCCCATACACAGGCAGCCTCATAGATCATAATTTAAGAATCAAATGTTTTAGTATTTTGATTCATCAAGGTATTCTGTTCAGTGTATCATCTTTGTCAGACACAGAGAACATGCAATTCTTACATATTAATTCAAAATTTGTCCTAGATGGCTTAAAAGACAATTAACAAGATGCTGGTTGTCATTTAAACATTTATTGAGCAATATAGGTATTTGTCAAAACATAATAGAACAAGGTTGTATAGTCCAGTGTATTGCTTTGGCCTGAGCTATGACAAACATCCTCGGAAAAGTGACCAGCTGGAGTAAGGCATCATTATTTGCATCATATTAATTTAATGTAGTACCAATTTGGCTATTTGAATAGTCACAGTCACTTTTTTCATTGAAGTTTACAGCAATAAAACTTCAATTTACCATTCACAAGTTACACTGTTCACTTGATGTAAGATCAGAGGCATTCCAAAGATGTTGTCTCGATCGAAATTTGAAAAAAATCTGCTTTCATCTAAGGATGTGCAACAGGAGAGTAAAGGCTATCTTGTATGAGCTGAAGACAGCCACAGAAATGAACTACAATAATCAAATTGAAGACAGGACATTTCCATACATGCCGTATTTCTGAGAGGCTTCCCAGGGGATTTTAGTCTGAATTCCAGGGGATTTTGATAATACAGAGGATTTTTACGCGGCGAAAATTTGCGCAATATCTGCGTTTATAATTAGGAATCAATACAGAAATACACTCAAATTACAATAACTTTTGGACTTAGTCATCATGGTCCTTCATGGAATTTCACACTCATAATATTATTGATGCTTTCCACTGTCAACCTTAAGCAAGTTTTGAAAAACAAAAACAAAAAAACAACATTTTTTTTTAATTCCAAAGGATATGGATCCCCCTGTGGGGGACCAGGGGATGGGTTGAAATACCGGGGGATTTTTCCCCCACCGGGGGATATGGCATGTATGCATTTCTGAATGGCAAGTCTGTGTTTGGATAGTAATGCAATGTTCCTATTTCCCAGCAGGCCACATAAACTGGAAGTTCTTATTTCAACCATACATACTTTTGAAAAGCCATTCCATCAAGTTAAGCATGAAACTCCCCCCAGGAAGGCAAAATAAAGCATTTCTAAACTGGGAAGTTCCTGTTCAATTTTCAACCATTTAACATTAAAAAGTTTTCTTAAGGAGGGATGGTCCAAAATATGCTGGGTTGCATGTTTAGAGAGAATAGCCTTAAGCATAATCAACCTTTTTTTATAACTTTGATTTTAACTTTAGCCATTAGGTTGCATGACAGCTATCATCTACCTATTGTTTAAATGTCATATCAATTCCCGAAAACTATTAAGGCCAGATTTCATAAAACCTCGTAGGAATTATTGACACTTAATTGCTTGCACTCTAACAAATTCATCATAAAAGGAGAACTCAATGCAATATTATATTGCCATGGTAGTCATAAGAAAATCATTATATGGCACCAACGAGGCTTAGAGCATACCCTTCCGATCAGGAGTAGGACCTAAAGTCACCAAATAACTCAAATGTGAACTTGGTTCAATAACAGCATGAAATCGAAATCTATTAGACACTTGAAAAGTCAAACATGTATAGAGTTCAACCACCAAAACTGGTAATGATATCAATTAAGGGAATTGAAAATACATTTTGCATTTCAAAATTTTTACCTGATAAAGCAATATAAATGCCATTATTCCTATACACTTATTTTTATTCTTTTTAATAACCATAGGAACTAAAAATCACTTACAACAACAATTAAGACAACAACAAAAGTAAATAATGCAAAAGAGAAAACAAGAGTGCTGCAAAGCGCATGACTTCACTCCTCTGTTATTCAGGGGCTTCACTCACCAACCACTGAAACCAGAGTTATGAGCCTTGCACTACATTTGCATCATGTCTCAGGTAACATGTGTAACAAACTTCATTTGAATATCTTGAATGTTTTTTGAGTTATGGCAACGAAGACACCCGTTGCCTATGAGTACAACATGAAATAGAGACAAGCTGAAACAATAATGGACATACAACAGTGTGCTCAAACTTCAACAAACTTTATAAAATATTGAAAATGAATCAAACCGTTCTGCTGGTGTAACACAAAATGTTAACCAGAAAAATAGAACAGAACAGAACAGGTGTTTTTTTATTCATGTTAAATACATTATGACAGATAAATACATTTAAACAAATCAAACTACTAGGGAATATATCCCAAAACTGAACATGTTTCTTTACAATCGAAAATGTTTAACAGAGGAAGAAATTGAATGTACAGTATTCTGATTAAAGGTTTGGCAATGAGTAGTTAAAAGCTTTTATTAATTACATGTATCAAAGAAATTCTTTGGGGATTCTAGTCAGGGGATTTTGGTATTAATCCAAGGGATTTTTTAAGCATCTAAAAGATGCATCAACATCACAAACATGGCATATTTCTGGAAGGTTTCTCAGGGCATAATAATCAGAAAACATTTTCACCACAATTAGGGGGATATTGTCATTAATTGCTCTGGCACGGTAATTGTTTTGCTTGTTCTAATTTCAAAAGCATTTTATTTTAACAAGCATTCCTTTTTCACTGAAAAGCACCGTATTCCTGCCTGGAACAGGATGTTAGATAGAAATTCTGGGGGATTTCCCTCCCCTTCCCACCACCAGAG
Organism: Mya arenaria; assembly: GCF_026914265.1. Taxonomy (NCBI): domain Eukaryota; kingdom Metazoa; phylum Mollusca; class Bivalvia; order Myida; family Myidae; genus Mya; species Mya arenaria. The sequence continues at coordinate 2,924,843 of NC_069135.1, read as the reverse complement.
GATATTGCATGAATGAAGCCAGCAACTGATCTAGTGTAATTATCCTATTTAATGTGCCTTTTTGAGAACCCTGCAATCTAAATAAGAACCATTTCTTCACATCCGGCAAGTTCTTTAAAATCTCCTTAATTTGATGATCAGTCATGTGTAGCGTTAAAAATATGAAATACTGACTACTCTTGTCACAATTACCCATCTCCTAGACCACATTCGACAGCCCACTAATGACCAATCAGGAATGAGTATTCTCTGCATTGTAACATTATACACCCCCTGGTGTGTAAATCAATAATCTTCTGAACAATTATGGCTTCAATATAGCAATACATAACTTTTGGCAAGAATGAAGAATGTTTGTTTTGCTTATGGGAGAAAATGTTGTATGGAAAAACGATAAAACTTTATTTAACAATCGAGGAGAAAATTGTCCTAAACATTTGAGTTTGAACATTTTGCTTCTTTAAATACAAAAACTGACTGAAATTCATTCCATATTTACTAAGATCAATGGGACATAAAACAAAAAACAACTATAACTACACATAAGATGACTGATAACCATGTGCCCTTTATCACCTCTCAATGTACATGATGGGTATAGTTTACTGTTTGTATATGACATTAGCAATCCAAGCGGGTGTTCTCTTATGGCCCAGATGGGATGCTTTTTATTAACGACACAAAATTGCATTTTTTTTTTGCAGTTTAGAGTAAAGGTAAGCCTTGTTTTGTTTATGATGCAGGAATGGAAAACGGACCCACATAAAGACCCCTGGCGAGTCTTTTAGAGCATGCACATTCAATTGGACATTTAAAGTAATTGAGAAATTTAAACATGCATAGTTGTAAATACTTTTGACTGAAAGTGTGGGATTTATGAGACATATTATGTGTTGCTAGTTTGATGTGCCCAGATTTCCTGTGGAATGGAAAAAGGAGAGAACATGGATATACCACAAGGACACTATGGCATTGTTAAACAAATTGCGTAATGCAGCATTATCATGATAAAAGCATGCAAATTTTATAAAGTCTTAATAATAAAAAATAACAATATTTAGTTAACAGCTGAGGTCTGTGAAAAAGAAGTAACAACAAGAGCAGTCACAGTATGTGACGAATGCCCCCGAATGTGAAATTGACCTACGAACAAGGTCAGTACATGAAAAGTTGATCTTGCCTTTACGTGTCGAATACATATGGCAAGTTATTTTAAATTGCATCTGAACATAAAAAAGTACCACCCATACTTGACAACCTACACTGTTATGTCCTTATATTCAGAATTCCCTTGTGAATAAACACTAAGTGTATCTTTCACCTTAGAGGTAGGGACATGGGTCTTGCACACGACACGTCGTCTTCGTATGTGGAACACATGCAGCAAGTGATTTTAAAATCTGTCCATACAAGGGAAAGTAACAGCCCTAACACGACAACCTATACTCTATGTCCTTATATGCAGCACTCCATTGTGAATAAACACTAAGTGTGACCTTGACCTTTGAGATAGGGACATGGGTCTTGCATGCGACATGTCGTCTTGGTATGTGGAACACATGTGGCAAGTTATTTTAAAATCTGTCCATACAAGAGAAAGTTACAGCCCGGAAACGACAACCTATACTCTATGTCCTTATATGCAGCACTCCATTGTGAATAAACACTAAGTGTGACCTTGACCTTTCAGGCAGGGACACGGGTCTTGCACGCGACACGTCGTCTTGGTATGTAGAACACATGTGGCAAGTTATTTTAAAATCTGTCCATACAAGAGAAAGTTACAACCAGGACACGACAAGCTATACTCTATGTCCTTATATGCAGCACTCCATTGTGAATAAACACTAAGTGTGACCTTGACCTTTGAGGTAGGGACACGGGTCTTGCACGCGACACGTCGTCTTGTTATGTGGAACACATGTGGCAAGTTATTTTAAAATCTGTCCATACAAGGGAAAGTTACAGCCCGGACACGACAACCTATACACTATGTCCTTATATGCAGCACTCCATTGTGAATAAACACTATGTGTGACCTTGACCTTTGAGGCAGATACACGGGTCTTGCACGCGACACGTCGTCTTGGTATGTGGAACACATGTGGCAAGTTATTTTAAAATCTGTCCATACAAGAGAAAGTTACAGCCTGGACACGACAACCTATACTCTTATGTCCTTATATGCAGCACTCCATTGTGAATAAACACTAAGTGTGACCTTGACCTTTAAGGTAGGAACACGGGTCTTGCACGCGACACGTCGTCTTGGTATGTGGTACACATGTGAGTTATTTTACAATCTGTCCATACAAGAGAAAGTTACAGCCCGGAAACGACAACCTATACTCTATGTCCTTATATGCAGCACTCCATTGTGAATAAACACTAAGTGTGACCTTGACCTTTGAGGTAGGGACACGAGTCTTACACGCCACACGTCGTCTTGGTATGTGGAACACATGTGGCAAGTTATTTTAAAATCTGTCCATACAAGGGAAAGTTACAGAGCAGGCCCACCGGCCGGCCGGACGGACGGTGCGATTTTAATATGCCCACCTTCGGGGGCATAAAAAAACACATCAATGAAGAGCACTAATTGAAAACTTTCAGATGACAGTCTGTGTTATAAAATAATTGCCATTTCATTTTACAGCACCAATTATATTACTGTAGGGATTGTGGGCGCTGCACATTGTTCAAAATGCCATTAGTTTGACATTTGCAAAAGTGCATTTTCAAATAAGGACACTTTTTATAATCCTATAATTCATCAATTCTTTTCCCGGACTTCAGGTTATGAGTTTTGTGTCAGATACTGAAGACTGATCAAGTACTGGGAACTGGGAAGTACTAGAGTACTCATTGCCATCCCTAGTTGCAAACCAAAGAAAAGTGAAATGGATGTATTCAAGTACTCATTGCCATCCTTGGTTACAAACCAAGATGTGACTCAGATATACTCAAGTACTCATTGCCATTCTTGGTTACAAACCAAGAAAATGTGACTCGGATGTACTCATTGCCATCCTTGGTTACAAACCAAGAAAATGTGACTTGGATGTACTCAAGTACTCATTGCCATCCTTGGTTATAAACCAAGAAAATGTGACTCGGATGTACTCAAGTATTCATTGCCATCCTTGGTTACAAACCAAGAAAATGTGACTCGGATGTACTCAAGTACTCATTGCCATCCTTGGATACAAACCAAGGAAATGTGACTTTGATGTACTTGAGTACTAATTTCCATCCCTAGTTACAAACCAAGGAAATGTGACTCAAATGTACTTGAGTACTCATTGCCATCCCTAGTTACAAACCAAAGAAATGTGACTCGGATGTACTCAAGCACTCATTGCCAACCCTAGTTACAAACCAAAGAAATGTGCTAGCAGAATTAAGCGACTACACCATTGAAGGTCATACATATCTTGAAAGACACGACATACTGAATCTTTGAGCTTAATTCTGTCAAGAACATCTAGAAGATACAAAACAGTATAATTGTAGTTGTTTATTTTACGATATTCAATGTTCTGATTATAAAATTCTTAAAAAAACATTGAACAACATAAATTAATGTCCATTTAAGCAAGTAGACAAAGATATGCATGCCCATACAGGAGGGTGCTACCAGGGACCACATCACATCTAAGAAGTAAGAAATCACGTGACACTCACCCAGAAGGTACTCACCATTTCTCGATGGTTCGGGTAGTACGCCTGGTGAATGAGGGGGAAGTTCTCCCTGCCCACACGGTTCTGGATCTCTATCAACTGAGCAAACTGCAAATACAAATAGCAGAAATCAAACATACGATCGGTCAAAGGAGGAAACATGGTCTTTTTTTCATCCAATTCTTTTTGTTTGTACATGTATTATATGTCAGCATACCTGTCATAATATCATTTTATCAACCTGTCAAAAAAATATGGTCTCATTTCATCATGGTTACCCAGGTAATTGGAAAATCGTAAATTCCCTTTGGCTCTTCAACTCCTATAACAATTTAAACCTTATTCAATTTATTGTATACATAAAAACTTCCTCAATGCATGTATCATACATATACATATATTTATGTCTCTTTTACAAGTACTTTTTTTTTCATGATCCCCTATAAATATCTTCATATTAAACGCACAATTTGTATTTTCTTCTACGGAGGTATACTATTTTGTTAAAATATTTTGTTTCCCTAAAAAAATAATTTGAGAATATTTTTTTATTTTACTTGTTTAACAAATTAGCTGACAGAACTGCACATCAGCAACATCAATTTCCAGGAACAAACTTCATGCCAATTCTTTCTCATGCTAGCAAAACTAATTAAGAATGATCAGATTCTGTGACACTATATAATTTTGTGAGAAATACATCATTGTCAAGTGAAGCCCCCATAGAGCAGATCTGAAAAACAAATACATTTAAAAGCCAGAGGCAGAACCAGGATTTGGAGTTACTTGGGGGGTCAACCTTTTGACATTTGTCCCTAACTCGGAATTGGAATTTAAATGGTTTAAAATGTTGGTAGAGGGGTTTGGGGGTTACAAGTCCCCCAGGAATATTTTGATCAAAATGGTGCATTTTAAGCGTATTTTATTCCTCTTTTTTATCCTATATTGACATTTAATTGCTATTAATTAGGAATGGCAACGAGTAGTAAAATTAATACTCAAGTACTCGGACGATCGTTCGATCGAGTACTCGGGTACTCGATTACTCGGAAAAATTGAATATGTGTTCGCAAAGACAAGATTGTGTATACATGTAATACATTAATGACGTATATTGTGCGTTGGTCGTATTATTGGTCATTTTCTACCTTTAAAATAAACTTTCATTATGTATTTTAACAAAAAATGATATAAAAAGAAAACAAATGCTGCTTAAGGCTTTTAATTTGTCTTATTCGTTTCATTTTATACGAGTATGCACTGCAGAAATGAACAACAATCAGAATTACAATGAACGAAAATTAATAGCATACATAAAACTAGCACACGAAATTCAATACGAAGTTCAGTTGTTCAGTTGTTTACTCTACAATTTTTTTTTTTAAAATGATAGTTTTTTGTACTATGTAATTGTTGTTTACCTCATTAATATTCATAATTCGTGATTCAAAATATCAACCAATCAATTGTGATAATCAGTGCAAAAATAGTTAAAATACGCCCATTAAGAAATCAATTCTCGTAACGGTCGAAACTCTTTCATCCCTACTATTAATCATTGCAGCTATGTGAACACAAGTATGAAGAAACAAAATGTCAACGATCAGAATCGGCCAAGAGAATAATGATGAATCTTTGGTTTCTGTAGGAGATATTTTAATTTACCTCGTTTGTTACTTTTATTTCATTACTTTTATTTCAATTTCTTTTGTACAATAGCGTACAATTTGTTTGCATTCATATAAAATTGTTTTTCGCTATGTCTGAGAGTATTGAACGTGAGCAGGTCCATTTAACATGCTAACTGGTTGTTCAATAAGCATAGTGGTTAAAGTGAACTTGCTTCTCACGAAGAGATGTCCAAGATTTTATTCCAGGCATGGGCATATGTGAGTATTGTTAATGGTCATCAAAGTGACCAGTTTGTTTCGTCCGGGTACTTCACTTTCCACCAAAACATGAGAACAGTTTCTTGTGTTACATTGTGCCAAAGCAATAATTTTATCCACAATTATTGTAAAATAAATGAGTTAACACTTAATAAAGAAGTTATGCAAGTCAAGAGATGAAACCCATGCTTACCACCCAAGGTTTATCAAGGAAGTTATAGCAGGCTTGTAAAGAGTTGATACTGGGGATTCCCCCATACTGTAGACCAATCAGTATGTTCCGCCAGTCCTCCCCTGCGTCCCGAACATGCTGCCGGATAAGAAGAAAGTCCGGCTTAAACGATCTGCAAAATAGTGCACACAATATATATAGGTGTATTTCAAAACAGGAATTGATAAAATATTATAGATGTAAACAAGACATGTTTGTCAAACATTATGCGCAATGTTGTCATAATTATTTGGACAATTGTATGAAATGACAGCTTATTTGTCATTGACATTGGATGCCTTTGAGGCAAGGTTATGACCATTCTGATTAAAAGTGTGAGGATAGAAGATACAGTTTTAAAAAATGTTCAGACTGATATTTGCAGATAAAAATGCATCCTTTTAGCAGCAGGGAATCATTAAATATGACATAAATTTTTATGATGAATATGAGTTATGACCTTGACCTTTGATTTTATGACCTCGAAAATCCATACAGCTCAGCAACTGGTCATCCCAATCCAAATGTCAAGTTTGAGGGCCATGGGTGCAGGTATTGTTGAGTTATCACACAGACAAGCTTTATGCATTCAAGGTCACTGTGACCTTTACTTTTGACCCAATGACCCCTAAAATCAAAAGGGTTCATCTACCGGTCAGAATCAACCCCCAAGTCAAGTTTGAGGACCATGGGTGCAGACATTGTCAACTTATCATTCAAACAACCTTTTGACCTGATAACTCCTAAAATCAAAAGGGGTCATCGACTGGTTAGGTTGAACTTCCATGTCAAGTTTGATGACCATAGGTTTAGGAATTGTTGAGTTTGCATTCAAGGTCACTGTGACCTTGACCTTTGACTTGATGACCCCAAAAATCTATAGGGGACTGGCCCAACCACCAAATCAAGTTTGAAGGTAATGCGTGCAGGCATTGTCAAGTTATCACTTGGACAACCTTTTATCATTCAAGGTCACTGTGACCTTTACCTTTGACCCAATGACCCCTAAAATCAAAAGGGTTCATCTACCGGTCAGAATCAACCCCCAAGTCAAGTTTGAGGACCATGGGTGCAGACTTTGTCAACTTATCATTCAAACAACCTTTTGACCTGATAACTCCTAAAATCAAAAGGGGTCATCGACTGGTTAGGTTGAACTTCCATGTCAAGTTTGATGACCATAGGTTCAGGAATTGTTGAGTTTGCATTCAAGGTCACTGTGACCTTGACCTTTGACTTGATGACCCCAAAAATCTATAGGGGACTGGCCCAACCTCCAAATCAAGTTTGAAGGTAATGCGTGCAGGCATTGTCAAGTTATCACTTAGACAACCTTTTATCATTCAAGGTCACTGTGTCCTTGACCTTTGACCCGATGACCCTTAAAATCAATATGGGTCATCTACCGGTTATCCCCAGCCTCCATGCCAAGTTTGAAGACCATAGGTCAAGGCATTGTTGAGTTATCACTCAGACAAGTTTTAACAACCTTTCACCATTAAAGGTCACTCTGACCTTGAACTTTGACCCGATGACCCTAAATCAATAGGGGTCATATCCTGGTCAGGCCCAACCTTAATGTCAAGTTTGCTGACCATACATCCAGGAATTGTCAAGTTATCTCCCGGACAAGCTTTGGTCTACCGACAGACAGACTAACCGACTGACCTACCGACAGACCTACATGTGCAAAGCAATATACCCCCTTTTTTTCGAAGGGGTGTATAATAAAGAGATGTTTCAAAAAAAAAAAAATTGTTTAAGCCATTAACAAACCCACCTGTCATGACATAAAATAGTCATTGTGGGTTCTTTCACAGAAAATATTAATTAGTAAAAACTGGTATATAAACCAGACCCATCAAGTATAAACATACTGTCATGGATTTATAACAGTCTATAGACATTCCATAACTTCCATCCATATGATGTATAAACATAACAACGTTAACAGATATAATGGCTGGAGGTCCAAAACTGACACTGCTTAAAATAGAACATTTGGTTTGATATTGCCTAGCACTTGTAGGCCATGTTGGGTCGCAATGTCTGGCCAAAATTATGATTACTGGAGCAATAGGCAGAATCAGAATGACACTCCTTCAGTTCCAATAATGTATAGGTCTTTGTCACCATTAACTAGAGTTAAACTGACCACTCAATATAATTTATAGGTCTTTGTCAACATCTTCTGGAGATAAACTGACCACTCTTTCTATGTTTGGGTCTTTGTCATCATCTTCTGGAGTTAAACTGACCACTCCATATAATGTATGGGTCTTTGTCATCATCTTCTAAAGGTAAACTGACCACTCCATGTAATGTATGGGTCTTTGTCATCATATTCTGGAGTTAAACTGACCACTCCATATAATGTTTATGTCTTTGTCATCATCTTCTGGAGTTAAACTGACCACTCCATATAATGTTTATGTCTTTGTCAACGTCTCCTGGAGTTAAACTGACCACTCCATATAATTTATGGGTCTTTGTCATCATCTTCTGGAGTTAAACTGACCACTCCATATAATGTATAGGTCTTTGTCAACATCTTCTGGAGTTAAGCTGACCACTCCATATAATGTATGGGTCTTTGTCAACATGTTCTGAAGTTAAACTGGCCACTCCATATAATGCATAGGTCTTTGTCAACATCTTCTGGAGATAAACTGACCACTCTTTCTATGTTTGTGTCTTTGTCATCATATTCTGGAGTTAAACTGACCACTCCATATAATGTATAGGTCTTTGTCATCATCTTCTGGAGATAAACTGACCACTTCATCTAATGTTTGGGTCTTTGTCATCATCTTCTGGAGATAAACTGACCACTCTTTCTATGTTTGGGTCTTTGTCATCATCTTCTGGAGTTAAACTGACCACTCCATATTATGTATGGGTCTTTGTCAACATGTTCTGGAGTTAAACTGACCACTCCATATAATGTATAGGTCTTTGTCAACATGTTCTGGAGTTAAACTGACCACTCCATATAATTTATGGGTCTAAGTCAACATCTTCTGGAGTTAAACTGACCACTCCATATAATGTATGGGTCTTTGTCAACATGTTCTGAAGTTAAACTTGCCACTCCATATAATGCATAGGTCTTTGTCAACATCTTCTGGAGATAAACTGACCACTCTTTCTATGTTTGTGTCTTTGTCATCATCTTCTGGAGTTAAACTGACAACTTCATATAATGTATAGGTCTTTGTCATCATCTTCTGGAGATAAACTGACCACTTCATCTAATGTTTGGGTCTTTGTCATCATCTTCTGGAGTTAAACTGACCACTCCATATAATGTATGGGTCTTAGTCAAAATCTTCTGGAGTTAAACTGACCACTCCATATAATGTATAGGTCTTTGTCATCATCTTCTGGAGATAAACTGACCACTTCATCTAATGTTTGGGTCTTTGTCATCATCTTCTGGAGTTAAACTGACCACTCCATATAATGTATAGGTCTTTGTCAACATCTTCTGGAGATAAACTGACCACTCTTTCTATGTTTGGGTCTTTGTCATCATCTTCTGGAGTTAAACTGACCACTCCATATAATGTATGGGTCTTTGTCAACGTCTCCTGGAGTTAAACTGACCACTCCATATAATTTATGGGTCTTTGTCATCATCTTCTGGAGTTAAACTGACCACTCCATATAATGTATAGGTCTTTGTCAACATCTTCTGGAGTTAAGCTGACCACTCCATATAATGTATGGGTCTTTGTCAACATGTTCTGAAGTTAAACTGGCCACTCCATATATTGCATAGGTCTTTGTCAACATCTTCTGGAGATAAACTGACCACTCTTTCTATGTTTGTGTCTTTGTCATCATATTCTGGAGTTGAACTGACCACTCCATATAATGTATAGGTCTTTGTCATCATCTTCTGGAGATAAACTGACCACTTCATCTAATGTTTGGGTCTTTGTCATCATCTTCTGGAGTTAAACTGACCACTCCATATAATGTTTATGTCTTTGTCAACGTCTCCTGGAGTTAAACTGACCACTCCATATAATTTATGGGCCTTTGTCATCATCTTCTGGAGTTAAACTGACCACTCCATATAATGTATAGGTCTTTGTCAACATCTTCTGGAGTTAAGCTGACCACTCCATATAATGTATGGGTCTTTGTCAACATGTTCTGAAGTTAAACTGGCCACTCCATATAATGCATAGGTCTTTGTCAACATCTTCTGGAGATAAACTGACCACTATTTCTATGTTTGTGTCTTTGTCATCATATTCTGGAGTTAAACTGACCACTCCATATAATGTATAGGTCTTTGTCATCATCTTCTGGAGATAAACTGACCACTTCATCTAATGTTTGGGTCTTTGTCATCATCTTCTGGAGATAAACTGACCACTCTTTCTATGTTTGGGTCTTTGTCATCATCTTCTGGAGTTAAACTGACCACTCCATATTATGTATGGGTCTTTGTCAACATGTTCTGGAGTTAAACTGACCACTCCATATAATGTATAGGTCTTTGTCAACATGTTCTGGAGTTAAACTGACCACTCCATATAATTTATGGGTCTAAGTCAACATCTTCTGGAGTTAAACTGACCACTCCATATAATGTATGGGTCTTTGTCAACATGTTCTGAAGTTAAACTTGCCACTCCATATAATGCATAGGTCTTTGTCAACATCTTCTGGAGATAAACTGACCACTCTTTCTATGTTTGTGTCTTTGTCATCATATTCTGGAGTTAAACTGACCACTTCATATAATGTATAGGTCTTTGTCATCATCTTCTGGAGATAAACTGACCACTTCATCTAATGTTTGGGTCTTTGTCATCATCTTCTGGAGTTAAACTGACCACTCCATATTATGCATGGGTCTTAGTCAAAATCTTCTGGAGTTAAACTGACCACTCCATATAATGTATAGGACGTTTGTCATCATTTTCTGGAGATAAACTGACCACTCCATCTAATGTTTGGGTCTTTGTCATCATCTTCTGGAGTTAAACTGACCACTCCATATAATGTATGGGTCTTAGTCAACATCTTCTGGAGTTAAACTGACCACTCCATATTATGTATGGGTCTTTGTAAACATGTTCTGGAGTTAAACTGACCACTCCATATAATGTATAGGTCTTTGTCAACATGTTCTGGAGTTAAACTGGCCACTCCATATAATGTTTATGTCTTTGTTAACATCTTCTGGCGATAAACTGACCACTCCATATTATGTATGGGTCTTTGTCATCATCTTCTGGAGATAAACTGACCACTCCATATTATGTATAGGTCTTTGTCATCATCTTCTGGAGTTAAACTGACCACTCCATGTAATGTATAGGTCTTTGTCAACATCTTCTGGAGTTAAAGTGGCCACTCCATATAATGTATAGGTCTTTGCCAACATCTTCTGGAGATAAACTGACCACTCCATATTATGTATAGGTCTTGGTCATCATCATCTTCTGGAGTTAAACTGACCACTCCATATAATGTATAGGTCTTTGTCATCATCTTCTGGAGATAAACTGACCACTCCATGTAATGTATAGGTCTTTGTCAACATCTTCTGGAGTTAAACTGACCACTCCATATTATGTATAGGTCTTTGTCATCATCTTCTGGAGATAAACTGACCACTCCATATTATGTATAGGTCTTTGTCATCATCTTCTGGAGTTAAACTGACCACTCCATATAATGTATAGGTCTTTGTCATCATATTCTGGAGTTAAACTGACCACTCAATAAAATGTATAGGTCTTTGTCATCATCTTCTGGAGATAAACTGACCACTCTTTCTATGTTTGTGTCTTTGTCATCATCTTCTGGAGTTAAACTGACCACTCAATATAATGTATAGGTCTTTGTCATCATCTTCTGGAGATAAACTGACCACTTCATCTAATGTTTGGGTCTTTGTCATCATCTTCTGGAGTTAAACTGACCACTCCATATAATGTATGGATCTTAGTCAACATCTTCTGGAGTTAAACTGACCACTCCATATTATGTATGGGTCTTTGTCATCATCTTCTGGAGTTAAACTGACCACTCCATATAATGTATAGGTCTTTGTCATCATCTTCTGGAGTTAATCTGACCACTCAATATAATGTATAGGTCTTTGTCATCATCTTCTGGAGATAAACTGACCACTTCATCTAATGTTTGGGTCTTTGTCATCATCTTCTGGAGTTAAACTGACCACTCCATATAATTTATAGGTCTTTGTCACCATCTTCTGGAGATAAACTGACCACTCTTTCTATGTTTGTGTCTTTGTCATCATATTCTGGAGTTAAACTGACCACTCAATATAATGTATAGGTCTTTGTCATCATATTCTGGAGATAAACTGACCACTTCATCTAATGTTTGGGTCTTTGTCATCATCTTCTGGAGTTAAACTGACCACTCCATATAATGTATGGATCTTAGTCAACATCTTCTGGAGTTAAACGGACCACTCCATATTATGTATGGGTCTTTGTCATCATCTTCTGGAGTTAAACTGACCACTCCATATAATGTATAGGTCTTTGTCATCATCTTCTGGAGATAAACTGACCACTCCATCTAATGTTTGGGTCTTTGTCATCATCTTCTGGAGTTAAACTGACCACTCCATATAATGTATGGGTCTTAGTCAACATGTTCTGGAGTTAAACTTGCCACTCCATATAATGTATAGGTCTTTGTCAACATGTTCTGGAGTAAAACTGGCCACTCCATATAATGTTTATGTCTTTGTTAACATCTTCTGGAGATAAACTGACCACTCCATATTATGTATGGGTCTTTGTCATCATCTTCTGGAGATAAACTGACCACTCCATATTATGTATAGGTCTTTGTCATCATCTTCTGGAGTTAAACTGACCACTCCATGTAATGTATAGGTCTTTGTCAACATCTTCTGGAGTTAAACTGACCACTCCATATAATGTATGGGTCTTTGTCATCATCTTCTGGAGTTAAACTGACCACTTCATGTAATGTATGGTTCTTTATCAAAGTCTCCTGGAGTGAAACTGACCACTCTGTATAATTTATGGGTCTTTGTCATCATCTCCTGGAGTTAAACTGACCACTCCATGTAATGTATGGGTCTTTGTCATCATCTCCTGGAAACTGACCATTCCATATAACGTATGGTTCTTTATCAAAGTCTCCTGGAGTTAAACTGACCACTCTGTATAATTTATGGGTCTTAAATGTCAAATTCTATAGGAGTGTAAATGAACACTCCACAAGATGTCTGCATCTTTGTCAAAAGGATTACTACAAATTTACCTCAGCAATGTACCTCAGCAATACCTGTGTCACTACATAAACTTTTATTTTTAAATTGAAAAGCACTCTCAGGTGAGAAGGTGTGTATGTACCTGACGACCTTGGTTCCCTGCCTGGTGACCTGGATGTCCACCATGGTTCCCGTGTCAGAGTATGAGGCCAGGTTGATCTCAGAAAACTCAGCCTGCAACACATCAGCATGTGTGTAAGCAGTATTAATGATACTGAAAAAACATATTTTGTGACATACCCAGAGACAAAAGCTTATCATTGTATATCCACTGTTATTTGTGCTCTACAATCAATTGGGAACATCACTTTTATAATTATTTTGAGATTAAACCATTCAGTATTGTTTAAAATATAATTGGTGAACAAAATTTTCCATGATTGTGCATCATAAAACAGGGATGGGATTAAACATGGATTAAACAAGGATCAGAAAAGAGAAAGACATGCAGATGCCACTACAAACTTGTCCATTTGTTTTCACTTGATTAAAGACCACAATGATTAATGTACGAATGTATTTGAGTCAGCTTGATTTGACATGTCATGTAAACAAGTGTACTGTAACAGTCCCTTCCAAGTGAGAGCCAACATTTAGGCTATTGCAAAAGATCATTATGGCATTAATGTATTTGACAACCATCGAATATGAATCCAGCAGTCAATGACAACAAGGCAATGTCACTAAGAATATGACAATACTTGGCAAGAACCACAAACATATATAAAAGAAGCTTCTTTCAGTTCCTGTAATGTCTCGATAAATCCATGTTATGTACCGGTAGCCAGAGTATATCTTGTATTATTTATGATTCAGAATATTGACCCAAACTAATAACATTATCATGGGAGCAATGTAACTCATAAAAGCTGCCATTTTTCCTTCGTCAGTTTTTCCCTTTCATTTGGTCCTCTCAGCACAAATTTATACAAAGGTTTCAAATTGTATTTTTGCAACAGTCATTAGGAACACTGGGGATTGGCTTTGCTCAGCTGATACAAAGTTTTATTATAGACGAAGAAGTGAAGACACATTCATTTATGCATTGTGTCCATTTTACCCTCCAAGGAAAGCAATCAGAAAAATATTCATGATGTGAAAATATACATATACGTTACAGGCTCCAACCTTTTCTAAACAATATCTGGCAGAATATTATTACTGAAGTAGATGTTCAGAAATTCAATACAAAATATGAAAATTTCATGACAATCGTGTGCAAGCTATCAATAAATTATTTATCGTGGGTGAACATACTATTAATTTTCATTCAGAAATGACACTGCAGGCAAGATGAAACCATATGAACTTAACTCAATGGTGTCTTTGTAATAGAAGGCGATAATAATGCAATAGGAACTACTAAAGCAGAGTATAATTGTTCGCCTCAGTGTAAGATCACAATATTTTTCATCAAATGAGCACCAAAAGCTGTATCTAAAATGGATATAAAATGACAGTTAATAGTAATTTTTTAGAAGATGCGAACAGATATTAAAGAAACGCAAGAATTTGCCCTAGAGCTATCAATTTCCTATTTTTAGTAACAGTGACCTTGACCCCACAAACCCAAAAAACAATCCCAAGCTGGATCTGCACATAAGATACCTACCAACTAAATTTCATCACTATCCATTAACCTTAAGTTATTGAGTAAAAAATCAAAACTGAAAACCAACCATAACCCTACCAAAAATCTGATTAGCAACCTGACCCTTCAAATCTTAAGGGATAGTAATGATTACCTGTTCAACTCTGACATCCCAGTCTCCAAATATCTTTCTGCCCTGGAAGTATTTTCCCCTGCAATTATACAATATTCAAATGAACACTAGCCCTAGTGGGGTGGGGGAGAAGCCCAGAAACAAAACTCTTACAATGAAAACCCTGTTTCTTCCTAGACCGGAACAGTAATTACTAATTTAGGCATTTTCTTAGCTCTAAATATTTTATAATTTAAAGTAAGGTTAACCAATCATGACCCAATTAGAACATAACATTTTACAGAAATGTTTGAACTACTGTGAATTCATTAATGTTCATGGGCATGATATTTCGTGGTTTGCCGAAAACAAATAAATTCCTGGGTACTTGAATTCGTGGATTTTCATTTTTGAAAAAAAAAAAATTGAAGATGCGATCATCCTAGATCGTCTGTATAATATCCACGCGCTGGCCCGTGATTTCCATCTTCCGTCACTCGGTTTATGACACTCGCTAATGTGGTACGACATGCCAATTAGTGCATATACCCATGTCACTTATCGATTTAACTGGGAATAAAGGTAATAAAAGAAGATGTACCCTGATCATAAATACAGATAGGGGAAGCCATTGAATGCCAATTAAGAATTTTGCAAACTGTGAAAACACCAAAAAGGTGCGTATATTGTCACGTTAGGTGCTTAGTAATCTTCAATATACAAGAAATCGATTAATTATTTTATTAAATCAAAGAATTGAGTATGGACACTCAACACGCACATCTTGTAAACTTGGAGATTTTCATTAACAGCATATGTTTAAACATGTGCTTATAACTGTCATTTGCTGTATAAAACACATTTAATTGATTTGGTTCATTATTTGTTAAAGGCAGTTATAATATATTAACAGAATAATGATCGTAAGTTATACAGTGAGACAGGTTTTAACACTGTATACTGCAACCTCTGTAAAGAATATACTAGAGTATGTACGTAACAAGGCAATTGAAAAAGTGAATAAAGGGTTTATATTTCGTGGGATCTTGAATTCGTGGATCACCAAACCCACGAAAACCACGAACATTAATGCCCCATGAACATTAATGATTTCACAGTAGTTGAGAATCAAATGATCAAGATAATGCTTAAAATATGAGAGTTTGTCTCAACACTGTTATGTATTCCTCTGTACTTCTATCACGTTCGATCATGTCAAAGCTCCTTTTGCTCAAGATGACAGAACTGCTAGAAATTGAATCTAATTTTAATATACCGATACTCATAAGCAGATTTGAGACACCATTTTAATATGATGTTTCAGAGTTTGTCTCATTTGTCTTTAATGTTCGTGTTTAACAATAGTTACTGTGCATATGTATATCACTTTCAGAACTGATTTACCAGGGTATCTACAAAGGTCAGTGTAGAGAGTTGCACATATTTAAGCAGCCTAAACATTAGATCTAATGATAAAACTACAGGCTCTGATTTGCTAGTAGGGAGTCCTGGATTCCAACCCAAGACCAGCCTGAATGACAATGCACATACCAGTTAGTGTGAATGCACATACCAGTTAGTGTGAATGCACATACCAGTTAGTGTGCTGGTCATCTACAACCAGGAGTGTTTTACATCGGTCCTTATTATAAGCTGGTTTCTGGGCCTGTACTGCAGTGATAACAGAGGAGAACAGCCCAGTAGAACTCTGAGACTTTGACGGGGAGCTTGGTGCGCTCGGAGAGGGACCCCGCTTGGAGAAGTTGAGCCGTGAAAAGTTGAGCTCTTCATCATCTCGCAACTCCCCCTAAAGAAATACACAGAGTTTACCAGCCTTTTCAATATTAAAATTAAAACATCATTAAATTAAGTACCTTACATAATGTCAAAGCTACATCATAAACCAAAGAAAGTTAATCATCATAGTTATTCACTTGTAAGAATTTATGTTTAAAATTTCAAGACTCAATGCAAGAAGATAGGAAAGCAGTACATAGTTGAATGTTGCTTGGTACTTATGGCATTTAAACCCCATAAATACCCAACACAGCAAGACATTGAATCAAATGTTAATGAGCCAACACTCTTAAATCAAGCTTTTACATTATTTCTTTTAACTGAAGATTCAACTGTGCAAGACCAACCTGCAGATCCCCAGAACTAAACCTGCGCCGCAGGAAGTTCATTCCCCCATCCAATGAGTTTTTAAAGTTTGCGAACGAAATTTTGACGACTGAAAGCGGTGCCGACAGCGAACTTAAATTGAGTGAAGCAAAGAAATCAGTGGCTGTGCTCTGCCGAGCCACTATGGAAGCCCTGTGGTGATCATCCAATCAGCTCTCAAGGAGTTACAATCTCCGGAATAGTCATTGTAGTATGTCCAACGTTTCACATTTTTTGTTAATCCATTATCCTGTTTAGCACATGTTCATCTCATAATAAGCATACTCTGAAAATAGAAAAAAAAGTGTTTTTACTTATCTGTTAAATAAGTCAGAAAAAAAGTAAAAAAAATAGTTCTGTATAGACAGTCATTGGGATGAGGTACAATAGCAATATCCAAATAAGAGCACCATATGGCCATTTATGGCTGTTTACCCAAGAGAAGCAAATAGAGCAGACACTTTTCACAGTAACTTGAATAATACATGTGTGGGTTCTGTTTATCAAACATAGCCTCTGAAACTGACACTTTACAGTAATTATTTCCAACACTCAGTCTGTAGAAAGTCTTTAGATCTGTTAATTACATGAAGATTGAACTATGACAATTGCATCCTCAATGATATTGGTCAACCTTCTTGAAACATCAAGATATGTCCCAGTTTATTTTATAACCTAGACAACTACACCTTTTGCTGGGATAAGTAAAAAAAGACTATCATTAAACATAATATTCAAGAGCATTAACTAATGGAAACTTGAAGCACTGTAACTACAGTTTGAATATAAGGGACAAGCTACTCTTAAAGAGCCAACATGCATGCAGTAACTGCTGAAAAACCAATCAAATGATTTTTTTGTCTGAAGCTTTCTAAATGATAAAATCAGAATCTGGCAGTCACAATAGCTTAAACACTAACATGTCCAAACATCAATTAAGATACTGCATCCAAAAGGCATTGAGTATACATGTTTATGATGACTTGTGTTTATAGTACATACTCAATTTATTTGTGTGTATAGTACATACTCAGTCGTTGTGTCTATAACAGGGCTCGAATTTAGCACTCGCACACTCGCAGAATGCAAGCCAAAGTTGGAAAATGCAAGTTGAATTTAAAGACACTCGCAAAAATTTGCGAGTTCAAAATTTGCAATCCTTGAAATAGACATGAACATAATCAGTGATCACAATTGATATAAAACTAATTTAAGAAATGCCTACTTTCATTTTTCGATAATCACAGAGAAACTGATGACGTTGATTAACGTTATGCGCACAGGCAGGTACTGATTAATATGTGGCAAGTACTTTTTACTATGTATTTTTGTAGACTGATCTTTCGTTTAAACTTTTGGCGGCTGTTTCTAGCACTATTCGTTTCGAGACACAGTCTGTATAATGATGGCAAGCAAAGAAAAGATCAGTTCTTTTACGCATGTTGATTTTAAATTTGCCAATGATGGCAATTATCAGTTCCAAAAAAAGAAGCCAAAATGAAATAATCCGTATGTTAAAGCTGCTTCAATGTGGAAGAGGAAGTTGAACATTTAATTGACCCTCAGCACAAATGACGGAAGGAATGTATTCAAAATATTTTGCACATACCAATACTCGCCTGATCAGACTTCCTCAGAATGTATTGTCAGTGTAACATATATAATGATATCGTTTAAAGAACAATTACATAATCATTCATTAAAACAATTGTACTATTCCTTAAACCATTGTTTTTCATACAATACATACCTTTTCCTAGCAAACACAAAGGTTTGCCCTAAAAACATTCAATTGAGTGTCTAATTTTGCGAGTTGAAAGTTTAAGCACTCGCAAAAATTTGCGAGTATCAAAAAAAGTTAAAATTCAAGCCCTGTATAGTACATACTAGGGATGCAAACTGGCAAAACTGATATTCGAATATTCGGTAATTCTTTCGAACAAATATTCGAATATTCGATTACCTAAATCCATCTTTTAAAAGTTGTAGTAAACTATTATAATGTTTGCTAAAGTAATAGCCGGGGCATTTTAGCCTAACCACTACGGGCGGAGGACCCTGAATTTCACCGAATGAGCCTCTGAAATTTCTCATCTGGTAAAATGGCATTATGCACCATGGAGGCTCTTTCCGTAGGAGGGACAGCCTTGTCCTGGGATTGACCTCTACTAAATAAAACTATACTAAGTAGAAAAACCAAACCAACTCAGGAACTAGTTTATTCCCTAATTGGCAGACATTTAAATTTCCCTAAATGACATATGACGCATGTTTAGTGTATTGTCATCACATTCACACCTCTGGCAGTATAGGCCAATCGTTGTAAAAACAAGACAAACAAACTTTAAACAAAACATGAGAGTTGTAGGCAATAGGTTTATAATAATATTTATTCAACAACAAAACATCGAATATTCTAATACCGATTTTGACATTCTAATACCAAACGTTTGATCGTATATTCGAATATTCATACATTCATTTGCATCCCTAGTATATACTCAGTCTAGTTGTGTCTATAGCACATACTCAGTCTAGTTGTGTCTATAGGACATACTCAGTCTAGTTGTGTCTATAGGACATACTCAGTCTAGTTGTGTCTATAGGACATACTCAGTCTAGTTGTGTCTATAGGACATACTCAGTCTAGTTGTGTCTATAGGACATACTCAGTCTAGTTGTGTCTATAGGACATACTCAGTCTAGTTGTGTCTATAGGACATACTCAGTCTAGTTGTGTCTATAGTACATACTCAGTCTAGTTGTGTCTATAGTACATACTCAGTCTAGTTGTGTCTATCTGACAAACTCAGTTTATTTGTGTGTATAGTACAATTCATACTTAGTCTAGTTGTGTCTATAGTACATATTGAGTTTATTTGTGTGTATAGTACATACTCAGTTTATTTGTGTGTATAGTACATACTCAGTTTATTTGTGTGTATAGTACATACTCAGTTTATTTGTGTGTATAGTACATACTCAGTTTATTTGTGTGTATAGTACATACTCAGTTTATTTGTGTGTATAGTACATACTCAGTTTATTTGGGTGTATAGTACATACTCAGTTTATTTGTGTGTATAGTACATACACAGTCGAGTTAATTGTGTCTACAGTTCATACTCACTGTTCACCCGCAGTGCTTTAGAGTCCATCCTGTCTATCTTGGTAATATCTTGGCTGTTTCAAAAATGAATAAGGTCTACTAAATCTAGAGCTTTGAGCTAAATGCATTTGTTTTCTGTTAATGACACTGAAGTTTACAAATATACATTTAAATGAAGCCCTTATCCTATATACAGTGAAACTGCGTTCCTTCAAACAAGCGGTCGTTCGAGAACCGGCGTTCCCTCGAGGTCGGAGCTTGGTCCCGAACTATTTTCCTTCTATTTTCATATAAAATATACCCACGCTGCATCGAAACCTAATTATGTCGAGCAGTCGAGCAATATCCTCGGTCCCAAGTACACAATTCGTGCACAAAACCTTTTGGCTCCCTCGAGGACAAAATTTCACACTTTTTCCCGAACGCGTGTTACAAAATAAACAAACAATTGCTAGGTGTAAAATTTTCGCAAGTTGTAACAAGAGGCACATCAGTGCCTGTGCTCCACTGGCCAAAAGGTTCAAGCAAAGACCACCTAACGAACATTTTCGTCAAGTTTCATAGAAATACAATCATCAATTTTTGAGGAGAAGTTATTTAAAAAAAATTGTTTACTTTAATAGCTCTGGCTGCCATGTTGTGCAGTGGACCGAAATGATTTGGGCAATTTGAGTAAAGGAGCACCAAACAAACATTTCTGTCAAGTTTTATCGAAAAAAGGTCATCGGTTTCGACGACAAGTCGTATAAAGTTTTTTTATTTTTTAGCTCTGGCAGCCATGGTGTGCAGTGGACTGGAACCATTTAACAAATTTTGGTTAATGACCACCCAAGGAACATTTCTGTCAAGTTTCATCAAAATCTGATCATCGGTTTCTGAGGAGAAGTGGTGTAAAGATTTTTCCTATTTTTAGCTCTGGCTGCCATGTTGTGCAGCGGAACGGAACCATTTGGGCCATTTTGTCAAAGATTTTGTTGAGATGACCCTTGTTATTAAGTCTCATAAAGATTATGTCAAAATTGTGACGCAGGCAATTTGTGGACTGACGATTGACTAACATGTAATCTTGTCTTGTCATATGACAGGCGAGCTAAAAATTACAAACCATTGTTTTCCAAATGGAAATGGAGACGTCCTTTGCTTTGTACAAAGGATCAGAAGATCGCAAAACAAGCAAAGAAATAAACCTTGGAATTGTTCTTTTTTGTTATCACTTTTGATTTATCAGAACTGCTATATAATCATAATTGTGGTAAATCAGTTTCAGACTGGTTGTTAGGTGTACCCACACAGCACATGTCATGTGATACCTAGCAGGAAAGATGGCTTTGGTTAAACATTGTAAACGAAGAAATAACAGCACATATCTATGAAAATAGATGTTTTAATGTTTAATGTTTTTCCTTTAAACTATAAATATCGACCCAAAATAATGCTTAAAAGTTAAACAATTAATAAACATTTAATCTGAATAGATTATGAAGCAAATATCTAACCTGAACAAGAACTGACGAGATAGAATCGACTTGGTGTTTCACTTACACTTTTCGGCCATTTAAGTTACTAAAAATAGCTGTTTCATAAACTTTCAGAATGTCACTTAAACGAAAATTAATGTTCAGTCTATATATACTTTCCTATGTATAAATGTAAGGTTTTTAAATTGATCTTTTTGTGAAAACTTTATGCTTATATGTTTACTCATAAATTATTATTGTTTAAAAATTATTTAAAGATGCTATACGTGAAAAATTAAGACATTATTTTTTTTTCTATTAAAGGGAGGTAATTCAGTAGTAAAATGTAATCAAAGCTATTAAAGCATGGCATTTCTTTTCTAACCATGTTGATATTATTACAGTCTATTCAAGCAAGATGCCTTTTGTTTTTACATAGTACCCATAGGTTCTGAAAAACAAGGAGCACTATTCCCAACAGAAGGATGTCACTCCCTATCACTGCATGAGCATCATAATAAAGAAATGTTTACTCAAACTGCAAGCTGCTCAATTGAAATAGGTATTTACCTCAAGCATACAGTTTTATAATGTGGCAAAATAGTCGGACTACTAGATTGTCATTCGGACTAGTAAAATATGCCATTATGCTAGTCCAACTGGCTAGTAGGTTAAAATGTTTTTCGTGAAGACTGCGGACGAGAAGTCCTTAAAGGTTTTTCCATTTTTAACTCTCGCAGCCATGTTGTGCAGCGGACCGGAACCATTTGGGCAATTTTGGTTAAAGGGCATCCCGATGAACATTTATGTAAAGTTTCATCAAAATCTGATAATCGGTTTCTGAGAAGATGTAGTTTAACGTTTTTTTCTATTCTTAGCTCTGGTGCCCATGTTGTGCAGCAGACCAGAACTGTTTGGGCTATTTTGGTTAAGGACTACCCAAGTAACATTTCTGTCAAGTTTCATTGCAATACGATCATCGGTTTCTGAGGAGAAGTCGTTTAAAGGTTTTTCTATTTTTACCTCTGGGGGCCATCTTGTGCAGTGGACCGAAACCATTGAAGCAAATTTGATAAAGGACCATCCAAGGAACATTTCTGTTAAGTTTCATCAAAATCTGATCATCGGTTTCTGAGAAGATGTTCTTTAAAGGTTTTTCTATTTTTTTGCCCTGGCAGCCATGTTGTGCAGCGGACCGAAACCATTTGAGCAATTTTGGTTAAGGACCACCCAAGGAACAATTCTGTCAAGTTTCATCAAAATCTGCCTATCCGTTTCAGAGGAGATGTCGTTTAAAGATTTTGCTATTTTTAGCTGTGGCGGCCATATTGTGCAATGGACCAGAACCATTTGAGCAATTTTAATAAAGGACCACCCAAGGAACATTACTGTCAAGTTTCATCAAAATCTGCCGAACCGTTTCAGAGGAGATGTCGTTTAAAGATTTTGCTATTTTTAGCTCTGGCGGCCATATTGTGCAATGGACCGGAACCATTTGAGCAATTTTGGTAAAGGACCACCAAAGGAACATTCCTGTGAAGTTTTGTCAAAATCCGCTTATCAGTTTCAGAGGAGATGTCGTTTAAAGTAAAAGTTTACGCACGCACGCACGCACGCACGCACGCACGCACTCACGACGGACAATCTGTGATGACATAAGCTCGATGGCCTTCGGCCAGTGGAGCTAAAAATTGCAATGACAGTTGAAGGCAAGTTGATAAGCTGTGAAAAACCGTTTTTCACTGTTAACGCATGGCCGATTTTAGTTGGTATGGGCATTTGAGATGATAATTATGAGAAGTTAATGACGAGAAGTTAACGCTTCAAATGTGGTCAGAAGGTTCTTTGAATTCACTGCCGATGCTGACCGGGATCTTCAGACGCTCTGTACGCTGTCACGTCACATTACGATTGAACAGTTTCGCGAAACCGACAAGATGCGCCAATCAACAATCCTTGATTTTGCGAAACTTAAATCTGACTAATACCACAATATGTACTGTCATTCAAATGTTGCTTGTTACGAAAATGAGCTTTTTTGTTAAAATAAACATTTCTATTTATTCATTTATTGTTTTTTCTTTTGCATTTTACATTTAGTTTACGTCAACCCGTGAACATATTAGCGATTTCCACAACGCAACACATAATCGGTGTCTTAGTAAACAGTCTGTTTGACGACTTCAAACTTAAAATACACTGAAAGATATTTCATATCAAACTGGAAAATTGAAAATCGGCTCGTTCGAAACATCGGTTCCCTCGAGGTTTTGGCTCGGTGCCTGGCGACCTCGAGCGATCGCAGTTTTGCTGTAAAATAATTTAATATAGCCAGTAAAATCGTTCACCTCATCATATATTTGAGTCAAAAACATGCCCACAGGCACATCTGAATTATTAATTACAACATTGATTTCAAACCCACAATTCAAAGCAATAGCATTTCCATTTATAATGCATAACAATGATAAAAAACAAATGGTTTGCTTGACTGTTATACAGTGTAAAACGTTAAGTGTTAGACAAATAGGACAAAAAATAATGCAAATGAATGACACTTTATCAACTTGATGATGAGTGACAAATGCATTTAAAGTCAAGGAGAGGTTGGAAACTGTGCTATGTAACAGTTAAAGACAAAGCCTACCTTTTTGCCTGCCATGATTTGTATGGTGGTGTTGATGTCTGTCTGGCTAATGATCTGCCATAATTTGAATGGTGGTTTTGATAGCTGGCTGGCTAGTGATGTGCCATGATTTGTATGGTGGTTTTGATGGCTGGTTGTCTAGCGGTCTGCCATGATTTGTATTGTGGTTTTGATGGCTGTCTGGCTAGTGGTCTGTCATGATTTGTATGTCTGTCATTCTCTGCATGGTGGTTTTTATGGTTGGCTGGCTAGTGGTTTGTCATGATTTGAATGCCTGCCATTCTTTTAATGGAGGTCTTGATGACTGGTATGGTGGTGTTGATGGTTGGCTAACTTCAGTGATGTGCCATGATATAAACAGTGCTTTTGATGGTTGGCTGGACAGTGGTCTGCCATGATTTGTATGTCTGCCATTCTTTGAGTGGTGGTTTTGATGGCTGGCTGGCAAGTGGTCTGCCATGATTTGTATGTCTGTCATTCTTTGGATATTGTCTTTGATGGCTGACTGGCTAGTGGTCTGCCATGATTTGTATGGTGGTTTTGATGGATGGCTGGCTAGTGGTCTGCCATGACTTGTATGGTGGTTTTAATGGATTGCTAGCTAGTGGTCTGTCATTATTTGTATGGTGGTTTTGATGGATTGTTGGTTAGTGGTCTGCCATGATTTGTATGGTGGTTTTGATGGATGGCTGGCTAGTGGTCTGCCATGATTTGTATGGTGGTTTTGATGGTTGGCTGGCTAGTGGTCTGCCATGATTTGTATGGTGGTTTTGAAGGTTGGCTGGCTAGTGGTCTGCCATAATTTGTATGGTTGTTTTGATGGATGGCTGGCTAGTAGTCTGCCATGATTTGTATGGTTGTTTTGATGGATGGCTGGCTAGTGGTATGCCATGATTTGTATGGTGGTTTTGATGGCTGACTGGCTTAGTGGTCTGCCATGATTTGTATGGTGGTTTTGATGGATGGCTGGCTAGTGGTCTGCCATGATTTTTATGGTTGTTTTGATGGATGGCTGGCTAGTGGTCTGCCATGATTTGTATGGTGTTTTTGATGGCTGACTGGCTTTGTGGTCTGCCATGATTAGTATGGTGGTTTTGATGGATGGCTGGTTAGTGGTCTGCCATGATTTGTATGGTGTTTTTGATGGCTGACTGGCTTAGTGGTCTGCCATGATTAGTATGGTGGTTTTGATGGATGGCTGGCTAGTGGTCTGCCATGATGCGTTTTGGTGGTTTGGATGGCTGACTGGCTAGTGGTCTGCCATGATTTGTATGGTGGTTTTGATGGCTGACTGGCTAGAGGTCTGCCATGATTTGTATGGTGGTTTTGATGGCTGTCTAGTGGTCTGCCATTATTTGTATGTCTGCCATTCTTTTGGTAGTGTCTTTGATTGATGGCTGACTGGCTTGTGGTCTGCCATGATTTGTATGGTGGTTTTGATGGATGGCTGGCTAGTGGTCTGCTATGATTTGTACGGTGGTTTTGATGGCTGACTGGCTAGTGGTCTGTCATGATTTGTATGGTGGTTTTGATGGATGGCTGGTTAGTGGTCTGCCATGATTTGTATGGTGGTTTTGATGGATGGCTGGCTAGTGGTCTGCCATAATTTGTATGTCTGCCATTGTTTGCATGGTTGTTTTGATGGTTGGCTGCCTAGATGTCTGCTGTGATTTATATTTCTGCCATTTTTCCATGGTGGCTTTAATGGTTGGCTGGCTAGTGGTCTGCCATGATTTTTATGGTTGTTTTGATGGCTGGTTAGCTAACGGTCTGCCATGATTGGTATAGTGGTTTTGATGGCTGTCTGGCTAGTGATGAGCCATGATTTGTATGGTGGTTTTGATGCCTGGTTGGCTAGCGGTCTGCCATGATTTGTATGGTGGTTTTGATGGCTGTCTGACTAGTGATGTGCCATGATTTGTATGATGGTTTTGATGGCTAGTTGGCTAGGGTTCTGCCATGATTTGTATGGTGGTTTTGATGGTTGGCTGACTTAGTGGTCTGCCTGGATTGGTATGGTGGTTTTGATTGCTGACTAGCTAGTAGTCTGCCTGTTTGTATGTTGGTACTTACCTGTGGCTGGCTAAGCTTCCTTTTATTATGTACCCCAGCAACTGGTTTAAAATATACAGTCGAAACCCGTTGGCTCGATATTCCAGGGACTGGCTAAAATATTTTGAGCCTCGAGAATATCGAGCCAAGGGGGATTGCTGATGAAATGTGTATTTATTTTTTTGATGCATGAAAGAAAGTCTTGTTTACTTTGTTTGTTATATGCTACATTATCTCCACCAGAGTATGTATTGGACATAATTACTGTACACAAATCAAAGACAATATCCAAATGTCATGATGCATTTGATACCATTATTATATGATTTTTTTTATTTATTTACACAATAAAACTATAAACACATCTATACGAAAACAATTAACAAGTAATCTGCATACAGTTAGGAACACATACAATAGCTTAGGTTGTACCGGGTCCTTCTCTAGATTGCTCAGCATTTGACATTTGTATAAATTCTTCCAGTTGGAGAAACATTCAGTGCAATTTTTATGTGAAGATGCCTTATCAAAATGCATTGAGATTTATTAATGAATGACATACTTTTGACGTTTGTACTCTTGCCAATTAAAGACGGAAAATAAAGTGATAGCATGTTTGCTCAAACTGTTAAACCATTTAAATTTGATGATAATTATGATACCAATCAAGCAAATCTAATCGATTAGAGCCTCAGCTAAATGAAGGCTGCCAAACAAACAAATCAAGGTGTGAAATTCATCTCTGAGCCCGCAAGAATGAAATTGAGACAAGCAAACAAAACAAAGTACCGTATTATATCATGCATAGGACGCACTTTTTAACCCCCAATTCTCGTCTTAAAAATTTCCTGCGTCCTTTCTATGCTATTAGAATTTCATCTGTTTTTTTCCAAGTCCATTTCAGGTCAAAAATATCGGACCGGGGAAGAACGCGGTAATAGTAAGTATCTGTACTGCGTCACCGAAGAGAACAACTGACATAGGTAAAATCAGGCAAGTTAACACAAGCAGAAATATATTGAATGTTTACTTTAAAATGATTTATTGATAAATAAATTGAAAACAAACATGAGTGTTTACTTTTTTACAAAAGGGACGCTACTCACAAAAATTCAATGTGAGTCAGCATTTAACTGGATTGAGTTATAACGGCATCGGAAAATCGGGAAAGGAGGTAAATATCAATTAATCGTTGTTCATGATTTTAATGTTTCGATATTTTACAAAACATTTTGTTGTATGTTACTGTTTTAAAAAATTAATAAAGGAATGTGCATAACGCAAAGTAGCATTATTGTCACTATCAAATCTTTTCAAATGTGCGAAGGTGTGAAAAACACCCACTGTCTGTCATTAGAAAAACAAGAATAGAACGAACTATTGCGATGGTAATACCGTATGGTTGTTTGTTCGCACTTTAACCGTCGTGCCTTCCGCTGGCAAGGATAATTACCGACACAAATTAATTATGCCTGACATGCTTTATTCAGCGCAGCGACAAGCCTTATCAAAACAATCATCAGTTTTGACGATACACAGTTTTGCAACGGTTGACTGTCATTCAGAAGGCATGTCGGAACTATTGCAACGGTTGCAATGGTTGACTGTCAGTCAGAAGGCGTGCTATTACAGCATTTGTATAAGTCTTATAATATGCGTGAATGTTCTCAAAATGTCAAGAATTATATCATTGTTGTGTACACTAAATTACCGAAATGTTAAATTACCGAAATACGACGATAATTATCGAAATACGCAAGACAGTTATCGAAATATGCCTTATATACATTTTTTTGTTTGTTCAATATATATTATAAATACTTTACCAACCTCAATTTTTCAGCTCCGATTTTGACATTTTTCCGCTGCATCCTATCTTATATATTAAGGGTTTTTACCCGTTTTTTCAACTATTTTTTTGCCTGCGTCCTATCTATGCTAGCGTCCTATACATGATATAATATGGTTTGAGCCAACAATGATATTGAGCCTTGCAATATTGAGCCAACGAGTTTCAACTGTAATTCATATAAAAAAGAGTGCAAATTTTTGAACATGAATCACCTGAGTCTAGGTTATAATTGACATGTTCAGTTTGATTCTACTGTGTAAGTTCTGGTAATTAAAATGAAAATCAATGTCTCATAAGAGTTTGACACACTTGCTTTTCACGAAGGTGTTCCTGGTACAATTCCTGGCCTGAGAGCATGGTGTCACCATGCAAGCTGTACAAGTGGGTTTCATCTAGTTAGACCACTCTCTTTGCATAGGGTAAGGGTTAAACCTAACCATTAAGACAAGAGTGCTATATATTATGTAGTAATAACTTATTTTACATTTATTGTAAAATAAATAAGTTGAAACTTTAAACTTACTTAAATGACAAAGTATTTTTGGGATGTCTGGCCTTTTCAGTGTGTTTTAAAAGCTTAATATAAGTGGGTTAGGGTTAGTAAATAAAACTTAATTTTTATTCTATAGTCTCTTAGAGCTGGTTTACAATCTATATGTGCAAACTACCAGACTGCCATTTGACCATGATTGAAAAATGTTTCTCTTCTTTTCATCCGATTACTTTTTTTAATTTTGCCTAGTTGTTGTTAGTCTTAACTTATTTAGCAGTATATGAATATTTTGTATTGTAACAATTGTAATAACCTTGGGATTATGAATTTTAATTTATTTAGACATATTAGATAAGTTCATAGAATAATTATACTAATGTAAAAAGCTGACGTATAAATGTGGCCTGGATTTACCAGTGGTAAACCATGCCCTGTTTCTCCCAGACTAAAATGGCATGTGCCAGTACAAATCACATGAGGGTCAAAAATAAAATAATAAAAATGCTATACAATCAAGCAAAGCAAATTTTCTTACTTGTTCATTTTCCAAATCTTAAGTCACAACTCTCCTATATGGCCAATTTATGAATCCCAAAGAAGACACAAACCCATTTCAGGCACTGTGCTGCAAAGACCAAGAGAAAATAGGCGGAGCGGTATTAATCTCTTTGAGGAGAATTTCCCACTTTGTATTGACTGAGATCGAGATAGGGTTAACCCTGCTCCATATTGATCCTAACTGCTAGCCTCTCCTAATTAATCGGCCCTAAGTCTCACAAAAATTCTGCCTCGCCCTATAGAACTACCAATTTTATTCATTTTTTACAATACTCATGTTCGCATTTTTGTAGATTCACTAATGATCAGATTTGGTTTGAGGCAATAATCTCAATTTTCTTCTCAGCCAATAAAAGGTGGTTGCCTTCACAATTTTATCATCCTTACAGCTAATGCAACATGAGCACCGCCTGCGGGTGGTGAACGCTCATCTGATTTTATCTTTTTACGTTTTATTTCTTTCATTTTTTTACATTTGATAGTGAACACGTATTCCAAATTTTGAAAGTGATAGCTTCGACAGTTTGCTCGTAAGTGACCAAGCAAGAAACGCCGCAATGCGACGAAACCAGGTTTTCAATGATTGACAAAAGAACTTCAGCCTGTGTCTGTTTTTCTATTTTTTAGTAACAGTGACCTTGACCCTAGGGACCCAAAACACAATCCTATGAAAGGTATCCATAAACTCTTCCTTTATATCAAGTTTGGTCAAGACATGTCAATCCTAATTAAAGTTATTCAGTTTCAAACATTTTTCTATTTTAAGTATAGATATAATATATATATAATGACCTTGACCTTGACTCTAGGAATCCCAATTGCAATTCCATGAAAGGTGTCCATAAACTCTTCCTATAGACCATGTTTGGTCACGATATGTCAACCCTTACTGAAATTATTCAGTTTCATAGGTGAGTTTGACGCCGCCCGGCCGCCCGCACGAACAACGACGTTCGTCATTCTAATAACCAGGTTTTACTATGTGAAAACCTGGTTAAAAATCAAACTAGCTAAAAATAACAAAAGTACCCCAAGCTATTTGCGTTTGGGGGAAAAGTAAGCAAACGCATATGAGAAGAATCACCTTGCTTCAAAAAAGAGCTGCAAAAATTATTCTCTTTAAGCCTATTAGAACGCCATCGCATGAATTATTTAAAAAATTAGAATGGCTTCAATTTGAATACCGTTGCAGATATCAAACGGCTGTTATGGTATTTAAATCTATTAATAATCTTACACCGAGTTACATAAGAGACATTATTAAGATATCTAGCAACACAAGATATGGATTACGATCTTCCACGCGACAAGACATTGCTCACTTTCGACATAAAACACAATACAAGAAACACTCGTTTGCATGCTACAGTGGGAAAGTTTGGAATTTTTTACCAGAAGAAATACGTAAGTCTAACACAGAAAAGACATTTAAAACCCGCTGTAAGAAGTTCTATTTACATCATCAATCGCAAAATCCGTTGTAAAAATTAAATGCATAATTCCATGCATACCACAGGTATAGTTTATATGTATGTATTTGTTGAGTAAGGTGTTAAATAAATGTGTGACTGTCCTACTTACTCAATTAAACAAGTTTGATGAGTTTTCTTGTTAACATTAAGGTACAAATTGATGTATTATTAAGCATTGATGTGTTAAATGAATGTATTATATTCATGTTTCTTTATGTTTTCATATTACATTTTAATACGTACCTTTCTGAAATCCCATTCTAAGCATTTTACATGTTAAAACGATCATTAATTCTAATTATAGGCCATGACGAAAAAATGTAATAATGCTTTTTTTAACAATATGTATTTTTGCGGTATTGTTCAAAATGTGTTTTTCACATTTGTGTTTTGAGTATTAATTATTTGCATCACATCTTATTTAGTGTGTGTGTGTGTGTGTGTGTGTGTGTGTCTTTGTATGTTCTTTTAGAAGGCCGCATTGTAAATAAGACGTGTGTTATGTTTTTCATAATATGATGCCTATGTCTTAATGTGTTACCTTCTATAAATAAAGTTATTACTATCACCCAAACCTCCCCCTACCCTTCCTAATGTGTGACTCAAAAATCCATTTGATATATTGAAGGCATGAAAAAAATTGAAATCAATTCTACAAAAATTGAAGAAGCTATGTCCAATTCTCAATATCAACCAAAATCCATTCATGTCTTTTACCCCATAAAACAGGTGAGACTCACCATCTTTAGGGCACAATGTGAAGAAGGGTATAACATGAACAAGTTCCCCAAGTTTCAAAGTGATAGCATTGATAGTTTCCATTTAAGTGACCTAAACACTAAACTTAACCAATGCCTCCGACGATGACAATGATGACAATCAAGTGACAACAATAGCTTGTCATTTTTTTCAAAAATCAGACGAGCTAAAAATGCTAGAAGGTCTTCATATAGACTTATGCAAAAGAAGCCATCAAAATAAATTAAGCTTTGAATGAACAAGCCCAAATTCTTAAAATAGTACCTGGCATGAAAGTTTACAACAAGACACCCAAAATTTGAGTAAGCCTGGAATGTATTTTACCAGACAGGGGTGAATGCGAAAAGGTTCTAAGTGACATTAAATAAGATGAAGATAGAACCTTTTTGCTTTCACCCCTCGCGGTAGTGAGTATATGGCTTACAGGCTGGTACTTATCAACCAATGCAAAAGAAAGTAAATAACAACTAGACCTACGTAAGTTGGATGTTTCTCCTGTCCAGGAGCCCATATATTCACCTCTTTTAAAGGTAGCAATGACCTTGACTTTTGACCTACCAACCCATAAAATATAGGTGTCATTTAATGACCAAGTCTCTACACACAGCATTAAAAAAAATATTGATAAAATGAAAACATGACCACTTCACTGATGGCGACATACTGGAAATAGTATTCTTGTTGGTCCCAGGATACACAGTCTGTCAGTGCACAAGAAGTTGGGAGCAACTGTTCGTAGCAGGGGTTATACTGTTAGTTACTTAGACAAGATGTATGTATTTGGAACCATTAGAGGCTGATCAAGATGATTTGTGTATCTTTTATATGTCATTTCAATGTGGTGTTTGTGTGATGCCATGTTACTTGCCAAATTTCAAGTGAGCAGGACAGAGTAACAAAACTGGTTTGTGAAACTATGTGAAATTGAGTAAGGATCAACTTCAAAGTGTAGCCCTAGGAATGCACATTATATATAAATTACCGGAACTCTCACCATGTGTGGATCGTTTTCTCTAAAGTTATTTCAAAACCCAAAAAGCTGAACACATGTCACATTCAACACAAAGATTCTTAGCATTGTATGCTTCAGTTGAGACTTGACCGTGATCTAGGGACCTAGGTGTTTGTGACGAGGTTTACAGGCTGTATACGAAATACAGACCCATGAGTCTTCTGCCAAGCTGATAACACATAAATACTACCTTATTTCACAAACAATTATTGTTCTGTGTCTGGAACTTGTGTTATGCCAATATAGAAATTCTGTTGCCAAGTTGGTCTGAATCATCTTGCATTGTAAACATCCATCTGCCTCTAAGAGCATCTCCAACTGTGTGTTTCATGAAGTACAGTAGACAGCTACAGTAAGGTACTATGATTAGCACTGTTTTTTTTTTATGCCTGGGTAGCAATTAGCCGGAGACCAAGGAGCAGAAGACAACTAGATCAATAGTGGTGACAATTTCCACCAAGAAGGCGACAGAAAACAATACTAATGAATGATATACGCAACATAGACAGCCAATTGCCATGTTTACCAGTACATGAGTTAGCCAAAAACTTATAACCCCTATCGTCTTATCACCAGTCATTTACGGTAACCGTTTGATATCCTTTCTGAATTAGTCCCATAGTCTCGGATATCTGAAGCAAAGGTTGAAGTCTATTTGGTGGTTTGGGCCCAAGAGAAGTTTGCATTGGCGACAAGTTTTCTTATTGGCTTAAAACTTTACACTACCGTAATAACATGAGTTTTAACGTAAGGCTTTTCCAAGACTGAACCATAATTCAATCATTACTAAAATTTGTACTTTTTGAAATGCAGGAAGACTCCAGAGGGGCTGATAATAATGACAAAAGTCTTATCATCTTAAATCAGACAAGTTTGATTCCATCAAAGACTTCCACACGTCCCAAAGGAACTCGAAAAAAAGCTGTTCAATTTTGTTTTTTGGATGACTGTCCAAACTGAATGATGTCTCTGAGAGTTATCAATACCAAAATCTGTGACTGCACCAAAATCAGCAGAAATCAGGATGTTAGAGCTTATTGATTCTTCCCAATCTGACAGCTATATCGATTCCCCTGTTTTGCCACAATTTATGAAGATGTTTGATACAGTTTCCTCTTGTAGACAACGACCATTCATTATGGCTGACAGAGCATTAGGCTAATGAATTGAGCTCAAAGACTTGGTCTGATTTTACATAACAGCTTCAACTAGCCTATAGGCTCCATGAAGGGAAGAAACTAGCTATCTTGTACCTAGTGATGCTGTAGAAGCAGGAGTTACAGCACGTTCACATAATTAGCCCACAGTCTCCTCTCACCTCAATTTATTAATGAGAAAACTTGTTACATGCAAACTGGTCTCTAAACTCACTTTCCATTGCAATTTAGAAATAATTACTTCCCTCCTTGCTAGTCATCAAGCTACCTATCACAGAGTTCTACCCACTTGGTTCTAAGCCAGAGTTATCCTTCTTAGGCTTAGAGGTACTCACTCATATTTTGGGACCAGAAATTAGTATTTACTAGTAATGCATCTGACAACGCTTATTTTTTCATTATTTTACTCCATGATATCGAAATTGCCCAAAACAATTAATTGCAAGTAATAGTAAAAAGAAAGTATTTTTGATTTAGTGGGGTGCGAACACATGCCTGTAAAGTAAAAAAACAACACTTAAAACCAATGCCTAAAACACAATCTTGAGCACTAGGACTTTAACTTAAGTGGTTGATGATTCAACCTCTTGGTTTCTTATTTGTGAAGAATTTTTACTTAGTGCTGAAGATGACTTATCATGATTGAGTAAAAAGCTATATCTGCGTAAGTGCATATAGCCATGCCTTCTGTTTGCATATGCAAAGGCACAATATCAGTGTCAACACTGATTAACAAGATGTCACAATATCTTGGGGTGCTGATGCAATTTGGAAGGGGCTAGTCAGTTAGAAATAATACCCCCGTATTAAGTAAATTTTTCATGAAGAAGTAACCTAAGCAAAAGCCACCGTGGTTTTTTATTCACAAAGAATTCACTTAATAAACTCTAATCTATTATTGTAGATTATTTTTTTAAAAGAAATGGCGTGGTTTCTGTTGGAGAAGTCATTGCAGAAGAGAAAAGTTTTAATAAATGTGATTCTGCCTATCTTTGAAGCTATTTTGATTGATTAAATTTCAGACATGATTAGCAGATTTCTGATTTTATTTACAATTCATAGTGCTATTTGCTTTTCGAAACATAAAGGACTGGTGGTGTTATTATAAGTATGACTAGTTTCCAAAAATAATGCTGACCGTATGAAATTGAAGCTGCCTTCTTTCATTATTTGTGTAAACCATTGTTTTTGTATGCGTATATATTTGCTAAAAGATCATTTTCATTGTCTTCCATGATTTGATTTGTGTTGTTACGCAAATATGCTGCTTTGTAACCTGGTGCTCTGATAAGTACAATAGCTATTATAAGAAGAACAATGATATTATCCCAAACATGAAAGAGAATTTCTCCTATTCAGAATATTCAGCTATATATATATAAAATCAATAGATATAATCATTGATGTCTGCAGACACCACAATGGAAGCCCCAAGGAACTCTACCTTCAAAAATGATTTCCAATATGGCTGGCTTAGAACAGAAGGTTTAATATACCCTAAATGATTTCCCAATTATTGGACATTTCCAAGATTTAATGCAAATCAATGAAATCCAAGCACTTGGCGGCAAATTGGGTAATTGTCTAGTATCATTTTTCACTGCTTGTAAATTTTTTTAATAAAGTCGAGTGCTAACGTCCAACACTTGAATGATGAATAGCATGCAAATTGTTGCAAATGCAATTAGATACAAATGCGGAAATTGCCATTATTCAATACATGCAACCTTCTGAAGGTCCTTGCAATTTCTAGCCCTTGGATTTTCACTATCTGTAAAAGAAATCATGTCACCTTGAATTGAAATTCAAGATGTCCTCAGCCCTGTTTCTTTTTGGTATCTTTGTCATAAATTACAATATCTTTCATGATGGCTGCAGGGATGTCACTATAGGCATCAAGTTGATTTTTAAATTTCCATTCCTTTGTTTTCACATTTGATGGAAGTGAAAATTCAATTTAGACAATTATATAGCATAAAAACAAACAGGTTACACTCACAGAATATATTTTTTATATTCATGATTAATATATGTAAAGTTATACGTTGATCATCACCAATTTTCAAGTGTCCTCTATTTCATGTATTTGACTTCTTGGTTTTGTTCATCCCTTAACTAGTATTAGAACATGGCATTAGGTCATGCAAGGTACATATGCATCAGGGTTCGAAGAAAAGCTGTTGCTCTCTTTGAGCGATAATAATATGCTTCAAATGTAACACGGCAGATCATTATTTTGTTATGACAATAGTTCATATTAATAAACATAAGATTACCATATTTCAGCCACTGGTAAATAATTTGTAACTACAAATTAAGAAACAATCCTACCAGATCAATTAAAAGCATGGAACTAGAGCTCTGGGAAATTATTACATTAATACAGACTATAAATGGAAGGTTGGCAATCAATCAAGATAATGCAGCAATATCATTACTCAGAAATCGATAACAAAACAGGGTGATATATCCATTTATAGCCATCTTGGGCAAAATTGCAAGAAAGTAATGAATATCCATGAATTGTTCTTAAGTTCCCGACAAAACAGTATAATTCATAAGATGGGCGAATTAATTTCATCAGTATGAAGAAAAAAAGGTCTCTTAATAAAGAACATTTCAGATTCGAAAAAAGTAAGTATATCGTTCTGCTTCTATCTTAAAGTGTTTTAAAGCAGATACATGTAATTATTGAGTAATATATTTATAATTTTAATTTTTTTAATAGTACAAGTGTTTATATATGTATGTTATATTTTCATAACAGATATCTTATAACACTAGAATTCTGTAAATCGAACGTTTTGGAAGCGTCCATCATCTTTACCCTAAAATCAATATGGCTCATCACTGACCATGACCAATGTTTGAAGACTCTAAAACAAATCGCTCAAATGCTAATTAGTGCAAAGGAAAGTGTGATAAAAAAGCAGATGACAGCCACATGGATCCCACCAATGAGTTATTGCAGTGGCATGCCTCACAGGTGACACATAAAACACCCAATTAGCCAACATTTAAGGCCAAATTGCATACTTCATTTTTTACATAACAATTATTTAAAATATTGCCCTTTATTGAATAAGTCTAAAATAAGGTTATTATTTTCATTATTATTTTTAATAAAACATGTTGACTAAAATAAGCCAATAAGCAGTTTTGATTATTATGCTAAAATAATTATAACATGATTAAAGATTAACTAACAAGGTTCAAGTTTAAGTGACCTGAATAAAATAACTAAATGTATAATGGACTGTCACTGAAACTGATTCAATTTTCTCTGAACATAAAACTTTGTGGCCACTGAAATTGCATCTGATATCTTAAGCTTCAATGGAAAGTAATCAAAAGTAACAAGTTTTTAATATTATTGATATGTTTGTATTATCATGGACATAAAATCTGTTGAAAACATGGAATAAAATACATTATGGGAGGGCAATTATGGCCCCTACCATACATCATGTCCCGACAGACCTATAACACATGGTATATGGCTTATAGGTCAGTGATGTCAAAAAAATGACCAAGCTGCGACCCCTAAATAAACATTACATACAAAAAAATCTTATTATAAAAACTAATTCATGAATTCACATATAACAAAACAAATCTTTGAATAATATTCATTATTGATTGAAGTACTCAAATAGATTTGTAATGAAACTATTTAAAAAAATGTCTGGTAGTGTTTATATCAGAACAAAATTTTACAGACAGGGGATACAAATAATAATACATGTAATTGACCTTAAAATATGCCACAATAACATAGGAAATTATACAAACTTTTACAGGCTGGTATTCCTATTGATTGGTTCCTTCCGACTCCACAGAATGACTGCCATTTTAGATCAATAATAACTCCCCTGCTTCAGAAAAACTGCAATGGAACGACCCGTATTAAATATTTATACTGGAAGAGTTCAATCACAGCCTGCAGAGAGTTTGTGGATGCTGTCTTGTTTAGGCAGACAAGTATAACACAATTATTTAATAATTTAAAATGAATGGTTGAATGACACGTAATATTTGCACTCAAAATCTATCTTTGTAGACTGTTTTTCTTAAAAATATTTTAGCTCAACACTTTGATTCAACACAGTTACTGACAGCTTAAATCATAAAGACAGCATGATATGCCCAAAACCTAACATTTTCGCCTCAAAAGGAATGATAAAACAACAACAAAGCTGAACTAAACCAATGGTTTTTCTTCTATGACCAATTACAGCCACATTTTCAATTGCTATGAATACACTTTTGTCCCTAAAGTCAAGACAATATTCCTAATTTTTGAAAAACAATAACATTATTTATTCATTTCATAAAAAGCCCCCAACCAATGGAATTGGTGCATTACTTTATTGAATTTTTTTTTCCTGTTTGTCAATTTTTGATTCATTTTTGTTCAATTCTAGGGTTAAAAAAAGTTGTGTGGTAAAGATTACATCTTGTCCAAAAACAGTTAGCCTGATATACACATAGGTAGGATTACCTTTTTATTATGCCTTATGTTAGAACATTATTGCCATCATTGGGAAATGACACGCACGCACGCACACACGCACGCAAGCACACACACAAAAATGTTGTTTTCTAACAGACTTGAAAAAGGGTAGGTTCAGCTCCTATTTCATAGGTAGGGTCTGGTAACCTGAACCAAAAGTGTGTTTTGGGGGGCCTAGACAGTAAATCAAAGCATGTTTATACCATCTCAGACTACCAGCTACTTTCCATCTTTATGCTTACTGGCTAAGGTCACAAACACTTTTTGAGGTTTTTCACTATTATCTTTGAGAGTTTTTGTTGTAGTATGTTAAAATTGCATATGAAACATCTTTGGTTAATGTGGCAACATCTGTCAAAGTACAGATTCACGATCTCATCAGATTTATGTCGAAAATCGTTCATTTCATGGACAGTAAATCACCCTTAAATTTATGCTACGGATGGCACAAATACCGAACACTTGCAAAGCGAAAATACATGGTCATACAATTATGTTTAATAAGTATGCAATAAAAAATAAACACTTACCTGCAAAGTTATTTATTGTTTCCGGTGTTTTTCAAAACATGCAATTCAAATGTAAAGCGTGATTTCTATTTATAAATAACTTGAATGTAGGTCAACATAACTGCAAAACCTAAAGATGCGCGTGTGCCCTCTGACTTCATTCCCCCATGCGCTTCATTTTGATCTTTAAGCGTATAAACAATGAATGGCATTATTTTAGAAAAATACTAGAAAACAAGATGAAACTTCGCAAGTGTGGCCAAGCCAAGCCTCTGTATTGATCTAGATCATCGAATAATCAAACACGGTAAACAAACACGTGTTTTAGTTTGGTGTTCAGTATTTGTGCCCTGTTTGGAAATGTACCGTCAACCAGTATATATATATATTTCTGTAGTTTTGAAGCTGAATGGTTTGAGATTTAAAAAACTTGCTTTAACATGCGCTACAACTTTTGTTTACATTTTCACTGCATTGTTTGTACATAGAGGTAAGCTACAATAATGAGCGATCAGGGATACTTTTTTTTATTATTTTGACATTTTTATGTATCCCTGTTATGCTGCAACTCTCTACCATTTAACAGCGGGTGAAATAATATATAGTAATATAATGCTTCAAAATTGAATAATGACAAAATTGTTCAATATATACCATCTAAACTGGATTGGATTTGTCATTAGAGTCATTATTTTCACATAAATATATTCTGGGTCACGAATACCCTTTTATACATGTACACAACATTTTGTCAGATTTGTCCCAGATTTACAGATATTGGAATACTTGACAAACAATCAACGCATGTAAGTGTTTTATGATGATGTGAATTTATGATGTGAAAAAAATTTTTTTAGCATAATGAATCTCTATTTGAAATTAGGCAATAATATTTTTGTAGGAATTTGAATTTATAACGGAGATAATTTCAAAATTGTGGCCGCGATGATTCTCTGCGTGGACGTCACATGGTGGACGTCACAAGTCTAAAAAATCGTCAAAAGACTCGTTGACGGCCATTTAGGTGGACTAAATTTTTGACTTATAACAAAAAATCCGTTAATCCTACTCACAGGTAAAATGAATTGTAATTTGTCGACGTTTAATTGTATACAACCTCACGCACTGACCATTGGAATCGAAACATTGCAATATTCAGACCTGACACAAAGATGAAGACCACAAAATGACTAGTTTACAACTAAGGGAGGTAATGCTGTTAAATTTAAAATTGCATAATGGTATTATACAGCCTTGTTTGCTGAATTTCACACTTATTATTTTTTAACCTTACTACAAACGCTTTTCTTCTATTTTCTGCAATTCAGGCGTTCTTTCGCTGGAATTCAGGTTATTATATGAAAAACCATATATTTTTTCTTGCGCCGTTGTTTATGGGTGATGTTAAATTTTGCCTTTGCTTATTGGCACGCCAATATAGGTTTGTTATATATTTTCGCGTCTATTTTTTGGACACATTTTTGTTATGTAGACAAACCAATTAAATTTTGCATTTGAAGAAAATGCAAAAACTCCGAAAAATACATGTATCACGATTCAATGCGTTGTACACAACGATATCAATTGTATTTAAGTTTGATAATTTTTTTTTATTGAAATCTTGATGTCTAATCTGTAGAAAGCTGCACTCTCACAGATTTACCATTTCACCATCTTTTTTTTTGTCCTGGAGTGAGCCTTTTTTGTGTAAATGTCTGAAGACCAGTGCTGACAAAAGATCAGATCGCATTGTTTCACATGCACAGTCAAATGTAGCCATGGCCCCTACAGGGCTTGACGCTTATTCTAATACAACCACCTAGCCATTTTCACT
The DNA here is from genome assembly GCF_026914265.1 of Mya arenaria. Taxonomy (NCBI): domain Eukaryota; kingdom Metazoa; phylum Mollusca; class Bivalvia; order Myida; family Myidae; genus Mya; species Mya arenaria. The sequence continues at coordinate 2,884,469 of NC_069135.1, read as the reverse complement.
TGCCCGAATGGATTTTTTACTTGCCCAATTTTTTTGGGCTCATTTTCTTGTTATACTTCACATCAAAACCCATTTCCATATAACAACAAAATGAGCCCAAAAAAATTGGGCAAGTAAAAAATCCATTCGGGCAAGCACATCAGGGCTTGCTGTATTTGAAATAAATCAGTTGTCATGAAATTTGTAACTAATAGCACATACATTCAAATTATTAAGGATGAAATAAAATTGAATTATAAGAACGAACAGTCAACCTCTTATTATCTTAGCCTTGTAATCTTACATTTATTTAGAAGTAAATTACAATTTATCGCAATGTAAAGTGAAATCGTAAAGTTCCAAAAACCGAGCATCCGAAAATTGGAGCAGTCCGAAAAATAGCCAAAAATCGCTGTGTCTGAGTCCAGGAAAATTGTTCCCCCAAGACTCAACCCAGCGTCGTTTTGGTCTTTTTCTCGGATGACTTAGCATTTTTTCGTTTGAAACATTAAAAAAACTTGACAGTGTCGACTGTCAAAACACCATTTGTGTACATTGTGAGGGCATTAACTGGAATGCTAGCTATATGGATTTGGTGCAGCTCACGCGATTGGCCAACGGATCTAGACGGAATTACTCGAGCTCTATCGGAAAATATTCGGCAGTCTTCGCCATCGTAGTTTCGAATGAAAATGTCAGAGGTGCTCCGTTTGACCCGATTTTTCGAGTCAACAACCAATGAGTGCATTAGTTTCGGTTTGATAAATACTCTCCAAGAAGGAGACTACGGACTACGGATTTTTTACCCGAAATGTCGCCACTATGACGAGTTTTTTTGTTACTGCCCGATCGGGCAGGTAGATTCTAAAAACTACTGCCCGTCTACAAAAATTACTTGCCTCGGGCAATCGGGCAGTGGTTAATGTCGAGCCCTGCCCTAGTCATTCTAAAATGCCGTCCAGGCTTTTTTTTAATGATGGAAAGCCTGGACTGCATTTTCGAATGACTACCACGGCCCCCTAAGAAATGGGCCGTGTTTTTACCCGCAGTGCCAGATGAATGTAGGTTTGTCTTTACACAAAAAATAGTGGGGAACAGGCCTGACCTTTGGTACTTGGGATGCGGGGGCATTTGGCGGGGATTTTACCAGCAGTTTGTCTTCGCAGGGCGAGGATTTTACCTGGGCTTGGCTGGACCGAAAGTCAAAATTCCCCGCCACACCGGATCTGGGGGGGACATGGTTACAATTGACTGGTGCAATATTTCAGTTTGAAAATTAATGTTTTATTGCAAAAAGCGTTGCTAACCCTTTAAGAAAAATGCATAAACATTAATTATAGAACACAAATATGAAAACCTTCAGTCCATTTAGTGTCTTTAGTTTTATATCACTGTTGTCCAGACATTTACTCAAAAATTTGCAAATTCAAAGACAAAAATAAAGACGTTCAATCTGTGAAAGTGCAGCTTTAAAGTTTAATTCTTAAAGCTAGTGCAGCACACATTAAATGTTTTGACAATTTTTTATTTTTTGTCTTTGAATGAGCCAATTTATGCGAAAATGCATGGAAACCATTGATATAAGACTGCTGACCAAAAATTAGATCGCAGATTTTTATATTTAAGTTAAAAAAAAAAAATAATGTTTTATACATTTTTCTTAAACCGTTAGTAACGGTTTAAGCCATAAAACATTAATTTTTGAAAAGAAATATGAAAAAGTGTGATCTGATCTTTTGTCAGCCATCTTTTATTGGTTTGCAGATATTTACACAAAAATTTGCTCTTTCTAAAACAAAAAATAAAGAAGTTGTAAAAACGGTGTAACTGTGAGGGTGCAGCTTTAAACCTGCACATATCTTTTCATGTTATGATTTTTCCAACTTGTGTTTAATAATGCTACAACCAATACCTTCTACCAGCACATTGTGTTACAATTTCTGCATTTTCATAAAAAATTGGCGCATGGGGGGGCATCCATCACTTCCAGCAATATTGTTGTTTTATCTATCACATAACTTAAATAAAAAAAACCTTAACAATCCAAATTGAGTCAAAATAATTGCTTAAAATATTTCCAAGAATAACTAGGTCTTTCAAGATTGTCTAATTTTCAAAGTCAAAAAGTGTTTCTTGGTAAGTCATGTACCTCATGCATCACAAGATTAAGATGATACTACTTCAGTTTCAAAAACACTATAAACATTTTACAATTCATAGTGTTTTAATATAAAGTACATTTCAAGGGATCAAGGTGGCCTCAGAATTTTGTGAGAAGTATGATTTCAAAGTTGAACATAAAAAATCTATATGTATATTATAGATCACATAAATCAATTATCAGTGTTCTATAAAGATCTACTATATAAATATACGCTCCACAAGCACAATTTTGGCATATAAGTATACCGTAATATTATATTGCATGTGTTTGTGGGGCAGATAAACTGTGCATATAAATTTGAATTAGTATATGAATTTATTTTGCATATTTGTATTTTGAAAATTTTCAGAAGAGTGTGACAACTATTATTGATCACCTGTCTGAGCATGTTAAGTGTAGTCCATCAACACTGTCGATGTGCCGCCAGGTGTCTGAGGCTGAAACCTGCAACTGCAGAAGTTCTTGTGAAACGAAATGTAGGGCGAATATTAATTTTATTTTACTTTCATGCTCCTCCAACAGTTCATATTTTTCTGCTGTAAAGCCAAAATTTCAAAGGTACATAGCATTTGAATTGTTACTCAACAAGCTTTCTCACATTTTAAGCTCATCTGTTTATCAAAGAAAAATTGTAATAGCCTTGGTGTTGTTGCTGTCAGAGCAATAACCTTGTCCATAGTTTGAAAAACTTTCAAGATGTTCAAATGAAACATAGTTCACATGTTGTCAGATACAAAACACACATGTAAATGTTAAGTAAGGCCCATTACTCTACTGTAATATTGTCCACTTACATCCATCCTTCTATCAACCAAATTTATAATAGATGATTGTTTGGCATTCACTCTGCAGCTCTCTTGTTTTTTAAAGGTCGCATCAGTTTGTCAATGAAACATGAAGCGGGCCTTTCAAGAGAATCTGAAACCCAACAGTTGAATTGGCCTAATTTTCATGAGTCAAAATCAAATCTTAAGAGTGAGAGAATTTAGTTTAAGAACTTCCATATATGTTAAATCTAAATTATTCAATTGATTTTAGTATGAGAATCCCAACACACAAGTGTTTGAGAGGTTGACGCCAATTAACCAGGTGGGTGCGGATAAATACCCGGCGTTGAAGAGGAAACACTACATATACAAGAAAGTTGAGCCAAAACAAGGGCTCTACAAAACAACCATTAAGTGCATTCTCACTCGCGAAATTGAAGGTGAGTGAAATGTATTTTGATGGGTGTAAGGAGGTGGGGGTTTGTTTGTGAAATGTATTGAGATTGGTGTAAGGAGGTGGGTGGGCTGTGTGTGAACTGTTTTGTGATGGGTGTAAGGAGGTGGGTGGGCTGTGTGTGAACTGTATTGTGATTGGTGTAAGGAGGTGGGTGGGCTGTGTGTGAACTGTTTTATGATGGCTGTAAGGAGGTGGGGGAGCTGTGTGTGAACTGTATTGTGGTGGGTGTAAGGAGGTGGGTGGGCTGTGTGTGAACTGTATTGTGATGGATGTAAGGAGGTGGGAGAGCTGTGTGTGAACTGTATTATGATGGGTGTAAGGAGGTGGGGGAGCTGTGTGTGAACTGTATTGTGATGGGTGTAAGAAATTGGGGGGAGCTGTGTGTGAACTGTATTGTAATGGGTGTAAGGAGGTGGAGGGAGCTGTGTGTGAACTGTATTGTGATGGGTGTAAGGAGGTGGGGGAGCTGTGGGTGAACTGTGATGTGATGGGTGTAAGTGTGTGAACTGTATTGTGATGGAAATTAAAAGGTTGAGGATAAGTCTGTGAACTGTATTGTGATTGGAATTAGGTGGGGGAGCTGTGTGTGTACATTCCAGTGTGATGCGTCATTTCATGTGATTTGGTGTCATTCCATGTGGTGTGGTGTTGTAACATTGCAGTATATTGCTTTACTCTGCAGGTATTGGCCTGAAAGGAACACTTGTTGAGGTGAAGAAGAATATATTCCGGAACGTTCTTTATCCCAGCGGCGACGCTGTATATGCCTCCCCAGAAAACATTGAATATTACAAGAAGTATAGACAGGTACATCATTTGCCAAATTTAAACTTGGATCATCAAGTTGGAGTCCCTGATTTGTCTATGTCTTCAAACATTGTAATAATCAGGTTATACAGTTATATAATTTATATATTATTGTTGAAGTAGCCCTTCATCCTTTTTACTTATGCCAGATTAGTTATCTCTTGTTGATTATGCATACGGCATGACTCAGTATGCTCCAGAATAGTCCAATACTATGGATTTAAATAAAAATCAAGTTAAAGCTTTATGCCATTCTTATGAAGGAAATAAGTCTAGGTATTTTGACAGGGTGATGGCGTGATATAGTGTATAAATAAATAGCAATTTTCCTAATGATTGTGAAGGTAGCCCCTTTTTCCTCAAAAAACAACAACTGCCGAGCATTGACGTTTACTGTGCGGTCCTCTTGTTTGTTACATACTGTACCAGATCTTTAATTTTAATTTTATATAAGTGCATATTATAACAATGAGTTCATCTTTGTCTTTTTCTAATTGTGTTATGATTCCAATGTATTTGATATTACAGATCAGTATAGAGGAAGGCATAGACTACGACATGAAACAGGTTAACCACGCTTTGAACCATTCCAACATTAAGCTTAGTGCTTAATTTATAGCCAAAATCCTTTCAATTGTCTTGACGTTAATAGCTGTGTAATTATGATTCCTCAATTTACCCCTAAAATTTAATAATTCTGAAATTTAATCCTGCAAGCTTTCATCCAGCTAGGTAAAATTTCATAACACTATGGTTTTATTGTGAAAAGTGAATTAATAGGTCCATATTTCAGGGAGAACTTGGCCAACAATATATCCCATAAAACATTCATGAAAATAATACATTATCAATATTTCGCATTTCCAATACGAAAACTTTGCCAATTGTTTCCTCAAAGAAATGGGTTGCCCCAATTATCTGCTATTGTTGTAGTTGATGATGAAGTTGTCTGGTCTCCACCTGCCGGTGTACATGAACCCTCATGAGTCCTGGACCCTCAGCACTGACCATTTACGGGTTGCTCTAAGAAAACAGGTACTTCAGTCAATGAAAACAAGCCCCCAGTATAACTAAAGTTATTACTAAAAGTCATATGTTAAAAGAAGGAAATAAAATCTGCTTGATTCAAATTCTTATTCATTTTACGATTGATTAAAATTCTATGTCAAAAATTGTTTGGTTTATTTGAATATGGTCATTTACCATGCATATAAGGATTTAGTGAAACTTACTATGATTCCATAACATGTTCAGTTTTTTGTCTTAGATCTGTTCCCTTTAATCAAATTCTTATCAACATAATCTATGAGAGAATGTGCTTGTAAAAAGTGTTCAGACATACATGTACAGGATTGGCAACCATTCTATGTTGGTATGGGGTAAAATGAAATGAGAATGTGAGTGAGAAATGACTTAAGTATTTTGTGATATTTGACCATTCAGGACTGTCTCCCTGAAATCACTCTTATGGTTTCAGTTTATTTTTGCTAATTTGTAGTTTGTTTCATTGTGATGAATTAATGAATACTATCATTCTTTTATTTCCCAGGGAGTGTGGGTTGAGGCCCAGAACCTGATTCCCCCAAAGACACCCGTCACTCTGCTGGGAGAATTTACATTCAAAATACAGGTACATATAGTTTATGCCATCACTTATCACTTACAGGATGTGACATGTAGAAATGTTCTTTTATGTGTCATTATTCCTTCTGTCTGGAAATCTTATATACTCTTGTAAATAGTTAATCTTTTTTCGAAAAGATGAGATATCTAGTGGTATAGGTGTCTGCCTCTCTCCCAAGATTTATATTAGCTCCAGCTGTGTTCACAATAGAGCTATAATAAACTGAATTGCTCATCTGAATTTTGATTTTAGCCTGACTATTCAAAATATAAGGAGCGCTATACAACACGCCCCAGCATCGGCATCTGGTTAAAGTTTTAGGGCAAGTTGGCATTTTTACCTATAACTCTGATTCCCTTTATTAAATGCACTAATACTTCACAGCTGTTCCGGACCAAAAGACATTTAGGTTACATAACTCAATATTATCCTAAATACCAAAAGTTGCCTCTGGTTGACATAAAAACTTAGGTTAGAGTTTAATGGCAGTTCACTTATATCTCCCATACCCTTCATTCAATTCAGTTATGGTCAATTCTTTAGAGTTATGGCCCTTTAAGTTAATATTTACTTAATTGCTGTAAGGTAATGTTTTATTGTATTTTAAACTATTTAAAAAGTTCCATAGAGGCTTTCAAACTTATTTTTCATGATAACCATGAAGGGTTTTGTGCTCCACAGTTGCAGCATTGTGGTCAAAGAGTAATATACCCTTTTAATTAAACTTGAATTTCAATGTTTTGGCTAAAATGGGTATTGTGCTGCAAACTACTCGAGGGATTGTTCGAAAAATGGATATATATTATCAGTATAAATGCCAATGACATTTTTCATATGTTGTGCCAAGGAAAGTTAAGAGTGAAGGACCCTTTAATTTAATTTATTTTTAACAGCTATATGGAACTTGGTACTCCTGATCACACTGAATTAAATGAGTGCCTTACATATTTTACATCAGTTATTCCAAAGGTGTGTGCCTTTGAACTTAAATTTTACTTTATGGTAGCTCATGAAGCAAACTACTTAAACAGTGAAGAGAGATTGTTCTCGCATGTAATACACAAGGCGACATTGAAAAGTGCTGGTCTTTTTTATTAAAGTCTGGGTGTTTTGATATTCCGCAGAAACTTGGCCAAAACTCAAATTTCATTAAAGAAATTTAATTGAAACTGTGTACATAGATGCCAGGGGGCAGGGACAATACCCACATGTACAGCAAAATGGTGCTCTTGGTAGCAGTTGCACCTAAGTCATTCAAGAGTTATGTGCTCTTTATTTTTAAATCATAGGTATACTGGCATTTGTTGATTAACTAACAGTATTGCCATTTAAACTTGGTACTTCTGATATCACAATGAGCAATGACCTTTTTATTTCATCTCGAGAGTTATGTCCCCTTCAACTTGAATTTTGCATTTGCACTGCCCTTTTGGCAATTAAAATTACTTCCCTGAAATGATCTTAATCCTGAATCCCCTTTCATAAATCATGCTTGAATATATCTGAATTAATAAATATTGTCAATGCGAGGTATAGTATCACTCCTGTGATAGCTTTATGTTGTTTTATCATTTATCTTCTTGTCTACATTGTCCTATAATTCAAAATGATTGTTTCAGACTTTACACTGCATCAATACAGCTACATTTATGTTCACTTTGTCAAAACAGAAAAGGTAATCAGTATAGTACATGGAGCATCAATTGAAGATTTAAGAAGTTGTGAATTGATAACAGACATCTGAGTATATATCTATTCCTGATTCCATTACAGATGTCAAATCGGCTGGCCACCCATGTGCGAGGCACAGTGGTCCCAATAGATGAGGCAGGACAGCCTGACCTAGATACAGAGTTACCTCCCATGTGGGGCAATGAGCCATTGAATGAGAAGGCGCCACTGGAATACCTTAAAAACACTCAGGAGACTGAGCCTGATGCAGAGGATAAATGAATGATGACATGCATTGTAGTTGGCTGAATTAAATAAATTTATGATATTGACCTTATTTTCCCTATTATTTGACTCGAAATGGAAACATTTCTTGAAAATGATAGTCAAATATTGCAAAAGGATCTTGAAAAGTAGTTCGTTTTCAGAGTCTACCACAATTTTACTGTTGAAACATTGTTAAAGAAGAAAAATTTTGAATCGATATTACCCACCGAAGAATTTTTTGTAGAAAAAAATTAAGACCAAATTAAGCAAAACTGTAGTGCATTTTAAAAAGAATAACATGAATGTGAATTGGGTAAAAAATTCATAATTTCAAGTCCAATGATAACTAACCATCACACTTTTGTTTTAGTTCACACTTTGTATAGGTTTCATTCATCGCTTCAATAGTTACAACTCAAAAGACAAATTGGTGTTGATTTGTCTGTCCTTCCTTCTCCACCCCTCCATCACACTCTTAACAGGCTAATGAAATTTTAAGTATAGAAGATGGCAATGAGGGAACATGCAGTGTACACTTCCCATATTGCATAATCCTGCCTTGCATATTTCTAAGTTATCTCCCCTGAAACTCCCCTAATTTGGGATATTTGTGACTAGCATTCGCTGCTTTTTTATTTCATTTCATGAAATTTACTTTTAAATTTGATTCTCAAACCTGCCCAGATCTTCTTGAATATTTCCACAGTCAATTGTGATGAGAAGATTGTTTGTCAACCCATATTGATAAATCAAAGGTCAAGGACTTATTCAAGGGACATTGGTCAGATTCCTTGTATTATCGCTAGATAGACATTCTGTTACGGATAGCCATTAATTACTACAAATTCTATTTCCTGTCCAAGAACCATGCCAATAATATAAGTTAACGGGTTAGTAGTTGATCCGATATGGGATATAAGGGGCAAAGGAAACCATATGGTCACTTATCTATTAGGGAAAGGGTTAAGGTGGACTGGCTGGCGGCTCCAGGGGCTCCGGGTAGTAGTGTTGTTGTACAGTCAGTATGATTTTATGGATCTTTTTATGAATATCAATCAAATATATTATTTTAAGACAAATTTTGATGTTTGGAAAAACCCTTAAGCTGCTGATGGCGATTTTAAAGGCTTTGCAAACAGCTTGGAACCAGACCAGACGCTGAGTAACTCGGCGCCTGGTCAGGTTCCAAGCTGTTTTCCACTCAGTCAATATATCCCCAAAGTTTTAAGTAAATTGAAAGAAATTTAGAATAAACCAGAAGACATTTTTGAGCAGACGACAATTTACCCAGCATGTAAAGGGTTAAGATAATTTTGTCTTGACAGCGAAAATATGTGATTTTATGACTTGCATGACAAGTTTGTTTACCCCAGAAATTAGTTCTGTTTTAATGTGTTATTATGATGAGGATTGAGCATGTTATTGTTCCTGTCTATATATGACGAGTTCAGGTATTTCAGATACTTTCCAAATTGTTCTAAAAGTATAATTGAGGATGATTGAAAGTGGACAAATGAACTGAAGTTGAGAGTTCCAGTTTGTTTATTTACGTAATGATACACGCCGGTTATATTGACTAAAATCGCCAGAATATATATAATATACTCAATACAGTGAAATGAGAAAAGCTAGTTTAAATATAATGTTTTTAAAAGTAGAACATGCATGGCCACGCCATAGTGATTACTGACATGATCATTGAAAATCCTCCAGTTGAAGGCAAAATCCCCTGGTTTTCTGAGCAAAATGTCGGGAAACCTTCCAGAAATATGTTATATGACATGAACTAGTTGGACTTGTTTGTTAATTACTAAAATTGGCTTCATTTTGCTGATGGCAAATGGACGATAATGATATAACTATATTATATATATACTGTCTCAAATCATCACTATTTTACAATCAATACCTGTTTATACAAACTTCCCAAACTGTGTCAGTGTGTCTAATATGCATCAAATACCATTTGCTAATGTTAAACATTTTCACAGTGCCAGTGGTTCCATTTAAAGTAAATAAGATATATACATAAATGTCCATGTGATAATGGTGGACTGCGTTAACAACAGCAATACTCATATGCATGCCATTATAAAGAGTATTCAGCAAGAATAAGCAAAGCACTATATATATTCTATTTGAACCAACAAACAAATTTATGCATATCTATAATAATTAAGTCTTGAAGTCACAATGTTACAATGAATATAACATCATATTTGAGCAAATAAAATAATCCCTGTCTTTTTGCTTCACTTAGATATACTACGTAGATCCTATCCAAGTCTTTATCAGGAAAATGAGAACCTTAATGACAAATGATCAAATTTAAGGAGTTTCATAGTTGTGTTCTCTGTTGTCAACTGGGCTGTAGGGCGGTGATCAACTCACGGAGATCCATCACGTACCACGAGGCCTTCTCCCTGACTGACTCGCGTATCACATTACCTCCATACCCGATAAAGCAGTCCTGAAATGACAAATGTGGATATTATGCTTTATGCATCTTTAAATGTAGCATTTGTCTTTATAAAATTTGATCCTCTGGTCAACACAAAACTTATTTACAACTTGAATGGTCGAGATTGATACATGACTGTAATACTGGTAAAATGTTTACTAGGCTCAATATTTTAATTTTCAGGGCTTTTTAAGTCATTTTAAGAACTGATATTTGGCCATGTCTCGAATGCCAAAATGTATACATTAGAATTTGGAGGCAAAAAACCCTAATGAAACTCATAGGCATTTCACAATTGGCATGCATTGTTTAATAGATCCATATTGGTCTGAATCATCCTCCTCAAAAATACCCCTGATTTTATAAATGCAGGATTGTTGCATACCCTACCATAAAGTAACAATTGAAAACTTTAGGCTTGTTGATTGAAAAGTCAAATTCCATCGCTGCAGTGACCAAAAAATACTCTTGCTCCACCATAAACACATCTTTCTAATTTCAATTAGGCTTAGATAAATGTGAAAAGACTGTGACAGTAACGTACAGCGGGAGGGTAGGCTTCCATGTCGGTTACCCCATCTCCGACGAAAACAAGATTCTTGCTCGATGCCTTCAACTGCTCTGCTACTATCTTTTTTCCACCGGAGTCGCTGGTAGGCTGATCTGTATCAAACCCTGCATATGTTCCTGTCAAAACATAACACAAGACATGTAACAATACATTTGTACAGGAAACAAGGACACAGTCAAATGGTCAAAGATGCAGGTCTTATAATTCAAATTCTAAAATTCAAAACTTCAGCAACACTTCACCTTCCAAATACTGAAATATGTGAATAGATGATATTCGTGTTTATTTCTTTCTTAGAGTGAGAAACATGCTTAAAGATTGTGATCCAAAATATTGATCCAAAATTTTAGAAAAGAGGAAATAGAATCATTTGTTACTGTTATATTTATTCAAATTTTTAACTAGTTTGCAAAATGTTTCAATAATCATTATTACTCATGAAAAGCCCTGCACGTTGGAGCAAGGGCTTGATCAAGGGAAATCACTCTACAATAATGAAAACAAGAGTTGTGTTTGTTCACACATTTTTTATGTAGAAAGTTTCATGAAGAATGTTGATGGCATAATGTCACCTAAGGTTTAGGCTTTTGCACAAAATCTACAAAGCTGAAACCAAGGTTGAAACAATAGTAGAACAGCTTCGAAAGAAAGCTTACCATCATAATAGAACTTGAATCTGTTAGCAAATATGTTTTCTTTAGGAATGTTAAGCCTCTCTGTAGCCGGCTCAATGAGACTGTGGAATCCCCCAGACACCAAGTAGACCTTCGTCCCACGGGCATGAAGAGCCTCTACTAGTTCCCTGGAAAAATCGTCCTTGATATAAAAACCCTACCCTGTATCACAATTTTTAATAAAGCACAAGGAGTTAACATTTTATATATCATTAATCAATTAATAATAATCATGCCAAACAATCTATGAAATTCTATTTCATGACTTCTTTACAGAGCACATAATTTGCATAATTACTTGTGAGAAAGTATACGATTTGTCGGAATTTAACTGTATAAGTCAGTAACAATTCATTGAACAATATTTCAGCTGCTGTTACATCATGTTTTAAAAGTTTTTCATTTTCCAATGAAAACTTTTGAAGACAGCATTTGATAACAAATTTTCCCAACGTAATCACCCAAATAATAAACTTACTGTACTCCATCAGAGAAAAGTATTTTGTGATGTTTCCGGAACTCTGTGATCTGATCAAGTGATGGCTTGATGATTTCCATCCTCTTTTCCAGTGCTGTTCGGAAACGCATCGTCCCTCCCATTGCCTTGTTTGTCCTAAGAATTTTAATAGGAACTACAACCAACTCTAAACTGACTGTAATAAACTAAAATTGTTTAAAAAAACAATGGAGATATTTGTGGAAATAAGTACCCCTGAGATATAATTACTGCTCTGTGCACAACTCCATATTGCCAAATATCAATGCTCAATTGCTGTGTGCACAACTCCATATTGCCAAATATCAATGCTCAATTGCTGTGTGCACAACTCCATATTGCCGAATATCAATGCTCAATTGCTGTGTGCACAACTCCATATTGCCGAATATCAATGCTCAATTGCTGTGTGCACAACTCCATATTGCCAAATATCAATACTCAATTGCTGTGTGCACAACTCCATATTGCCAAATATCAATGCTCAATTGCTGTGTGCACAACTCCATATTGCCAAATATCAATGCTCAATTGCTGTGTGCACAACTCCATATTGCCAAATATCAATGCTCAATTGCTGTGTGCACAACTCCATATTGCCAAATACCAATGCTCAATTGCTGTGTGCACAACTTTACATTGCCAACTATCAATGCTCAATTGCTCTGTGCACAACTTCGTATCGCCAACTATCAATGCTCAATTGCTCTGTGCACAACTGCACATTGCCGACTATCAATGCTAAATTGCTCTGTGCAAAACTGCACATTGCCGACTATCAATGCTAAATTGCTCTGTGCACAACTCCATATTACCAACTATCAAATCTAAATTGCTCTGTGCACAACTTCACATTGCTAACTACCAGTGCTCTATTTCTGTGCACAACTTCATATTGCCAACTATCAATGCTAAATTGCTCTATGCACAACTGGACATTGCCAACCATCAATGCTAAATTGCTCAGTGCAAACTTTATATTGCCAACTATCAAATCTAAATTGCTCTGTGCACAACTTCACATTGCTAACTACCAATGTTCTATTGCTCTGTGCACAACTACACATAGACAACTATCAATGCTAAAATGCTCTGTGTACAACTTCACATTGCTAACTACCAGTGCTCTATTGCTCTGGGCACAGTTTCACATTGTCAACTATCAATTCTAAATTGCTCTATGTACAACTGCACATTATCAATTATCAATGCTGAAAGTTTAATTTAATTCCTTTCATTAGCAACAAAGTTATGCTTCAGGCAATCTTTGTTTGCAGTGCCCAAGAGGTAAACTTCCTGCACTGTAAAACTGCACAAAACCATCTATCCATGATCAAAGTTTCAATTAATTACTAACAGCAATTTGCAATTTATGCTTTGTACAAACTCTATTTCAGAAAATTCAAAGTATAACAGTAGATGAAAGTTGTCATTGTCATCTATAATTTTTCAAAGTTTCAATTAATTTTCCTGTGAATAATTTTTGAGTTATGGCTTAGACAAATTTAACGTCATAAAGGTAAATTTAAAAAGCAATAGGAGTGTAGACCTGTGTTTGAATCTTGTAATACGGTAATGTTCTACTGTGTGAAAAAAAGATACTAGCCGAAAAATCTGATTGTCCAAGCTACCATGAAAAGAATGAATGTTTATCTAATATTTTTGTGTGTTACCCTATAAAACAAACTTTCTTGCCAGGCCTAACAATAGAAATACTGACAAAAACATAATAGCTCCTTTTCATTAAGGAAGTGGAGACATTAGGTATAAGTAACAAATTTTGTCTGAATTCAATTTCAAACATTCTTTCAACAATATATCTTTCCAAAATATCTTTGTTTCCATATTTTGATATATAAAGCTCTATTCAGATGAATGCAAGTAACATCACTTTTTTATTTAAAGGTGTTCAAATGTGGTTAAGGGTAATTTAAAACAAATTAAAGTAGTTTAGTAAAGGTCATGTAATTACATTCACATAGAGTGGAAGTGGCTTAATTTCTAATGTTATCATTATCTCTTTAAAGAATTAAGTTATCACCTCTAACACCACTGGTACTCACCATTCTCTAACCTCTGCCCCCACACCACAGAACTCTGCCAGCTCATCCAGGCCCTCATCCTTGAGTAGCGTGGAGTCCACGTCAAAGCACACGACATCTGCTCTCTGCCACACTAATTTACATTCTTCCACAGTTGACATGCTGCGTTTTTCAAGCAAGGCTGTTCTGACAAATCTGGGCTGTTTCGATGAGGAGGTTGTTAATCTCTGGGATTCTAACAACAGTCTTCTCACTGAATAGAAAAGTTCATTGAATTTTACTTTTTCATCATGCCTACAAAAAGCCGAAGTGGTTATACATGTCAATCTTTCTTTGGTTAAGTCCGAAATCTTTGATATACTGTCCTGTTACATACTGAGGCTGTTTCAAGGATTCTAGCAGCACTTTCATAGCTAGTAGATTAACATTGCTACTACTGAATTGATGAATCTCTCCTACATATATATGAAAACACTCCTACATGTACAGGGCTTTTTCTGCCCATTTTGGGAAAAAGACCCTAGACATTTTGGGAAATTTTGCGTCGTGAAAATGCCAAAATTGGGAAATTTTACAGTTAAAAGAAAAAGCTGTCTAGTCTCCTGCGAATTAGGTAATGATTTAATATTAGTTGTTTTCCCCTTTAAAAGACCCACAATGGCTGAAATATCAATCATTGGGGTGTAAATATCTATTGCAATAAATCATGACAGATAATATTTCATATTTCCGATTTCTGAATGTGATGAAAATCAATGATTTCTGAGTTCAATTACCAAAAAAACTTCACATGACATAATTTATTAGGATGTTGAAATTGAACCAGTACAGGTAAAATAATTTCTAAAAAAAAAAAAAAATTTTTTTAGATTGGGAATTTTTTTCTGAAGATTGGGAAAAATATCTTATATTTTGCTTTGGGAATGGGTCCGATAGTCGGACCCGTGGGTACTATAGAAAAAGCCCTGATGTACCATTCTTAAACAAATTGCATCCCAGTGGGGGGTTTTCCACCTTTTTGTGAATGGGGCCAGGACATTTATAATTGTAAAAATAGAGACTAAGTGCCTGATAAGTGCCTAAAATTGTGAATTTATGATTGTATATTTTATGATTGTATATTTCAAACAAGGAAAAAAAGCAATTTTCATGTTCGGTATTAAAAATAATAAAAGAATATGATAAATTTCTTAAATATCTTCGTCATTATTTTTTTAATTTGTTATCAATGACCCTTAATAAATGAATCCCCAGTTGGTTTGTTTATTTGATTGATGATTATCTTGCAACAGTTGACCCCACACAGTAGGGCCATGAACACCTTTTTCCTATTATTAATATTGGCTACGTTTGGTCTTTGTTAAGCATTTGCTGCGTTTTACCAATATATCTTATACAAGCTGCGTAAAAACCTGCGTTTTATAACCGCCTGCTCTACTGACATATTGAGTTATCTCCCTTGACTCGTATGCTAAAATACAATCAATGCTAGGTCAATTAAATTTGAAAGCAACATTCCCGAAGAGCTCGACAGGAAAGCCGAAGATGTAGCTTAGAATCATTTGTCAATACCTTTGTCCTTAATAAAAGAAAAGTGATATGTAGTTCTTATCCAAGAAAACATACAGCCTTTCGCGTTAAGTAGCACGCAACACGTTCCGTCCACATACCTGTCACGCAAGCGGCTATAATAAAACGCAAACAATAAAAGTTATATAGTACTTTCGCAGACGGAGAAGGCATAACGTAAGGCGTAAACATAGATGTGGCGGACCACTGCCTAAGTCAATCATTTGTTTGATTTTGTTTCCTTTTTAAAAGTAAAAAAACAACAACAACACGCTTTTACAATCTCAAGAAACAAAATCCTTTTTTTTTCTTGACAACTTAATTGTATACTGTACCCCAGGTACTGTATATGGATACGAATTCAATTTCAATATTGAAAGTACTATTCATAAACCTTGAGGTCGATGTCGCCCATAGGTTTACCAGCAAATGGGATTATAATAATTTTAAACATATTTCTAGAGCACCATTTAATTTAAAGGCAGTTAAACCTGTGTTGGTCAGGAACCTTTAAATATATTCCAGCTTAGTACATGTTTTCCGATACAGAAGTGATAATTACCACCAGACACCACCTGGCTAAATGCCACACAATAGTTCTCAGGTCATGTAAACTTACTAAGTCTTACTTTTAGAAAAAGCGAAATGTCAAATAAATCACACGTGCACAACTGCCGATGTTGACCAACATGATATTTAATGGATGCAGTTGCAATGCATACCGTTGCATACCATAAAAAATATTTAATTGTTTTACCGTTTCTACTAAAAATGACCATAACTATTGTTAGACTAAGTGAGACGTCAGGGAAATCGTAGGTGCACATGTTCCCGTGCTGACCTAAATTCCTGCTAAGTTTCATGATAATAGATGCAATACGTATGTCGGTATATACAACACACCGCTTTTCAGGGACGCCATGTGAAAGGATAAGACGTACGCAACACTTATATAAAAAATATATTTATAATGCCCCCAATTATAATTGTCGGTGGTAACAATAAGTTTTCAAAAATACTGTTTTCAGCCCTTTGATTCCATTTTATGCTGAGAAACGGAAATCGCCGTGACCATTTGCGTTCTTAGGGAGCACAACTTGTCATTTCGGGCTTAGCTTAGCCTTTACTCGAAACCCCTCATTGTACGTGAACGATCGGATTTATATAAATACATTTGCTGTAGCATGAAAGTATCATTTAAAAGCGTTGAAAGAGTGCTTTCATTTCTTTAAATGGAACTGCCATTGTCAACGCATTTCTTTTAAAACAAATTGTTCTGACCAGCGGCGCTAATAGGTTGGGGCATACTGACGTTTGAACATTTCTTGTTTCTGGACGATTCCGATCACGTGCGGTAAACAACTTTTGTAACCGTACATATACATGTATGTATACCATTAATTGTATATGTATAATTATGTTCTTATCCGTTTCATTTCGGAATACATGAACACTATAAAACTACATATTTCGCCTAAAATAATAATGAAAAACTTGTTTTCTTTAAACAAAAATCCATGACAACGCCATATTTTTATTTATTAGTAGATTGAGATCATATTTATATACTTGATTCAAGCATCCTATAAAAAGCTATTGTTTGGATTTTGAATTACAAATATTTTCTATCATAGCTCGAACCACGTCTTGGATAAGCAACGTTGGAATCTGTGTTGAATGTCCTTTTGCTTCTAAAGATTTGTCATCATTTGCCCAAATAGCGTATCGCAGCCGCCTCCATCTCGCCATAGACCGGAAGTGTGAATTTCCCGGAGACATGTACGACGGAAAGAGTTCTATAACACCGGAAGTCTTTGGCAAATACAATATATTGGTGAGACCCGCACCATGCATACCGATAAGTATGTCAGTTCTAGATATCAATTGAAGTTGTTCTTCCATACTTAGTCTGTCAAGTTGAACCCCATTTACAACAGCCTGAACATCGGCTTCTTTAATAGCCTCCCAAACTTCTTCTTCGTTGGCAATTTTTCTCGAAACATGACCTGTTGGATTCCGCGGATGCGCAACATAATCTCTCCGCCAAATCACCGTCATTCTCAATTCGTTGCAATTCTTCACATGGTCGTCAGTCAGTTCAAATCTTGAAAGAACAAAATGTCTAAAAGCATCTGAAAAGGGGAGAAACCCGGCCTTGTGTTGATTAATTGGACTCTTCGGTCCAAATCCGTTCCAGATCATGGTTCTGTATTTGAGAGGGCTGGTCAACCCTCCACCTCGCATAGGCTTTCCAAATAAAACTTCCCAAGAGGCGTCAAGTTTGGAGCTTGGACGAGCGTCTAGCCAAATAATCTCCACCTGGTACGGTTTTATCTTAAACAGCACCATAATCAGGAAAATATCGTACCACGACATTGTTGTGTGGTAAAAGTTCGCGTATTCGTGACGAACCAAGGCAATCCCAACCATGTCCGGACGTCGTCTCCGATGGGGTGGTACAAACGCAGAATCTTTTGTGACAAGTGCCTCATAAAACATGCGTAAATCACCAGAAAGTTGTTCAGCTACATAAATATCTTCTTCAGTTTCGACAACAAAAAAACCCTTACCAAATACCAGATGTTCCGTTTCTTCTTTCTGGTTTATCACATCTTCGATATCTTCGCCGCCAACTTTTCCACGACAAAACTTAGGATTCATTGAGATATCTTTAAGACTAACAACCTGCATACCAAACCCGTACACAACAAAACAACCCGAACAGTAGTCATGCTTCTTATCAAACCAGACTGGAATGTCATCCAGGGTGTAGTTATCAGTGTTCGAGAAGTACGCGTACTCTCCCTCGTCGTTGATCTTCTCACTTGGTTCAACCACTGGATCACACTGTCGAAGCTTGTCATAGCGGTATATCGTGAAAGAAAATGTTCCTGATCTTAACTTATCACCTTGAAACACATTAGCTTCTATCTGTTCACATGTTACGTTCCGGGCTGGCGTGGTAATAAGTTCTAGGGGTCTTGGTGTGTGAACTTCAGCCTGGGGTTGGGTCAGGATTTGAGGCATAAACACTATCAGATATAAAGAAATAGATATTGCAACCACAGCCTGGAAAAGCAGTTTTAAACGCACTCTGTTTCTTTTTGCTAATCTTGTGATCGCCTCTGAAAAATACAAGCTGCAACATTAATTCAAAGCTTTAAACCTTACTTTACCGTACTATTATATAATTAAATCATTATCATTGTTATTATTATTATTATTATTATTATTATTATTATTATTATTATTATTATTATTATTATTATTACTATTATTATTATTATATGGAAAAAAGTCGTTCAAGTTAAATACCCACTCATATTCGTAATTTCCCAATTAACACAGCATATCAACAAATCTATATTGTGGTGTATCTAAAGAGCATTGTCTTAAGAAGTGTCACTTAACGATTTTATTAAAAGGTATTGTCACTGAAATTGTTCAGTAGGTTTCAAATTTCTTCAAAGTCTACTTATAATACGGATATCGGCTAATTTAAAACGATGCATTCTGGGTGAGTTATCCAGCAAAAGCACAGGCTAATTGTCCGGGGAAAGTATGCAAACAGCTAGTGTTGTTTTATTTGATACTTTATAATATTCTATATTAACAAGAGATGTTTGTCAAACATTATGCCCCCCCCCCCCCCTGACCGCAGGATTATATGGACATTGGAATGAAATATGCATGGACCGAAATGACAGCTAATTTGTCACTGACATTGGATGCCGTTTAGGCAGTTTTAAGAGTATGACCATTCAAAGTTTGAGGATAGAGTGTGTTATGACCATGACCTTTGACTCTATGACCTCAAAATCCATAGGAGTCATCAGCTGGTCACCAAAAATCTAAATGTCAAGTTTGAGGGCCATGGATGCAGGCATTGACAAGTTATCAAACAGACAAGCTTTTTTCGTTCAAGGTCACTGTGACCTTGACCTTTGGCCCGATGACCCCTAAAGCCATAAGGGGTCATCTACAGGTCAGACACAACACCAAGTCAAGTTTGAGGGCCATGGGTGCAGGCATTGTCGAATTATCACTTGAAACATTTTCGCATTCAAGGTCACTGTGAACTTGACCTTTGACCCAATGACTCCTAAAATCAATAAGTGTCATCTCCTGGTCAGGCCCAAGTTCCATGTCAAGTTTGATGATCATATGTTCAGGCATTTTTGAGATATCACTGGGAGAAGATTTGTTAACTTTTTGTGTTAAAGGTTACTGTGACCTTGACCTTGGTCCGATGACCCAAAAGTCAAGAGGGGTCATCTACTGGTCAGGCCCAACCTTCATGTCAAGTTTGATGACAATAGATCCAGGAATTGTCAAGTTTGCTTTCAAGGCCACTGTGACCTTGAACCCTAAAATCAATAGAGGTCATCTACTGGTCAGGCCCAACCTCCAAGTTAAGTTTGAGGGCCATGGGTGCAGGCATTGTTGAGTTATCACTCGGGCAACCTTTTATCGTTCAAAGTCACTGTGACCTTGACCTTTGGCCCAATGATCCCCAAAAACAATACAGGTCATCTACTGGTCAGGCCCAACCTCCAAGTCAAGTTTGTGGGCCATAGGTGCAGGCATTGTTGATTTATCACTCGGACAGCCTTTTACCATTCAAGGTCACTGTGACCTTGACCTTTGGCCTAATGACCCCCAAAAACAAAAGGGGTTATCTACTGGTCAGGCCCAGCCTCCAAGTCAAGTTTGAGGGCTATAGGTGCAGGCATTGTTGTGTTATCACACGGACAACCTTTTACCATTCAAGGTCACTGTGACCTTGAACTTTGGCCCAATGACCCCTTAAATCAATAAGGGTCATTTACTGGTCAGGCCCAACCTCCAAGTCAAGTTTGAGGGCAATGGGTGCAGGCATTGTCGAGTTATCACTCGGACAACCTTTTACCATTCAAGGTACATGTGACCTTGACCTTTGGCCCAATGACCCCCAAAAACAAAAGGGGTCATCTACTAGTCCATCCTCGGCTCCCCAGTGTATTATAACCTATATATACCGAGGATGCTACTAGTCAGGCCCAACCTCCAAGTCAAGTTTGAGGGCTATGAGTGTAGGCATTGTCGAGTTATCACTCGGACAACCTTTTACCATTCAAGGTCACTGTGACATTGACCTTTGGTCCAATGACCCCCAAAATCAATAGGAGTCATCTACTGGTCAGGCCCAACCTCCAAGTCAAGTTTGAGGGCCATGGGTGCAGGCATTGGTGAGTTATCACTCGAACAATCTTTTACCATTCAAGGTCACTGAGACCTTGACCTTTGACCCAATGAGCCCAAAAACAAAAGGGGTCAGCTACTGGTCAGACACAACCTCCAAGTCAAGTTTGAGGACCATGGGTGCAGGCATTGTCGAGTTATCACATGGACAGCTTTTTACCATTCACGGTCACTGTGACCTTGACCTTTGGCCCGATGACCCCCAAATACAATAGGTGTCATGTACTGGTCAGGCCCAACCTCCAAGTCAATTATGAGGGCCATGGGTGCAGGCAATGTCGAGTTATCACTCGGACAACCTTTTACCATTCAAGGTCACTGTGACCTTGACCTTTGGCCCGATGACTCCAAAAACAATAGTGGTCATCTACTGGTCAGGCCCAACCTCCAATTCAATTATGAGGGCCATGGCTGCAGGCATTGTTGTATTATCACTCGGACAACCTTTTACCATTTAAGGTTACTGTGACCTTGATCTTTGACCCGATGAGCCCCAAAAACAATAGAGGTAAGCTACTGGTCAGGCCAAACCTCAAAGTCAAGTTTGAGGGCCATGGGTGCAGGCAGGCATTGTCGAGTTATCACTCGGACAACCTTTTACCATTCAAGTTCACTGTGACCTTGACCTTTGGCCCGATGACCCCCAAAACAATAGGGGTCATCTACTAGTCAGGCCCAACTTCTATATCAAGTTTGATGACCATAGATTAGGCATTGTTGAGTTATCACTCGGACAAGCTTTAAAATTATTTTACCATTAAAGGTCACTGTGACCTTGACCTTTGACCTGATGAGCCCTAAAATCAATAGAGGTCATCTACTGGTCAGGCCCAACCTTCATGTCAAGTTTGATGACCATACGTCAAGGAATTGTTGAGTTATCACTCGGACAAGCTTTGGTCTACAGACGGACCGACCGACCGACCGACCGACATACCGACATGCCTGTGCAAAGCAATATACCCCTCTTCTTCGAAGGGGGGGCATAATAAAGATCTATAATATAAGTAATTTATTAGGACATGTTTCTTAAATCACTATGCGAAAGACGATATATTCGTATCGTATGTCTGCACTCCCCATCTTCAAACCTTCTCAGCTATACGGAAATACTACAACAAGGTTACGAGAAGAGCAGCAATTCCACCAAGCCTATCATATGTATGATTGGTCAGCAGGACTGGAACTTAAACAATGGAGGCCAGAACGGAACCAAAAGCTCCTTTGCTGACTAAGTTCGATTAAGATAGTCAACAAATTAGTATATCGTTAATGGCAAGTTCCGGCTTGACACCTGCCAGATCCACAACCCTGCCTAGTTTCATGAGTATCTTCTAGGCTTAAAAAGCAATCCATAGGATAGTCTTTTACAGGAATCCTTTTTTTCCAAGGAACCTGTCCCTGCACGCACCACAGAAACCTAGCTCTGACTAAGTATCCGCGGTGGTTGTCAATTTCTTTATCTAATTGGTCCTACATGTATATACGTATATTGCTGTAAGTAATCCAGTACAAGCTGTACATTACATGTTTCTTCGTACGTCGTTTGTGACAACCATAATCAGATATATTTTGGAACAGAAGCAGAATTGCAGCTGTGGTAAGTATTAACTTATTTCTTTACTATGATATGTTAAGCTTTTTTTAGTTTTACTATTTCTTCCACAAATATCTTTCTTCCAAAGATAATTAGAAGTAACTACCTGCTATCTTTTTAAAATAATGTACAAGTCAAGTCAACACATTTATTCGCTCAAATTCATGCATAACATGAAAAAATTGAGGTAATTGATAAAGACAATACATTCCAGAGGCTCAAATTGAGGATTCAAAGACATAACATACATTCAAATAAATCAAATTTTTAAAGACCAGATAGTCCCGTCTAACAGGATAAATATTGCAAATGGATCATTGGATTCAAGCAGTGTCTATGAGTTATGAAATGGGTTAAGTACAATGGGAGAGTCAACTAATATATGCAGAAATGTCATTAGATAAGAAGATTCAAAGATAAATAAGAATAGTAATGTTTAACGAAATTGTTTAAGAATAACAGATATCATTTACACATGTTCA
Source organism: Mya arenaria (assembly GCF_026914265.1). NCBI lineage: Eukaryota > Metazoa > Mollusca > Bivalvia > Myida > Myidae > Mya > Mya arenaria. Next base: position 2,861,600 of record NC_069135.1, on the reverse strand, counting down.
AAAATTCCTTTTTATTAGTTGTGTTTACCAACTTTTCAAGTTTATATATGTTTGGATGTCTGTTAAAATATGGTTTTATATACTGCTTACGCCCGTTATCAAAAATGTAACACTCGAATAAACACAAGTACACAACTGCCCGTCACATAGATTTATCACTAAAATATGGCTCTTCAGTCCTTTGATATTGTTTGAAAATTAACAAAAAAATAATTAAAATTGATAAAATATCAATTCAATTTCTAAGAGTATATCTTGAAAAAATATCATTATATATAAATTAGACAAGGTTCTCGTGTCCATAAATCCCTAAAACCACAGTGGCCCAAAACAATGTCAACAAAGTGCTATTATTTTTACATATTTTAGTGATCAAGCTATTTGACGGACACCTGTGTGTTTATGAGCAGCTCTCATGTAATTGTTAGCTTGTCCGCACACAATGGCACACATCGACACACTTTTAGTAATTGCCGTTTTTACTTGTTATTACAAGAACTGTTGTCTGCAATCGGAACTCCTCGGCTAGTATCAAGATATGGCCTCGGATATAATACGGGTCGTAAGAAAATAGTCCATCATGGCCGACCAAGAAGATGTTCAAACAACCAAGAGATATGTTAGTCCAAAGACAGAATGAGGAGCGAACTTTTACCACTTATTTGTGTGTAAGTGTTATTTTTATACTTATTGTATTTTAATAAAATATAAAAATAGTTTTAAAAGAGCCCTAATGAGAAACTAATTGGAAATGTCATTAATTCTTTGTGGGTGGGGTAAAGTCTTCTTTCATTTGACAGATTCCAATATAGTAAATAACAATTTTGAAGCTCCACTGATCAGTGGCAAAAAATAAGAAAACAAATACTCTATTTGATTTTTTTTAATAACAAATAAGTCTGAATCTGACTTTACTTAGATCGATAATAGGTTAGAATTTCTTTCTCAGTGTATTTATCTCATACATTTCATATCATTAACTTTAATTTTAATTATTATAATTAAAATTTACATTCTTTTAACCAAGGATGTATGGTTTATATGCCGTGAGTGTTGGTATCGAACAACTTAATGTAATGGCACAATTGAATGCCTCGGCCTGCTCACTAATATAGTTCTCTAAATAAATTAGATCTTGAAGTTCATTCTATTGGTTTAACAAAATGAGTTTGAACGCATAAACCAGCACACATTTCTTTCAAGACTATATTCTATGATATCCACCAGTGGTGGTGATGCAGAAACATTGAAAAATGCTGACATTTTTACTGTGCCAATGAAATGCAGACATTTAAATTTTAATCTTATTGTCATTTTCAGAGAAGAGTATGGTACCAGGGGTACAGCTGACTCTGATTCCCGGCTTCTTCTAATGAAAAAAGGCAAATGAGGTAATGGTTGTGCTATTTTCGAAATTCGGACAATAATTTAACAGTCAAGTATCCTATTGGTTTAAGCCCAAAAGTACCTGCATGTTTGTAAAATTAACCAACAAGGATTGACAGAATTAAAATATCAACATTGTAGATGAATTTAAACATGATAACAATTTCATTTCATATTTTTTAATATACCAGTAGTCCAGAGCTAAAAGCTGCTCTCTCACAGATTGACAGTTCTTCTTGGTCATTCTTCAAAAGCCCAAAGGAGTAATTAAATTAAATTTACACATATAATTAATTATATGGCTTAAAGCAATAGCAAAAAAATAGTTTCCAAACAATTGAAATCTGTTCTATTATGTGTGACCTTATATGACTAGTTGGAGGAATTTTTACCAAATTTTCAAACTTGTATATGAAAGACTGTGATCTGATATTATGTCAGCAGTCTAATATCACTGGTTTCCATACATTTGCACAATAATTGCCAATTGGCTCGTAAGATAAAAATAAAAAAGGTGTCAGAACAGTAAAACTGTGAGGATGCAGCTTTAAATTGGTGTTGCACTTAATGTTTTGTGAATACTTTTCTGTTGTTGTACCAGCTTTTAAAATAATTGATCTGAAAATATAATTCCTATTATTGTTGTATTTTCTGTTTTCTATTTCAGGCACTGGAATCCGAATGTAATCAAAAATGCCATGGTATGAGGATTGACCTGCAATGCATGGAAATCATCTAACACAACTGCAATGCCTACCTTGGAAAAATGAGTGCAAGATGGAAACAAAGCGTTCAGTGGAACATCTTGTTATCTCAAATATTTGATGACTTACATACTGATGTGAAGTTGAAGATAAAAGTCATCTGTTGGTCTGTGATTATTAAATAAATCCGAACATATATTTTAAAAGGGTAATATGGTAAAGGATATATCTACGCTTAAAGTGGTTTTCCTATATTATGGAGGGAAGATAACTACAAAAACAGAAACAGATGGCATCGGCAGACCAAATAAAGGAGAACTATTATGTTCAGTTCAATTTTTAAGACTTCAGAAAATCCGTTAATAGGGCACATCCTTGCAAATGCCATATTGTAAACTGGGCTCTTTAAAAAGTGAAAAGGTGAAAGTGGTCTAGAGGATAAGCCTCAAATTCAAGGTTGTGATTTCAAGACCTCCAAGATACTTTCTCTTGACCTCGGGAAAAGGATGTCCATACTTGTTTCTACTTAAGCAACAGACTTAAGAGTGATCTTGTAAGCTTCCAGCTTGCATAGCAATCTGATAAAGCATAAAATAAGATACTAGCTGACTTGCAAACAGTTTTTCCATTTGTGTTGATTTATTTTTCAGCCTGTTGGAATGTTTATTAGAAGTGATGTGCATTGCTTACTGCAACCACAATTTATTTTCTTTATTAGATGCATGTTTATTTCGTTGATTGTACGAGTTTATTTTCTCAAATGATGTAATAAAAGTTATTCTGAATGACTGTCCTTTTTTGTTTGAAGAAAATGTGTTGAGGTTTTGGCATAGCATAGTGTCATCATCATCATCATCATTGTTATGTACAAATAAAACATTCAAAACAATGTAATTAAAACCAAACTGTCAAGCCAAGAACTCAAAGAGGCACAAGGATATTGCTAAAGAGACCGGTAATACATTTAGACAAATAAAATGCAAAGAAAGATCTATAATTCTGACACATGGTAATGCTTTAAATAGTCCTCTCATTGTGTGTTTATGGTTAAAGTGGAGACATACAGTATTTTTTATAATGAAGACTTAAATTTGTATGGCAACTTAAAGCCATATATGGGGATTAAACGCCAGAAATATTGTGAAGTCTCCCAAAATACTCAATGCACTTAAAAGGGCTTGGCACAGAAATGAAAGTAAAAATGGGAGCAAAACCTAATTTATCATTAATTTTACATTGGATTGCATACAGATGGCTCTGTTATTACTTGACTAATATTAAAAATAAAATTAAGAGACATGTTGATCCAAACTGTAATTATTCTTGTTTGCATTTTATGGAGTTGGACATAAAAGAGTCATTTGGTGAAGAGTGATCTAAAGGCTAATTATTCAAAATAGATTAAGTAATATTGAAAAAAGTCTGGTATACATTGCTGAAAAGCTTAGTAACCTGGCTAAATATTTGTTTAAGGCTTTTATTTACAAACAAAAATCAGTTGAGTATCTTATCAGTTACTCTTTTGGTGTTGTTGTTTTTAATAAAAAATGACAATTTACTCAAAGATATTGAGACTAATAATTATAGATTAAGACAAATATAATGTGTAAGGAAACTTCTAATGAGTGGGTTTATCCACAGCTTAGGAGGTAAAGTGAAGCATGATCTGCCTTGAACAAATACAATTTTAAGACAAGTTCTGTCAACTTAGTGCACCAGTCAATTGTAACCCCAACCCCCCCACCCCAGGTCCGGGGGAGTACTGGGGTTAACCCGAAGAAATGGGCCATGTTTTTACCTATCAGGTGGCCCTGCAGTGCTGGGTGAATGCGGTGGTTTTATCTTTGCTTAAAATATAGAGGGGAATGGACCTTACCTAGAGTCCCTGGGGTGTGGGGGCATTTGGCAGGGATTTTGCCATTGGATCGTCTGCGCAGGATGGGGATTTTAGCCGGGGTTGGCTGTATTGAAAGTCAAAGTCCCCACTATTCCCCAGACCTGGGGGGGCCGTGGTTACAATTGTCTGGTGCATATCCACATGAACGTTGTACTGGTACTCTAACAATTGAGCTTACTGCGTGGATAGTCACCGCCCCACCCCAACCCCACAGAACTGTTTACACAAAAAAAATCTGCAGCCCAAACCCAACAATGCTGAAGTAAAGGCATGCATAGATTTCAGCTGGTAAAGCTGACTGGGTGCCAAGCTCACACCCATCCTACCACAACCCACAAAACTCTGCACAAGACAATCAATGATTTTACAGAATAGTAATGTTGTTTTAATGGCAAGGCATGGTGTGAAAAATAACACGGCAAAGTATGACTTAAAACTTACATTTCATAGGGTATTCCTATAACTGTTGAGAAAATGTTGACATTTAGTCCACGCATGCATTTAATCCGATGTAATGATTCATGCATGCCATGAACCGTATGATCATTTCAATGACTGTCAAGTACATTTTCTGCGTGCTCATGATTATTCTAGAGGAAATAGAGTGCTTCAACTATAAGGAAACATCTAAATATTCATAAAACGAACATTCTTTGAGGTTACAATAAATATTTTCTCTAAAACAAGCACGTTTAATTTAACACAATCCATTTCCTTGATGTTACAATGGGCCTTCTTTACGCGGATTGAAAACGGTGTTAATCGCCGGCAGCCGCATCGCACTTTCGTATATCCTTACTACTATTTACGAGGTCTATCTCGAAGCTTGCCGGAGATGGCCGAGTTGTTACGATTGCTGTTGTCTGCTGCTCATGCGCCGGTGCAGTTATATGCTATTTTTTTTTTGTATAGAAATGTCGTTATCTGAAGAAAAGACAGCGTCCAGGAAACACACAGTTCATTTTCTGTCTAACCCAGTTAAACTTAAATGGTACATATTTTATTGAAACATACGTTTGGCTTAGTGTATTTCAATAAATTGTAACTAAGGTGTAATTCGGACGATTATTTCGGACACCCGTATACGTGATATTAATAAAATTTGTTAACTATTATTCAAACTGAAATGACATATTGAGATAACATTGTTATAGATGAATTATGTCTTATAAATAGGATTCGATAATCTCTGCAAATTTTGTCATTTCTTTTTGGATATTACTACACACTTGTAGTGTGTGTGTGTGTTAGAACTACATGTAGTCTAAAATAATCATACATGCCATATCCCCCGGAGGGGGAAAAAATCCCCCGGAATTTCAACCCATCCCCCGGTCTCCCGGAGGGGGATGAAAATCCCCCGGAATTAAAAAAAGTGTGTTTAAAATTACTCAAATTTATCACAGGGTTTAATTATATATGCCTGTTTACAGTAATAATGCCCTTCCTGTCCTGAAGCTTAATTGGATTATCAACACCTATTGGGTGACACTTAATAAATCAGCAGGGCACATTTCATGCATTGTTTAGATTGAAACTGACAGAATTTGCGAAAGAAATGTCAATTAGACTGGTCAGATAAAAGGTGGATTTTCATTGGTTTAAATATAATTTTATCCAATCAGAGAGGATGTAACAAATTAAAGAGTTCTTCAAACCATGTGTCATTGTCATCAAAAGGATTAATAATTTAAGGGTGACAGTAAATTATTCAGTAAAGAAAAGGATTAAAATAGCTAATAGACGATGCTGTTCTTTGTTATGCCTCACTTAAATGTTTACATGCATGACATTGACCTTCATCGCAAATATCGGAAAATAAAAGAACTTCAGAAGAGAAACTGAAAGTAGACAATTCGGATGAAATGACTTTTATTTATGTATTACTGTATGGTGGTGATGTATTTATTTTTTGATGAATACCAAAAGAAGATATGTTTATGAACTGTAAAGACATTAAATTATGCATTTGGTTTTTATCAAAAGCAAACAAATCTGACTATTTGGGAATTGAAATGAAAAATATTGAAACAGATTTTTCTATGAAGTATTCTATTTTGCAAGTGAGTGCTTTTATTATGCAATATGGCTGTGTCTCATAAAAATATAGATGAAGTGCTGGAAAAGGGGGTAAACTGGCACATGCACCATGCCCGTAGTGCTACATGGCGATGATGAAAATCCCCTGGTATGTGACCCATATCCCCTTAAATTCTGGACATAATCCCTTCGGGAGCCTTTCAAAATTATGGCAATTTGTTTTTTTCGTACTTGCATCAATACTTTGAAATTTTGCCGAATTAGATCTGCTAAAAAATCCCCCTGAATACTACCAAAATCACCCTGAATTTTCAGCCTTTTGAACAAATCCCCCTGAATGGTCTCCAGAAAATATGGCATGTATGAAAATAATAGACGTGTTATACGGGATTCTCCAAAGCCTAACGTCTAAACAGGTTTTTAAGAGTTTGAAATAGATAATAAATACTCTTATTCATATTTCATTATGTAATTGCAAAGATATTTTGTAGGGCTGTGTATCGTCACTCAACTCACAATACGATGCGTATCACGATACGAAGTACGCGATTCAGGATATATCACGATACGTTTATATATATATATATTTTTTATGTAGGACTTTAATGTTTGCCTATTTTGTAAATTGTTGGGCATATCCTTACCAAAACTATATTTTTAATGTTTTTATTATTTTGCATCGGCGAAGATGCCTTGTCATGTTTGTAGTGTTTCCATCATATTTTAATTCAGGCAGACACAATTTACAAATAAATAATTTATTGTCTGACTTTGCAAAACCAAAGTTCTCCCAAGCTTTGGACTTATATTTTGCCGGCGCATTTCTCTAGGGTTTCTCTTTACTACTGGTAGTATTTCCTTCCGCCATTCTTGACTTTGCAGACGACTGAAAACTGTCAAAACAGCGAAAGCCACTTCAGCCGCATTTTAGCATACAGCTGGTTCGCAGATTTCATTTTTTTCCATTTCTTTTGTCATTCAAATTTAAAAAAGGAAATTAAATTGCACATTTTTTTATAATTTTAGTTTCATTTTAGTTTGAAAAATAAACATGGTGTAGATAAGTAAGGTAACTAGTTGTAACGTATTTTGCTAGCTCTACCTGCTGTTTGCGAAAATGCAGCTGAAGTGGCTTTCACTGTTTGGACAGTTAAAAATGAAAGTTAACAAATTGACGGGATCATGCAAAGATGTTTGGAAAGTGTTTTAAGCATACAAATCTTAAGTCGAAATAACGAATCTTACGATACGTGATACACACGATTTTTTACAATGCGATACGATATAGTATATCGTCGGGTACCGAATCCCGATTTCACGATGCACCAATAAATTGTTACAGCCCTAATATTTTGCACAAAATAAGCTTTAAATGCATTAAAACACAGGATTTACCTTTCCAATAAAATGAAACTTGACTGACACAGACAACAATTGTGCCAATCGTAACAACTCAACCATCTCCGAGATGGCCGAGGTGTTCCGATTGTTATAAAACTGTGAACCATAGCCTTGCAGGTGTCCTTCATGTATATATATCGTAAAGATTTGACAGTATGATATGAAAAATACACATCAAATTCATAATTATTCGTTGGATATTCCTTTTTTATCCCCCGCCTTTGAAATAGGGAGGGGGATATTGAAATGGCATTGTCCGTCCGTCCGTCCGTCCGTCACCTGCGTTTTCTCAGTAACTAGCCGGTAGAATTTCATGAAACTTAAAATAAATATGAACCACTATACTGGAATGATGCCCGTCCAAAAAAAAAATTGATTGGTCAATTGTCCTTGGAGTTATTGCCCTTGATTTTTTTGAAAAATGCACATTCACAGAATTTCATGAAACTTAAAATAAATATGAATTACAATACTGGGATGATGCCTGTTCATTTTTTTTGGATTGGTCAATTGTACTTGGAGTTATTGCCCTTGATTTTTTGAAAAACTCTCATTTACAGCCATTTCTCAGTAACTAGTTGGTAGAAATTCTTGAAACTTGAAATAAATATGAACCAACATACTGCGATGATGCCTGTTTATTTATATTTTGGATTGTGTAATTTCTATATGAGTTATTTGCCCTTGATTTATTAAAAGATCCATGTTTGCAGCCTTTTCTATGCAACTAGCTGGTAGAATTTCATGACACTTGGAATAAATAAGAACCAACATACTGTGATGATGCCTGTCTATTTTTTCTTTTGGATTGGTCAATTTTCCTTAGAGTTATTGCCCTTGATTTATTTAAAAATCATTGTTTGCAGCCGTTTCTCAGTAACTAGCTTCTAGAATTTAATGAAACTTGAATGTTATATGAACCAACATCCTGCAATGAACTACTTCAGTGAATTTCTACGGCTACATTTTTATCTCAACTATTGAGTGCTATTTTGCAATGATTGATGTTTCCGAGTAAGCAGTTTCGGAAAAGACAGTTTTATTTAATCATCCCTCTGATTTATTTCGTTAAAAAAATTTATCATAAAGTAGTCCCGGTCGATATTTTATAATTTGGCTCGGAAAGGGATAAACCAATGTGCTTATCTTATTCTTTCTGAGATTTTTTTAACCTTCAAGCACAAACATGCCATCAAGCACAAACAAGCCATCGTTGGCGGGGGATATCTTTTCACTGAAAATGCTTGTTGATATAAAATAACATTATCTGGTAATATTTCTTGTTTTTATGATATTTTATAGAGGCAATATGCTTTAACCCGAAATCCTGATTGGAATATCTACCCACTTTTGATACAAAACATTTGTACGTGAAGGATTTGCCATATCAAAACTCATAAAACAGATCTGTCAACGTGCAATTATTTGGACTAGTGTTAGAACCAGTAGTCCTGTTAGCTCAGTTGGTTAGAGCGCCGTGCTAGTGTACTGGCAGTCGTTGGTTTGAGCCCCACACCAGGCACACTTGTCCTCCCAGGTTTACTACGCTGGTGGCATTGGTAAACAGCAGGAGTGTCTCCGTTTTACTAAAAATTTAAGGGGGGAGGAGTGTAGTGTGTGTGGGTTAGAATGAACCTCCCGGTTAGCTCAGATGGTAAGAGTGCCATGCTAGTGTTAAAGCCCTGTGCTAGTGTTCTGGAGGTTTGGGTTCGAGCCCCATACCGGGTACAGTTTTCTGCCCAGGTTTAAATGTTGTCCAGAAAAAAATAAAAAAAATATGCAGAATAAATGCATATTATACTTGCTTAAATGCATAAAACACAATCATAATAATGCTTCTAATTATCTAATCAAGTTTTGTTGATTGTCAGTACAAGAATTCGAGATTAAAGGTTTGCATATTATAACTTAAATGCTTAATGAAGGTAAACAAATAATCCATCATATTGGATTATTCACTAAAACAATTCACTTGAAAAATCCCATACATTTCCATTTTGCACAAAGCTAACTGCAGTGTTCTGAAGAGTTTGAAGACTATTCAACATGGTTTTTGGAACACCATGCAAGAGCGCATTGCAATAATCCAGACGTGACTCGATTAGAGAATTCACTTATGATTTTGTAGCATCTGTTTTTAGATATTTCCAGATGTGGCTTATTTGATGTAATTGTCTGTACCCTGAACTGCAAACTTGAGTTTTATTTTGTGTGACATGACCCAGTTTTACAGATGTTGAAACACGTGTATTCTCGCTCTTTAGATTTACACAATAATACAGTAGTATTTCCCCATGCATTACAGACCTTGATTTCTGGTTTAGTTGAAAAAATTTGCTTATTGAATTATGGCATTTTATTTTGGTAGCGATTCTAATGAATCTGAGTTGTCTGGCTTCATTGAAGGCGATATCTAGTACGACGCCATGTTCATCAAATCCGGTCATCAGTAACCCAAATGACGTCTAAGCAGCACCACAAGCTGACCAAGCAAAGTTTCTGTTTTTTACATTTTATTATAATAGAGTTGATTTACAAAAAAACATGCATAGCTGATTTATTAGTAGAATAATTAACTAAAATAACGCATTTGTTTACCCAATGGAATTTTTTCTTAACTAAAAATACATGATTCCTTTCATTTGAATATTTGTTTATTGTTATAATTTCTGTTTAGATAAAACTTAGATCATTGGATTTGAAATTTAATTCGATACAATCTTTAAAATTCATCTATAATTGATTAAATCAAAAGAAATACTACAAAAATAAGTTTGTAATGCTTAGGTGTCAAATATGAAATAAATTGAAATCTTCAACTTTTTACATCAGTTTTTTTGTAAATACTATGCCAAAATAAATTAGATTAAAGTGGATTGAAATTTGATTCCCTACAAACTTTTTATTGATCAATAATTGATGAAACCAAATAAAATACTAGAAAAATTAGGTTAAAATGCATAGGTGTTAATTTTCTCCAATCATCTCCACATGCAGTAGGGGTGCTGATAGGGACTCATTACATATTGGCTACTGATAATCAGTGTACTAATAAGTCATACACTGGCAGGCCCAGTATGGCATGGTTTGACGTGGGGTAAAGGGTTAGGTGTCTTTAGAGGTGAATTTATGGAAAATTGCTTGATACCCATGGCCAACAATACAGAAAAATAGTTTATCACAAATCGTAAACAATGGATCTTATAAGCTAACAATGATTGATAAAATACCTGTGATCAGAAGGGAAAAAACCTGAAATATTTTCAACACTGTGAATAGTTTACTTTCTATTTTTTGTCACATAATACCCTCTTAACCAATGATTACCATGGACAAATGCCTAGGCCTAAAAAAAAATACATTTGGTTCGGGTTACCCGACCCTACCTACGGAATAGTCGCCGACCCTAATGTTTTTATAGTCAGTTTGAAAAAAAAATGAAAAACTAAAAAAAAAATAAAAAAAAATAAAAAAAAATTCTTTTTTTTTTTTTGCTTTTCAATATGTAGTTTAAAACCTTAATTGCTTATATAGAAGATAACTTACTTTAACACCATTCTCCAATGATGAAAATGACATTCTTATATAAAGCCTAATAAAAAAAAAATAAAAAAAAAATAAAAAGCCTACCTACCCTACCTATTTTTGAAAAGGATGTAACCCTAACCAAACAATTTTTTTTTTAGGCCCTAGCATATAAATATACTCATAAAATATATATAGTACTCATAGAATGCTGTTTCGCTTTTGAGCTAGCTTTATTGCCACACTACATTGTCCACCTGCAGAATGAGAGTTTATGGCTTCAATACCAGAATCGCAATGCAGTGCCTTCTGTAACACTTCATTTCTATAACAATTTTAAGAACATGTGTTTTTTGCGTTTTTCAGGCCAGTTGTCTCTACCAGTGAAGAAGAAGGCATTGCGGAAGAGCTCCACAGGTACAGCACTTAAGAACTAACACTTGAATTTATACGGGAAGTTTATTTACTTTATTTAGCGAATTCAGAATATTTACCTAGTAAATGTCCTATAAGATGTGCCAGGCAAATGTCTTTTAAAGAACTATTTCCACTTAATTTGAACTTTTTTATCCCATTCAGCAAAAATCTTAAAATCCGTTAAATTTGGTAATAAGTCACATATAGAGTCAAACTTAAACACCACTGTCAGAAGTTGATATTTTAACAATATGGTACGGAAAAATGATTTAGTAGTACAGTCTCAAATATTTCTTTGTTCTGTTTGAATACTGATCTGGTCTTGATTCTTCTATTCTAGTATATTCGACAAATACAAGGGATGTTTGCAAGCAGTGAGAAAGCCACGCCACTGGCAGAAGAACACATCAGCCGATCCGGAGAAAACAGTTGGTCCTGAGAAGGAACAACTGAGAAAAACTTTCAAGTTAGTAGGGCTTTAACCAGGGGCAATATTACAGAAGTACCTTTTGATAGGTTTAATTTGTACTTATTCTTTCAATTCAACAAACTGTTCAATTTCACTGATATAAACTTATTAAAGTGCTATGTGCAGTGTAAATTCTGCAATTAAAATATAAAAATGTAAGTTTTTTAAAATAAAAAAATAAAAACATTTTTAAGAATAAGATTTTTCAAGAAATTTTACTGTTAAAACAAACAACTTAAAATATGTTAACCCTTTTATTTAATGTGCTGATCCCAATTTCTCACAAAATCTTAAGCATACAGATTTAAGTATGTTATTTCCTAGAATACCCCCATGACTTGAACTTTTACACAACCAAGAAAGTTCATCATGACAATTTAAAAAAAAACATTTTTGAACGTCTCAGATCTCTTAAAAGAGAATAATACTCAGTGTTATACCAAATGCTGTTTAGAATAAATCAGATTGAAACCTGGTAACACCACAGATCCTGGATGGTGGTTGGGCTACAGCAGGTGATCAAGTCTCTGGAACGTGACCGCCTTCGTCTGCTTTTGGTGGCTCGAGACCTCCAGCCTGCAGTGCTCAAGTCCACGCTGCTACAGCTGGTGTACGAGCGTGGGGTCCCGGCAGTCTGTGTGGGGGGCTTACACACCACTGTTGTCAAATCCTGGACAGGCCTCTCCTCACTTGCAGCCCTTGGAGTGCTGGTAAAAACCAGATTAAGCACAATTCTTTTTCAAATTTTGTAAATGAACACATGTTCTGCAGTATTGCATGAACTTGATTGAAATTATAATATAACAATTTTTTGAAGAACTCAAAATTAATGTACAGCTCAGTGCCATAGCTTAAGAATAGGAAAATCTTATCAGGCTTACTATGCATTTCATAAAAACATATATAAACAACTCATTCATCAATGTTCAGGAGCTCTGTTTTGTTATGCATTTGCCTTTGAGCACTATGCATTTTGAAATACTCAATTTTTATCCACTGCCAGTTGTTAACCAATTACTAGTAACTGTGATTTGGCAAACATATATATTATGCTTCACATTTTGTTACATAAATTAAATACAAATTTATGTATAAATGATAACTGTAAATTACAAATGTTCTTTTTATTTGGGTAGTATTTATATTATTTTTTTAATAATTAAGAATGAAATATTTAGATATATTTTAGCTTTTCAAACTTTATGTATGTATAAACCATGAACACATATTAATGCCTGTATAATACTTTTGGCAGTTATTAACTTCCTTTTGAGATTCTTATCTTGTTTTGATGGTTCAATAAACTAACCACCTTGGACTAAGTGATTTTCCTGTAATTACATTAATTGGTGTCAACCTATCATACATTTTCTTCAAAAGGACTTATTGAGATCAAATTAATGATTTTCCTCAGACTAAGCCAGCTTCAATTTTAGAATTTTAGAGAGAGACCTATACTACTCACCCAAGCGTCTGCGTTGGCGTTGGCGTCACACCTTGGTTGAGGTTTTGCGTGCAAGCCCACATATGTTAATATCTCAGCAACTACTTGAGGTATTGCATTGAGACTTTATACAATGGTACTCAACTATTCAACCTACTTAATTAACCAAGTTAGATAACTCTAGTTTGCTTATTTGACTTAGAAATTCTGGTTAAGGTTTTTCGTGCAAGCACACATTGGTTTATATCTCAGCAACTACATGAGGTATTGCATTGAGACTTGATACAATGGTACTCAACCATCAAACCTACCTAATTAATCATGCAAATAATTGCCCTTTATTATTTGACTTAGAAATTCTGGTTAAGGTTTTGCGTGTAAGCACACATAGGTTAATATCTCCACAACTACTTGAGGTATTGCATTAAGACTTTATTCAATGGTACTTAACCATCCAACCTACTTAATTAACCTAGTTTGATAACTCTAGTTCGCATTTAATGCAAAATAATTGCCCTTTATTATTCAACTTAGAAATTCTGGGTAAGGTTTTGCATGTAACCACATTTAAGTCAATATCTCAGCAAATATATAATGTAATGCATTGAAACTTTAGATGTGTATTCCTAACTATCTAACCTACTAAATTAATAAAGTAAGATAACACTTTTTTAATATAATGCAAATTATGGGCCTTTATTATTTAACTTAGAAATTCTGGCTAAGGTTTTGCATGTAAGCACACATAGGATAATATCTCAGCAACTACTTGATGTATTGCATTGAGACTTTATACAATGGTACTCAACCATCAAATCTACTTAAATAACCAAGTAAGATAAATATAGTTTGCATTAAATTCAAAGAATGGCCCCTTTTTTATTCGACATAGAAATTCTGGTTAAGGTTTTGCATGTAACCACTTTTAAGTCAATACCTCAGCGAATACATCATGTATTGCATTTAAACTTTACACACAGGCTCCCAACCATTTAACCTTCTTATTTAATCAAGTGAGATAACTCTATCTTTCATATTATATAATTTTTGTCCCTTTATTATGCAACTTAGAAATTCTGGTCAAGGTCTTGCATGTTAGCACTCATAGGATAATATCTCAGCAACTACTTGATGTATTGCATTGAGACTTTATACAATGGTATTCAACCATCCAACCTAATTGAATAACCAAGTTAGATAACTGTATTTTGCAAATAATGGCCCTTTATTATTAGACTTAAAAATTCTGGTTAAAATTTTGCATGTAACCACATTTATGTTAATATCTCAGCACATCATGTATTGCATTGAAATCTAATCTAACAGTGATCCATGCATGCCAAAACTTTTCAAACCTTACACTGAAATACACTTACGGCATAAAATATAGATTAACTGTTTCGTACAGGTACTTCATTCCTAGTATCCTATACATGTTATTACAAAGGGTTGTTAGAAATCTGAAAGAGATGATATACATGTACCAACAGAAACACACCCAAAACTCAGTTGTGGGTCTTATATTTTGAACTCCATTATCAATTACAAAAAAATACTTTATCATTTTCAGAAGACAGAAGTTCCAAATGATTTTGACAGCTTGGTAAAGTTTGTGAATGAGTTTGCCGCACCTGTTGACAAGGTACCAGAAATGGCTGCAATGTCTGAGGACGGACATGAGACAGCCAATGTTGTTGATGACAAAGACAAAGAAGTCAAACAGACAAAAGATAATGACAAATTGTTAAGAACAGAAAAAAAGACTGTTGAAAAATTAATAAGTAAAGTTAATGCAAGCGCAAATGTTTTCCCTAGTACCAATGATACTGCAAGCTCAGAATTTGATCCTTGTAAGTATTATGTATACAAACAAGAAACAAGTAAAGATTTTTCTGGACAAAGTTTCATTCAGTTTGGTGAGGAAGACAGTGCTAAAGTTATAACAGAAGTCATAGAGATAGTGAACGGAAGACGACAAGCAGCACATACAGATGACCAGGAACATGCCTGTACAAAGTTTGGAATTTCCCCGGCCTTAGTTACAATGTCTGGAGGTCAAATCAGAGACATGAAGTTCTATAAAAGTGAAAGTGAAACAAATAAAACCAAGAAAAAGAGGAAGCACAGTGATTTAAATGAACATAAAAAGGGGAAAGCTTATAAAGCAGTCAATGTTCAACAAAGAACAGAAAAGTCATCCAAGCAGAAGAAAAATAAGAAATTGAAGAAAAAATAGCTTTATATACATTTTTGTATTTTATCAATCATGCAATACATTTACTTAAATAAATTGTTTTTTGTAGAAATGGAGATTCTGGTACACACTTAATGACTTTAAGCTCACCTAGGCACACAATGTTTGTCTATCATGTATGGTAGTTTTGCAACATCTTATGTCAGCATCCCCAAGGCTGACATTTTAACTCACCTGTTTTCCATGTTAATTATGAAATAGAGCCATTTTTACCATGTAACATTTGGCCTTAAAGTCAAGAGTTGAATTCTGCATATTTTGATTTGACCTTGAAAACCATATCAATGTAGTTGAATTCTTCATATTTGGATTTGACCTTAAAAGTCAGTAGTTGAAATCCGCAAACAAGACATGAATATTGCCAATGAGTTTGGCCTTAAATGTCTAGTTTAATGTTACTATAAGTAAATTTCTATACAATTATCGGTAGTTTAATTCATATGATATATGGATTATGGCATTATAGCCAGAAATTAAAATCTGCGTAAGATAAATAGAATACTGCATAAAATAATATTAAAAGCATACCCTCCATGAGTCCGGCTCAATTGTCGTGTCCGGACTGTAATATGGAATGCTGAATATATAAAGGACATAGGATATTGGTGGTTGTGTCCGTGATTGTAACTTTCTGTTGGATAAACTGTTTTTAAAATAACTTGCCACATGTTTTGGAAATTCCAAAATGACGTGTCGCATGCACGACCCGTGCCTCTAAAGTCATGCCACACTTAGTCTGTTTACTATGGAATGCTGCATATCAGGACATAAAGTAAAGGTGGTCGTGTTCGGGCTGTATGTTTCTCTTGTATCGACATATTTTTAACTACTTGGTACATGTCAAGATGACGTGTTGTATACACGACCGTGTCCCGACCTCCTATACCAAGGTCACACTTAGTGTTTGTTTACTAAGGAATGTTGCATATAAGGATGCATATCAGGACATTTAGTATAGGTGGTCGCGTTCGGGCTGTATCTTTCTCTTGTATGGACATATTTAAAGATAACATGGCACATGTGTTATTCATATCAAGACGACGTGTCGCGTGCACGACCCGTGCTGATATACATGTCCCTCAGGTCAAGGTCACACTTATTCCTGTGGAATGCTGCATGTAAGGACATGGAGTATACAAATGTAGGTGGCCGTGTCCGGGCTGTAACTTTCTCATGTATTCATAACCATTTCGTTCTTTTTCCACATATTTCATGGCTATTTTTTTTCCTTCTAAATGTCATTGAATCATGCTTGAGTACCACTTCGGGGGCTTTCGTCACATACGATGTCCGTACGAATTTTAAAATCTTACGATTCCACCAACTTTTCAAATCCGAACGAACTTCGTACAATATTTTGCTTCTGGTCACATGCCCGCGGGCCTCGTACGGTATTTGGGAGAATGCATTTGTTGAATATCGCAGACAAGTCGCGCGCTGCTCGCGGGAACGATTCATGTGTGTTAGTACGGCGAAAATTTCGGCACGGATCTGAAAACAATCTCAACCTTAGCTATTTAGTGAATACACCCGGGAGTAGTTTGGTATGGGGACCAGAAATGCACCAAGTAATAAAAAGTTCATATTTATTATTGAAGTCCGTAGTATCGTACGTTGACCGTGCGAGGCTCTTACGGGCCTCGCGGTGTTCTAAATCCACACGGAAATCGTACGTTGACCGTGCGAGGCTCTTACGGGCCTCGCGGTGTTCCAATCTACACGGACATCGTACGTTGACCGTGCGAGGCTCTTACGGGCCTTGCGGTGTTCCAATCTACACGGACATCGTACGTTGACCGTGCGAGGCTCTTACGGGCCTCGCGGTGTTCCAAATCCACACGGAAATCGTACTTTGACCGTGCGAGGCTCTTACGGGCCTCGCAGTGTTCCAAATCCACACGGAAATCGTACGTTGACCGTACAGGGCTCTTACGGGCCTCGCGGTTTTCCAAATCCACACGGAAATCGTATGTTGATCGTGGGGCGGGACCTTTTCGAGTTGCTCCCGCCACCGAACATTTCTACGATCTCGTCGAGAATCGCTACGATGCTCGCAAGAGTCATCTTTGTCAGTTTTTGCAAAATTGCGTCTGGAAACCCCTTACAGAGCTCATAGCTCGTGGATGTGACTAGAGTTATACTGAGAGTTGTTCACAGACCGTATCCAATAATGATTGCAAATTTTGGGTGTATCAGTTTGTGGCCAGTTAACCGTGTCGGCCGAGCCATGGTGCATGTCGCGATCAGCCACTGTGAAATTGGTATACACAGGGGTGACAATTCAACAGCTCATATGGTAAAAGCAGTTCAACGTTTTAAAGATGTTTCGTTTGAAATGAGACCCGCCACCCCTGTCCTTAATGGATAATTATTTTATTTAGAAGCGAAATCAAATTTTGTATAACAAAATGCAAAGAAGTAGTTTTCGTTGAGCCTTTTGACATAACCATTTGGTAAATAACAAGACTTTTAGTCTAGCTAGTACCAAATATTTTTCGCATATATTAAGTAGTTGACGTGAATTACTGAGAAATAACAAGAAGTTGTGGAAAGTGTCTATTGAGTGCTGCGATATTTTGTCCCGTTCATCTTTAAAACCGTCGTGTGCGGAGTTCGCATTACGGACTTAGGATGGACGCGCTGTTCTGTTACCACATCATGCTGATGGTGCTGGCGACGCTGGCGTTCATCTTCCTCTGGACGGGCTTCTCGACGCCTGGCTGGCTCGTGGTCACCTTCCAGGAGCGGCAGGCTGAGAGCGAGTATACAGTGTCCTCAATTAACAGGTGTGTGTCAATAAGAATACTTCATGGTGACATTTTAGATAGTTAAATTTTAATAAATCAAGAAGTATGGATATCTCACAGGGTAATTTATACTAACACGGATTCAGGTGACTTTTCATGCGGTCCCCTTGTGAATACATCAACAAATCATGTATGTGAAGTGGAAAGTTCAAACTCACATAATGATTTTTACTATTTTGAAGTTTGAAATGAAATAACAATATTTTCAAGTATATTGCGCATTGTGTTTTTACTCTTGATATTGTCACTTAACTTACAGTTACTCTTCATTCCACTTTAACCCTTAAAGCTTACACTAACCAATGTACCTCCTCTGCAGGTCGCTGTTTTACGACATCCACTGTCCCCAGGAACTGCGCGACTGTAAGACATGCCAGGCCGGCGACGCTTCGGACGAGTGTGTCACAGACATGGCTTACGTTGGTAGGAACCCAAACGCGTTTGTTATTTTGTAAGGGTATTTCGCCTTTAAATTATTTCTTTCAAAGCTTATAATGGCTGACATATCTAACGGGTTAGGAGTGGAATCTTTGTGAGCGAAACCCATTTTGGCACAATATAAGTTATGTAAGAAAATATTGAGACAATTAACCCGACGTCTTCAAGAGCGCGTAATGCCAGTGTCGTCTTTGAAACATGTCTGACACATACGGATTACTTTCTCCGATGTCGTCGTCCGCGTTTTCAGTGTCACACTCGCTTCCGTTCGATAACTTTTGCACGACTTTTTGGGTAAGTAGGTCAATGTCATGGTGCATTCGGAACTCCTCGGCCATTTTTTCAAAAACAACCTCGGATGTATATGGACGGTTTAAATACTTAAAAAGTGATACGTTTATGTCCGCTGCAAATAGATCGCGTAGTAATCTTATTTAGTATTTAAAATTTATGACTTAACTCTTGGGAATCGTAATTATGTTTGCAATAATACACTTCACTGGCAATCAATTTAAACTGAGAGCAATGAATACAACTCTTAAACACTACATTTAATTAATGCTTTTATTAAAAAAATACGGACTACTTCAACAGATGTACCGGCATACATCCGAGGTTGTTTTTGAAAAAATGGCCGAGGAGTTCCGAATGTGTCATGGTGTTTTTACTATACATATTAAGGGCGTTTCCGATCAATTACTATTAATTTAATAGTATTACACGATTTAGTGTAAAGTCTTTCAACCCGATAAGCATATTAGGCAAGGTCATAAGATGACCCCTATTGATTTTTGGGTCAGTCGATTAAAGGTCAAGTTCATTGTGACCTTTTACTATTTAGAAAATTATTGGCACTGCCGACAGGGGTCACACCTTTTGGAGTTCAAGTTTTCTTTCTTAATAATAAGTACCAATTGAAAAGATAATTATCTTAATATATACTTATTTTTCATCTCCTCCAGCCTACACGTACCACTACACCTGGATCGAGGCTCTGACGGCGGACAAGGAGGAGTGGGTAGCATGGCGCGTCATCATGATCGTAGCGGTGGTCCTGGCGACGTTCGGCTTCATCCTCGTGCTCTGCCTCGTCTGCTGCATCTTCCGGACGTACACGTACCGCCTCGTCGCCTCTACGGGATTCTTCTTGTGGCTAATCGCCGGTATTTAAAGCGCGGTTCGACGTATTGACTAAGTTGGCGATCCGTCAGACCATGTTTTATTATAGTGCATGTAGTAGCTGGCCATGGCGGCTTCACATATGTTTAAACAAACTTAATACTATAACGTTACTCTTACGAAGGCTACGCTATCAGTTGTTATGATTTGTTATGGTATTTAAGCCAGTTACATGTGTATACTACATCTTCAGGTATCATTGTGTGGGTTCCGGTGGGGATGGTGGCGGACATGCAGTCGAACGTCCAGGACACGGTTGACTCGGACGTCCCTCACGACGCCACCATGCACATACCCTACTCAGTCGTCCTCGTCGGCATCGCAGGATTCCTCGCCCTCGTCGTCGCCCTAATGCTTCTCTGGCTCACAGGTCGGTGAAGAGGTGTTTAGGTCCTCTGGATTTCCGTAAAAAAAGGATCGTGACATTGACCCTGGTTACAACTTGCTATATCTTTACGGAGTTATGCAACTTTACGCAATTTACTAAAAAACAACTGCGTCCGGACGCCAATTTATGACGGTGTCGACGGTACACAATACAATACAGATCAAGTTTGACTTTCTCATGGTCCATTTTCTTCTACGAATTTGCTATAAGTTAATGTCCAGACGTAAACGCTTGCAAAGTTTAATGGATTGATATATGTTTTGATACACGAGTTCAATTCTATTGATTACGTGTCAAGGTCAACGTTAGTTCCAAACCACCGTTGCATATCTTGCTGAAGTTTATAAACGCTATCCCTATTTGTATTATATGAATGTTGTTGCGTTTGTGTATGGTCCGGAGGTATTTGTACAATACACTTTGTTCTTTGAAACGTAGGCGTGTGTGGCGGTCAGGACCGGGAGAAGTCGGAGACGCGCTCGGACACGGAACTGTTCTCGGACCGGACTATGGTCAGGGACCGTCGCTACTACGGACCTCATCCGATGTACCAACCAGAGAGGCCCGTCTATTACAGGTTGGCACGATCAAGAGAAACGGCCTCTTGAATAGGCCTGACAGTATCTAAGATTAACACCGTAGACAAAATATGATGTTATTAATTTCTCATTGAGAAGTAGTCGGACATCCAGCACATGCATTTGCCGGAAATATCATTTGGGCCTGTGTATCACTCCCTTTTGCATGTTTGTGTGTGACGGCCCTATACTAGTATTTCACGCATTCCCGTATGTTTCAGGGAGCCGGAGCCGACCCCTGCGTACGTACAGGAACAGGTAGTTGTGGACGACTACCCCTATTACAAGGGTTCCACCGCGTGGGGCCCTAACCCCTGGTACGATAATCGGTACGGCCACCCGGACGACAGATCCGTGCTGTAGGCTGTACCATGCACGGCGGTCGCCTTAATCCAGTACTCGACGAGGATATTTTCGTTATAAACCGTTTAGTAAACTTTATCTTATGGGACATTTATTTAAAAAATAATAAAAAAGATTGTATCAAATTTGGCTTTTAATAAATAACACTGTATGGTATTTTTTATAAATAAAACGTTGAACAGAAATATTTTTGCCATTTTTCACGCCAATCAAGTCGTTTGAATAAATGTTTTCATTTATTTTGACTTACTACCGTCGCTTAAGATGCGAAAATACAAGAATACTCAAACTTTGCTTTTTAAATGGCGACAATATTTTTGGACGTTTTCCGTCAATATGACGTCATAATTGAAATGACGTCGTATCCTTGACGTGGCTTCCAGCAATCCCGAACTGTTGTATCCGATGTACTTGAATGTACACGCGTGTTATTGAAAAAAGCACCAAGAAATCAGACTACAGTATAGCTATTGTGGCAGTGGATATTCTCAATTGTCTGAGATAATTTCCAATTAAATCTCAGTTAAGTTAAACAGAAGGCGAATTTATTCGTTCAAACTAAAATAAAGCTGATATAGGAAAGTCATCTTAAGGGTGCAGCGATATAGACCGACAGTCATCGTATACTTTTACATATTTATTTTTTTTAAATAAGAAGGAATTATTGAAACTGAAGTTTTTGGATATAGGTATAAACCTACGTGAAGGTCTAATTAAAAAACATGCCTTGGGATCGGCTGAAGAAGATCGTAACGCTGTCTGAGGACACGCAGGAAGTGATTATCTCTCCGACAGTCATCTCGGAGAAAACAGAAATAGCCGACTCGGTGTGCATTTCCGCCGACAAGCAGCGGCATATTCTCCGTAAGTGTAATTAGGATGGCATATTACTGCCGTAAGATAACCTGTTGACGTTCGCGAATTTGTTTATGTTAACCACTTATTTTTGCGATAATTATCTAGCTATCTAGTTTACATTCGCCAAACGTTTATATATGGTAAGAAAAAAATCATCAAACTTAAAACAGGAAGTGCCACATGTTACCTTTTTAGCTGTTCAACACTAACAGCCTAACAGGTTAACTAGTTATGGTTTGCGAATTCCACTTAATAAGAGTAATAATATAGTATCGGGTTAACTAGATAACATTGTATTACTTCGTCTGCAGATGTGTTGGGATCCCTAATAATAGAAGAACTTTGGGTACATTTACATTTTACTGACCGTTCTAAGGCAGAACCTAACAATTCCTGATAAACACCCCTAGTTTTATATAGTACATGTACATGTATATAAATTATGCAATGTGTTGGTTGTGGAGTTTTGTGTTGTTCATGATGATGATGATGATGATGATGATGATGATGATGATGATGATGATGATTAAAGTCTGAGTTTCCAATACGCCATTAGTTTTTAAGAGGCGCTGTGGAACTTACTGCACGAATATATGAGATGTTGCCGGTAAATAATGAATGGTTTCTAAGAACAATCGATCATTTTTATGAGTCTTGAAACTGGTTCCTGTAATCAAGTACCTAAACAGTGCATATGGGCAAGGTATTCGATTTGTTACAAAAACAATTGACGACCAGTCAAGTACTGAAGTACTTCTTTACCATTACTCCGCGAAACGTGCATTTCATTAAATACATGCTTTTTAAGCTTGCTTTGAAATCAGACCCAAAACAATAATCGATTAAAATATCACGGCATTTTACTTTCAATATTTCGTTTTATTATACATGTATTCCAATCATAAATCCACTCACAGTAAATACCACAAAATACGGTAGTCCGTTTTCGGCTATGGTTTTAGAATCTACTCTGCTGACGTCACGTCGTAACAAATATCGTCGCGCATTAAAATGACATTTATTATGAATGCACGTGTTTTTTTGTGATTTAACGAGTTAATTATATAATGATAGGGTTATTAGTACTGCGTTGTGGTCCGTAATGTCTGCAAAAAATACTTGAATCGATGTAAATAATGGACCTTTATCATTTGACTTATAAAATCTGGTTAAGGTTTCGCATGTTACATTAAGACAATATCTCAGCAAATACATCGGGTATTGCACTGATACTTTATACAGGACCTTCCACACATCCAACCTTCTTGATTAATGAAGTTAGATAACAATGTCATGCATTTGATGCAAAAAGTGCCCTTTGCTTATTCGACATAAAACTTCTACTTAAATAACCAAGTGAGATAACTCTATTGTGCAAATAATGGCCCTTTATAATTCGTTTTAGATACTCTCCTTAAGGTTTTGCATGTTACCACATTTATGCCAATATCTCACCAAACACATCAAGTTTTGCATTGTTCAAAACTTTATACACGAACTCCAAACCATCCAACCTTCTTAATTGTCCAAGTGAGATAAATCTATCTTGTATATTAGATTAACTTTCCCTCTTTATTCAACTTATCAAAAATTCTGGATTACGAGTTGCATGTAAGCACATATACGTCAATAACTCAGCAACTACTGGATGTTTTTCATTGAATCAAACATGATAACTATTTCATCTATATAATGCCATTTTGGCCCTTAATTATTTGCCTTTGATGTTCTAGTTAAGGTTTTGCATTTAATCTTATTTTGCACTGAACCACGCATGCTTCACTACAACTTTGCAATCCTTGTACTAAAAAAAGATTTGGAATAGTCGAGCGCGCTGTCTCTTCGACTTATAGCATTATTGCGTGTACTGTTGTTCTGTTCATGACCGTGAGTCCATGTTTCAGCACCATCATGCCGGACACCGATGGGTGCCTACGTACCTCCGCCGGACGGGAAACTGCTTACCTCTCTTGGTAATTACTGCATCTAAATATAAACAAAACTGTGTTAAAGCTATCATCGTTTATGTCATCGTAGTTAACTCTTATAATCGTTATTACTATGGAAGTTAATAAATGCATTTGTGTCTAACAGGATTTGAGGCAACTGTTTTAGCTGTACTTGTTTTATTTTATCTATGAGCACTTCTCCAAATATTTAACAGCTTTAACAATGTTCTAAACAATCGGCCCATTTTAAACCCACCTGCAATGTTCTGCGTTCTTGTTCACGTTTTTATTTTTTTAACGGTAATTTAAACACCTATTTAATTATATAAGTGCTATTTTATTGTCCATAGTCCAAACTGTAAGCAATGGTGTTTGTCAGACAGACAGACAGACGGAAAGACAGACAGACGGACGGACGGACAGGTGTATTGATGTAAACACGCTTTTAACAGTTTCTTGACTAAATAAAATAACAGAACATTGTATCCCATCCATTTGGACATTTCCATAGAACCAAACAACGTGGCGCCTATCTATATGAACTACAAGCCGTATATAGTTTATATATTCCACTACTTTATCCCGTCAGGTGACCCGCTACCCGGACCCGCAGACTACCTACCGAGGATTGACCTCACGAAGAAGGGGACGCCACACTACTCTATCGTCGGCAGACCGAAATTCATCGATGGTATTGTAACTATTTTTACCCTCGAAGCGCTTTCCACAATTCCAAATACTTAAAAGTGACACCCATAATCAAAATCAATACATACACAAGGTATAAGAAACATAAACTTTGAGTGATACACCTTTAACTAATTACTAAATATTGCATTTATGGAAAGATTGTAACCGTGTATTTAATAGCTGAAAACGCAAAAAAATATTAAAAGATTGGTAAGTGCTAACATATTTACTGTGATCTTATTTTGTCTCATATGGTAGGAATACCTTGTTTTCTGCAACATGTTATATCAAAATAACTGTATATAGAATTCACTTCATGTCATCTCACTGACTTAGAATACAACCCCATTGGCTGATACATTGTCAACGCAAACTCTGACTCAAGGAGTGTGTATCAAATGATTGGCAGAGGCGGACTTTTTAACACGCACTAAAGTTGATATTCTTAATGATTATGTCCATTACTTAATGGTTGCGTAAAATGAAAACGATTTTGAAACGAGCTGTGCCAAGGTTATACACACTCGGGTTTGTGTTGTGTGGTGAACCGGAGAATTCTTAGGAAACCAACTGTCCTGCTTGGTGACCACACACCAAACACACATGCGCCCGGGTCGTGAAATTCCAAACCACTGCTTCGTGCGGTGGTGGTGTTAGAAGTGTATACTCCGGGTCCCGGCGTGAGCACATTGAAGGGTCCCAGAGTGACTGTTCAACCACCGCACACCTGTCCTGGGCAGACTATCAGGCGGTTAACCAGTACTAGGTGCCTTCACCTCTGCAAGGAACTGACATTTTCTGTACATGCCAGGGGCAGTGGTACAGTGCGAATGGTTGTAGAAATGATTTCATAACCAATCACAACAGAAGAGACCTGGTCGACCCGGGAATCAAACCCGGTTTGTCAGATTCACAGTCGAACACCCTACCGATTGAGCTAACCGGGCGGACCTGCTACGCGCGTCATGTGTGTCTGCTCTTTTATAACACTTTAAACGTAACCGTCGGCCAAGTTCTCATGTACAACCGTTTTTTTTTGTAAACTGTTAACATAAAATGATTTGGATGTGTAATTATAAGCTTATTGATTCTCGCACGCTCCATTCCGAGGGTTTTAGAATTTTGTTCATTGTGCACAGACAGAATGTGGCTCTGGTTAGAGCTACCATGGTTCTTAACGTGCGAAAGTGTACAGCACTGTCACACGGGACTCCCATTTAATGTCCCTCCCGTGGCTGAGACGATTAGTATTTTAATAGTGCTGTGGGTAATCGAACCTGCGACCCCAGGTTTACAGTCAAGTGTGTTAGCACTGGACCGCAGATCTGCCCCGACAGACAATGATCAAATATCACCTTTTATAATTATGTACAGACAAGCGGCACCTGCCAGGTCCTTCCGTGTATAATACTGCTGGGGACGCCTTGTGGAAGGGCCGGAAGATCACGCTTAAAGGACGGGGCAAGTGCTACTTTGACGCGGAAGGTAAGACATGTATTGCTTTTTAGTTGAGGATAACCCTTGATAACACAAGAATGCATGTCACACTGTATATATGTTGCTGAGTTTGTTTGGCACAACATGACTGTTTTTCCAGACCGGCCAGGGGGTCGTTTCAATAAACATCTTAGTGATTTTTTATTAATTAAAATATCTTACTGTCATAGTTTCATATTGCTAAATATTTAAGTGAATCTAACTTCAGCCAGTATTTAAATGACAAAGTTTAGCAGATAAGAATATAAAGTGTGCGCCATTTGTGAAAATTATACGGATTCAAGATTATTGAGACGACTAAAATCCTTTATTACAACGGGCTACATGAAATTCATAGAAAATTAAACGTGTTTTAACATAAAGGTTTGTATTTTCAATCAAATAAATGCTTCAGATATCATGAAGTTGTCATATCATATGATCAGTGAGATATTTAATATGATCAGTGAGATATTTATATGATCAGTGAGATATTTAATATGATCAGTGAGATATTTATATGATCAATGAGATATTTAATATGATCAGTGAGATATTTAATATGATCAGTGAGATATTTATGTGATCAATGAGATATTTAATATGATCAGTGAGATATTTATATGATCAGTGAGATATTTAATATGATCAGTGAGATATTTAATATGAATTTAATATGATCAGTGAGATATTTAATATGATCAGTGAGATACTTTTAGTATTTAATATGATCAGTGAGATATTTATATGATCAGTGAGATATTTAATATGATCAGTGAGATATTTAATATGATCAGTGAGATATTTATATGATCAATGAGATATTTAATATGATCAGTGAGATATTTAACATAAGAGAAAATGAGAATACCGGACAGTAATGATAGATAACGGCGAATGAAAACATACACTTATTTGTTTTATTATTAAACTTTACACTGATTTCGTTTCATGGTAATCATGAAATATAGTTTTCCTTCAGATGAGTCTAGCCACGACTTGAATATTAATACTAGTAAAATGAAGCTACAACACATCGTCGAAAATGTATGATCGACCCAGATCATTCAGTCACTCCATTGTGAGGAGTGGAGTGAGGGGTATCCGACGGTGACTTCAGCTTTACCGGCATCCCTTTCTTCCATACCCACACCATGACTTATATTACAGCGGATAAATCAATCAGCATACTGGGCAAGTACAAGCTGGAGCACCGGGCCACGGGAAAGGAGGGGCCGCGCTTCCGGATGGGCGGACGGCCACCAAGCAACGTCTACACGGGGCCCGCGAACTCTCTCGTGCAGCCCGTCGACACGAAAGGTACTCCCCGGCTTTTGATGTTTGTCATTTTTTTACGGATTGGTTATTGTCCGAGGGTTGCTCATATTGCAAAGAATGTAACATCTTTTTCGGAGTGACCCGTATTTTGTTAAAGTTTTTGGACGTAGAAATAAATATTTCCGGTGAACATTTATATTTAACAAAACAAAGTAAGTAACGATGGTCTGCACGCACCTGTCAACAAAAATGTATAAGGAGCCATAAAGAATGTCAATAAGTCTCGTTCTCCATGTAACAATTACATCTACTGTTGAAACTCCAGGATTCAACACCCCGGGTCCTAACTACCGGCCGAACTCGAGTTACTGGGGCCGCGGACCCAAGATGTCGTTCGGTCACCGGAACACAGATGCGGATCATAGTGGACCAGGTGAGACTGCCCCCCCACCCAGAACCCCCTACCATTTTTTCTTGTCTGCGATATTCTGGGGGTGTATTTGTGCCCAGGCTTCTGTCTTGGACGGACGCCATGCGTGTTAAAGATATTCATGATACTCGGCACACACTATGCCATTAAAATTATGTGTTATTAACTTATTATTTTATGTTTCACGAACTCGAATTTGGTAACGGAATGTTGCCTTTTCATTTAGCCCATTGGATTGTCAAATAATCTTTGTTTCCATATAGGACGAGATCGTTTATTTATAGCTTGAATCAACAGTTAAAACTCAGTTTATAATTGTACAATGAAAGTCCGTGAAACAAAGCCCGGATCGCAATCGTAACTCAACACCATAACTAAGCAATGGGAACCATACTTTAGACAATGGAAAACTTTCAGGGCTTTTGTTTTTGACCAATATAATGGATATCTCATAGAATATTGAAATTAAAAGGATTGGAATGTTAACAAATTTTGTGATTTCATTGTATTCAAACTTGATTTTAAAAGAATTAAGTGGATTTTTTAAACAGTATATGCAAAACATTATGTGACGGACGCATTTTTAGCTTTTTTTCGAAAGTAAGATATTGCCTTTATTTTGTTTATAATCTGCATCGGAAGCATGGTTATGAAATTATCGTTATCACTACTGCAATAGTCGGACTCATTTGGTAGGTCCGAGTGACTATGACGTACAGACAGACGGCCGAGGTCCCGCCCACTCATTCGGGATAAAGCTTCCGGAACCCGTAACCTTGCAACAATGTAAGTACATGTACATCATATGCGCTCGCGTATCATTCATATAATTAATTTGAAAATTGTAACAAAAATAAATATGGGTTATGTTTGAGCTTAAATAATTTAAAAGAAGAATTGGACACAGTGACCAAATAGCGTTTCTACTTTAGAACGTCGTTTTAGTGGTCATCATTTTTTTTTATAAATTGTTCATCTATTGAGTGTTGATCATCTTACGCACGTGTTCAATTGGCGACGTATTCATCCTGAGTTGTAAATAGCCTGCCGGAATATAAGTATCTTCCATGGGTCGGAGTGGCATTGATCGAATTGAGATACATTTTCCTCCCACCTCAGATAAGTAGGTCCAATAATTTAACCATACTAGAAATTCTTATCTTGCCCACGGGCGAAGATAAAATGCCCGTACGGAACTCCTTTTTAATGGTCACCAGATTGTAATTACCTCCCTTGTTGAAGACTGTCGTCTGTAGCATCATGGAAACCTTGTCTTGTGGCAATATCTAGAACGCTTATTAATTATTTCTCGCTTCAAATGTCACCATAGAACAGTTTCACGCACCTTTCAAGAAATAATGTTTCACTCTCCATAGAACTATTTAAAGACCGGTTTGACTATTAACATAATCTTAATCACTGCGCGCATATCCATGACAACCACGAATTATCGCATATCTATACGCAATTATTTTCAATAAGCACGAAAGAGTTCCAGCCAAAATACAGTTTTACTTAATTTTGTTTAACTGAGGTGGGAGAAAAGGCTTCTACCATAGTCGCTCGTGTAAGATAGGTTCATCCCGACCCTCGCGCAGGGTGTTTTGCGGAAACTCGGTAAACCACGTTTCCGCAAAACACCCTACGCTCGGGTCGGAATGAACCTATCTTACACTCTCGGCCATGGAAGATACTTATAATCACCCAGAACGGTTCATGCAAGGTAGATGTTTTTTTTCTCCCGACCCGTGTCCAGGGAAACATATTTGAAATGTTTGCTGGAACTGTTTTGACATTTTTAAACCGACTTGCGTATTAATTATAATCTAAACATTCAGTCATTGACGTATGTGAACTGGTTTCATTTTCCTATCAAGAACAATTGAAGACATTAACAGAAAATTGATGATTTGACGTTAATTAAATTGAGAAAAATAATCCTTATTTGAAACCAAGGTCTAAACGCAGCCACCAAGGATAGAGGACAGCAGTTTGACCGTTTTAGAGCTTGTTTCTTAATCAATGCACACGTCAACGGTCACCAACAAATTAATGGAATAGTCGGCGACCACCAGCCACTTTTTTGGTGAAAAGGAAAAAAAAAAAATAGAATAATATAAAAAAATCATTATATTCTTTTTTCCCCCGATGCTTAGCAATATAACAAATTTATGATTCATAAGGCACACGGCTTTATGTAGCGGATTGGTGTAAATACCACGTCGTCCACGTTTAACAACAACAAAATAATACATTTGTGGTCGCCTAACATTTCAACAGTTGTAAACACTTATAAATATAATTTTAAACCAACTATTTCAGCGGTGAATAAGTTCAGTCCGGCGGCTAACACGTACGATATCGGGACAACGATAGGCAAGGCCCCTGCCATCTCTATTGCAGGAAGACCCGACAGGCCGAAGAAAGGTACTCTTTTAAACTAAACGTATATTTGGGTGTAAACTGAACGAGCTTCTCCTTAGAGGTAATCTGGGAAAAGCTCTCGAACTAAACGTATGTTGCCGTAATAATTTAATAAGTTTTACTCTCGAACTTAACGTATGGATTGGTCTTAATTAAACAAGGTACATTCTCGAAATCAGCGTAGTGTTGGTTATACATTTTGCATGATATTGTCATTAAATATGCGTCTGTTTGATTCTTGAGTTTGTATGATATTGTAAAGAAAAAAACCGTAGGGTAAAGTCTACATTTTATTCGGCATTATCACGAAACAAGAGAAGGGTTAAATCTAGTTTTGTTTGGCACTGTCACGAACAAAGGCGTCGATTTGAATCCACATTGCGTATGGCATTGTCACAATATAAGCGTAGATTCGAGTCCACATTTTATATGGCACTGCCACGAAAAAAACCACGTAGATTTGAGTCCACATCTTGTAACGCATTGTCATGAAATAAGCGTAGATTCGAGACCATATTTTGTATGGCATTGTCACGTAAATGGCGTAGATTTTAGTCCACATTTTGTATGGCAGTCACGAAATAAGCGTAGATTTGAATCCAAATATTGTTTGGAATGTCACGAAATAAGCTTAGGATTGAGTCTATATTTTGTATTGCATTGCCACAAAAAAGGGTAGATTCGTGTCCTCGTTTTGTATGACATTTTCATGAAATAAGCGCAGATTTGAGTCCATAGTTTGTATGGCAATGTCACGAAATAAGCGTAGATTTAAAACCAAATATTGTTTGGAATGTCACGAAATAAGCTTAGGATTGAGTCTATATTTTGTATGGCATTGCCACAAAAAAGTGTAGATTCGTGTCCTCGTTTTGTTTGACATTTTCATGAAATAAGCGTAGATTTGAGTCCATATTTTGTTTGGCATTATCACGAAATAAGCGAAGGATTGAGTCCACATTTTGTATAGCATTTGCAGTAGACAAGCTTAGGTTTGAGTCCACATTTTGTATAGCATTGGCAGCAGACAAGCTTAGGTTTGAGTCCACATTTTGTATAGCATTGGCAGCAGACAAGCGCAGGTTTGAGTCCACATTTTGTATAGCATTGGCAGCAGACAAGCTTAGGTTTGAGTCCACATTTTGTATAGCATTGGCAGCAGACAAGCGTAGGTTTGAGTCCACATTTTGTATAGCATTGGCAGCAGATAAGCTTAGGTTTGAGTCCACATTTTGTATAGCATTGGCAGGAGACAAGCGTAGGTTTGAGTCCACATTTTGTATAGCATTGGCAGGAGACAAGCGTAGGTTTG
The DNA here is from genome assembly GCF_026914265.1 of Mya arenaria. Taxonomy (NCBI): domain Eukaryota; kingdom Metazoa; phylum Mollusca; class Bivalvia; order Myida; family Myidae; genus Mya; species Mya arenaria. Next base: position 2,829,893 of record NC_069135.1, on the reverse strand, counting down.
AGTCCACATTTTGTATAGCATTGGCAGGAGACAAGCGTAGGTTTGAGTCCACATTTTGTATAGCATTGGCAGGAGACAAGCGTAGGTTTGAGTCATCGTTTTGTATAGCATTGGCAGCAGACAAGCGTAGGTTTGAGTCCACATTTTGTATAGCATTGGCAGCAGACAAGCGTAGGTTTGAGTCCACATTTTGTATAGCATTGGCAGCAGACAAGCGTAGGTTTGAGTCCACATTTTGTATAGCATTAGCAGCAGATAAGCTTAGGTTTGAGTCTACATTTTGTATAGCATTGGCAGGAGACAAGCGTAGGTTTGAGTCCACATTTTGTATAGCATTGGCAGTAGACAAGCGTAGATTCGAGTCCACATTTTATATGGCACTGCCACGAAATAAGCGTAGATTTGAATCCAAATATTGTTTGGAATGTCACGAAATAAGCTTAGGATTGAGTCTATATTTTGTATGGCATTGCCACAACAAAGCGTAGATTCGTGTCCTCGTTTTGTATGACATTTTCATGAAATAAGCGTAGATTTGAGTCCATAGTTTGTATGGCAATGTCACGAAGTAAGCGTAGATTTAAAACCAAATATTGTTTGGAATGTCACGAAATAAGCTTAGGATTGAGTCCACATTTTGTATAGCATTGGCAGCAGACAAGCGTAGGTTTGAGTCCACATTTTGTATAGCATTGGCAGCAGACAAGCGTAGGTTTGAGTCCACATTTTGTATAGCATTGGCAGCAGACAAGCGTAGGTTTGAGTCCACATTTTGTATAGCATTGGCAGGAGACAAGCGTAGGTTTGAGTCCACATTTTGTATGGCATTGGCAGCAGACAAGCGTAGGTTTGAGTCCACATTTTGTATAGCATTGGCAGCAGACAAGCGTAGGTTTGAGTCCACATTTTGTATAGCATTGGCAGCAGACAAGCGTAGGTTTGAGTCCACATTTTGTATAGCATTGGCAGCAGACAAGCGTAGGTTTGAGTCCACATTTTGTATAGCATTGGCAGCAGACAAGCTTATGTTTGAGTCTACATTTTGTATAGCATTGGCAGGAGACAAGCTTAGGTTTGAGTCCACATTTTGTATAGCATTGGCAGCAGACAAGCGTAGGTTTGAGTCCACATTTTGTATAGCATTGGCAGCAGACAAGCGTAGGTTTGAGTCCACATTTTGTATAGCATTGGCAGCAGACAAGCGTAGGTTTGAGTCCACATTTTGTATAGCATTGGCAGCAGACAAGCGTAGGTTTGAGTCCACATTTTGTATAGCATTGGCAGGAGACAAGCGTAGGTTTGAGTCCACATTTTGTATAGCATTGGCAGCAGACAACCTTAGGTTTGAGTCCACATTTTGTATAGCATTGGCAGCAGACAAGCGCAGGTTTGAGTCCACATTTTGTATAGCATTGGCAGCAGACAAGCGCAGGTTTGAGTCCACATTTTGTATAGCATTGGCAGCAGACAAGCGTAGGTTTGAGTCCACATTTTGTATAGCATTGGCAGGAGACAAGCGTAGGTTTGAGTCCACATTTTGTATAGCATTGGCAGGAGACAAGCGTAGGTTTGAGTCCACATTTTGTATAGCATTGGCAGCAGACAAGCGTAGGTTTGAGTCCACATTTTGTATAGCATTGGCAGCAGACAAGCGTAGGTTTGAGTCCACATTTTGTATAGCATTGGCAGCAGACAAGCGTAGGTTTGAGTCCACATTTTGTATAGCATTGGCAGCAGACAAGCGTAGGTTTGAGTCCACATTTTGTATAGCATTGGCAGCAGACAAGCTTAGGTTTGAGTCTACATTTTGTATAGCATTGGCAGCAGACAAGCTTAGGTTTGAGTCCACATTTTGTATAGCATTGGCAGCAGACAAGCGTAGGTTTGAGTCATCATTTTGTATAGCATTGGCAGGAGACAAGCGTAGGTTTGAGTCATCATTTTGTATAGCATTGGCAGTAGACAAGCGTAGGTTTGAGTCCACATTTTGTATAGCATTGACAGGAGACAAGCGTAGGTTTGAGTCCACATTTTGTATAGCATTGGCTGGAGACAAGCGTAGGTTTGAGTCCACATTTTGTATAGCATTGACAGGAGACAAGCGTAGGTTTGAGTCCACATTTTGTATAGCATTGGCAGCAGACAAGCGTAGGTTTGAGTCCACATTTTGTATAGCATTGGCAGCAGACAAGCGTAGGTTTGAGTCTACATTTTGTATAGCATTGGCAGGAGACAAGCGTAGGTTTGAGTCCACATTTTGTATAGCATTGGCAGGAGACAAGCGTAGGTTTGAGTCCACATTCTATTTGGCACTGTCACGAAACAAGTGTAGCTTCGAGTATATTTTAGTATTGCATTTTTATTAAATAAGCGTAGGTTTAGGTCTACATTTGGTTTGGTTGTAGTGGGAGGCGAACCTATGCAAGTACAGTCAATAAATACTGAAAACAAATACTAGTATTTACAAATTAGCATTCTTGAAATAAACGTCTACACATTGTTTCTTTCGCAGAAAAATATGCCCTAGAATGCCTATACCGTTCACCTACAAACGTTCGCGATAAAAATAAACGACGTTTATTTAAATTCGAGAGTTATTTTGTATGGCACTGTCAAAGATATTTTCTTTTCTTAGCAGTTCATTCCGTAGGAAGAATGGATTTCCCCTAGATTACTGTGAAGAAAACAGAGATGAACTAAATAACATGCAAAAAAAATCTTTAGTTATTGTAAACTACAACTAGAAATCCCATTGGCCATTGTAAAGATTGTAAAATGAAACTAGAAATTTTAATGGCCATTGTAAAGAAAGTCGAATCAAATAAAGGAGTATCGAATAATATCGTTTTTTTTAAAGCTCAAGATACCTATTTTCGCGAACGATTTTCCAAGAAAAATAAGACGGATGATATTTTAAGGCTAAACACAACGAGTAGAATGCTAAAATGATACAATGTCGGAATGGTCTGACTGGCCGATAATCATAGGTGAATGTCACCCTACGCCATATTGAACATATTTTTGTCAACGCGTATCTACTTGAAACGATTTCGGTATCCGAACAAGCGTGCAAATTTATTTCGTTTTTTTTTTCTAAAACTGTATTGCATTCCGTTAATGGTCAACAATCACACCAGGAACACCCCCTAGTGTGCTCAAACTTTCCAAACAACCTTCGAACACTAGTCAACCGCTGTTTAACCATGACCGAGTTTCATTTTTTGAAAATATTTCTTAAAGGAAATAAACCGTTGGTGCACTTTTTTGCAAAATATAGTTTTTAACGAATTGCATCTTCTATAAAGATTCTTTTTTTCTTCTTAGCAATTCCTTTAATCATTTAATACTATTATCGTTACATTTTGTGCATTTTCTTTAATTCAAGTATTTTTAATGAAAGAAACGTTTGACCTAATCGAACTTTTTATTGAATGGACTAATTTAAATGCCTTAACCAAAGCTAGATATATCGATTTCAATTCAAAAGAACATTCAAAACTCATTAATGTTGATTATTACAATGTTTTGTTTTCAATTTTGTTCACTGAGTAATACGATATATTTGCCTTAAAGCACAGCTATTCTTTTTCCTCAAAAAATATTAGAATTTTACTCTATTACTCTGTTATTGTGTTAGGGTTGCTACGACAAATGTTTAGTAAATTTACCCTACTTCCTAACATCATACGTAAATATAGCCGGTGTGTGTTTGCATTTATATGCACTTTGCCCCAGGTATAAATCTCGTCATATAAATGCTACATGTATGCATACCTTTATTTCCCTTTCTTATCTATGTGTAGTCCATTACAAGCAGCTGATATAAATGTACGTATTCCAGGGATACACGTGCCATCTACACGTGTACATTTACATTTTACTCTGTTTACCTCTTGTCTATTCCTGTTTCTACCTATGTGTAGTCGTTTACAAGCAGCTGATATAAATATACGTATTCTTGGAAAACTCCTGCCATCTATACGTGTGTCTTTACATTTTACTCTGTTTAGTGTTTACCTGTTGTTTATTCCTGTTTCTATCTATGTCCGTACACTTTCTGTCTGTATCCATCTCTCTATACGTGCTCACAGTGCGCCAGGCCCCCTGTCCCTCCTCATACAACCCGCAAGTACGGAACGACGCCGATCGCTACCGTGGAACAACCCTCGCATACAAGTGGTTTGAACCGGACGGTAAGACTAAGGTCTATGTTGTTAGTATGGGCTCCAGCAAACTCAGCGGCTTTCAGGAGTTTGCGTGTGCATGGTTAGTCTTGCGTGTAGCATTTCGAGACATTTAGGGGCCATGCTTGATGCATCAGTTTTTATTCATTTCTATGAAGCTCGCTGAATAGCACAGGACTCAATGTAGTTCGCTTGCTAAACCCGCATTGTACCTCGTTTGACAACAACAATGGTACTTAGATAGTCTCGAAATGTGAGAGTAGCAAGACCAGCCATCTAAGTTAATGTTTTATTGCATGCAACAAGTAAATATCGTGCATCTGTTGTAGAATGAAGGAATCGCCGCGGCGCTTCCACGCGCGCTCGGAGTATAGTCTGCCGACGTATCGCTCCCCGATAAGCGATGCCGGGAGTGTTTCCCTACCCAGCATCAGGTCCACTACGCGCCAGTCGATGCGAAGTTACCGGAGCAACATGGGCTCGCGGATGCTACTTCCGTCTGATTTCGATACTCCGGGACCAGACGCATACAATATTAAATCCACTATTGGGCAAAGCCCTGGGGCTTTGTTTAAGGGTGATAGAAGCAGATCGTTTGAGCAGGCTAAAAGTTCCAATGCAGTATTTCTGTTACCACGTTTGGCGAACGCTACACCAGCCCCAGGTGCGTATAACATTGAGAGTGGAATAGGTAAGGGATTGAAATCAACGTTCGGGACAGCTAGGCGGGACGCTCGGTTTGCTGGCGATCGCAACAACAACGCCGTATTCCTTATCTCTAGATATGACGACCCCAGCCCGCCATCCACAAGATATAACTTGAAATCTTCCATCGGCTCGCACAGTAGTTTTCTTAATCGGGATAACACCTTAGCACCCGGCTCATCGTTCAGCCGTGCTAAACGGGATGCTAGATTCGCTGGGGACAGAAATGCTCGATTTCTGTTGCCAAGAATTGTGCCCAAGAATCCTCCACCGGACATGTATAAAACTGAGGATGTTTCATCGTTTGGAAAAAGAGTAAGAGGTGGAGTTACGTTTGGGCGTGAACGACGTAACGCGCGTTTCCCTGGCGACACGAAAGCCAAGTTTTTGCTCATGGAACGGACGGATAAGTTTAGACGCCCTCATTCCTACACGGGTGCAAACTTGTGATATGTAATTCTAACCTTTATTGGTTGGATAATTTAGTAAGTTAAATTTGTCGGACTGATGTAATTAATGTGTGAGTATTATTTTTAAAAGTACGAGTATAAATACCATGCTAGCAGCATCGAACTGCAAACAGCAGTCTGGAATGCATTGGCAAAGAAGAAAGAGGTGTTAACGTGTTAATGCACAGTTCTTACTGTTGAAAGTAAAAGCACGTGTCAACTTTATTGTACTTTATAATAATTTGTTATAAGAGAAACACTTTACACATTGTTGATAATATTTACATTATACTGTACCGTTTTCCTTCCACGCCCTTTTGTAATATTTGTTGTATACATGCCTCAACAGTTTTACAGGTATCCTATTACACATATTAATATGTGTATGTACATATTGTTTTGTGATGCCGCAATGTATTATTATCATTTAGTGTTTGATTTTTGTTTTGTTTTTGTCATCACTTTGAAAGAACTAATTAATATTTCATCACAATAGTTTTTACATAACATTGTTTATTTATGTGTGACGTCACTTTCAGTTTCATTACAAATGTTTTCTTATAAGAAAGTTACCTTAAGACTTGATTTCAGGTATAAACTGATCATATAACATCTAAATATGTTTCCATAAGTCCTCTTTATTTACTTCTGTTGATTAATTAAAAAAGCTACTTAGACATTCTTACTAACTTGCAAAGTAAGCTCATAGTATTTGGTGAGATTAAAAATTAAGATATTCTCAAAGTTTTAAGGAACTGGAAGATATCTAGACTTCACTTTATGATAGTTTGATGTTGATGGTTGCTTTAACAATAAAATGTGAAGACGAAACAGGCGGTATAAAATGGGGTTGTATGTGCATATAATGCTGCTAAAGATTGTAAGTGAATGAATATATAGTACTGGTAAATGTAAAATAAAAATAATCTCAACCGCTCTTTCTGAGAATGAAGCTTTTATTTACCGAAGTGAGTAATAGAAATGGATGAAGTTTAAACGTAGATCTATACGGAGCAACAGTTTTTGGTATTTTTCTTAAAACTCTAATTGTTGTGAAATCATCTGTTAAACATATTCGTTTAATGTTAATATTTAAAGTCATCCTTTTTGACATCAGCAAACCCGCTTGCCGCGTACAACAATGTGGGAAAATAGCTGATCGACATGATATGTTTATTTTAGTATACATGTATATACTTGTACATGTATAAGGAATCTTGTATCTTGTACGACGAGGACGCTCTAGACACGAGCGAACAGCGACTGTTCTAAGAGTAAGTCTATTGCACAAACCAGCACGTGCATCAAATCCCCGTTTATTCCCTTTTATTTATACTTACACGGTAAAACAACTGAATTTAGACATTCGAAATTGTTTTTGATTCATTAAAATTACATCGATTGCTTGTACATTCGAGTTACGAGTGTTAAATATGGTTAACAATAATACATACTACGGATTTGTTTATATTTGCAGATGAAATGTGAATCAACTATGACTTACATACTCACCATACCATTTACTTCAGTTAAAATCCACCCAAGCAACCCCGGTCCCGCAGACTATCACGTGCAGCATGTGAACTTAAGAAAGAACCCGCACTTCACGTGCAGACGTCGCGTAAAAACCTCGTACCCGGACTCCGTCACTTACGACAGAAGTACGTTGGTCAATAAAAACAGAACAAAAGATTTATACGATAAATTGTTTAGAAATTATGGAAACAGATCACAAACTGCTTCATATATCTCATTCCCATACTAAGAGTTAGTTCAAACAGCAAGTCTAAAAATAGATTACCATGATAGGTTCTTATAATATCCAAACATCAATGTCCTTACAGAGCTTTATGCACATTAATTTCAAGTCCTTTGCTATATTCTCGCATCTTCTTGCATCTATTTTACCGCATGTGTTTATCATTAGCAACTATACATCCTGTTAATGTTTAATTACCATGGTTTCAGAACCTGATGACGGACCGGGTCCGGGCGCGTACGACCCAAACAGAAGCTTTGGCAACAACGAGAAGCCCGCATTCTCCTTCCGCCAGAGACTCGAGCCGCCCGTAGATAGTAAGTACAGGTGCATTTTCACAATTATTTTTTGCATGTTTTGATAGGATGCACATCATTCTCTCTTTTTCTCTTTTTGAACAATAATACTTCTCGTACAAAACCCAATAAAAGAGGAATCGTGAACTGGATCAAACATGGTCAATATCAAACATCTTACGGTGATAGTTTAAACATTAATTAACACGTTTGCCAGCATTTCACATAACACTGTTCTATTCCATAGAGGAACGTTTTCCGGGACCAAATGCCTACGCCGCAGAGGGGCAGGAGAAAACCGGAAGTAAGCGGGCGCCCTCCTTCAGTATGGGAAAGCGCCTGACGGCCCCGAACAGTAAGTGACATGGTCTATTTTTTATGAGAGATACGATGTTATTGTCCGCAGTCTGTATAATTTCTAACTCGGAAATGGCTGAAATTTCTAACATGTTTCCCCGCGGAGTGAACGTTCACCTTTCCCGAAGTAGTGAACGGTCCCGCATCCCCGCATTTGTAACATTTTCAACGCGGAGTGAACGGTGCCTCATACCCACATATGTAATATTTTCCCCGCCGTGTAAATAACCGGGTGCAGTCAAATACAGCGTAGTCCATTTCAACCATCAGGCAAAGAAAAACAACAAAAACGATATAGTATGCGTTAAAAACACTATCAACACTCTACCCACTTCTCGTTCCTCGATAGGTATGAAGGACACCCCGGGTCCTGGCCAGTACAGCCCCGTCAACCTCAACCACAAGACCGGGCGCGGCAAGTACTCCATGACCTCCAGGCCTAAAGGAAAGGACAGTAAGTGCATAGTTCGTTTAAGTTTAATTTAAACTACTATAATGTACACGAATAGTTAAATAATGAGAAAAGTTATAGTAATATAAGCCTTGTCTAGCTCGTCAGTTTAAGGTTGGGCGAGAAAGGCATCACAGGCGGCTCCAGGAGTTGACGTCAGAGGGGGCGTAACTTATGGGCCTTTTTACGTGTGGCCCTCCCTCAGAATATAATAATAATAATAATAATAATAATAATAATAATAACAACTTTATTTAACGAAGGTTACATACTAAGTGTACAATCATTACAGACATACTACTTATTTCCAGCATGGCCTTCACACAAAAAGTATTGCAAAAACACATGTACTAAGTTACATATTAAGCAACATACAAAACATACAATCACACTATCACTATCATACATTTCTTCGACAAACATAACTCAGTTTAATATGATGATTATAAATTACAATAATTTCATACTGTAAATAATGTAGATATATTCAGTAAAACCACATTCAATCAATATATTTACATATTTGGTAGTATCCATTACAAGTTGTTGCAAGAATGTCATATACGTACATTAACACAATTCATGTAAACAATGAACTATTTATTATAATGTGAATTAAATAAAGTGTCAAGATTTTTTGTTCATGTGATAAAATTATTCTGCCAATAAGTAGCCTTTTAATGCATGTTTAAAGTCTGGTAGCTTATCTTGACATTTAATGTATGTAGGAAGATAATTCCATTTTCATTGCTTTATAGGCAAATGTATTTTTGATATAGTTTGTTCTAGGTTTTACAACAAAAAGATCCTTGTTTTCTGAAGAACGCAAGTTATAGTGCTCATTTTTGGCAAATGTTAACAATTCTGTGAAGTACGAAGGAGTCAAACATTTCATGCTTTTGAAAACAAGTAATGAAAGATGATAATAGCACCTGTCTTCAAAAGATAGCAACCCTGACTGTTTGAATATGTTCCCACAGTGGCTAGTTCCCGACTTCATTATAAGCTTAATCGCTCTTTTCTGAATATTAGTGATTTTTGTGGTATCTGAGGAATGTGTAAGTCCCCAGACACTACAACAGTACTCCATGTTTGACATGATATATGCATTATAATACAATGATCTCATCTCGTCTGTTAAATAATATGCTTTTCTTCTTAGAAGTGCCAATTTTGAATTAAGCTTATTCACTACAGTCTTAACATGTGTATGCCATGACAATGTCTGATTAACATGCACCCCGAGGACCTTTTGACATTTCACGTTTTCTACTGACAATCCATCTATTGATAGTTCAAGTTGCAATGCATGTTTTGCATTATAATTAGTACATAGAATCATACATTTGGTTTTTGATGGATGGATTGACATATTATTTGTCTTACACCAACAGTTCACACTATTAAGACTTTTTTGTAGATCTGATTGAATGCTCAATATACTTGGACCTATTTTGCATAACGTGGAATCATCTGCATATAAGTCAATACATGAATTGGAAGAAATTAAAGGCATATCATTGATGTATATTAGAAAAAGTAAGGGACCGAGTATTGATCCTTGAGGGACACCTTCATTTCATTTTCTCTGAATTTATGTTGTTCCCTTTCACAAATTGCATCCTGTTAGTCAGATAGGACCTAAATAACTTCATAGACCTTTCTGTGAAGTGATAAAGTTTAAGTTTGTGTAAGAGTATTTCATGGTCAACTAAGTCAAATGCTTTTCGGAGGTCGAGATAAATGGCCCCTACATAATCACCACTGTCTATACCCTTCAACCAAGTATCTATAAGATGGGTTAATGCAGTCTGACAAGAGTGATTTGGACGGAAAACCGACTGATTTTTGTGTATAATGTCCGTTCTCTTAAAAAACATTTGCAACTGAGACGCAATATGTCGTTCAAATATCTTTGATAAAGTATTGAGAATGGATATAGGGCGATAGTTTCCCGGTTCGTACTTATTTCCTGATTTGTGTATCGGGACAACAGAAGCTTCTTTCAATTTGTCAGGAAATATACCGCTTTCTATACTGTTATTGATGATGGAAGCTATTGTAGATGTTATGTAATCGCCACAATAGCGTAAAATGTTTGGTCCTATTCCATCAGGACCAGTGGACTTTGAAATGTCAAGTTTGTCAATGATGTGCTTTACATCAAGGGCTGTAATATTTTCCACATTAAATTGATGATGTCGCAATTTTTCATCCAGATATTTCTGCAGAGTAGAAAAATGTTCCTTAGCAAATGGTTTTCTCTTAATTATATTAGATATATTGGTGAAGTGAGAATTTAAGGCTTCCAATATTTCCACTGTATCCTCAATATCTTTTTCATTTATTATAAGTTTATTTGGAATACTAAATTGGTGTGCTTTGTTGTTATTTGTGATATCATTCAGGTTTTGCCAAAGAAACTTTGAAAAATTATTATTTTTGATAGCATCGTTATAGAAGGATTTCTTGCTTTTGCGTATCATAAAGATGAAATTTTGTTTCGTGTTTTTTTTTGTAATTTTCAAAATCTTTGTGCAAAAAATAATAATCCCTCAAAAAATTGTTTGTTTTATTTGATCCGAGAACCAAAACGGTTGACTCTCATGTTTAATTCTCGTTTAGAAAGAGCAGTATGAATTGTATCATATAAAATGTCCAAAGCAAAGTTTGGATCTGCTATTGAATCGATAAGGATCAGATTCGAGTTAACTAAATCTGCTTTAAAAAGATCTTCATCGAAGATAAAAAGATAAAAAGTAAATTTGAACGATTTCAAGGAGGCCGTGCCTGGATCCGCTGGTGTTCGTGGAAGCAGGATACCAGCAGAAAACCCACTTGTCTGTCTTAGTAAAAAACGACAAGGCTATGTGGCCTCAGTCATGTTTGAGTTATAACAATTTGCAAAGATTGCTAGTAAGTTCCCATTCCGAAGACTTGAAATAGTACTAATTAGGCTTCTTCGTTCTTGTTTCAGCATATGTAAATCCCGTTGCGCCGAACAAGTACGTACTTGCGGAGCTGATGTCCAATCAAAAGAAAGGCGTGGTGTTTAAGAGTCGGGCTAGCCCGTACGTGTATTCCGGCTTCCGGACAAACAGGGTAGAGGAGCCGCGCTCATTACACGTGCTGGTAAAATAATATCAACTTCCGGAGAATGGATTGAGCATAAAAACGTCCTTATCGCCTTAATTATAAATTAAAACTGAAAAAAACTGAATGACGTTAATGATGATGTTTGAATTAAAAGTTAATTATGTATGTGTAGTTGTATTTCCTTGCTAATACATTGTGCGCGTAAAAACGACCCAATAAACTGATCTAATCAGCCTGCACTTTTTTAAATATAAATTCGTCCATAGCACTTGCGTCACAAAATAAATTGTTTTAAATAACTTGATAAGCTTTATTTCATTATTTCGTCTACAATTTCTAGCGGTGTTGGGATTCCTTGCGAATATAATAATTGACATGGAGATCAGAGGTTTTGAGCACGGACCCGCCGATCAGGGCCTCTCAGATCATTTGGTTACTAGAGAATCACAAGCCTGAGCCAGAAAGGGTCATAACTAGTGATGAGTACAATCGATAAATCGTCGCTGACAATGCTATGTCGGCGACAATCGATAGTGGGTGTCCAAAATCGATGTCGCTAATGTTACATCCGGTAACTACGTATTTTTGTGTTTTGTGGTAAAAGTCGAATAAATGTCATTTTTTTCTTTCCGGTATTACAAAATTCTCAAGTTCAATTTAACAAGAAAGGCCACTCTCTTACACAAATGCGGTGAATGTAAACACTTTTGCTTAAAAACTTACAAACTCTCCCAAAGCTACAAATTGTTTTTAATTGTTCATATATTTCATAAAACCTTCTTCAATAACCTGTCTCTATGGTGTAGTGGGTTTGGTCTTACCTAAAAATACCGGTGATCCCGGCTCGATGCATTCTGTTTTTTGAAACCTTTTGGTATCGTTTGTAATTAACTAATTTGCTCTTTTTTTTAAGGTTTTATGAAATTAAGTTATTCTAATGAACTGTTCAATATAACAGGTTATTGAATGTTAAGCTGGATCACAAATATTTAATATGCTTTTACATAGATGAAATGCTGAAATAACTTACATGATGCAGTGTGAATCACTTTGCAATTGATGTACAATTATTAAGTAATTAAAGGCAGAAAAAGGTTATGGAAATTTACTTTTTGTTGCAAAATGCCTGAAAATAGCATTACACGTACTGATTCCAGGTTTAACCATTTAAATGATCATGATGATACTATGTATAAAGAATGTTTTTCTTACTGGTATTATAAACTTTCGATTATTGTCCGATAGTAAATCGAAATGCTTGGTCCGATTCGGTTCAATTATCGATAGCAAATGGAGTCCGATTTTCAAACACTAGTCATAACTCTGTGAAATTTGTTCATAGCACAGTCTGATGACGGCATGCACCACTAGGCTTGATAGGAATCACTCCTTTGAAATTTCCGTCCTGGAGTTTTTAGCGAATCCTTCCAACGCCATGCCATACTAGGATTGATATTGATACATGTAATGTGAAGTTTCATTGAGATCCGGACAGGTGTTAGAAGATGAAGCGCGCGCAGATTCTATATACACTGTATTGTTATAAAGGACCATAATTCCGCAAAATACTCTGAGCAAATTGTTTGTGTGTGGGTGGAAGGGGGAGGGGGATCTGATTTTTTTTTATCAAACAAAGTTACCATTTAAGAAATGACCTGCAAAGTATTGTCAAAGTTTGAAGTCGTCATACTGTTTTTTACTCCGTCACCGGTTATGTAGTGCGTTGTGAAATCTCTCATATGTTCGAAGGCTGAATGTGCATTTCATCAGAGTGGGGAGTGAAAACACCCACAGGGAAAATTGTAAAGCTTTATTATAAGAAAGTTGGAAGCGTGGCGCCAGCACAAAGAAACCAGTCAAATATATTGATTACATATTTTTTTCATTTGCCTTGATTATGTTGACAAATAATATTTTGAAGTGATTAGACACAGAAACATTAAGATGTTGCATAATTAAAATTCAAAACAAATTAAACAAACATAATAATAAGAAATTAAAAATGGTTCATTAACAACTGTCTATAGTTTTGTCATTATTTAATTACAATTTCATTTCTTCTGAATTTATTTCAACAATTAGTAAAAATACCAGTAAGCAAGTGAAGAACACAAAAAGTAGTTAATGCCAACATAAGCAGACGATCAAAGCACGTATTAGTAAAATCTAGATAAATCCAGACACATGTTAAGTTTCCATGCCTTCTGACCCCTTATGAAGTTTGGTATCATTTGAAAGGGTTTTATGAGCAGAAAAAAAATGTAAAAAAGAACATAATATAACATAATTATAAACTTAATTGGCCTTCAAAAAATGCAAAAGGGGTCATTTCACATGCCTTGTTGAAATTAGGTGTAAATAAGGTGTAAAGTACAAACTTCAATAACTTTATTTAGAATGTAGTTTCGGTCATTTAAATAACATACTTGTATTAGTTATCAGTCAGCAATACCTTTTCCAAATGATATCAAAATTACATGGGGTCACCAGACATCAGTATTGAACATAATGGTTCATAGACTTAATGGAGAACTAGCTTATTTGTTGGTCAGATTCCTTAGTAAGGCTTTATTAAAGATGCACTTTTACTCCCAAATACGAATTACCACAATTACTACAATTGATTAAATATACCAAAAAGAATAATTAAATGTCAAGGATACAGAGTTTAATTTGAAAGAAAGGTGCAGAAAACACAGTTTTTCTACCCTATGCAACGATGGGAAATCACTGTAAATCTTTTACCAATCTTTTTTGGCATTTTCAGCTATGAAATACATGTTTACAATCTTGTTATCAAAAATTAATATTTGACATAAATGCAGTAATTAGTAAGGTTTATCACTCAAAATTTAGGTTTTTTATACATGTGTATGTTTTGATTTTGAATAAGAGTGTCACTTTCAAGTAAACTAATAAAACCAGACATACATGTACAGGAATGAACAAACCTTCATAAAAGTTATATTGTTACCGTACATACAGCATGTTTCCAATGTTCATACATAACTATTCATAGTCATTGAGTCAGTTGTAATATAAGAATTATGTAAAAAGAAGCAGAAAGGAAAACATCAACAGAATGCCCATATACTTATAATTTATAACTCTCCTGAATAAGGAAGGCTACATTATCTAAATAATGATTGAAGTCTGAGATGGTGAAACATCCTTTGACTGCTACTGCCAACAACGCTCCCCTGTATTAGATGGGTTAATGAAAGAGATTACATTTCAAAGCAGCTTAATAAAAAAGGTTCATCAAACAAAATTACACCCAATGAAATTTTACATTTCATTAGTATGGTACATATTTTCAAAATAAAGCGTAAAATGGTTTTGTTTAAATATATAAAACAATAAAATAACAGTGGATACAAAGGTTTGACCCCATGGCACAAAAAAAACAGACAAACAACTCTGCTTTATTTTTGTAAGCAAAACCAACAAGGTTATAAATGAACAGATTCTAAAGACACAGTCTTTATAGTCAATATTTAACTGCCTATATTTACAACAAAATGCAACTCATCAAGATTGACCTTTCTATAAATGCATACACATAAAGCGAAATGCTGTGTAAGTTTGTACAAGAATATCATAATGCCCATCTTTATTAAAGAATAATTATCATATTCTGTTTTTTTCATAAATGCATGCCATTTACGTTCAAACATACATAAGTCAAGTGTATAAATTAGTCATAGCTCAGATAAGCGAAAAAAACCTGTCACTTATACTTAACTAAACCAATAGCACTGTTCATTATGTACAATGTACTTATAAAATGGACTCGTACAACACAAAGTTTATCCTGAGGCTTTTATATTAAGGCATTCAGATGATCCCGTAAGCCGGTTGAACATTTTCTAGAAGATGCAGGTGCACTTTCATACACAACAGTCATTATTAGTACCAAAACCATTTTCAACTGATTTTACACTATAGTCCACGAAAGTTCAGTTCTACTTGGGTAAGAACAAACAAGAATCTTTTCTCACAATTTACATAAATATACAAACATTTTTTTCCAAGGAAAGTGAGTGATTCCTCGCCATGCATTACTTTGTAAATAAAACCATCTTTTGGAATTTTAAGTCAAATTAATTGACATTGTATTTCTACTTCAATTTTGGTTTCCATACAGATTAACATTGTTGCCTGCTAGAAGACAAAAATATTCTCAGAATATATCAATAAACACAAAGCATATTACTCAACAAAAGGCAATCATGAACATAATTATCATTTAAACACTATTGTATATGTAAATATCTACCAAGTAGGTGTAGGTTATCATTATTACAAAATAATGATAACATCCGATAACTTAAGTTATTTACATAAAACATATAACCCATACCAAATCCTTAACTTTTTGTTTATCATTTTGTAATTTTACATGAGTGTTTCCCAGTGGGCGTTTTTTTTTGCAGTCTACTCCCGCGATGATCCATACACACATAGCTTCATTATTCAAATCAAGATAGAAATACTGTGACCTAAGTTAAGCTTCAATTCTATACTTAATTCTACTTATATTTTTGGAGAAATTTCATGTGGAACAGCTTGAACTGCTCAAGGACGGCTCTCATCTCTTCCAGTGGCGGAAGTATGGTGATCCTGAAGTGGTAAGTTCCTGGTTTTTCCCCAAACCCACTTCCAGGAACCACACACAGGCCGGTCTCCTCCAGCAGCTGAAAGCAGTAGAAGAAGTCTGGAGACTGGTTCTTCTGTTTTGCTGCTTCAACAGCCTTTTCTGGCAGATGCAGTCTTGGGAACGCATACATGGCACCCATCACTTCGTTACAGGTTATTCCTTCTATGGAGTTGAATAGTTCTGTAACAAGAACAGCCTTTTTCTTAAGTAATGAAAGAACCTCTTGCTTTTCTTTCTTAAACTTTTCATATGATGGTTCGCCAGGCTGGGGTGGATTTACAATGGTATCTATGACAACCTGTCCTAGAATTGGCGGGCACAACTTTGCAGAGATAGATTTGAGTAGAATGGCCTTGACATCAGCTTGCAGGTTGACAATCTCTGCGTACCCGCCCCTGAAGCCACATTCCCCCATGTAGCCCTTTGACGCAGACATGAATGAGGCCAGTTCCATGTTACAGTAAGGTGCCCCCATTTCGGTCATGACCTTCTTGAAAGAGAAAAACTCTGACCCTGCTGCATAGACATTGTGTTGATATACTTCATCAGACAGAACCATCAGTTTTTCTTCATAAGCAAACTTAATGATGTCCTCAATATTTTTTCTAGACAGCACCTGGCCAGTTGGGTTTCCTGGGTTAATTACACAGATGGCCCTGGGTTTACATTTGCCCTTTGCTTCGTCAATGGCTCTCTTTAGTTCTGATACGTCCAAGCTCCACTTGTTCTCCTCATTTAGGTAGTAAGGAATGGGACAGGCATTGAACTCTGTGAGGGTTGCTGAATACAGAGGATACTGGGGTACAGGAATCATGATCCCCGCTCTGTTGTTGCCACTGTCCCCCGTCATGAGAAGGTTTAGGACGGTTTTGATGGCGTCGCTGGCTCCTGTGCTGAGAATTATGTCCTCTGGCCGTGAAGGATGACCATCTCGCTTTGTGATGTAATCCGCTATATCTTGCCGTATAACATCTATGCCAGGGGAAGCGCTGAAATACAAGTGAATGGACATCTTAAAGCAAATTGTTTAAACCATCCAAATTTTAATAAAATGTTTCTGAACCATCAGCCATAAAACAATTTTAAACACAGAATGTTAAACACAAAATACATTTTACAAAACATCTACTAAACCACATGTACTCAGCACTGTACTTTTTTTCCAATTGCATTATTTGCAAGATAATTATCATAAACAAAATGCATACACAAAAAAAATTGTATGCACTGCCAACTGTTTTTTTACAACAAAATGCAAAAAGAACTCGGAGTAACTCATCATTATTAATCAATCTTACCTGTATGAGCCGGTACTCTGCCCCTTACAGCCCTGAAGGATCCTGCGAGCCCGCTGCTTGGTGTCATCAGGAAATGAATCGGAGTTGAGGAGGTCTGGTAGGGTACATAAGGCCACAACTTGGCGTATAAACGTGATAGGAGTCTGACCAGTGGCGTGACAGTCACCAATGTTGGCCGGTAACTATGACCAAAACAAACATTTGTTTGAACAAGAGCAGACATAGGTTGCCATATCCCCACCAAATAAACAGTATCTCCTTCGCATCTTGACAGAGGGTTGGAACTGAACAAAATGCTGCAGACAGAGATATCTTTCCTGACATCTACCTTAATCCTTAATCAGTTCTATTGGTATATGAAGTTTGAAGTAAATACTCTGGGAGTAAATGCAAATTTTAAAAGCTTAGAAAAAATAAATACTCGAAGCCACCAGCATATCCAAGTGTTTTTTTTCGTTTTTAAACCTGGTTACTGGTGTTAAATAATGATTGCAATATGATAAGGTATTACTGATTCTGAATAAATACATGCATTCCTTAAACCATTTAAGACTTGACCCTAGAATACCTACAACTTTAGAGAAGGGTTTCTGTGCCCCAGCTGCAAGCTCCTTTAAGAGTTCGACTGACCGTGTTACAATCGGCCCTCGCACTGCATACTCCATCTCCACAGCACGTGGGTTTATTGTCTTCATCGTCAATACACGTTTTTCGTCACCCATCTTTTTATCTTATTTACCAACTCTGAATAAAGAAAATTAAATGATAAAAGAAAAAAAGAAAATGGTAGTTTTTTTCATTTGTGTAAAATAAAGCAAGTACGTTCTTCTCTGAGTATCCCATAATGTCTACCAATTTTAATAAGATATAATGTACAGAACATCTAACAAAACATTTACAAAATTAAGCTACATCTTAACCAAAAAATATGGTTCAATTGTAAAATTTGTTTTGAATAGAGAATATGATGATATATTTCTATCATCTGGCTCACTACATTTGCAAATATTGATCTCTTAACCTATTAGTATACATGAATGAAAACGATGAAATGCACCAGTCAATAACCATGGCCCCCCACAGGTATGGGAAGTAGCCGGGACTTTGACTTTCGGTCCAGCCAATACAAGGTAAAATCCCCACCCTTCAGAAACAAACTGCTGCTAAAATCCCCCCCCCAGGTACATCCTACATGTAGGAAAGGCCCATTTCCCGCTATGTCCAGGCGCGAAATCAAAACCACCACATGCACTTGGCACTGCGGGCCCTCCTAGAAGGTAAAAACACATTTCCCCTGCTATCCCCGGACCTTCGGGGGGGGGGGGGGGGGGGGGGGGGGGGGGGGGGGGCCGTGGTTACAATTGACTGGTTTTTAACATAATCAATATGTTGGCTTTCCCAAAGCTGCCATTACTATATAGATTTAACGGTTAAGAATAGCTTGCAATTTCATCCGAATCTGGGTCAGAGATTCACTCTGCTGCATTTACTAGGCTCAAAGCCAGGACCACCAGAGCACTAAAGAGTTTTAAAATAACTTAGCTAACACAGCAGCTGCTTCTAAACAGCCCACAGCTGTAGTCTAAAATAATAGACGTGTTATACGGGATTCTTCCAATCCCTAACGTCTAAACGGGAATGTGCAAAAAACGGGGGTGTTTTAAAAATATTGAAATTGTTTTAAGTGAAGTATTTTATGGTTGAAATTGATCATAAAGAGTTATATTCATATTTTACTATGTAAGTGAAATGTTATTTTGCACTAAACAAGCATTTAATGCATTAAAACAAGTTGTTTACCTTTCCAATAAAACGAAAGTTGACTTGACACAGACAACAATTATGTGAAGGGGAACAACTCGATACAATCGTAATAGCTCGGCCTCCTCCGTCAAAGCTTCGAGATAGACCTCGTTTTACAATCGTAACAACTCGGCCATGGCCGAAATGTTCCGAGCGATTTAAAACTGTGCCCTAAAG
The DNA here is from genome assembly GCF_026914265.1 of Mya arenaria. Lineage (NCBI taxonomy): Eukaryota > Metazoa > Mollusca > Bivalvia > Myida > Myidae > Mya > Mya arenaria. The sequence continues at coordinate 2,810,658 of NC_069135.1, read as the reverse complement.
CCTTGCAGGTGCCCTTCATGTATATATCGTTATGTTTTGACAGAATGAAATGAAAAAAAGCCGTCAAACTCATAATTATAAGTTGGGTATTTATTTTTTTGTGTACAGAACTAATATAAAATAACATTATCTGGTAATATTTCTTGTTTTTATGATATTTTATAGACGCTATATGCTTTAACCCGGAATCCTGATCGGAACAACTACCCACTTTTGATACTAAACAATTTGTACGTGAAGGATTTGCCATATCAAAAATCTAAAAAAATCCGTCAAAGTACAATTATTTGGACTTCCCACAGCTGCTGACCAATTTAATGTGCAACTCATACTTTATACTGGATAATTTTAGTGCACCACACCCCTATCATTCTACAGGCCATACTTCAAAATATACTAGTTTAAGAGCATTTAATCTCAAAACTAATACACATACACGTTGTATAACTCATCCGGCTGATTATGTAAATATAATCTTTTTTTGGTGTGTACGGTTATAACCTCTTGATTTTGTACCTGATATTTATTTAATTTATGTCCAGTACTTCACATACGCATGTAAGAGAGACTATAGATAAGAGATCAGTATTTAGATGACTGTCACCTTCAAAATAAGTAATACAAATGAGCTGTAAAATACTGCACCAGCTGACTTCTGTCACAAAGGTCGAGGTCATTACCGGTGTTGTGTCCCCGCTTTCAGACAATCACGTAAACTCATTTTCAACGATCATGTTTAAAACATACGATTTTTAACACAGACAAAAGGGATATATTCATCAGTTCTAGAAATATCAATAATTGTATCATATATGACATGCTTTTGATCTGATTAGTTCAAATAAAAACAGCGAAATATTACCTTCCTGTAAGAAACACGTTAGTAGCCGGAAACCATATCCGGACAAAATATTACTGTTCGTGAGATTAGGAATAGTGGACACGCCCACTTTTGTTCCAGGTATATTAATTTCATTTTACATGGAGCATGCATGTTCATCGGTTATTTTTCTGTTTCAATTTTAGGTTACATGTGTGTATTACCATTGTCTCTCTTTTTATCTCGGCATGATTTTAATGACTGTTGCTCGTCAACTATGTATCACCTAATTAAGTACCATAATTATATCCCTGCACGCATGCCGCATTGTCCATGATGCCGGCAGTGGTACATTCGGCTGTTACCTCAGCGTTGTTAATGCATGCATTATAATTTAAAATACATACTGAACTCAAATATTGACTTCAGTATAGATAATGTGAATCATGCAATTCGGGCGTCCCTGTCCCTTGTATTTTGACAAGTTGCGGCATTAATATCGAAGTGACATTCTGTCCCTGACACGCGGCAATAGATAATCGTTTATGACACTGTAACTAAAGTAAGGGCTTGTAAACTTGCTGGATCTGTGGATTTTTGAAAGTATGCATTGTATGCTTACATGATGTTAGCTCTTATTCCACACAATTTAAGGCATTTCATTAGCATTGCTCGAAACTGGTATTTCGTCAACGGCTCCCTGCCAAAATGGCAACATAATACCAGTCGGCATTTTATAGGCAGGCAAGCTTCCTTTCAAAAGTAGGCCGAAAAGGGCTAGGCCGATTTGGACCAGGCCAAAAAGGTAATTGGGCCGAGTTGACCCGACACCTTCCCATCGCCACCTGAAGGCTCCACATTGACTGGAGAAATGCTTTTGTCTCACCAATTTACAAGAAATGCGACGTACACCTAGCCGAAAACTACAGACCTGTATCCCTGACTTGTGTAACTTGTAAAATACATGTACTAGAACACATTTTAAGTTGACTGTGACATATTCAGGCTATCCCATTATAATATCCTTAATTACTTCTTTGAAACACGATTTCCGGGCTGGCTACTCCTGCGAAACCCAGCTTATAAAAACAGTCCACGATCTTCTTGCCAAGACTGACCCAGGTACTCAACTAGACATGGCAATACTGGATTTCAGCAAGTTCTTCGACTCTGGGCGTCTTCCACCGAAAAGGTGTCTGCAGACAGTCAGGAGTATTAAATAAACTAGAGCAATACGGCGTTACAGGCAACATAAACAATTGGCTCAGTGATCCTCACCGACAGGAGTATGAAAGTTGTCAGTCTTGAAGTCGAAGAATCAGTGGCAGGCCCCGTCGATTCCCTCGTGATCACAATTAAGGTACTGTGGTGTGTCCGTTACTTTTTATTTGCCACATCAACGACCGCCAGGAGTCGCTCAAGTCCACAGTGCTATTATTTCACCACGACTCTTTGCTATATATATCAGCAACTGCAAAAACCACGAAGTACAAGATCTACGACAAGGGAGCAGGACTTTTCAACCCCAAGACTTTTCAACTCCTTCAAAAAACGAAGACTTTTCAACCCTTAGACTTTTCAACCCCTATTTCAAAGACTTTTCAACCCCTACCTGTTTGGACTTTTCAACCCCTAAATCAAAGACTTTTCAACCCCTAGTTGAACTATTTTAATAGCCATATTGAAGACTTTTCAACCCCTAAATCAAAGACTTTTCAACCCCTTTTATTTGATTTTTTTTGCATACAACTTTAACACATTCATTCATTTGGAAATAAAAGTGTTTGTTATTTTAATGCTTTTAGAGCACACGTCAATTATAGCAATTAACACATTGTTATTGAAATACAGTTAAAAATGCGTTTGACCAAACTTTTGTTGTCTAGATAACAAAACAATACTGGTATAATTGCAAAAGAAAGTAATTGCATAGAAGTTGTCATTTTAATAATAATGTATCGTAGTGTAATATAAGTTAAAATTAAGTTTATTTCCTGGGTTGGGTTATGAAACTCTGAAAACCATACACATAATTTATCTTAGTGTAATAAGTTCAAGTAAAGTCAGATTTTGATGCCTGGTTACCCCCAAAAGATGTTTTATTCTAAGTGTATTACATATTTGAACGAATTAACATTTATAATGGACAAAGTTATGTTCATACTTTTGTTCTTTAAGTAACAAAATTGAATAATTGCAAAAGAAAATAAACACAAAGAAGGATTTACAGAACAAACTCCATATTTTGCTTGTAGAACACCTATACAAACTTCCACTTTAACAGTTATCAAACTTTCATTGCTTTTAAAAAAGGTCAGCGGTCAAAACATATTGTTTTAGTACAATATTGCTATTTCAGTACAGTTCGATTTCTGTTGTTGATAATGTAATCAATTATGTATTATCTAATTATTCTGGGAATTGGGGTTGAGTAATAAGTTAAAATTAAGCTTATTTTCGTTTGGGTTTTTAAGTCCGGAAATCATACAAAATATTCATCAAGCTTCTCATGGTTTGAAATGATGGCTATCAGGGTATTACAACCTTAATTAACTGTCACTTTCAAGTCACTATAACCTAAATTAAAGGTGTTATGAAGCCCCTTAATCCCTAAGGAATTTATGACCATGTCACACGTCTTGCCCATTAAAGGATGAGTGATCTTGATTCCATTCTTTAATGCATAAACATTACTACGCTTATAGCATTTTTACATATATACCACTTCATAATAGAATGTGTTTTTTTTAACTTAAAAAAAAAACATTTATAAAATCTTTTTAAACACCAAGTTATGTTTAACATTTTATCAACACATTCGAAAAGCATTTAGCTCTTAGTGATAAAGATCGTTTATTCTCTTCCAGAGATTTTTGATAATTGGCATAATGTTGTTTATTCACACTTTAGAAATGTTTCATCTTGGCTGACATAATTATTATTCTATGTTATTCTTTTTGGAATTTGATAGCATTTGAAACTCAATGTATAATACATTTTGAACAACTTTGAACTCAATGTATACTTTCGTATTTCTTAAACTTTCTCTGCTAAATAGATATTTTGAAATATTAACATGAATAATTTTATTTTAAGTTCAACTCATTTTGTGTTTTAAAAATGTTTTTAGTTCTATGTATTTTGGACAAACATAAAGAAAAGATATTCTGTTTCAACTAATTGTGGGAGCAGTACAATGCACATGATATATTGTGTGAGGATTTCCTCAGGGAGGTTTATTTCTAAGCAATTGGACAGCTAAATGAACAGTCATGCATTTTTTTTTTCCATGTAAATAATTTAGGGAGATTGTATTATCATGTGTTTCTAGAATGTATATTTTGAGTTTGTTATATTGTTTTCTTAATATATTCTTAATTTTTAAAATAAATTTCAAAATCTATTGCGTATTGTTGTACTTATTATCAAGTAAAAGGTGTGATATTAAGGGGTTGAAAAGTCTTTGTTTATTAGGGGTTGAAAGGTCTTTGTTTTAAGGGGGGTTGAAAAGTCTTAGCACTTTTAGGGGTTGAAATGACAAAGGGGTTGAAAAGTCTTTGATTTCACAAATGACAAAGGGGTTGAAAAGTCTTGGGATTGAAAAGTCTGACAGCCCTACGACAATTAGAAGTATGGACTAGTACATTGGTAGTGCAGATTAAATAACGTAGAATCAACCAGAAATCATCAAAATTTTATCAACTAGACAACCACATTTTAACCGCTGAAAATCTATAACTTGCTGTCACAATATCTCAAATGGGCCTCCCATATCACCAATATGATGTGAAACGTCAACTCGACTCCCGGCTTTCTTCGCAGAAACCTAAGCACTAGCCCGAGAACTGCTGAAGAATGGCAAGCAGCCAGATTCATCACCGGCGACTATATAACAAGGCCCACCGGCTGCGTTACCCAGATGCTGCAAAACCTTTAAGCCTAGCTCATCCGTGCAAGTTCTTCTATAAGGTGATCTAGGGGCTGGTGCCAGTACTACCATGCCAGGATTTTAAATCCTGTCCGCCAATGTTGTTGATGATGTTGATGGTGATGATGATGTTGATGATGATGATGGTGATGATGATGATGATGATGATGATGATGATGATGATGATGATATCTAAATAAAACATTCACACAGTTTTGTCTTTTATAGTTACTATGTCACAGTGTTGGTGTTGTTGTTGGTGATTGTGGTGGTTGTGCTGTCCTGAATATTGATTGCATGGTAACTGCATATTCCTCTGCCTGTTATCCGAGTGACATCGTTAGCTAGGACGAACTGTGACGAACTTTAAAATGCAAATTTGCGGATATCGGACACTTTCTCAAACGTGTTTCTTGTGTCATTTATTCAGACAGGATATAATGACCGGTAACGATGCTGGCGCAGACTGGCAGGCCGGCCTCTCGTTGGTAGACGCCTGCCGACACATGCTGACGGAAGGGATCTCCACTGATGTCCTGTTCTTGGTTGGCAAGGAGAAAACAAGCGTCTCCGCTCACAAGTTCATTCTCGTCTGTAGGAGTCCGGTGTTTCAGGTATAATTGGAAGTTATATGAGAAAAAACAACTGAAGAAATTCTGCGCATTCCCCCTCTTTGAAAAAAATAACAATTAAAAAATATACCAAAAATAGTCAGTTGTGATTCAGTTATGGTTGTTAAGAACTCATCTTGAAATTGTCGCATATACCATAATTGTTCAAAACATGAAGCAAATAACTAATGAAGATCTATGTACACAAGTGTATGCATTACATGTATGTAGAGACATGGAACGAAAACAACACGATAAGTTTTCGCCATCAAGACCGTAAATAATGCATTGGTAGTATTACTCTGGAAAAAGACCCCGGTAGGTGCAAGTTTAAAACAATAAAAAACAGCAATAATGCGTACGTATCAATTTGTATGTATCAAAACACTCCTGTTAACTCCTGTAGTCTTTTATTCGTGCTATTACAGGCAATGTTAAGCGGGGACTTCGCGGACGGTCGTGATCCCATCGAAGTTCCGGACATTGACATTGCCACTTTCAAGTCTTTGCTTGAGTGAGATGAGACTACACTTTTATACTGATAGTTTTATATTGATTGTCGTAGCTTACCAGTCTATTATTATGTGATATATTACATATATTTCATATTTACATGTACATGTGTATACATTGAAACGCTGTCCTTGTTAAATCCTATGTGTATACATGTTCTTTTCTCCATTAACGTAGAATCTATCCTCGGATAAATGCTTATATGCTCTTTCAACGATAGAGAATAATCAAGGCTGTGTGATACACATACCTAACTTCCGTTAAATTATTTAAATCATTAAATGTCTTTTTATGGTACAAACTTCTTCTTTTTTCTCATGCCTGTCTTCTTTAACTTCTGCGTAATGGTAATTTAAAGGTTTCTGATTTTGCAGGTTTATGTACTCAGATGAGACAAAGGTTACTGGCGAGAACGTTCTGGCCCTCCTATACGCCAGTAAGAAATACGGCGTCAACCAGCTAGTGAAACGTTGTCTCACGTTCCTGACTGACGGACAGACGGTGGACAACGTGTGCTCCATATTAGAACAGGCTCACTTCTATTCAGAGGAAACGTATAGGAGAAAATGTGTGGACTTCATTGAGCGTAATGCGCCTGATGTTCTACAATCTGATACGTTTTCTGATCTCTGTAAAGACTGTGCAAGACTAGTGCTGTCATCAGACGATTTACAATGTGATGAGCAGACGACATTAGCTGCAATAACATCCTGGGCAGAAAAGCAATGTGATAATCAGGGCCTAGATAAATCATCAGAGAATTTACGTACAGTTCTCGGCGACGTCTTATATTTGGTCAGGTTTCCTCTTCTAGACAAAACATATTTCACGAACGTTGTATCAGAAAACTCGCTGTTAATAGAGACTGAAGTACTGGAATTGTTTAAATACTTTTACAAAACAGGAGCTCAAACAAAAGTATTTGAGACAAAACCTAGAAACATAAGAGGTGCCATCTCGGGTAAACGCAGCGGCAAGAAGACGCATACAAAACTCGCCACTGACGCCAGCCCAGACGACAAGTCCATTCAGACGTGTGTACGGTTCTCAGCCGTGTGCGAGGACGGCTCCTGGTATTGTGGCGGCGAGACGGACGCCATCGCCTTCAGCGTTGAAAGCAAGATCTGGCTGCACGGGATACTAGTCTACGGCTCCTACATCGGCGAGGGAAGCTATGATGTCAGGACGTGCGTCTTGGATAACGCTGACGCCGAACTCGTGAAAATAAACACGTCCATTCGAACAACGGAGCAGCAACTCACATACGTTATCCTATTTGAAAACGCGATTCCGCTGGAAGAAGACAAAAAGTACATTGTCACGACAAAACTCACAAACGCAGGGGGCGTCGACACCTATCAGGGGCTCAACGGTAAAGTTAACGTCGACGTGAACAACGTCAGATTTACGTTTTCGAAAACAAGACACAGTAGGAATGGGACTGATGTGAAAATCGGACAGATCCCGGGCTTGCTGTTCTCGACCACAGACTAACCTCTGCCGTATAACATTTATTGTGATTTGACTACACCCGTATACGGCCATTCAGTAGTTGTTGTTAAGCGTTGTATTTTATTACATGTTTTATCGTTATTATATCTCCCACTGTCTTTCAGTTATATATGGATCTGCCTCACCCCTTGTGTTTTAAATGACATGATTTACGCATGCCAACGAATTGTTGTTCCATTTTGTTAAAATCGCTTAGATAGAGAATAAACACGATGTGTTGTGACTTACTCTTTTCACGTATAAGGGAAATAAATCGTGTGAGCTTGTTTTTTAAGTGGCTGTACCCGCCCTTAAGAAGTGCTCGGAACTCAAGAATGCGGAAACTAGAAAAATGTAACAAAGCAGGCAGGGGCCGTTCCAGGATTGAACTTTAGAGGCGGCGTACCTTAGGAGCGTAACCTTTTGACTTGCACCCCCTCCCTCAGAACCAAAATTGATTTTGTGTAAAGCATAGGAGGGAGTGCCTACCCCCCCCCCCCCCCCCCCGAGTATCTTTACAATTTCTAGGTCGAAACGGTGCATTTTATGACGTATTATGTATTATAGTATTAGTTTTGTCCTTATTTGAAATTAAAAGTAATCCTGGACGATTTTAGGGGAAGATGCATTTAATGTGTTTCGTTTAGATAGTTGAATCTCAGTAATAAGAGAGCATGTACACATTCTGGTTGCCAATGATGCTCCTTTGTTGTCATTTGATCGAATCAGCGTATTTGACCACGGGCAGAAATGTGTACCAGTATTTAACAAGGGCGGCATTAAGCAAGTGGACACCATTGTGAGATGTTCAGTAATTTAAAACTTGTACATTCAGACAAAAAGCGAGAGTGGAACCGTTTTGGAGTTTCGCCGATTTTTTTTGTCTATGAATATTCAGATAACGATCGGGACATGAATTACTCTGATAATTAAACAATGTTTATGATTTATTAATTCTCCTACAAAGGCGCATTGTCCTATAGACCGTGTGGCGGTGTTTTCAATTGTAGAAGAACATTTAAAACAACAATTGAACTGTATCGATTCGCAGATTGTATTTCATTAAAGAATATAACCGGTAAAGAATTAGCGAAGTGCTGAAAATCCGTCATTAATCGTCGTTTAAGCCTACAAGTCGACCTCTGGTATCCGTGGATACGAGAGCTGGCCACGTGATCCAGCGCGAGACACTTGGCGAAGTTTTGTCAATGGACGTTTAGTGGAAATAAGGAAAGTGGTCACAAGTTTGGAGTTACATATAGAGGAATTACATACACTGTCAGGTATACTTATTTTAAGTATTAAGAATTTGTTTTAAATAACAATTTAAAGATGTATTTAGTAATGTATACACATGTGCATGTACATTCATAATACACATACTGATAAGTATCGATATAGTATCGCGGGTATTCATAATACCAAACATCGGGGGTTTATTTAAACTGTATTTGAAAAGCCCTATCAATCATTGATTTTACAGACACACGCTAATTTGAAAGACTCAAAATTTTTGAATTTTATGAACCATCAGACACTTTGTAACGTTATGAATTCAAATATTTGATATAATCCAAGTATGTCAATAAAATGTTTGATTAGATAGGTATAGTTACTTGTACCTTGTTTACTTTTTGTGAGTTCAAAGACCATAAGCAATTTAACCATTTTAAATAATGCCGGCAAACATTCATTACATGATTATTATCATTAGTCTTCAAAAAACACAATTCATTTTCACTTAAGTAAATGTGTCCCTAGATATATAGGCGTTCTGACCAAAAAATAACAAAGCCATGAAAATAAGGGTAGAACTGCGTGCCTCGTTTTGATGCATATTCGAGTATTTCAAACCTTTTTTAAAAGCCTGACTTTATCATCGTGGTTGTTGTGAATAATGAGACTGTTGTTGTTGTATTGAAAATAAGTATTAAGGTTTAAGTATTTTAAGGCTAAATTACACTTTTATTGTTCCAAAGATAATATTAAAGCACAGTTGTATCGCCTAGTGACAACATTAATCCCTTTTATCCCGGGTTATATCTGAAATGGAATTATATTTGTCACAGGGCATTGACGCTGTAAAGCTGAAACCTGTATTTAATTCCAAATGATAATATATTTTCCTATCAGATAAGTAAAAGTATTATGTTTCGTCGTGGGATTAGGGTTAGCAGTCAATACAAAATTGTATAACAATGGGCTCTTTTGGATTTGAACTGCCATCTACTGTTATGAGGTTTATTATTTATATTGCTCGGATTTTCAATAAGACCATCAAATGAGAACGCGTAATTAAACCCAAATACTAAAATCCAAATTATATAAATGATAAACCCATAAAAGAACTCGTTACATTAAATTACTGTAATATCTAATAAGCTTGGTAGCAATTATTTTTAATTTCAAAAGTACATTTTTTCCATATTGATCGACCTTTAATTTGTCGTACTTACGAATCGTCAACCCATAAATCGTTCATATTGAAGGTAGATCTTTATAGTTTGTCTCATTATGTTATCATTTAGAATACCATAATATACTCTTGTAAAAGACCATGAACGTTGTGTAATTGACCAAGTGTTTAATATACAGTTTCCTACATTTACACTGCTCCATTTACCGTTGATTACGCAAATACACGTTAAGTGAAAGAAGAGGTGAGACCAAAAAAAACAAAAAAACAAACAAATACAGGTCAATAAGGTTGGCTTGTTCCGTTACAATTTTATTTTTCAACAATTATATACGTAATAACATTTATTTTTAGGTTTACATGTATATGGAAATTAAGCGTTCGTCTTGCTGAGCCAGACTTGAATATTTTCATATAAATTTCTATTTAATTAAGCAATAATCTATACACAGTAACATTGAAAAAAAAAAAATCAGAAGATTTTTGGGCTTATACTGCTGTCAAATATTGAATTTAAACTCAATTTGAATATCTCGGATGGATATCTGTAGAATATTGCGGGTTTTGTTTTACCATGGATTTTGTGAAATGTATCAATTTGATTACGGTTAGTGAGCTAAAACCCCGCGATGTGCGACAATATCTGTGAATATTGTAATTGATAAGCATTTAATCAATATGTATAGCTTGTCTGTGACATTCGAACTGCTTAATAATTTGAGTGCTAAACCTTGTCAAAGTGTAAAAGTTCCATTCTTACCACAAGGTTGCGAAGAACCGCGATGAAATGAAATCTAAAGAGTCTCAATTAGAACGTCAAAATTATTTCTTTTTATGACCAAACTAATGTGTTTTTTATTAAAAACGACTGGGCAACGATAATCGCACGAAATCGGCATGTATAGATATATGTTATCGTCCTGGTCTAAGAGTACACTGTTATTTTAACAGTTTTGGCTTCATTTTTTGGCAAACATAAACTATTTTCTTAGTCAGTCAGTCACTAAGCTTCAACGCATACCTGCATGTTTAACGAAATCATACGGACACGGTGTGTGCTACAGTAACTACTGGTATACTAACGATTTGGTGCCGTAACATAATCAGATCCTACTCCTGGCGTTCACGATGACCGAAGCACTGACCTTGACCTTAGTCCCCGAAGACAAGTTCAGGCGGTTATCAAGGTTCCCTCACGCCGCGGCTACAAAAATAAACAAAACATTTAAGAACACTAAAAACGACCGTAATGTAGAACGAGAGAACGGGATCGTAACGAGAATAAAGGTTCTGTCTGCAAATAAAAATGTCAAAGACAATCAGCAGAAACGTTCTGCAGAGTCCAGGACAGATCAGACCACCATTCCCTCTTCAGTACAAAGCAAATCTAACTTAGCTAGAAGCATAAGAAATATTGACGTGAACATGGCTTCCAAAGACCTTGTTTCACAAATCCAGAGAGACTATCGTGGTGCATTTGGACAACACGCTGCACCGTTTGACATACGGGGACTGTATACACCGAGACAAAGAGGAAATGACGGGGTTGTTGTCCATCGGGTTGATGTTATTGAATCTGTGTCCAGAAACTCAGGTGATGAAAATAAAGCGCATACTCCTGAAGTGGACACTTTGTTTTACCAGCAGTTGAAAACAAACTACTTGGCTAGAAGTCGTAAAAGAGAAGAGAAATATGCCAGCAAGGCAACTGACACTGATGAAAACACTGTCCAAGATGTTGGAATGATTCGATATGAACTACCTGCCGATCGCTTTAAGACAGGGTCGAAGGAAAACGTACATGATAGAAATAAACCACAAGAGAAGGCGACAAAAGGTTCATCTACTGAAGCTTCTTCGGAAACAAGCGTTTTTCCAGCCAGTACAATTATGAAAGGCGGTGACAAACAACTATATTCCGTTGAATCAGCGAGAATGTTCTTTGATGCAGAAATGCTTAATATCATAGACAAAGGAACGATAAAAGTACGGACAGAGGACCATGAAGCCACTTTCACAAAACCAAGAGTAAACAGGAGGTTTGCAAGTAACGCCAAAGTGGCAGCGTACCGACCAAGCACTTCCTTGGACACTTTCAGGAAGAAACATCTGGCAAACATAGATGAACTATCTAACGAAGATGATGATGACATTGGTGTCGATATTGAAAAAGCAGCCAACATCTGGAAAGATGTAAATGAGCTGATATCCAGAAATAACAGCGTCGCAAGTAGACGGAATAGACGCAGTATGGCAAACGTTTCTTTTAACTTGGGAAACGATAGAAAAATAATGACAACATCTGCTGAATCAAGAATTGAAAGTGAGCAATCGAAGTGTGATTCAATTGAGTTACATCCGAGGTTTGATATAACAAGAAAGACGTCTGTAGATCTCACTGAAAGGACGAAGGAACGTACTGGTATGGGAAGATCAGATTATGGAAGCGGAATGGTTACTAGTACAAAAAGTGAAGCCCAGGAAAGTGAATGTGTTGATAACAATGATGTTAACACACGCGATGCAGACCCACGATCAGCTGATGCGAACCACAGAAGATATAAAAAAGAAGGCTTCGTTCCGAATGAGATTTGCGAGGAAACAGCGACAGGTACGAAGAAAAGACAGGGAAACTACAGGCCGCCTGAACTGCTGTCTTGGGTTCTAGGTTGTGGGGGTCAGGTCTCGAGGTACGGGATGTCCGGGTGTACTGGGAGTATACGGGTCATACATCCGGCCACGGGGGAGGGCTCGGGGCCCATTATCCACGTGCCCGCTACAGGGGTAAGGCAGTCAGTCGTTGTCAACGTGGGGCACTGATCACATAACACACAATGGTTTTATGTCATGTTGTAAAAATGTAATTTGATTTTGTATTGCATTGCACAGGACTATTCTTGACAAATGCATGAAATGGGCACATGCTGTTCAACTTTACTTGTAATCTATTGTTGATCATCGTCAATGCGGTTCACCTAAAAAATATGTGATTTATAGTTATTATTATAATTTTGAATATTCCTATTATCGGAAAATTCATGTAAAAGAGCCAGATTCTAATTACTTTTGAACTGTCAGTATACCAATGACAATAAGTCTTTTTAAGAAATGTGATATCCGTATTATCCGTGTAAAACGTTGGGGTAATTGCTGGCTCTAATATTTATCAAACAATTTGGGTAAGGCCCATTGAAACAACTTTTTCAACGAGATTTGAAAGGCAAGTCGATAGGTACTTCAGTGGAGTTAGATAAGTAACTATGGTCTAAATGTCGTCCAATATGTGTACTGTATAGCCAATGTATTGTTTACTGCTGATATTTTCGCTACTTAACTTCTTTAAACATCTTTAATATTACAATACAAATGAAGAATAAAATAATAAGAGCATTAAGATGTAAAGTGACTGCGACAAACATCGGGATTTAAAAATATTTAAAAGGTAAACATTTGAAAAAAAGTTGATCATTAATCATGTTCCCTAATCTGCTTTTGTATCTTATAAGTACAAGTATACGATATGATTTATAAATTATGCGATTCTTCTGACTATTATAAGCGATAAATATACATTTTGGAGAGAAGGATTAATATGACTTTAATAATTATTTGTGTGTATTCAAAATTCTACATTTTTCTCGTATATTACATGTATGTTAGAAATTGGTGGGTTTAGAATGAATGATAACACTAAAATATATCCCCCACAGGTATGCAAGGATAGAACCGTGACCACCATGACGTCCACGACCCATTTGCCGCGTATCACACCGGCGTCCACGCCGCTGCCCACGGGGGTCACCCAGCCACCACCGCGTTCTCAGTCCGCCACTGCTATCTATGTCCCATACCCGCCCAAAGAGCTGACAAGCGCCATAGACTTCATCCGGATCCCAAAGCGTGTGAACCCACTTGCGCCACCACCGCCCCGCCGCCGCATCAACTGGACCTGGGAGACGACAGACCAGCACTATGAGAACGAGAAGCGCAGCCTTCTCATGCAGAAGAGAGAACACACACGCTACCACTCGGCCTGGGGCAAGGCGTTCTACGGCGCACCCGCCGAGAAAGAGGCGTATAGGTGAGTAGGTCCAAATGGTAGGACCATAAGTGTTAGACAAAATTTATATTTTCGTTACCCTAGTGCAATAACTGCATACAATGAACAGAAATAGAAGGAGGTACTATGGTGACGAATGCCTATTTTAACTCTCACTGCATTCACAACGAAATGCAATACACAATAGGAAGATCAAAGATATGCAGTGTCCATAAAATATATGAAATCTGAAAGTTAAGTCATAAAAGTGCTTAATGCAGCTTTTTCAAACCAAGTCTAAACATTATATCTACATGTTAACGTTAACATAATCTGATAAGATTGCAGTCGGAAAACCAAAAACGTCTTAAATAATAACTGGTCTATTGATTCTCTAATCCAGTTGTTAAACTTCTGCCAATATAATTTGTTAATACCCGTAAATATCAAAGACAAATATTCCAACTAGTGCTATGTAGCTTGGATAAACAGAAATTCTGATAGATTTGTATTCAGCTTTGATAAGAAATGTCAAACGTTTGGCCGAGCAGATGTCAAAATAATTTCGCGTTTTATTTGCTTTAAAACACAAATAACATTAGTCCAATGCCCAATAATGTATATATGCTTTTTAAGAAGTAATGATTTTTTCAACAGAAAAACTTTACATGTATTACTTACACTATACAACTACCAAATTTCCATTCAGTGCGAAACAGCTGACAGATTCCTATTAAGTCACTATATCGTGCATCACACTAGCAAGTATAGAGGCTTTCGCGAGGCATTTCTTAACACCAAGAAAGTTAGCATTAATGGTTGATCTTCTTAATAATTAGTGGTCACATGGTTGTCCCCGCCCTGACGTTTTAATCATTTATAAAACCAAAATTAACCCTAACTATTAAATAGCATGTATTTGTTTTGAGTGATAAAGTCAATAAGGTGTAAGAAAATGATAATTTTGTTTCCACTAGCCCGACCGACCCTATTTTTTCTCCCGACCCTAAACTTTTTTTTATCGTTTTGATCGTTATGGGGATTGTTTTTAGTAATTTCCTTACATAAATGAACTTGAGTGAAAATGTTAAAATTTGACCAGTTTGTATTGAAAATTTACTACAATAGTGATATACCCCTATATAGGTCCAGCGACTTTGATTCTTTGTGCAGAATCACGGAGCTCAAATTTCTAATCGAAAGAATAAAGTTATACCTACCTACCTACCTACCTACCTACCTACCACCTACCTACCTACCTACCTACCAACCTACCCCATTTTTGAGATGTTAGTGGAAACAAAAAAAATGTTAGGCCATAGTGCCTTTTTAAAACAAAATCTTTTACTAATATACATAAATCGTGAGTGTCAACATACATATTTGAGAAATTTTTAAATGACAGCCTCTGATATTTATGTACTTAATACCAAAGTTAATCTCTTTAAATCGTGAGAATTCACACACACAATATCGATTAACATTAATAAATACTTTAAATTAATGTCCTCTGTGGTGATTAGTATAAATTTTATATTTATGAGCATATTTGCATTACAGTCAGCATAAAATATAACATTCCCATTTATCAAAATTCAATATCTGTCCCATGCATGTTCATTGATTCAGGAAATCCCATTGAAGTGGGAAATTGCACATGGCAAATGTATTTGATCACAAGTTTCCCTTCCAAAATGTTTAGTCATAACAACTTTTCAGTATTTTGGTCGAATTTGAAGACAGGTTTGAAAACATTTACATATAAATTAAATGGGTTTTCACAATCTAATTTGAACATACACTTTAAAATTGGCGAGATGCACTATCACTAAATTGAACGGCATTTATTTCTTTTTAATGTTTTATATGACAACATTACCCATTCTAAATGCTGTTATCAGTTTGGTATCAAACTTAACTAGCAATAAAGTACAGTCCATTGGTCATATTGAAATGATATTGCTCTATTGAATAAATAATTGATTAGGCAGTAGTGGCACTATGAACAGTATAAAAATGCAAGTTATAAATTATAACATGATGCTATAAATCTATGTGCTGGATTTAAATTTACGAAGCACATCTGGAAAAATCATAAAATGAAACAAGAATGTTTGAAGCATTTGTTGGCAAAGACAAAACATGAGATGACATAGGCATAATGGCAGACCAACAGGAAAGTTCAATGGTCATGTTTTGAGGGTTTTCTCCCTTGATCAAGGGACATAACTCAACATGGGCTTAAGTGAGAGTGGTGGGTAACATAGTAAGGATGGTGGCTATAGTGAGAATGGTGGCTTTAGTGTGATTGGTGGCTATAGTGATAATGGTGGCTTTAGTGTGATTGGTGGCTATAGTGAGAATGGTGGCTTTAGTGTGAGTGGTGGCTATAGTGAGAATGGTGGCTATAGTGAGAATGGTGGCTTTAGTGTGAGTGGTGGCTATAGTGAGAATGGTGGCTATAGTGAGAATGGTGGCTTTAGTGTGAGTGGTGGCTATAGTGAGAGTGGTAGCTATAGTAAGAATGGTGGCTTTAGTGTGAGTGGTGGCTATAGTGAGAATGGTGGCTTTAGTGTGATTTGTGGCTATAGTGAGAGTTGTGGCTATAGTGAGAGTGGTGGGTAAAGTGAGAATGGTGGCTATAGTAAGAGTTGTGGCTATAGTGAGAGTTGTGGCTATAATGAGAGTGGTGGATATAGTGAGAGTTGTAGCTAAGGTGAGAGTGGTGGCTATAGTGAGAGTGGTTGCTATAGTGAGAGTGGTTGCTATAGTGAGAATGGTGGCTTTAGTGTGATTTGTGGCTATAGTGAGAGTTGTGGCTATAGTGAGAGTGGTGGGTAAAGTGAGAATGGTGGCTATAGTAAGAGTTGTGACTATAGTGAGAGTTGTGGCTATAATGAGAGTGGTGGATATAGTGAGAGTTGTAGCTAAGGTGAGAATGGTGGCTATAGTGAGAGTGGTTGCTATAGTGAGAGTGGTGGCTATAGTGAGAATGGTGGCTATAGTGAGAGTTGTGGCTATAGTGAGAGTTGTTGCTAAAGTGAGATCTATAATGAGAGTTGTGGCTAAGGTGAGAGTGGTGGCTATAGTGTGAGTGGTGGCTATAGTGAGAATGGTGGCTATAGTGAGAGTTGTGACTAAGGTGAGAGTGGTGGCTATAGTGAGAATGGTGGCTATAGTGTGAGAAGTGGCTATAGTGTTGGGGGTGGCTATAGTGAGAGTGGTGGATAAGGTGAGAGTGGTGGCTATAGTGTGAGTGGTGGATTAAGTGAGAATGGTGGCTATAGTGAGAGTGGTGGCTAAAGTGAGAGTGGTGGATTAAGTGAGGGTGGTGGCTATAGTGTGAGCAGTGGCTATAGTGTGGGGGGTTGCTATAGTGTGGGGGGTGGCTAAGGTGAGAGTGGTGGCTATAGTGTAAGTGGTGGCTATAGTGTAAGTGGTGGATTAAGTATGGATTAAGTGAGAGTAGTGGCTATAGTGAGAGTGGTGGCTTAGGTGAGAGTGGTGGATATAGTGTGAGTGGTGGATTAAGTGAGAATGGTGGCTATAGTGAGAGTAGTGGCTATAGTGAGAGTGGTGGATTAAGGTGAGAGTGGTGGCTAAGGTTAGAGTGGTGGATATAGTGAGAGTGGTGGATTAAGTGAGAATGGAGGCTATAGTGAGAGTAGTGGCTATAGTGAGAGTGGTGGATTAAGTGAGAATGGTGGATTAAGTGAGAAAGGTGGCTATAGTGTGAGTGGTGGCTATAGTGAGAATGGTGGCTATAGTGAGAGTAGTGGCTATAGTGAGAGTGGTGGATTAAGTGAGAATGGTGGATTAAGTGAGAATGGTGGATTAAGTGAGAATGGTGGCTATAGTGAGAGTAGTGGATTAAGTGAGAATGGTGGCTATAGTGAGAATGGTGGCTATAGTGAGAGTGGTGGCTATAGTGAGAGTAGTGGCTATAGTGAGAGTGGTGGCTTAGGTGAGAGTGGTGGCTATAGTGAGAGTGGTGAATTAAGTGAGAATGGTGGCTATAGTGAGAGTAGTGGCTATAGTGAGAGTGGTGGATTAAGTGAGAATGGTGGATTAAGTGAGAATGGTGGCTATAGTGTGAGTGGTGGATTAAGTGAGAATGGTGGCTATAGTGAGAGTGGTGGATTAAGTGAGAGTAGTGGCTATAGTGAGAGTGGTGGATTAAGTGAGAATGGTGGCTATAGTGAGAGTAGTGGCTATAGTGAGAGTAGTGGCTATAGTGAGAGTGGTGGATTAAGTGAGAATGGTGGCTAAAGTGAGGATGGTGGCTATAGTGAGAGTGGTGGCTAAGGTGATGGTAGTTGCTATAGTGTGAGTAGTGGCTATAGTGTGTATGGTGGCTTTAGTGAGAGTGGTAGCTATAGTGTGAGTTTTGGCTAATACTGGCTAGAGTGAGAATGGAGGCTATAGTGTGAGTAGTGGCTATAGTGAGAGGTGGGGGTATAGTTAGAGTTGTGGCTTTAGTGAGAATAGTGGCTATAGTGAGAGTTGTGGCTATAGTGTGAGTGGTGAATATAGTGAGAATGGTGGCTTTGGGTAATCATATGGCATTTGTAACATTTATATCATATTTCATGTACCATTAACGTCCCCTAGAGTTTATATTAGTTTGTTTTACAACCACCAATAATACAACAACCATTGCATCAACTGTTTTTCTTCAGTTAGTGTTCACAACTGTTCACATGTTATCTCCATATGGGACTGTGTGTATCATGCTTTTCCTGTTGTAGTACAAGCTTAAACAGGATCTTGGAAGGATTAGGGCAGATTAACATTTTTGTACCAAAAAAAAGTCTGAAGTGGAATCAAATTCAAACCATTTAAATATTTTCATGCATTTAAAGATGCATTGTGCATATGCTTTGGCGTAATGTCAAACCAAATAAAGGCAAAGATTGATAAGTCTGTAAGTAAGTGCAAAACAAGCATATTCTTATCTCAATTTGTTTACCAATAAGGTTAATAGATATTTATTGATAATAAAAGGATACATAAACTACAAAGCTAATTCTCATTGAATATTTGATCAAAGTGTTTGCTAATGCCCTAACTCAAGTATTGCTATAATGAAAATATGAATAAGCCTATCTGTAAATTTAAGATTTTGTCAATATAGCACTGATATGTCAGACATATTTTGATAAACTTATATGCACCTCTGCATATTTGTACAACTTGCATTAGCAATTTTCTTAACTTTACATTATCCATAAACTTATTTCCTCCTGTCAGGAGGACACGTACATGTTGCACCTTAGAACTACAACTCATTAACTCCTACACAGCATATAGAACTGGTTAATTAACAATACATCTATCTACTACCCTTAAATTTGAAAGGGATGTTGGTCACAACATAAAAATGTTGCCCGACAGATATTTACTGCAAAATAACCGCATGCTCGAACACTTGCACACATGCAGGCACCCAGTTTCAAGAAGTAACATGCTCAGTTCATATCAACCGTGTGTTGATCAACTTAGTGCACTGATTTCCAGTACTGAAAACAACATTGGAAACACAAGAACATAAACCATGTGTTTCTTCTCACTGGTAACTAAGGATGCCATGTATATTTAATGAGACTGTTGTCATTTTAAGAGTAATACATGTAACCTGCATTTTTACCCCAGCAGAATAAAAGAGATTGTTAAAACTGGACCATTTAACAACCGAATTATGTTTGGTTAGTGTGACATTTCTCATTCATATTTAAACATTTTTACTTTCAAATGGAAATTAGAAATAAGAATGACATTGAAACAATTATCTTTTATGAAAATCTCGGAATGAAGCAAAATGAAATCTCATTAAGTCAGATTAAATTGGCTCTATCATCATTCTATTTAACACCAAATAAGCCTTTTCAAAATTTGGAGTTTGTCCTTACTTGGTTCATGGCCTAATTCTAAATACAGTATCAAAATTTGTTTCAAAAACTTCAACTCTAATGCTTTATTTCAACAAAAAGCGTTTAAAACCCTGTTTACCCTGCCGCCTAACACCTCGAATATACTGCCCGGGATCTATTGAACACTTAGTTATGTAAATATCAATTTTGTAATGGTATGCCAGTATAAACAGTTTTATAGAAGTAATCATTCACACAGCAAATGGGTCACAGACATTATTACTTAAATGAAGTTGCAGCAAATGAATGTAACATGGACCATCATGTAGTGCTTTCACAGAAAAATCAACCTACTCTACATGTAACAAATACTGTTAATGTGTTCTTAAAATCAATAGTTCAAGAAAATCAATCATCTGATCTGAAAGTGTGAAAAGAAAATTTCATCATATACCAGGATATGAGTTCACTATTGGACTCTGTAAATAGTCTTTTGTACAAAATAATAATTAAGAAGTCTTATTAAGAAATATCACGAGATCATATTTAGGACATGAATATGTTAACTCCTTGTGTCTGTGCCTCAATATAGGGCTGTTAAACAATTTGCTTGGAAAATACATTTTTTATCAGAAACAAAATATTAAAACTAAAAAACATAATAACTCTTCATTCCCTCAAAACTTTCAAATAGAAATAATTTTATTCTTCTTTAAGTAATTTTTTCATACAACATTTCTGTACAAAAGCATATTTGTTAGTATTTGATATAAGATAAAATTCAAGTGTCACTGAAATCAGAATTAAAAGATTGTCAGTATTTGAAGAGATAATCGAAATCATTGTTGTTCATGCTGATTTTCAGACGGCATTTCCGGGAAGTGTTAAAGCAACAGATGTCGGACAAAAGTGCAATGGAAAAGGTTGAGTTCCAACAAAAGACTGTAGAGACCCAACAAGCCATCGAGTATGACCGACATTGCCGGCAGAGCGACGCCACCGAATATCACAACAAACACTCGTACCTTATGCAGTATAGGGACACAAACAAACAGGTATGATGGTTACAAGTTAGAAACATCAAATGGTGTCAAAACTCTGATTTAATCATAGATAACACAAGTTGTCCTTGTTTTTTACGAATAAAACCCCTCAAAAAGTCAATCTGTCAACAAAATCCAATACATAAGCGGCCAAAGATATAGAAAGGTACATTTCCTCATAATTACAAGAATATACTATGCTGTTCCT
The DNA here is from genome assembly GCF_026914265.1 of Mya arenaria. Taxonomy (NCBI): domain Eukaryota; kingdom Metazoa; phylum Mollusca; class Bivalvia; order Myida; family Myidae; genus Mya; species Mya arenaria. The sequence continues at coordinate 2,789,719 of NC_069135.1, read as the reverse complement.
TAAATTAATGTGTAAATGATTGTTCCTGGAAGGGGGATAATGACAGTTACTGAAAGAGAGATAATGATTGTTACTGAAAGAGAGAGACTGATTGTTACTGAAAGAGAGAAAATGATCATTACTGAAAGAGAGACAATGATTGTTACTGAAAGAGAGAGAATAATTGTTACTGAAAGAGAGAGAATAATTGTTACTGAAAGAGAGAGAATGATTGTTACTGAAAGAGAGAGAATGATTGTTACTGAAAGGGAGATAATGATTGTATCTGAAAGGGAGATACAGATTGTTACTTAAAGGGAGATAAAGATGGTCACACTAAAGGGGGATAGTGACTGTTACTGAAAGAGAGATAATGATTGTTACTCAAAGGGAGATAAAGATTGCTATACTAAAGGTGGACAATGATTGTTACTGAATGATTTTGTATGATTTCAGCAAATGGAAGACAGGTGGGCCACAAACCGATACAACAGGGAACTAGAAAACAGAATAGACAGGGAAAGACTTAGATATAACCCTATAAACTGGAGCTGTTCTCTAAAGTAGCCATCTTCTAGTTATATATACAACATTAAACATGTGATCTTCTAGATTGAAGAAAATACCAGAGTCTTTGCTCATATTCAATATTTAAATATCAGGAACAAATGCAGAAAAAATACAACATAGTGGATGTTTAACTTGAATGAACATTTGAATTTAGAAAAGAAAATCAGATGCATAGGGGAGATAACCCAATTTTAAAGCTTACTATGCTCATGTATTAGTCAAGTTATATTTATTTAAGCTTTGTTCAGCATACATTGCTACAGTATTATGTGTGATAGTAGTACATTTAGATGTTCCTTTGATTGCACTGAGTGAGTTCCACTTGCATGAATGTATACTTGTGAGGTATTCTCATTTACTCTCATTGATAGTTTTGCAAATAACTGAACTGCCATGTTGTGTTTTATCTTTGCCCATGATTAAATTATTGCCGTCACATCTCATACTTCCGTAGGGTAGGCACTCTTCAATGCTTTGTAGAAGTTTATTTTATCATTAATCATGTTTTATTATTTAAGATGTCTGGGTATTTTTTTCTTAGCAGGTGATATATTCTCTTTCGTCTATTGTCACAGCTAAAAAAATGCAGTCTCATTTACAGTAACCTTTGTGGTTCATATGATTAAAGATTTATATCAGTATTTATGTTATGTGATAATGCCTCTTTTTTATTATTCTTGCTGAATAAAAACAATTGCCAAACCAAATCAAATAAAAACATCCAACATGTGTATTCTCGTGATGAATAAGATCCCCAGAAAGGAACAAAGCTACTTGTACCTTAAATTTAAGTCTTATTTGCAATGTTCTCAATACAGCATCATGTATGCATTAGCAGTGACATTTTCCAAATATTAAAACTCTTTATACTCCAAAATTATTCATTAAAATGTGAGGATGTAGAACTATGGTCAAGTCTCTATACAAATCCAATGTACAGAATAGTTATTGTTATTCATATCTGTGTTATGTATACTCTATCTGTGATCTGTTTTTGCTACTGTTAGTGTGTGAATATTATGAATTTCAATACATTATTTGATTGTTAAATAAAATACAATTTAAAAACTGTTTTAAAATGTTTTCCCTGATTAAAGTTTACGTGTATTTGGACGTCAATGTTTTCCCTAATTACAATATGCATGTATGTGGATATCAATGTCTTCCCTGGTAACAGTTTACATGTGTGTTGATATCAATGTCTTCCCTGCATACAGCTGTATGTGGATATAAATGTCCTCCCTGATTACAGTTTAACATATTTGGAAGTCTAGGTCTTCCTTGGTTACAGTTTACATGTACGTGGAAGTCTTTCCTGACTACAGTTAACATATATGTGGATATCAATGTCTTCCCTGGTTACAGTTTACATGTATGAGGACGTCTATGTCCTCCCTGGCATCAGTCATGTTTATTGATGTCTTTTTCCTCCAAGATTATAGTTTACATGTATATGGATGTCTGTGTCATCCCCAGATGATACAGTTTACATGTATGTGGATATCAATGTCTTCCCAGGTTACAGTTAACATGTATTTGGATATGAATGTCTTCCCTGGGTACAGTTAACATATATTTGGATATCAATCTCTTCCCAGGTTACAGTTAACATGTATTTGGATATCAATTTCTTCCCTGGTTACAGTTTACATGTATTTGGATATCAATGTCTTCCCTGGTTACAGTTTACGTATATGTGGATATCTATGTCCTCCCTGGTTACAGTTTACATATATGTGGATATCAATGTCTTCCCCGATTAGAGTTAACAAGTATGAGGATATTAATGTCTTCCCCAGTTACAGTTTACATGTATGTAGATATATATGTCTTCCCCAGTTACAGGTAACATATATGTGGCTATTAATGTCTTCGCTGGTTTTAGTTTACATGTATGTGGATACCAATGTTTTCCCTGGTTACAGTTTACATGTATGTGGATATAAATGTCTTCCCTGGTTTTAGTTTACATGTCTGTGGATATAAATTTTTTCCCTGGTTACAGTTTACATGTATGTGGATATCAATGTCTTCCCTGGTTACAGTTTACGTATAAGATGACATCTATGTTCTCCCTGATTACAATTTACATGTTTGTGGACATCAATGTCTTCCCCTGTTACAGTTAACATGTATGAGGATATTAATGTCTTCCCTGGTTACAAGTTACATGTATGTGTATATCCACATCTTCCCTGGTTACTGTTAACATGTATGTGGATATCAATGTCTTCCCAAGTTACTTTTAACATGTATGTGGATTTCAATGTCTTTCCTGTTTTCAGTTAACATTTATGCGGATATCAATGTCTTCCCCAGTTACAGTTTACATGTATGTGGATATCAATGTCTTCCCCAGTTACTGTTAACATGTATGTGGATATCAATGTCTTCCCAAGTTACAGTTTACATGTATGTGGATATAGATGTCTTCCCCGGTTACAGGTTACATGTATGTGGATATCAATGTCTTCCCCAGTTACAGTTTACATGTATGTGGATATCAATGTCTTCTCTGATTCCATAATATTGATGAAAAGTCCAGCTTAAACATCAAGGCTATGATAAAGACATTTCTACATACTTTGTTTCAAAAACAGATGAGCTTATAAGTATGTACAGTTGCTCTGGTGTACCCAAATAAAGGCTTATTTCTTTGAATGCAGTTTCCCTTCCAATAAACATAAATAGTATGCTTTAAATTAACTCTATGACAGAAACTGTTCAAGCTTTAACTGACAGTTGAAGCTACTAGTATTTTGTTTAACAATTAACACATCACATCACCAAACGGTACCAAAGAATATTTTTTTAAAAATCAAATCACTATTTTTCTATATGAACAAAATTGCATATTACAGAGAATGATTGAAATGTTAACTAATGTTAACTATTGTTTAAATCAAATTGATATGTACCTAGTGTTAATAGACAGAACTATCATGCAACACATCCTATTGACAATCTAAATTGCTAAGCCTGGTGGTAGGGACACAACACAGATACAATAACTGAGACATATTTAGTCAATGGAAGGGACACAACTCCAACAGAAATACTGGAACTTTCTTAAGGCCAATGAGAGAGACACAGCTCCTAAATAAATACTGAAAGAAATATTCAGCCAAAAAAGGACACTACTTTTCCACATGATGAAGTCAGGATTAGATTTTGAGAAATATCTTTTGTTCATGTAATTTTGTATACTGGTAGTTTTAACATGTAACATACTTGACTGTGTGTTTTAAATCTGTTATGACCATAAATAACATGTATTTATAAATCCAAACATTAAAGACGATAATAAAATAGTCCATCCATATGGTATTATATGCATCGTATTTTATTGAAATGTTTGATCAAGGGTCATGTTGACTTATATCTAACATATAATTTGTAAACCAGTAAACCATTTCTATCAATAACTGTTCTACAACCTCTTCTTTAAACAGGGTTAAGGTTATTGTATATAGATGCAAAACCCTACCATTCCAAGTCATAAGGCACGTATATAAAGTTTTAGATCAAGATCTGTATGAGAGTACTGCACCCTAACCTTTTTCAGTAGTACCCCACTGTGCCCTTTTTGAGACCAGCTTGTGCACCCTTCCACCTTCTAAGAATTGAATGCTGTACGTATAGTCAATTGGTTTCTATGATTTTCTTAAATGCTCATTAAAAACACTTACAAACTCAATATACCTGGCAGTTGGAAGCAAAAATTACTTTAATTTAACACATTCCTTACATTTTTAAGTCAAATTTATAATATCTTAGTTCTTCACTGCCCATCACAATATAACCTTTTTACTCTTAGCATCCTGTCCACTTTCTGCAGCATACTGTCAATTATAAACTCTGGCTAAAAACCTATATAATAGAATGATTACAAAACTCCTCATACCTCATCATAGACATCTAAAACTTCCCATACCTCACCATAGACATATAAATTAGATTAAAAAGTTATTATACATTTTTTTATTTTTTCAAATCACATGTTAAAGATTAAACATTCACAAAATAACCACATAAATTTATCCATTGAACAAATAACTAGTCTTGTTTTCTACCATATTCCTGATTACCAATATCAGGAAACCTATCTTGCTATGCAGCGACCATTAACAGTATACAGGTGATCTGTCTTGCAATGCTGCAACCATAGCTTTTTCTTTTAAACATCTAAAATCACAAACAGGAGAATCATTTTCCGATGTTCCTTTCAGATATGCTATCTGTGAATATTTTCACTGCCAAACAAGTGTCCTTCCCTCAAGATTTTCTCAGGAAAAGAGAAAACGAGGAAAAAAGTACTTCAAGACACATAGTTTCAGCGCACAAGTTACATTCATCAGGACTCTTCACTCTGTTGGTACTTTCCCTTCATTGTTCGTGGCATGGGAGTGTAGCCCGGGCATGGCCTCTGTCCCGGGATCTCACATATACACCAATGATCACAGTGGAAACCAAAGTTGGCAGGGTTAAACTTGGTCTTCTGGGTGTAGTAGTACGCTTGCTTTTCACTGAAAGAAAAATATCAGTTTATGCCAGTTTTATATACCGGTAGTGTTCTCTTATGAACATGTATTTTTTATGTTTAGAAGAAAGGAAATTAAGTATACAAGAAAACAACAACATTTATTAAAATATGAGAAAGAATTTAAACAAGGGGACTAGAAAAATGTGTTTTTCAATTGATATAAGACAAGTATTCAAATAATCAAACAAGTTATGGTCAGTTTTTTTACTCAAACCTACTTGTGTCTTAGGACATGAGTTTCACAAAACTGGTCCATTCAGATCAAGAAACAACTTAATAAAATCTGTCTTGGAAAGCGCAAAATTCTCAATCATAACCAGCATGTGTTACATGAAAAGAAAGGATCATAATGCATTTTGTGGTGTTAAAAGTCAGAAGGTACCAAAACCTTCTGTATTTGAATGTTATTTGGTAATGTCCGGCATAAACCTCACAAAATGTCCTGAGAAAGAATACACTGACAATAAAATCAGTGAAGCCACCTGGACACTTGGACAATTTAAAGGTCAATGGCCTGTTTCTTTCAAGGATTTTAGTTAAAACTTAGACGCAATCTTTATTTTTGAATTAAATACTAGGTAAAAATCAATTCACACAAATTATACACTAACAAAAGAATGAAAAAATGAAAATTTCCAACATATGCCTGAGACATTGAATGAAACAGCCCACCTGATCTGGCAAATTCAAGAAAAAACAAGAGATGTTTGTCAAACATTATGCCCCCTGAGCGCCAAGTTGCCAGAAATATTTGGACAATTGAATGAAATATGCATGGACTGAAATGACAGCTGATTTGTCATTGGATGCATATGAGGCAGGTCATCTACTGGTCATACCTAATCTTCATGTCAAGTTTGATGACCATAGGTCCGGGAATTGTTGAGTTATCACTCGGACAAGCTTTGGTCTTCCAACAGACCGACCGACATGTGCAAAGCAATTATATAACCCCTCTGCTTCGAAGGGGGGCATAATTAAACTAGATGTTCACTGAAAACTGATACTTCAACTCATGCATTTAGTGACATATAAATTTCTACAGTCTACTATATAAGAAAATAAAATATGGACAATCAGAAAACCTTTTTTCAGCTTACAGTCACACTGACCTTGACCTTTGACCCACTGACCTCAAAATCAATAGGGTTCATCTGCTGGTCATGACCAATAAGCCTACCTAGTATGAGGTCCCTGGGTCAAAGCGTTCTCAAGTTATTGATCGGAAACCGTTTTTCATGTTAAGGTCACACTGACCTTGACCTTTGACCCACTGACCTCAAAATCAATAGGGTTCATCTGCTGGTCATGACCAATACACCTACCAAGTATGAGGTTCCTGGGTCAAAGCGTTCTCAAGTTATTGATCGGAAACCGTTTTTCATGTAAAGGTCACACTGACCTTGACCTTTGACCCACTGACCTCAAAATCAATAGGGTTCATCTGCTGGTGATGACCAATACACATACCAAGTATGAGGTTCCTGGGTCAAAGCGTTCTCAAGTTATTGATCGGAAACCGTTTTTCATGTAAAGGTCACACTGACCTTGACCTTTGACCCACTGACCTCAAAATCAATAGGGTTCATCTGCTGGTGATGACCAATACACCTACCAAGTATGAGGTCCCTGGGTCAAAGCGTTCTCAAGTTATTGATCGGAAACCGTTTTTCATGTAAAGGTCACACTGACCTTGACCTTTGACCCACTGACCTCAAAATCAATAGGGTTCATCTGCTGGTGATGACCAATACACATACCAAGTATGAGGTTCCTGGGTCAAAGCGTTCTCAAGTTATTGATCGGAAACCGTTTTTCATGTAAAGGTCACACTGACCTTGACCTTTGACCCACTGACCTCAAAATCAATAGGGTTCATCTGCTGGTGATGACCAATACACATACCAAGTATGAGGTCCCTCGGTCAAAGCGTTCTCAAGTTATTGATCGGAAACCATTTGGTATTCCGACCGACCGACCGACAGACAGACAGACCGACCGACCGACCGACATGTGCAAAACAATATACCCCACTTTTTTCAAAAGGGGGCATAATAACAGACTTTAATAAAAAAAACAGACTTGGATAATATACAGGATTTTAAACGCCTTTCTGTAAGGTTTGCAAGTTTTGCATAGTAGATTTCTAGTAACCAGGGTTACACTCACGGAGGCTGTTCACAGAAGGCGTGCAGAACGTGCTCATGTATTTCCTCCCGACTACGGTCATACGCGTCCACTATCTGCTTCTCCCCATTTACTGCAAACAGAAAAGTGTGAATATGCATGTGTATGTTTTTGTTGGTAGGAATAAAGATCACTTAATGATGCTTCATGACCACCAAGTAGTAAATCTGGACATGGCTGTATGTACAAAAATCATCTTCAAATAAAAATGTGGATACAGTGTGGATTACCACATGCAATTCTTTGATTTTACCTCTAAAAAAATTTTTTGCAAAAGAATAGAACAAAAATTTAAATATTCAAAAAATGGCAGTGTCTTATCAATGAGAGTTTGACAAAATATTGTAACATAAAAAGCAGGAGATTTTTTTTTTTTAATCACGTCTTGAATTGACTGTGTTATTTGCAAATTCAAACTAGCTGTGTCTGACCAATATTACAATTTGCTTTGAAATTATTATATTACTACTTGTATTTACCACTTTGAAAAGTGATCCTGTGATACAATGTTGACAAGAGGGCCCCTTAGAGTATATAATACAACTTACAAAAGAAAAACTGTATGAAAGGTGTTGGAGTCATGTTCTTGAATCTCACAATCTGCAAATCAGCATTTTTGTACTTGATCTGTGGAAGGTGCCAAAACTGGAACTGACTGAAATCAAATATATTTTGCATAAAAACATGTATTACTGTGTAAACGAGAGTTTTGTAGCATTGCTTGATTACAGAAGCACACAGTATGATTAAATCATTAATAGTATAACAGGCAGTTTAAACTGATATGGTGACTCATGTTCACAGTGTATTAGTAATGGCTTCCATGAAAACTCATGCCAAAGATGCAAAGTATGGTAAAGAGCCCTGTCTGCAAACTTATATTTGCACTGATGAACAAATAAAACAAATCTCAATTTCAAAAATCTCTGTTGCAAATAAGGCACTGTTGCCAACTATTACTTATCATATGTTAATATTTATTTCTTTTAACTGGATTATAACAAAAGCTGATATACTCATACATCATCACTCTCAGGTCTGTTTCCTTGGTTAAAGCCAGTAATAAAACTTGTAAACCCCTTGGGTGAGAGGAAGACACCTATATCACTTTCACATTATTTAATATCATTGATTACCCACATATACATTGACATAGAAGCTGATCAATTCACATCAACATTCCTGTAAAGACAAGAACACTGATGCAAATGACAATACCCGGTTGAAGTTGGAATTCAAATATTTTTTAATTCAAAGATACATTTATATAATATTGAAATGCATCGGTGCTCCTGGAAGAAAATGTAGAGGAGTGTGGTGATATTGTATATCAGTCAAGTGCAAGAGCCTTGCAGTTCAGCTCACTTTTATAGTCATGGAGCTGACTTTGACTTCACAGTTGCAAAGTTCAGCTATGTGTGTGAGGGTTACTATCTGGAAAGGGTGATCAACATTTGTGTCAGTGGTAAAAGTGGCACTCTTAACTCTGTAGGGATTCAGAGCCTGACGAGACTGAAATAGGACACCATCTGGCTATAAATCAAGGTCAGGGTTAGTTAGTGCCTGGTTTCAGTAAGTTACAAAATCTGTACTTTTTAAAAATAACATGTCTGATTTTCAGGATTTTTATTTTTCAGGTAAAGCAGTGCGTTCGATAAACTATTCAAAATGTTTATATTTAACCATTACAATTGTCTAAAACATATGTTCTCCTATTGTGTAATATAATATATTATATTTAATAAAAATTTTTGTCATGAATTGTGACATCAGCTATATTTAAAAAACTTGTTATCTTGAAACTTAGAGTCTTAAAAGTCTTTCCAAGTCACCAATTCTGAGCCTCCCATCTGTCTACATCATGTATAACTTGGCCATGTGGTTGGATGATCCTTAATATCACAAATGCAACTAAAACACAAAGTTCTATTATCTAAGTAAATATAACATCACTGATCACTCAGGATTCAACTTTTTTGAGAGCTGGACCAGTAGTCAAGTAACTAAAAAACCTACGAGACCTGACCTATACTGAATAACTCTAAGTGTAAAATCTCTTAATACCATACGTCATACTTAGATTAACAGAACCATTACTTCTTATTCTTAATATACAATAATTATTCGCATAAAATACATGATTTGCATTTGAAATTGGTCTATTGTTGCAATACTTGGGATCCAAACATGCATGTTGTGTAAAGATAGCATTCACGCTCAAACTGGCATTGCTCGCGTTGTTTTACTAGAATATACGAGAACATTAACAAAATTTAACAGCATTTTAATGAAGAAGTAAACATGCTCATCGATTTTAACTGTAAGTATAATGATGAGTGCGCACCCCAAAAGCCTTAATCTGAATACGCAGTAAAGGTTGGTACTAAGGTTGGTCAATATTTTTCCTGTTCATTTCAGCAGTCACCAAAATTAGACTTTTGGATGAACAAGCCCAAAAACTTATTATATATTTATATACTATATTTCTGAGAGGCTTCCCAGGGGATTTTGGTCTGAATTCCAGGGGATTTTGATATTACACCAGAGGATTTTTACGCAATGAAAATTTGCGCAATATCTGCATTTATAATATAAGAATAAATACAGAAATACACTCAAATTACAATAATTTTTGGACTTAGTCATCATGATCCTTCATGGAATTTCACACTTAAAATATTATTGATGCTTTCCATTGTCAACCTTAAGCAAGTTTTTTGTTGTTTTTTTTAATTCCAGGGGATATGAATCCTCTGGCTGGGGACCAGGGGATGGGTCGAAATTCCGGGGGATTTTTCCCCCCACCGGGGGATATGGCATGTATGGTTTAATGTCAATTCATGAACAAGCCCTGCTATATAAAACAAGAGATGTTTGTCAAACATTATGCCCCCCTGAGCGCCATGTTGTCAGGATTATATGGACAATTGAATGAAATATGCATGGACCAAAATGACAGCTGATTTGTCGCTAACATTGTATGCCGTTGAGGCAGTTTTAAGATTATGACCATTCAAAGTTTGAGGATAGAGTGTGTTATGACCATGGCCTTTGACCTCAAAATCCATAGTAGTCATTAGCTGGTCACCAAAAATCTAAATGTTAAGTTTGAGGGCCATGGGTGCAGGCATTGACAAGTTATCACACAGACAAGCATTTTTCATTCAAGGTCACTGTAACCTTGACCTTTGATCCAATGACCCCTTAAATCATAAGGGGTCATCTACAGGTCAGACACAACTCCAAGTCAAGTTTGAGGGCCATGGGTGCAGGCATTGTCCAATTATCACTTGAAACATTTTCGCATTCAAGGTCACTGTGAACCTGACCTTTGACCCAATGACTCCTAAAATCAATAAGAGTCATCTCCTGGTCAGACCCAACTTACATGTTAAGTTTGATGATCATAGATTCAGGCATTGTTGAGATATCACTGGGAGAAGATTTGTTAACTTTTTTGCGTTAAAGTTTACTGTGACCTTGGCCTGATGACCCCCAAAGTCAAGAGGGGTCATCTACTGGTCAGGCCCAACCTTCATGTCAAGTTTGATGACCATACGTCCAGGAATTGTCGAGTTTGCTTTCAAGGTCACTGTGACCTTGACCTCTGACCCCTAAAATCAATAGGGGCCATCTACTGGTCAGGCTCAACCTCCAAATCAAGTTTGATGGCCGTGGGTGCAGGCATTGTCGAGTTATCACTCAGACAACCTTTTACCATTCAAGGTCACTGTGACCTTGACCTTTGGCCTGATGACCCCAAAAACAATAGGGTCATCTACTGGTCAGGCTCAACCTCAAAGTCAAGTTTGAGGGCCATAGGTGCAGGCATTGTCGAGTAATGACACGGACAACCTTTTACCATTCAAGGTCACTGTGACCTTGACCTTTGGCCCGATGACCCCCCAAAACATTAGGGTTCATTAACTGGTCAGGCCCAACCTCCAAGTCAAGTTTGAGGGCCATGGGTGCAGGCATTGTTGAGTTATCACTCGGGCAACCTTTTATCGCTCAAAGTCACTGTTACCTTCACCTTTGGCCCAATGACCCCTAAAACCTAGGGGTCATCTAATGGTCAGGCCCAACTTCCATATCAAGTTTGATGACCATAGGTCTAGGCATTGTTGAGTTATCACTCGGACAAGCTTTAAAATTATTTTACCATTAAAGGTCACTGTGACCTTAACCTTTGACCCGATGAGCCCTAAAATCAATAGGGGTCATCTACTGGTCAGGCCCAACCTTCATGTCAAGTTTGATGACCATACGTCCAGGAATTGTTATCACTCGGACAAGCTTTGGTCTACCGACGGACCGACGGACATGCCTGTGCAAAGCAATATACCCCTCTTTTTGAAGGGGGGCATAATCAAGAACCTGAGCAAGCCCGGAAAGCATTTTACAGTGCAGGGCTTGTGCTAATTTCGACCACTGTTTCAGCGCCTTTTGTTTTATTTACCTAGTACTTTGAATTCACCACGGCACATTTAGTTAACAGTATACACATGATTTGTGATGGAGAGTGTAATGAGAGTCTATTTAAGGCAAGTGGAACAGGCACACTGTACAGGTAGTCCAAATAATTGTAAGTTGACGGATTTTTTTTAGATTTTTGATATGGCAAATCCTTCACATACAAATTGTTTAGTATCAAAAGTGGGTAGTTGTTCCGATCAGGATTCCGGGTTAAAGCATATAGCGTCTATAAAATATCATAAAAACAAGAAATATTACCAGATAATGTTATTTTATATTAGTTCCGTGCACAAAAAATAAATATCCAACTTATAATTATGGGCACAGTTTTAAATTGCTCGGAACATTTTTGCCATGGCGGAGTTGTTACGATTGTATAACCAGGGCTCATCCTAGACAGAAATTTTAGGGAGAAGTGAGAACGGGGGAGGGTGCGTGAGGGGGGTTCCCCCTCCTGTAGGTCAGAAAATTTTGAGATTTTAATAGTCAAATGGTGGGCTCTGGTGTGTCCTGGACAACTTTTCTATGCATTTAAATACGTGTTTAAATTGTTTTTAAAATAGTCATACTGGTTGTTTTTAGTTGGAATTAATTTGTTGAATATACCTTTAAAAAAAAGTCAAGTTTCAAACATTTTATTACATGCAAACGGTTAACCTATCATGCACACATACATATATATCAGAATTTAAATACATGATGGCATCTTGTAACTCAGTTACACTCTTGTTTGATGTGTAAGAGGGTGTGGGCCCATTCATGAGATGGCCAAGATCAGCACCTATGGCCCCGGCAAGCTGGACGTGGTACTGAAATTCCTCCTTGGGGAGCTCCCACTTAGCCAGGTGGTAGGCAGTCTTAAGGAGCTTGGGGTCAAGCTTGTCATCCTTGGACAGTTTGGCCAGTACGATTTTCCTCATGGGTTCCTGGGAACGCAGAACTGTCTCTCCAAGGCAGCCTTGTGGTGATTTGCTGAAAAATATTTTGCTGAAAATACACATATTTCTTTAAAAATATTTCACAGTATCTCATCATTTTCAGCTGTCATTTAAAATAATTTGGGCATATATTACAACATGTTTTAAAATATATAAAACCAGACACCTTAAAATTAATACCACTTTGAATTGATTTATCTGCGGACTAAGCAATGCTTCTATTGTTTTAATAAATACTTACACAAGCCATGTCTCTGATGATTGGTTGTTTTTGCTGGTTGGTCATGTCCAAGGGCGTAGGCGTTGTCCAACTTAGCACATCTACAAACTTTTTTTATCTGCATCTTGTTTGTACCAACTGAAATTATTTTGATAATTTAACTTTTTGAATGATTTCTTATTTGAACTGTCGATCATGTCATTACTATCAACATCGTCAGCTTTACGTTTCAGGCCTGGGGAATCCCGCAGAAGCCACGTAGAAAGCATGATTACTATTAAACAGAATGCAAAATATCTCATATATAGAATATTGATGTGAACCGATCGAAGAAAAAATAATGGAAACATTTCTGAAATAAAAAACAACAAACCTGGAACTGTGATTCGCACTTGCCCTTCTCGCTAACTTCGCAGTAATCACACCCAATTAAGTTCATTTGTCATCAGTGCACATCATTTAAACCGCTATTGTCATAAAGTATAAATCCTAATTGGCCCAAATTGACTTTTACAAACATCGGCAAGTGTAAATATTAATCCCTTACAATTTTATTACATCGATGACGTAGCGCATGTACACAAAGTCAATGGTGCAAACACGTGCCTTGATTGAATAAAACAAGCGTTCTCATTGGCCAAAGTCAAAGGAGCATATTTACTAGGTTTAACACGATTGGCTGTTTGTCAATCGAGCTGACAGGCGGAGTTGCTCTGTTTTGATAAGCATTAGTTCTTAGCGATATAGACTTTTTGATCTTTGAAAAAGTCGGCGAAGTTGACTTTGCTTTGATCTTAAAAAATAGCGAAGTTGCCGCGGGCAGGGCGACTTAATCGCCTGGTAAGATGAGCCCTGATAACGAGGTCTATCTGGAAGCTTTGTCGGAGGAGGCCGAGTTATTACAATTGTATCGAGTTGTTCCCCTTCGCATAATTGTTTTCTGTGTCAGTCAACTTTCGTTTTATTGAAAAGGTAAACAACTTGTTTTAATGCATTAAATGCTTGTTTAGTGCAAAATAACATTTCACTTACATGGTAAAATATAAATATAACTCTTTATGATCAATTTCAACCATAAAATACTTCACTTAAAACAATTTCAATATTTTTAAAACACCCCTGTTTTTTGCACATTCCCGTTTAGACATTAGGGATTAGAAGAATCCGGTATAACACGTCTATTATTTTAGACTAACTGTACAGGCAGATTGTATAGTGAGGCGATACATTAATGACTCCTCAGTAGTCAAGCTATGTGTATATGTGTATAATGGTGTCTATCTGGATGTCTATCTGGATGGTTGACTGGCCTAGCTACTTCAGAAGCCCCCCCCCCCCCCCTAAAATTACTCTGGGCTTACACATCAATTCTTAATGTGAACATGTACTTACTACAGTCCAGAACTTGCTTTTTGATTCACGTTGTAATTTACGGTCATCACCTTAATTTCAGGCTGTAAAATAATTTTTCCTGCCTCGAGATACTTTTGAGTATATCGCACAGGTGCAATGCCTCTAAGGAAAGGCATTTTTAAAGGTTGTTAACAGAGAAATTATTGGAAAAACAACATGCACAATTTGATCATGTCCTTCATCTCAAAACGCTCGACGAAATCAAGCGCTTAATTTAGTCAAAACGGCAATCCTGAGTTAGGTCGAATACAGGTTTCCGTATTGATCAGCTCTGTACTGTTATTCTAGGCATTATACCTGTAACCTTAATTAACGCATTCTCATATCTAAGTTAGAATAGAATTCATCGAAATGATAGATCCGGCTATATTTGAGACTAAATAAACTTCAGCATACACGACACAGTATCCAAGACAAGTCAAGTAAATTTTATTTACAAAGTCGGATTGTGTAATGGGACAACTTTAGGCATAGCAAACTCCAACCCAGTCTCCGTCAGGCGTAGCTTATTATCCAAGCTTCTGGATGCCAAATCAAAAGCCGTTCAAGATGTACAGTCGGCCTCTATTTGCCTACATTGATTGGCATACCAATGCCAGCTGAAAATTGTTCAGCGGCGTACGAAATTCATGCTTTGTAAAACATTATTTCGCCCAAACCAGTAACGTAACCTTTTGCTTCTGCCTGAATACGATGAAAGATCCATTACAGCGTAGAACACCGGGAGGGGGTGGGGGGCATTTCTTCCAAGTGTAGGGCGGCCGTAAAACCCTAATATGTGAGGACGCATTCTCATTCATCAGATGTTTGATTATGATAAATCTGGTACGCATAGCATCATCGCTCTGGTGAACGAGAATTTCAGGGTGTAGACTACACAGTTCTCTAGATGGTTTCAGTCCTGACACGTTTTAGAAAAGAAGGAGTGTTTTAACTGCTTAGTTTTAGATTGTCGAATAATCAATCCTCAGCAGTGTCTATAATCGATATATCAAATACTTGAGATTGGACACCAACCTTTTCCTCTCCCTCCCACGGTGGAACAAAGGATATCAGAACAACCATGCTTTTAAAGATAAAATCAGGGGAGTTACCAATTTTTGCGTTAGAGGGGGTGTAACCTAGGGGCATAATCTTTGGACTTGCAACTCTCCCCTTTCCCTGTACCCGGGAGTAGGATTAAAACCCAGCCTGGACTGATTTTTTTGGTTTAAATTGTTGGCAGGGAGATTTGGGGACACTCCCGCAAGAAATTTTTTACAATCTCTAGTCCGAAATGGTGCTTGTCGGGTTTCTTTCTTCTTTTTTCCTTCAATATTGAACGAGAGTAAACCTGGACGATTTAAGGGTGGGGCCGCCCTTATCCAACTTATATATACGACTAACTGCATATTTGTAATCCTCAAGGTCATATATCACTGATAAGCTTAAAGGGCTGTGTGGCTATTAGTACTTGTCTCCCAATGATCCCATATATACTGAATCTGTATTTTGACAGATGTTGTCACATTAACCTAAGATGTTACATACGCAATTCTAACTTACTACAACAAAAACTCTCCAAGATAATGGTGAAAAACCCTCAAAAAGTGTTCGGATTTGTGACCTAAGCCAGTAAGCATAGGTTCATGTTTGCCATTATTGTAAATGATAAGGGGGTGGCGATTTGGGAAAATATAATCAGTCATGCCTGCTTTCTATGCATACAAGGTTATGTTAAATTGCGAGTAACCTCTTTGGGTGTGAGGCAATAAAGATGATGACGATTAAGACAGTTAACAAAAACAATTGAGTGCTCCATCACGTGATAGGGAGGATACAAAATGGCGACGACCAGTCCAGGTTGGCAATTCGACAAGTTTGAAGACGGTTCTTTGAGTAAGATTACTGCTTTGACTTTTGTCATTCTCTAACATAGTAAAATGAATAATTTCTTCCTATGAAAAATGTAATTTCATTGCATATAACGTACATATGTTCGAGATATTCAACTGTTTGTGCTTACCTCTTGTAACTATGTGATTTTCGGATATTGCATAATACCGGATACTAAAAGACGGTGAAATCCAAATTGATTGTATAGAAAGTATGGCATTCTAATAAATATCCTGAAGTTTTTTTCCAATAAACTTGTTATATTTATACAAATATATTTGGCTAAAGTGTATGAATATCTCTAAAGATGGGATGGCCATAATCAGCACCACATATTTCCAAAAAGAATGTTGGAGACTTCTTACCACTTCAATATCCTTCCATTCTATGAGACATCATGCTACATATATTATGACATTATATAAGTGTTTTCGAAGGTGATAAGTAAGTGCTAACGTGGTTGTTAAAGGAGACAATTGGGATACTTACAAGTTACAGCAATTATGTCCTTAAATTGACAAATTTCTTAAAGTCAACTGAATGTCACGACAACTAAGATCGAATGACAAAAACCGCGTAACAATTTACCCAAGAAATTTCATTAGCGCGAATGAACAGCCAATCACAATTTAGTCCAATGAAAATCAATGTAAAAATTAACTGCATCAAACCCAGATGAGACAAAGTGAAAGTAGATATGTAAATCCGGAAGCACCAAATAGAAAGTAAATGTCGCAAAGTATAATTAATTATTTTATATTTAAAATATGCCAATTGAAATTATTTCACAAGTATGTGAATAGCCGTCGGGAATTATTTATTTGCTAATAGTGTGAATATGATTTCATATTTGGTTTTGCTTTTAAATGCAAAAGTTGGTTTTATATGTTTTGTTAAAATTACCTACAAATTTTGAAGTAATTTTCATTTATGTCAAATTGGTATGCAGCAATTGGTAAATAATGAACATGGTTCACACCATTCATTTATTATTTGAAGTAAAAAATAAAATAATATTCCATGTAATTCCAAGTTTATTTTGTCTTACACTTGATAAAACATTAAAACAATTACCAATAATCAAATATTGTTCAGAACCACAGGAACTTGACAAAACTTTAACTTTTCCTGTGTTCAAAACCAGCATCCTAAATTTTTTATTATATCTACTATTCTATGGTTTAAAACATTTCTGGACACATTCATTTAATGTGCGCTTAATTGCCTTTACATTTCTAAACACAGCACTCGGTATCAAAAACATATTCAACTGTACAATATATAATAATTGTTATGGGAACGAACATTAGGCATACTTACATGCTACAATATCATATTCAATCTACGTTGAGCAAGGTCGAGCCAAAGCATAGTCTAGCAAAGCCTAGCAAAGTCAGATATATTCCTAACAAAGGCAATATATTAACATTTTTAAGTAATATTTTAATACAAAAGGATGTCTTTGTTGAATAAAAGACTTTATGAGAACGAAAATACTTGCATGATACAATATCTAATTCAAGCAAGGTCAGGCATATTATAGCAAAGTCAATCAGTCAGTTTTATTTTGAACAAAGTCAATGAATTAACACGCATAAGTAATATTAAAATACAAAAAGATGTCTTTGTACATTAAATGATTTTATGATAAAGAGAATAAGGCATATGTGCATGATATACTACCCGAGTCTAGCAAAGTCAAAGAAATTAGAGCTAAGTCAGTTACATGTTGAATAATGTCGATGAATTATTTTGATTGGCTTAACCTAATAGGAGGCGGAGTGAGCGGGACGGGACGGAATATTTTCATTGGCCAAGGAATACAGGGCACATTATGTAAGAGGTGTGAATATTCTCATTGGCTGTGGACTTGTTGGCGGAGGTGTGAATGTATTCAGTGGACAGCGGCCGGATGCGATGTTATAAAAATTAATAAAATTAATCCTAGTGACAACCTCTTTCAAGTGATGTATGATTAATGATAAATGCCAGGTGTTTTAATCTCCAACCGTTGATAGTAAACAACTTCTGTGTATTCAGATATTTTCATTTATGACAGTGCAATAAAATTTCGATGCAGACCAGCAAACCGATACTTGGTAGTAATGAGAAAGCCAAAAATGATACATAAAATTTATTTAGTTATTTTGCATACGTGTGCATTTACAAAAAACAACATCAATTAGGTAATACTTATAGTAGATAAATGTGCATTGTTATAATAAAAAAATATTATTTGTTATTATAAACAGATACTCGATAGCAATATAAGAATGAGAAAAATAATACACATAGTAAATATCGGGATGTGTGTGAGATGATACAAATGGATACTTATAGTAAGAAATGTTCATTGTTAGAATTAAAAACAAGAATATTAGTCGTTATTGTAAACAGATACTCGATAATAATGAAAGAATGAGAAAAATAATACAACACATCATTTCTTGATCCATACGCTTGCTAATGGGTACATTAATACGCAAAAGGATTCAATTTAACATAACTATTAGTAATTACAAAATCGGGATGTATGTGAGATGATACAAATGAAGAATATTAGTCGTTATCACAAACAGATACTAGATAGTAAGAAATGTTCACTGCTATAAAAAAATATGACAAAATCAGGATGTATGTGAGATAAGAATATTTTACTTCCTGTGACATTTCTGTGTTTTAATGCACAAGTCATTAAATTAATACATGTAAATTATACATTTTTCCATAGGTTTTGCTAGGTTTTCCGGGTTTTTCAATCTTGAAGTAATGTAATTTTACAAATTTAACACAATATTTGCAATAAATTACACATGTTTCCAACTAAATATATAAAACTCATAAAAATAAATACAAATAAATAACAATAAAACAGACTTTGCTTGACTTTGCTAGGTTTTCATAGGCTTTGCTAGGTTTTCCAGGTTTTTCAATCTTGAAGTAATGTAATTTTACAAATTTAACACAATATTTGCAATAAATTACACATGTTTCCAACTAAATATATAAAACTCTTAAAAATAAATACAAATAAATACAACTAAATAACAATAAAACAGACTTTGCTAGGTTTTCATAGGCTTTGCTAGGTTTTGCTGGATTTTTCAATCTTGAAGTAATGTAATTTTACAAATTTAACACAATATTTGCAATAAATTATACATTTTTCCAACAAAATATATAAAACTCATAAAAATAAATACAACTAAATAACAATAAAACATAAAAATAAATACAACTAAATAACAATAAAACAGACTTTGCTTGACTTTGCTAGGTTTTCATAGGCTTTGCTAGGTTTTGCTGGACTTTACAATCTTGAAGTAATGTAATTTTACAAATTTAACACAAAATTTGCAATAAATTATACATTTTTCCAACTAAATATATAAAACTCATAAAAGTAAATACAAATAAATAACAATAAAACAGACTTTGCTTGGCTTTGCTAGGTTTTCATAGGCTTTGTTAGGCTTTGCTAGGTTTTGCTGGACTTTACAATCTTAAAGTAATGTAATTTTACAAATTTAACACAAAATTAGCAATAAATTATACATTTTTTCAACTAAATATATAAAACTCATAAAAATAAATAAATATACAACTGACTTTGCTTGGCTTTGCTAGGCTTTGCTTGACTTTGCTAGGCTTTGCAGTGTTTAGTAGGACCCATAAATATCTGGTATGATCTCTCCAGTCAAATGGTTTGAAGTCTCCTGGCACAATATTGAGGTGGTAAGAAATCTATGTAATTCTTTTAAAAATATATCAGATATTTAATGTTTACAACGCTTGAGAAGATAAGAATCTCATCAACAAGAAAAACTTAATTTTTTTTTAGTGCATTTACGTAACAACAGTAAAGAGATGAAATACATCAAGTATGAAATTAAAATACAAATTCCAACAGATGCACAATGTAAATAAGGCAACATTTTATAACACCCCTAAAACTGTTGAAATATAAACTCACATGCAAATGCGCATGCCATACAAAAAGCAGTTTAAAATGGGTGTCTTATCTGATTGAACTCGCTGATTGAGACATGTATGCATTTATTATAAATAAGCAATTTTACTTTCCTGTCAAGCTATCTTGAACTTCTATACTAGAAGTGTTTTCAGTGGTCAAAGCTTGATTGGTAATGACTTAAAATGGCTGTGAACAATTATATTTTTATGACGGGAAAATATAATTGTCTATTATTCTGATCATACCAGCTGTTGCAATGCTTGTTATTTTCTGCAGAGATTGTTGGAGAATTGCAATTGAAGAAATATGGAGAGTTCATCCAGGAGTATGGAGGTCAGTTAAAGGATATAGAGGATGCCCTGGGAGAGACTGTCAGTGACTCCTGGGACATGACCCTAGATCCAATAGCTCTGCAGGTATGTGATATTTAGTATTATACAGCATAACCCTTGAAATGTCTTGAATGATTATATACATACTGGAAAATTTTATACTGTGCATGTGTCCTAGGTATCACATTCACATTTCAAGTTGAAGATGTTATGTTTTAGTTCCTTCCCTATGAGCAAACAACGCTGCTTCAGCTGATAAAAACTGACAACAAGATCCTCAACAAGATCATCACAGTCCTAGCTGCTCTCTGCTCTGAAATGGCAACACTGATACGGGAAGGTAGAAGTCATGTTTTTAATCAATATTATATTAACTTACTCAGTGGAGATAAGCGTCTATATGATTCTTGATCAGAGGGTCCATTGTATGATCCCCAATTGCAGCCTTGTCATTGATTAATTCTAGTTTTCACCCTGGAATGGTTATTGGTTCTAATCACATGTTCATTACAGATTTGAAAGAAACTCTAGGTATGTTTGTCACTTAAAAAGTGGTTCAAATCTTTCAGTAATCTACTATAATTCCTAAAATATTGTGACCATGTCATTCAAACTATTCACTTCTAGGAGAAACCAAGTTCTACAATGCTATCGTGTTTTATGGGGAGGGAGAGCCGGAGGAGGGCCTCAGTGAAGGGGAGGCCCAGATACAGATTGGCAGGATGATCACACTCTTCCAGGTTAGCTGGTAGCGGACATTGTTCCTTTAAGTACAGAGCAGTATGTTACAGAAAGGGAGGCTCTCTGTGAGTGTGAGGCCCAGATACATATTTGAAGG
The DNA here is from genome assembly GCF_026914265.1 of Mya arenaria. NCBI lineage: Eukaryota > Metazoa > Mollusca > Bivalvia > Myida > Myidae > Mya > Mya arenaria. Next base: position 2,768,375 of record NC_069135.1, on the reverse strand, counting down.
ATGATCACACTGTTCCAGGTTATTTGGTAGGGGACAAAAAAGTGCTTGGCGCTATAATTATAAATGTTTGATACTCATAATCTATAGAAGTGTCAACATGGCATTCAGTGTGGTCTGATCTAACTTTTACCAATCAGGAATTTGAAGAGACATTTAGTAACTGCTGTTTTCTCAAAGAAAGGCATTTTGCTATACTTTCAGGAGCTTTCCTGTTATGTTGCCCGTAGCAATGAAGTTGTGAAGAATGTGATACAGCAGATGTCATGTCTATATAACACTGCAAGGTATGTACCAGAGGTGTGATACAGCAGAAATGTCGTGTCCTCAGCTGTGATAAATAAAAACTTTTGTATGTTACTGCATTTTCAATTGTTGTCAAGTGAGTGAGTGAGGTCAGATGTGGTGAAGTGAGGTGAGGTAGTGAGTCACATCGAATGATTAAAGTAATGAAAAAGGCTGTGTTGTGTCTTGAGTAGTCCATGAAGAGCTTCAATCTAGTTAAAAAAAATGTATTTGTTTTATTTATAGGGGAAATTCCTATAAAAGGAATGTTGCCTTTTTATATTCCCCTTTGTAGAAGGCTTAACCTGCAGGGTACAGGTCGGGCAGTAGGTTGCCCGGGAGTATGAGCTGGCTGCTTTTAGTTGTCCGATCAAAAACTTTTCCCTGGAGTCACTTTAATAATGCAGGAGTCACTTTAATTGTAGAAACAAACTTAAATTGGTCTTGTCTGATCACTAATTATAGAAGCATTTGTCCAATCATCACCAAGTTTGGTCAGCCATAACCAGCCATACTGCTTGAGTCACTCGAGAGTAATTGCTTATGAATTATTGAAATAACCTAAAATTTGACTTGTCGGATTGAAAACTTCAAAAGCCTTTGTCCAATCATCACAAAATTTAGTGAAATGGGAATTATTACTCGGACAAGTTTGATAACCAGCTGTATTGCTTGAGTCATTTCAGAGTTATCGTTCTTTCAATTATAGAAATTACCTAAAAATTGGTGTAGTCTTATCAGAAGCTTTGAGAAGCCTTTGTCAAATTATTGCAAAATTTGTTCAGAATGTGTATGGGAATACCTTGGACAAGCTTATTAATCAGCTTTATCACTAGAGTAGCTCAAGAGAACTCACCTTTTAATTCTAGAAATTACCTTATATCTGTCTTGTCCAATCAATAACTTGAGAAGCTTACCGTATTATCACTTAATGTGGTCAAAGTGTGTATGGGCAGAATATCTTGGTCATGTTAATAACAAGCCTTGTTGCATCAGTCACTCCAAAGTTATGACCCTTAAATTGGCAAAAACTGTATTTGCAGTGTTCGCTTTCTAAATTAATGAGCAACCACTTAGCATCAAACTTAGTGTTCTAATATTTTGACAGGTGTATTTTGTGACAGTTGGCGCTCTTTCATTCAACTTAAAATAATGAAGCCAGAAAAGCTATGAGTTCTTTGCGTCATAAACAGTTGGTTGTTCATTTTTACAAAAATATCTTATAAATGTATGAATATTATGATTTACATATGTCATGTTATTCATAACTCTTGTCTTTTCATTTTCAAACTGTGTGCTTATGGAAGTATTGTGTACCAATTGTGCGAACACCTGTCTGAACACTGAAAATGAGCTTGTTGCCATGTTGGTTTATTTATGATCATTCAAAATATGGACAAAAATCTTTCTATTTTAACATATAATATTATATTGGTAGGATGTATCAAAGATATGGTGTGCCAATTTGTATTGCAATTCTTTCAATAAAAAAACACAAAGAAATTGATTAAAACTCTTAAGAAATTTGCTCACCTAAAAAACTTAACCATTATGATTACTTTGGCTGTCAGCTTTCATTGAAAGCAGGCTGAAACAAATTATGGTATACTATAGAACTTAATTAATGCCATTCTGTTTGATATCTTCCATTCTAAAAAGTCATGGAAACAAGAATTTAAGGATTTTATCTCAAAGAACGTTTCACATTTATCACATGCCTTAAGGTTTCTTTTCCCTTCCAAGGGCCGGCCCTAAGCTGATTGACGTGTCTGATGTGCATTTTCAGGTGGGTAGACTTTCATATGCATCAAATATTAATAGATTCCTATGACTAATTCAAAAGTTTATTTGCAAAAAAGGCATAACGTATAACTGCCTATGGCCATTACTAACAAAGTCCTTGTCAAATACATAATATAACATGTATCTATTGTTAAGGCAGTTTTAAGCACAAAGATCAGTTAAGTGTTAGAGCGGAAATATACCTGGAATTCGTTGGTCTAAAAATTAAATCTGATTAAACTTTTGGGATAGCTGTTCTGAAACACAGGCGTAAAAAAGAAATTACGTCCTTGTATGTAAAGCTTAAACATTTGATTCTTGTGTACTTTTATACAGTGTACAATTATGTATTTGGTACATGTTTGTGTTCCAGACAGTATTTGAGCACCTTGGTGACCTGCTGGGAGTTCTGATTACCCTGGACGAGCTCATACAGTCCCACTCAACACTGCTCGACCACTGGACACTATACAAAAGGCAAGAACTTGTTTCTCATGGTTTACATCCAAATAAAGACACATACTATGGTTAGTGATAAGAAGAGTGTGTGTAACATACTTTATATACAGAGGGTTCGAGAACATGAATACACAGGGTTTTTCAAGCATAATTATGATTATTGCTTTACCATTGGTAAGTTTTTATCCTTCTATCAAGTGGAAAGTTAATTTTCCTCTCTTTAAATTCTCACTTTATGCTCTGTTCAGTAGTTTTGCATTTTGAACAATCTGAAGATTTTGTTTAATATCTATAGGATGTTGAAGTCAGTGCGTCATGATCCAACCAAATTTGGAACTACAGAGGAGAAGCTGCGGCCATTTGAGAAACTCATGATGACTCTTGAGGGACAACTGCTGGACGGCATGATCTACCAGGTGAGATATAGTGGTCTACTAGGTGAGATATAGTGGTCTACTAGGTGAGATATAGTGGTCTACTAGGTGAGATATAGTGGTCTACTAGGTGAGATATAGTGGTCTTCTAGGTGAGATATAGTGGTCTACTAGGTGAGATATATAGTTGTTTAATAGGTGAGATTAGTAGTATCTTCCATGGCCGAGAGTATAAGATAGGTTCATCCCGACCTTAGCATTGGGTGTTTTGCGGAAACGAGGTTTACTGAGTTTCAGCAAAACACCCTGCACGAGGTTCGATGCCCATCTTACATGAACATTTTCGTGGTCTCCTACCAGGTGAGAGAATTTTATCTTTGCCCGTTGGCAAGATAAGAATTTCTAGCATGGTTAAATTTTTGGATCTACTTATCTGAGGTGGGAGAAATAGAGGTCCTTCAGCCTTCAGGTGAGATTTAGAGATCTACCAGGTGAGATATAGAGATATACCAGGTGAGATATAGTGCTTTTAGGTTGAACAATAAAACATTGATTTCACTTCCACTGGCATAAAGATTTCTCTTTTTTATAAACAATTTGTCCAGCCTATTGTTTCAGCAAAGATTATTTCCTTTTGACAAAAATTTGCTTATTGTGTAGTCAGTGACATAGTTTTGGTACCAGTATGATAATGAATAACTTGAATTTGTGGACTTGAGCCGCACCATGGGTACATTTTCTCAAAAAGGACATTAGAATTACCCAGAAAATTCTATGTATTTTTTATGACTACCAGTCTGTAACCATTCTATGCATATATTTGTGACTTTCAGTCTGTAACCATTCTATGTATATATTTGTGACTACCTGTCTGTAGCCATGCTATGTATATATTTGTGACTACCAGTCTGTAACCATTCTATGTATATATTTGTGAGTACCAGCCTGTAATCATTCGATGTATATTTGTGTCTACCAGTCTGTAGCCATTCTATGTATATATTTGTGACTACCAGTCTTTAACCATTCTATGAATGTATTATGTAGAACTGTGTGGAGCAGCCGTTTGACAGTCAGCAGGTGTTTGTTAGCAAGAATGTAGTCTTCATGGACGAGTTTGCCATAAACATTCGTGACTACCTCGCAGATCTAGAGGCTAGAATAGGTTTGTATAGATAGACACCTAGCACTATTTAGCTTGTTTTCATTTAAAAAATGTTGCGTTTTTATTATAGCCTTGGTGTTTTGTTACTGTCACTCTGAAATACTTAAACCATAGACTTTCTTTAAAACCATTTGACTAATATAGTTATGTTATATGTGCAGCAATGCCATATCTTTAGTAGCCTCATCATGCCCCTTAATAAGTCTTAGAAACATACTTATTCACTTCTGCGTGCAGTGCTAACGTTAAAATACAACTTGTTTCGAAATATACACCGATTTAAATAGAAGGTCACTTTATTGAATAAATAAAGGATTGATTGCATTTGTTTGGGCACAGTTGGTCACAGCATGAACACATGAAAAAATGTGATCAATTTATTTACATTAAAAATAATGCAGCATTACTACTAAAACTTAACTAGTAAAATTTGTGCAGCTGAGGATTTATTGTTAAAGAAAGATTATTGAAATATAGATTTGTACAGAAAAAGTTGCAGATAACTTGATCATTGCCTGACACTAAGTGACCAATCAGAGCTCAACTCTGAATTCGACAATGACGTCGTAACCCTTTGCAATCCATACAGTATGAGTGTGAAGTTTTTTTTTGTATACAACCAATTGATAGTCTAGGCAAATGTAAATAATACAGAAGGTTAACAGCTGTTTCCCGTGTTACAGGTGAAAATAATGAGGTAGACCAGCGGTTCCGATTCGTCGGTGTGTGCGGGCTCTACGTACTTCACTTCCAGCTCTTCAGGCTCACCGACAAGAAAATCTTCAAGACCCTCTGGGACATATACAAGAAGGTCAGAGATTTTCAAAATATCGGCAGTTTATCATTAACATTCATTACATTCTTAATGCTTGAATAAAGACTCAGAAAAAGGAGTAGACAGATTATTGCCTCTTTAGGCCAAAGCATGTTAACTCTGTGAATAGTAGGGCTATCATAAGTTTTATGTAAAACTCTGTAAGATTCAAAAGTTTGAAACCAGTCATTTCACAATTTATTTTAACACTTAACTCCTTGTTGGTAGCATACTTCAGTTGTGGTTCTTCAACCATTTTCTTCAGAGCTCTCATTTCTACAGAGCTCTCATACATGTATAATATTATCAAAGAAATCATAGTTATTCTGTAATCGTAGATGTTATGCAGCGCATTGAAAGTCTTCTTGCCCCCATAGCTTCCTGCTGTGCACCTTCTGGGCAACGCTGTCTGGTTCCCCAACCAATTCCTGCTGGAGAAACTGCCACATATGGCCAAGGCGCTCGACAAGAAGGCACAGGAGATGGTCCGCACCGCACAGACTTCGTACCTCCAACAGAAGAACAACATGCTAACAAGGTGAGGGAGGTTACGGTAGACCCTGCAAAGAACCAGGCTGAGATTTATTTCAGGATTATATCCTCCAATATATTCCATTTTTCAATACAAATCTTTTACAAATTTGTGTTGTTTCTTGTAATTTATTATTTTGGAAGTTATAATAATCAAAGCTCATGGTCAAATTATCACAATAAATGAGCAGGCAAAGTTATCTTTAATGACTAGTTGTGTTGTACATGTATGGGGAGTATGCCACACGCAGATATCTTTGTCCAGTGGCATCAGTGTCAAACTTTTGATCATTAATTTATGAATGATTTGTTGTACTCCAACTTAATAGGCACATTGGACATGATAATGAGTTAACCCCTATTTATTTTGGGGTCAGTGGGTCAAGGGTCAAGGTCATGATGATTTTTACTAGATAGATGATGGGTATTTCTGACAGGCAACACGTCCAATTTGTTGAATTTTAGTTCTGGTATTAATTTAAAAATAAGTATTCATGTATTGTCTCATGAAAGTTTTGATGAAGTACATTGTAAATGTAAAATATTATACACTGTATTGATGATGTTATTATGGAAGTATTTGTCGAAGAAAAATAATCAATTTCGACCTGGGAAAACAGGACTATTAATTTAAAAAATCAACAATTAATTAATACATGTGATAAAATTACAGTATGATAAATGAATGAATATTCCAAAACCGTTGAATAAAATGATTAATTAGTGATTGCACATAAAAATTACATGCACATATTTATATATTAATATTGATTGTTTTGTTTCTCAGAACCAGGTAAGAGTTTTCATTTAGCAATGGTGTGTTCAGATGTTCTGCTTGTTTTATTTCACTATATAACTTTTAACATCATAATTATCATATAAATTCTATACTTTCATTGTTAACTTGCATGTTTTTTAGCTCTACTGGCCAAAGGCCAGAAGAGCTTATGCGACAGTAATGTGTACGTAGTATGTGCGTCTGTGCGTCCGTGCGGTCGTGCGTTCGTGCGTCTGTAAACAATTGCTTGTGAACACGATACAGTCTTCAGTTCTGATTGTATCTCGATGAAACTTGTACAGTATCTAGATATCCATTAGAGCTCGGTTCCTTTCGAAAACCAGCCAGATCCGCCCATAAATGTCTGGATTATGGGCCATGAAAGTTTTAAAGAAATGCTTTCTATTTTTAGCCAGGTCTGCTTGAGCGAATTCTATTTTTAGCCAAATTTACATGTACATGTAAATTCAAGTCTAGAGTTAAGGGAGACAATTTGCAAGTCTAGGATTTTGAGAGACAATTTGCTTTTTGCTTCTGCAGTTGATTTTGTGAATTACTCTGCCTTGTTCTTGTTGAAAGCCCAAAGGCCATTTTTTAGCTTTAAGTTCTGTAGTTTGCACATTCATCTTAACAAAATTGGTTGTGAATGTTTAAGTTATGCACCTGGTGTCATTACTGGCCACACCCAGGGTTCACAGGTTTGGTAAACATAAATCTGGAAAGGTTTGAAAATCTTTTTGTGTGTTCGTGCATCCATCTCAGCACAATTGATTGTGAATGCTTGTTCAAATTGATCAATGTTGTCCTAGGATGCCCTTGACTTTGACCTTTTGACCAACTTTTAAAACTACAGAAATTTTTACTATGAGTACAGTTTTGAAAGCATTTTTTTTTTTGTCAGATGACTTTTACTTGGCACATATTAAAATAGTTCATGCAACTAATCTGCTTACAATACTTTCTGGGCTCAGATGTTGAACGTGCTACGTTTTCAGGTAACCCAAACACAAAACATAAAGTATATGTCTGTTGCCTTTTACCTATACATACATGCTCTGGATTGATATGACCACAAAAGCCATGCCAGTAGAGCATAGGCCCTTTTGGGCCTCTTGTTTCTTTGATTCTTGTGTGGTGTCTGGTTTTGTGTTGTTTGTAGTTTATTTATTGTAGTTTATATATATATATATATATATATTATATATATATACTTTTTCTTTCATAAGGCAAGGAAAAATTAAAATCTAGTTTCTCAGGCAAACTATTGGTTGTTACATTGTATTGCCATACCTTTTCTGTCAATGCATTGTCATCACCGTGCAACAGCGTCAGTACACACATGCCAGAGACATTAGGCATATGTAAGGCAAAGTCCATAATGGTTCCTGTTGCTGTAATTAATGTTGAGTTATGACTCTTTTATGGCTAAAACAGAACTGACAAGTGTAGGCATTTGCTCTATGGTGCTCTTGTTGACCAATTTTGGCTAAAAAACAGTTAAATAAAATTAATACTGTATACTAGAAACATTGAATTGGAGTAAAAACGAAACTCAAATTTAATGCTGCTGTGTCTGAGGAACTAAGCATATAAAACATCTCACCTTTAGTTTATATCTAACCAGTAACATACAATTGTAGTATTTGATCATACTTTTGAGTACATATTAACCATAAGCTAGAGTAAAACAGGGTTCATATCATGTTTCTTCTCCAAAGACCAATCTTATATGACATTTCTGAATATTGCAGTGTTTAGTAAACTTCTGTCTCATTTACGGTACGTATTTAAACGAAAGAAATGTGGTTATTTCAACATATTAAGGAGACTAATATCCATGTAAAGTTAATTATTGAATATTTGTAAAGGATGTTTCAAATTATGATTGTGTAACCACCCTTTGTATACTGAATACTCCTTTCTTCCCCAAACCTTCTTAAAAAATTACATAAATCTATTGTATAAGTCTGAATATCCATTAATGCCAAATTTTGAGATTCTGCGTACCCCATAGCATCCACTTGACTACTATGTAACAAACAAAGGGGGTTGCAAAATCAGTCATTTTTTACACCCAAAATGTACAGAAGTATTCCAGGAAGCTGACTGCTCATTGTTGTTATTTCAGAGAAGTCCAGGCTTACCATGCAACAGTGACGGCCTGGATGGTGGACATGGAAAACAGTCTACCAAGGGGGAAAACTCTGATGGAGGATCTTACTTCCCGGTCGACACTGTTCATGCAGGTAGGAGTTGTTGCCCTTGATGAAAACCAGTCTACCAAGGGGAACCACTGATAGAGACTAGAATTGGTCTGAACAGTGGGTAAAGCTTAGATGGAAAAACTCAATGTCTGCCCTATCCATTTATCCATCATATTATACAGATAATCCAGTGTACGAAATTCAGCTTTGAATCCACTAGCCCATTCGGGCTACCAGATAGGAAATTTTACTAGCCCGAAACCAATTTCACTAGCCCAAACTTAAAAACTTAAAAATTTCAGTCGTTCGGAATAAGTTTTGGAAGTTTAATTACGATTCCGCAACGAGTCCGATCATCTAATCTAGCATGCTCATACAGTTTCAATAAATGTTCCCCAATCTGAACAATGTGTCAATAATAAATTATAGTCATACTTATATTAGTGTAGTCATCAAAAGTTCAGTAACTAATAAAGTTTTCAAAAAGGTATTACGAGAAAAAAGAGAAAAATATTTTCTGAACATATCATTTATTTAATGGAAAGAGTTATGCATGTACTGTAAGTTCTGTTATCCAATGCATCCTTGTCAAATCCGATATGCACCAGCGATTGTGCAATGACATTTTTCTCTTTTCAACTTTCAGTTTCACTTTCAAGTTTCAGAAGTAACAACAAAAATATATGGATGTTCATATTGCCAATATTCCTATAATTGTTCTTTAAGAATTAATGGCAAAGCTATTCAAAGGTATAAAATACAACAGGTAGAACCCTACTGTACTGTACACAGACAACGAGTTAACTATATCCGACAGTTCTCCTTTCACTTTGATTAAATTTGTCAGGAAGTAAGCGGGCACCTGTTTCCTCCGCATTTCAGACAACTTTTGTAGAATGATTATGTTCTGTTCACATTAAAAACTTAAATATCTTTCTTTTTATTTTAGCTAATAAATAAAATATATTTAAATGAAATAAACAAAATATCAATGTTGATATTGCTATTTTAGCATTGTTGATTTTCATAGCCATCGTTGTTGTCAAAAACTGCCGACTTTATCCGTTAATTTACATAATGGGCGGAGTTTAAATGACGTCATAGAGTTTGACTGCTGCTATTAGGCGCAGTTACTGGTTAGAAACTGATCGATAATTACTTGTCACTTTGGGCGTTAATCAATTTTGACATGTGCTTATTGATTAAATAAACAAACATTGAGCACATGGCTTGAGCCCTGAATAGCAGAGCAATTAGCTTTTTTATCATCGTAAATTTCAGCGAATCCGACTACGCCGTTGTCACTCAAGTCGCCTTGAAGGACGCATTCTTGAATAATAAGGCTTTGCGTATAAAAAACACGATGCGTAACACGTTTAATTGGCAGGTTTTTTTTTAAATCACAAGGAAAAAACGGTAGCCCGGTCGGGCTAGTTTCTGTGGAAAATCAGTAGCCCCAGCTGAAATTTGGTAGCCTCGGGCTATCGGGCTACAGCGAATTTCGAACACTGCAGATAGAAGTGTTTTTATATGATGGAAAACAAACTTACAAGTCAGCTGTTCAAACAACTTATTTACTGCTATTATTGCTTACGTTTTCCTCCTATATTCCTAGGGTCTGTTACACGGTCAGCAGATCCAGCATCTGGTCCGTACAGTGATGAACCTGCACGTGGCTCTACAGAAACCCATGACCAAGACAGCTGTGCTTGCCCTCTGTAAGATGGTCGAACTGCTTAAGGTAAAGTAGGCTTAAAATAAATACCAATCTTACTGGTACTATAACTGTGATGTTTAAATCATAAAGAAAGAACTTTTGTCAAGGTTTTTTACCTCTTTATATAATTACATGTATATTGTGATTCACAGTGTCGTAAATGCTAAATTATGCTTGAAGTCATATTTTTGATTGGCAGCTTGGTGAATTGTTGTTAAAGTATTATTCAAATTACTGTTTGACACTTTAAAAATACTTAATGAGCGTTACTGGCCAAAGGCTGTCTATGCGTGGGTCTGTAAACAATTGCTTGTGAAGCAATAAAGCATTCTGTTTTGTTAGTATTGATATGCCCCAGCATGTGTACGGTAAGGTTATGTTAGGAAAATATGCACTTACCTTAATTCTTTGTATAATATGTATTGTTGTTGTCGGTCAATAGCAAATCACACAAGAAACTAGCAATGCCCCAACATTCCAGGTGCGCCAGCCTTGTTTGAATTTTGCCACCATTGAGTGAGCAATCATTCCACATTTTGATTCAGCAATGTTCAATTGTTTAGGGATAAAAGTTATTTACATTAAATATATTCAGATTTCATTGCTCAAAAACCTGATATACTTGGGTAAAGACACAGAAAACCGAAAATCTGACGTGAATATCAATGTGTTCATGTAAAGAAGAATTTTCATTTACATTTTTCAATAGTTTACGATCTATGACCATGCCATCTTGGATTGGCTGTCAGCCAATATTTGGGTCATTTGACTCAATCTGGGTCATTTTCGGTTGGTTCATTTTTTGGTCGGGTCATATTCGACCATGATTTTGAGTCGTTTGACCATGTGAGTATATAAGGAGGGGCTTTCCAGAATCAGGAGTAGACGTAATTTGGCCATAGCTTGAAGCACAACCCGTACTATTCGCATTTATCTGGAAATAGAAAACGATAACAATTTTTATTATTTTTCTCCTTGATAAAATTAAAAAAAAATCAAATAGGAAATTAGGGGAAATTTAATGTTTTAAGGACTTATAAAATTCACCACGATGATCTAGCTTTTTCCTGTGTCTACCCAGCGACTGCATACTGTACCTTTTCTTCTTGTGATTAAATGATGATTTATTCCGCTGGTGTACTGTTTTTCAACGTTTATTAAATCATCGATTTGAGTTGTCTACCCAGTGAACTAGTTTTTGACATGCAATGGTCAGATTACATGCCATTGAGAGGTTTCGCTACCAGTACCTGAGAGGCAGTCACGAGGGGAGCACTTTAAATACTCGGTCACCCTTAAAGGGGCAGATATGTGTCGACGGACCACGGGACTAGGTCGTAACAGTATCTTAATAAAACTTACACAGTTGTTAGATATCCATGAGAGCTTAGTTCTGTTTTTTAACCAGATAGATTGGCGTTGGCATTTCTGGATTTTGGCACTTGAAATTATCAACATTGCTAATGTTACCAAGTAAAACTTTACAGTCTAAGAGAGGGGCCTCTTGTTTCCCGTTATGATATACCAGTAATTTCTCCATTATTTTTTTAATTCAGTGATCCTTTGAGAACCATTGGGTATCTAACTCACTTTATATTTCTTCCACAGGCCATAGAGATGACATTTCACAGGAAGACGTTGCTAATCACAGACTGTGTGCACAAGATCATGCAGAGAATTTCATTCATGATCATCAATGCCATCGGCACTGCAAAGGTTTGTGTAGGGTGCTTGTTGGGGATATTCAAAGTAGTATTGCATTCAAGGTTTAAGGGTTTTGAGCTTTCTATGTGCTTTGGGCTTTTTAGAACTTACTGTACCTAGATTTGATCTGATTGAATGGGAATAACAAGCAAAAATCATTCATGATTCATCTCCATTAAGCTAGATGGCATGTATATTCTTGTCTTAATTTTACAGAAACGGATCATTTCGGACAAAAAGTACAGTGAGAGGAAGTTAGACGTATTATCTGCCCTTGTTCTTGCCGAGACAGCTCTGTCTGGACCTGGTAATGGACTGGTTCACATATATTGCTTGGCAAAAGCTACTTCTGAAATTCTAATAGCGAAAATGCAAGCATTGTGTTGACAATTCGGAAAAAGATATTATATTTTGCTATTATGACATAATAGACATGAGTATAAAGAATGCATTATGAAGATTGAAGGTCGTTACTGTGAGATTAACCATTGGAATTTGTTAGTTGATTGTTTGTTTTACTTTCAGCCACAAAGGAAAGGAGACTGATTGCCAAGCTGGCTCTAGCCATAGGGACATGCTCTAAAGTGGTATTGTATTATGTCTTATTGATGGCTTTTAGTTTGTGTTATGAACTGCAGTTTTTTAGCTCACCTGTCACGTAGTGACAAGGTGAGCTTTTGTGATCACTCTTCGTCCGTCGTCCGTCCGTCCGTCCGTCCGTCCGTCCGTCCGTCCGTCCGTCCGTCCGTCCGTCCGTCCGTCCGTTCACAATTGCTTGTGAACACAATAGAGGTCACAATTTTGACCTAATCTTTATGAAACTTGGTCAGACTGATCATCTCTATAAAATCTAGGTCAAGTTTGATATTGGGTCATCTGGGGTCAAAAACTAGGTCACTAGGTCAATTAGTAGAAAAACCTTGTGAACACAATAGAGGTCACAATTTTAGCCTAATCTCAATGCAACTTGGTCAGAATGGTCATCTCTATAAAATCTAGGTCAAGTTCGATATTGGGTCATCCACGGTCAATAATTAGGTCACTAGGTCAATTAGTAGAAAAACCTTGTGAACACAATAGAGGTCACAATTTTAGCCTAATCTCAATGCAACTTGGTCAGAATTATCATCTCTATAAAATGTAGGTCAAGTTTGATATTGGGTCATCCGCGGTCAACAACTAGGTCACTAGGTCAATTAGTACAAAAACCTTGTGAACACAATAGAGGTCACAATTTTAGCCTAATCTCAATGCAACTTGGTCAGAATAATCATCTCTATAAAATCTAGGTCAAGTTCGATATTGGGTCATCCGCAGTCAATAACTAGGTCACTAGGTCAATTATTAGAAAAAGCTTGTGAACACAACAGAGGTCACAATTTTGACCTAATCTTTATGAAACTTGGTCAGACTGATCATCTCTATGAAATCTAGGTCAAGTTCGATATTGGGTCATCTGGGGTCAAAAACTAGGTCAGTAGGTCAATTAGTAGAAATACCTTGTGAACACATTAGAGGTCACAATTTTAGCCTAATCTCAATGCAACTTGGTCAGAATGATCATCTCTATAAAATCTAGGTCAAGTTCGATATTGGGTCATCCGCGGTCAATAACTAGGTCACTAGGTCAATTAGTAGATAAACCTTGTGAACACAATAGAGGTCACAATTTTAGCCTAATCTCAATGCAAATTGGTCAGAATGATCATCGCTGTAAAATGTAGGTCAAGTTTGATATTGGGTCATTCACGGTCAATAACTAGGTCACTAGGTCAATTAGTACAAAAACCTTGTGAACACAATAGAGGTCACAATTTTAGCCTAATCTCAATGCAACTTGGTCAGGGATGTTCCTTGCATGAAGCTCTACCAAAGTTGTTCAAAGACATGGATTCCATGCGAAACTCTGGTTGCCATGGTAACCGATAAGAAAAACTTAAAAAAAATTCTCCTCCAAAACCACAAGGCCTAGAGCTTTGATATTTGATATGTAGCATCACCTAATGGACCTCTACCAAGATTGTTCAAATTATGCCCCTGGGGTCAAAAATGACCCCGCCCCGGGTCACGTGGTTTACATAGACTTAGATATGGAAAACTAACAAATCTTCTCCAAAACTAGAAGTCCTAGGGCTTTGATATTTGGCATGTATAATTACTTTATGGACATCTACCAAGATTGTTCTAATTATGCCTCTGGAGTGATAAGAGGCCCTGCCCGGGGGTCGCAAGTTTTACATAGGCTTATTTAGTGAAAACTTAAAATCTTGTCTAAAACCACAAGGCCTAGGCATTTGATATATGGTATGTAGCTTTACCTTGTGGTTCTCTACCGAGATTATTCAAATTATGCCCCTGAAGTGATAAGAGGCCCCACCTAGGGGGTCACAAGTTTTACATAGGCTTATATAAGGAAAGTGTTTAAAAATCTTCTTGTCTGAAAATGCAAGGCCTACGCATTCAATATTTGGTATGTATCATAACCAAGTGGTCCTCTACCAAGATTGTTCAATTTATGCCCCTGGGGAGAAGAGGCCCTATCCTGGGGGGAGTCACAAGTTTTGCATAGGCTTATATAGAACAAAAAACTTCTTGTCTAAACCAACAAGACATTGGCATTTTATATGTGGCATAACCTAGTGGCCCGCTACCAAGATTGTTCAATTTGTGCACCTGTGGTGAAAAGAGGCCTCACCCTGGGTGTCACAAGTTTTACATAGGCTTATATAGGAAAAAACTTTAAAATTTTCTTGTCTGAAGCCACAAGGACTAGGTCTTAAATATTTGGTTTGAAGCATTGCCTACTGATAGGGTCATGTGGGGTAAAAAACTAGGTCAGTGGGACAAATAAAAGAGTGGCCTCTAGGGGCCATACTTTTCATTGGATCTTTATGATAATAGGTCAGAATGTTCACTTTATTTAGCAAAGCTACAGGTGAGCGATACAGGGCCATCATGGCCCTCTTGTTTTAGGAAGATTTGATTATTATGTGTATGTCACTGGTAACTAAGCCTCTACATACATAATTATGTACTACAGTAAGTGAAGAAGAGGGCAAACTGCCTGCACTAAGGAATCGAGCCCTGTACACTTGGATGAGATGAAAGTGTATCAACCACTGAAATAACCAGACAAATTATCATGTTCATTCATTCTAACACAAGAGCATATGATTGATATTCTATCTGTGTTGTTTCAGCGTACCTTCAAAGAGGATGAGCTGGCAAGCCTGTATGAGAACCTCCGCCGGCTGGACCTCATAGCTGACCTCAGGGAGAAGTATGTACCATTTGGAATCTTAGGATTGTAATCTTAAATGATTTAGTGTCACATTACCTTGCTGTATTAGCAAGCTCTTTAAAGACATGTCAATGCTTGCTGAACAGAGGTCGTGGGTTAAATTCCCACTCAAATCAAGATTTCTTTCAATCTTATAAAGAAACCTGTCTTTTTATTACACATGATGGTGGTCTGTGGTTAGCTTGGGTAGAACTGATTAATCAGTAGGCAATATAATATTAATTCAGAAACCTAATGTGCCACTCATAAATGTTGCTTTATGGCTGTTGTTTCATATCTCGGAAATATTGCAGACATTTAAACGAACAACTGTATGTATGGTTATGTGTGAAACAATATTCCCTTGCAGGGTACATCGAGCGTGTGACTGCAGTTTTGTGTACTGGCACCGTGTTGTCATCCCGATCTACTTGACAGATATGTTCGAGACCGTCACTGATACACACAGGCTGCATGTAAGAGCAGGGTCTCATTCTTCATAGCAAAGACTGTTTCTATTTTCTTTTCCGTGGAGACTTTTGTAAAAGGCATATACTAAATGTCATGTAAAAGTTGATTAATTTTTTTTTATTAGAAATAATTGGACAAAGAGGCCATCATATCAATGCATGTATCATACATCGGCTTTTTGGAATCATACTGGGTATTTATTAGTAGTAATAATAACTTTTAATAAGCTTCTGTCTTTATTTGTTAGTTTAGGCACAGTAATTTGTCAAATGCACGTTGACCCTAAACCAAAGATGACCCTTATTTGTGTTGTTTCAAGTTCTGATCAACATCTAGAAGAAAAAACTATACAAATTAACATTACAATATTCCTTATATGGCAGTTACAAATGTACATATTGATTATATTAAGTGCGGGTCCAACAATGACAGTCTGGCTTGTTTTGTTTCTCAGTTAAATACAAAAAAAATGATAGTGGCCTTACTTACCTTACTGGTCTAATGAACATAATGCTGGATGTCATTTTATCTATTCAATTGACCAATAAAGGCATTAAATTTCTTCATTGAATAACAGCACATAGTTTTATAATCCTTACTTGGACCATCTGTGACTAACAATCTCAGACAATTGACCAGACAGATGCAGGCTCCTATTTGTGTTATGTTAATAACATTGCTGCTAGCATCTCGCTATGACATGTAGGATACTCGAGGCAGAAACTGAATGTTTTGTCATCAATCTTCTGTCTTCCTTTACACAGTACATGGTTGGAGCCCTGCGTGACTGTGTGGAGCCCATGCTGTATGCCCGCCACCTGACCTCGTCCCAGGAGCTTGTCCAATCACTGGACACGGAGATCTACACACTGATCAAGGAGGTACGATTCCTCTACAAGAATGGCAATTAACATTCATATGTAGCAATTGTTGTTTCTTTGTTCACAAATAAGTTATTCAACTTTCTTTAAAACTGTTTATTTAATTTATCAAAACTGCAGCTAATTGGCATTTAAGACAAGACTTTCCTCTACTAATCCATTTACAGCTAAACTTGAAAGATTGTAAATGTATGTTTGCCAACGGCTCTATTTCCAGTGCCTGTTGGACCCACTATGCCATGGTATCGAGACAGACCTTCGACTCCACATCCACCTCCATCTACAGCTGGATGATCGCAACCCTTACAAGGTCGGACTCAAGGACCTCTCTCACCTGCTCAAGCTGCGTCCCATACGACTCTTCGATAGGTACATCAATGTGAAATGTGAGTAGAGTGTGGAGCATGCTGTTGACTATATCTTTTCGAAACTATGGGGTCAATAAATTTTGAATGACTTTTTGTAGAGTCTCTAAACGTGGTATGCACATGGTCGATGACCTCACCTTTATTAATAAAAAATGATGGTCGATTTTTGACAGGCAACACATTCTATTTGTGTAGTTCTAGTTGGTCAATTATGACGAAGATAACAGCTAACACAGTGACCAGAATGCACTAGACTGACTAGTATGTATCTGTCATTCCATTTTTGCCATTGCCTCCTGATTGTTCTGTTTGATATCGCCCACCCTACTTTTTCAGCATATGTGGAGCACTATCTGAACAAGACATTTTACAACCTGACAACAGTGGCCCTGCACGACTGGCGCACATATGGGGAGATGAAGAACATGGCTGAACAGAAGTATGGCCTTGCGCTCATAGACACACACCTTCCCAGTCAGACACTGGAACAGGTATAGTCTACATGTGTCTATGTACTGAGCTTATGAGATAATGAGATTATGACATGTATAATGTATAAAAACCCTAAACAAACATGGGCTTGTGCTCATAGACACATACTCCCAAGTCAGAAGCTAGAACAGGTGAATGCGTAATATGCTATATCTGCAGCTGGGAAGCTGTTTTGATATGCTTCTAATGTGTAAAGGCATTTCCTGTAATAAAGGCTGTGGTGCCTGCACAGAATACTTTGACTTGAACAACAATCTACTGCAATATGAGCTAGTCTGTAACTTCAATATCTTTATGTCCATTTTACTGGTATTTTTTTTATTTTGTTGAGTGTTGAGTCACAAATGCATGGTTATGGGAATGACTGTAAGAATTATGAAAACTGAGAGTCATATGATTGGTCAAGGTCATTTCATGAATTTTATTTCACAATCAGAAATATCATGTATTTAATGTTATGCTCCTATTCAGGGCCTGGATGTGTTAGAGATCATGAGGAACATCCACGTGTTTGTCTCCAAGTACCTCTACAACCTTAACAACCAGGTACATGAGTAGGTGTTTGTACATGTACGGGTACACAAATAGGTTTACTTACATGTAGGGGTAACAACCAGGTACATGATCAGGTGTACATATATGTAACGTTGTACGTGAATAAACAACCAGGTACATGAGTATGTGTTTGTACATGTACAGGTAACAACTAGGTACACAAATAGGTTTACTAACATGTAAGGGTAACAACCAGGTACATGAACAGGTGTAAGTTCATGAACAGGTGTATATATTCTATTTAAATAGTGCTGATTACAATGGTAATGATATTGTTATTAAAAGATAATTATGAGAAGAGGTCTCAAATATATGATGGTACTCCTGACAATGAGTGGTTTGATATTTACTGTGAACAATATTGTACTTCAGATATTTGTGGAGAGGTCCAGCAACAACAAGCACTTGAACACCATTAACATACGACACATAGCCAACTCCATCCGGACCCACGGAACAGGCATCATGAACACCACGGTATGTATTCTGTGAAGTGTCAGACAGTTACCATTTCATGTGGGATGTTGCAATTATGAACACTATTGGATGTATTCTGTGAAGTTTCAGAGAGTTATCAATTACTTATCACTTGGTCAATAACTCATTCAAGATATAAACTGAAACTTGGTACATGTTTGCCAGAGACATTATGCACATGTACAGCAACGCTTATTATCCTGGCTTTTATATGACAACAGATGAGCATGTGTGTTCGCCCCGTTGCACTCTTGTCTGTTGTTGTCTATGCTGTCTGCTTTTCACTGTATAACTGAGTTTATTCATTATTTACTCTTGTCAAACATGTTAAAATAATGCATACTATGTTAAAAAAAGTCTGATTCAATTGCCTCTGTAGAGTGGGGTAGGTTGGTTTGGAATATTTTCATTTGTTTATAAGTTGTGTCTCAATATCATTGTCACACACAAAAATCTCTCATAATTTGATCTGGAATTTTATTTCTTAAGCACTCTATGAAAAAAATATGAATGAGTCTTCCCAAAGCAAGAAAATATCCAGTAAGTGTTCCAAAAGGGGATAAAAATTAACAGTCAGAAATGTATTAGTACGATTGTAATAAATGAATTAGTTCGAGTGGAAAAAAAGGTTGATCAGGAAAATGGAAACAAAGAATTGGTGTTTATCAAAGTATTTCTCAAATAAAATTCCCGTATATCAAAGTATTTCTCTTTCAGGTGAACTTTACTTACCAGTTCCTACGGAAGAAGTTTTTCATTTTCTCCCAGTTCATGTACGATGAACACATCAAGTCTAAGCTTATAAAGGTTGGCAGTGCTCTCACATTACCATCTAGTTTCCAGAAATGAACATGGCTTATAATCCACACGTCAGATGAAAGATGATAAGACGTTGTTCTGTGTTATTTTCTGTGTCTCTTTTCTTAACAAACAAAATTAATGGAAGTGTATTTGTGCAATGTATGTTGAGTTTAAAAAAAATATAATCATAATGATCTTCAATATCTTGTCATGTGAAAACTATTTCTAGGATGTATTTCTTTAATACTTCTATGATTTATTTCTCAAATATTTGTAGGATGTATTTCTAATATACTTATATGATGCATTTCTAAAATACTTCTAAAATATATTTTTTAAATTCTTCTACAATGTATTTCTAAAATACTAGTAGGATATATTTCTAATATACTTATTGGATTTATTATTATAATACTTAGAAGATATATTTTTAAAATACCTCTATGATGTATTTATTAGATACTTATACTATATGTTTATAAAATACTTATAGGATTTTTTTTAAAATACATATATGCTATATTTCTATAATACTTATAGGATGTATTTTTAAAATTCTAATATCCTGTATTTCTATAATTCTTACCGGTATATGCTGTATTGCTAAAATACTTGTATGGTATATTACTATAATACTTACATGCTGTTTTAATTACCTCCCTAGGACTGGAAGTATTTCAAGGAAAACCATATGCAAACTGACCAAAAGGTAAACATCTTCAATATATATTCATCTTCAAGAAGTAAAACAAGAGGCATTAATTTTAAGTGGTTATTTTTGCTATTAGTATGTAATATTAAAAAAAATTCATTTAAATTTTACTTTTATTGCAATTGTTTGACAATGTTTTGTAAATTTAAATATATTTTTTTCAATTATTTGTCAAATAGTTATGATTTTTTGAAACTTGACCCTCTGGAATTTCATGATTTGCAGTATCCCTATGAGCGGGCAGAGAAATTCAACAAGGGTATCAGGAAACTTGGGCTCACACCCGACGGGGAGAGTTACCTCGACCAGTTTCGAATTCTCATCTCTCAGATTGGTACGTGCTTCACGATGAGTTAGTGAAGAATATAGGAGCACAACTATGAACTATTACAAGTTCTCATAATTATGATACACAAATTTATTAACTAATTAGGGAGGTTTGTAAGTTATTGTTTCATCGGGTCGATAAATCAACTCTGACTTCACTGGATTGCCTTAATATTATGTCAAATTTGTGGAATGATTTTCCTAATTAATTTGTTAACTTATTTGCAGAGTAATTTATTTTATGACCAATAGAAAGTGTAACATTACAAAATTTATAATGGTTGTATTCCACTGGAAGCAAAGTAGCATGTGATTATCAGTTATGATTGCTTAAAGCAAATGTAACTCTCACAGTTTCTGTATTTTTGTTTTAGAAAGATACTTGATTAATGTTGAATCTTTTGTACTTGATGACTCATTCAGAAGTTATATACATACTTCAAAGCTAGGCTATGAATTCATCTGGATGCTATCCGTAAATTAGCAATTTTAAAGGGCATTGCATAATGTTATTTTTAACTCCACAACCATATCTATCCTCCAGGCAATGCCATGGGTTACATCCGTATGATCCGGTCAGGAGGCCTTCACTGCTGTAGCAATGCTATACGCTTCATTCCCGACCTGGAAGATATTGAGAACTTTGAGAATCTGTGTAAAGATGAAGGGCTCTCCATGGAGTGTCAGGTGGCTGCTAGGTAGGCTTATAACCAGTAATTACGATATCTTGAAACATCAACCATTTTGTGAGACCAACTTTACAAATGGTATCTTGTATCTTGTGGAAAAACTATAATTAAGAACTAACATGTAGGTCATTTCATGTTATAATGGAATTAATTAATTAGTAATATTGTAGTAGCAGCAATTTGTAATCTGAAATCAGCCCATAGTGGACAAATTACTTTGAGATATTCAGTATTTGCTGTAAATTTGACGATACGTAAAAAATGGATTGTTACAAGTATATATTTAAAACAGTGCAGCTCAAAATAGAAATGGTCATAGTCATGGTGTCATATTTGGCATCATCAGCATCATCATATTGCAAAAACTTAGCCTTGGATGCAACTCAATAAATTGTTCAAAGACTTGGTACTCATGTTGTACAATACAATATGCATATGTATAGCAGGACGCTATCTTTATTCATTGTTAAGTTGTGCCCCTTGTTTGACAGGCGAACCTCGGCATACATGTACGTAATATTTTTAAAACCATTTTCAGAAACCTTGACAACGTAATTGGCAACCTTGCCAAGAATTTTGCCGAAGGAACAGAGTATTTCAAGGTATTGTTTTCTACCAGCTATGTCTGTGTTATATCAATGGAGAAAAAAATGATCTATTTGCATTGGCATGTAGTAATTAAACTATTTATAAATAAAAATTGAATCATCAGAAACGAGGTAAACGTTTAATATGTATAATATACATCATGTTATGTTTTTCATATAATAATTATTTATTGAGATTTGTATGAATTGTAATAGAGATTCTTTCTGCTATACATGAAAAGTACACCAGTAAATCCTTTTCATGTTCTAGATGCTGGTAGACGTGTTTGCTCCAGAGTTCAGGAACCCTAAGAACATGCATCTCCGCAACTTCTTCGTCATCCTCCCACCACTGGTTAGTGACTGTACTTTTCTGATTAGATGTTTCTAATGCTGATGTTAATTGTCTGAATTATAATTCAGACTGTTTTATATTATACTACTGATTCTTTATCATTTAAGATGTTCTGTTTTGTTTTTAAGCTTATAGCTGGGCAACAATATAAAGTGTTGCAATGCAACCGATAGCCTGAAACCACTTTGAGTTGAACAGTGGCTTTGATAATATCTTTATTCGGGCCGTTAATAATCAGGCAGTTGATTTCATTAGTTTGTGTTCGTACCCCTGGGTGTAAAGACTTGCTGTTATGTTATCCTTTGTCAATACACAAATGATAATTGTTCTTTTTTTCAGACTGTGAACTTTATAGAGCACTCTATCAGCTGCAAGGAGAAGATGAACAGGAAGAACAAAATTGGGGCTGCCTTCACTGACGATGGATTTTCTATGGGTAAGATATGGGCCCATTGACAATAGAGCTGCTATGAGCAAGATGGGGCCACTTGATGATGGCTTTTCTATGGGTAAGATATGGGCCCATTGACAAATGGGTTATCACCATAACTTTTTAAGATAATAACATGTAACCAGTGACAATGGGCATGTGTGTAGTAATGCCGGTAACATTTACTTTAATTATTGGTGAGTTATGCCCTTGGTTCGACATAAAAACAACTGATAAGCATCCGTGTTAGTTAGGCATTGCTCTGGGTTTTTTAAAACTTCATTTCTTAACAACTTTGCTTGAATTAATTGCTATATTACTGGTTGATTTATAATCAAATTATGTGATGACTTTTCACCATGCCAACTTGCTTACACACGACGCTATTTCCTAGGGCTGGCCTACATCCTGAAACTACTGGACCAGTACCATGACTTTGATTCCCTTCACTGGTTCCAGGCTGTACGGGAAAGGTACCACAAGGAAAAGGCAAGTACAGGGGCGGAGATGGTGGAGGAATGTCTTGTGGGTTGGAGGCTCTATCTGCAAAAACATTACTTTATATAAACTGAGTTGAATTTATTAATAGTGTTTTTAATGTGCCATTATGGTTTGAAACTGCAGCCAAATGGTCTGCATAGTTTATATAGAGTAAAATACATAATTATGTAAGCGTTCATACAAGGGTATGGAGTAATCTACACTTTGGCATGAAAAATATAAGGAAATAAAGAAACATCATCACATTGACTGTCCAAGTTTCTTTTAAATGATGACTCGTTCAGTGAAAGTTATTTATATGGAGAAAAACAAGAATGGAATGCATGAAAATTGATGTATAATTATATATGTGTTTGATTATTATTTTTTCTATGATCCAGGTGAATTTACAGAAGCAGCAGCAGACCTCGTCCAGTCGGTCAGATGAGAAACTCCTGCAGACAATGACCCTCTCACAGAAACGTCTGGATGTCTACTTACAGGTAGGGAGAAAAAGTATGCAATGTGGACACTGAGTTATTTAATAAAAGTTTATCAAATAACTGATTCAACTTTAATACATGTATGCTTTATTGCTAATCTGTTCTCTAAAGATATTAAGTCAAGTCTTGTCATGTGCATAATGCTATTGATGATGCAAAACAAAGATGCATGTAGACTTCCATCAAGTAATCCAAACCTGACACTTCATGGTTGGCCTGCTTTCAGGAATTTGATCTTCTGTTCTACTCACTGAGCAGTGCCAGGATATTTTTCCGGGCAGATTTGACAGCCGCCGAGGAGGAGAAGGCTCAAAAAGAAGGTAAACTACAAAGTGTGAAATTTTCACCAAGTTATTATTAAAACTGTAGGGTTGACGCCTCTTTCTTAGGTAGGATCGGGGAACCTTACCAGTTTTTTTTTGTTTTTTTAAGGCCTTATCTTATCATGTTCTATTGTACTGGCACATTATGTGCTTCATGTGTATCCATGAGTTCCCTGTATTGTTTAATTGAGACTCTTGGTATGCCTTCTATTTCCATAAAAAATTATAGCTTTACAAGACAGTTGCACTTAGCCTACAAAATGTCTGTGTATACTCATCATGTAATGGAGAAAATGAAAGAATCCATCAATTGACATATCCATCCATCCATCCATCCATCCATCCATCCATCCAAGTGCATATAATACACCCAAATTGGCATAAACAGCAAAGAAATTGACAAAACCGCCCATTCTGTGAAATCCACTTGCATGGACCCCCTATACCTCTCTGTCTGCTCTGTTAAAAACCTTAAAATCTGTAAGTTACATGTACTAATTATTAAATAAGCCGTAAGGCCGTAGCAACCTGGTGTCTTAAGTTGAACTTTTTCTTAATTCAACACTTTGCTTTACTGTTTTATTTCTCTGGTTTACTGGTTAGGGATCACTTTTTCGCCCATATCAATTATTCGTCCACCATGTAAAATTGTCGGTGAACTATTCCAGTGTGATTGTAATTCATACAAATGATACATTGTGTTCAATTGAAGCTTCAAAAAAGGAAAACTTATATTTTTTTCAGAAAAAAATAGTTATTTAACCGCAATATTGAAATTGCACCATAATTCTTTCAGCTGGGGATTATCAACTTTTACCACTCAACATAATATAAACTCTTTCACCACAAAATACTAGTATAAACAGAACAACATAAATTGTAAGATGCCATACTACAAAAAATACAAAGAAATAACAAATTGTTTTGCCAATCAGGAATATTATGCTTCGAGATTTATTTCAATAATTACATTTTCTACAGTGGGCGAATTATTGGTAAAGTACACTCTCTTTTCAGTGGATTTTACTAAGATATGTTGGGTACATGAGGTCAGTGGGAAAATATCCACACATAATAAATATTATCATGCTGATTTTTAGATCAGGAGTTTTGATAAAGATGAAAATTGATGACAATTTAAAATCCCATACAAAATATTTGTTTAAGATTCTTGTGTGATATGGCTAACGCATTGATAAATCTTTTATTATGCCCCCCTTCGAAGAAGAGGGGTATATTGCTTTGCACAGGCATGTCGGTCGGTCGGTCCGTCCGTCAGTAGACCAAAGCTTGTCCGAGTGATAACTCAACAATCCCTGGACGTATGGTCATCAAACTTCACATGAAGGTTGGGGCTGACCAGTAGATGACCCCTATTGATTTTGGGGGTCATCGGGTCAAAGGTCAAGGTCACAGTGACCTTTAATGGTAAAATAATTTTAAAGCTTGTCCGAGTGATAACTCAACAATGCCTGCACCCATGGCCCTCAAACTTGACATGGAGGTTGGGCCTGACCAGTAGTTGACCCCTATTGTTTTTGGGGGTCATCGGGCCAAAGGTCAAGGTCACAGTGACCTTGAATGGTAAAAGGTTGTCCGAGTGATAACATGACAATGCCTGCACCCATGGCCCTCAAACTTGACATGGAGGTTGGGCCTGACCAGTAGTTGACCCCTATTGTTTTTGGGGGTCATCAGGCCAAAGGTCAAGGTCACAGTGACCTTGAATGGTAAAATTTGACTTGGAGAATTGGCCTGACCAGGAGATGACCCCTATGGTTTTTGGGGGTCATCTGGCCAAAGGTCAAGGTCACAGTGACCTGGAATGGTAAAAGGTTGTCCGAGTGATAACTCAACAATGCCTGCACCCATGGCCCTCAAACTTGATTTGGAGATTGAGCCTGGCCAGAATATTGTCCCTATTAATTTTAGGGGTCATTGGGCCAAAGGTCAAGGTCACAGTGACCTTGAATGATAAAAGGTTGTCCAAGTGATAACTCAACAATGCCTGCACCCATGGCCCTCAAACTTGACATGGAGGTTGGGCCTGACCAGTAGATGACCCCTATTGATTTTAGGGGTCAAAGGTCAAGGTCACAGTGACCTTAAAAGCAAACTCGACAATTCTTGGACCTATGGTCATCAAACTTGACATGAAGGTTGGGCCTGCCCAGTAGATGACCCCTATCGACTTTGGGGGTCATCAGGCCAAGGTCAATGTCACAGTAACCTTTAACGCAAAAAAGTTAACAAATCTTCCCCCACTGATTTCTCAACAATGCCTGAACCTATGATCATTAAACTTGACATGGATGTTAAGCCTGACCAGTAGATCACCCTTATTGATTTTAGGATTCATAGAGCCAAAGGTCAAGGTCACAGTGATTTTGAATGGTAAAAGGTTGTCAGAGTGATTACTCAACAATGCCTGAACCCATGGCCTTCAAATTTGACTTGGAGTTGCATCTGACTTGTAGATGACCCCTTATGATTTAAGGGGTCATCAGGTCAAAGGTCAAGGTCACAGTGATCTTGAACGAAAAAAACTTGTCTTGTGATAACTTGACAATGCCTGCACCCATGGCCCTCAAACTTGACATTTAGGTTTCTGGTGACCAGCTGATGACTGGATTTTGAGTTCATAGAGTCAAAGGTCATGACGGTCATAACACACTTTATCCTCACACTTAAATGGTCATAATCTTAAAACAGCAACAAATCAGCTGTCATTTCGGTCCATGCATATTTCATTCAATTGTCCATTTAATCCTGACAACATGGCGCCCAGGGGGAGCATAATGTTTGACAAACATCTCTTGTTTATTATTATGTATCAGTCAGTTTGTTTAACTACTAATGTACTCCGTGTATTGGATTACAGTGGAGGCCAATAAAGATGGGGCAGCAGCCCAAGGATCAACCCCTGAAGGTTAGTGTGTAATGTCTTCATGTATATAGAAGTTCTTTAATATTATTACCAGTACTTGTACTCTTAAAATGTTTGGTTACGAGGGTTGATCTAGAATTACGTGGACTTTTTTAATAATTCAAATATCATTTCACATAGAACATAGAAACTTCACATTCAGCTCATCACATATAATTCCTGCAATTTTCAGAGCATAACTTAGAATTTTCGCTGAATTGCAATCAAATTAGGATACATGGTTGAACCTGACCGGCGCAGTCCAATGACGTCAATGACATTGCGCTTATAAAACGCCATATTTTTTCAAAGTATTACCAACCAACACTGGCAAATGGCGCGTAATCCACTGCATATATTATACCAAAACATAGATAAATAGAAAAAATGAAATAGTAATAATAATAATAATAATTCATGAAAAAATAAAAATAATTCCTTTTCTAAGTAATCCAGTTCATTGATTGTTCACCTTCCCGTGCAAATCTTTGCAGACATGTTTTTGAATAACGCATTCTTTTTTCTTTCTCGTCCTTGTATAGCAATCGAGGGACAAACTTTTCGCACGCCTAAATCGTCTCTTAAAACCCTTTGCACTTCCGTACCCTGCCCCGACGATGCTTGCTACAACACGAACTGTCAAATGCGATCCCCTCTGATGATGTTCTTCACCGAAGTCAAAAACGTTGTGCCCCTCATCTTCTTTTGTCCCTTTTCCTTATTGTCTTATATGGAATATCATCCTTCTCTTAAATGTTAATGCCAGTTAAATACTAATGAACGGCACATGTTGCTTCATTTCCACCTCGGCCATTATTATCATAATCTGTGTCCGTGTTTTCCCCAATTTAACGCAAAACTTCATCGTCTCGCGTTTCTACAAAGTCCGATGACGCAATGTTGTATCACAGACTGTGCTTGTAATCAATTCAGAATAAAAAGACTTTTAAACGGAAATGACATCAGAAATTTGAACAGTATATTCTTATGAAGACAGCGTAATATGTGATGTAATTTGGCTGAATTTCATAGATAAACATGGAAGAAAAGCATGTTGTAAGAGATACATAAAAAGTTGGTAAACGTACATTTTAGACGGTGCGCTGACCATGCGTTCCTGTTATTTAAGAACCCGTTATTTTTCAATACCCATTAGTTTTACAGACCTAAATTTCATACCGTCTATGCAGAATACTTTGAATACTTTGAATAAGATATTCATGAATTTTAAAATGATTTGGACGAACAATAAAGAAAATATGTAAGAAGTCCACGTACATTGTAATTCTTGATCACCCCTCATATATTACATAAGCTCTGATAAAAGAACAAACATTTGATTTATATTAAACACCAGCTTTTGATAGTGTTTAAGTTATTTCCCTGAAATACCAAGTTTGACCCTTTCCCCCACCCCCATTATGGTTGTTTATTGGTCCTAATCTGTATTACACTCTATGTGATCTCAGATCAATGCATATTGATCAGCCAACATATAAATGGCATTCAGCCAATAGCACAGCAAATTTGTCACCCTGCTGTGGCATCAGGCCCACAAAACAGGCGCTTGTCAGCTGGGGATAAAGAAGTCGGTTATTCTTTTAACCAGGCCTTTTGTTGATGTTAAGTATTATATGTTACCAGTCCAATTGATCCAGTTTGAAGAAAAGTAAAAATATTTCTGTAGACGGTCAAAATGTTATCCCTGCAGGTCTTGTAATACATTTCTTTTCTTTTTGGAATTAAGTTTGTCCTATGTGTATTATTTACATGTCCAATATGAATGTGACTATTTGAAATGCAGCGGAAACCACACCATCCTAGCCAGGTAATATGGGGCATGGTTGTCTATATCAAGTACAATGTAGATAGATATGTATATTGCTTGTCTAAATAAAGCACAATTTATGTAGATCTGTATAGTGGTTGTCTCTTATGGGGCATGACTGTCCATATCAGGCACACTATATTATGTAGATCTGTATAGTGATTGTCTCTTATGTGGCATGGCTGGCCATATCAAGCAAACTGTATGAAGATCTGTATAGTGGTTGTCTCTTATGTGGAATGGCTGTCCATATCCGGCACAATATATGTAGATCTGTATAGTGGTTGTCTCTTATGTGGTATGGCTGTCCATATCAGGCACAATATATGTAGATCTGTGTAGTGGTTGTCTTTTATGTGGTATGGCTGTCCATATCAGGCACAATATATGTAGATCTGTATAGTGGTTGTCTCTTATGTGGCATGGCTGTCCATATCAGGCACAATATATGTAGATCTGTGTAGTGGTTGTCTTTTATGTGGTATGGCTGTCCATATCAGGCACAATATATGTAGATCTGTATAGTGGTTGTCTCTTATGTGGCATGGCTGGCCATATCAAGCAAACTGTATGAAGATCTGTATAGTGGTTGTCTCTTATGTGGAATGGCTGTCCATATCAGGCACAGTATATGTAGATCTGTATAGTGGTTGTCTCTTATGTGGTATGGCTGTCCATATCAGGCACAATATATGTAGATCTGTATAGTGGTTGTCTCTTATGTGGTATGGCTGTCCATATCAGGCACAATATATGTAGATCTGTATAGTGGTTGTCTCTTATGTGGTATGGCTGTCCATATCAGGCACAATATATGTAGATCTGTATAGTGGTTGTCTCTTATGTGGAATGGCTGTCCATATCAGGCACAATATATGTAGATCTGTATAGTGGTTGTCTCTTATGTGGTATGGCTGTCCATATCAGGCACAATATATGTAGATCTGTATAGTGGTTGTCTCTTATGTGGCATGGCTGGCCATATCAAGCAAACTGTATGAAGATCTGTATATTGGTTGTCTCTTATGTGGAATGGCTGTCCATATCAGGCACAATATATGTAGATCTGTATAGTGGTTGTCTCTTATGTGGTATGGCTGTCCATATCAGGCACAATATATGTAGATCTGTGTAGTGGTTGTCTTTTATGTGGTATGGCTGTCCATATCAGGCACAATATATGTAGATCTGTATAGTGGTTGTCTCTTATGTGGCATGGCTGTCAATATCTGGCACACTATATGGAAATCTGTATAGTGGTTGTCTCTTATGTGGTATGGCTGGCCATATCAGGCACTATATGAAGATCTGTATAGTAGTTGTCTCTTATGTGGCATGGCTGGCTATATCAGGCACACTATATTATGAAGATCTGTATAGTGGTTGTCTGTTATGTGGCATGGCTGGCCATATCAAGCAAACTATATGAAGATCTGTATAGTGGTTGTCTGTTATGTGGCATGGCTGGCCATATCTGGCATACTATATGAAGATCTGTATAGTGGTTGTCTGTTATGTCGCATGGCTGGCCATATCAAGCAAACTATATGAAGATCTGTATAGTGGTTGTCTGTTATGTGGCATGGCTGGCCATATCAAGCAAACTATATGAAGATCTGTATAGTGGTTGTCTCTTATTTGGCATGGCTGGCCATATCAAGCAAACTATATGAAGATCTGTATAGTGGTTGTCTCTTATGTGGCATGGCTGGCCATATCAAGCAAACTATATGAAGATCAGTATAGTGGTTGTCTCTTATGTGGCATGGCTGGCCATATCAAGCAAACTATATGAAGATCTGTATAGTGGCTGTCTGTTATGTGGCATGGCTGGCCATATCAAGCAAACTATATGAAGATCAGTATAGTGGTTGTCTCTTATGTGGCATGGCTGGCCATATCAAGCAAACTATATGAAGATCTGTACAGTAGTTGTCTCTTATGTGGCATGGCTGGCCATATCAAGCAAACTATATGAAGATCTGTATAGTGGTTGTCTCTTATGTGGCATGGCTGGCCATATCAAGCAAACTATATGAAGATCTGTATAGTGGTTGTCTCTTATGTGGCATGGCTGGCCATATTAAGCAAACTATATGAAGATCTGTATAGTGGTTGTCTCTTATGTGGCATGGCTGGCCATATTAAGCAAACTATATGAAGATCTGTATAGTGGTTGTCTCTTATGTGGCATGGCTGGCCATATCAAGCAAACTATATGAAGATCTGTATAGTGGCTGTCTGTTATGTGGCATGGCTGGCCATATCAAGCAAACTATATAAAGATCTGTATAGTGGTTGTCTCTTATGTGGCATGACTGGCCATATCAAGCAAACTACATGAAGATCTGTATAGTAGTTGTCTCTTATGGGGCATGGCTGTCCATATGTGGCACACTATATGGAAATCTGTATAGTAGTTGTCTCTTATGGGGCATGGCTGGCCATATCAAGCAAACTATATGAAGATCTGTACAGTAGTTGTCTCTTATGTGGCATGGCTGGCCATATCAGGCACACTTTATTAAGATCTGTATAGTAGTTGTCTCTTATGGGGTATGGCTGTCCATATCAGGCACAATGTATCTAGATATCTAGAGTGGTTGTTTCTTATGTGGTATGGCTGTCCATATCAGGCACACTTTATGAAGATCTGTATAGTGGTTGTCTCTTATGGGGTATGGCTGTCCATATCAGGCACAATGTATCTAGATATCTAGAGTGGTTGTTTCTTATGTGGTATGGCTGTCCATATCAGGCACACTATATGAAGATCTGTATAGTGGTTGTCTCTTATGTGGTATGGCTGTCCATATCTGGCACACTATATGAAGATCTGTATAGTAGTTGTCTCTTATGGGGCATGGCTGTCCATATCTGGCACACTATATGGAAATCTGTTTAGTAGTTGTCTCTTATGGGGCATGGCTGTCCATATCTGGCACACTATATGGAAATCTGTATAGTAGTTGTCTCTTATGGGGCATGGATGGCCATATCTGACACACTATATGGAAATCTGTATAGTAGTTGTCTCTTATGGGGCATGGCTGGCCATATCTGGCACACTATATGGAAATCTGTATAGTAGTTGTCTCTTATGGGGCATGGCTGGCCATATCTGGCACACTATATGAAGATCTGTACAGTAGTTGTCTCTTATGTGGCATGGCTGTCCATATCTGGCACACTATATGGAAATCTGTATAGTAGTTGTCTCTTATGGGGCATGGCTGTCCATATCTGGCACACTATATGGAAATCTGTATAGTAGTTGTCTCTTATGTGGCATGGCTGGCCATATCTGGCACACTATATGAAGATCTGTACAGTAGTTGTCTCTTATGGGGCATGGCTGGCCATATCTGGCACACTATATGAAGATCTGTATAGTAGTTGTCTCTTATGGGGCATGGCTGGCCATATCAGGCACACTATATGAAGATCTGTATAGTAGTTGTCTCTTATGGGGCATGGCTGGCCATATCTGGCACACTATATGGAAATCTGTATAGTAGTTGTCTCTTATGGGGCATGGCTGGCCATATCTGGCACACTATATGAAGATCTGTATAGTAGTTGTCTCTTATGGGGCATGGCTGGCCATATCTGGCACACTATATGAAGATCTGTACAGTAGTTGTCTCTTATGTGGCATGGCTGTCGATATCTGGCACACTATATGGAAATCTGTATAGTAGTTGTCTCTTATGGGGCATGGCTGGCCATATCAAGCAAACTATATGAAGATTTGTACAGTAGTTGTCTCTTATGTGGCATGGCTGGCCATATCAGGCACACTTTATGAAGATCTGTATAGTGGTTGTCTCTTATGGGGTATGGCTGTCCATATCAGGCACAATGTTTCTAGATATCTAGAGTGGTTGTTTCTTATGTGGTATGGCTGTCCATATCTGGCACACTATATGAAGATCTGTATAGTGGTTGTCTCTTATGTGGTATGGCTGTCCATATCTGGCACACTATATGAAGATCTGTATAGTGGTTGTCTCTTATAGGGTATGGCTGTCCATATCAGGCACAATGTATCTAGATATCTAGAGTGGTTGTTTCTTAAGGTGCATAGTTGTCTATATGAAGTACCATATGTGGAGTTCTGTATATTGGTAGTTTCTTATGCAAAATTTGAATATTGTAACACTGTGCTTGAATTGCTTTTCTTGGTTGTGGTTGTCTCTAATTTACATTTGAGTTTGTTTTCAAAGAACAAATATCTTTTCTTAATAATGTTCATAACCTTGATGTCTTCATTAGCAGTGTAGTAACCGTTTCCTTGGCCTTCAACTAAAAACATTTTGAGATACTCAGATGAAACTTGGTACACATGTTGACAGTGAAAGGTTTTTAAGTTAGATGTTTAGAGGAATTATACATGTACATGTACTCGCATATATTCTGTAATCTTTTCTCGCCTAACAAATTTAAGCTTTTGTAACTTTTCTTGTATCTAAAACCTTCTGAACAAAAGTGAGTATGTTGAAGTATTGTTTGCTACATTGCCTATTACCCCATTAACATTTTATATACATTTATAAAAAGTAATAAACATGTATATTTACTGACAACAACAGCTGTCAATTTATGGGAACATAGATTTCAAAATAAAGTTTTTACAGGACTCATTTGATGGAATTCTACATAATTAACAAATGTGCATTTATGTATTTCAATTACCAGGCAGTGCAAGTGAGGCTTCTCCGCCACCCCCGGAAGCAGCAGGTGCCCCGGCTCCTCCACCACCACCTGGGGAAGTTCCTCCACCTCCTCCACCACCGCCGCCCCCTCCGCCACCACCTCCTATGTAATAGGACGGTCTGTGCAGAGAAATCGTGCACTAAAAGACACATATATTTTCAAAGACACATATATTTTCAAAAATGCATATTTTTTCAAAGATGCATATATTTCTACATTATTCTGACATGTTAAGAATTTGAGAGATGTTTTTGATTTCAATATCAACTTTATAAAGATTGAATCACACTGAGTATAACATACCTGGTGCTGAACTTACAATAATGGCAGGACTTCAGTGATATGGTTGCAAACATTTTATGTATGTTTTCGTTGCTTGAAGTGGGTCATGGTTTAATCCTGGCCAACATTTCTCACAGTTCTGAAGCATCACAAGCTTAAGTAGATTATTTCATTCAGCCAAAATTGTTACTTCATCTTAATTTTACTTCATAGAAAATTATTGAATTAGCGTAACTACCCCTAACCCATACCCTAAAACTGTCAAATATGTAAATATTATACAAATTGTATAAAAAAAAATAGTGGGCTTAACTTAATCCTATTATAAGGGACTTATGATGTTCCGATAAATAAGGGCAAGGAAACATGTAAAAGATGTGTTTTACATAAGGTGTAGTTATATATTTTATTTAAATTATATATCAAATCTTATTATTTGGTCACAAATGACATGTGTATTATTAAAGGTTCTGATAAGTGCAATAAACGTACAAATGTACATGCTTGTAAGTTCCTTTTGTCATATTGTATAATTGTTGTTGTTTTTTGGCCACAAAATGGCAGACACATTACATTCATATGAGATACACATGGCAGCAAATGGCACACAAATGACATACACATGGTACACACATGACATACACATTGTACACACATGACCAACACACGGTACACACATGACATACACATTGTACACACATGACCAACACATGGTACACACATGACATATACATGGTACACACATGACATATACATGGTACACGCATGACCAACACATGGTACACACATGACATACACATGGTACACACATGACATATACATGGTACACGCATGACCAACACATGTACACACATGACATACACATGGTACACGCATGACATATACATGGTACACACATGACATATACATTGTACACACATGACCAACACATGACATACACATGACATATACATGGTACACACATGACATACACATTGTACACACATGACCAACACGTGGTACACACATGACATACACACATGACATACACATGGTACACACATGACATGCAAATGGTACACATATAGAATACACATGGTACACACATAGAATACGGTACACATTTTACACACATGGCATACAAATGGTACACACATGGCATACAAATGGTACACACATGGCAGACACATGGTACAGACATGACAGACAGGCAGACACATTGTACACACATGGCAGACACATTGTACACACATGGCAGACACATTGTACACACATGGCAGACACATTGAACACACATGGCAGACACATTGTACGGACCTGGCAGACACATTGCACACACATGGCACATGGCAGACACACATATGGCACCACACTTGGCATACACATTGGAGACACATGATACACACATTGCAGTTACATGGTAACTCATGGAAGAAACATGGCAGACACATTTGAGACACATTCGAGACACATTGTACACACGTGGCAGACACACACATGGTACACACATTGCAGTTACATAGTACGCACATGGGAGAACCATGGCAGACACATGACAAACACACTTGGTACACACATTGCAGTTACATGGTACACACATGACATACACATTGTACACACATGACCAACACATGGTACACACCTGACATATACATGGTACACACATGACATATACATGGTACACGCATGACCAACACATGGTACACACATGACATACACATGGTACACTCATGACATATACATGGTACACACATGACATACACATGGTACACACATGACATACACATGACATATATATTGTACACACTTGACCAACACATGACATACACATGACATATACATGGTACACACATGGCATACACATTGTACACACATGACCAACACGTGGTACACACATGACATGCAATTGGTACACACATGACATGCAATTGGTACACATATAGAATACACATGGTACACACATAGAATACGGTACACATTTTACACACATGACATACAAATGGTACACACATGGCATACAAATGGTACACACATGGCAGACACATGGTACAGACAGGCAGACACATTGT
This sequence comes from Mya arenaria, assembly GCF_026914265.1. Classification (NCBI taxonomy): domain Eukaryota; kingdom Metazoa; phylum Mollusca; class Bivalvia; order Myida; family Myidae; genus Mya; species Mya arenaria. Next base: position 2,733,034 of record NC_069135.1, on the reverse strand, counting down.
ACGCACCTGGCAGACACATTGTACACACATTGCAGACACATTGAACACACATGGCAGACACATTGTACGGACCTGGCAGACACATTGCACACACATGGCAACGGCAGACACACATATGGCATCACACTTGGCATACACATTGGAGACACATGATACACACATTGCAGTTACATGGTAACTCATGGGAGAAACATGGCAGACACATTTGAGACACATTCGAGACACATTGTACACTCGTGGCAGACACACACATGGTACACACATTGCAGTTACATGGTAAAACATGGCAGACACATGACAGACACACACTTGGTACACACATTGCAGTTACATGGTACACACATGGCAGACACATTCGAGACACATTGTACACACATGGCAGCCACATTCTACACACATGACTGACACATTGTACACACATGACTGACACATTGTACACACATGGCAGCCACATTGTACACACATGGCAGCCACATTGTACACACATGGCAGACACATTGTACACACATGGCAGCCACATTGTACACACATGGCAGACACATTGTACACTCATGGCAGCCACATTGTACACACATGGCAGCCACATTGTACACACATGGCAGACACATTGTACACACATTGGAGCCACATTGTACACACATGGCAGACACATTGAACACACATGGCAGCCACATTGTACGGACCTGGCAGACACATTGTACACACATGGCAGACACATTGTACACACATGGCAGACACATTGTACACACATGGCAGACACATTGTACGCACATGGCAGACACATTGTACGCACATGGCAGACACATTGTACACACATGGCAGACACATTGTACACACATGGCAGACACATTGTACACACATGGCAGACACATTGTACACACATGGCAGACACATTGTACACACATGGCAGACACATTGTACACACATGGCAGACACATTGTACACACATGGCAGACACATTGTACACACATGGCAGACACATTGTACACACATGGCAGACACATTGTACACTCATTGCAGACACATTGTACACACATGGCAGCCACATTGCACACACATGGCAGCCACATTGTACGGACCTGGCAGACACATTGTACACACATGGCAGACACATTGTACACACATGGCAGCCACATTGTACACACATTGCAGACACATTGTACACACATGGCAGACACATTGTACACACATGGCAGACACATTGCACACACATGGCAGCCACATTGTACGGACCTGGCAGACACATTGTACACACATGGCAGACACATTGTACACACATGGCAGCCACATTGTACACACATGGCAGCCACATTGTACACACATGGCAGACACATTGTACACACATGGCAGACACATTGTACACACATGGCAGACACATTGTACACACATGGCAGCCACATTGTACACACATGGCAGACACATTGTACACACATGGCAGACACATTGTACACACATGGCAGACACATTGTACACTCATTGCAGACACATTGTACACACATGGCAGCCACATTGCACACACATGACAGACACATTGTACACACATGGCAGACACATTGAACACACGTGGCCAACTCACACATGGTACACACATTGGAGACACATGGTACACACATTGCAGTCACATGGTAACACATGGGAGATACATGACAGACGCATAGGAATCACATGACACACACACTGAGACATATTGCACAATCATGGGGGACATATAGTGTGTTCACCTTGGTCATGGTTAGCAGATGACCCGTATTGACTTAAAAGTCGAAGATCATGGTCATTGTGACCTTTGTTCCCGACAGGCGACACATCCGATTCGCGGAATTCTACTTTACATAGTCCAATATTATATGTATAAATAGCGAATGTTAACGCAAAAGAGTTTATGACGTCAATACATACATACAGTTACTGGTGCGATCTTGGAGCTGGGATTTGTACAAAGGGGCGCTCTTTTTTTCAGCAAGTTGCCTTTGAACACGAGTTTTTTTTAAAACAAAAACAAAACAATTTCACCTTTACGAGTCATTTAGCAATTCTGTTGGGAGAATGGCAATTGAATTGAACCCGAGTCAAAGACAGGAGCCAAATAGGACATACTGAATGCTGTAGAACCTTCAGAATGCCCTTCAAACCAGACATGGTTTATATCTTGCCGATCTTGTCGCTCCATCGGATGACGACATGTTATATATTTTATCAAGAACTTCCGGCCTGATGTTGACAATGTGCGCTTGAAAAACAATCTTAATGTATTTTAAATCCGTTCCATTCTACAACGCCATAAGAATTACACATGAAGTGGACAATCTATAGTTTACGTTTACGTTCACCGAACAACTGAATCTGACACGAAAGTAAAAAAGTACATAGACGTACATTGTCATGTAATATACTACTTTTTGATAAGATACATCCATACAAATGCTATGGTTAAGCTTTCGTCCCTGAAAGAAAAATTCTTACAGCAATTACAGAACAGAAGAACAGAAAGATGATTTATTTGGATTTAAACATATTGTTTCTCATCCATACAAATAATTATAACACAAAAGGTTGCTAAATAAATACAAATAATACAGAAACAAAACATTTTAAGACATACAAGTGTAATTAAAGGATAGTATTTGTAAGTGAATTTCTGATTTCATTAGCCTTGCCTATATGTACAACATCGATTTAACACCGATCTTTTATTTGATGAAAACAACTCAATCAATTAACACATACTCGGGTTCTAATGTAATATTTGCTTATATAATGTTCCTAATGTATTTGTAACAATCACATTTTAAAACAAAATGAAACTCATCTTCAATGTCTCTTCAAGCATTAACACATAATAAACATTGTCTTTTTGACACGTTGCGGTCCATATCGTCCGGTTTCCACAATTAATTTGTGACCAGATACACGCATCCTCGTTAAACAGCTACGCAGTGATTTGTTTGTAACAATGTCAAGATATTGTTCATATTCAAGGTTATGTTTTAAATGTTTATTCACTGTCAATACACCATTATTTTGTAGACTCTCTCGCCATTCTTGCATGAAATTGTCTATAACTGTCTGCTTAAACATAGGTATAAACTGCTTAGTAGTAACATTGTCTGGATTATTCCATACATAAGTGAAACCAAATTTGTCGAGAATAGTACAGAACAGAACAGAACAGAACAGAAAATTTATTTTGACTTAAGCATATAAACAGCTCATCGTCACATTACACAACATACACAATACGCATACACATACAAATAAATAATACATAGATGAATAAATGCATGAATTATTCAATTTCTATATATATGGTGATAGAGAAAAAACAACAACAACAAAACAACAACAACAGCTTTCATCGCGCCTATAGATACCTGTGAGTCTTAATATTGCTACTGTAACACCAATTATGTTTTCCATTAACAAAGTCGATATATGATAGATCGTACAAAGATTTAATAATACAATTGTCTGTATTGACGACCTTAAGCCAGTTTTAATTAGCCGTACATATCGATTTATATGCAATGGATATCGTCCCAGTTCTCCGTAAACATAACATAACATAACATTTATTCAGCATTAAACGTTTACACATTCATAGCCAACATAAATTATATCACTTTGTCGTAAAAAGTAAAGACATGGTCAATAAAGAGATGTTGTATAATTTCTTACAGATTCGTAACAATGGTTTTAGTTATCACATCATGTTAGTTTCGTGATCTTAATATAAATGCAAAGTACAAAAATTTACTAATATTTCGTAATGCTTTTCTTGAATCTGATGACATCAAAGTGGCAAACTTTTGTTTTGTAGGCCAATGGCAAAAATAAGGTTTAAAGTATTCTCTCCTAAGATTATTATAATATGGACAAACTAGAAGTAAATGATATTCGTTTTCAATGACATTCATATTGCAATACGTACAAATTCTATCTGCCCTCGGTATATTATGATTTCTACCCGTTTCAATCAATAAATCGTGGGAGGAAACTCGACATTTTGTAAATGCTATTCTAAATTTGTTCGTTTGTATTGCATCTGGATACTTTTCTTGTTAAGTTCATTTTTATACCAACAGTATGTTTCTAATATGTTTGATTCGTTAATATGTGTATTCCACGATTGTTTAAATATATCAATAATTCTCTGCTTTATTAACTGAATGGGGATTATTTGTATATCTTGAGAGTACCATAGATCAGACATTCCAATTTCATCTAATATAGTTTTTACATGGTAAGCCCAATTTAATCCGTTATAGTTATTGTTGTTATCTAAATCGTTCTTTAACATTGTATAAGTATGCTTGGAAAGAGAGTTATTTTCAAAATTCAATATTCTTATCCGGTACTTAATAATTCTTATTTTCCGCTCTACTACCATTGGATGTCTGCCTAATTTTCCATATAATGCAGATAAATTGGTGCTTTTTCTGACATTAAGAAATTTACAATGAATTAATTCAATGTCTTTGACGGGTGGTATCCGAAGATTTCTGCACCATAGTTTAGGATGGAGCCAATAGGACTGTCAAAAAGTTTACATTTACCTTTAATGTTAAGGTTTAATTGATTAAAAACAATAAACAAATTATGTAAGGCATACATGGAGTGTTCTGCTACATGTTTCTGTGTTCTATTCCAGTTGCCATTCTTAAATAAAGTTATACCTAGATATTTGAAGGTTTCAGTTATTTCTAGATTTGTATCATTAAAGGTGAAGTTATATTTTGTTTTTCTACCTCTCTCAAATATCATTATTTTAGTTTTTGCTGTGTTAACTTTTAAATCCCATAGGCGACAGTTTACGTGTAGATCATTAAGCATATTTTGTAAGGCTATGGGTGTTTGGGCAAAAATGACTGCGTCGTCAGCAAATAAAAGTAAGTATAATTTTACATCATTTATACTACAAATACCATCTATATTATGATTTATGTTTGATAATATATCATTCACGAAAAATAAAAACATCAGACTGGAACTGGGGTTTCACACCGATGTTTGACGTAAAGAATGGAGACAGGTTTGTTTTATATCGTACACATGCTTTGACAGAACTATACATTGCTTGAATGGCCTTTACAAACCGCGTGCTTATATTTTCAGTTATAAGTTTGTGAAATAGATGTGATCTAGTGATTTTATCGAAACATTTTTCAAAATCGATAAAACAACAATATAATTTCATTTTCGAAGCGAGAGTTTTGGCAATAACTGAGTTTAGAATATATATACAATCGATCGTCGACTTTCCTTTTTGAAAGCCAAATTGATTTTCTATGAGCTTTTTATTTAACTGTAAACGCAACAGTTACGTGTGGAAAGTTTAACGTTGAGCAGTCGTTTACAAAATCTTAAATGCAGCCTCTCTACTTCTTGAGACTTTACATAACCCCAAACTTCACAAAAATAATTCAATATTGATCTAACAAATGCATAACAAAGTTGACAACATGTTTTTGGTGTAACGTTAAAAGATTTTAAATTTGACATTAGCGCGTTCATAGCCTTAAAGCTGCACTCTCACAGATTGAACGTTTTGACAACTTTTTTATTTTTGTCTTGGAACGAGCCAATTTTTGCTAAAATCCATGAGAACCTTTTATATAAGAGTAATGACAAAAAATTAGATCGCAGATTTTTATATTTAGGTTCAAAGATTGATGTTTTATGCATTTTTCTTAAACCGTAAGTAACGGTTTAAGCCATATATCATCAATTTTCGAACGGAAATATGAAAATCTACGATCTGATTTTTCGTCAGCATTCTTATATCACTGTTTGCAGATATTTACGCAAATATTTGCTCTTTCCGAGACAAAAAATGAAAAAGTTGTAAAAATGGTATATCTGTGAGAGTGCAGCTTTAAGGTCTTTTCCCGTTAGCATATTTTGATTTAAAGCGAACGATCCACTCGAGTTGAACACCATTCCTAGATAATCGAATTCATTTACTGTATCTAAGTTTACATTGTCATATGTCCATTTTTTACCTTGTCTCAAACGACCTCTCTTTTTAAACCTTTGTTTTTGTTGGTATTGACTTGTAATCCCCATTTATGGCAATGGTTTTGAAGCACATTCAGGCTTTCCTGTAGATCTTCAGAAGATTCAGCTATCAAAGCCATATCGTCAGCACACATAAGCAGAAGTAAAGTCAATTCCTTGATTAAAATTCCACTTGTAGGAAGTGTTTCATTATAAAGTTCCATAATTATCTTCTATGAATAAAGAGTAAAAAATCGGAGAACACACATCCCCCTGCTTCAAACCGACTGCTATTTCAATAAAATCGAACATCTTTTCACAATGTTTGAATTTGCATCGCACTTTGTCATACATAGACCGTACTATATGTAGCATTTTCCCAGAAACACCGAGTCTATATAGCTTATACCATAACGCAGAGTGGTTAATAGAGTCAAAAACTCGTTTCATGTCGACCATGGCTACATACAAGCGTTTGCCGTTGTTTAGCATATGCTCAATCAAGCAATTTAAACTGAAGATTGCGTCCACTGTGGAGTAGCCCTTTCTAAAACCGAATTGGCTATCAGGTAGTTTTTCATGTTTATCGCTTATAAACTATGAATAGTCGAGAAGATGACGTCACTTGGTACAACATAGCGCTATGACGTTGACAAAATGAATAGTAAATGACGCGTGCCGTGAGCAACGTCGTCGTGTAGCAACGGTACTCCAATGTAGGTTTATACCTCCAGCAGCTTATTTTTCGTCTTTATTTAAAAATCAACAATCACAATGGGCTAGATGTCACGCCGGAAGTGACGTCAGTGATGTCGACAGTGTCCGTTGTGAACTGCGTGTCGCCCGTGTCCCTCCGCACGTGCGGCTCTTCCAATGGGAGCCTCCTCCAAAGAAGAAGGCAGCTCCAGGTATCAACATGTTTTATCAGTGTATTACTAATAGATTAATATCTATCTTGACCATGAAACGGAAAGTTTGTGTTTTCTTTTGTTGGATTATTTATAATTTTATGATTTAACGTATCGATCGTATACTAAGTAACACCTTCTTATTAATCGCTTCAGCCGTTTAGCATTATCAGTGCTTTGATTTCTTAAATGCAGTAATAAACTATATATATATATATATATATGAAGCGATTAATAATTCTATTGGATATTCAATATAATTCATATGAATGATAGCATGGTACTCACCACCACCACTTCCGTTGAGAAAAACATTCTATTTGTTTTTCGTTTTTTATTCGAATTGATTTGGTGTAATCCATGAGTTAGAAATGTTATACTGTAGAAGTATAGCAGAGTTAAACGGATAGCATAGCAAAGTGTGTTATTCCGATTCAACCATACATGTGTACTAGTGTGTTAGACTAGTATGCCTACCAACTTCAATTTCAAGACAATGTGAGCACTTTGTAGTTGAGATATTATTGTTTCTATTATGAACATAGCTTAAACAAAAAGAGTAATTCAAGTTATTTACACATTCACGCTTTAGCTCAAGCTCCCTGGTTTTTGGCTCCAGATCAACCCAGAAAAAAAGTATAGACATGCTTATTCCATTTAACAGGCGTTCTTATATATTCCCGACAAAATAAAAGTACTCGATAAAAATGGTTTTATCTGAAATACAAGATTCGTTTGTGAAATTCAGCTGAAAATTGGGGATTTGTTTTTACTTCCGTTTATAAACATGCATGTGTTTGATATTTAGTCCAGCTAGCATGCTTACAAAATAACCGAAAACGTGGAAAGATTTAACATATTTATATGACATTGCATTCCCCAATTTCTCAAATAGACCCTCATTATCGTGTAAGTATGTAAAATAACGAGTCATACTTACTTTTAATATACGCAAACCGTTGCACATTCTTACTTTTGAATAAACATGGATTAATTTTGAAAATTAAACATTATTTCAAGTACATGTATATGTCATGCACCAGTCAATTGTAACCACGGCCCCCGAGGTCCGGGGGTATACCGGAGATAGCCGGGAAAATGGGCCGTGTTTTTACCTTTCAGGTGGCCCCGCAGTGCCGGGTGTATGCGGTGGTTTTGTCTTCGCGCAAAATATAGCGGGGAACGGGCATTACCTAGGGTCCCTGGGGTGCAGGGGCATTTATCGGGGATTTTACCATCAGTTCCTCCCCGCACGGCGGGGATTTTACCCGAGGTTGGCTGGACCGAAAGTCAAAGTCCCCGCTACTACCCGGGCCTGGGGAGGGGGGGGGGGGGGCGTGGTTACAATTGACTGGTGCATCACAAACTGATTTTATGGAGATCTCGTACATGTTCTTATGGGTATTTCAAATCCACATAGGCTCGGTTGAATGTTGGTCTATTACAAAAGTGTTAAGCTAAAGCTCAATCCTAAAATAATAAATGTTTGTTATTTAATGTAAACACTTGATTAAGTAACAACTTAATTCCAGCGAACCTCGTCGGTAAAGCGGCAGTTCGCAAGCCCGTCACGTGATGACGATTTCCAGTTACACTGCCGCTCGCCAGTACCAGAAGGGTTGGAGCGCTCTCTGGTCGCCTCGCCGCTATATAGCCCGGTCCCCCAGAGCCACATGTCACCCTATAGCCGCTGTAGATCTTCCGCTCTGGTGAACAAGGTTCGTACGTATGAATGAAAACGCGTCATGTATGAGATGCGGTCAAGATATTGATAAATAGCTTGATTATGAACAGTTTATATAGCACTTATCTGCATTGTATAATAATGAAAGAAATACGATCAAATTTAACTTCATCAAGTCTCGATCTGTTCTTTAATATATAAGAATTATATATAAAACGGATATGATTAAGTACCGACTTCATTCCAGAGCGCCTCTTCGTTCTCCAGCCCTTCACGTGATGAGGATTTCAGATTACAGGGCCGCTCGCAAATACCGGGGGGTTTGGAGCGCACTCTGGTTGCTTCGCCGCTCCTCAGCCCGGCTCCCCTGAATCCTTCCCATCTGGTTAACAAGGTTCGTACATACGTATGGTTGTTGTACGTTACATACAGTATTTAAAGTTCAAGTGTTCCACGTGATTCATATTCATAATCGAGTCTATGGAAAGGGACAGGTATGATGGCATTACGTTTCAGCTGTTGTGACATTATCATTCTTAATCATGTGCGGCGGCGTCAATGAGGTCCAGTTTTGCTCTCGCGTCAATTCTTTCAATTTAGATCAGTTTATGGTACTGGTGATGCTGTTAAGTTTTTAACATCCCAACAAATAAAATAAAAATATTAATACTATTTCAGACTCCATCCTACTCGTCGGACGGGATGAGCGAGGAGAACCTTGATGATCACATGAACGGAGTACATGACTCCTCAGATCTATGTATAGTCGGCTCGAAACCCTACAAAGAGTCGGTACGAAATGTTTTGGAGTATGTTTTATTTAGCGGGAAAAATGGCATATCCTCAACTCAATTGAGAACTTATCTGACACCTTGGTTTATTGTAGCCGCTGTTACTGATTAGCATTTGTTTTAACAAATATTCATTGTCGTTCAAAACATGGCATAATTTATTATTCGCCTATACAGAGGATATATCTGTCATGTTGCAGAAGGAAAGGATCCTTCCAAAAAGTGTTTGCCCTGGACAAATACAGACGGCTTCTCCTGTCATGAACCTTCTGCCCGGGGACATGCTGGAAGTCGAGCGCTCGCGCAGCGCCTCCCCTTGCAACCCGCCATCCAGCCCAATCAATTACCGGCTTTCATTAGAAGGCTTTGTTGTCGGCGGCAAAAAACTGTCGTACCCAGAACGTGACCATAGTATGGGGGTTGGAAATGTAAGTAATTGCTTTAAAACGATTTCCCGTGATTGGTGTAGTTTAATAATAATATTTCTTTCTTTTGTTCCGTTTTTTAAACAACAACAATAATATGAGATTAAGCTTCCAAAACAATTCAGGGAAAACTGAACAAATCAGTTGTGCTTCAAATTATAGCAACATTAGTATCTGACCTTCCAAGGTTGATTGGTGCGAAACTTATGAATTTGATAAGTGCTGAAAACAGGATTGAGAGATTTAAATTTCAGATTTGTTTCAATCTTTAGTCTGTTTCTGCTAGATATTTGCATTAGAAATTGAAAGAACGACATTGAAGTGGATATACTTGGCGTTAAAAACTATGTCAACAGGGGTTACGGTTGACCATATATGTTATCACACCGAAGCAATACCATTAAACATATACGAGATGTTCAAATTGCATCGACTTCCCCCCTGATGATATGTTACCACGAAAGGCAACCGTATACTGAGCCTGATAGTGTGGATGCTTTCTTTAGCCTGTGTTTGTTTCAGAGCCCTGATTTCCGTCCTGGGTTTGTGAGGGCGGCGCCGCAGCACTGCGGGAAGTGTGAGGGCCGGATGATGAAGCAGGAACAGTCACAGGTCGTCCTCCACCGCAGGTAACACTGCCTGGTACATATGTACTGTCATTATGTGGTGACCAGGACATGGATTAATCTTAAACGTCCATGAAAATAAACAACTCAAATACAGAGGGCAATTTCAATTTAATCATGTACCCGTAAGGCTCGGATCGAGGGTGAACCCAACAACCGTGGCCTATCCCACCCACGTGGCCAAGACTGCAGTCCATACCAAACACGTGGCAAGCCGCGTTGTGAGTGCAGCAGACCTAAGTTTTTCATAAAACAATAATAATAACCTCCAGCAATTAAAGATGTAACAGAGCGACCCCGCCCGTAATTTATTTCTTATTCATCGGTAAGGTATAGCCCCTTTGATTTGAGATCTTCTTATTTGAGTGTTTATGTTTTTGAGTGTTGGCAATCCAATTCAACCAGGTTAAACCCGATACTATTCATCGCGGACGTCATCTTGTATATCAGTGACTTAAATATTGTCATTAAACTTTATATCACGTTATTTTAGCCACGATATTGGGGACATTTTAGAGATCGGCCACAGATGCGGAATAATTACATTACCGAAGTGTAGGGGTCGGGGCTCAGGCCCGCTTATCTAATTCTCGGCAATCCAGCGTAGCATAACATTTTGGTTTGATACGCTGGGTTGTCGAGAATGAACTATCTTGACCTCTCAGAAAGACTATTACTGCCTTCTAACATATACCGCAAAAGCGTGATCGCTATCAGATAAAAAAAACCTTCACTATCGAACGGAAAAAACTTACTTTACAACAAAGACTTATGCTACTTTATTCAATTTGTATCATACAGGTTCAGTCAGGTCATTAACACAACACGTCTGCTACGTAGCCGTCACGACATGAGGACCGTAAACGACGTTTGCCATGGAGCCACGCCGCCGTGTTCTCACACACCAAGCAAAGGCTACCATAGCAGTATGTCACACTTCACCGGATATGACGTCACCAGCACATGCACCACGTGCTCGAACGTAGATGAAAAGCCGGCAGTAAAATTTGAAAGGGCAAAATCCGTTTTTGAAATTAATTCGGAGCGGCGGAAGGAGAAACAGGAAGAGTTGCGCGCGCGGCAACTTGAGCGGGAGAAGCGGAAGGAAGAGCGTAGATACGAGGAGCTCTTGCGTCTGTACGACAAGATAAGCTTGAAGGAGGAGCGCTCAAAGGCGGCGATAATAAAGAAACGCAGCCGCCTGGCGTTTACAACCGTCAGGCCAGTGGCTCCGGCAGAGGAAGATTTGGGGCGTAATAAACCGGCTCAGGAACCAGGTAACCGCGCAATATATAACTGTTTGGGTCAATATTTAAAACATTTACCAAAAAATCAGTAAGATGTAAGCAGAAATCAACATTGAAGCCTATTCAGATCGATTTATAACACATACCTCCTCACTGAATAGCAGCGGCAGTATTCATAAAACATAATACATGTTTGCCATTTCTTAACTTGAGTCATTTTTTGTTTGTTTATTGTCAAATAAAAGGAAATTTTGTTGTTTTAACATATAAGTTTTTATTTTAAATTTTTAAGCGAAGAAATTATCTAGTGTACCTGTATCATATGACGATTGAGAAACTTGATTGAGGAAGGTGACTTTAGTTTGGAAATAACTTAATATATTTTATGAATACCGACCCAGGGCTGTCACTGGAACAATGCCAGACATTTCACTGGTTGTAGATTGGCAAATGGTCATAGTAAATGGCTCATAATATCTTTTATGAACTCATGATAAAAACAATTGTCAGAAAATAACGGTGGTGAATGTTCTGATATTGAGATATTGACAGGTCCGGTCGTCAATAAGATTTTATCTTCAAAATTCAATTTCCATCTCTTGTGTGTTCACAATAAATCAATTCTGGGACATTGCTTCAACGATTTTAAGATGATCTTCTGTAAATAAACAGTATGCTTGTTTATAGAGCTGTCAAACGGTTCCGTAAATAAAGAGATTTATCATTATTTTATTTCAGACAAACAAATCCCGAGCAACAGTGTCAGTCGACAGAACAGTGATGCCAAAGAAGAATTTGACGTCACTGAAATATGTCCTTCCGCTGACGTCCCGATTGACGAATCGTCTGTCTTTACCACGCCGATACAGGAGTCTGACTCCGATATTGAAACACACAGTAATTTATCCATCGAGTCATATATGTCATATATGCAACTTTCTTCAGCAAAAAAACAACTAAGAACGCTATCGACACACTCACTGAATATAACTCTTGGAGCGACTGCATATGTCGTCAATTGTCAAGAGGTTGACGGATATGCTGACGACCAGAACCTGATACGACGTTGCTTGAGCGACATATATACCTTTTCACGCATATCTCGTGATGCGGAGAGTGGCGTATCTGATTTCCGGTTGAACCCTCTGGGAGTTTTCAACGATACTGAGAGTGGTATACTCCGTAGATTCCAGCACAGAAGTAGCATGACACCAACTATTCCTCTAATAAGTAACATTGGGAGAAATCGATGCAACACAAATGAATACTGTGTAACGAGTGACGTTGAGCCGAACGAGCGTGATGAGTCATTGATGACCCCACACGACGTCAGTTCAGAAGAAGCTCATGCGGAGCTGGAGCAATTGGCAGAAGACCCGACAACCACTTCTGCGCATGTCCTTGGAGAGGATATCGACAGAGATGACGCTAATAAGAACACGTAAGTTGTCGTACCATGGCAAACGTAGGCCCCATCAGGTAAACTATTGGCCCAACATACTATGGCAAACGTGGGCCCCATCAGGTAAACTATTGGCCCAACATACCATGGCAAACGTGGGCCCCATCAGGTAAACTATTGACCCAGCATACCATGGCAAACGTGGGCCCATCAACAGGTAAACTATTGACCCAGCATACCATGTCAAACGTGGGCCCATCAACAGGTAAACTATTGGCCCAACATACCATGTCAAACGTAGGCCCCATCAGGTAAACTATTGGCCCAACATACCATGGCAAACGTTGGCCCCATCAGGTAAACTATTGGCCCAACATACTATGGCAAACGTGGGCCCCATCAGGTAAACTATTGACCCAGCATACCATGGCAAACGTGGGCCCATCAACAGGTAAACTATTGACCCAGCATACCATGGCAAACGTGGGCCCATCAACAGGTTAACTATTGGCCCAACATACCATGGCAAACGTTGGCCCCATCAGGTAAACTATTGGCCCAATATACCATGGCAAACGTGGGCCCCATCAGGTAAACTATTGACCCAGCATACCATGGCAAACGTGGGCCCATCAACAGGTAAACTATTGACCCAGCATACTATCGCAAACGTGGGCCCATCAACAGGTAAACTATTGGCCCAACATACCATGGCAAACGTTGGGCCCATCAGGTAAACTATTGGCCCAACATACCATGGCAAACGTGGGCCCCATCAGGTAAACTATTGACCCAGCATACCATGGCAAACGTGGGTCCATCAACACGCAAACTATTGACCCAGAATACCATGTCAAACGTGGGTCCATCAACAGGTAAACTATTGGCCCATCGTATCATGTCAAACGTGGGCCAATCAACAGGTAAACTATTGGCCCAACGTACCATGTCAAACGTGGGCCCAATCAGGTAAACTATTGACTAAATGTACCATGTCAAACGTGGGCACAATCAGGTAAACTATTGGCCCAACGTACCATGTCAAACGTGGACCCAATCAGGTAAACTATTGGCCCAACGTACCATGTCAAACGTGGGCCCAATCAGGTAAACTATTGGCCCAACGTACCATGTCAAACGTGGGTCTATCAGGTAAACTATTGGCCCAACGTACCATGTCAAACGTGGGCCCAATCAGGTAAACTATTGACCAAATATACCATATCAAACGTGGGCCCAATCAGGTAAACTATTGGCCCAATGTACCATGTCAAACGTGGGCCCAATCAGGTAAACTATTGGCTCAACATACCATGTCAAACGTTGGCCCATCAGGTAAACTATTGGCCCAACGTACCATGTCAAACGTGGGCCCATCAACAGGTAAACTTTTGGCCAAACGTACCATGTAAAACGTGGGCCCAATCAGGTAAACTATTTACCCAGTATACCATGGCAAACGTGGGCCCATCAACAGGTAAACTATTGGCCCAACGTACCATGTCAAACGTGGGCCCATCAACAGGCAAACTATTGGCCCAACGTACCATGTCAATCGTGGGCCCCATCAGGTAAACTATTGGCTTAACATACCATGTCAAACGTGGGTCCATCAGGTAAACTATAGGCCCAATGTACCATGTCAAACGTGGGCCCATCAACAGGTAAACTATTGGCCCAGCATACCATGTCAAACGTGGGTCCATCAACACGTAAACTATTGACCCAGCATACCATGTCAAACGTGGGTCCATCAGGTAAACTATTGGCCCAACATACAATGCAAAACGTAGGTTCATCAACACGTTAACTATTGACCCAGCATACTATGTCAAACGTGGGTCCAACAACACGTAAACTATTGGCCCAACGTACCATGTCAAACGTGGGCCCATCAGGTAAACTATTGGCCCAACGTACCATGTCAAACGTGGGCCCAATCAGGTTAACAATTGACCCAGCATACCATGGCAAACGTGGGCCCATCAACAGGTAAACTATTGACCCAGCAAACCATGGCAAACGGGGGCCCATCAACAGGTAAACTATTGGCCAAACGTACCATGTCAAACGTGGGCCCATCAACAGGTAAACTATTGGCCCAACGTACCATGTCAAACGTGTGCCCCATCAGACAAACTATTGGCCCAACATACCATGTCAAACGTGGGCCCATCAACAGGTAAACTATTGGCCCAACATACCATGGCAAACGTCGGTCCATCAACAGGTAAACTATTGGCCCAACATACCATGTCAAACGTGGGCCCATCAGGTAAACTATTGGCCTACATAACATGTCAAACGTGGGCCCGGTCAGGTACATTATTGGCCCAACATACCATGTCAAACGTGGGTCCATCAACACGTAAACTATTGACCCAGCATACCATGTCAAACGTGAGTCCATCAGGTAAACTATTGGCCCAACATATCATGTCAAACGTGGGCCCATCAGGTAAACAATGGGTCTAACATACCATGTCAAACGTGGGCCCCATCAGGTAAACTATTGGCTCAATATAACTTGTCAAACGTGGGCCCCATCAGGTAAACTATTGGCCCAACATACCATGTCAAACGTGGGCCCCATCAGGTTAACTATTGGCTCAACATAACATGTCAAACATGGGCCCCATCAGGTAAACTCTTGGCCCAACATACCATGTCAAATGTGGGCCCATCAAGAAAACTTTTTTCCATCATACCATGTCAAACGTGGGCCCATCAGGTAAACACTTGGCCAAACGAACCATGTCAAACATGGATCCATCAACACGTTAACTATTGACCCAGTATACCATGTCAAACGTGGGCCCATCAGGTAAACACTTTGCCCAACGAACCATGTCAAACATGGATCCATCAACACGTTAACTATTGACCCAGTATACCATGTCAAACGTGGGCCCATCAGGTAAAATATTGGCCCAACATACCACGTCAAACGTGGGCCAATCAGGTAGACTATTGGCCCAACATACCATGTCAAACGTGGGCCCATCAGGTAAACTATTGGCCCAACGTACCATGTCAAACGTGGGCCCCATCAGGTAAACTATTGGCGCAAAATACCATGTCAAACGTGGGTCCATCAACAGGTAAACTATTGGCCCAACATACCATGTCAAACGTGGGTCCATCAACAGGTAAACTATTGGCCCAACGTACCATGTAAAACATGGGCCCATCAACAGGTAAACTATTGGCCCAACATACCATGTCAAACGTGGGTCCATCAACAGGTAAACTATCGGCCCAACGTACCATGTCAAACGTGGGCCCCATCAGACAAACTATTGGCCCAACATACCATGTCAAACGTGGGCTCATCAGGTAAACACTTTGCCCAACGAACCATGTCAAACATGGATCCATCAACACGTTAACTATTGACCCAGTATACCATGTCAAACGTGGGCCCATCAGGTAAAATATTGGCCCAACATACCACGTCAAACGTGGGCCAATCAGGTAAACTATTGGCTCAACATACCATGTCAAACGTGGGCCCATCAGGTAAACTATTGGCCCAACGTACCATGTCAAACGTGGGCCCCATCAGGTAAACTATTGGCCCAACGTACCATGTCAAACGTGGGCCCATCAACAGGTAAACTATTGGCCCAACACACCATGTCAAACGTGGGTCCATCAACAGGTAAACTATTGGCCCAACATACCATGTCAAACGTGGGCCCATCAGGTAAACTATTGGCCTACATAACATGTCAAACGTGGGCCCCATCAGGTACATTATTGGCCCAACATACCATGTCAAACGTGAGCCAATCAGGTAAACTATTGGCGCAACATACCAAGTCAAACGTGGGCCCCATCCGGTAAACTATTGGCCCAACACACCATGTAAAACATGGGCCCATCGGATAAGCTATTGGCCCAACATACAATGTCAAACGTGGGCTCATCAACAGTTAAACTATTGGCCCAACATACCATGTCAAACGTGGGCCCCATCTGGTAAACTATTGGTCCAACATACAATGTCAAACATGGGCCCACCAGGTAAACTATTGGCCCAACGTACCATGGCAAACGTGGGCCCATCAACAGGTAAACTATTGGCCCAACGTAGCATGTCAAACGTGGGTCCATCAACACGTAAACTATTGACCCAGCATACCATGGCAAACGTGGGCCCATCAACTGGTGAACTATTGGCCAAACGAACCATTTCAAACGTGGGCCCATCAACAGGTAAACTATTGGCCCAACATACCATGTCAATCGTGGGCCCCATCAGGTAAACTATTGGCTCAACATACCATGTCAAACGATGGTCCATCAGGTAAACTATTGGCCCAACGTACCTTGTCAAACGTGTGCCCATCAACAGGTAAACTATTGACCCAGCATACCATGTTAAACGTGGGTCCATCAACACGTAAACTATTAACCCACCATACCATGTCAAACGTGGGCCCATCAACAGGTAAACTATTGGCCCAACATACCATGTCAAACGTTGGTCCTTCAACACGTAAACTATTGACCCAGCATACCATGTCAAACGTGGGCCCATCAACACGTAAACTATTGGCCCAACGTACCATGTCAAACGTGGGCCCAATCAGGTAAACTATTGACCCAGCATACCATGGCAAACGTGGGCCCATCAACAGGTAAACTATTGGCCCAACTTACCATGGCAAACGTGGGCCCATCAACAGGTAAACTATCGGCCCAACGTACCATGTCAATCGTGGGTCCATCAACACGTAAACTATTGACCAAACGTACCATGTCTAACGTGGGCCCATCAGGTAAACTATTGACCCAGTATACCATGGCAAACGTGGGCCCATCAACAGGTAAACTATTGGCCCAACGTACCATGTCAAACGTGGGCCCCATCAGACAAACTATTGGCCCAACATACCATGTCAAACGTGGGCCCATCAGCAGGTAAACTATTGGCCCAACATACCATGTCAAACGTGGGTCCATCAACAGGTAAACTATTGGCCAAACATACCATGTCAAACGTGGGCCCATCAGATAAACTAATGGCCTACATAACATGTCAAACGTGGGCCCGATCAGGTACATTATTGGCCCAACATACCATGTCAAACGTGGCCCCATTACGTAAAGGGAGATCAGAAATCAGAGTTAAAGTATAGTTGTAACGTCCGATGGTTTGTCATACG
The DNA here is from genome assembly GCF_026914265.1 of Mya arenaria. Taxonomy (NCBI): domain Eukaryota; kingdom Metazoa; phylum Mollusca; class Bivalvia; order Myida; family Myidae; genus Mya; species Mya arenaria. Next base: position 2,714,786 of record NC_069135.1, on the reverse strand, counting down.
GTCGTCATAAATATTATGTACTCAATAGCGGAGGGCGGCATCCGCTTAGTTTTCCGCGCTACTCGAAAAGACTTTGTCCGGTCATTACCAAACAGGCTTGGACAATATGTTTGTTGGCAAAATATCACGGCCCGGTTCGATAAACAGCTAAGTCATTGCAGAGTTATGGCCCTTGAACTGCTTATATTGCACACTCTTGAAGGAGACAATTAGAAAAAAAATTACATGCGTACAAATATATTGAAACTTGTGCAATTATTCTAGCTTTATTGTTCGCGCTAAAATATGTAGATCAAGTAAGACTGAATACCATCAAACATGTATTTGAATAAATGTTCATGTTTTGTCATCGTTGGAAGAGTTTACAATCAAATTGATTATCATATTTAAATTTGAATCAAGTCGCTTTTCATACTTTATTGTAAGAAATTACAAAGTATGAAACTGTTATGAGAAAAGGCAAAGAAACGTATGACAATACATCGAACATTTAATGTCCATTGCCCGAGTGTAGAGATCGATGTTTCTGATATATTTCACTGTTTTCTCGCTATTGAATTTAAGCGAGATTATGTGAGTGGGCCCATTTATTTCCGATCAGAATACTCTCGGCAGGTTTTATTTTTATGCCGTATATTATCCGCGGATGACAATACCATTTGGCCCTGGCATATAGATATCTTTTTATAAGGCAAGCTTCATGTTTCAATTATAGCTGCCGAATTGATTTCTCATTAATATACGAAGCTTCGTCGAGCTCAGATTTCGGTTTTGTTTGCTCAATATTGAGATATTTTTCTCTTAATTAGAAGTCCGGTAATATGAGATTGTGTCAATGCTTCTGAATGTATGTTTTTAATTCTGGGCTCCTGTGCAAATGTGCTTGATTCTCCCCCTTATTTATCTCTATTTCAATCCCCATTTTGCAGATATTATTCCCTGTTTTCATCCTCCGTTTAGCAGATATTTAACTATGTTTTAATCTGCTCTTTTCGCAGATATTAAAACATCTCTGTTTGAATTTGAATCTTCCCCTTTCGCAGATATTAGTCTCTGTTTGTATCTCACTCCTACATAAATATCAACCACTGTTTCATCCCCCTTCCGCATATATTACTCCCTGTTTATATCTCCCTTTTCGTATATATTAATCCCTGTTTGAATCTGCCCGTTTCGCAGATATTAATCTCTGTTTATATCCCTCTATTGCAGATATTAATTTTTGTTTGTATCTCCCCTTTCTCATGTATTAATCTCTGTTTATATCCCTCTATTGCAGATATTAATCTTTGTTTATATCTCCCCTTTTCGTAGATATAAATCCCTGTTTGAATCTGTCCCTTTCGCAGGTATTAATCTCTGTTTATATCCCTCTTTTGCAGAACTTTTAAGTCCCGTAAATCTGGCTATGTGTATCAAGACCCGTTACTCTGCCTTCGTGTATCGAAAGTCATAAATCTGGTTATGTGTATCAAACCCGTTACTCTGGCTATGTATATCGAGACCCGTCACTCTGGCTATGTGCATCAAGATTTATAACTCTGGATATGTATATCAAGACCCGAAACTCTTGCTATGTATATCAAGACCCGTCACATTGGCTATGTATATCAAGACCCGTAACTCTGGCTTTGTATATCGAGACCCGTCACTCTGGCTATGTGCATCAAGATTTATAACTCTGGCTATGTATATCAAGACCCGAAACTCTTGCTATGTATATCAAGACCCGTCACATTGGCTATGTATATCAAGATCCGTAACTCTGGCTATGTATATCGAGACCCGTCACTCTGGCTATGTGCATCAAGATAACTCTGGCTATGTATATCAAGACCCGAAACTCTTGCTATGTATATCAAGACCCGTCACATTGGCTATGTATATCAAGACCCGTAACTCTGGCTATATATATCAAGACCCGTCACACTGGTTATGTATATCAAGCCCCGTAACTCTGGGTATGTATATCAAGACCCGTAACTCTATGTATGTATATCAAGCCCCGTAACTCTGGATATGTATATCAAGACCCGTAACTCTGGATATGTATATCCAGACCCGTAACTCTGGATAAGTATATCAAGACCCGTAACTCTGGATATGTATATCAAGACCCGTACTCTGGTTATGTGTATCACGACCTGTTACTTCGGCTGGCTATGTCTATCAAGACCCGTAACTCTGGCTATGTGTATAAAGACTGGTAACTCTGGCTATTTGTATCAATACCCATAACTCTGGCTGTGTGTATCAAGACCCGTAACTCTGGCTTTTTTATCAAGACTCTAAACTCTTGCTATGTGTATCACGAATACAAACTCTGGTTTATATATGTGTATCATGTCCCGTAACTGTGGCTATGTATATCAAGTTCCGTAACTCCGACTATGGGTATCAAGTCTTGTAGCTCGTGCTATTTGTATCAAGATATTTTGAGTATTAAAAGCGCACGATATTGGGTTGATGTGTTTTTAATGCATTTTTTAATGCATTATCATGCCTTACTTATTTGTCTTAATGGATAGAAAACCCCAAAGAAGTGTGCGATTTGTGTACAGATGGAACAATACTAACCTCCATAGTTTTTCCATTGATTTATAGCTTCGTGGCCACAAACTTCCTAGTAAAAAGGCGCCAAAATACAGATTATTTATTATTGTTTAAAGTAAAACACGAGGATGCATTAAAGTAATACAAATTATTTATTCATATTATGTGCTTGCACCAGCAGCTTATATACTAGAAAGGGCAAAGTTTTAGGACGAATACTACAAAAGTCTTAGGTAAGGAGTTAAGACAAAACCTGCAAAAAGACTTAAGTAAGGTCTGTGGACAAATACTGCAAACTCTTAGGTAAGATATAAGGACAAATACTCTTAACTTTTACTTAAGGTCTTAAGACAAGTCATACAAGGTCTTAGAGTAAATACTGCCGCTATTTTAGGGCAGATGTGTTAAAATGGTTTACTTTCCATTTGTTGTCGATTTTATTCACATAATCCATTTTAGTACCTTGCGTTATTTAATTGTAGATTTAACCTTGTGTTGGTATATTTGATATTTAAAGTGCGACTTTCATTTTGTTTACTGACTTCTTTTGAAAGAAAACAGAATAACCACGTTCTAATCATTATAATTAAGAGAATGTAGACACTATCCCTTCACATGCTCTTTGCGCTTTGAGTTTAATGGATTCGTTGTAAATTGTTTCCTCCATACTATAATTGAGCAGCCATTAAAAGGTCGAATAAAAAGCTTGAAATGCTTTTATTATCATTTCATGGCTTCTGCGAAGTAAAAACAGCTTCACAAAACTACGTGGGTCTGTGTTTGAATAGTTGGAAATAAAAATTGGATTTTATTGTGCAATTGGAGTTTCTGATTCGGAATACAAGATGAACGATGAATATCATGGAAACAATTAGTAAAACTGTTTGCTGAATCGATGCTCTGTATCTTCAAGTGTCTGGTCGCAATCATTATATGGGCGGTCTGATTTGTTGTCATAACTCATTCAGTTAAGAAGATATACCTCTGTTGCCTTATTTTTTTCGGAATACGTTCTTTGCCTTTGGAATACTCATAATAGTTCAAGTGGTTTTCAAAGAATTTGTGGCTGGTAATGTATCATAAGCAAGTGCAGATATCGCCGGAGGCTTCTATTGTCTTGTGAGTACATAAACTTGTGGTTTGTTGTTGTTTGTTTCCCATGAACTGTTGTATTATGTCGGGTTGTTTTTATTTCATCATTCATGGGATAAGGTAAGCTGAAATGATCTTTGACGGCCAAGAACATGTAACATAGCTCTTAAGGTCCATTTTTGAAATGTGAATATTTAGAACCATGTATCATTACTGGGTTATAACCAGTACTATGATCGACAAAACTCCAAGCCTGGATCGAACCAAGGACCCCCCTGTTTCAGTGTCCGATACGCTTTCCATACTGTCATCGACTCCGAATTGTGGCATAACATAGTTTCATACATTAGGAAAATCAAGACTAGCAAATAATGCATATTTTGATGATGTCCGGTCAAGCGATATATATATATATTAAGGTTTTCTTATATCCTACGATCTTCTAAATTCTAAATGACAACTTCAGCAAGCTGTGTGAAGTTAGCTAAACATACGACATTGGACATTGGACATTCAAAATCGAATGTTGTGCTGGCACGACATTGGACATTGGACATTCAAAATCGAATGTTGTGCTGGCACGACATTGGACATTGGACATTCAAAAGTGAAAGTCGTGCTAGCACGACATTGGACATTGGACATTCAAAAGTGAAAGTCGTGCTAGCACGACATTGGACATTGGACATTCAAAATCGAATGTTGTGCTGGCACGACATTGGACATTGGACATTCAAAATCGAATGTTGTGCTGGCACGACATTGGACATTGGACATTCAAAAGTGAAAGTCGTGCTAGCACGACATTGGACATTGGACATTCAAAATCGAATGTTGTGCTGGCACGACATTGGACATTGGACATTCAAAAGTGAAAGTCGTGCTGGCACGACATTGGACATTGGACATTCAAAATCGAATGTTGTGCTGGCACGACATTGGACATTGGACATTCAAAAGTGAAAGTCGTGCTAGCACGACATTGGACATTGGACATTCAAAATCGAATGTTGTGCTGGCACGACATTGGACATTGGACATTCAAAAGTGAAAGTCGTGCTAGCACGACATTGGACATTGGACATTCAAAATCGAATGTTGTGCTGGCACGACATTGGACATTGGACATTCAAAAGTGAAAGTCGTGCTAGCACGACATTGGACATTGGACATTCAAAATCGAATGCTGTGCTGGCACGACATTGGACATTGGACATTCAAAAGTGAAAGTCGTGCTAGCACGACATTGGACATTGGACCTTAATAACGGTTTGAAATCATCCGCTGGACACTCATTCATTCTCTGAGGTTTACTTAGATCTGTTCACAAAATGGCCGATTCCTTTTTAATATCAGGTTTTTTGATTGGTCACCAAAAGTATGCATACCTTGTATAAGTTATTTTTTTAACAAAAGTCTTTGATGATTATAAAAGTAATAAAATGTGAAATGAAAGAGCTAGTTAAAGCGCTATTGTTTCTGCGGATTATATTGAGCAATAAAAATATAACACCTTTACTGAACATATTCCGGCTCTCAGCAGGGTGTCTTTGATGGATTAAAAATATCCAAATTGAAATAAGGCGTATGTTGTATATCAACAATTAAAGCAATAAACACAATTTATGAGTAAAAGAAAACACAATCGATTGCAAAATTGCGTGCCACCAAACAATAATTCATATTGAGGTTATACAATTACAATTGTAAAGGATCATTATTTAGTGATATATCTACTGCCTTTATGTATACAATGAGTATATGTACAATTTGGATTTCAATTTATTGGGGCTAACATCTGCAACATTTTATAAATGTCGCACTCAATAAATGTTCAAATATAAAACAAGCAGTTCAATTCGACTACAATACTGGCCACATATTATTCAGCTAATGGACGCGTGAACTGCTCAAATCTATCTTAAAGGACCATTCGAAGTCTCTGTCTATCATGGGTTCAAAATTTATATTTATTACCAAGACAACTAGCCAGCACGACATATTATTTTGAATGCCCAATGTCGTGCTATTTCGATTTTGAATGTCCAATGTCCAATGTCGTGCTAGCACGACTTTCACTTTTGAATGTCCAATGTCCAATGTCGTGCTAGCACGACTTTCACTTTTGAATGTCCAATGTCCAATGTCGTGCTAGCACGACTTTCACTTTTGAATGTCCAATGTCCAATGTCGTGCCAGCACAACATTCGATTTGGAATGTCCAATGTCCAATGTCGTGCCAGCACAACATTCGATTTTGAATGTCCAATGTCCAATGTCGTGCTAGCACGACTTTCACTTTTGAATGTCCAATGTCCAATGTCGTGCCAGCACAACATTCGATTTTGAATGTCCAATGTCCAATGTCGTGCCAGCACAACATTCGATTTTGAATGTCCAATGTCCAATGTCGTGCTAGCACGACTTTCACTTTTGAATGTCCAATGTCCAATGTCGTGCCAGCACAACATTCGATTTTGAATGTCCAATGTCCAATGTCGTGCTAGCACGACTTTCACTTTTGAATGTCCAATGTCCAATGTCGTGCCAGCACAACATTCGATTTTGAATGTCCAATGTCCAATGTCGTATGTTTAGCTAACTTTACACAGCTACTTCAGCAGGCCTTTACTGGTTTTGAAAATGAAGAATAATAGATTAAGGAAAAAAGATTACATTAAGTATATTTTTACATGGAATTAAGATTGTTGATGCAGCCAGTTGCATTTATGACTACTCCTTTAAACAATCGATAAACTTTATGTATTTTCAGTTCTTAAATTTCTTATTGACTTTTATTTTGATTTTGATTGATGAACTGTTGAAATGTTATTCGCGCAAGTACCATGTTAGTTAACAAGTAATCATTTGATATTGTCGACCACTATTTCTCAAAGAGCCTTAAATATATCATGACTACAATATAGGGTTAGTATTTGTTTCATTTTAAGCAACATGTTATTCGTTTATGATATATATGTAAGTGGAACATAACAAACAGTTCATTGACCTATTGGTTAAATGCACCGAAGTAGGTATTCTTTATTCGGCAACATCTACAGTCTTAGCCCAAATGTTAAAGTAAACTGATTTAAGAGTCAGAGTTACATTTAAAACCTGCTTTTCTTAGCAGGTCGGTACTTAATACAACTTATTCAATTTAAACATGTATACCATCGTTCAGGTGCCGGCCTTTCTCTTTCAGCACGATGACGTCCACGATGATCGTGCCCAGTCCCCAGGTCCCTTGCTCCCAGTGGGTGTCCTTCAACGCCGACAATGAGCCGGTCCTCAACACCGCGCCGCAAGTGGACGACGGATGCGACACATTCCTCAAGCGCCTTCAGCGGACACGCGTACAGAACCCCTCAGGTTGGTGGCTTTAGGTGAACGTTTTGTGTAAAACAAAACAACTCGCTCAGTCAATGAAGTCATAGTTCATATAAAGAGTTGACAGTTAGTCACTACGGTGCCATATATAGGGCCCTCTCAGATACCGCATAACCGCTGGTCACAACACCCTGCGTTCACCAATGTACGTGCAGTTAGCGGCCTAGCGGCGTGAAGTTAGCGGCCTAGCGGCGTGAAGTTGGCGGCCTAGCGGCCTAGCGGCCTAGCGGCCTAGCGGCCTGGTGTTTTATTTTTTTTCGCTATTTCATAGCAATTGTTAATGCGTTTTTTTTAAAAAAACAATGATAAATCAAAGTTTTTTATTCATACAGTTACAAAGCGGCCTTAAATTGTTTTCTATTCAGAACATTGTTCTATACGTTTTATTCTAAATTAAGTGTTTTACGCACAAATTATCACCGCTAACTTCACGCCGTTAGGCCGCTAGGCCGCTAACTTCACGCCGCTAGGCCGCTAGGCCGCTAACTTCACGTACATCGTTCACCAAATGTTTTCCTCGTTCGTTTTGACTATATGTATATACCAGTGAACTCTGAGTAATAACAATCAGCAATATACTGCCAATGTCTACTTTTTATGTTTCAGATTCGAGCCTGCCGTCCGGCCAGCAGTTCTGTTTCGAGGCGATGGTGGACAAGCGCTACAACCGATGGAAGCGTCGGCGCCGGAAGAAGAACGGAGACCTCCGCCGCATCAACACTGTCCCCTGCCTCAGCGAGAGCTCTGACGACAATGACGAACGGTAACCTTCCTTATTTTATTATTATATTTAGTTTTAGTAAGAGAGTGTTTTCCTTGCTGTCGTTCATTCATCAATTCTCAATTCAGAACCTAATGTAACCAGTAGACAGAGCTCTTAGTGTGCAATAAGTAGTGTGCGCTATTCATGAATGTATACTGACACTCCTAATTGAACATTTTCTGTGACAACATGGTACAAAACAAGTACTATACCCTCTCCCCTTGTTTTTGTAGAAATAATTATATAAGCTCGCGCTTCGCGTTAGTAGATAATTTTGATAAGTCGTGTAGTGTTCTCTTTTAGCAGCCAATCAGGACTGTTTTTTGCGGTTGTTTGCGCCGTGCTAAATGTTACTTTTAGCATTAACAATGATATCATTATACATTATTGTAATTGATAAATATGGTGCATAAGTTTAGAATTACAACGGGCCTAGAAGAAGAACATTTTATTCATAGAAACAGTAAAAACAGTAGAAACAGTATACCTTGTATGCCTAAATAGTAATAATATCGTCCGAAATGGAATAATTGCCATAACGAACTTACAAACACAAACACACGGACCTAATTAATTAATAGTTTACATACTGTACATCTTAACGGACATATCAATAATTTATTACAAATAAATCATAATTAATACCGTTCATATAATCGAAATCATGCCAACTTCAACATTTGAAAGACAAACATTTTTCAATTATTATATAAATATTATGAAAGAAAAAATAAGAATCATCCCACGCCTTGGTTATCTAATACTTATCAATATTGATTTTTTTACAATAACTCTATATTAGAACTATTTGGGCGGAACTAGATCTTGAATTATCCCCCTTGACTAACGACACATTTGTGTTTTACTCGGCGATGACTTTTTGTTTGCGTAGAGTTCGTTGATACATTTTTTCTTATTTTTTCCTCAGAACATCCGCGGTTGAGCGTATTTTGGACAGTATGTACGAACAGATTCACGGGCCCGCCCCTCACACCCCAAACGGAACACGCGACACCCCGCGCATACGCAACAGAAGGCGGCGGAATCTGGATGGCGACGGAAACTGCACTCCAACCAGCCAGGGCGGCAACTCGGATGAGGAGAGCGGCTCCATACCCCTCCATTATGACGCCAGCGAGGAGTGGACGTCATCAACCGACGTCATCGGCGTCAGCTCGTCGTCAGGGCAACAGCCAGTTCATCAAAGCAACAGCCAAAACTACTTCACTTACACCAACACTGACCGTTGTTCTAAATACGACGATTCAGCTAAAGATGGGAAGCTTACCAACAAGTGTGCTCTATCAGACGGCCACTGTGGCTCAGTACGCGTGGACCTTTGTAACTGGCCACACCTTGAACAGTACAAACAACAGATCATGGAACGGATACAAAAAACTTCAAGAGGTAGGTATATACACGAAGGTTATAAAATATGCCAGGGGGTAGATACAGGGAGATAACTAAATTCTAGAAATCCAGAAGGTATGCACACTATGGTGAAGGTACGTTCATGCAGGTAACACATTACTTTTGAAGGCATGGTACAGACTGCTCCAGAAGACCACGATTGCTGCATCATATTATCCTTCTCGTATGTCAAGATCGATCCTATAGTTGTTAATCGTATATGAATTATATGTAAGTTTGCTTAAAACAATAAAACGACTCATATAGCAGCAGTTTTTATAATCTAGAATATCCAGAATGTGATATGTAAGTATTAAATCTTTTATTTACAGAAAACATTTTGACTTTTTGCCCGTCTATCCACCCAAAATTATTGTGGGACAGACTGCACCTATAACATTTTGTCCCCATCAGCATTAGAAGATATGCACTTAGCCAGCGTGATGTGAATTTAATGCAAAGGGGGTTGTCACGGTGCCAGGACTCTATATTAGGGTAAACATGTGACCCCCCTTATATATAGACTTTTTATATATAAAGGGGGGGGGTCACATGTTTTTTTGGGGGTCTGGACCTGGTTTTGGTCACAACTGACCCTCATATAGAGTCCTGGCACCGTGCCAACCCCCTTTGCATTTAATTGTCTATTCTATCAACACAGACGAATTAGAAGAGTTGGACCAGCGGGAATGGCTTCCGGACATCGGCAATAACTACGACGATGAAGCAGACGATAACGGGAATGACGGCATCGATGATGAGGCAGACGACAGTGAGAATACCCTTACAGGGGAAGACAACAATGAAATTATGATCAGGTTTAATGATGTGTTTATTATTTTGCGTAAAACTTTGACATTGTTCCTGTCCGAGGAACCGCTTTATACAACTCATATTTCATGCCGTAAATGGACGTACTATCAAAGGTATTTGAAAATAACAGAAATACAGTCGATACCCCTTTAGCTCGAACTCCCAAGGACCGGTGGAAATTCGGGCAAAGCGGTAATGCTAACACTCAGTATTTTGAAATTGATCCTTAACTTCAAGTTCGAGCAAACGAGGAAGTTGAGCCAATCGAGTTCGTGCCAACGGTGTTCGACTGTAAAGACCAATTCACATTTTTAATAAATAAACTTTGCTCGTGTGTCCCCTTAAAGCTGCACTCTCACAGATATACCGTTTTTACAACTTTTTTTATTTTTTTGTCTTGGAAAGAGCAAATTTTTGCGAAAATATATGCAAACCAATGATAAAAGATGGCTGACAAAAGATCTGATCGCAGTTTTTCATATTTCCGTTCTAAAATTAATGTTTTATGGCTTAAACCGTTACTAACAGTTTAAGAAAAATGCATAAAACATTAATTTTTGAACTTAAATATTAAAATCTGCATCCTAATTTTTGGTCAGCAGTCTTATATAACTGGTTTCCATGCATTTTCGCATAAATTGGCTCGTTCCAAGACGAAAAATAAAAAAAAGTTGTCAAAACAGTCATTATCTGAGAGTGCAGCTTTAAGAGTCTTTACAAATTTTATTACTTTAACATATACAAATATTGCTTAAAATGTAAACATCTTTATTCCCGCAAGCATCTCCCAAATCGCTCCATCGGAGCCACCCAAGCGGCGTGCGTACCAGGAAGTCGTCAAAGAATCGGAAAGAGATCCAAAAAGAGCTCCGCTACAGCGACTGGCCCCCGCCGTGAACACATACTCATATACGAAATGGTCCAGCCTGGAGGCCAAGAACAAGTACGTGCTTGATAAATGCTGGGTAATACATGCGTAGAAAATCACTAAACACTAATTAAATGACAACGTGACGCTGTTTTAGGGTTTGGGTTTTGTTATTAATTTTAGCTCGAGTGTTTCACACAGAAAGTAGTCGAAGTATTGCCATATGCTTCGATTCGTCGTCGGAGGCACGGAATTTTTAACCTTGGCAATAACTTACATCAGCTGTACAATATGTGTTTAAATGTAATGGTACCTGCTTGTGTGTCATTATCACTGGCTTTAAAGTGACAATCTTATTCAAAATCAATACATACACATGTATAACAAACATCATGCAATTTTGAGTGATGCATCTTTAACTACTTACTGAATAATACATTTATGAAAAAAAAATTAATTACTGATAACAAGATTGTAACTGTGTATTTAATAAATAAAAACGCAAAAATATTAAATGATTGGTGAGTGCTAAAAGATTTACTGTGATCTACTAGTGTCTCATAAGGTAGAAATATCGTGTTTTCTGCATCTTAATTTCAAATTAAACTTGGTTTCCTTCATAAGCATCATTGTGTTCGACATTTATTCATCCTTTGTTATATCAAAACAAATCTTAGTTGGGAGTAAGAGTACATCGTTTAGCCGCCGAGTGTTGAAGATATTCAAATAAAACTCGGTGCATATGTTGCAACCCAGTGACAGTACGCACATGTATAGCAAGACGCATAACTATTGCTTCAATTCATGATTATCCAGTTCTTCCATTTGTTCGACTGAGGAAACAATAACAACAGACGAGCGATGATGGTCGCTCTGCGGTGCTCTTGTTTCATAATATGTGAAAATTTGTAATATGAACGTCTGCTTTATCGGTATTATATTGAAACGTACAGGAAGTCGGTGACAGCTGGCGCTGGTTCCAGGCCCCTGTCACGGTCCAGCTGCCAGACGTTAAGCGATATGGGTACTGACCCCCAGAGCCGGACACCGAAAGCGACTCCTAAGCGGGGCTCACTCCCACAGAATACTAGGCCGATCAAGACAGTGAATAGTTTCAACAAAAATAAATCAAAACGTAAGCCAGTGTTATTTAACCAGTATAAACGTGGCATATTTTAATCTATACTCTTTGACTTGCAAGCATTTTTTGTGGAAAAAATATGTTTCTTGTTCGAGTTTAATTAAGTTATGAAAACAGAAACCAGAATAGGTACGTTAAACCATTTTTTAGTGTTTATGGCAATATTATTTCACACTAAGCAAATATTGAGCCGTTCTCTGTCGCTTTTGGTACGAGCTTAAAATCCATAAAAATACTACATTCAGATGTACAAAAATGATCCAATTTTAAAACTGAGATTTCAAAGTGTATTAAATGGTAAGCTTAAATTGATACCTGTGAATGATTTAAACTTATTAGTTTATGCATATGTTTCTATGAAACTGCTTGATTTATTTACTCATACGCAGGCGAGGTTCGGAAGGAGCTATACGGAACCCAAAAGCAGAACCTCAACCTCCCCTCCCTCGGCAAAAACGAGCGCGTGCAGACGATCCCAATACACAGCAGACGAGACAGCGTTGTCAGTCTCCAAGACGCCCGGAAGGTTCGTGTGACGTCATCCGGCAGTCGAATTGTTTAAAATTTCATATTGCGAACCCTCCTTTGAAAACTAAAATGTCATTGCTTAATATTTTGGAACTTGTAATCAGTTCTGCATGGTTGTACCGATATAAAACGTGTCTTGGTTCTAACAGAAAACATCCCTTGCGACACCTGAAAGCGGCGGTAACGAGGCTCGCCCTCGCACACAGACCACGGACGGCGGACGGACGGCCGCGGCTGAACGGAGCGGCCAGCCAGTGCCCGACTTCCTTTTCCGGGACTTCTACCTCCGCCAGCTGTACGGGAAGAAGGTTCGCGTCAACTCACATGTAGAGTCTTACAAAAATGGTGAGTGCGCGTTTGTTACTACGTACCGGTTATGAGGGATCACTTGGTGGATTGAGTTAAGATCAGTTTGCTTATGTTATAAAGAAAAAATACATGAAATAATATTTTTATTTGATGAGATTATTTCTAAAGTTTAAGTTTGTATTATAAAGGAACGTATCCCATGTTTCTAAATTGAAAAGTTACCATGCAATTCTCATTAAAATCGTCTGATGAATTCAACTATGTATGGTCACTTTTATTGACCCAATTGTATACCTTATACTAAATTAAATAAACATAACTTTACAGTGCGTTTACAAATATATAAGGTATGTATATAAATGAGCTAGTCTAGGTCATAGTTTTAAGAATTTGCACTTATCTTGTAGTTAATACATTTAGATTTTTTGAACTTCCTTTGAGAAAGTAAGTATACTGTAAAATATACCATCATGACTTGTAACACATTTTCGATTACTAACCAGGTGTATTGATCAGCAAAATATTACAAATATAACTTATCATTAACTTGGAAGTTTTGCTTATAACCTATACAATCACAATAATAACAAATTTGTGTGCCTTTCTTAACCATGTCGTACTCAATCTCACGTTCTCGGAATATATGCCTTATAAAGATACTTTTTGGGCGCGTTTCTTTTAAATGTGAGACAAAATATGAGAACTGTTACTTTCCGTTGGGACGCCAGCTAACATCTGCATATATACTGTTCTGTATTACTTATATAATATTAAAGTATTGTATTTAATATGTTTTATTAATATTGTCTTTATGAAATAAATGTTAACACACATTTTAATATATTTTTCAACAATCTAATATTTTTACATCCAATATTGAAAATACTGATTATTTTACTATGTTAGTTAGTTAGTCTTTTTGCCAATATCGAGTTTGTTATAGTTTCTTGAATGAACTGCAATACTTTTATTCACTGTTATTTGCAGGTGGGCGACTTCGGAAATCATTGACAGTAGACGGGCTCGAATCGGGCGGCCGGAAATTCCCTCGAAAGGCGGTGACGGACGTTGCGAAACCCTCGGAGCTACGGTTCACGCGCGCGTTTACCTTCTCAATGTTTAATCTCCCGGAAATGTACCAGCTCTACAACACCAGCCTGGAAGGACGGGCTCTGGGACAGGGCGCAGACCTGTAGACGCGGCCATGTACACTGCATCTTTGGCAATAAAGTCACTTCTCTCAGCGTGTTTGGTTTATAGTTTCTTTCCGAGGCTTGACTGCATTATAGACCGTGGTTGTGTGCATTTTTTTTTCAAATGAATAACTCGAGATCACAATGACAAGAAGGCGGCATAAACCTTTTGTATTTCAAGACAGTCGTTACTACTATATCATTCTAATTCTACGAGTCTTTGTCAATGTCGAACTTTGAGACAAGACATGGTTCATGCTGTACTGAACGATGCCACACTAACGGATCAGGGGTGGTGTTCGATATTCGACTTAAGTCAATCTTTTGGTCATACATTATTGACTTCATTAACTCTATTGGTCAATTATTAATAACAAGTGATCCGATTAGCTACATCGTTCTTAGATCCAATAATGATCAATATTGAATATCGGCCCAGTGCTGTTATTCCGACTCACTAAACTGCGTATTAGCACAGAGTAATGTCTGACTAGCGGCGCAGTGCTGTTCGTCCGCCTCACTATACTGGACAATGTCTGACTAGCGGCGCAGTGCTGTTCTTCCGACTCACTGTACTGTACAATGTCTGACTAACGGCGCAGTGCTGTTCGTTCGCCTCATTATACTGGACAATGACTGACTTGCGTATTAGCACTGAGTAATGTCTGACTAGCGGATCAGTGCTGTTATTCCGACTCACTGTACTGGACAATGTCTGACAAGCGGCTCAGTGCTGTTCGTCCGACTCACTATACCGGACAATGACTGACTTGCGTATTAGCACTGAGTAATGTCTGACTAGCGGATCAGTGCTGTTCTTCCGACTCACTGTTCTGGACAATGTCTGACAAGCGGCTCAGTGCTGTTCGTCCGACTCACTGTACTGGACAATGACTGACTTGCGTATTAGCACTGAGTAATGTCTGACTAGCGGATAAGTGCTGTTCTTCCGACTCACTGTACTGGACAATGTCTGACTAGCGGGTCAGTGCTGTTCGTCCGACTCACTGTACTGGACAATGTCTGACTAGCGGCGCAGTGTTGTTCTTCCGACTCACTATACTGGACAATGACTGACTTGCGTATTAGCACTGAGTAATGTCTGACTAGCGGATCAGTGCTGTTCTTCCGACTCACTGTACTGGACAATGTCTGACTAGCGGGTCAGTGCTGTTCGTCCGACTCACTGTACTGGACAATGTCTGACTAGCGGCGCAGTGCTGTTCGTCCGCCTCACTATACCGGACAATGACTGACTTGCGTATTAGCACTGAGTAATGTCTGACTAGCGGATCAGTGCTGTTCGTCCGCCTCACTATACTGGACAATGACTGACTTGCGTATTAGCACTGAGTAATGTCTGACTAGCGGCGCAGTGCTGTTCGTCCGCCTCACTATACTGGACAATGACTGACTTGCGTATTAGCACTGAGTAATGTCTGACTAGCGGATCAGTGCTGTTCTTCCGACTCACTGTACTGGACAATGTCTGACTAGCGGGTCAGTGCTGTTCGTCCGACTCACTGTACTGGACAATGTCTGACTAGCGGCGCAGTGCTGTTCGTCCGCCTCACTATACCGGACAATGACTGACTTGCGTATTAGCACTGAGTAATGTCTGACTAGCGGATAAGTGCTGTTCGTCCGCCTCACTATACCGGACAATGACTGACTTGCGTATTAGCACTGAGTAATGTCTGACTAGCGGATAAGTGCTGTTCTTCCGACTCACTGTACTGGACAATGACTGACTAGCGGGTCAGTGCTGTTCTTCCGACTCACTGTACTGTACAATGTCTGGCTAGCGGCGCACGGTTGTTCTTCCGACTCACTGTACTGGACAATGACTGACTTGCGTATTAGCACTGAGTAATGTCTGACTAGTGGATAAGTGCTGTTCTTCCGACTCACTGTACTGGACAATGTCTGACTAGCGGGTCAGTGCTGTTCGTCCGACTCACTGTACTGGACAATGTCTGACTAGCGGCGCAGTGTTGTTCTTCCGACTCACTATACTGGACAATGACTGACTTGCGTATTAGCACTGAGTAATGTCTGACTAGCGGGTCAGTGCTGTTCGTCCGACTCACTGTACTGGACAAAGTCTGACTAGTGGGTCAGTGCTGTTCTTCCGACTCACTGTACTGGACAATGACTGACTAGCGGATCAGTGCTGTTCGTCCGCCTCACTATACTGGACAATGACTGACTTGCGTATTAGCACTGAGTCATGTCTGACTAGCGGATCAGTGCTGTTATTCCGACTCACTGTACTGGACAATGTCTGACAAGCGGCTCAGTGCTGTTCGTCCGACTCACTGTACTGGACATTGTCTGACCAGCGGAACAGTGACAATCTTCCGACTCACTGTACTGGACAATGTCTGACTAGCGGATCAGTGCTGTTTCATCCGACCCATTCTACTGGACAATGTCTGACTAGCGGATCAGTGCTGTTCGTCCGACTCACTGTACTGGACAATGTCTGACCAGCGGATCAGTGACAATCTTACGACTCACTGTACAGGATAATGTCTGACTAGCGGATCAGTGCTGTTCGCCCGACTCACTGTTCTGGACAATGTCTAAACAGCGGATCAGAGCTGTTCGTCCGACTCACTGTACTGGACAATGTCTGACCAGCGGATCAGTGTTGTTCTTCCGACTCACTCTACTGGACCGTGTCTGACTAGCGGATCAGTGCTGTTCTTCCCTCTCACTGTACTGGACAAAAACTGACAAACGGATCAGTGCTGTTTCACCCGACTCATTCTACTGGACAATGTCTGACTAGCGGATCATTGCTGTTCTTCAGACTGACCTTTTTTGCTATACAGGGGAAATTCTGAATGACAGGACTCAACGACAGATATTTTAAATAGTGGATACTTAGCATAATTCAATGCCCGAATGCAGAACAAGTACGAAGTAAGCGGCTTGTTCAAAAATATCCCTAACATACATCGGGAAGCAGTCCAAACGATTTCAAAGTGAAGAATGCGTTCAATTCCAATCAATTTATACCAGTACATTGATATATTGGTACCTATTTCACAGTTGAATTCATATCTAAAAGCGGAAATTAAGCTAGTTGATTTATATTTAGATATATTAATGATAGATCCACTACTACGTAGTTTTTGTCCCGGATCAGCAAATTGCCATATCGATGTGCAATACATATTTGAGGTCAAATATCACATAGAGGACAAGAGCTGTAACTGGAACGGGACAATTGTACCCCGGATTGCCGGACCTTGTCAGGTGGACTGGCATGCATTTAACATGTGATATGTAGAAAAGGTTTGATTTAAATCTCATTCATTAACAGAAAACAGAACTTTCAATTGGCTTTACTTTGATTGATTGCAATTGAAAAGTTGAACATTCATTGCTGAGCCACAAAATATTGCAATGGAATTCATATTGTGCAACATATCAATCTCCAACTGTGACCTTGACCTTTAATACGGAAACATGAGTTCAGCGCGCGACACTACTTTCCATAGATCTCTACAAAAATGTTTGAATTCCATGAAACAGCCCTAAAAATAATTAGTGAAACATAAATTCGTCTTTAAAAGTTGTACCATAAAACTTTAACATCGACAGTTAACCTTGGTCTTTGAGATGATGAGGGCATAACTTTTAGGCGCGGCACACATTCGCACGGTGCATTACAATTACGCAAAGTAAGGTAGAAATGCGATAGGAATTAAATCAGGTGAAAAAAGAAAGTGTAACAGCAGACAAAACATCACACCAGCGTACGGAGAGACAAGCAGGGTACTTCTCTGCCATAACGAGCGCATAAAGCTGAATTCGGATATATGAAGTCCCCCTTTCCCGTAATGCGAACCCCCGTATCCAGCCCTAAATATGCACTAGTGCCATCCCCTTTCATCTAATACCAACATCTGTGACCGCCCCTGTTAGTAGGCACAAGACTGTCCCTCTTTAAGCCCAGTATAAACCGCTGTATAATAAATTAGCGCCCCTCCGGCCTTTTCCCGTAACATCAAATAACCGCCCCTGTTAACATGCACTAAAGTACCTCTTTCCCTTAACGCGAACCTTTGCATCCACCCTTGTATGATGCACTAGCGTCCCTCCCCTTTACCCTAACGCGAAACCCTGTATTCACCCCTGTATATGCACTAAGGTCCCTTCCCTTTCCACTAACATTAACCCCCTGGTTACACCCGAGTTAACATGCACTTGAATTCCTATTTCCCCTAATGCTTACTCTGTATCCATTCCTGTATGTACTCTTGCCGCCTCTCATCTTATCCCTGTCAACATCCCCTGTATTCACCCCTGTTAACATGCACTTTTCTCTAACGGAAACCTCTGTATACACCCTTGTTAACATGCACTTGAGTTCCTCGTTCCCCTTACGCGAACCCTGCATCCATTCGTGTATGTGCACTGTCCGCCTCTCATCTTTCCCTACGTGATGTGAACCCTTGTGACCATCCCTTTAAATGCATCAGCGTCCTCCCTCCCCCTAACGCCAACCCCTGTATGCACACCTCCCAACACAACCATTGTATGGACCCGTGAATATGAATTTACGCTCTGGATAAACCTCTGCCCGCCAAAAAAAGCATGTATAGGCGAAACCATGTGCGAATAAAACATCAAAATACACGATTTTTAACTTGAATAAGCATTTTTATTGGAGAAAGTACCCCTACCCCAAACCGTGATCCGTTTAGCACATATGAAGTTATCAGTGCCGGGGGAGGGGCGCGCAATTCGTTCATAAAACAATTGTTTTCTCTTATATGCATGTATCGTTAAAACACTGTACTACGAGTAGCGCCGTTTAAAATGAAAACCAAACCAAACAATGACATGTCCATGCCGAATAGTAATAAGCAAACAAACCTGTTAGATGTAGATTGAACTATTCAAATCCAAACATCAGTTTAAAATCCATTTCACCGGAAGAAGCATTACTTTTAGCCCCAGATATCATCCCCCGCGGCCCGACAAATTATTTCCGGCGCCGCGACGGAAGCTCCCTGGGACCGGCCATCCCTTCCGCCGCTCCCCGCAAAGCTCTCCACAATGGAAGAGGCTGCGCGGCCGCTAAAGGAGACAACGGAAGTTCTGACCGGCAGTACTCGAACTCAGACGTTTGGAGCCCTGGATGTTGGGCGTAATTCACTGCCCGAATGCAGGAAGAGTCCGCGAACCCTTCAAGGGCCTAGCTCAACGAAGTGAACTAGGCCCCTATACACAATCGCATGGTTACCGATGTTCATGGTTTACGAAGTAAGCGGCTCGTCCAAAATCGTCCTAACATACCTTAAGGCAGTCAAAACGATTTCAAAGTAAAGTATGCTTTCGATCCCGATCAATTTATACCAATACATTGATCTATTGGTACCCGTTTCACAGTTTAACTGATATTTAAAAGCGGAGATTAAGCTATAGTTTATTTTGAACATGACGATATGCTTACTAGCCAATTTTGTCACGACTCAGCATATTGCCACATCGTTGTGCAAGACATAATTTAGATCAAATATCACATATGGGAGGACAAGAGATGTGACAGCTATTACACGAAAGTGACAAATGCCCCCGATAGGGCCTCGCCGTCAGTTGGGTTGTCATGTATTTAACATATAGAGTGAATTAAAAGTTTGATTTACATCGCATTCTTTTAAAGGAAACAGTGCTTTATTTTGGGTAGTTTTTTTTAATTTCAATGAATAGTTGAAAGCTTATGTGTTTTGTCCCGACTCAGCATATTGCCATATCGTTGTGCAAGACATGATTCAGATCAAATATCACATATGGGAGGGCATGAGATGTAACAGCTATCACACGAACGTGACAAATGCACCCGATAGGACATTCCATTCAGTTGGATTGTCATGTATTTAACATATAATACTAGTTTTATTTACATCTCATTCATTAAACGAAAACAGTGCTCCATTTTTGGGTAGTTTTTTATTGCAATGAATAGTTGAAAGCTTATGTTTAAGCAATAACATATACATATGTACATAGCGCGAAATTCTGTAACATTGACCTTCAAATGTGACCTTCACCCTTGAGATGAGGGCATGACTTTCAGGCGCGACACTGCTTTCCATAGTTATCTACAATTATGTTTGAATTCCATTAAACAGAACTAAAACATACACCATTGCGTTAAAATCTTTATTATACGTTGACATCAGAACTTGACCTTGGCTTTGAGATGAGGGCACACTCTGTATTTGCGACACACCTTCCCGTGGTGCTTTACAATTATGTAAAGTCGGATCGTATTCCGACAGAAATTATAACTTACAGCTGGTACATCGACCTGACGATAACAGACGGGTACAAACACAGTGGAATTTCTATGACTCTTTCCGGTGCATACACATTAAGGTGGTCATAAAGCAGGTGCAAATACATTGGTCGGACTGGGCCTGTAGTTGTTACCCCGTCCTACCTCTGAAATATCCCTAAAACTCTTATAAAGCAACAAGAATTTCGCTAATCTGATGTGCGCATGTCGGGAGCGCCCACCATCACCGTGACTTGACCAACTGATCTAAAAGAAATAGAGATCATCAACTGACCATCCCAAATGTGCACACATAGTTTGAAGACTGTACAACAAGTCGTTCAAAAGTTATTCATCGGAAACGAAAGTTTGACGCCATGGACAAAGTGGTCTCCGTATCCGTCCAGCTCCGTAGTCGGGACAAACACAGAAATAAGTTGCTTCCTATTTATACACAAAAACGAAAAACATATAATGTCCTTTTTTCTTTTATTTTTGATAGATTTTTACATAACAGAACAAACCAAATACAACAAAATAAAAATCCTCAAAATGAGCAATAAAATGAACAGCGTGCAAAAAAGAAGTTGTCAAAGAAAAGACTTACTGAAAAGGTGCATGTTAATACGATAAACAGTAAGTTTAATATATTAAATCTCTGTTAAATAGCAGCACATTTCAAAATGTGTCAAATAAAAGATAAGGAATACTCATAGGTGAAAAATAATGCCTTTAAAAGAGGTATGCATGCGGGCGAATGATGTAAGTAATTATATTACACTTAAGCACAAATAAGCCATTATAATAAACATACAGGGAAGTTTTAAAAAGGAGGGCAATACAAAATATAAACAAGAAATTGCAGGATAGAGGGTGCAGTGATCCAGTGGTTAAGTGGTACCAAAGAGAGTGCAGCCCCCGGGGGTACCATTCCATTACATTACCAAATGGACACCAGTACTGGTTTCTGCCCAGGATATGGACGCTATAAGCGTTCAGCTTACTTCACAATCAAGATAAAAGAAATGAATATATTAACTAAATTGCAGCACCATGTTTGTGAACATTGAAACACATTGAGAACATTTTCTTAAACAGTGTAACAAGTACAAGGTACATATTTTCATACTCAAAATTTGCTGTATAAATATAAAATGGCTTTGGACTCACCAAATTTAACCAGCCCAACTGTGTTCATACCCCAATAATGCCATCAATCATGTAAGTAATCGCTTTATTAAACATACTTTATCAATCATTCTTGACAAAGCTAAACTGACAATAATGGATAAATCGTAAAATTTTCTGAGACAGTATATCTAAAAGACAATTTAGTGTTTACAAGTTTCATTTCAATAGAAAATATAGGTTAGTGAAAAAAGGTAAACCATAAAGCTGTATACCGATTATACTGGAAAAATGACCCATGGCATAATTCCTGTAAATTGTATCAAATTCCATGTGCAAAACAGAAATGTATTGGTATCAATAGCCCATCATTTCCCTACAAAATGAAGACTTTCAATATTAAATGTAAATACAAGATTTATGTTACCCTGGTCAAAATTTGAGTAGTATATTTTCTTTGCTTGAAATTGAGAACTTGTGGTACTAGTCTAAATTTGGAAACAAACTAAATTGCACACATGCATTTCTAAGGCTGCACACTCACGGACTGATAGTTCTGACATTTTTGTTCTCCATTTTTTTGTCTAAGAATCAGCTGATTTTGGGTATCAATGTAATCAATTCATTCATACAAGTTAACTCATAATTGAACAGATCTCAATCGTTTGGGAAACTGGTGAAAATTCCTATTTTTTCTTAAAGCGTTATTAACTCTTAACCCCATTAAACATCAATTTTCAAATGTAAATATGAATAACTGCGACCTGATCTTTTGTCAGCAATCTTGTTTCACTGATTTCCAGACATTTACGCAAAAATTGGCTCATTACAAGACAAAAAATAAAAAGAAGTTGTCAAAACAGTCAATCTGTGAGAGTGTGTAACTTTTAAACAAATTTAGGCATAGTACGAACTACACAGCAAACAAACCAACCAACAGCAAATCCCATTTGATTATCCAGTGTACATTCTTCAATGTTTCAATTAAAAGAAAACTTATTGTCCTTAATTAACTGACTATCAGTATAAAAAATACATCACACAGATGAAAAAATGAACAAATGTAAAAGATGTTTTCTTTATCTCAACAAATAAAGGGGGATTTTATTCAACTTTATGATGTTCTGGGATAATTGGAATATTAGAAAGTCCTAGAAAATAATACTTATTTGGCTTTCACAGGCAGGAATTGTAATCTCTCTAAAATAAAAGAGCAAATCAACTTATACAATGAAGGTTATCTGTAGTAATGTTTCTCTATGAAAAAATACAGGTATAACCGACCATACAGTAGTACTACCCATGGAGTCGTCCTACATCCACACAGTATGGGCAAAGCCAATTTATTTTCATAACATTTTTTATTTATTTTTTATTTTCATACAAAAACCTAAATCAGCTTGTAATGGGTGTTTAAAAAATGGCAGTTAGAATAGCATGGCAAGAAAAATGCACAGCTTTTCATACAAGCTGAATGATGAACATAAATATGGTTAAGTGACTTTGTTCAAACACAGATTTATTAAAGATGCACTATTACTCCCAAATGAGATTTACCATATTTAATACAATTGTTTTAAATTACCAGAAAAGATTAATAAATGTCGAAAACAATGGTTCTTATGAAGGATACTCTGTTTAATTTGAAAGAAAGGTGCCGAAAACACGGTATTTCTACCTTATGAGACACTAGTAGATCACAGTAAATCTTTTAGCATTCACCAATCATTTAATATATTGTTGCGTTTTCATCTATTAAATACACGGTTATAAACTTGTTATCAGTAATTAATAGTTTCCATAAATGCATTATTTAGTAAGAAGTTGAAGGTTTATCACTCAAAATATATGTTTGTTATACATGTGTATGTATTGATTTTGAATAAGAGTGTCACTTTAAAGTTTAAATAGTATTGATCCCATGATGTTATTGGTTTTGTGTGATACAACCATCACAAGTGTAATATAACTTCTCTTTGATGTCATTTAGCCCCAAACTTCTTCCCAAAAATATATATTTTTCATGATGACAAATATGACATGTAATAAGAACAATGTTACATTTATTGTTATACCATGCGACCTTTATAACATTGTGTAACAATTTCATGACATTTTGTATTAAATGGCAATTGATGTAAGATTCTATATTTCTGTTTCATAAACTGGCAATGGATAAGTGTTAACATTTAACAACAGAAAAGCTTAACAACAAAATACTTAAACAATTACGATCTGACATACATAAATACAAACATTTCTTGGATATGATGATGGTGAGAATACAGATGGCTATGAGGAAAGTGATAGTGGATGGAAAATACTGACATGTTTGTAGAGGTTTAACAACCGGCACCATCATCAAATATCTGGCACATAAGAGTTGTCCATAATATGTCCATAACACACACAACTGGGTTGAAATAAGTGCTATAAAAGAACATTGTTAGCAAAAATTGGGCCAATTGTTCAAAACTTTGTTAAAAGTTAACAACATGGTAAACGGAATGGTTGCTAATTTTAAAAGGTAAAATATTTTGTGATCTACTTATACATATAAATAGAACAAATACAGCAGACAGTTCTTTCAAATCTTGTTAAATAACTGCAGATCACAAGTGTATCCATGAAACTTCAAGAGGAGTAATGATTTTAAGGTTAACAACGATGACATAAACAACACTGTCAAAGTTAACAAAGTTCTGAACAATGGGTCCATTGTCAAGGAGCTCTTATTTGACTTATCTCTAATGTTCATTCCATTTTCAAAACAACAATGTCACAGTATCCTGACAAATGCCTAATTTAATTAGTAGGTAATTTGAAATGGCTGTTGAAGACTAGAACAAATAACCTCCAAGTGTAACCTCGACCTTTGAAAAGGCAACATGCCCAAATTAGAAAAATTTAAATATGGTATACAGTAAAACCACAAACCACCTGGAGCATACAAAGTCATCAGATAGTATATTTTTTGGCACAATAAAAAGAGATTTCATTCTAGATATATTTGAGCACTTACAAAATGTGTGAGTGGGTGTGTGTGTGTGTGTGTGGGGGGGGGGGGGGTACAATAATGAATACACCAATATTATAGTTATTACCAGAACTTGAGACTGAAGTTCTTCTTATACTGACAAGTAATGTATTTGTAATCACTAAACTAATCTGGGTGATGGCTTTGATAGGACTTTGAAGCCTAGTACTGACTTAAAAAGATACAAATCAGAACAGATGAATACATAGTTAATAAATGTATATAAAATGAAGTAAAACCTATATGTCAAGCAGCACTGCTGAGAATACTTTAATAGAGCACTTTTTGCCCATTGCAAATAAATTTAACAAGATCTTCAGAGAAGAAATGTACATTAACTACAAAGAACATGAATTAAGTAAACAATCCTGCACGTCAAACACTCAAACACAAATACTAAAGATAAAGGTTTGAAAAATAAACCATAATACACCATAGTAGTGCAAGCCAATGCAGGGCCCAACACTCAACTATATTTGAATGGTGTGCCAATCAGCAAATAAAATCATGTTTGAGATTGTGATTAAGCTTCTGCTTGGATGTAGTTTGATACCAGAACTTGAAACAGTTGTCAACAGGTTGTATATATTTTGGCACAATCATGTTTTGGTTTGTTCTAAAGCTTCTGCTTGGACGTATTTTGGGTTTCTATCTAATTTTCTGCTAAAACATTATATTTATTGCTGGGACACCAGCGTTTATGATAGTGCTGAACGCTGTAATGCAATTCGAGGGTTGAAAGTGAAAAGGTTTCTATCTTCTTCTTTATTTAATGTCAATTAAAACCTTTTTGCACTCACCCCTCAAATTGTTTGTCTGTTTTTATGAGTTAACCGATATTATGGGTAATAACTCAACAATGACAGAGTTATGGGCCTTGCTAAACAGAATGATGCATGTCATTGGTAACTTGTTTTGGTACAACATAACAAACCCTAATGCCTATGACAATATCGGTGCTTTGACAAGATCTCAACTTTGGGAATATACAAAGTGCAGCTTTACAAGCTACATGTATATACTTTCTGAAATTAATCAGAAGAAAGAGAGAATGTTCCAAATAAATTAGAACTAACACTACAATTCTAACACAAGATTGTATTACATACCCATCAGACATTTTACATATGACATGTAGGAAGTATTAAGTCATCAATTACGTAAGCTGATTTGGTAATCAGCAACGCATCATTATATGACATCAATGTTTTGATTGCAAATTTCTGATCATATAACAGAGGTACAAATGTATGACTAAATCTTATAGAATGAACACAAAGAATACTGGCACGTAGGTAATATAACAACCTAAGACAAGCCTAGTCCAACAAATTAACACATTTGTAAGGTGATAAAAAACATGACTACCTTATGTGCGTCAGAACTATTTGAAAAATTATATAAAATATATCTAACAGAAAGAACAAAAACCAGACAAGAGATTCTAATCGATGCCGCTCTCTCTGTAAGCCTTTACAATGTCCACATCTTGTCGATTATATGCCGGGATCTTGCAAAACGGTTTAGGGTCCAGGTCTATTATTGTGACAGAGAATCGAAACCGTTGACCCTCACTGTCTGTTAGGCAGGGACCAATCGTTGCCTCGTTCTCACTGTAACACAAAATGGCAATGGACCGTTTAAGCATTTATGAAATAATCATCATCGAAAACATAACAGCTGATATATGACCACATACTGCTCACATATTTTTCTTGATTCAGTATCTCCCTGCAAAGGTTCATGTACTTAAACATGATATTTTACTGTTTTTACCTCGAGACGAATATTATCGGTATACATTTCTCATGTTGTCATGATATGGTTGTATAACAAGAAAAATCTCCTCTTTCGCAGAAAACATGTTTATTACTCTTTTTTTTAGATGGAAGAGCACAATAAAGGAAGGGTGTTAATTTATGTACATGTTTTCAACTGCTACATACGTAAGTAAAGACATGTACACAACAACATCAAGCTTCTTTAAGATTCACAAAACAAGAACTCTGCCAGCAGGTACAAACACCCATCTGTTTTCTCAGATGATCATGGGGCATACTTGATAGTTATTTCAACTAGAGTTGAAAGCCTTGCTTTGTATATGCCTACTGTCACTGGTAACTAAATGTCACCTGAATATCTTCCTAGTTTTTATGTTCTTAGGCTGAAAGTTATCATAGGACAAAATTCTGCTGCCCTGATGAAACAAGGGCTAGGACATCAATCAGTTAAAGATAATTAATGTCATTTGAATATAAAAGATCAGCTTTATGTATGCCATGGAATCAATAGATATATGATCAAAATATGAATACTTCTCATTGATTCTCTGCAGAGCGACCATGATTGAACAATCCTGCATTGTCTTGGAGACGAGAAACCTCTTCACCTGCAAATACAAATCAAGATTCCGCTTAAGGAAACTTCATTATTATTGAAAATTACTATTATATTATTATTATAATCTAATCCCTATTATAATATAATCATTATTATTGATTATTACTTAAATGTACTCTTACAGATTTCATGTTTCAAAATGTGTTCAAGTTATAATATTGATTATTACTTATGATAACACACCAAACAGTTACAGACAGATACTTAATTGAGCACAAATTCGTAATTCAAGCCTAAAAAATGCTTGATTTTTAATGGTTGCACTCAATCTTTTTGACCCAAAGGGAATATTTTCATTCATTTTGTTTAATTCATAAAACAAGAGGGCCAAAATGGCCCTATACTGCTCAAATAATTCAAAAGACCAACTGGTTGGTGAATATCAAGGATGTTGGTAAATGGCCACTACATGAGGCTACATAGTACATACTAAATATCAAAAGCCTTGGTCATGCTTTTCATAGAAGATTTTACTTTATAAGTACCGGTATAAAGAATTCCCAAATTGCATCATATTGCAGTTTGTGAATTTTTTTTACAAGTTCCAGAGAAGATTATGAAAGATTTTACAATACAAAAGTATGAAGAACACCATGGCATACATGCCATATTTCTGAGAGGCTTCCCGGGGGATTTTGGTCTGAATTCCAGGAGATTTTGATATTACACCAGGGGATTTTTACGCGGGGAAATTTTGCGCAATATCAACATTTATAATATAAGAATAAATACAGAAATACACTCAAATTACAATAATATTTGGACTTAGTCATCATGGTCCTTCATGGAATTTCACACTCATCATATTATGGATTCTTTCCACTGTCAACCTCAAGCAAGTTTTGAAAAAGTTTTTTTTCTTTTCTTTTTTAATTCCAGGGGATAAGGATCCCTCGGCGTGGGACCAGGGGATAGGTCGGAATTCCGGGGGATTCCCCCCCACCCGGGGCATATTTGCCATGGACCCCTGGGGTGTGGCGAGCTTTGACCCAAGTGGCACTATTTGAACAAAAATGGTAAAAGGCCACTTCATGAGGCTACATACAAATTATCCTAAGTCTTGCAGTTTCAGAGAAAGATTTTCAAAAAAATTACTATAAAAGTATACTGAAAAATTGTGACCCATGTGGACAACTTCATGAGACTGACTACTTAATATCAAGGGTCTGGGCCATGCTGTTTCAGTGTAGATTTTTTTCAAAGACTTTACTTTTTAAGAATATGGAAAACCTTGGACCCCTTGGGTGTGGCCAGCTTTGATCCCAGGAACATAATTTGAACAATCTTGGTTAGGGACCATTACAAATATCATGGGTCTTGACAATGGGTTTCAAGGAGAGATGTTTTAAGTTTTGGGACCTTGGGCGATCACAATAGCTGAAAACTAGAGCTTAAAACAAAACAATTTATACTAAAAGCAGTTTGACTAGCAGTACATTATACAGTAACTAAATTAAATGTTCCAAGTCTGAACCTGTAAAACACGAGTGTAAGTTAATATCGAATATGCTAGTAAGGCACAAAACTTAGCCAAGGCTGACAAAATAAATGTTAGTAATGCCAATTGCTTGTCTATTGACATTTATTTTACAAATACATCATCAAGTGGTACCTTGTCGACCGCTGTGAGTGTGGCGTCCGATATGATGAATTCACCACAGTCATGGGTAAGGGCCTCTAACCAGTCCCCCTCATTGTAGGGGCCATCCAGGTGGTAACTAGAACTGAAATAGGGAATATAGACACTACAGCTGTGAGGGGGGAGTCAGACATGATGTAGTCACCGGTCTAGGATCAGGGCATGTAGCCAGTTCCCTCACTGTAGGGGCTATCACTGAAATAATGTACATGTATGTACAATGTCAAATAACAGTCAAGTGAGAACTAATACTATATTTGGTGGATGGGATTTTAAGATAACTTTTTGCTAACAGCACACACATAAGTGACCCACTGACTTACCGTTGGAAAGGTGCCTGTGAAAACATTTGATACAGGTCAATATATAATGGGTAGACAATGCTGATGATATGGGGGCTGCTATCATTCACACACTTGAGTGATCAAAACATATCCTCAGTCAGCAATGTGAACTGCAGTTAGGTATATGCATCGGTTAAAAGATGAGCAAAATCCTGCAAGGTGCACTGGAAAATGCTTTCTGGGCTAGCTCAAATTCTGGATCGAGGGCTTGTTGATGCTAAGCATCAGATTGAGACCTGAGTTTGTCCATTCAAGAGACAAATTTTATTGACTATAAATCATGTCTAGTCAAAGTGGTGTAATAATGATCAGATACACGTAGCCTTCTTATTTCCATGGAAGGGAAAGCTACTAACCAGATATCGGGCTGTTGTTCTAATTCTTTGTACAGAGGGTAGACACCGTCAATATCCAGAACGTCTAGTTGCTGTACCGCCAGGATACGGTTCAAAACACAACCTGCTGGCAGCCGGTCACTTGTGCAGCTGTCTTGACTCGACACTAAAAAGAATAAACAATGTACAAGTAGAGGAGAAGATCTGAGACACTTTTCTGATCTGTTGAGATATCCAATATATCATCTGCTTTGTCAATTTCAGCTTTTTTTCAGTTAGAAACATACTGTAAACAAGAGTACCATAGTGGCCCTAAATCACTCACCAATTACTAATGGGATTTGATTTTTTGATGCAATGCATTTTGATAGCTATTTGAATGAACTGAAATGTTCTGAGACCCTTAGGGTAGAACCAACTTTTACCCCAGGGGTCAAAATAAATCAAGGTAATTTCCATTATATGGGCACAATTTTAAGTATACATTGTAAGAAATTAGAGAGCACAGTAAGTAAAACATGTAACAGACAAAGAAGAAAGTGCAATTATCACCAATTAATTAATCACCTTAAGTCTACTTACAGTAATTAGACGTCTCGGGTCTGCTGTTCTGGCAATATTGCACGGGAGATGAACACATGGTGGGTTGGGAAATGTCTACACTCGCCCCACCCTCATCCTCGGGGACATAGAGCAGGGCCTCCAACACCAGGTCTAGAAAACGCGGCAACAACCTGAAATTTTTGGTGCATACATGAGAAAGGTGTGTGTGGGGTAATGCCTACACCCGCCCCATCCTAGTCTGTGGGGACCAAGAGCAGGGCCTCCAACACAAGGTCTAACCACAGCGGCAACAACTTGTATCCGTGAAGGAAAACCATCAATTCTGCATTCATTGTTGTGTTCTTTTTTTAAAATGACGTCCATGCAGTTGTAAGGTGAGACATAATGATAAGCAGGGCTTCCCCAGAATATAATACAGGCACTAGCTTTGCATGGTTTGAGTTGATTTCATTTTTTTATATTTCCACTGACAAATGGCTAATTTTGGTGCACTCTCAAGGGAAAGTTTTTGAATAAGGACAAGCCCCCCGGGACTTTGATCTTTACGCTATACGCTTTTCAAACGCTCCGGTGATACGGATTTTTAAAAAAAAAAGATGCTCCTGTACCAGAGCGCATGCCTGGGGAAAGCCCTGATAAGCAATGCTCTCTGTGCACCCCCAATGGGTGAAGATAATTGTCTCACTTATATCTAGAGTGGTGTCCGTTGGAGATGGTAGAAAGACTACAGGCAAAGAACATTTGAAGTACTTCAGACAGGTCAAATTTGTTCCATGCTCCGTGAACCTCCTCCCCATCCTGCAATCATACAACACATGTATATAGTTCAATGTACAACAGTAGGCTTTACTTAAGTGAAATTGATAGTAAAAATCTTTTTAACTTTGATAGGGTCCAACTTACTAAATTACAGTCAAACCTGGTTGAACGGTCACCTGCTTTAAATGGCCACCTGCCTTAACGGGCCACTCCAAATTCCCCCCGTACGTTTTTACTATATAATGTACGTGCATTAAGCGGCCAACTGTCTAACGCGGCCACGGCCACAAATTTTTGTCTCCATGAAGCCATATAATCACTAATTAGCGGCCACTAATCCCTTGTCACTGACACTTCCGCTTATATTTTTTGCAATACACAGCTTTAATTGCGTATAGAAGTATAGAAGTGTACGGAGAAGAACGACGGCCTCGGGTATCTCCGTCATCCAATGAAAATGATAATTGCATCACACGATTGCCATGCGTGTTTACTCATCGAGAAATCATGTTTATTACACGTCGGCGAATGTTTTGATCAGAATTGACACAATTAATGACACAATTAATACGATAATTAAATAATTAAGAAGTTAATTATTAAATACCAACAAAAACACCGGTTATTATGAATTCACAGTTTGCATTGTCATTCGACAGCTTGAAACGAGTTACGATTTTTATTCACTTCAATATTATTTTTCAAAGTGCACGGATTTATTTTCTACGAACGGATATTTACAATGCATTGTTCTTGATATTTTTTTAACTTTGATTATGGCTGAAAAAATGACTAATCGAAAGTGTTTGACTCTTAAAGAACGTGTCGAGTGTATAAAGTTATTAGAAAACGGCCGTAGTGCAAGAAGTGTTGCCAAGCAATTTAACTGTGGAAGGACTCAAATCAATTTCTTACTTAAGCGTAAGCGTGAAATTGTGGAGGAATATGATAGCAATGGAATCCAAATGCAAAAAGACAGAGGAAAATTACAGGAAATGTGTATGCACATGTAGTTGTGTAAATGTGTAGACTGATCTGTGGTGTGTTTTGTTTATCCTATGCATCAACATTTATTTAATGTACGGACTACTTTAAAAAGTGAACTAAAAATGTGTATAAACATGTAAATGTGTAGACTGATATGTGGTGTGTTTTGTTTATGCCTTGTATCAACTTTTATGTAATGTGTTTTATTTATAAAATTGAAATAAAGTTTTTTTTAACTGTACAAATGCATTTGTATTCAACATTCTTCAATAATATTGATACAGATGTTATTGATTGTGGTGTGAGGTGGTGGTTAAGATACATACTCCATCTCTGAATAAAGCTACAGTGGTGGAAATGTCAAACCTGGATTAAGTGGCCACCTGTCTTAAGCAGCCACTTTGATCATTTCCCAAGGGTGGCCACTTAATACAGGTTTGACTGTACACCAAAACGTTCCTTATGTTTGCCACAATAGGATCGCATTTAAAGTTAGAGATTTGATCTTTTTTGCAATTATTGCAAAATGTTTGTTTTTTGTTTCCCTTACTCCCTTTTCAGCATGTCTTAAATTTTGCGTTAAAGGCTTCTAAGATTTGTTTAACTCTGTAGATCATAGAAATCATGAAATCGAGAAATTTGTTTGGTTACAATAGTCATTAAGGCCTAAAAAAATAAATGGTTTGGTTAGGGTAACATCCTTTTCAAAAATAGGTAGGGTAGGTTTTTTGTTTTTGTTTTTTTTATAAGGCTTTATATAAGAATATTATTTTTATCATTGGAGAATAGTGTTAAAATTATCTTCTGTATAAGCATTTAAGGTTTTTTTTTTTTTTTCAAATTGACTATAAAAACGGTAGGGCGCCTATTCCGTAGGTAGGGTCGGGTTACCCGAACCAAATGTATTTTTTTTGTAGGCCTTATCACATACTTTACCTTGTTTCTTGTTCATTATAACTATCACATATTTTTTCTGTATTAAACATGAGGATATAGAACATTGCTTATTTTTTTATCGGTAAAGTAATATGTAACTTGTCATGTTTGTGAAATAAATGGGGAATTGATATTTTGCAATGCATGTAGCCCAGGAAATGTCATTAATTTGTGGTTTTCAGCCATGCAGATGAAATAGCTAAGTCTTTTACATTACTTTTTTACTGGAAATAGCATATGGTAAAAGGAATCAGACACTTGCCACGATATACACAGTTTTATTCAACTTCAAAAAAGGCCAAAAGTCCAAAAACTAACATATTTCCTGTCCCTGTTGAATGAATGTGAGGGTTATGATGACTTGTTACACCTGAAAGATTGACTAAACCAGATTCTTAAAATATAATGTTTTTTTATTAAGTCTTCTTGCTCTTTCACCACAAGTAAGTTCAATTCAGGTATCGCTATCAGTTGAACACATCCTTAAAGGTGATTTAGTAAAAAGGAATATCAATGGGCTCATAACAGTAATTAAAATGAGTCTTTAGGATGACAGACCAGACTTCTTCAGAAAATGGTGCAGACTGGCTGCATACTTAATATGAATATGTGTCAAAAACAAGCATAGGGCTACACTACTTGACACTCCATCATGTTTTGATTACTTCCCTTTACCATCTTCTGATATAATATTTTGATCAAAAGAAATGGTTATCTCCCTTCTATCACAGCAGTACATACATACTATCAGAGATTGTTATCATTGCTCTTAAATTAATGACCATGACAGTAGCCTTTGGCCAGTTTGGACTGTATTTACTAAAATGACCACAGACAGATACCATCTACTTCACACATTACCAGACTTTCATCTATAACATCAAAGTACAGACCTCCCCAGGCTATAGAACAAATTGACAATTTTAATTGTGTCAAAATTTTGTTTGATACAAATGTATTTAATTGTTCCACAGTTTCACTCTCTGCTGTATTCTGGTTTCATGTTAACCAGTGCTTTGAACTTCAGTAATACATGTATCAGCTGATATCTTAAATACCACAATAACATGTTAAAGATAAAATCTTGAATTTCACAAAAAACAATAATATAGAGTCAACCAAGTATCTCACTTGACATATTCGTAGATTATTCTGTGGAGTTTCAGCCAGCGCTATCAAAGCATGTCTCATTCGTTGTCTATTTCTGAAATTAAAGAAAATAAATTTTGTAAAACTAAACAACAATTTATCATATCAAAACATAAGAGGAAAATGTCCCTTCAAGAGGCCTCAGCGTTATTAGTGCATAACAGACATGACTAAAAATAAACGACCACTACAATCTTTCAAAATATGCACGCAATACTTCATACTACATTATAGTACACAAGATCTTTTCTTTTCATCTCGAACAACATCGTGTAGTGATTACTTATCAGTCTTGTTTGTGGGTAAACCAAAATTGCGAAAGGCATACATTATGTTTCACATTTGCTGATGTCAGCCTGCGTTTTTTACTTGACAATGAGTTGGTACAAAGATTTCTGATAACATAAAAGTTTGCGGTATAGGCGTGCAGGCCAATCTGATTATATTAAACCACAAGACATGACTTCCACACCAAGATTGATAGGAGGCATACATTCATTTATGTTTTTTTACTCTTTTATATTAATATATACGAGTATGTACAGTTGTTTACCTTACGAACAAACTTTAAAGAACGTTAAATAATATGTCACAGTCATTTCTGCTTCACCAATAATACAAAGACAAGACCCTCTGCACTAAATATGGTCTTAATTTTATACATATATGGTAAATATTATGTTGTTTCGGTAAATATTATGTTGTTTCGTAATAAAGAGATAGGCCTGATCCCCTGAAAGGCTCAAAACGAACAATACTTAATTGAATATAGGACAAATTTGAGAGGATGACAGAACACAAGAGCCTTGTAATGAAATGTCAAATAAATAACAAAGTACTCTGTAATATTCAACTCACTCAATAATATGCTCTTTGAACATAAATTTTTGGCTATATAAACCAACATTTTACAAGTTTGACCGATATAGCAATACTGATGAGAGCACTGAGATTGTAACAGCTGGGTGTTTCAATCTGTCCTATTATAATGTCGGTCACAGTTTAGTCATTCCAGTGTTGCAAGCTACCAGTTTCTTTGCTCTTATTAACAGGTAAACAGTGGCCATTTACCCATTTATGTACATTTTTATTGAAATTTAAGCCCTGGGCTAAGCCCCAAGAAAGTCTTACATAGAAACTGTGAGATCTGGGCAGAGATTGCATGAATTAGCTTAATGTGTTGCAACATGGCAATTGACAAGCAATTATTTAGCAAGAACAGACAATTACATCAATTTGGTACAGACTTGGTTTACAAATGAGATTCAAGTTTC
The DNA here is from genome assembly GCF_026914265.1 of Mya arenaria. Lineage (NCBI taxonomy): Eukaryota > Metazoa > Mollusca > Bivalvia > Myida > Myidae > Mya > Mya arenaria. Next base: position 2,679,879 of record NC_069135.1, on the reverse strand, counting down.
AGGTAAATGACAAATGAAACTAGTTTGCAAATCACTGCATCTTCACATAAAAAATCATCATAAATCTGCAAACAAAAACCACAAAATGAGATTTTGTGCATCAAAATTTTGCAGTAAACATAGTTAGTGATACAAACACACTAGCAGTAATATGACAATCTAACAGCTTGAAAACATGAATAATCACTCCCAAAACCGACTGGTATCAATGTTGTCATTTTGTGCCGATTCAGGAATAGCTCTTGTCAAATGTTCCATTGTCCCCCCCCCCCCCCTCGAGTTATACGATATCTAGCACTGGGCCGGTAGTCATTGCTTTGTACGGTACTTGAATATCTCCAAATATGATCGTCTTTGCATATCTTATCTTTGAATGATTTAAGCTCTTTACATTTTCTATTGTCAGATAAATCAAACTGATGATATGATAACTGGCCAAAAACATGACTCAACTTACATGTACTCAGTATTACAAGACCAAGCCGTGGAATGCTCATCAATAGCTGTTGTTTAACATTTTTTCAAAACCATTGCAACATTAAATTTCTATCAACATTTATTCAACATTTTTTAATTGCTATAGATGACATGACAGTTTCATTTAGGCACACTTTAATGATCACAATCCACATACAAACATTATTTTTTCTGCAAATGAAAACGGTTTCGCCCATTACTGGGAGGTGGTTGTTTTCGTTGAAAATCGGTGGAGTGTAACCATACAATAAAGTAGGGCAATGTTGGGCAGCTGTTACCAAGATGATTTGCATACAGCTGTTTCAGGAGACTGGGCGACACAGGGATACTTCTTGATTTAGACATCCCATAAAAGGCACTCATTACATGTGACACTGGATGTGGCCCACTTGACTTTTTGTCACCAGCTTTCCAACTAGATACAGGGAATTTATGAAACAGAACATTTCTTCATTTCGCCACTATTAGAAGCTTCAAAGAGCTCATGTTGCTTGTTTATCAGTGAGCCAAACAATTAATCTTACTTTACCTTCATTGTTTACTACATACTTGTTCATGCTCACGTTTCTATCTTATTATCTTGTTTATACCCATTGATTGGATGCCATCCTAACAGAAAGACTTCAAGTTGACAAGTTAATTAGAAATAATGCATAGTCAAATGGTGAAAAAATACAGTCAGTCTGACTGACTGAACTGGAACCATTCATAAGGCACTTTCTTATAAATCAAACACTTTGAAAAACATGTGAGACAGAACGTTTTCACTTTTTTTGTAACACATCGACTAACTTGGATCGCGGCACGTTGTATTTACAAGCATGCAGGTAAGCCTCTTGCCGCATGATCACATTGTAAAACATGTGCTGGATGACATTTGCGAGGAACAAACCATGTAAGGGCAAGGACAATTACGTCTCCGTCTCCGTGCAGACATTGATTATAAATAACTGCTGAGAGAAAGATTATATAGAATAACATGGTAAATATGTGTGAATGTTAGGAATGGCAGCTTTATAAAGCTACGTGACCCTTGTCATATGTTATGCAAGGTAAATATTGTATTTATACCTGCTTGTTGTATTCAACAAAATCTCCGCACAGAACAAAGCCCCTAAGCTGATACCCCTGTTTGGCTCATATTAAACGGTAAAAGAAAATAACATCCCCTGCCGCCTACTGACAAAGCACATTCAATCCCGGGCAGAAAGCCCGTCAGGATCAAAGGTCTGCCAGGCGGCACACTTGCCTGATTAAAGGAAGTTAAAATTCCTCAACATGCCGCCAATCATGAGCCTCCAGTTTTGTGTATTGAAACCAGGGGAACAGATGGGGGTGGTTTTGTATGGAGGATTTCTTTGTTCTCAAGCCCTGGGAAAATGTTTCACCAAGCTATGGGTGTAACTCACTAAACAGTAATTGGACAAGTTCAGCTGAAATTAGCAAGTAGTTTCAGATATTCAATTTTTATGACCAATTATGTCAAAATGGAAATAAACCTAATGCAGTCAAAAAGACAGTTTTTGAAGCAAGTTTTCAGTTCGTTTTAACAAAATGTCAAAATCAAAATAATTGAATACAGTGGAGCTCAACAATAAACTATTATAATTAAGTAATGATCCATTGGGTGTAAGACAATTTAAAAGTCTTGAAACTTGATAAGCTAAGGGTGGATGTAAACACAATGGGGGATTTGTTCTTAAGCTTTTGGTTTGTGTCCAACAGGGCTATTCAATATCCCATGTACCATTGTGGTACAAGCAAACAAACTTATCAAATGTTTATTTCATTACCTGAATTACCTAATCCCAACAGGGCTTTGGCAAAGCTTGGGCTATCAGATTAACTCAAGTTGGCTGAATGCCTCCAGATTACAACCACACAAGATCAAAGCCTTTGTTACAAGACTTGGTAGTGACAAAACAAATGTTTAAAGCATCTTATCCCTTTAGGGGTTGTGTGTACATGGAATGGTCCCAACAAAGAGCTGTGAAAATGGATTGTGCATCAAAAGATACTTGCTAAAGGCAATCAAAACAACAGTAACAGCTTTTTCCCTTTGACTAATGTACTTTCTATAGATGTGAGAAAATGTCTGTGTTGACAAGAACAACTCCATATGACAGGCATGTCTAAATTGCCATCTCATTAATGAATAAATATTGATCCATTGATCTATACAACATTCATGAGACTTTAGCTAACTTGATGTAAACAAACACTTGTCAGTAATATCTGGTGGGTCCAGTATACCTGACATTACACAAACTTGATCATGTTATAGCCTGTGGCAGTTCTGTCCACTACTTGATAATTATAGATAGATAATGGCCAGGCCTGCTCTAACAGGCAAACCCCTGATTGACACGAAACAGGGCCAGAAGGGAGCTCATATCACCCTTTCAAATCTTTGTTTAAAACACTGCACATGTTGTCACATTCCAAACAAAGAATGCTGACATTTATGTTACAATGCAACAGGAGAAAATATTTTGATAATATTTGGTGAATAAATTGTTGACATAGTTTTAATGTAACAGTAAAGGTCAGGCAACAAAAGGTGTTTTAGGAAACATAGAGTCTTAACAAGGATCCCTATAGAGCTCTTCGGATAAACAAGCCCAAACCTGAATCCCTATAAATAGTACCCCTGTATGAGGCCCCATGTTCTAGCCCCTGACACTGAAGTGCATTCATCTGCCAGGGCACACTTCATTTAACCTAGCGGTACTCTAATCATTAAGCCAGCTGAAATGGACAAAAGCTGCAGGGATTATTTTCCAGATTTATGGGTTTTCATTGATATTGGGGAGGTCAGGGTTGAAACAGGACCTTCAATACACACTGTTAAACCAATACTCTTTCTTCAGACAAAATACCAGTGGACTGCTCCACTGAACTCAAATGCAAACAAAGAGTATTAAGTAGAAACTACATTGGAAAGACCCCGCTTAACAACAAATCTATTTATAGCATTAACAGCTGACAGTGAGTGAATGGGAAGCCAGTCATGAGTCTTGACTCACTTAACACTGTAACTACTTGTGTTTTATTTTCCTGCAACCTGGTTTCAATCATGGAGAGAAACAGACTATCATTAGATCATGCAGATGAGAGGATATTACAATTTAAGTCATAATGAACAAATCCTGTTTCCCAGAACCTAAGATAAAGTGAATACTGAAAGAGTGCTTGAAAATGCATTTAATTTCAGATTTGTTTAATAGTAGTAATACTATTACACTACCGGTGTCCACTTAACCCTGAAAGACACCATCTTGTGTACAATGGTCACCTATCTTGAGGACAGTCACATACTTGGAGGGCAGTGGTCACCTACCAGCAAACAACTACTGGACAATGGTCACTTACTGCAAAACAGAAACTACTGGTCAGTGGTCACATACCCAATAACATGATATATTGGACAGTGGTCACTTACCCCATAATAAGTTCCACTGGACATTGGTCACCTACCACAAAACAAGATCACCTGGACATTGGCTACTTACCCCATATCAAGAATTACTGGACATTGGTCGATTACCCCATAAGAAGATCTATTGGACAGTGGTCACTTACCCCATAATAAGATATACTGGACAGTGGTCACTTACACCATAATAACATCTACTGGACATTGGTCATTTACCACAAAACAAGATCTATTGGACAGCGATCACTTACCACATAATAAAATAAACTGGACATTGGTCACTTACCACATAACAAGATCTACTGGAAATTTGCCACTTACCCCATCACAAGATCTACTGGACATTCATCACTTACAACAAAACAAGATCTACTGTACAGTGGTCACTAACCCCATAATAAGAACTATTGGACAGTGGTCACTTACCCCATAACAGGATCTACTGGACAGTTGTCACTTACCCCCTAACAAAATCTATTGGACAGTGGTCACTTACCCCATAACAAGATCTACTGCACTGTGTTCACTTACCCATATCAAGATCTACTAGACATTTGCCACTTACCCCATCACAAGATCTATTGGACATTGGTCACTTACCACAGAACAAGATGTACTGTACAGTGGTCACTTACCCCATATTAAGAACTATTGGACAGTGGTCACTTACCCCATAACAGGATCTACTGGACAGTTGTCACTTACCCCCTAACAAAATCTATTGGACAGTGGTCACTTACCCCATAACAAGATCTACTGCACTGTATTCACTTACCCATATCAAGATCTACTAGACATTTGCCACTTACCCCATCACAAGATCTATTGGACATTGGTCACTTACCACAGAACAAGATGTACTGGACAGAGGTCACTTACCCATAACAAGATATACTTGACAGTGGTCACTTACGCAAAGAAGAGAAATTTTAGCTCACTGGGAGAAGAGATTCTAGAGGACAGTGGTCACTTACCCCGAGAAGAGATCTAGCGGACAGTATCTGCTTGTCTCTGGCCACTGGCCTTCTTTTGCCTGAAAGTACACAACAAGCAATTAAGTTTATCTACAAATTTGACCTGTGGTCATATTTGACCAAACAAATAAAGTGCACTGACAGTTTATAGGTTTTGTAAAGCATGTCCATTACGTGCCCAGCTATAGAATATTACAGAACTACCACATACTGTGCAAAACTATCTTTTGATCTGAACTTCAATAAAAGATTGGTTCTTGCGAATATTTTTTCAAAATATTTTTTATAATTTCTGATCCTTGTTAACCCTGTTATATAATATTGAAATTAATTCTATAACACACACTAACAGACAAATGCCCATCATTTAGTTTAACATCGGCCAGTAAATAAAAAAAATCTTGAGAATAAATCTGCCGAATTTGCACTGAGGTGATAATAATCTATCAAAATGTTCCTAACCACTGGTGACGGAGTTAAACCAAGTAAGACAATAACCTGTTCATAATGTTTATGACTTATTAATCAGTTACGAGCGTGTCAACTAACGTTTATCTTTTTGTGTTACGGTCATTATAGGTCAATGTTCTTAGGTCCACTTACATCTAAACCCACTAATGAGTGGTTTGTAAGTGCTGAAAACACACACTCAAAAGTCTATCAATTCATAGTTACTCAAATGCATTTCAAAATGTTAGATAATGCGTAGGTGTGCTTCATTATTGTATATCCAGGCAGTTTGTACTCGGTGAAAAGCAACGAAACAAGTAAACAAGGAAAATCCCACTTCTGTAACAGGATGAAACTCATGAAAAATATATCGTATGTTGTTGATTTGAAAAGGACACTGTTGAAACGCATTGTGGTTTATGCGAATACCAGTATATTTCTGATATTAAAGCTTATAAAACAACTACCACAACTCAAATTAATAACAGACCATTTCTTGTTTAACTTTATTTATCTTTTTTTTTTTAAATCTTTTTCTAGACAAAAAGCTGTAGGGTGTTTTATGATCAGGCCATGAAATCATTAACTGTACTGCAAAACTTTCACCCCCCACCTTATAACAATTATATACTGGATCCTTTGGCGTTAAATGAGCAGCTCTGCCCTGATTTGAAATTGACATCCCTTTATGTCTTAATCATTCCATTTTTTCTAGTTGTTCTGTGTTTGAGTGTTTCTTTTATTCTCGTCTTCACATTAACCCCCATAGCGAATCATTAACATGTAGGAGGGGCTTATCTGTTCAATAACAAGCATTCCAAGGAATTAAATTGCTATTCACTTACATCACACGCTTGTTATTTAATGTTGTCCTTGATACAGAACAGTCACAGGACCCACTACCCTCCCTAATAACTCAGGCTGTGTGTAAAGTTACTATAACATTGATGACTGAAGCACTTGGGCATAATCTCAATAACTCAGGTAGTGGTTGTGGTAATTATTACATAGCTGCTGAAGCACCCATGCATGATCTTCACAACTTGCATTCTGGGTGCCGTCACTATATAAACCGGCTACTGAAGCATGTCACCATGTGTAATCTCCACAACCCACGCATATGTGTGTAATTTTAATAACTGGAGTTGGGAGATGCATCACTATTACGTAAACAAGGATGACAAATTAATGCCTGCTCCTCAGCAAACAAAACAATTTCAGAAATGGTTTTGGGTACATATTTTGTCAATTTCAAAAGCTTTCATACAATGTTCATTTATATATGATGATATGTTTATATTTCTCACAATTTAATTCAATTACTAGCGGTCTTACCGGGTATGTCGTTTTTATTTACATGCATTTCCTATAGAAACAAAACAAAAAACAACAACATCATATTAAGTGAACTGCATTTCATTTATTTCCATGAAAGCCTTTAAATAATAAATGGCCTTCAGCTCAATTTGTTAACACTTACAAAACCAAATTAACTTTCCTTAAAAGTGGAAAATTACAAGGACAAAAAACATAAGAAAAACATCATCAGGGAAACCACCGTTTACATAAGAACAAAAAACCCTGTTGTGGTTTCTATAGGGGATTTACTGTGACCTACAAACAAGACGCATCTTATTTTATACCATGTATAAGGAAATAAAGTATCATGCAATAGATAGGGCATACTGGGACCACAGGGCACACATTTATAAGCAAACACTGCTATCTCTGTTTTCTGATTTCATCATGAAATTATCCCGGATAAAGTGGATAAATTTCCTGTCCTGATAACACAACCTACTTTATGTTTGAGAACTACAGATACACTAATATCTATAAGGCAATGTTTGGGCAATGTTTTTATTTGATTTTATCTTGCTTTTTATCCGAATTGTTGGAATATGTGTACAATTCTCCGCACTACCAGTGTCTTATAATATGATGAAACTCTAAATAAATGCAAAGAAACATGATGACACCAAACGCAAATCTGTGATTGTTAGGATCAGAAGCAACACAAGTACATTAAAAAAACCCTGGTCTAACCTGGCCACCAACACCAGTACACCAACTAACCCCTGGTCTAACCTGGCCACCAGCACCAATACACCAACTAACCCCTGGTCTAACCTGGCCACCAGCACCAATACACTCACTAACCCCTGGTCTAACCCGGCCACTAACACCAGTACACCAACTAACCCCTGGTCTTACCTGGTCACCAACACCTGTACATCAACAAACCCCTGGTCTAATCTGGCCACCAGCACCAGTACACCAGCTAACCCCTGGTCTTACCTGGCCACCAACACCAGTTAACCAACTAACCCCTGGTATTACCCTGCCACCAGTACGAGTACACCAGCTAACCCCTGGTATAACCTGGCCACCAACACCAGTAAACCAACTAACCCCTGGTATTACCCTGCCACCAACACCAGTACACCAACTAACCCCTGGTCTTACCTGGCCACCAACACCAGTTAACCAACTAACCCCTGGTATTACCCTGCCACCAGTACAAGTACACCAACTAACCCCTGGTCTTACCTGGCCACCAACACCAGTAAACCAACTAACCCCTGGTATTACCCTGCCACCAACACCAGTACACCAACTAACCCCTGGTATTACCCTGCCACCAACACCAGTAAACCAACTAACCCCTGGTATTACCCTGCCACCAGTACAAGTACACCAGCTAACCCCTGGTATAACCTGGCCACCAACACCAGTAAACCAACTAACCCCTGGTATTACCCTGCCACCAACACCAGTACACCAACTAACCCCTGGTCTTACCTGGCCACCAACTCCAGTTAACCAACTAACCCCTGGTATTACCCTGCCACCAGCACCAGTACACCAGCTAACCCCTGGTCTTACCTGGCCACCAACACCAGTTAACCAACTAACCCCTGGTATTACCCTGCCACCAGCACCAGTACACCAGCTAACCCCTGGTCTTACCTGGCCACCAACACCAGTTAACCAACTAACCCCTGGTATTACCCTGCCACCAGCACCAGTACACCAGCTAACCCCTGTCTAACCCGGCCACCAACACCTGTACACCAACAACCTCTCGTCCAAATTTTTCGAAACTTCTTTAGCTTAACAGGCTTAAGTAGCTTACTTCAATTAGACAAAACACATACTTTAATTTGATTATGGTAAATAAAATATGTTTTATTGTGATAACCCTAAAAGTAATTCCTATTTAATGTCTAATAACTATGAATGAAGTTTACAATATGCGAATTAAATATAAAAAAAATAGTGAGATTAGCTTAATACTGTTATAAGGGACAAAAAGTTTCGAGAAACTGGCACCTGGTTTACCCAGCCAGCAACACTAGTTAACCAACTAACCCACTGTCTAACCGGCCAGCAAGACCAGTACATTTACTAACCCCTGGTCTCACCCAGGCCAGCAATCCCAACTAACCCCCGGTCAAACCTGGCAAGATACAACTCTTATGTACCGTCATTCAGCTACTTAAAAGGCGTAGGCTTTAAATATCTGAAAGTTAAGGAGGTACATATATGGCTACTTCTAATAATTACACTGCAGGGGACTTGTTGCATAAACAATATTCCATAAGAAACCCACCAGGAGATTTTAACTTGAGAAGAAACATATGGTTGACGTGCTGTCTGTCATACAACATTTTCACTGATTAGATGAGAATAAAGATGAAGCAAAAACACTTAAGAGATGCAAAACACAATTCATTTTAACATACTCTCAAGTTTAAGTTTTCAGGGAAAGTTTCTTTTGTTCTTTCACATTATATTCATTTTTAATGAAGCAGTTATAATGTATAATGTTCATTTCATATCATCAATCCCTAGAAACCAAGGTTCAATCTCAGGATATTAATCTGATCTATTCACACTGTCAGGGCTAGGAGAGAATTCCAAGAATATGACAAAGGATAAAGCTATGAAACATTCCCGGAAATCAATACAGGCCTGTGAAATGTCAGTATTTGTTGCCAGTTTGTGTAACAATGTCTCTGGAATCGGTTGCTATGCAATTTAATTGTTTACAGCATTTAAAATACATCTCTCCCCATTTAGATTCATGTAAAAACAGAAACTGATATCATAAAAAGAAATTAATTTTAAGATGTTGTTTTGCTTGTAAAACTGAGGTTAAACACTGCACAAGTAAAACTTGATACCATATGAGCTTGTGGCATGTCTCCTCAGGTTTAGTGGGAATGTAATATGTTATGTACAAGTATAATGTCATTTTAAATGAACTTTGTCATTTTCAAGAGAGAATCATAACTTTATGTCAGTTTTGACCTAGTTTTCTTTGCTGAACAGAATCTGACTTGTGTATATAACCTTTGGGGTTGCACTCATGCAGATAAGTTGTAACAATATTTGCTTTGCAGCAAAACATTTGCCCTGAAATGCATCAATCAACAACGAAAGATTGTGCATTTGGCATTTGTCCAAAACAACTGTAAATGGATGCCATTTGGCAAAACACCAGTGAATGGATGCCAGTTGTCCAAAACACCAGTGAATGGATGCCATTTGGCAAAACACCAGTGAATGGATGCCAGTTGTCCAAAACACCAGTGAATGGATGCCAGTAGTCCAAAAACACCAGTGAATGGATGCCAGTTGTCCAAAACACCAGTGAATGGATGCCAGTTGTCCAAAACACCAGTGAATGGATGCCATTTGGCAAAACACCAGTGAATGGATGCCAGTTGTCCAAAACACCAGTGAATGGATGCCAGTTGTCCAAAACACCAGTGAATGGATGCCAGTTGTCCAAAAACACCAGTGAATGGATGCCAGTTGTCCAAAACACCAATGAATGGATGCCAGTAGTCCAAAAACACAAGTGAATGGTTGCCAGTTGTCCAAAACACCAGTGAATGGATGCACGTTGTCCAAAACACCAGTGAATGGTTGCCAGTTGTCCAAAACACCAGTGAATGGATGCCATTTGTCCAAAACACCAGTGAATGGATGCCAGTTGTCCAAAACACCAGTGAATGGATGCCAGTTGTCCAAAAACACCAGTGAATGGATGCCAGTTGTCCAAAACACCAGTGAATGGATGCCAGTTGTCCAAAAACACCAGTGAATGGATGTCAGTTGTCAGAATTGTCAGTGAATTGATGCCAGTTGTCCAAAACACCAGTGAATGGATGCCAGTTGTCAGAAACACCAGTGAATGAATGCCAGTTGTCAGAATTATCAGTGAATTGATGCCAGTTGTCCACAACACCAGTGAATAGATGCCAGTTGTCCAAAAACACCAGTGAATGGATGCCAGTTATCCAAAACACTAGTGAATGGATGCCAGTTGTATTAAACAATAGTAAATGGATACCAGTTGTCCAAAACACCAGTGAATGGATGCCAGTTGTACAAAACACCAGTGAATGGATGCCAGTTGTCCAAAACACCAGTGAATGGATGCCAGTTGTACTAAACAGTAGTGAATGGATGCCAGTGGTCCAAAACACCAGTGAATGGATGCCAGTTGTCAGAAACACCAGTGAATGAATGCCAGTTGTCAGAATCATCAGTGAATGGATGCCAGTTGTCCAAAACACCAGTGAATAGATGACAGTTGTCCAACACCAGTGAATTGATGTCAGTTGTGCAAAACACTAGCAAATGGATGCCAGTTGTTCATTTTACTAGGGAATATTAGTATGACAACTGCACATATGCCACAAAAAATTAAGTAATTTAAGTACACTCAATTACATGCATACAATTATAATGACAAAAGGAAGCACAGCTTTTCTTTCAAAAACATGCATACATAATAAATGCCAGAACTCCAGTGCAATCATCTTAAATACAGACCACAACCGGCCTTACTCTTGTCAGCAAACAGAGGATACATTGTTCAGGTGGTAGCTTTTCATTTACAATAATATGACAAGAAAATGCCATTTTGACAGATTATTATCCTCAAGTTGTACAGTACTGCAAGAACTGTTTGTTTCCAGTCAAACAATGTCTTCTAGAGGAAGATGCAGAATTTTCCAAAAAAGCGTATAGTCAGAAGAATGATTTAAAGTTTTTTTTAAATCATAACTGGCACAGGCAAAACTGGTGTCCAAAACACTAATTAATACAAATAATTCTTCATATAAGAAAGCAGTAAAAATAATTTCATTTCAGATAAATACAATTTCTTACCTTTAATCTTTGATGCATGCAAAACTTGCACACTTGAGATTTCTCCTCCGATGAAATGTTCAGGGAATCATGGCTGTGTTTAAATGCTTTCTTTGGCTGAAAAAGTAAGGAAGACATGTTGAATATAACAGAGAAACTATGACTGACTATAAAATATATACAATAACTAGCTAGCTTTAGTGAAGGGAAGACATGTTGAATATCACAGAGATGATATAACTGGCTATAACAGAGACACTATAGCTAGCTATAGTGAAGGGAAGACATGTGGAATATCACAGAATTGATATAACTGGCTATAACAGAGACACAATAGCTAGCTATAGTGAAGGGAAGACATGTTGAATATCACAGAGATGATATAACTGTCTATAACAGAGACACAATAGCTAGCTATAGTGAAGGGAAGACATGTGGAATATCACAGAATTGATATAACTGTCTATAACAGAGACACAATAGCTAGCTATAGTGAAGGGAAGACATGTGGAATATCACAGAATTGATATAACTGGCTATAACAGAGACACAATAGCTAGCTATAGTGAAGGGAAGACATGTTGAATATCACAGAGATGATATAACTGGCTATAACAGAGACACACTAGCTAGCTATAGTGAAGGGAAGACATGTTGAATATCACAGACATGATATTACTGGCTATAACAGAGACACTATAGCTAGCTATATTGAGGGGAAGACATGATGAATATCACAGAGATGATATAACTGGCTATAACAGAGACACTATAGCTAGCTATAGTGAAGGGAAGACATGTTGAATATCACAGAGATGATATAACTGTCTATAACAGAGACACTATAGCTAGCTATAGTGAAGGGAAGACATGTGGAATATCACAGAATTGATATAACTGGCTATAACAGAGACACTATCACTGGCTATTTAGAAGGGAAGACATTTTGAATATCACAGAGATGCTATAACAGAGGCACTATAACTGGCTATATAGAAGGGAAGGCACATTAAATATCACAGAGGCACTATAACTGGCTATGGAGAAGGAAAGGCACATTAAATATCACAGAGGCACTATAACTGGCTATATAGAAGGGAAGGCACATTAAATATCACAGAGGCACTATAACTGGCTATATAGAAGGGAAGGCACATTAAATATCACAGAGGCACTATAACTGGCTATACAGTAGGGAAGACATTTTGAATATCACAGAGATTCTACAATTGGCTACACAAATATGTTGGCAAAATATCGGAGGCCAACGAAGATAATACTAACTATTGATAACTTGACAAGCCATGTCCATGCCAGTAAGCTATAAGAAAGTGTGCAAGATTATTATGTAACACATTGACAGTTAGGCAAGTCAAAGAGAACATATTTACAAGTATGCATGTAGCCTTCATGTCTGGTGTCTATATAGGGCGAAACAGTTAATGTATGCTGATGTCGGATCAGAGAAATATTGTGACCATTAACAGCTTAATTAACTTTTAATGAGCTGTCAGCAATCTTACCGAGTAACCATACGCCGACAGTCACTGAAACGTAATACCTACCATCACATATGACCACAATGAAGGCTGACTAGCCTATTTATGTTCATTTAAGGAAATTGCCTGACTTTCCCTGTCATACGGGCTATGAAACAATAAATTTACTGTAGTTCGTAGCTAGGATTGGTAAATTAGCTTTTAAGCAGCCTTGAAGGGTTGGTTAGATTACTGGCAAAGGTTAATACATTCACCCTAGGGGTAGTAGTACAATCTTGATAGCATTTACATTTAACGAATGATTTCCTCCTTGTTTAATTTCCATTGCAGATTGTGTAATTCAAGTCATTTGAACATTCATTTAATAATTCAGAGTGATTCCTAGCCATTTAATGGCAAAAAGCACTTAACAAAGGATTCAAAGTTTCACAACAGATGTAAATTAATGTTAGATCCATATGTTTAAAACAATTAGTCATGGAAAGGCTTTCAATATTTCAGTTTGGAATCTTGGTCATTAAGAATTGTACATGTCTACCAAATGCCTCATTTTTTGTTGTTGAGTTCAATTAAGCTACAGACAGCTATTTCTTGCGGATACAGCTCAATATTATCACTAATACAATTATTGACCAAAGAACACCCAATACAAATATCCGAAGACGCTAATGAGGCTGAGTAGTGGTGAGGGTGTCCACTCTTCCAGGAGAATGATATAGGTATCCCCACCAGGGGAGTGGTGTATACGTAACTCTCACCCTCAAGGTTGTTGTTTCAATTCTCACCAGGGGAGTTGTCTAGGGTGGTGGGTTTGATCCCCACCAGGGGAGTTGTCTAGGGTGGTGGATTTGATCCCCACCAAGTGAGTTGTCTAGGGTGGTGGGTTTGATTCCCACCAAGGGAGTTGTCTAAGGTGGTGGGTTTGATCCCCACCAGAGGAGTGGTCTAGGGTGGTGGGTTTAATCCCCACCTTGGGAGTGGTCTAGGTGTACTCTCACCCTCAAGGTTGGGGTTAAAATCCCTGCTACGGGAGTGGTCTAGGGTGGACAGTTGAATCCCCACTAAGGGAGTGGTCTAGGGTGGACATTTGAATCCCCACTAGGGGACTGGTCTAGGGTGGACTGTTGAATCCCCACTAGGGGACTGGTCTAGGGTGGTGGGTTTGATCCCCACTAGGGGACTGGTCAAGGGTGGTTGGTTTGATCCCAACTAGGGGACTGATCTAGGGTGGTTGGTTTGATCCCCACTAGGGAACTAGTCTTGGGTGGTTGGTTTGATCCCCACAAGGGGAGTGGTCTATGGTGGTGGGATTGATCCCCACTAGGGGACTGGTCTAGGGTGGTTGGTTTGATCCCAAATAGGGGAATGGTCTATGGTGGTGGGATTGATCCCCACTAGGGGACTGGTCTAGGGTGGTTGGTTTGAATCTTGAATAGGGGGGGGGTCTTGGGTGGTGGGTTTAATCCCAACCACAGGAGTGGTCTAGCAGTACTCTCACCTTCAAGGTTGTGGTTTAAATCCCCATTAGTGGAGTGGTCTAGGGTGGGCGGTTAAATCCCAAATAGGGGCGTGGTCTAGGGTGGTTGGTTTGATCCCCACCAAGGGAGTGGTCTAGGGTGGGCAGTTCAATCCCCACTAGGGGAGTTGTCTAGGGTGGGTGGTTGAATCCCCACTAGGGGAGTGGGATAGGGTGGTTGGTTTGAATCCCCAGCAGGGGAGTGGTCTAGGGTGGTGAGTTTGATCCCCACCAGAGGAGTGGTACAGGGTGGTGGGTTTGATTCCCGCTAGTGGAGTGGTCTAGGGACGGTGGTTTGATCCCCACCAGGTGAGTGGTCTATGGTGGGTGGTTAAATCTTCACTAGGGGAGTGGTCTAGGGCGGTGGGTTTGATCCCCACCAGGTGAGTGGTCTATGGTGGGCAGTTGAATCCCGACTAGCGGAGTAGGGTGGTGGGTTTGATCCCCGCTAGTGGAGTGGTCTAGGGAGGGTGGTTTGATCCCCACTAGGTAAGTGGTCTATGGTGGGCGGTTGAATCCCGACTAGGGGAGTGTTCTAGGGTGGTGGGTTTGATCACCACCAGGGGTATAGGTGGGATCCTAACCCTGAAGATTGTGGTTTGAGTCCCACCCAGGGAGTGATAGGTGTACTCTCACCCTCAAGGTTATGGTTTAAATTCCCACCAGGGAAGTGGTCTTGGGTGGTGGGTTTAATCCCCACCATGGGAGTGGTCTAGGTGTACTCTCACCCTCAAGGTTGTGGTTTAAATCCCTGCTAGGGGAGTGGTCAAGTGTGGGCGGTTGAATCCCCACCTAGGAAGTGGTCTTTGGTGGTGGGTTTGATCCCCACCAGGGGAGTGGTATAGGAGTATTTTAACCCTCAAGGTTAACTGTTTGATTCCCCACCAAGGGGATGGTAAAGGTGGGTATCCTAAACCTCATGATTGCCGCTTGACACCCATCCAGGGTTGGTATAGGTGTACTCTCACCCTCAAGGTTGCAGTTTGATCCTCACCAGGGGAGTGGTATAGGTGTTCTCTCACATTCAAGGCACAGTGCAGTTTGATGCCTAACAGGAGTGAAGTGTGCATACCCTAACCCTCTAGGTTGCGGTTTGTTCCCCACCAGGGTGTGGTATAGGTGTATACTTTCACCATCAAGGTTGAGGTTTGATCCCCAAAAGTGGAGTGATATGTTGGGACCCCAACCCTCAAGGTAGTGGGTTTGATCTCCACCAGGGGAGTGGTATGACAAGTCCTCTCACCCTAGAGGTGGTAGGTATACTCTCAACCAGGGCGGTGATATAGGTGTGTTTTCTAAAACTAGAGTACCGGTAGGTGGTTTTCATCCCAAAAAGAGAAGTGGTTTAAGTGTTACTTTCACCTTCAAGATCGTGTTGTTATCAAATTTGACATTTGTTAAAAATGTACACAAGTACTGATTTCTACTTGAGTGCAGTGCTAAACGTTACCAGCTACACTGTAACAATCTAGCTTTATAAAGCCTTAATAGCAAGTTAATTGTTATAAACTTAGATGACCTTACTTTGATTTCCACACTGATAGTGGGTGTGGTGTTGTCCAGGTTCGTCCCACGACCTTGTACATAACACAAATCAGGCAGGACGAGGGCTGACAGCATATCAGGGTCTATTGTACTGTGTTCTACCTCCTTGCCTTTACGCTGGGCTGTACATTGAAAGGATTAAATCAACATACTGTATTTGTAGAGCATTACTCATATTTTACTTAACATAAAAGTAGTCCTTTTTAAATACCAGTACTCACAATTTAGTAACAAGGTTTTTCTTACAAACCACATTAACATTTATTCATCAGATTTTGTGTTTATAGGAAGAACTTGATACTCTCTTGAAACCTGTCATGATGTCGACTTAAAATGCAGCATTCAGCAAAGTTGACTTGCCTGTTTTGGCAGATTCAATGGAGTTTCTGTTTAAAAAGTGTTTTAAATTTTCCATGGTTGTAATTACTTTCCCAAACATTCGGCAATTAGTTGATTTTCCATGAACCCAGAAGAACTACTACACATATTTCATGTACATTTACTTTGATCAAAATTCTCCCTCCAGTTGCAAATTAAGAATGCATCAGATTCACAACACAAGAGAGCTGCAGTACTGTACCTGGTCTGGATTCCTGGATCTGGTTTTCTGCCTCCTCCAATATACCTCCATCCAACAGACGCAGCTCCTAAAATGTCATAGACCAAACACTTCAAAAATAATACTAACATTACCTAAGAAATATTACCTAAGAAATAGACATGTTTCAGGAGTGAGTACTCATGTGAATTTTGGCTTAATAATATCGGTTTGATGTTATAATCAAACAAACTAATTTTTTTGAAACAGTTGTTTAAAACTTGAACAGATCCACAAGGCACTTACAGGGAGGACGACAAATGAGGGTGAGAGAAGAGGCTGCATGACATTCTTCATGTAATCAACCACTAAACCCATTTCTGTATGAACCTTCTCAGCGGTGGTCTGAAATGAAAAAAAATAATGGCAGTACTAAATTTAGTCAACATTCAACAATAATAATTATATATAAGCTTTTAATTTAATTCATATCATAAATGATGCCTCAAGACAAAGTCATTTTATTTTTTTGATATACTGTGAAATCATTAATGTTCATGGGGCATTAATGTTCGTGGTTTTCGAGTGTTAGGTTATCCACGAATTCAAGATCCCAGGAAATATGGACCCTTGATTTACATTTTCAATTGCCATGTTATGTACATACTTTAGTTTATTCGTACCAGAGGCCGCAGTATACAGCATAAATATCTGTCTCGCTGTATATCTTACTATAATTGTTTTGTTAATATATATCTGCCTTTATCAAATTATAAACCAAATCATTTAAATGTGTTTTAATGAACCAAATGACAGAAGCACGTGCCTAAACGTGTGCTGTTCATGAAAATCTCAAGGTTTACAAGATGTGAGTGATGAGTGTCGGTTCTCTATTTTTTTCTTTAATGAAATAATAAATCCATTACATTGGAGGCTACTGAGCACCCAACGTGACAATGTACAAAACAACGCTTTCATTATACTTATTAAACAAAAATGTGTGAATAAATATTGAAATGATTTGATATGAAATAAGATGATATTCAAAAGTGATTGAATTGTGAACTTCACCTATCTTTTGGGATTATTTACTCAAATATACGGACCTTCTCTGTGTTTTAAAAGTTTGCAAAATTCTTAATTGGCATTAAATGGCTTCGCTTATCCGTATTTATGATCAGGGTACATCTTCTTTTAAGACCTTAATTTCCAATTAAATCTATAATTGACATGGGTATATGCACTAATTGGCATGTCGTACCAATTTAGCGAGTGTCATAAACCGAGTGACATAGAAGACGGAAATCACGGGCCAGCGCGTGGAGATAATGCAGACGATCTAGGACGATCGCAGTTTAATTATTTTTTTTCAAAAATGAAAATCCACGAATTCAAGTACCAACGAAATTGTAAATTTTCGGCAAACCACGAAAATTCATGCCAACGAATATAAATGATTTCACAGTACATGTATGTAAATGTGACTTTATACATTTAAATTATATATATTATTATATTAAATTATATACTGATTGATGAATCATTTAAGCATTTTTAAACAATCAGGCTGTTGACATTACGAGTCAAAATAAGTTGGGAAGAAAGCTGTGGTTGCAGTGAAATCATAATTCCTCAAGAAAATGATCTGGCAAAACCTTTAATTTAAAGAAATTTGAATATATACACTTTGAAAGATACCTTATTTGTTGCATTCCTTATTAACTATAATTTTATATGTAATAATTATGCACCAGTCAATTGTAACCATACCCCCCCACTCCCCCAGGTCAGGGTTATACCAGGGATAGTGGGGGGGAAATGGGCCATGTTTTTACCTCCCAGGTAGCCCGCAGTGCTAAGTGAATGTGGTGGTTTTGTTTTCGCGTCGATAATAGCGTGGGAAAGGGCCTAACCTAGGACGTCCCCGGAATGCGGGGGTATTCAGCTGGGATTTTACTAGTCCAAATAATTGTACGTTGACGGATTCGTTTTAGATTTATGATATGGCAAATCCGTCACGTACAAATTGTTTAGTATCAAAAGTGGGTAGTTGTTCCGATCAAGATTCCGGGTTAAAGCATATAGCGCCTATAAAATATCATAAAAACAAGAAATATTACCAGATAATGTTATTTTATATTAGTTCCGTACACAAAAAATAAATATCCAACTTATAAAAAATAAATATCCAACTTATAATTATGAGTTTGACGGCTTTTTTTCATTTCATTCTGTCAAAACATAACGATATATACATGAAGGGCACCTGCAAGGCTTTCAGGGCACAGTTTTAAATCGCTCGGAACATTTCGGCCATGGCCGAGTTGTTACGATTGTATCGAGTTGTTCCCCTTCGCATAATTGTTGTCTGTGTCAGTCAATTTTCGTTTTATTGGAAAGGTAAACAACTTGTTTTAATGCATTAAATGCTTGTTTAGTGCAAAATAACATTTCACTTACATGGTAAAATATGAATATAACTCTTTATGATCAATTTCAACCATAAAATACTTCACTTAAAACAATTTCAATATTTTTAAAACACCCCCGTTTTTTGCACATTCCCGTTTAGACGTTAGGGATTGGAAGAATCCCGTATAACACATCTACTATTTTAGACTAGGATTTTACCAGCAGTTTGTCCCCGCAGGATGGAGATTTTACCTGGGATTGGCTGGACCGAAAGTCAAAGACCCCGCTATTCCCTGGACCTGAGGGGACCATGGTTACAATTGACTGGAAATTACTATGTCAGAAGGTCCAAATTGCATGATGCAGCTCTTACTAATTACACAATTTAGTACATATGATACAACTAGAAAACCACATTTGTGTTCATTTAATATAAAATGATTTTAACTAAATTACTAGACAAGCATTGTCTTTTTATCCATTTTAGATTATTATTTTCAAGAAATTCCGGTATGAATGACCACTTATTTAATATCTTCTATTTTATCAGTGTTGGAAGTTGAACAGCAGATATTATGTCTTAATAGTAACAGTATTGTATCATTATATATAGTTTATTATTAATTTACAGTTTACTCAACTGAACCATACCCTGTAACCCATATATATTAAGTGATTAATTATAATATTTCACTTGCATAGTTTTCTGTTTATTAATAAACAAGTCATTTTCTGTTTATTATTTTGCTTAAACATGATTGTGCTACCTTCCCAGTCTTGCAGAGATGACCTTTCCCCCAGTGAGTTGACTTTGCCAGTCGAAACACCATTTTCTCCTGCAACATTCAACTTAATATGCAGATACATTTATGTGACCATGTTTCAATAACACATGAACAACACAAAGAAACACTTACACGGTAACAAAACTTAAAAAATCATAAATATGTTAAAATGATGCCTCTTTTTCTTGGATCCTGGAGACTCAGTTCAGTGAGTCATGTCACTGATGAGGATGGACTAAAATATTCAAACGTTAACAAGCGATTAACTGGATACTACCTGCCAAAGAGTATCTTTGTGTCCTTATAATGAACTTTTTTTATTATCTACTGACCTGCGTGTTCGTGAGCACTAGAAAAGCGTTTCCTTCTCCCCGAAATTTCCATTTTCCAGAATCAGCCATGTTTTGTTCCATTTAATTTTGTATCTCCGAAAGAAGAGTATTCGATTCACAGGGGCATAACTGCGTCAATATAAGAACGTAGTCTTGTGCTACGTGATTTTTTACTCATTTTACATTTTAAAGTGTACTTATTACAATAAGTGGCTGAAACATGATTAAAAATGGAAATTGTTCATGCAAAAGTGTTTACAACTACACTCAAATGATTGAAATTACGGACGGAACGTGGCACGTGCATTTAAACTTATTGAACCTTATAATACAAGATTACTTTTTTAGTAATTCATATTATGAATGTCATAATGGAAGATAGCAGTTTTAATTGTCTCGAGCAGGAATAATATGTCCATCTCCTCTTCTAAGTAAAGTTTCTCATAATGATGAAGTTCCATTGAATTCTAACAAGTAGTTGCTGGACAGAAATTGACATCAAGCACAACATGTTATTTGGACCCATCATAAATTTAATACTCCCAAATATAATAAAAAGGGTCATATCTCCGTGAAAATCATCAAACAGTGCCTGCTGATTATATCTCTAAAGAATTCAAAACAGTCTCATTGAATTCAAGCTGGAAGTTGAAGAGAATTAGCTCACAGACCAATAATGGCTGGACTGGTCCTATATCTACCTTTCTGTTAATTTGAAATGGATTAGCGACCCATATTGGGCCTAGCTGAACACCAAGACCTTTTCCTATGTGCTGCAGGACAGATTGATGTGAATGCCTATTTTTGAGGTCGACCCCTACCATTATGCATAGATATTTGTGTATAATTATACATTCACATTGATCCAGCATACAGGCAGCTTCTGTGTGAACTAGCAAGGGACCATCAAGACTACGCCAAGGTCTCAGCAACTTGTGGACTGGTCAGTGAGGCTGGACCATGGTTTAACAGAAGTTTGAGGATAGGTGGACAATTAAGGGCCTTAGTTGTACTCTTGGAAATACCTTAACTCATATTATGTATACTCGGACAGATAAATCAGAAATATATATAACCATTGACAAAATCAGTATAATAGTATACTGTATAATTAAGTCCCAACCTTAAAATGTAAGAAGTGTTCTGATCCATCAAATTGCATATTTTGTCAGTATTCATGCATTTCTAGGTCTGATTTGTGTCGGTGTATAATTATTTTTTTCCAGGAGTGACATTTAGGCCTGAATCTCTCACCTATTCGCAAACCACTGTGAACAGTTTGAGCTTGAACCAATGTTACCTGTTATGCGTTGATATAATTTCATGTTGTTTTTAACATTGGCATATCTGTGTAATGATATAATCATAGACGTGCATGGTCAAATCAACAATCCTTGTTCCAGTTCATATACATGTCTCACATGAATCTAGTTTGCTTGCCTCTGTTCTTGATGCTAGACTACAATTATGTACCCCTAAGATTGTTGAAATATTTTTAAAAGCATAGTTTACCATGTATGTTTAAATCAATTACAGGGTAAGACTTGATATGAATGAGATATTGACTTATTCCTCAGTTGAACAAAGGCCATAATTTGCATGTATAAGAACATGCATGAATTACCTTATTTGCATTTTTTTAAGCCTGTTGACTGAAATGCTGTGTAAGTTTCAATTAAACACAGGAAGTGAGATATGAACTTAATGGTAATTATACAGGCATCATAATTTGCATTAAAACATGCAAGAGTGATAAAACCTACTTCAATGAAGGTGGTACATGAATGTTTTATGTTCAGTTTTTAGTTTCTATCAAACACAAAAGTGGAAGTGTGACTTAATTGAATGCAAAACTTTTATAAAAACAAGAGTCATGATTTGCATTATAATTTATATGGAAAATAGTGTTGTCTACCAGCAGGTGTCTTGATTTTCCAGTTTGTTTGATCAAGTTTCTTCTAGTGGTTAGTGAGTTATGAGTACTTGCAGCAAAACTTAAAATAGACTGGTCAACCTTGTTTCGAGTATCATTCTTATGCTTCAGTGGGTAACTGAGTTTTGTTCTTGATAGTAATTTGCATCTGTTGATTCAAAACAAATTTTTAAGTAGACACAAAATCAGCTTTAGACATCCCGAAGTCCCGTGTGTTGTTACTTGTTTACTACCAGATTGCTGTGACGACCATTTTCTGATTCTGTAGGCTTTATAATCTGTACCATGTTCCAACACTAAGTCATAATGCAGTCAGGAAAATGAACTCATGCTGGGCTGGTATTCATAAAACATCTTTAGTCATTTCCGAACTAAAGTCAATTTAAAAAAATCATGACAAATTTAAAGAAAAGATTTGGTGTTTTTATCAAAAACTTCAGTGTATTTTACAATATTAGCAAATGAAAATACGGCAAGACCTACATTTTAAAGCACAATTAAATCAGGAATTAAAACTTCAGTTAGAAAATGAAAATGTTTTATGAATTTGAGCTAAGGTCTTACAAATCATTCTTACACGAGTTTGGCATTACTAACCAGCCATTCATTTACTTTGCTTAGGTCATTACAAATAAGACAAATGGTTTGAAGACAGCAAACATGTTTATCCGATTTTGTCGCTGTATACCTTTAAGTCTGTTAATAGCTAACTATTTTTGGCAAATATTGCATTGAATTCTATTTTCAGCAAGAAGAATGTCTGTTAGCAAAATACGTAAACCATCACACAAACTGGATTTTCATTTTAAGAATTATATCCAAATTATACCTCACTCAATAGTTTGTACAAAATGGCTTTAAGAAACCACAAAACAACATAAATATTCATTTTTTAATATTTTTAATCTTTATTTTGCACATTTTATATATTAAAATAATTGTTATTTGCACCACGGAAGAGATTTTATACAAAGATCCCCAAACTTTGGTCAAATACACATATCATTCTATACATACATATTAAATACTAAATCCTAGTCGAGATCAGGATGGGTATATTGTTATATGAAAGACAATAAGTCTATATGCGCTTGGCGCATCAATTAAAACACAGTCATATGATACAAATGGTCATCCTGAGCATCAACAGGCCAAGAAAATGTTGAAATGTAAGGTTTGTGTGCTAATATGTAAAACTCCAAACATAGTAGGAATCACATATGGCAATAAAGATTAAAAACATAATTGCTGTCACAAGTAAAAGTAATCATGTACTATTAACACATTGCCCGTAAGGATTTATCACAATACAACAGCACTACATCCAACTGAACCTAACATAATCACAATAATACATGATTTAAGACTAAAATTTATTAAAAATGGCAATATCATAGTCCGTAAAGCATGAGCGGAATCCACATCAATGAGAAATGTTTTGCCCTGAATTGAGAGTTAGAAGTCATCCCTGGAAACAGGCTAGCTTGACACAAAGCCAGCAAACTGCTTATAGTGGAGGGATTCCGAGGCAAGACTGGGCAAAGCATTCATGAATTGGTCCTTGCACGACATAAGGGTACTGCTTAAGTTCTTGTTGCTATGGTGAATGGGGGAGAGATCACTAGTTGCTAGTTGAGATGAAGTGTTTTCTGACTGGAAGAGAATGCCCACACTGCCATCCTCACCGATTCTGAAGGAAACGTCCCTAGGATCCACCCAGATGGTGAGTTCTCGTGGGAATGTTGACTCCAAAAATGCACAATTAAGTCCACAAGTTTCTCCAGCTTGGAGAATAAGGGGGTCCATATTGTGGTTCAATCGAATACATCTGTAGCCACTCCCTTTCATGGGATTTTGCGGAAACCAATGTCCCTGGAATCGAGCGCTCAACAAGTTCCTCAAAATTGTATTAAACTCGTTTCGTTGCTTTTCGTTTACATTATCTCTTGAGCGTAAGATGTTTGTAAGAAAGTCCACAGCACTTTTGATTTCGTCCTTCATACCTATTTAGAAGTTTCAATTTTTCGTTTTACGATTTTTTTTTAGGCAAACACGTCCCTCGAAATGTTACCACTTTTTCCTGTAATTCAGCTTTAATTTCTTTGTTTCGTTTCAAGCATTTAGTGGTATGATACGATTCTCAATGCTCTCACACTTTTCTATCACTTTTGCCACCGTTCTTCGCTAAAATATTGCTGCTGTCTTTGTTCGTCGTCTCCCGAAAAATGGCGTCCTTCTCTCCTAGCAAATCAATATTATTTACGTCAGGTAGTCACGCTGAATGAATTGACCAATGAAAGCGGTTTACTTCTGACAACGTCACATATTAATTATTCCATATTTGGGAGTACTAAAAATAGATAATGACTTGTAAACAAAAATACGCGCAAGTTGTAGGTCGGGATTTGTGTATTGTGCGTCATGAAAATACCGTAGTTACTGCTATAGAAGTACATGCGTATCTTGACATTTAACAGAATTCAGTACTTTGCTCAATTATCGCTCTCATTAAATGATTCAATAGTCCACCCAAATTAAATATCTGGATTGCCTGCGTTAAAGAAGATAGACCAGTACATTTACAGTGATGGTATTTATATGGCAAACATAAACAATCAAGAAGTAATGGTCCGTGGAAATACTCATTAAATGAAGTGAAATGAAACTAATCGATTCTCGCTAAATTATGCTTGTAGATCAGATTCAAATACCCTATATATAAATGAATTTGTGCCCTGTTTCAAAGGAGAAAAGAAGATAAGTAGAAAAACAATTAACGTTACTGTACAGTAACTATACATTCTCTGATTGTCAAACGCTAGAGATTTTATATATTCTTCCATTTCCATCATTATAACACAGTATCTCAAGTAGGTACAGTAATAAAGGATTTTCAAAACACACTTCCATGGCTTTTAATTGATTTGTTTTTTGCATTGAATACGAAAAGGAAATATAACAATAACAGTGATCAGGGGGCGCCCACAGGGTTCAATTGTGGTGTTAAATTCATTACTTCCCATGCACCCAAACATGGACAGACGAGTTACTTCCCTTATGTTTTCCTCATTTACCAAGAAAGATAAAACGCGACTAAATTGATATTAAATATCTATATAGTTACTTCCCTTTAAAAGTGAAGTGTCGTGGCCACATTAACGTAATGATAAGTACATTTTTTCCCCAATAGACTGTCCTTTGGCAATTTCCTTGTCTTTAGGTTGTTTCTGATTCCAAAGCTTTCCGGACTGCCAAAATCAGTTTAAATGTTTTGATATTTTATGTAAGTTAACATGGAAAAGGATAGACGAGAATGCTTTAAGTTAATATTAAGACTTCTCTCCTCTTCGGACTGCCAAATCAGTTTAAATGTTTTGATATTTTATGTAAAATAGTTCAACATGTCTGTATTATCTCTTTTGTTTGAACATACTCTACTAATATATTGTTAATACATTAACATACTACAAGTTAACAGGAAAAGGATTGAAGAGAATGCTTAAAGTTAATATTAAGACTTCTCTCCTCTTCTATCTTCTTTAATTATCAATTTATCACCATATCTCCTCTTCTTTTAAACACTGGATACCATGTTTATATTGTTCATGGAAATACAGATATATAATATGTAACTTTTGCGGGTCAATTCCAACAACCATGCTCCGGACAATTTAATAAACCATCTACGGTTAAACTGGTTTCTTTAATTTCGATGTGAAATTTTTAGGTACCTTAATAAATATATTGTCAAAATCTCGTTTTCCAGACAATGGTATAGATCGCACATGTCAACAGACGCGAATCGAGTACGAAATATTCGTGCTAGCAATCACAAATGTAATTGTGTACCATCTACCAATAGAAGGTATTCTTTGTCTTTAAATGATATTTGTGGTGAAATGCACTATTTACTCATCTGTGATTAATATTCAGTAACTTGACAACAACAAGACATAGTCGGGTTTTCATAAGACCTATTATCCTGAAGTCTAGAGAAATTTCAAAATGTAAGAAACCCAGATACTGTAAGAAAATACAGCGATTTTTATTAATGATTTTGTTAATTAAGGATTCTAAAGTTTTCAAGTTATTTGTAAGTGATCTAATCATGGAGTAGTATTGTTCTTGGTCCCAGATCTAGTTTATACTTTTCTTTATTACAGCTACTGTATTAATTTTGTTGTAACTCCTACTTGTCTGCGCATGCGAGTATTTGCTTTATATTTCTTTGTTTTCGTCTTTGAATCTTGATCACTCGTATTACTGATAACTTGACCACATTATTATAACATTTTTTTTAAATCTAAAGTAAATCACTGACATTGTCTCCATTATTCTTCTATACATACCGTATTATCTAGTTATGAAAGGTTAAAATTGGTGTTTGGTAGAGTACGCGTTGCACTATCAGCTATACTGTTGGTACAGCGTCTCTCGGCTGTGTTTATTTTTTTCTATCACTATTGCCAATGTTCGCGGGCAGACCTTTAAAAACACCAACAACTACTTCGTGTGATGGAAACACAAACAACTACCCCTTGTGAAGGAAACACAAATAACTTCTTTATTCATCACTAAGAACTAATAACAAACACCACGCTCTGTGCATATCGCAATAACAGATAATATACACGAATGTACAAGCATGCAATATCGTAATTATAATTATTCGAATGAAAAACTGCAAACGAAACCTAAAGGCCCTAACTTGACGCCCTTAAATTGAAGTCCATGGTAAAACAGCTTTTCTTGGCAAAACCTTTGACAATACCAAGAGACGTCAATTCTTATCCTTCAAAATTGTGAAAACAAGACTACAACATACAGCACAATATAGAGAATGAAAGTACGCCGAATAAAATAAACACTCGATCGATAACATATATATATATTGCTTGTACCGGTGTCCGTGATGTGTCCTTATATTCAATAAATAATCATCAAACAGTGTGGACTCAAAGTTATGTGTTATATAACAAATTACATTGGCCAACATGTCATTTTCTGTGAATGTATGTATATACATGTACACTGAATACACATTTAGTCTTCCATTACAGATATTTGTCTTGTTCGTAAATAAGTACCACAATTTGCATGGAATTTTACAGACAAGAAAACACACCAAATGTGGGCTAGTATATCAGAAGGGGGAAGTGTAATAAAACTCTTAAAATCAAATCGTTAAGCAACAAAAAAGTTGTTGAATGTCGAGTTTAACTTGTTATAACTACGCCACTGAAAATAAATGAAATAACAAAGCATTTCGTAATGATGAGAAATCTCAATCATGCGTAAACTGAGGAACGCATAAATCGTGTCACGTGGCAGATGACGCGCGTGGAATGTGGACACGTGTCACGCTATTGTCAGGTCATCAGCCCCCTCTTTCGGATCGTTGACAGGTGAGTCGGGTGGTCTGAAAGTTGAGAAGCGAACATGTGAGAGAAAAATCAATTAATAGTTTATTTATGACACCCAATTTTAAACCACTTTCTTATCAGTCATCAATCACTATGACATCGCCAGTGCCACTTTGTCCACCTGTCACCTAGACGATAACGGTTTTGCCGCTCATTTGGTTTATTCTTTTCAAGCTTTTATCATACAAAACTTATAAAGGTTCTATTATATTTAATTTAAGAGTAATTCATTAATATGCAAGCACCAGTTTCCTTCCCTTGAGGTTTTACTTTATAGGCCAATGGACTATATTATGTCCGTGGTTACATGACTACGAAATGACTGCCCACGCAGCGTATATGTTTCTGCAGGTCCATAACTCATATTTATTTCTTCATATTTTTTCTGTTAAAAAGTAATAATAATTCAAACATTATACAGTTAACGTTCACAGAAATTCATGAAATAAACCAATTGTGGATTTAAGTAAGAAAACGGAAATGATATTTGTTTTAACATAGATATCAATCTGAAAAAATAATGATTTTTACCTCCATGGAACCCCGAAAAATTCATGAGTTTTTTTTGTAAAATAACAACACAAGTCCTTATAGTAAATATTTGTTTGTTATTATTTAAAATTACTTTATTTAAATGGTCAATAACACACAGCTCATCATGGTATTTATATAATTCATTTTTGAACTTTAAGGACAGAAAGACACAGGCATGCATGTGCATCGTATACATTTGATGCCAATCAACTCTTTCATACACAGGCTTGCTGGTAATGTCGGTCTCCATGGCCAAGTAGTCCAAATCCAAGGGAGCGAACCCCTCCTTGCTCACCAGCCAGAACGTTCGCACGATGCCCTTAAACGCCATCATCAGGTCGTGGTCACCCTGTTTGGACAAACAGGAAATACTTTAAAGAAATCAAGCATCAACTTGTTTATGATAATCAACTAATTTAATTGCCGAAACACTCAAATTTATATTTGTTCACATACGCAATGGCTTATAGGACCACTCTCCCTTTTTCTTCGCAAACAGAAGGTCTCCAAAGAGGAACATTTTAAATGTATTCCACAGCATGACACTACAGACGGACCCACACAAAAAAACATCACACGGATCCTACGGAGGAACTGTGCTGACCGACGGATCCCACAGAGAAAATTACCTTTTCGGCAAAGTCTTCCCGCTCCTGGACGACGAAGCCTCCCAGCTCGGTAAGGATGTTGGCCGTCGTGTCGCTCAGGTGGATCTTACTCGCTGAAATCATAACATGGTTCATATATACAGTGCTTATCAGCCATCAAATGCAATACTTTAACGGGGATAAACAGCCATAACATGGGATGTATAAACGGGTATCATTAGTCCTACCATGAAATATATGAACGGGGCGTGTTCAGAGTCATACCATGGTATATATACATTCCATGGGATATATATGCATGGGGCTTACCAATGATAATAAGGGGTATATACACTTATTAGCCATGCCGTGGGATATATATGGGTCTCATCAGCTATACCATGGGATATATATGCACAGGGCTTACCAATGATACTGATAATAGGTGCATATATGCACCGGGCTAATCAATATCTTCAAATTTATTATAAAAAAAAACCGCAAACGCCATGTTCACAGTATATTGAGCAGCCATGTTCGGTTAGTTCATGATCTATATCCAATTGTGTATTTGTTATCTTTCGGATTTATGTAAACTGTTGATTTTACCGGTAGTCTGACAGACTGATACTTCCCTTTTATTATTCTAAATTCAAAATGATAAACATTCTTCATTTATTGTGTTGGGAATCTTTTTTTTTTATTAAAACTATTAATTCTGGAAAATCATCCAAAGTTCTCAATATAAGTATCATTTTAAAGTTATCCTTAATAAATAAAATTACAAATACAAATCAGGTTAATTTGAACTGTCAATACTTATTGATAGATATGTATTTTTGTATCAAAGTATGTTATTTTTGTCACGTAGAAATGCAACATCATAACGGCGAAAATATCCTATTTCAGAGTTCTGTCAAAGCAGATGGAAAATAATCAATAGATAAAGGATGCAATATACCACGGTATTAGTTAGAATTTCACCGGTGTATATTCAGGTACGTACGTTTGCCGAGTGCCTCCATTTTCGAGGCGACGTTGACGGCTTCCCCGAACACGCAGTAGTGCGGCATCTTGGTTCCCACCACACCAGCTACCACGGAACCTGGTCCAGAGATACGTTTAGGGTTGGGATACAGGTGGATTAATATAGGCATCAAACAACTTGAAAAAGAAATCAGCCTTTTTTTCAAATGAAAACTTCTTAGTAAGGTCGGGGCGGGACATATTTTCATTAATTAACAAAAACAGTGCTCGAAAAGTAACCATATATATGGTCAAGTGGTAACCAGGCCATTTAACAAACTGTAATTAACAATAAACTCAGAATGAACAAATGAAGGAACAGAACTAATCCCTGTAATCTACGTACCACTGTGACAGCCAATACGAAGCTTGACGTATGTTCCGGGTATGTGGGGAATCTCCATACGGTGCACGTGCTCCAGGATGTCGATGGACAGAGAGGCGATCTCGGACGCATGCAGCTTCCCGTTTGGGTTGGGCACACCTGGGGAAGACTGGCACTTGTTATGTATCGCAAACATTTATTCTAATGTAATATTCCGATAAACAAGATGCCATTTACCAATGAGGACACGCACATATCGCACTGTGACGAAGACGAAACAGAAAATTTAAGAGACAACAACGCACACGGAACATCAATTCTGTACCAAGAGAAAGATTTAAAAGAGTATATTTGTTTAATTTGATTAACGATCTACCGAACTTTTTGATAATTACTGACACAGTTCTTTCTTCATGACTAATAATGTAAAATATTTACTAGAATACCCCGTAATACACCCTGTTGCAATATATGACTCCAGAATGACCATATGAAGTACATAATTATGTTACTAGATTGACCGTTGAACACCCTCAAGTTACACAGTGCCATACCAGAGACAACGAGATAGGCGTCCCCGATAGTCTCCACCTTGTAGACGTCATACATCTCTATCCGGTCATCTAGGCACGAGTAGATCATGTTTAACATCTCCACAATCTGCAAGAATAGATATAAGCATGTATTCGACGGATAATGGTACAGAAGCAAACACTGTGGCGCCGGCAGTCATAATAAAGAAAAGTTTCAGGAAATTATTGCTATAATTTTGTACTGCATAAAGCCCTATTTCATAAAATAGTCTGCCATCCCAACACCTACAATTAAGTAGTTTCTAATTTGACCAATTAAACAAGATAAACAACATCTTGATTAACGGCATGTTAAGCCTTTTAATACAATACGTTTTGAATCAGAAAGTTAAGCGGTAAGATTAATTGATATTGTGCAACAACCGAAATTGGTAAGGTACTCTTTTCGGAATATTTTTTTTCGTGAATCAAGAGAAAGACAAATGTATGTCTGTGCCCTAACCGTAACTGACGATAGCGTGCCACCTTCCACTACCCGTAACTGACGATAGCGGCACCTACCTGTAGTGGGGAGCTGCGTGAGGAGATCTGTGTGAAGCCCACGATGTCGGAGAACATGATGGTGGCGTGCACAAACTCCTCTGTCGTTACTTCCTGGTTCTGCTTCAGCTGCTCCGCAACCTGCTTAGGCAACATCTGATACAGCAGCGTGTCCGTCCGTTTCTTCTCCTTCGATAGCGCTTTTGTTCTGGAGAGGAGAAGGCAGGTTAGCATCAACTGGACATGCATCATTTTATATGTGTAATTCCTAGGAATCTGACATTTTCATTGAAGATCTGCCATAAGTGAAGATGTTAACGAAGATAATTCCACCATCCTACCTGTCAGCGATGTGAATAGAGCACCTCTGGATCTCGACTGTGAGGCTGTAGACGGCGTAGATGATGATGGGACACAGGATGAGCACAGCTGAGAAGATGATGCAGATGATGATGATGTTGGTCAGGTCCGTCTTCTGTCGGGCCTCCAGCAGTCCATCGATAGTCAGGGCTAGTGACACCTGGGCTTCTTTGATTATATCCTGTACGGTAGCAAATCGGATTGCTGAATAATTTTTAATTCTGTTGATATTTATCGCTGTTCAAATTTCTTGTTGTAAGGTAATAGTCAAAGAGATTGTTAATTAACGTAGTGTAGCTACGCAGGGTAATAACTGGCCATATATGTTTCAGACCATTTGAACTGTTCATGATAAGTAAAGCATTTGGCGACACATCTAGCGTCATGTTTACCTGGAAATATGTCATGTTTTCGAACCAGTACTTGGCCTCGTCCAGGGACCCGACCGTGTTGTCGTCTGCCCCGGTGTTGCGCGAGCGGATCTCCGCGCGCTTGTTCTTGATTGTCTGCATAATTTCCGGGTTGTCTTTGATTTTCGCGTCATATATCTCCTTGGCGATTTGGGAATATTGCCGCGCAGCCGCAAATGAGGCATTAGATGTGTCCTGAAAATTGACGAAAACAACCATAGCTACGCAATGACGTAGTGTGTCCTCTCCGTTAACGTGATTTCTCGAAAATCTTAATTTGTACTATCATTTCCACATGATAATTATACAACTTTATAATAATTGTCTCACAAAGGGACTGACCGTGATGACGCTGGCAGTGGTCATTAACAGGCTAATGTCATTTAATAGTGACGATCGTCATGACATTCACAGCAGAGAATACCACAACAAAACATCATGACTATACTCATCATTATTTCGTCACAATCATCTGGTGTACCTGACTTTCCACGAAGTAGAGGTACTCCTCCCTGGTGGGGAACTCCCCGAGGGTATAGAAGATGACACCCATGGCCCGTTCCCGTCCCAGGTACTCGGAGGCCACCAGCAGCTCCTGGTACGCCACAAACGCCTTCCACACCTGCGGAAATATAGAGTTGTCGTTTAATATACATGTACTAACCTTTGTTTATTATATGAATACTTTTAACACATCCTGTTATAAGGCATATGTACTTGCTTGTGTGTGTTGTGTGATATAACTGTAGTTTGACATGTGTACGTCTGTATGAGTGATATTAAATACGGTAGTTCGGCATGTATACTTGTGTATGTGTGCTTTAGCTATAGTTCTGTATGTGTATCGATACTCGCCTTTTCGGCCCTAGCCTCCGTAATGGACTTGTAGAACCACTTGATGAAGACCTCAATCCACTCGGAGTACGTCATTAGCTCGTCGTGGAACGTCACCTGCAGCGTGTCCAGCTCGTACCTGCGGTAGGGACAGCAATCATGACTTAAGCCCTTTATGGTTCCGTGACTGGTGTATCACGTAATATAAAATCGATGATTTTGTAATTTGTTTTATTACGTTTTATTGTCTTGAATATGTCCATAAAAATTAATTATTTGGAGGCACAAACGATAGCTTGAAATGATCAGTCTCTGTTTGGGGATGTTCAGTGAGAATTATGTGTAGGGAAACATTGTCGAGGTCGACTAACAGCGGCTTGTCCAGTTCTTGAAATTTGAAAAATCGCTATGTCATATAGTCCAAGATATGCCAAAGAACTTTCGTACGTTTAAAAGTAATGCGAATGGTGTTACGGTAACATAGCTTGGATCCGTAACGCTCATACCCATTAATCAGAGCATTCTCATTTTTTCGGGCATCGATCTCGGCCAAAGACATGTGTGCAATTATCAAAGAAACCGTTTGCTGTCGCTTTTTATGTCTTTACATATGCCTGTTGTGGACCTTGAGGAAGGTCTCACACGAGCCGGGGACTTTGTACCTGCTACTTTTCCGCCATGACAGAATGTTAAGCTAATGACTTAAGTATAAGAATGTCCCAGAAATGTCGTCTGTTTACCTGTGCCTGTTGAGCGTCTTGAGAAAGGTCTCACTAGAGTCGAACTCTGAACGCGTGCTGCTAAGGGAGGACGGCCAATACGGCAGCGTCTGTACAGCCTCGTCCGTGTCCTGGGATAGAATAATCAAAACCCGTTAAAAATCGTACCGAGAACAATGATTTGTGCCAAATAGGACAATGAATGTTGTCATCGAGATCAATTATTAATGCCAATGAGGTCAATGATAAATGCCAATGAGAACAATGCTTTATGCCAAGGAGGACAATGATTTATGCCAATAAGAACAATGCTTAATGCCAATGAGGACAATGCTTTATGCACATGAGAACAATGATTTATGCCAATGAGAACAATGATTTATGCCAAGGAGGACAATGATTTATGCCAATAAGAACAATGATTTATGACAATTAGGACAATGCTTTATGCCAATGAGGACAATGATTTATGCCAATGAGGACAATGCTTTTTGTCAAGGAGGACGATGATTTATGCCAATGAGAACAATGAGTTATGCCAATGAGGACAATGATTTATGCCAATGAGGTCAATGATAAATGCCAATGAGAACAATGCTTTATGTCAAGGAGGACGATGATTTATGCCAATGAGAACAATGAGTTATGCCAATGAGGACAATGCTTTATACCAAAGAGGACAATGATTTGTGCCAATGAGAACAATGTTTAATGCCAATGAGAACGCTGTTTTATGCTAATGAGGACAATGAGTTATGCCAAAGAGAACAATGCGTTATGTCAATGAGAACAATGCTTTATGCTAATGAGGACAATGATTTATGCCAATGAGAACAGTGTTTTATGAACAATGTTTTATGCCAATGAGGACAATGTTTTATGCCAATGAGGACAATGTTTTATGCCAATGACAACACTATTTTATGTCAATGAGGACAAAGCTTTATGCCAATGAGGACAATGATTAATATAAAGTTATAAACGAGAACAATGTTTAATGCAAAGAGGAAAATGAATCAAGCAAACATGTACAATATTTAATGCCAGCGAGGACCATAATTGAAATTGAAGCCAACGAGAACAATGTTTAATGCCAATCACGAAAACAATAAATGAAGACTAGTTAACAAATTTGTGAGCCATTTTAAGATATAAAACAACCAACACCTATAATATTGCCATGGCGTGTCTCGCAGTGTTACCTGGTAACGTTCAAGGAGGAAACCCTTGGTTTCCGGCCTGATGGAGCTCAAGTAGAGGGCGCTGCCGTCCCGCTCTCGCTGCAGGGCCCGGATCATGTATGCCATGTCCAAACTGGAGGGTCAAATAAAGAGTGATTACATACATTCCATAACTATCATTCTCCGCTTTTACGATGAACAGTCTGGTAAAATGACACTTTTTGCATGTTTGCCAACACTTACTTAAAAAATTACAGTCACCAGGCTCTGTTAAAATTGCACCAGACAGTTATAGGATAGGTCATACTGGAGTACCAGGCATAATTATAATATTTTTTGAAAAGATAGAAAACGTTGGATTAAACAAAACACTAAGAACATCTAGAAGAGTACAGTATTGACAATTAACCTACCTGAAGAGTAGGGTAGATCTAATGGAGTTTGAGTAGAGGTAATTGTTGAGAGTGGTTCCGAAAGAGTTTCCGGTTAGGCCGACCAAGATGAGGACGGGGATGAGGATGATGGCCAACATCTTGATCATCTGATTCCGCTGGCCTGCGGTCGTGATCGGGTCACCTGTGAAATAGGTTGGGTGGGGTAAAGGTAGAAGTTATGGACTTATCGACTTGCTTGTCGAAGTAAATCATCATCATGATTATTATCCATGGGTGTAGTGTTCCATTGTCGGACGTATAATGTACAGTTTTTATTAAAGTCATAACTGACAGAGTAAAATGCTTTTAAACACTTTTGTACAGTACTTAAAGTATTTAAAACGATATCGCCCATCTTTGAGCAGATCTAGCGAAATAAATATGCGCGACAGTGTGATTAGCAATTATAATAAACACAATCGTGTAATATTTGCAGTTGCACAGGATGCGAAGAACTGTGGAATGTATGACTTTTAAACAGTAGACGGAATTAAAAGATAGCTGATTATCTGCAATTGTTATTCTGTAACTGCCTTCTACAAAGTTTTTTAACTGCAGTCTGGTGAAAGAAGCAACACAATGTTAAATATCGAAATGAGCACGACACATTTCTCTACAAATGAACAGTTGGTCAAGCGGTACAAATTGTAATTCCTAGTATACCAGACACAGTTTACTATAATTATATACATTTTGTACAAGGAACTTGCGTATAGAAGCGGTATTTGTTATATAGAAGCAGACTTTTCACTTTGAAAGCAGGTGCGTACCTCTGCATGCGTTCTGGCACCTGTTGCCGGTGTTGTTGACGGAAAGCATGTTCATAATGGCGGCGTCGAGCTGGGACGGCGTCATGGATGCCGTCGAGCCGGAAATGGACGCCTGCAGACCAACCTGCTATAGAAATGTATGCATCTGTACAGTTATGTTCATATGAACGCGGGCTTCTGGACTGGCTCTACCGCTGGGTGAGAAGTATAGTACATACTTGTCTTCACTTTCACGCTTTCTACTCCTAGTATTTCGAACATTATAAAGTGCTTGCCCAATTTAGCACACTATTTTAGGTATCACACCACTATTGGGCATCATTTCAAACTATGATCAGCTTGATAATTTCTTAATGTGTATCATTCTCTGGATTCGAAAACAAAAAGGCTCAAAATATAGTTTTAATGAATTACCATGTGTAACTCATTTGATTTTAATGATCAAAACCAAAAAAGCATATGAATTTTGAACAGATGAAACACGATTACCGATATGTGTGAGCTTTTTCAACTGGAGATTTTGTGCACACGTAGGTAATAATTTAAAGAAACAACACTTTATAAAGGCTAATATTTGTACACAAATTAGATGCTTTTTTGTTTTGATCATAATGTAACATGAGTTAAACATGATAATGCATTAAAAATATTTAAATCAAGCTATAATGTTTGCCTATAAATAATTCGGATTTTGTAAATGGACCGTGAAGTTTTAAACAATATAATGTTGTAAAATGAGTTAGTTATTGACAAATCATCCTTTTGATTTTCATTTCCCAGAAACGGTTTATAAAGTCAATGAATATATCTTCAGAAAAGAAAATGCATTATATTATTGAGTACTAGCATACTATTAATTCCGAATCGTCTATGTTAATAGTATAATCGTCGTACCTTTGCAGGATGAATGGTCCCCTTGCTTTTACTCCACCACGGCATTTTGGAGGACTTTAAATGACCACTAGATGACCACTAGATGACCACTAGATGAACACCAACCAACTAAAGGTGATTTGTCGAGGCAACTGTGATTGTAAGGACAAACTCTTGAACTCTGAAATGTACAGTTACATGCTATGGTATGCTTTGAATTAAAAAACAAAACAATAACAACTCCGTCTTCTGCAAACATGCCAGGATGAGGTTGAAATCGGAACCTTATGTAAGACAACAGCATACTGTTTTATATATAAAAAAACAATGACATACTTTACTGGAATCTCCTGACTGAAATTGTATCCATGCTTCACATAAGATATGTCTAAAATAGTAATTTACTCAATCTACCCATTCTCGAAGAAGTCTTGTAATTTCCGACCATTTTAACCAAGACATTAGCATCCATGTTTGTGCTAAAATCACCATGGTAACGGACAATTGTGAGTTATTAGCATCTTATTATCATCCCTAAAATCGGCCTATTTGCACCTTTTTGAAAAAATCAATGCCTTCCTTAACGCCATTTAACATGTCAGTGCCTGAAAGAGTTATAGAATGAAAGTTTACCAATTTTATTGTACAATCTGCACATATAATACATGTGGTACGAGGTTTACAACAAATGAACACACTATTAATAAAGTTCAAGCTGTGTTAGTACTAAAGAACCGCCCCCCCCCCCCCCCCCCCCACAAACCAAAACAACAACAGTATTATTTATCTTGTTGAGTTAACTTAGACTTATACTATAAATATATTTGTACAATTATGTAACGATTTATAGCAAAATTGATGTAATTGCTAATTAGCCTGGTGTATTTCTAAAATAATCCAGTATACTCTTTAAAAACTTCGCTATATTTATCAATTGATTTTCATTGATTTTCATTGATTTTCATCATCATCATCATCATCATCATCATCGTCGTCGTCGTCGTCGTCGTCGTCGTCGTCGTCATCATCATGTGGTTACATTTTGTTGGTTTTCGAAACAATATGTATGTGCGATAAATCCTTTGAACGAAAAATCGTTTTCGTTTTATGTGGCCTATTTTACAACAATAACAGTAAAAACACATTGAAAAATAGCTCACGAACTACCGAATATCGTGTATGTATGTAATGTCTGAAATGTACATTAATTTCTTTCTTAAACATTGTTTTGAGTATGTATATGATCAGTTTGGAAGATTGCAATATTAAACAAAGAATAGTGCAAGCTAAAGTGTCCAGTACTCAAAAATGTTTGAGGACTAGTGTACAATTATGTGAATGTTGGAGGCCTGGTGTACAATTATGTGAATGTTGGAGGACTGGTGTACAATTATGTGAATGTTGGGGCCTGGTGTACAATTATGCGAATGTTGGAGGTCTGGTGTACAATTATGTGAATGTTGGAGGCCTAGTGTACAATTATGTGAATGTTTGAGGACTGGTGTACAATTATGTGAATAATGGAAGCCTAGTGTACAATTATGTGAATGTTGGAGGAGTGGTGTACAATTATGTGAATGTTGGGGCCTGGTGTACAACAATGTGAATGTTGGAGGACTGGTGTACAATTATGTGAATGTTTGTGGGCTGATGTACAATTATGTGTATGTTGGAGGCCTGGTGTACCATTTTGTGAATGTTTGAGGCCTGGTCTACAATTATGTGAATGTTGGAGGCAAGGTGTACAATTATGTGAATGTTTTTGACCTGGTGTACAATTATGTGAATGTTGGGGCCTGGTGTACAATTATGTTAATGTTAGTGGCCTGGTGTACAATTATGTAAATGTTGGGGCCTGGTATACAATTATGTGAATGTTGGAGTCCTGGTGTACAATTATATGAATGTTTGTGGCCTGGTGTACAATTATGTGAATGTTTGTGACCTGGTGTACAATTATGTGAATATTGGGGCATGGTGTACAATTATGTTAATGTTAGTGGCCTGGTGTACAATTATGTGAATGTTGGAGGCCTGGTGTACACTTATGTAAATGTTGGAGGCCCGGTGTACAATTATATGAATGTTTGTGGCCTGGTGTACAATTATGTGAATGTTTGAGGACTGGTGTACACTAATGTGAATGTTGGAGGCCTGGTGTACAATTATGTGAATGTTGGAGGCCTGGTGTACACTTATGTGAATGTTGGTGGCCCGGTGTACAATTATGTGAATGTTGCAGGCCTTGTGCACAATTATGTGAATGTTGGAGGCCTAGTGTACAATTATATGAATGTTGGAGGCCTGGTGTACAATTATGTGAATGTTGGAGGCCTGGTGTACAATTATGTGAATGTTGGAGACCTGGTGTACACTTATGTGAATGTTGGAGGCCCGGTGTACAATTATGTGAATGTTGGAGGCCTTGTGCACAATTATGTGAATGTTGGAGGCCTAGTGTACAATTATGTGAATGTTGGAGGCCCGGTGTACACTTATGTGTATGTTGGAGGCCCGATGTACAATTATGTGAATGTTTGAGACCTAGTGTGCAATTATGTGAATGTTGGAGGCCCGGTATACAATTATGTGAATGTTGGAGGCCCGGTGTACAATTATGTGAATGTTGGAGGCCTGGTGTACAATAAGGTGAATGTTGGAGGCATTTATAAGCACTTCATTTTGTTTATACATTATGATTGATTTTGAAAGTTGTTATACCGAAAGTATTTATATATAATACATGTTTATATTATATGTATCTCATAGGCTGTAAGCTTGTAGTAAATAAAAATTCTCCTTTTTTATTAGAAACTCGACGTCTTTGTCTAAGGATATTGCAAAACGGAATAGTTCATGTTCGATTTCAGTTAAAATAAAGTAAATAAACCCCAAACAAACTGTAATATCTGAATGTATATTGTAGTTGTCTTTTTGGACATAGTTTTATCAATCAGCGATACTCCTTCAAATTATACCAACATTACAAGGGGCACATGCATCAACATTTAACATTATTGCCAATGGCCGAACGAACTGACAAGCTTAATAATAAATCGTACCATGATCGGATATCTTAAGTGATTGCCATTTATGCCCTGGACATTTGAAGAATTTACGACCTAACGCGGCTAAATATTGAATTTGTTGTTGCTTGAAACGATAACAAATTTACGTTCACATCCAACAAAAAGAAAGCCGCAAAAGTGAGTTTTGGCATTTTGCTGTAGGCAATTAAAACAATAAAAACTTATTGGTGATTTGTAACGATCATCGATTATGTGATGTGAAATTGATAGGTCCCGTCAATCACTGGCACTGTCACATGGTTCAAACAATTGATATCTTGTCAAAATTCACACTTCATTTGGCAAAATAGACTGCTGTATATTTGAGGATTTCATTTCAATTGGATGCTTTGTGTTTCGAAGAACACG
The DNA here is from genome assembly GCF_026914265.1 of Mya arenaria. Lineage (NCBI taxonomy): Eukaryota > Metazoa > Mollusca > Bivalvia > Myida > Myidae > Mya > Mya arenaria. The sequence continues at coordinate 2,639,831 of NC_069135.1, read as the reverse complement.
CTAACACAACAATCGCGAATATTTATTTTAAGTGATTAAACACATATTAATATTAACTGGTATTTTACGAGAAGTATACTTTATTCATTTATTAAATAGAGTTTTAATCGCAGATAATAAGATGGTGATTTTTATGTTCTTTATCTGGATACGACATACGTTTACATACCTCCTCACGGCGCTCGAATACCTCGTGCAGTCAGCAGAAGGCTGGGCATCTGAAACCGGAAACTCAGAACTGTGACCATCAGAGCTTTTGCAATTGAAAAGACATCGTGGAAGTGAGAACAAGGACAGGTTACTTAAAAATCAACGAATAAAAACTGTTGACCTCATAATGACATTTTGAATGTGTTTACATTATGATTAGTATATGGATTGTTTGAAAAAATAAATGCATATAATTATATACCATTTTTAAAAACGTATTTGGACAAATAACTCGTGTTCGGTTACCATGGCGAGCATCAATCGCGAACTACGGGAGCAGCTGCTATCCAAGACGAAGAAGCGGCGGTACCGAGTGGCCATGTTGGACGCCTCCCAGCAGCGGATACGCGCAGGCATCGAAAACACCCTAAACATAAAACACCACACGAAATCCGTCCTTCAAGAAACCAGGTTTGTTTGCGATGGAACTAAATGAATAACTAGATTTTGTATTGCAAGTGTTATACACGAACTTAGATGATATAAAGTTTAAATTGTAGTTCTTTAACTCAAACGGCCCAACTTTCATTTTCTGTAAGATTTATATTCACAAATTGAACCTGTGGTCTAGCTACGGTTCGAACTGACAATTATGTCACTGTTTTAGTTTTGTTAAAGTGATGCTCAAATTCGGTTTGTTATTTTAAATTTTGAAGATGAATTTTAAATCATATTTTTTTCAGAAAATGTTGCCCAAAAGTGAACTGCAACCGCGCGTGTTGCAGCAAGGTAATGCACGAGATGTTCCCCTTTATCCGCATCATGCGACGGTACAGTATAAGGAAGAACCTGCTTCAGGACGTCGTTGCCGGGCTCACCGTCGGCATCATGCATATTCCTCAAGGTAAGTAATATCACCTCCACCAGGTTATTGTTAGAGTTTACAACGTATGTCACGATACAATTTTATATCATGCTTCGTTGAGAAATTATAAAGCTTAATTGATTTAAGTTCCGTGGTTGCCGACGATGGGTTGTATTAAAACATACGCAAAAACATACCTATCATATTATTCCCCCCAGCCCGAATTAGTTCAAGATTGAAATAATAATTAAATTTTGTTAGAATGAAAATCTGTTATTTGGCAACGTTTTATGAATGCCAATAATGCCATGATAAAAACAAAATTATCATATAAGCTGTAATTAAGAAACAATAATAGCACTTTTTTTTACTTATGTTTGCTTGTACGGTATGTTGTATGAGTTGTCATCAGCCTAGCCTTGTTATATTGAACGCTAGATATAACGATCATTCACCCCACTCTCCCCTCGTGTTACAGGTATGGCCTACGGATTCCTGGCCCAGCTGCCGCCCATCTATGGCCTGTACACGTCCTTCTTCCCCGTCCTTCTCTACTTCTTCTTCGGCTCCTCCAGGCACGTCTCCATCGGTAAGTGCGCATCCCTGTATCATATGTTAACGTATGACTTCTGATACTTCAAGTGCTATATATAAAAAACACCACCGACTCTTTCTCAAAAGTAGATTGATTACGAAACCAAACCGATACAGCCATACATCACTCAGTCGAGACTGAAACGTCAGCTGAGTGTTTTTGTTGTTAGAACATACAAACAATAGATTGACAAACTTGGCTTTTGAATAATGAGCAAACACTTGATTCTATGTATAAGCGATATTGCATCTATCTATTTCTACGCCAGGTACGTTCGCCGTAATCAGCCTCATGGTGGGTCAGGTGGTCAACAAGGGGTATCAAAGTCACGTGGGTCTGAAAGTCCTAAACGAGGGAAACTCCACACTCGCGCCTATGTTGCTGGGTAACGGTAGCACACTGATCCCACCCAACCCACAAATCGAGCCCCTCGTACGGACGGACGGGTACGCGAATCCCATCAAACTGGGCTTCGCGCTGTCCTTGACATTTGTAGTTGGAGTCGTTCAGGTGAGATTACTTACACATACTAGGAGGTAAATACAGTAAATAAATAATTGATAACGAAATTTTCTTTACAAAATGACTTCGTGAATGAATAAAATTAAATAAACTAAGGAATGAATCTATCTGCAATTCCATTGGCTAAATAAGTAGAGTTGTATTCTAATATATTTAACATTTATTACATTGGAAATGAATGATCAGTTTTTATTGGGCTGCAGTATTACAGCTTTATAAATTTATCTGCAGCTGCTGATGGGCGTCACACGGCTGGGCTTCCTGGCCTCCTTTATGTCGGACCCCTTCATCTCCGGCTTTACGACGGGGGCGGCGGTGCACGTGTTCTCTAGCCAAATCAAGCATGCGTTCGGCGTCAACGTCCACACCTACCACGGACCACTGTCTCTAATCTACGTGTGTAACTGTATAACCTTTAACAGCTTATAGAACGAGTATTTTCTTTTTGACAACTATCACAGTATACATGCATTCTTGAAAGTTTCCAATACGTATTACATTTTCTTAGGAATCTTTTACATACATATATACGTACATGAGAATATAAAATAAATCTTAATATGTCTCTAACTAAATTTGCTAGTATTAGGGGTTTTTAAGATAATGATATGATCTGATATTATTTGGTAAAATATTCCTCCATATTTCAGTTTTACCGCGAGTTTTTCCTGAACATCCATACGACGAACATGGTGACGTTCACAGCGTCTGCCACGTGCATCCTGTTACTCGTGCTTATCAAGGAGGGCATCAACAACAACAAGGAGTGCAAGCCACACCTCCTCATGCCCGTGCCCATAGAGCTCGTTGTTGTGAGTGACATTTTCTCTGATATTCCATTATATCCACCCTTGCAATGTTGGAAAATGATAATCTTAGACGCATTGGTATTCACAATATGCAAGACATTTACTTTCGGATTTCTGACATCAAACATGAATAATAAAAGATTTTTTACAATATAATCACCTATTATATAAACAAAATGAAAGGAATATATATTTTTGTTGTCTGCAGATCATGGTCAGCACAATCGTGTCTTACTACACAAAACTGGACACAAAGTTTGGCGTTACTGTGGTCGGCGACATCCCTTCTGGGTAAGAGTTGTACGCCGGTGCTGTACCCTTAGAAACATTAAACAGTTGTACCATTGGCATTGGTCATTTCTCAACAGAGACAGATTAATTTCACGTTTTATTTACGATTTGTCTCCGTTTCATAATGTTCAGTACATATTTTACTCGTTTAAGGCGTTATGATATATGCAATAAAACACAAAGATTTCAGTTCTAATAACGAGTGATGAATTGCGCACTTGCAGGCTGCCCGTGCCGACGGTGCATCATTTCCGGTACATCCCGGAAGTGCTTGGGGACGGACTAACGATCGGGTTTATAGCATTTGCAATTTCCTTCTCCATGGCCAAGATCCTCGCGGATAAACACGGTTACAGGGTTAATGCCAACCAGGTACGGCCGGATGCTTTGTTCCATATAATGTATCACATAGATGTATAAGCGAAATATTCTGATAAACATGATATTATGGCGTTTGTTTCCACATATAACTTATTTAAACCTCATGCTGATATAAGCGGATGAAGCCAGCGGAGTCGCCCAGTCTATACAACATGTGCAATTGTAATACAAGGATGTGGTTTTAACAGTTATATCAAATAATAGAAGTCTCAAATATTGGCATACATAGCACGTTCTTACTATCTATCTATCTAACTGCCATTAATGTCAAACCCCTACTGGGGACCTAGACATTTGCGCGTCAAAATGCAAGAATGTTCATGTCCATGTCCATGTGGATATTTATTGATAATGCCATTTTGTCATTGAAATCCTGATCCCTCGGACTGGTGAAGGGTTATGATAGCTGTGAACAATACACACTTTGATTTTGTATTTTAACGATAAAAATGTTTTCTCGCTTTAATGTTTTGTATGCTTCTCACCCATAATGCTGACATGAATTTCTCCGATGTTAAGGAATTGGTGGCGAGCGGCGTGTGTAACTTTGTCAGCTCGTTTTTCTCTGCCTACTGTTCCGCCGCCTCGCTCTCGCGATCCCTCGTGCAGGACACCGCAGGCGGAAAGACCCAGGTATTCCTGTCGTTTAATGCCTGGACTCATGCATAGCCATCGTTTGCTATAGCTCGCGGCTTATGAAGCTGTCAATTGAAGGATGGTTGGCGCGAGTTATGGAAAACGATGGTTGTGTTGATTGAGACAGTATACTACTGACACTGCTGTACATTTTTAAACTTTGATTGTAGGAAATGCTTGCCTTTGGCATCTGTAACGTTGTCGGGTCGGTGATGAACTCGATGGTGTGTGTGGGATCACTCCTGGACAGTGCCGTTCAGGAGGAAGTCGGGGGGAAAACTCAGGTGTGTGCGCATGTGCGAAACCAGGAGGAACATCTGATTGGTCACTTCATCGAATTTTCAACGATTTTGCTTTCTTTTGGCTCTCTTACTATTTTTTTTGTTAACTTTTTACACTCGATTCTGGCTTAATAAAAACAATCCAAACCAAATCATTTAAAATCATTCAAAAGTTCAGTGACCAATCACGCCTCGAGCATCAGCACGTGCGTCCACATGTGGAACCCACGCCCACCGCCCACCGTGCCCGCCTCGTAAGGGAGCCAAAGGACTCGCATTATATCTCTTATCATATTTACCATAGAATTATAATACGTTTACTAGTATACACATTAAATTTTTTCTTTCACCAGGCTGCGGACTTACATCCGTAACACTAAAACATATTTAAAATTTATTATAAATCCTTAAGCTTAGTAATTCTTAAGTATTCTAAAAATGTGTAAGTAGTAGTAATTCCCACGTGCATGACTAATGCTAGCATATTATAACCCCCTACCCTCCTATCATGCCAGGTTGTGGGTCTGGTCTCGTCCACTGTGGTGCTGGTCGTGCTGCTCTACATAGGGCCGTTGTTCGAGTCTCTACCAGAGGTATAGCTTTCACATAGTCGTATACATTTGAATGTTATCATCGTTTTTACTCTTCCACTGCAACTGACAGTCACACTGTACATATAATTTCAGAATGCTCTCCATCATTATTATGTTATCTTAATGCTAAAGATGGGATTATAGCCTTTGCAGTGTCTTGTAAAACTGTTGAATATCATAATATTTTTATGTATTTTAACTCATTCTCTGTCATTTCCAGTGTATCCTGGCGAGTATCGTGATAGTTACACTGAAGGGCATGTTTCTCCAGTTCAGGGAAATCAAGCGACTCTGGCGGCTCTCCAAAAAGGACCTCGTAAGTGTCAACCATCTAAGCCTCCAGGTTCTGGGAGCGATTCCTAAATTCATGCCCCTGAAGATACTGCTTACAAACGGTATCAGAGTGACTAACTAGTGTCTGATGGCCATATTGCATAACTGTAATATTGACACCCTCATAGGGGCCTCAATGTTTGGCATCGTCGGAATCCTCAATAGGAGCATTATTGTCTAACTGCAATTCGGAACCATAGGGGGCTCAATGCCTAGATTCACCACATACCTACCCCCATGTAAGGGTTTCATTGCCTAGCTGTATCATCTAAATAGGGGCCTCAATAGGGGCCTTATTGCCCAGTAGTATATATCGTCGGAACGCTTCATATAAGCTTTATTACCTGACTGTATCATCGGCGCTCTTAATAGGGGCCTAATTGCATAGTTGTACCATCGGCGCCATTAGTAGGGGCATCATTTTCTATATGTAAAGGTTTTAGCCAGGCTAGAAAGGGAAAGGGTGCTGCTGAAAAGGGACAGGGCGTTATGGGAATAGGTCATTGTCTTGGTTTGTGAAAACTTAGAACATTATGAAATTTATATATTTGTTTTTAGAAATTGTGTTTACTTTAAATATAAATTTCATCTCCCATATACTTATATCAAGTTATTCTATGAACAGACAATACAACTGGCACATTTTTGAACGCTTGATATGCGTGGAAGATGTATAACCTGTCATTGACAACACATTTTTCTATGTTGTTCACCCACAAATATTGACTGATTTTACACAATTTTCGCCGTTTATTCCTTGTTGGAAAAGAACCACAACCAATATGCTGCTTTGAGACTCGGGCATTTCTGTATTTTCTAAAATAGAAAGTGAACAATGCAGATACTGTCCATACATTTAAAAATTGAATTCCATCGTTTAAAAAAACATGTAGGTACTGGTACTTGAATGGCTATTGATTTATACTTCAATATGTCAATGGATTTTGCTTTCTATATTAGAGTTCTGGTGACTGTGAAATATTAATAAGTCATAACATTTTAATGAAGCTACCCGACTTCATCATGAGTATCATGTAACAGCGGGCTCGACGAGGCGTTTTGTATATATATGAATAATTGAGTGGTCAAACTGCACGTGGGATCCCCAGGGTACTTTAAACGCTATGTTCTAAACCAGCACACATAAAGACACGTTGATTTCACAATTAGTTATAGGCTCACTAGATTTGAAACATGTTTAAATATATGGAGTTTTAGTTTTTGAAAAAGAGTTATTAAAGGTTTTTTTTCACAATGAGCGCCGGGTGTACTATGTCGTGCGCTCTAGAACATGGACTGTCAATACAGTCAAACAGGAACTGGCATGGATGATAACGAGGTACATGTAGATATCGTATTGTATTGAAACGAACATAGTGACCGACATGATCTAGTTATATATGCCAGTATGCTACAAAAAGACGACGTTAATAATTATGTATACCACACCCTTGTTTGCAGGCTGTGTGGTTGGTGACGTTTACGGCAGTGGTCGTGCTGGACGTGGCCCTGGGACTTCTCATAGGCATCGTCTTCTCTCTCTACTTTGTTCTCAGACACTCGCAGAAGTAAGCATGAACCGGATCTGTATTTGCGTTGGTAGTAACACCTTTAGAAACAGCAGTCTCCCGATTGATTATTGCCCTAGGAAGATTTCTGTTCAATAGAATAAATGTATGTATTTCTTCCGTCTTGACAGACCCCAGATGAGCCAGTTGGGGCAGTTCCCGGGGACCGGCGCATACAAGGACAAGACAACCAATAAACAGGTCATTATCAATGTCATGCTGTTATGTCATGAGCGTCAATACATGCAAATAAAAAAAAAATGTTACGACAACATATCGCAAATTCAGTTGAATTCTTTGCTACCTACAGAAATCGAACTAAAACTTTAACTTTACATTAGCATAGTGTAAACTTTTCAGCAATTGTTAAAAATCTCATTAAATCCTACGACACGTTCGTTGATAAGAAGCCCACACATTCTCCTTTGTTTGAGCATACAGAAACACTCTAATGATGTATCCCAAGTCGTTAACTTTGGTTACGTTCACACAGTTAACTGTTTGTATAAAGAGATACCCTGATTCAATAAGTTGTTTCTGATGGCAATGACCCATTTGTATAGGTAGTTGAAGTTCCCGGAATGAAGATCTTCCGGTTCGAGACGTCAATCTACTTCGCCAACGCCGAGCATTTCCGTGATCGCCTGTACGAGAAGACCGGTCTCATCCCCCGAAAGTTGCTCAAGCGGAAACGCCGGGCCATGCACGAGACACTCGTGCGGAGGAGGCAGGAACTCGAGCAGGTTGAGTTGGAGAGAAAAAGCAAAGCGGTATGTTTTAAACTTTAAATTAAACATTTGGAAATAAGCGGTTACACCACATACTGGTGTCATTGTTCTACAAACACGTTCAGTTCAAACGATTTGGCCTTACAGCACACGGTATGATATTGACCATTATAAATTCATTCACATTATACAGGATACAACCTCTCTTCTACATATACGCGACTTAACCAATGTCACAACATAAAACTAATTATTTTACAGGGTCAGTATCGTAGAATTATGTAAGTCTTTATCTAATATGACGATTAACCTTCCAGGCACGTGCCCTGGGGCGGCAGTACAGCTTGGGGGCGGTGACACCGCGGCCGGTTGACACATACGAGGAGCAGTTGAAGGAGGCGGCGGAACACCGGCTCGTGCTGAACAGATTCGCCAAGGCGTGGCAGCCCCCCATCAATATCCTTATTATCGACCTCTCCGTCGTCAACTATGTTGACACCGTCGCCGTTCGGATGATGTCTGATGTGAGTCACCTCGCATACAGAGATCACTTACAATTAAACAAACCCTTTTGAGGAAATGTTATAATTATTAAGTGAGGTAACTCTTTCTCATAATCGTGGGTTCAGTTGTCCGCCATTTTTTATTTGGCGCCTTTTTTTACCTTTTCTTTAGTTTTTATCCGGTTCGGACGTTTGTTTTTATATGCGCGTGTATGCCTGAAATTACTAATGTGACATCTTTTTCAGGTTGTAAAAGACTACAAAAACGTTGGCATCAAAGTATTTTTAGCAGGATGTAAACGTAAGTTTAACTTTTATTTGTGCTACAATTTATAAACAAAAGCAATGTTCGAAACAACTTTTTTACTAAATGAGCAAAACCTTTCAGGGAATGTAAATATTTTATGAGAAATCGAATGATATTATTATGTAAAACGTTTACATTAAAGGTAAAGAGAAAATGTTTTTTCATCCATAGTTTTGTGATTGTGTGCAACCCTTGTATCTTAAAATAGTTCTGCACATACAAATTGGAAACTATACCAACTTGTCAGTTGAAGTACTACTGTATCCGTGTGTGATAGCGCGTCGCGGTACAGTTTTCAACCAGCAACAACCACGCACACACCCTTATGTTCTTACAGGGGTTGAAAACAATTGAAATAAGATACATACAATATGATATATAAAAATTACGATAAACATGATTTATATATGTCTGTTTGTATACTTCTAGCGGACGTACGGATGATGCTGAGGAACGCTGAGTTCTACAAGTCCGTAGATTACACGTGCCTGTTTTTTACCGTGCACGAGGCGGTGATTATTGGCCAGGAAATCGTCGATGAGGAATTCAAGGTACTGTTAACTTTTTAGTGAATAAATGGCATAGACAACAACAAGAAACACAACAACAATAATAATTATAACAACAACAACAACAAAAACAGCAACAACGTATTATAATGAGTTTAGCATCTACGTCGAGATATTTTGAATAATAATGTTTTCACCCCTATTTTATTGTAACCGAGTAACGGCGAACGTTGCGTATGTGGATATGCAAATTTTCTTCACTTAGCCACACATTTAATTGGACCATATATTTCCTTACACAGAGACAGTTTCCACCAAAGGACCACGTCAGACTTATGGTTGAACTCAACAACAGTAATCCTGACAAACCATTGGATGACGATGAAGATAACTTCAACGACGATGACGAGGATGACGAAGAGGCAGAACAGGCGAAGAATAAAGATCAATCTGAGTTAAATGACGTTAAATCTGACGACGAAGAGTTGTGGTTTGATACAAGTGATTTTGATTATGAGCTCAAAGAAGTTCGCCACGAGACAGTTGGGTTGCTAAGCAACGCCGGAGCAGCAGGGTCCTCCTCTGATGTGAAGAAAGTGGTTACTTTTAAGAGAGAGGGATCGCTAATTAATGACGATGACTTCGATATGGTGAATCTTAAAGACAACGAAAAACCAAATAAAAGTGCTCGTAGTATGTATTAGATAAATAACAGAGAGTGCAAATTACTTAATCTGTAATGGCAGTGCGGTGTTCATGTTTCTGATAACCCTCAATGATTAACGGTACAATAGCCGGTAATGGTGGTAAATGTGGAGCGGTTTTGTACAAAAGCCTGTGTGTCCCGATTCCATCAACATGGATGTATGATATTTCATGATTTAAATTATGCTTACACAGACCATTGTGTGTATGTATGTGTGTGTGTAATGATATCGCTGTTTTGTCTATGTGAAACATTACTGTACATATCCGATGTGTTTGAAATATTTCCGATTTATATTAAAACTATTTCCCGAATTGTAATAAAACTATAAATGCGGATAGACTAGTGTTTTAATGTTATACCTATAATATTGCAGTGTAAATAGTATGCTATAAGTTAGCTATTTACGCGTTACAGTATTAAGGTATATACGGTTTAAGTATCTGTAAACGGACATGTATAGAACACAACACAACACAACATGATACAACAGAACAGATAGTTTATTATGACTTGTACATGGAAAATTGTATTCGTCACCACATATGTAAACACAAACATGGTGAATGTATAGGTAACACAACACATGGAATATATTATAGTACATTTTTTAAGTGCAGTGATTGTTCCGTTGACCATTGCTTTATTAAAAGCAGGAAAATTATTGTTCATGTTTTGCCTACTTAATATTTAACATAATCTTCAATTGTTGCTGTTCAATCAACGCTAGGAGAGGGATGGTAACAGAAAGACAATAAGCACAAATGTATAAAAATAGTCAAAGGGCAAAAGCTCTGAAAATACCATACGATACCTCAAAAACTTACGGAGTTATGGCGAGAAGTAAAACAAATCAGTCTATAACAATCAAAGGGCAATCACTCTCAAAATAATATACACAAAACAATGTTTCTTATGCATAGCACTTCTCCTCAACACAGCCAATATGTGTATGAAGTTTGAAGTCAATACTTCAAAAACATATGGAGTCATGGAGCAGTAGACTAGTCCCAATGTTCCAGGACGGACGGACGGACGGACGGACGGACGGACAGACGAAAGGGACAAGACGATTCCTTCATAGCCCTCACCAACAGGCTTTGGTATCTTTCCGCAATGGCGGTACCGTATGGAGGCCGTTTGTAACCAATCATTTGTCACTGTGTAACAGTTAATATTTCAAAATGTATGCAATACGGAAGTACTGAGCCTACAACAGCACATATATCTCCAACACCAACTAAAACAATAACAATAATTCTTACATTCCACATCTTAACTTTAAGCAAAAACAAACTCAGAGGTAGAGGTCCGGGATTCACTATATTTATAGACTATAAACCTAACACAACGACGCATATAATAACAATCGAACAAGCAAACAACTACGTTGTCCTCTCCTAGAACTAACAGAAACGCAAACAGCACCAACATAATCAAAGATTCTTTATAACTAGAATATATACTCATACATGTATATCAACAAATTATATCTGCAACACTGACAATAGCAAAGTGCGGTATATGAGACTCAGATGTAAATAAATAGTACTTTTTTGTTTAAATATTCATGCAGTTTCTGACCAGTGACGAATGTGATTTCATGGCACATAAAAAACCGGCTTCGATCACAAATTTCTCAGGAGCTGTGACATATATGTTCGAAATGTGTGACAAATGAGGTCTTATTTTTCCAGTTGTGCAGAATAGGATCTTATTTTTTCCAGTTGGGAAGAATATGATCTGGGAAGGTTTTAGGACTGCAATTATTGCTAAAATTTCCAAACGGATTGCACGGGAATTTCCATTTATCGTAAGGTAGGAGTTGTCATCCCGTTGACGAATGTGAATTATGTAAAGTGATATTGATATGTATCACACATCAGCATGTGCATATTTGCATACTATCTGATTTGTACAGGTCTGTTCCGTCTTCGCAATATTAAGATGGTTAGCTACTGCATGTTCTTAAATTTTGGTTAAATTTATGCTCTCATCAATCGGCAATTTTCTTTACGGCATCACATGAAAATAAACATAAATATTTGTTTAGTATAAAAAACAAATTGACTTCAAATATTTCATCTCCATGCAAACTAAATAATACACACTATCATTGACACATGTCTTATTTTGATAAACAAGTTAGTCCTAGTTACTGCGAAGAGACTTTCATCCGATTTATACACTGTCATCATAAAAAAATTCGCGCTGTCAAGGCCCAAACGAAAATGCTCACTGAGAGCAATGGCATGCCTCTGCCAAAATTTGACATGAAGTTTACACAGCACACCGCGAACTATGTCGCATTTGCCCATATAACGAAATCCTGCACTAGCAAACACTGAGATACATATACTTATTTCACTCAATTTTGCTCTTCTAGCATATCCTGGAAAGATATTCAATAATTTATTTTCGGTCTTAGATAATGACACTGTGACACACATTTTGCCTATTAACTAAAGAGCATGACCTAATTACAAGGTCTTATCAGCGACACACCTTATAACGTATTTGGAAAGATCATGACCTAACTACAAGGTCTTATCAGCGACACACCCTATAACGTTTTTGTAAAGATCATGACCTAATTACAAGGTATTATAAGCGTCACACCTTATAACGTACTTGTAAAGATCATGACCTAATTACAAGGTCTTATCAGCGACACACCTTTTAACGTATTTGTAAAGAGCATGACCTAATTACAAGGTTATATCAGCGACCCACCTTATAACGTTTTTTAAGACCATGACCTAATTACAAGGTCTTATCAGCGACACACCTTATAACGTATTTGTAAAGATCTTGACCTAATAACAATGTCTAATCGTTGACACACCTTATAACGTGTTTGTAAAGATCATGACCTAACTACAAGTTTTTGTAAAGATCATGACCTAACTACAAGGTCTTATCAGCGACACACTTTATAACGTATTTGGAAAGATCATGACCTAATTACAAGGTCTTATCAGCGACACACCTCATAACGTATTTGTAAAGATCATGACCTAATTACAAGGTATTATAAGCGACACACCTTATGACGTATTTGTAAAGATCATGACCTAATTACAAGGTCTTATCAGCGACACACCTTTTAACGTATTTGTAAAGAGCATGACCTAATTACAAGGTTATATCAGCGACCCACCTTATAACGTTTTTTAAGACCATGACCTAATTACAAGGTCTTATCAGCGACACACCTTATAACGTATTTGTAAAGATCTTGACCTAATTACAATGTTTAATCATTGACACACCTTATAACGTTTTTGTAAAAATCATGACCTAATTACAAGGTCTTATCAGCGACACACCTTATAACGTGTTTGTTAAGATCATGACCTAATTACAAGGTCTTATCAGCGACACACCTTATAACGTTTTTGTAAAGATCATGACCTAATTACAAGGTATTATAAGCGACACACCTTATAACGTATTTGTAAAGATCATGACCAAATTACAAGTTCTTATCAGCGACACACCTTTTAACGTTTTTGTAAAGATCATGACCTAATTACAAGGTCTTAACATTGTCTCACCTTATAACGTGTTTGTTAATCATGACCTAATTACATGGTATTATGAGCGAAACACCTTATAACGTGTTTGTTAAGATCATGACCTAATTACAAGGTCTTATCAGCGACACACCTTATAACGTGTTTGTAAATCATGACCTAATTGCATGGTGTTATGAGCGAAACACCTTATAACGTGTTTGTAAAGATCATGACCTAATTACAAGGTCTTATCAGCGACACACCTTATAACGTGTTTGTAAATCATGACCTTATTACATGGTGTTATGAGCGAAACACCTTATAACGTGTTTGTAAAGATCATGACCTAATTACAAGGTCTTATCAGTAACACAGCTTATAACGTATTTGTAAAGATCATAACCTAATTACAATGTCTTATCAGCGTCACACCTTATAACGCATATGTAAAGATCATAACCTAATTACAAGGTCTTATCAGCTTATGAAGCAGTTTCATTCTATGACAGCATACATTCACTACATTGGTTGGTGTTTGTAAGCATACGTGTTACAATGGCGAAACATCCGTTGGTACAGTAATAAGGGCCAGACTTACTACTTATTTAAGAAATATTTGCTTTTAAGTCGTCTTGTATATAAGGGAACCTCCCTTGTTGGTGAAAGATTACAGCCGGACCAATGTGACGCGCACAGAAATTTCTCCGGGAATTCCCCTTCTTTCCTATCGCCTCTAAGTTAAGTCTCGCTTTGGGTGGCAAGCAATTTGTTATCTCAACAATGAGGGTAAATAACCCCGGGCATCTAAAGGTTTCTTTAAACTACAGTGGGGATTGGGCGGGATAAGGCCATAATGCAGCAAAAACTCTAACCTCATAGGATGGAACAACAAACAAGTATTTTGACGACAACTTTTTATAGCGAACACCACACTCTGCGCATATCACAATAACAGACACTATATGCATAGATGTATAAGCATGTTATAAAATAAATACTTATTTGAAATAATTTGTATTCAAACGACAAAAGAAGCCCACAGACGCCTAAAAATGTAAACTTTTGGTAAACAGCTTTTACATTTGCATGAACAATCTATAAGCAATCTGTAATACCAGTATTAGGCGTAAATTCATAAACTCACTTAATTAAATCTTTCTTGATCTGTGATAGAAAAATAATACTATATGCTGCTCCAGGTGATGTGTCCTTATATTCAATAAATTCAGTGTGTACTCAATATTGTGAGTAACATAACACTATAAATTGGTAAACATTTCCTATAAATTCTATACACATTTAATGAGTGATGTTAATGTTTTTCCATTACAATCATTTATCTTGTTCGTAAATAAGTACCACCTTTGTCGTGGAATTATGCCCGGAAAGAACAATTGTGGGGGCTGTATCATAAAAGGTGATATACATGTAATTATTTTAAGTTAAGCATCCAATTAGTGTTTACATGTCGGGTATTGCAGAAACACACTCCGCTAAGCATTTCAAAAAAAGTAAAAAAAGAGTTTTAAGTCAACTGAAAACTGATCTACAGAGCATTTTGTACGCGTGGAATGTAGTCACGTGTCACGCTATTATCAGGGTATCGACCTCCTCCTTCAGGTCCGTGAGAGATGTGTCGACCGGGCTGAAAGTGGAGAAGCGAACAAGTGAGAGAAATATATCAATATTTGATAGTTGATTTATGATGCAAAAACTACTTTCTAATCGGTGATAAGATATATTATAATTGCAAAGTAACAACGAGAGTCCCCAATAAATATTTGTTTGTATTTTATATAACACATTATCGCGAATATTTGACTTCATTAGGTGGTTACACAAACAAATCTAGGCCTGACCAACTCAACATTGCAATTTTTCATCTTTGAACAATAAACAATTAAAATAACATTTGTTGGTAATGTAGTGTCGAAAGACACTAGCATGAAACACTTGGCAGTATACATGTTTCCCTAGCCACGCCTACATACATTGGCCTGATGGTAACGTCCGTCTCCGCTGCCTCGTGCGTCGAGTAATCCAAGTCAAGCGGAGCGAATCCCTCTTTGCTCACCAGCCAGTACGTGCGAACTTTCCCCTTGAACGCCATCATCAGGTCGTGGTCAACCTGTGTGGGTGGTAAGAACTTATTTTCAAGAAATGAAGCACCGATAAGCCTGGGTTCAAAAGCAGAAAAATGTGAAAAATACGGATTTAACTGCCCTCACAGCTATACACACAGCATAGCACTTCAGACGGACCTCACAGTGGAACATTGCTTTACTTACATTTTCTGCAAAGTTTCCCCGCTCCTGGACGACGAACCCTCCTAGCTCTAAAAGGATGTTGGCTGTCGTGTCGCTCAGGTGGATCTTACTCGCTGAAATCATACCATGGGATATATACATGGAGCATATCAGACTTATAAGAGATAAATACACAAGGATTATAGTCATACAATTGGTTAAATGTACCGGGCTTTTCAATCCTACTGTGTAATACATAAATGGGGCTTATACGTTTCATACCATGGTAGTTAAAGTACAAGTCGAAGAAAATCGGTAGAAATAATAGCAAAAATTGAAGGCTGAGTCACGGACACTTTAGCGGCACGGACACTACAGCGTCACCGACTCTCATAAACAATATGTTGTTACTCATGGTGAATTGGTTGCTTGATTAAAATAAGAAACTGCATCACGGACCTTACAGCATATATCATAAGATTTTATAATCTAATAACACTTCTCAAGTTGATTAAAACAAGACAGTAGAAAACTTAACTAATCTATGCCTGTACTTGATTGTTCACTAATTTTGAATTTCTCAGCTGACTACCGCAATTAAAGTATCCTTTTAAACCTAACAAAATGTCATACATTTAAATTTTAAACTGTCTCTGCCTTTTGATATAAATGGTGTGTTTTTATTCGAATATGTCATTTTTAGTGCAGCATGATGCAGTGGATTAGTTAGAACATCACTTGAGCCATTGAGTAACACTGATTTTGACAAGAAATGTACAGAAGCTTCTGATATATTTAGGTATAACATGGCGAATGGTATGGCTCAAAACACTGTAGAAATGCCGATTACAACATAGCAATCTTTGCAACCAAATTGCGCTGCCTGTTTTGACACTTGATATTACACAAAAGTCAAACTGTAATTTTTAACAGCAGTGCTCTGGCATAACTACTAAGAATAGAAAGATGTCCGAGGGCTAGCCAAAAGGCTAACAGACGAACATTATGTTTCGTTAAAAAGAAAACAAATGGTAAATGAATTGATAAATAATGCTCATTTTTATGCACACATACAGGTGTATATTCAGTATCACATGAATATTCCAGGTACGTACGTTTGCCGAGTGCCTCCATTTTGGAGGCGACGTTGACGGCCTCCCCGAACACACAGTAGTGCGGCATCTTGGTTCCCACCACACCAGCTACCACGGAACCTTGTCGAGAGAGACTACGGGTTTAGTTGTTTTATAGGAAACCATAGAACGCACATAATTAAATGTGTACACTGGATATTATTACAAATACTTATACATAAGAATGCTATTTAAATAAAAACAAATTTTATTTAAATAGTTTGTTTTTCAAATTTCTGATTTCTGATCACTGTTTATCTTCATAAGTCTAAAATCATGGAAGTATATAGGTTGACTATGTAAACCAATTGACAGTATATTTAACATTATTTACAATAGTATAGAAGGCATTTTGTTTACTGTTTATTGAATAATGATTTGCCCTTGTTTTTATTTTACCGTTAAACAAAATGCTTAATGAAATAAACGGTCAATGCTGTATACACTAATACGTTTTTGGAATGTTTTTTCTTCTTGTTTTTTTCCCCTTTGTATTGCTTTTTATGTGCCATCGTATCATTATGTAAGGCTGTAAAATGCAACGTGTATGTAATGTCTAAACTAGACAAGTGTATTTCTGAAAAACAACAACAATAACACAAAAACTACTGAATCTTTAAGGTTACGATTATGTATGATATAACGTTTGGGCTGGTATTAATACAAATGTTATCATTAATGGTGACATCAAACCTATTATTGACAAACAGTTAGATAAAGTAAACGATTACATTAATTTACATAAAAAGCTACAGGTAAAATAAATACTATATTAGTGACCTTCAACATCCACGATATGTGACAAGAACTTAATCCAACAAAAACACAGTTTATGAGGTATTCATCTACAAAGGCTATTTTACATTTAATGATAGATTATTAACGGAGACAGTTTTGTTGAATCATAACTATCTACAATTTAATTCACTGGTACAGATAATAACGCTTGCAACCCTGCATGGCACGTTCTGGGAAGAACTCAATTAAAACAAGAATTAAATATGCAACGAAGAGGAAA
This sequence comes from Mya arenaria, assembly GCF_026914265.1. Lineage (NCBI taxonomy): Eukaryota > Metazoa > Mollusca > Bivalvia > Myida > Myidae > Mya > Mya arenaria. Next base: position 2,622,139 of record NC_069135.1, on the reverse strand, counting down.
AAAGAAATGGATATGGATGAAATTGAATAAAATCGTATCATTATATCATCTTCAAAACGAGCTTTAAAGTAACACCGATATCTATAGTATTAAACATTTAACAAATGAATACATGAGAGAAAATAAAAAATTGGAAGATACTAAAATCGGTACTAAATTTTTTACTTACACAAGTGATATTTTAAAATAACAACATCACTATTTAAGTTTTCCTTGTTGCGAAACGACTACCAGAATATTGACTTTCAACGTTCCAATTACAGAATGTCTAAAGAATGAAGGAAAACACACATGTAAAGGAATTTAAACGGATTTGAATGCGAGAAAGCTTTAAATGTATGAATTATAAATAAGCCTTGGTTCAGATGGATTTACAGCAGAATTCTTCAAGCGCTTTTGGCCAATATTAAAAGAAGATGATGTAAAGACATGCACTTTTCATTTCAAAAAGGAAATCCCACTGATGTAAACAGACAAGGCGTAATATCGTTGTTGCCAAACCATCGAAATTACGTTGAAACTCTAGCAAATTAGAGATCTACTAGGTTATCAAATGTCGATTTAATACAACATAGCCACGGAGGCCAATGAAAACAAACATTGCAATCAGACTTAAAAATGTTCTCCCTAAAATCATATTGACTAATTATTTATTTTTTAATAGGAGGTATATTTGAGAAATTATCATACTTATTGAGGAAGTTATTTATTTCTTAAACAAAATGGTCTGCTAGATTTGGCTAATTTCAAAAAGCCTTCGATAGTGTTAATCATGAACTTGCATGATCCAGTTCTTGAAACTTCGGAATTTCGGTCCAACTATTATTCGATGGGTAACAACATTCCAAAGAGAGGTATCAAGCTTAATACAAAACAATGGCCACCTTGATTCGCCAAAAATATCCGACGAGGAGTACATCAAGGTTTCCCATTGTCTTCTTTTTTGTTTTGTTTTATGAATAAAAACTTGCCAATACTATTGACCGTAATTCTGATATCAAGTGACTTAATACCAATGCCAAAGAAATGAACCAAAGAACACTGCTTGCAAATGACGCAAATATGTACATTATCAGACAATGGGAGCAATTATATATCTTGTCTAAACACATACGAATGTTTCTAAAATTCTAAGCAGAAATCGCATTTTATCTAAATCCATTGTTCTCAGAGAGGGAAACTTTAACAACACTCCTTTAACACACTGCGATGGACTTCATTTCCATTGAACATCTGGAAACGCCGAAACCTTAGGAACAGTGTTTCGAATAGCAACGTAGATATGTTAAAAACTTAAAACTAAATGTCTTACCAAAGCTACAATCATTTCAAAAACCGTGCGAAGTAATGAGAACACAGAAATTTGGCAGTTTTAGGTAAAGTTACTGTTCAAAATATAGAAAAAGCAGTACCGAATCTCATCCTTTATAAAACAATGTGAGAATGAGACACAATATAGAATAAGAAATTTCAGTGACAAATGATGAAATGGGACAGCACGAGAATAAATTCTACCTGTAGTCAAACCTCTACATTATAAGTCCGAACGAGTCATTCTTGTTTTGTTTTGTTTTCATCGTCAAAATCCTTTGTTTTTCTGCTTGCTAATTTTTGTTATTTCGCTATATTTTCTCATTTTTATTACCTCCTAACTGTCCTTAAAAGTGATTCATAGTTTTATTTATGTATAAGTAAACCTAACTAAAAAATGCCACCTTATTAAATACCATTATGTTATAATGTGTACGTAATGTTGTTATTCAGTACCCATATGTTTTTCAAAACCACATGCATGGACAGGTGACTGTCTGGTCAGGCTAAATAAAGAATTACAGTTTCTAATACTTCTATATTAAAAATCTACGTACCACTGTGGCATCCAATACGAAGCTTGACGTATGTTCCGGGTATGTGGGGAATCTCCATACGGTGCACGTGCTCCAGGATGTCGATGGACAGGGAGGCGATCTCGGACGCATGCAGCTTCCCGTTTGGGTTGGGCACACCTGGGGAAGACTTGGACTTGTTATGTATGGCCATGTTTATTTCAAATGTTTTATTCCAATAAACAAGATGCCATTGACGAGCGTGCAATTGAAGACCCGCAAATATCGCAATACGACAAAGACGAAACAGAAAATACACGGGACAACAATACACATGTTAAATCAACTCTGTACCAAGAACATAAATGAATAGAGCATATTTGTTGTTGTTTTTATTTTTTTTTCATTTTTTCTCATAACTTTTAAACACGGCTTCATGACTAACTATGTTCAATGTTTTTATCCGGTTATCCACTCTTTTACTAGATTGATTGCAGAACACACTCAAGTTTCACGTGAAAGTGAATTACCAGAGACAACGAGATAGGCGTCCCCGATAGTCTCCACCTTGTAGACGTCGTACAAATCTATACGGTCGTCTAGGCACGAGTAGATCATGTTCAACATCTCCACGATCTGCAAGGATAGATATAAGCAAGTATTTGACGTACGGAGGCACAGAAACAAACACTGTGGCGCCGACAGTCATATTAAAGAAAAGTTTCAGGAAATGATTGCTATTATTTTGTATGGCATAATGCCATAATATTTAAAATGGTTTGCCATCCCAACACCTACAATTAAGTAGTTTCTAATTTGACCAATTAAACAAGATAAACAACATCTTGATTAACGGCATGTTAAGCGTTTTCATACAACACGTTTTGAATCAGGAAAAGTTAAGGGGTAAGATTAATTGATATTGTGCAAAAACCGAAATCGGAAAGGTACTCTTTTCGGAATATTTTTTTCGTAAATCAAGAGAAAAAAATGTAAGTTCGTGTCCGTGTCCCCGTACCCGTAACTGACGATGGCGTGCCACCTTCCACTACCCTTAACTGGCGTTGGCGCGCCACCTACCTGTAGTGGGGAGCTCCGTGAGGAGATCTGTGTGAATCCCACGATGTCGGAGAACATGATGGTGGCGTGTACAAACTCCTCTGTCGTCACTTCCTGGTTCTGCTTCAGCTGCTCAGCAACCTGCTTAGGCAACATCTGATACAGCAGCGTGTCCGTCCGTTTCTTCTCCTTTGATAGCGCCTTCGTTCTGGAGAAGGAAAGGCATATCAGCATCAACTAATATTAGCGCTCTAAGGTATTACCTCTGCAACTACAGCCAGTGTAAGTTGAGGAAAAACCGGCGGTGTTAGCTCAGCAATCACCATCGATATTAGCTTAGCAACCACTTCAGCAACTACCGCCGGTAAAAGGTCAGCAAACATCGCCGTTTGAAGCTCAGCAACTCATTTTAAAAATAACCTATATTTATAGCGTATTGTTGAACATTGACCACACAGTTCATAGATACTATGAAGGCTCTTACCCAAAACAAAATGGATCTGTTATAGCTTCTCTTATTCACTGAGTCACAGAAAGTCCTATCAAATTACAATTACACACAACAGTTAAATTATTGATGTTTACATTGTTTGATTTTATTTCGGTCACAGGTGGACATGCGCACCTTTTACACGTGTTATACTTAAAAATCTGACATTTTCATTGAAGATCTGCCATAAGAGAAAAATTTAACAAGTCCTAAATCCTATCCTCCTACCTGTCAGCGATGTGGATAGAACACCTCTGGATCTCGACTGTGAGGCTGTAGACGGCGTAGATGATGATGGGACACAAGATGAGCACAGCTGAGAAGATGATGCAGATGATGATGATGTTGGTCAGGTCCGTCTTCTGCCGGGCCTCCAGCAGTCCATCGATAGTCAGGGCTAGTGACACCTGGGCTTCTTTGATGATATCCTGTACGGTAGCAAATCGGATTGCTGAATATTTATTTCTACTGACTATGTTCGGCACATTTCTTGGGAGTTGTAAGGAAATTGTCAAAGGGGCTATTAATAATGTATGGCAATGTGGCTTTGCAGCCTAATAACTGGTCATATATGTTTCAGTCCATTTGAGCTGTTCATATTAATTATAGCATTTGACGACACATCTACCGTCATGTTTACCTGGAAATATGTCATGTTTTCAAACCAGTACTTGGCCTCGTCCAGGGACCCGACCGTGTTGTCGTCTGCTCCGGTGTTGCGCGAGCGGATCTCCGCGCGCTTGTTTTTGATCGTCTGCATGATCTCCGGGTTGTCCTTGATTTTCGCGTCATATATCTCTTTGGCGATCTGGGAATATTGCCGCGCAGCCGCAAATGAGGCGTTAGATGTATCCTGAAGATCACCGAAAACAACCATAGCTACGTAATGACATTATGTTACACCTTCATTTCCACGTGATAATTATTCCAGTTTCGAATAACTGCCTTGCACAGAGACTGGCCGTTATGTTAATGACAATGGTCATTTATAGGTTCATGGAACCGTATTGTCATTCACAAAAACAGCATGGAATACCTCAAAATCATCTCAAATAAAATCATAGTGACTTAGTTAGTATCATCTGGTGTACCTGACTTTCCACGAAGTAGAGGTACTCCTCCCTGGTGGGGAACTCTCCGAGGGTATAGAAGATGACGCCCATGGCCCGTTCCCGTCCCAGGTACTCTGATGCTACCAGCAGCTCCTGGTACGCCACAAACGCCTTCCACACCTGCGCAAATATATATTTGTTGTTTAATATTGGGTAATGCAGTACAGAGTTGCTAATTATATGAAAGCTCAATAGTATAACCTGTAAAACGGTATTTGTACTTGTGTTTGAGTGCTATCAGTGCAGTTTGGTATGTGTGCTTGTACTGTAGTTCTGCATGTGTACTTGTGTGGGTCGGTGAGTTTTATTACTGTAGTTCTGCATGTGTACTTGTGTGGGTCGGTGAGTTTTATTACTGTAGTTCTGCATGTGGACTTGTGTGGGTCGGTGAGTTTTATTACTGTAGTTCTGCATGTGGACTTGTGTGGGTCGGTGAGTTTTATTACTGTAGTTCTGCATGTGTACTTGTGTGGGTCGGTGAGTTTTATTACTGTAGTTCTGCATGTGTAGTTGTGTGGGTCGGTGAGTTTTATTACTGTAGTTCTGCATGTGTACTTGTGTGGGTCGGTGAGTTTTATTACTGTAGTTCTGCATGTGTACTTGTGTGGGTCGGTGAGTTTTATTACTGTAGTTCTGCATGTGGACTTGTGTGGGTCGGTGAGTTTTATTACTGTAGTTCTGCATGTGTACTTGTGTGGGTCGGTGAGTTTTATTACTGTAGTTCTGCATGTGTACTTGTGTGGGTCGGTGAGTTTTATTACTGTAGTTCTGCATGTGGACTTGTGTGGGTCGGTGAGTTTTATTACTGTAGCTCTGCATGTGGACTTGTGTGGGTCGGTGAGTTTTATTACTGTAGTTCTGAATGTGGACTTGGGTGGGTCGTTGAGTTTTATTACTGTAGTTCTGCATGTGGACTTGTGTCGGTCAGTGAGTTTTATTACAGTAGTTCTACATGTGAAGTTGTGCGGGTCGGTGAGTTTTATTACTGTAGTTCTGCATGTGTTCTTGTGTATAAGTGCTATTAATGTAGTTCTGAATGTGTAATCGTATGTTTTGATTGGAGTTTTGTATGAGTATGTGTGCTATTTCTGTGAATCTGCCTGTGTACATTTGTATGTGTGCTTTTACTGTAAGTTGACATGTTTACTTGTGTATGTGTGCTATTACTGTAATTTGACATGTTTACTTGTGTATGTGTGCTATTACTGTAATTCGACATGTGCACTTGTGTATGTGTGCTATTACTGTAATTTGACATGTTTACTTGTGCATGTGTACTTGTGTATGTGTGCTTTTACTGTAATTTGACATGTTTACTTGTGCATGTGTACTTGTGTATGTGTGCTTTTACTGTAATTTGACATGTTTACTTGTGTATGTGTGCTATTACTGTAATTCGACATGTATACTTGTGTATGTGTGCTATTACTGTAATTTGACATGTTTACTTGTGTATGTATACTTGTGTATGTGTGCTATTACTGTAATTTGACATGTTTACTTGTGTATGTATACTTGTGTATGTGTGCTATTACTGTAATTTGACATGTATACTTGTGCATGTGTACTTGTGTATGTGTGCTATTACTGTAATTTGACATGTTTACTTGTGTATGTGTGCTATTACTGTAATTTGACATGTTTACTTGTGAGTGTGTGCTATTACTGTAATTTGACATGTTTACTTGTGTGTGTGTGCTATTACTGTAATTTGACATGTTTACTTGTGTGTGTGTGCTATTACTGTAATTTGACATGTTTACTATAACTGTAATTTGACATGTTTACTTGTGTATGTGTGCTATTACTGTAATTTGACATGTTTACTTGTGTATGTGTGCTATTACTGTAATTTGACATGTATACTTGTGCATGTGTACTTGTGTATGTGTGCTATTACTGTAATTTGACATGTTTACTTGTGTATGTGTGCTATTACTGTAATTTGACATGTTTACTTGTGAGTGTGTGCTATTACTGTAATTTGACATGTTTACTTGTGTGTGTGTGCTATTACTGTAATTTGACATGTTTACTTGTGTGTGTGTGCTATTACTGTAATTTGACATGTTTACTATAACTGTAATTTGACATGTTTACTTGTGTATGTGTGCTATTACTGTAATTTGACATGTTTACTTGTGTATGTGTGCTATTACTGTAATTTGACATGTTTACTTGTGTATGTGTGCTATAACTGTAATTTGACATGTTTACTTGTGTATGTGTGCTATTACTGTAATTTGACATGTTTACTTGTGTGTGTGTGTGTGCTATTACTGTAATTTGACATGTTTACTTGTGTGTGTGTGTGTGCTATTACTGTAATTTGACATGTTTACTTGTGTGTGTGTGCTATTACTGTAATTTGACATGCTTACTTGTGTATGTGTGCTATTACTGTAATTTGACATGCTTACTTGTGTATGTGTGCTATTACTGTAATTTGACATGTGTACTTGTGTATGTGTGCTATTACTGTAATTTGACATGTGTACTTGTGTATGTGTGCTATTACTGTAATTTGACATGTTTACTTGTGTATGTGTGCTATTACTGTAATTTGACATGTTTACTTGTGTATGTGTGCTATTACTGTAATTTGACATGTTTACTTGTTTATGTGTGCTATTACTGTAATTTGACATGTTTACTTGTGTATGTGTGCTATTACTGTAATTTGACATGTTTACTTGTGTATGTGTGCTATTACTGTAATTTGACATGTTTACTTGTGTGTGTGTGCTATTACTGTAATTTGACATGCTTACTTGTGTATGTGTGCTATTACTGTAATTTGACATGTTTACTTGTGTATGTGTGCTATTACTGTAATTTGACATGTGTACTTGTGTATGTGTGCTATTACTGTAATTTGACATGTGTACTTGTGTATGTGTGCTATTACTGTAATTTGACATGTTTACTTGTGTATGTGTGCTATTACTGTAATTTGACATGTTTACTTGTGTATGTGTGCTATTACTGTAATTTGACATGTTTACTTGTGTATGTGTGCTATTACTGTAATTCGACATGTTTACTTGTGTATGTGTGCTATTACTGTAATTCGACATGTGTACTTGAGTATGTGTGCTATTTCTGTAGTTCAGCATCTGTACTTGTGTGTATGTGAATGTATGTTGTACTGCTGTTGCTGACCATTTTGATCTAGCGCTTTCTCTTTTTGTACAGCTAAAGATTCCATCAACATTAGAACACATGCCACTGAGATCAGGTTAGAACAATTTAAAAGACAACTGCACCACTTTGTCAAATGTTTCAAGGCATGTTTAACCTTCACGTGTACCATTCGTTCAATATGTTTTATTGGCATAAAGGATGTGTAAGTGTGTTAATCAAAGTGCATCATGCGCTGTGAGATGTTTTAGTTCAAAATATTCTTATTGCTCCATTGCGAGTTTATCACTCCCTGAGTAGAAACCAGAACTGGTGTGCATATCGAGAATACTCCTGGTGGGGATGCAACCCGCAACCATTTTAGTGAGAGGCGAATACTTGTTAAAACTAGACCACTAGAGCACTAGGGGTTACCATTTTCCAGTTACAAATTATTACTTCAACATTAATTACTCTGTAGGTTCAGCAATTTTTTGCACAAGAATTGCTGATAAATACAGGACTTATTACATGAAATACAATTATTTTCAGAAAAAAATGGTAGGTGACAAATTGTTAAGTTGTCAGTATTAAACGTTGATAACAGCGCCCAGCACATTTTAATACACATCGAAAAACACCTAAAGACCAAACGACGGTATTGGTCGAAGTTGCTTTTATTTATTTTCAAAATCAGAGCGCTCAAACGGATGAAAACTTCATGCAATAATAAAATTAATCTTTGATTTTGTGATATGTATCTATTTGTAAATGAAGCTTTATGACTCTGTTACCGTTAACCACCATTATCTTTGAAAACAATATTGATCGAGACATATTATATTAAAACACAACTCGATACTCGCCTTTTCGGCCCTAGCCTCCGTAATGGACTTGTAGAACCACTTGATGAAGACCTCAATCCACTCGGAGTACGTCATTAGCTCGTCGTGGAACGTCACCTGCAGCGTGTCCAGCTCGTACCTGCGATTGAGCGCAATAGTATTTGTGTTACGGTTTGCAACATTCATTCTGGGCTATTTTAAAGGGAATCGCTCATGTTTTGAAACCAAAGGTCAACTTAAACCATTAATGCAGTTTTTAAAATATGACAATGACTTTGTCAAAAAGTTCCGTTAGACCTATCTTGTTCTCAAGAAAGAACATTTTTATGTTACCCTGTTATGCGAGTGAAGTTATGGTCGAAACTGAATGCTTTGATCTGTACATTCACGCATATCCATTGTTCAGAGCATTCTCAAGTCATTTCGGGCACCGCTATTGACCATGAGCAATTACCATAGAAACCTTGATGGTTAATTTTGGGTGCACGCTAAGAGTCTTGAAGAAGAATTCACTTAAGTCGAGCACTTAGCACATGTTGTTTGCCCTAACCTAAATGCCATAAGAATATCAGACATACGAATGTCGTCGCTAACCTGTGTCTGTTCAGAGTCTTGAGAAAGGTCTCACTGGAATCGAACTCTGAACGCGTGCTGCTAAGGGAGGACGGCCAGTAGGGGAGCGTCTGTACAGCCTCGTCCGTGTCCTGCGATAGAAAAATCAAAACTACCAGTTTTTTTATTATTTTAATTGGTACGAAAGGGTGCAGAAAATACGCAAAGAGGACAATGAATATTACCAACGTGAACAATGATTATTACCAACCAAGAAAATGATAAATGGCAGAGAGGAAAATAATGACTGCCAGATAGGACAATGATTATTACCAAATAGGGGAAAGATTTAAACCAAATAGGAGATGATAATTGCCAAATAGGAGAATGAGTATTGCCAATAAGGACAATGATAATTGTCAAATATAACAAATTATAAATATCAAAGAGGACAATGAATAATGACAATGATTATAGCTAAAGAAGCCCACATTGAAGAAGACGCATTTGCTAAATTTGTTTAAGATATTAAACTACCAAAACCTTTAAAGATGCACACTTACTCCCAGATAATATTTACCACAATTAATAATATTGTTTTAAAATTCCAAAAATGAATAAGTGTCTAAAACAATAGTTCTTATGAAGAATACCGAGTTCAATTTGAAAGAAATGAGCACAAAACACGATATTTCTACCTTATGAGACTATAGTAGACCACAGTAAATCTTTTAGCATTCACCAATCATTTAATATTTTTGAGCTCTCTGCTATTAAATACACGGTTACTATCTTGTTATCAGTAATTAATATTTTCCATAAATGCATTATTTAGTAAGTAGTTAAAGGTTTATCAGTCAAAATTGATTTTTGTTATACATGTGTATGTATTGATTTTGAATAAGAGTATCACTTTAATATTTCCGTGTTTTGATGTTGTCTTTTTACACATTTGGAAAACGTGTATCAAGTTGTTACCTGGTAGCGTTCAAGGAGAAATCCCTTGGTCTCCGGTCTGATGGAACTCAAGTAGAGGGCGCTGCCGTCCCGCTCTCGCTGCAGGGCCCGGATCATGTATGCCATGTCCAAACTGGAGGGCCAAGGAAAGAGTTATCATATAAAGACATTTTATATCAACTAAACAAGATTGTCATTCGCCGCTTTTACGATGATCAGTCTGATAAAATGGGACTTTTTACATGTTTTGCCAAAAAATATTTTTACCAAAATATTTACAAAAGTACAGTCGCCAAGCTCTGTTAAAATTGCACTTATATAATATAGTTATGGAACAGGACACTTTGGGGTACCGGTGGTGTGTAACGATGCTGGTGCGATTGCGCAAAGAGTTTTTTAACATGTGGCTGAAACAAAACACTAAGAGCTTCTAGAAGTGCACAACAATGACAATCAGACGGTTGTTGTTGTTGTTGTTGTTGTTTAATCAAAAACAGATATATCCCCCTATCGTTGCTTTATTCAGTTCCACGACATTTGATTTTCGAAATCAATAAGTGTGGGTAGTTATCTCAAAATCCCTCAATCGGTTCTAGAGATAAGAAGTGGCACACCAAATGTAATCATTTTACAGTCATATGAACTTTGACCTCAAATTGTGGTATTGACCTTGAACCGCGCTGGTTGTAACAAACGCTCTGTATATTGTTACGACCTAGCCCCGTGGTCCGTCGACGCTATCAACTGTCCCTTTTAGGGTGACCAAGTATTTGAAGTGTTCCCCTCGTGACTGCCCCTCAGGTACTGGTAGCGAAACCTCTCAATGGCAGTTAAATTGTATGTAGTCTAACCATTGCGTGTCAAAAACTAGTTCACCGGGAAGACAACTCAAATCGATGTTTACAAGTTTAATAAACGTTGGAAAACAGTACACCAGCGGAATAAATCATCATTTAAACATCAAAAGAAGAAAAGGTACAGAATGCAATCGCTGGGTAGACACAGGAAAACGCTATATCATCGTGTTGAATTTTATAAGTCCTTTAAACATTAATTTTCCGCGAATTTCCTATATAATTCTTTTTGGATTTTATTAAGGAGACAAATAATAAAAATCGTTTCATTTGTTATCGTTTTCTATTTCCAGTTAAATGTCAAAACCAAATGCCAAAATGGACGAAACGCCCGAGGGCGAATCGTACGGGATGTGCTTCAAGCTATGTCCAAGTTGCGTCTCCTCACGATTCTGGAAAACCCCGCCTTATATACACACATGGTCAAATGACCGAAAATCATGGTCATATGACCCGACCGAAAATGACCCGACCGAAAACGACCCATATATTTGGGTCAAATGACCCAAAAATATTGGCTGACAGCCAATCCAAGATGGCGTCGTCATAGATCGTGAACTATTGAAAAAGTAAATAAACAATCTTCTCTACATGAACACGAGGATATTCACGTCTGATTTTCTGTGTCTTTACCCAAGTTTATCAGGTTTGTGAGCAATGAAATCTGAATAAAATAAATGTAGATAGCTTTGTGTAGCATTTGTAATAACTTTTATCCCTGTGGAATGATTGCTCACTCGGCGGTGGCAAAATTCAAACAAGGCTGGCGCGCCTGGAATGTCGGGGCGTTGCTAGTTTCTTGTGTGATTTGCCATTGACCGATAACAACAATAATACATATTATACAAAGAATAAGGTACGTGCATATTTTCTAACACAACCGTACATATGCTGGGGCATATCAATATCGTCTCAATAGGGTGTTCAATTGTGGGGTTTTATTTTAAAATTCTTAAAGCGGTTCAAGAGATATGGAGCGGACATGAACTATAGCAATATTATAGCAATATGACATCTGATCTCTAAGTGTGACCTTGAACCGAGCTGGTTGTAATATTGCTCTGCAGATCGTCTCAATAGGGTGAACATCTGTGGCAAGTTATTGTAAAATCATTAAAGCGGTTCAATAGATAATGGAGCTGACACGATATGTGACGATCGCGACGGACAGAAGTACGGAGGGACAGACAAATCGAGCAAAAATTAATATGTCTCTTCATTAATGGGGCGGGGGGGGGGGGGGCGTTATAAACCCACCTGAAGAGTAGGGTAGATCTGATGGAGTTGGAGTAAAGGTAGTTGTTGAGAGTGGTTCCGAATGAGTTCCCGGTGAGGCCGACCAAGATGAGGACGGGGATGAGGATGATGGCCAACATCTTGATCATCTGGTTCCGCTGACCTGCGGTCGTGATCGGGTCACCTGTGAGAGAGGGTGGGTGGGGTGAGAACGGAAGTTATGGATTTCTTTCCTAGAGTGTCCAAGTAAATTATCATCATGATAATAATCAAAGAGTAAATAGTTTTCATTGTTTGACTTGTATTTACATAATCTTTATTAAAATTCTAACTTGAAGAGTACCATGCTTTATTACGCTGTTGTACTACAGTTTTAAGAAATATAATTATGTATTTAAACACAATACTGAAAATAATGGTATGACTTATATTTGATTTTATGCCGAACTATGAGCCAATTAAAGCGAAATATGTTTCTGCGGAAGTGTGATGTACTTTAATAATAAATACAATTGAATTTGTGTGTTATTTACAGTTGAACTTGAGGCGAATAACTTTGGAATACATGCCTTAAAACAGTAGTTGCATTTACAAATAAGCTGATTATAGGCAAATGTAAGTATATGAATGCTATCTAAAAAGTTCTAACTGCAGTCTGGTGAGAGAGACAACACTATGTTAAATATCGAAATGACCACGACACATTTACATATAAAAAGCGGTATTTTTTATATGGTAGCAGACTTTTCACTTTGAAAATGGGGGCGTACCTCTGCATGCGTTCTGGCATCTGTTGCCGGTGTTGTTGAGGGACAACATGTTCATAATGGCGGCATTGAGCTGGGAAGACGACAGGGATGCCGACGAGCTGGACATGGACTCCCGCAATCCGACCTGTTATAGAAGGGCATATATATGTACAATTATATTGTACTTTAAAATAATATTATAACTTAAGAGTGCTCCGACACGTTTTCGGACATTCGTCAGTTCTTACTCAACGGACAACACTATGTTAACCACTTGGAATGTATATATATGCACATATATTTTTTATTTCTTTATAAGGTCATTGCTAAAAGAAAAGAAATCATTTGTGTTCAACTTATAAAATTGGGTTATAATTACTCAAGTACATTTCTTGCTCACTTTTGTTTTGTTCCTATTTTTGACAAAAAATCATTTTAAACCAATCTTTAAAAGAAAAGAAAAAGCATTTAATATTTTCAACCATGCTATGCTGTAAAATGGTAAAAGGAGTTAAAAAATTTTTTGTTAGTAATTACTACAGTGCTTTCGCGAAACTATTATTTCCCCTTCTTCTTCGTTAGATACTCGTACCTTTGCAGGGTGAATGGTCCCCTTGCCTTTACTCCACCACGGCATTTTGAATTACTTTAGATGACCACTAACTAACTAAAGGTGACTTGTCGAGGCAACTTTGATTTAAGGACAGAATCTGGATTTCTGAAAAGTACAGTAACATGCTATGGTATGCTTTGATTTTAAACCTTTTTTGGACGTCGAATAACGCCGTCTTCTACAAATATGCTGGAATGAGGTTGAAATCGGAACGTTATGTAAGACACCGGTATACTGTTTTATTTAAAAGTAATGACATAATTTACTTGCATATCCCGGGTGAAATTTTATCCAATGTTCACAATAGATATATGTCAAAAATGTTATTTAATAAATCTAACTAATTATGAGGCAGTCTTGTATTTTCCGAACATTTTGACCAAGACAAACGCATCCATATTGGTGCTAAAATAGTCATGGTAACGCACGGTTGTGACTTATTAGCATCTTACCATCATCGCTAACATAGACCTTCTGTCAGGTTTAAAAAAAATCAATGTCATACTTGACATGTGTTGACCATATTGAATACTGAAGTCGCAACAGCAACAACAGCAACAACAACAACAACAACAACAACAACAACAGCAGCAGCAGCAATAACAATAGCAGTTGTTGTTTTTGGAGAAGTTTTTGTAGTAGTTTTTGTAGTAGTTGTAGTAGAAGTAGTAGAAGTAGTTGTAGAAGTAGCAGAAGTAGTAGTAGTAGTAGTAGTAGTAGTAGTAGTAGTAGTAGTAGTAGTAGTAGTAGTAGTAGTAGTAGTTGTAGTTGTTGTTGGCGTTGTTGTTGTAGTAGTAGATTAAAATTATTATAATAACAACAAAATGATGGTCATCGGTTTAAATGTAGCTTGTGTGATTATGAATAATACCGAGCTGTAAACTCACAATGAAACCAATAGCAAGTCAATCAAAGGCCACATACCGCACCAATTCAATATTATGTACTTGAAGTTAGTTGCCTAGCGGCGTGAAGCTAGCGGCTTAGCAGCCTAGCGGCCTAGCGGCGTGTACTGTAATAAGTGGCCTAACGGCCTGACGGCCTAGCGGCGTGAAGTTGGCGGCTTTGCTGCCTAGCTTCTTGGAAAACAATGATAAATCAATGTTTTTCATTAATACATTAACATAGCGGCCTTAAATTATTTTCTATTCAGAGCATTTTTTGTATGCGTCTTCTTCTAAAACGATGATAAATTAATTGTTTAAATGCACAAAATATCAATCTGAAGCGATTATATTTTTTTTTACAAAAAGTCGACCAAGAACTTTGTTTTCCAAGAAAATGCATGAACAATTGTTTTGAAATATAGAAAAAAATATAGGCCGCTAGGCCGCCAACTTCACGCAACTAGGCCACCAGGCCGCTAACGTAACGCCGCTAGGCCGCCATTTTCACGCCGCTAGGCCGCCAACTTCACGCAGCTAGGCCGCTAACTTCACGTACATTTCAACAATATTTTGTTTGTCGAAATTTAACCAATCATTTGTCTTCTTTCCTGGGTATTCAGTTCATATCTTTACTCGTTTAAGGCGTTTGGACAGAAGCAATAAAGAAAATCAAGATTACGTTCTAATGACGAGTGATGAACTACGTAAATATCAGTTTACTTCATGCATTCCTTTTTTCAAACGATAACAATGTTATTGTCATAATCATGCCAATAGGATCGCCTGACAGATTCACCTTTAGTCATTCAGAAGAGATCTGACAACTAACACTCCGTTACAAAACCGCTAAATTTGTATCTACAGTAACAAAAAAAAACCCGTCGAAGTTCCATTTTTGCCGATAATAGGTGTTCTAAAAAGAGTTAGTTAGAAGCCCGCGCATGCGCATTCGCACTGGCTAATATAAAGGCATTCGTGGGGCATTTACCGCTGAACACTAAAAAGTTAAGCGTTATGTTTCGCCTTTCGGTCTTTTAAACAATAAGTCCAAAACGAAATTAGCAATTTCCCCATTGCAATCATCCGTGTAGCGTAATCTGTAAAATAAACACGCACATTTATACAGCACCGGTCGAAGTTCCAAGTACGATACAAGTGGATGTATAGAACGGTTCCGTTTTAAGAATATAGTACGGTATCGGTCAGGGGATACAGTACGGTACCGGTAAATGTTAACAGTACGATTCTGGTCAGGGTATAACGTATGGTACCAGTCGAGGTTTTAAGTACGACACAAGTCAAGGTGAAGTACGGTCATGGTATATACTACGGAAGTGTATACAGTAAGGTATCGGTCGGTGTATACAATACGGTACCGGTCGGGGTAAACAGTACGGTACCGGTCGGAGTAAACAGTACGGTATCGGTCAGAGTAAACATAACGGTACCGGTAGGGGTATACAGTATGGTATCGGTCGGGTGTACAGTACGGTACCGATCGGGGTGTACAGTACTGTACCGGTCGGGGTGTACAGTACGGTACCAGTCGGGGTAAACAGTACGGTATTTGTCAGGGTATACAGTACGGTACCGATCAGGGTGTACAGTACGGTACCGGTCGGGGTATATTGTACGGTTCCGGTCAGAGTAAACAGTATGGTACCGGTCGGGGTATACAGCACGGTATCGGTCGGAGTAAACAGTACGGTACCGGTCAGGGTAAACAGTAAGGTACTGTCAGGGTAAATAGTAAGGTACCGTTCGGGGTATACAGAACGGTATCGGTCGGAGTAAACAGTACGGTACCGGTAGAAGTTAACAGTACGGTACCGGTCGGGGTATACAGTACGGTACCAGTCAGAATAAACAGTACGGTACCGAACGGGGTAAATGGTACGGTATTTGTCAGTGTATACAGTATGCAACTGGTCGGGGTATACAGTACGGTGTTTGTCAGGGTATACAGTACGGTACCGGTCGGTTTAAACAGTACGGTACCGGTCGCTGTATACAGTACGGTACCGGCCGGTTTAGGCAGAACGGTATTTGTCAGGGTATACAGTACGGTATCGGTCAGAGTAAACAGTACGGTTCCAGTCAGGGTGTACAGTACGGTACCGGTCGGGGTATACAGTACAGTATTTGTTAGGGTATACAGTACGGTACCGGTCGGTGTATACAGTATGGTATTTGTCATTGTGTACAGTACGGTACCAGTCGGTGTATACAGCACGGTACCGGTCGGTGTATACAGTACGGTATTTGTCAGTGTATAAAGTACAGTATTTGTCAGGGTATACAGTACGGTATTTGTCAGTGTGTACAGTACGGTATTTGTCAGTATACACAGTACGGTACCGGCCGTTGTATACAGTACAGTAATTGTCAGGGTATACAGTACGGTAGCGGTCGGTGTATACAGTACGGTATTTGTCAGTGTATACAGTACGGTACCGGTCGGGGTATACAGTTCGGTATTTGTCAGGGTATACAGTACGGTATTTGTCAGGGTATACAGTACGGTATTTGTCTGGGTAAACAGTACGGTATTTGTCAGTGTATACAGCGCGATACCGGTCGGTGTATACAGTACGGTATTTGTCAGTGTATACAGTACGGTACCAGTCGGGGTATACAGTTCGGTATTTGTCAGGGTATACAGTACGGTATTTGTCATGGTATACAGTACGGTATTAGTCTGGGTATACAGTACGGTATGTGTCAATGTATACAGTACGGTATTTGTCAGGGTATACAGTACGGTATTTGTCTGGGTATACAGTACGGTATTTGTCAGTGTAGACTGTACGGTATTTGTCAGTGTATACAGTGCGGTATTTGTCGGGGTATACAGTACGGTATTTGTCAGTGTATACAGTACGGTATTTGTCGGAGTATACAGTACGGTACCGGTCGGGGTATACAGTACGGTATGTGTCAGGGTATACAGTACAGTATTTGTCAGAGTATACAGTACGGTATATGTCAGTGTGTACAGTACGGTATTTGTCAGTATACACAATACGTTACCGGCCGGTGTATACAGTACAGTAATTGTCAGGGTATACAGTACGGTAGCGGTCGGTGTATACAGTACGGTATTTGTCAGTGTATACAGTATGGTACCGGTCGGGGTATACAGTTCGGTATTTGTCAGGGTATACAGTACGGTATTTGTCAGGTATACAGTACGGTATTTGTCTGGGTATACAGTACGGTATTCGTCAGTGTATACAGTGCGGTACCGGTCGGTGTATACAGTACGGTATTTGTCAGTGTATAAGGTACGGTACCGGTCGGGGTATACAGTTCGGTATTTGTCAGGGTATACAGTACGGTATTTGTCAGGGTATACAGTACGGTATTTGTCTGGGTATACAGTACGGTATTTGTCAGTGTATACAGTACGGTATTTGTCAGTGTATACAGTGCGGTACCGGTCGGTGTATACAGTACGGTATTTGTCAGTGTATACAGTACGGTACCGATCGGGGTATACAGTTCGGTATTTGTCAGGGTATACAGTACGGTATTTGTCAGGGTATACAGTACGGTATTTGTCTGGGTATACAGTACGGTATGTGTCAGTGTATACAGTACGGTTATTGTCAGTGTATACAGTGCGGTATTTGTCGGGGTATACAGTACGGTATTTGTCAGTGTTAACAGTACGGTATTTTTCGGGGTATACAGTACGGTACCGGTCGGGGTATACAGTACGGTATGTGTCAGGGTATACATTACGGTATTTGTCAGTGTATACAGTACGGTATTTGTCAGTGTATACAGTACGGTATTTGTCAGTGTATACAGTACGGTATTTGTCAGGGTATACAGTACGGTACCGGTCGGGGTATACAGTACGGTATTTGTCGGGGTATATAGTACGGTACCGGTCGGGGTATACAGTACGGTATTTGTCGGGGTATACAGTACGGTATTTGTCAGGGTATACAGAACTGTATCTGTCGCTGTACGGGACCAGTCAGGGCATGAAGTACACTAGCGGTCTTTGAACAAAGTACAGTACCGGTCGGGGTATAAACTACGGTGTCGGTCGTTGTATAACAAATAATGCCGGTCAGGCTATTCGGTACGATGCCTGTTGAGGTATATACTACAGTACAGGTCGGGGTATAAAGTACGGTGCCAGACGGGGTATAAAGTACGCTAACGGTCGGGTTATAAAGTTTTATTACACAACAATGAAAGATAAACATATAAAAAAGATAAATTAAAATGGAAATAATATCATAATAATCATAGAAACCTGCGTATAAAAGAACAGCATGAAAATAGTAAGCACCTTTTTCAAGTCATATTATAATATTTTATCATTAAGCAAATCCACACTTGGTCCTTTCAAACATATCATTGCGAATGTTACTAGTAAACAATACAGCTCTAAAGATGTCACAGATCTAGATTGGTTATCTACCAGTATCATCTATACTATGTTCTCTACCACAATCGAAACACCTCGGTCATCTCCGCCATATGACGCAGTAAAAGTAGTTCCGTAAAATTAAGAACGTATTTTTTATCAATAAGTTGAAATTGATTGCAGTGAAATGTTTTATTAAAAGATTCATTTAGATTCATAACAGTAAATTCCCTAGGCATACTTGCTTTATTGAAATATTTAAACTACGCGAGCTACTTGACATTGTAAACCGTACATCCGACGTTGTTTTTAAGGGAAATGGCCTAGGTGCTCCCATTGTCTCTACCAGTATCATGTAGACTGGTTATCTACGAGGTCGGCATGCTTGTTAATTAACTAGAATTTAAAAATGTTTAATAGTCATAATTAAGTCATTTAACAAAGAAAGTCTTAATTGACACTACTATCCTTTAAAAAATATCATGAAAGGAAGCGAAGGACTATAATGCAGAAAACTTTCTAAATGTCGTCATTGGCACTTTTCCTGACGACATGATTCCCCGCGCGTGTCTATGCGGAGAGGGCGATGTCGAGGGAAGCGTAGTTTCGACCCTCTTTCACCACGTGGATTGGTAGGAACGGCCTGTTGGTCTTCATGCAATGGTTCTGCAAAGCATTAAAACAGTGCAACTTTGTTTATTTTTGCTCAGATGTCGTTCGATACTGAGAGGCAAAATGTAGTAGAAGCTATTTTTTCGTATTTATATTATACAGAATCAAGGCTTTTTCTCCTTTTCTTCCAATAGTATGTAATAGAATTGGGAGGAAATATTTTTCATAACGTAGTTTTGATCGTAACATACATGTCAAAATTTCAAATTGTAGAATTTTAGCTTTTTAAGGAAAACGTTGGCTTTGTTAAGTTTCCGTGCAAAGTCAATATTTTCTTTTCTTAAAAGATCGAATAACTTATTGTCAACTGTTTTCACATTTCAAAGAAGTTAAGACCTTTCATATATACCACTGAATTTACAACAGAAAAATCCCATTTAAATTAACAAAAGATATTTAAACTCAAACCTTTTTTGCTGTTTGAATGGAGATATATAATTATTATGTATGAAGGCCAATTTCGAGAACTATTGAATAAATATCAAAAGGTTCAACCAAAAATGTGGGTTCTTCAGAAAGTTAATCACACTATAGTTCGTAAGTCTAACTGCATAAGATGGGGGGGGGGGGGGGGGGGGGGGGGTTAAAAAGAGCAGATTTTATTGAACGAGATGTCCATGGTCCGTAATCATGTCGATTTCTAAATGCATTTAGGTACACTTCAATGCATCATCCATTTACCCTTTACTTGAAATACAATGATTAAAGAAAAAAATGTTTATTACGTGTGCGTAGGTCATGCCGTTCCTCTTCTCGGCGGGCGAGGCGTTCTTCCCGATCCAGACAAAGATCTGTTCGCAAGAGTCAAACAGGAACACGTCCTGAAAAACACACAGGCGCATGTAATGATTATTTGATTGACCACGTACTAGTATCTCTTTTAAAAGCATATAGGACATTGCTTGAAACTACTGCACAACAGGCAACTTATCGTAAGTATTATATCAATTATAAACAATAATTATTTGGGACGATCAATTAAAGAAGCATGTTATTAACTTTTCTTTTATTCTTGAAAAATAAATCAGATTATGTTAACAGGAAAACAATTATTATGCATTTGATAAGAAAAAGAGCAGATGAACGGTATATGTTTAAAATACATTCCCCCTAACGACGTCGCATGCCCTTAGTGTTGTACTCACATCGCTGCCGAGGTCTTCCTTGGTGATGCCGCCAGTTTTCAACTCCTTGAACTCCGTCTTTCCGGAAGCGTCGCACACGCTACAACAGGATAAGAATATTCATGAGGGATATACACACTGTAGGTTATTCTCGGTTCATGTTTGTATTATACACCGGTCAATGAATAACCAACACCAGGGTGCTACGAGTACACAGTTGAGAAGTTTGGGGAAAAACTAGCGAATCTGTTATTGTTTTGTGCAAATTATGTCCCTGACGCGATAAGATTTGTTCAATGTATCATATATCTCGTTATGTACAATCTGTTTATTTCCCCAACTGGTCTGTAAAATTGCCGCATGTAATCATCCGCCGTCTTAAGTACCCCATGCACTCGCCACAACCAAGAGCGGGAACACATTGAGTGGTGCATTATTGATGGATTGTAACTTTAATTTATTCATCACAATTCTACAATTTCAAAAACTGTTTGTAGTTAAACTACTGAACACTCTTAACTGAAACAAAACTCAATGTTTACAGCAAAAAAATGTCCATTTTTTGTGCCAATATCTTACTATGGTCTCACTTTCTGAATTGTTTTCTTAAGACAATATATCATCATAATTATCTTGATTGTAGCGGTATGATAATACAGTTCAACGAAAAACACAATGAAGTAGTTATCCGCTTTCATTGATAACTTATTAAAAATGAAAAAAATGTATATTACAGTAACAAAATCCAGCAACTGAATGAGACAAGAGTATACATAAATATATATATTGCAACAATACTAACTAATTAGCAAATGATTTTTGCAATGGGCGTTGCGAGTTTTGTCACTAGCTTTTTTATTAGATTTAATTGAACTTTATTCAATAAAGTATTCAGCCAAATCCTATCATTCACTCACAAAGCACGCCCGATGCAAGAAGCGAAACAACATAAGAGACAAGGTGGGCATGGTCGGCGGTCTGGCAATAAACCCACCCGTAAACGAAAGCAGCTGATTCTAGACATGATATATACATAGATGTTGAAATAAACCAGCCATGGGCAATATTTCCGGGTTGACGAGGTAACATGGAAAGCTGTACAACATGTATATGTACGTGTATATATACTCACCTGACGCTAAAAGTTGTTATAGTGTATAAAACATATCATGAGAAACTGTCAATGCAATATGAAATATCATTCATTATCATCTATCAGCAGATAATATGTTGCATTAACCAATAGAGATTAAAGAAATGAGCTACGAATGCGAATTAAAAACATACGCATTTGCTAGGGTCTGGGTTTGCGAAATGAACATCGTTGTTATTGTTTCCTTTCGTCAATTTTATAAACTATTGTACTTCATGTACATCGAATATTCAATGATTAAAAAAGTAATATGTGATAGTGAAATATTATATGCAACATAATTTAAAGTTTTTTTCCTGTTATGAACGTTTTTGTTACATGCATTTTATTGCGATATTTTCCAAACACTTTATAACATTCTTGAATAATATTATCCTAATAATAGCTTTTTATTTGCTGATTGGCAACTATTTATATTCAACAGGTCATACTATACCAAACTTCACACATGTGGCAGTTAAAATGGCTTAGAGTGAAACCAGACGTTATTTGCATTTTTGCACTACATATTTAGTTTAAATAAATATCCTTCCGGCAAAAAACCAGCGTGTCAAGAAGTCTGACACGAACTTGTTGAGTTTCAAAGAGCATCAGTCATATGCTCACCGTGAACGCAATGGGCAGATAAGAATACAAAGAGCTTGGACTCTTACCGACCTACATAGCGCAATATTTCTTGAAACTTACTGGATGGCTTATAAGAGACCATGTATACCCAAAATAATTATGTTACTTTGTCTACACATATTTTAAAGTCCTACTACGGTAATCTCCGTCCCCCGAGAAAGCCACCATACCTGAACAGTTTCTTCTCTCCTCCAATGTCCACCTCGTCTGCCCCTTCTTCGTCCTCATCCGCAAGATAGCTGTAGAACTGGTGCTGTAAGTTGTACACATGTATTGATTAACAAAGTACTTTTATAAGAATGATTGTGAAGACATTTTTTATCTACCATGAGACACATTTGACTAGAAACCACTTAAATGTCCAATTTTGAAGCCCATGGACATGTGTCCCTGGTGAAGCAAGATTTTGTTACAGATGGTTAACTTCTATCACTACACAAACTCATACTTGTACTTTCCCGTTTGCAGTACATGTATTTGTATTATATGAACTTTAGAATATGTATGAGTTCAATGCACTTTTTTCATTAAATCGGGAAGAAACGGCTAGACTTATCAATGTAAGGAAAATTCCGTACCGCCTCGCTGATGCTGTGTTCGTCCACCACCTCACCCTTGGCGTGGCCGGCACGCTCACCCTCGATGTTCTGGAGGAACTCCATAGACTGTTAAAGAAGGTACAAGTTATATAACATTTATGTTGGCACATGTTCAGAATATCCACAGACTACTTACCAGCATTGTGATAATCCACTATTATTCTCTTTACAGTTGAAAATAAAGTGTAACGTGTGTGGCTATTCTGACTACGGAAGAAAGTTACGCTAACATTTTATTTAAACTTATTCTAGAAATGAGAACCATACTGTTTCCTAACAATTTATATGAACGAAAAATTATCTGATAACATGCCATGGATGTCTTAATTCATTCCGTATATGAGTCAACTCCATGTAGCAGTAGACGCTTATACCACAAAATCAGTGCATGGCCATACTTACTTCTAATATTGTTACCAAAGCTTATATATTCTATCTAAATGCAACTCATTGCATCTACGACGTACCCGCGCCTTTTCGAACGGACTGGCGTTGTTTCCGTTGAACTGCCAGACGGTTGTGCCAGCGTCGAGGATAAAGACGTCGTCACTGTTGAGACTCTTCTTGTTCAGCGGCACCTGCAGCGGAATAATGTAAGCTTATGCTCAATTATGACGCCAATGATAAGACAGCAAAAACAACCAATACTGATACTTCTTAAACGTATCAGGAATTTAGAAATTAAAAAAGTTTAAAACAGAACGGAACAGCAGACATTTTATCAAGGCACAACCAACATCAGAAATGTGCGCATCTAAACGCACGTTATGTGTCTATGTTAAAAATCGCGCACACCTACAAAGCAAATCATATACGTTGTAGTTAGATGGAATGAAGAATAGACGTAATGATTATGAATGGGCGGATTAAGCGTAGCGAACGAACCATTCTTAATCATTCAGATGTTACTTCATGTCATCTAACTGACTTAGGATACAACCTCATTGGTTGATCATTGTCAACGACACAGGGAATGTGTATCGGATGAATGGCAGAAGGCGGACCTTTAAAATACCCGCGAAAGTATTAATTTTTAATTAAGTCTACGGTTCTAATTGATTGAATGATCTGTAATACCACCGGCTGAACATATAGGTTATATTGTAAAAGATGTATGGGTATATTCATGTCATCGAAAAAATCCAAACAGTACAATTTCATACTTTCACACATGAAATATGTCCTTTATCAATGCACAGTCAGAGGTAAATCTAGATTTTAATTTAAACAAGAGGCCCATGAGATCCTATGCTCTACTGGCATGGTTATTGTGGTCAAGGTCATCCGACAACAACATTAATATTTGTTTTCAAAGCGTTGCACATGGTTCAAATTTCATTGCAATAGCTTCAAAATTAAGAAAGTATGTCAAAAGGATACAGTCGAGTTCATCAATGCACAACATTGATATTTGTTTTCACATGGTCCAAATTTTATTGCTGTACATTAAAAAATAAGAAAGTAGGTCAGGAGGTCACATTCAAGTTCATCCAAGGACAACATCGATAATTATTTTCAAAACTCTACACATAGTCCAAATTTCATTGCTGTAACTTCAAAAACAAAACAATAGGTCAAAAGGTCACAAACAAGGTCATCACAGTACAAAATAAATATTTGTTTTCAAAACTGTACACATGGTCCAAATTTCAATGCTGTAGCGTCAAAAATAAGAAAGGAGGTCAAAGGGTCACAGTCAGGGTCATCCAAGCACAACACAATTATTTGTTTTCAAAACTGTACACATGGTCCAAATTGCATTGTTGTAGCTTCAATATTAAGAACGTAGGTCAAAAGGTCACAGTCGGGGATCATCAACGCACAGCATTGATATTTGTTTTCAAAACTGTACACATGGACCATTTCATTGTTGTAGCTTTAGAAATAAGAAAGTAAGGTTGGTGCCAGCTTTGGCGCCAGGGGCATACTTTCAATTGTATTGGTAGAGGGCCATCATATGATGCTCCACAACAAATATCATTGGTAAGAGCCTTGTAGTTTAAAAAGTTTTGAAACCAGGGGCATAATTTGAATACATCTTGGTAGAGACCACTAAATGACGGTTATTAAAGATATCAAGGGTCTGGACTTAGTCGCTTCGGACAAAAAGATTTTCAAACATTTCCCTTTATAATTACACCACACTTGTGAACCCCGGGGCGTGGCAAGTAATGACCCCAGGGGCATAATTTGAACACACATTCCCAAGGGCAAGGGAGAGTAACACATAAATCCAAAAGCACAAGCTAAAAACAAGTTGTCTCTCTTTTATTCTAGACTTGGCTAAAAATAGCATTTTTTTTGGCTGGTTTTCGAAAGGAACCGACATATCATAGATATCTAACTACTGTACAAGTTTTATCAAAGAAGACCGTATCGTGCCTTTGGCCAGTAGAGCTTAAAATAAAGACAAGTCATCACTGACCTCCCTGATGGTGAGGTTAGCCCCTTTCCCGAAGACCTGGAGGAGGCGGGTCTTGTACTTGGTCGGCTCCACGTGCCGGAAACCCGTCTCCGCACCACCCTCCATCGTCCTGTACACGGGACAGGAAGACATATTGTCGGCGGTTTTAGTCAAGTAAATTGTGGTTTAAAAACTTTTCTGACAGAGAGTGAGGGGTTAAAAATGTTATCCTCACATTGAACGAAAAAGGTTACATAGCACAATGCAGTACAATAGTGTGCATTGGGCTTAAAACATTTTATGGACGTACAGGTTGACAATTATATCTTGTAACCAGATTAAAAATAAGACATTGCTTGACAAGACAAATGAATTTCTGCGTATACATTGAAATTCAGCAAACCACAGAATTTGGTATAACACTTACACAAGGCTCTTGAAATATGATCGGAAGAGCTCGGACTCAAATCCCTGGACCTCTCTGTGCTGCACGGCCTTGTCGTCCAGGAAAGTATCCAATTCTACGGTCTTGTACGCCGCGGTGCCGTACTCGTCCTACGGATGAGAAATATGGTGTCGTATTTACAATACAGTGTTAGGAATAATAGTACACACCCGCTTAAGACAGTGTCCGTGTGTGTATACCACGTGATAAATGACGTCATACATGCTACGTCGGAAGGCAAAAATTTGCTTAAAATGAAGACTTAAAGCAAAACATTTCATTTACACACCAATTTAAATGAAATAAAGGGCAGTTTATGCCGCTTAAAGAGCCCCGCATTTGTTTTATTACCAAAATTTGATGAGGTCATTAGTTTCATCAAACACTTCGAAAAACCTGTTTCCAAAATAATGTTTAGACAGTGCTCCGTCAGACGGCCGTAGTGTGTCTTAAGAAACTAAACTCTCGATCAAATTCTGGTAAAAGACCGAAGGTGGGGCTACGTAAGCAGCATAGACTGCGCTATGTTTCATTTAAAATGGTGAATAAATAGTGAAGTTATCTTTGTTTAAAGTCTTTTTTCAAATCAAAATATTGCCTTCCGACGTAGCATTTATGACGCAATTTATCACGTGGTATACACACACTGAGTGTGTCCTTGTTATGAACTAATGTGGAACATTGGTCGGTTTAAGCAACTCCGATAATGATACCAATTCATTAACCAATGATGTTCAGTCATAAAGGCGTATGTATTTTTTTAACAAAAACACGTACACAGAGCACAGGGGAAACAAGAATCACTTTGTTTTTTAAGACAATGGTTAACAATGGAATTTTAATCATAAGTATGGGCGATATTACGGAACGTTCATACAATCTTGGCTCTAGTAGAATATTTAATTATGTGCATTTGTTTATCAAAAATGTTGAGAACTCAATCAAATAACACTCAAGCCCTTGGCAAACCATAGTTTATATGTTTTTATATTACTTTTTTCATAAAATAAAGACGAAAACTGAAATAGATACAGCAAGTAGCCTAAACTTCACTATTGGTGAATGCCAGAGGGATGTTTTTATTAACACCCTGGTACTGTATTAATCTCACAAGCTGCATTGGAATATTTTTACAGATAAAACATGCGCCGAACTTTTTCTGGCATAAGAAAGTTAGATCGAGGTGAAACTTATATCGGACATTCCTGAGCTATTACCTGGGAGCTTTCACTGCCGATCCAGAAGTGAACATCGTACTTCAGGTCCGCCGACCCGCCCTCTGTATAAGTCTGTGGAAATGGATATGTTTACATCAAGGGTGTGAATAGCAAGGAAGTAAAGGCCTTTTCCTCCGCAGAATTTATGTGTTAGAGTAATTATCTAGCAATATCAAATGGTTTCATGCGTTCAAGTACATGTGATTCGGTCTGTATTAAAATTTAAAGTTTGAACGTAAACATTCAGTACTTTTTCAACATGATTTAAACGAATATATAATATTCTGTATGCAGTTGTACTATTCATGTGTGTGTTTTTTTTCAAAGGAAAACAAACAATAACTTTATTTATGAATAAATGGAATATTAGTCGGTATTACAAATGACAACTTATCGTACGTTGAGGATAATGTAAGAGTCGCCGTTGAAGAATTTCCCGTAGTCCTCCTTGGGCCACTCAGTCACTTGGAATTTCTGAGGTGACAAAAAAAGAAATAAATAAGTCAGCCCAATATGGTTTAAATACCGATTGGAAAGTAGACCCTAGTACTCGGAATTACCTAACGCCCTACCATACAAAAACAATCCGTCGTGTTGAGACAATGTAATAAAGTTGTAAGGCACATATGCTACATTTGACCGGCAGCTTGGCAAAGACTTACGTTTGATACTTGAAAATTGGCAGTGTTGATGATTAGTCTGAAACAACTGTTGGGCAATTCATGTGATTGTTTGTCAGACAATAGGTAATACACCATTGTTAATGTGATTGTCGTAGGTATACAAGTTTGCCAACTTGTTAACGTGTACATGAATGTAAGTAAATCATTCGTACATGTCTTCATTTGTTTCTAAACATTATTTATGTTTGCTTCACTGAAGATAATATACGCGACTATAGTTGGCTATCCTTGCTATGCACTCACCACAATCCTCCAGATCTGAAGTCCCGGCTTGGTGCCCGCTTCCTTCCAGGCGGGCTCCCCCAGAGCCGATGCCTCTTTAAGATTACGCATATATATAGATACATTTATTTCTGCATGCAATGTTTAAACATCGAAACATTATACATGAGTTATATAAAAAAACAACATAAGTTAATAGACCATGTCAACAACATTATATACAAAGGATATCACGGTAACAAAGGATAATAAAAGTTTGAATGTGTATCTACTGTCGTCACCGTAAGCTGCATTAATAACCAGTATTTTCCAACCGAGAATACACTAATGAATGAACAAGAAAAAACAATTAAGTAAAATTTAAAACAAATATGAAAACAAAAGTATGGTTGCCGATTTCTGCCATTTCACTGCGAAAATGCGAAAACCCGCCAAGGTGCAGGGGGAAAATGCGAAATAATATTAAAGTGGTACAATTTTGCCCTGCCATTGGCTCATTTTCGCATTCTCGCCCTTCAACTTGGCGTGTTTTCACATTTTCACTGCAAAAAAGGAGAAAATATGAAACAGCAGATATAAGACTCCATAGAAATACTTCCTGCTCACAACGTGAATTGGGAAGGTCAGCGAGATTACTTACTTTTGACCTGCCTCTCGAGGTCGCTGCCGAACAGCGCCATGTTACTGTCCTTCCAGTTGTACTTCTTCATTTTACGGAGTCCTACAATTGCAACGATATGGTTAGAATGAACATAACGTAGTCCTACAACTGCAACGATATGGTTAGAATGACCATAACGTAGTCCTACATTTGCAACGATATGGTTAGAATGAACATTACGTAGTCCTACAACTGCAACGATATGGTTAGAATAATCATTACGTAGTCCTACAACTGCAACGATATGGTTAGAATGAACATAACGTAGTCCTACAACTGCAACGATATGGTTAGAATGAACATAACGTAGTCATACAACTGCAACGATATGGTTTGAATTAACATTACGTAGTCCTACAACTGCAACGATATGGTTAGAATGAACATTACGTAGTCCTACAACAGCAACGATATGGTTAGAATGAACATTACGTAGTCCTACAACTACAACGATATGGTTAGAATTAACATTACGTAGTCCTACAGCGGCCGCGATATGGTTAGAATGAACATTACGTAGTCCTACAACGGCAACGATATGGTTAGAATGAACATTACGTAGGCCTACAGCGGCCGCGATATGGTTAGAATGAACATTACGTAGTCCTACAACTACAACGATATGGTTTGAATTAACATTACGTAGTCCTACAGCGGCCGCGATATGGTTAGAATGAACATTACGTAGTCCTACAACTACAACGTTATGGTTAGAATGAACATTACGTAGTCCTACAGCGGCCGCGATATGGTTAGAAAAAACATTACGTAGTCCTACAACGGCAACGATATGGTTAGAATGAACATTACGTAGGCCTACAACGGCTACGATATGGTAAGAATGAACATTACGTAGTCCTACAGCTACAACGATATGGTTAGAATGAACATTACGTAG
Source organism: Mya arenaria (assembly GCF_026914265.1). Taxonomy (NCBI): domain Eukaryota; kingdom Metazoa; phylum Mollusca; class Bivalvia; order Myida; family Myidae; genus Mya; species Mya arenaria. The sequence continues at coordinate 2,592,750 of NC_069135.1, read as the reverse complement.
TCCTACAGCGGCCGCGATATGGTTGGAATGAACATTACGTAGTCCTACAACTACAACGATATGGTTAGAATTAATATTACGTAGTCCTACAGCGGCAGCGATATGGTTAGAATGAACATTACGTAGTCCTACAACTACAACGATATGGTTAGAATGAACATTACGTAGTCCTACAGCGGCCGCGATATGGTTAGAATGAACATTACGTAGTCCTACAACTACAACGATATGGTTAGAATTAACATTACGTTGTCCAACAACGGCAACGATATGGTTAGAATGAACATTACGTAGTCCTACAACTACAACGATATGGTAAGAATTAATATTACGTAGTCCTACAGCGGCCGCGATATGGTTAGAATTAACATTACGTAGTCCTACAACTACAACGATATGGTTAGAATTAACATTACGTTGTCCTACAATGGCAACGATATGGTTAGAATGAACATTACGTAGTCCAACAACTACAACGATATGGTTAGAATGAACATTACGTAGTCCTACAACGATATGGTTAGAAAGAACATTGCGTAGTCCTACAACGGCCGCGATATGGTTAGAATGAACATTACGTAGTCCTACAACTACAACGATATGGTAAGAATGAACATTACGTAGTCCTACAACTGCAACGATATGGTTAGAATGAACATTACGTAGTCCTACAGCGGTCGCGATATGGTTAGAATGAACATTACGTAGTCCTACAACTACAACGATATGGTTGGAATGAACATTACGTAGTCCTAAAACTGCAACGATATGGTTAGAATGAACATTACGTAGTCCTACAACTACAACGATATGGTAAGAATGAACATTACGTAGTCCTACAACTGCAACGATATGGTTAGAATGAACATTACGTAGTCCTACAGCGGTCGCGATATGGTTGGAATGAACATTACGTAGTCCTACAACTACAACGATATGGTTGGAATTAATATTACGTAGTCCTACAGCGGCCGCGATATGGTTAGAATTAACATTACGTAGTCCTACAACTACAACGATATGGTTAGAATTAACATTACGTTGTCCTACAATGGCAACGATATGGTTAGAATGAACATTACGTAGTCCAACAACTACAACGATATGGTTAGAATGAACATTACGTAGTCCTACAACGATATGGTTAGAAAGAACATTGCGTAGTCCTACAACGGCCGCGATATGGTTAGAATGAACATTACGTAGTCCTACAACTACAACGATATGGTAAGAATGAACATTACGTAGTCCTACAACTGCAACGATATGGTTAGAATGAACATTACGTAGTCCTACAGCGGTCGCGATATGGTTAGAATGAACATTACGTAGTCCTACAACTACAACGATATGGTTGGAATGAACATTACGTAGTCCTAAAACTGCAACGATATGGTTAGAATGAACATTACGTAGTCCTACAACTACAACGATATGGTAAGAATGAACATTACGTAGTCCTACAACTGCAACGATATGGTTAGAATGAACATTACGTAGTCCTACAGCGGTCGCGATATGGTTAGAATGAACATTACGTAGTCCTACAACTACAACGATATGGTTGGAATGAACATTACGTAGTCCTACAACTGAACGATATGGTTAGAATGAACATTACGTAGTCCTACAACTACAACAACATGGTTAGAATGAACATTACGTAGTCCTACAACTACAACGACATGGTTAGAATGAACATTACGTAGTCCTACAACTGTAACGACATGGTTAGAATGAATATTACGTTGTCCAACAGCTGCAACGATATGGTTAGAATGAACATTACGTAGTCCTACAACTAAAACGATATGGTTAGAATGAACATTACGTAGTCCTACAACTGCAACGACATGGTTAGAATGAACATTACGTAGTCCTACAACTGCAACGACATGGTTAGAATGAACATTACGTTGTCCTACAACTGCAACGATATGGTTAGAATGAACATTACGTTGTCCTACAACTGCAACGATATGGTTAGAATGAACATTACGTTGTCCTACAACTGCAACGATATTGTTAGAATGAACATTACGTTGTCCTACAACTGCAACGATATTGTTAGAATGAACATTACGTAGTCCTACAACTGCAACGATATGGTTAGAATGAACATTACGTAGTCCAACAACTACAACGATATGGTTAGAATGAACATTACGTAGTCCTACAACTGCAACGATATGGTTAGAATAAACATTACGTAGTCCTACAACTACAACGATATGGTTGGAATGAACATTACGTAGTCCTACAACTGCAACGATATGGTTGGAATGAACATTACGTAGTCCTACAACTGCAACGATATGGTTAGAATGAACATTACGTAGTCCTACAACTACAACGATATGGTTGGAATGAACATTACTTAGTCCTACAACTGCAACTATATGGTTGGAATGAACATTACGTAGTCCTACAACTGCAACGATATGGTTAGAATGAACATTACGTAGTCCTACAACTGCAACGATATGGTTAGAATGAACATTACGTAGTCCTACAACTGCAACGATATGGTTAGAATGAACATTACGTTGTCCTACAACTACAACGATATGGTTAGAATGAACATTACGTTGTCCTACAACTACAACGATATGGTTAGAATGAACATTAAGTTGTCCTACACTTGCAACGATATGGTTAGAATGAACATAACGTAGTCCTACAACTGCAACGATATGGTTGGAATGAACATTACGTAGTCCTACAACTGCAACGATATGGTTAGAATGAACATTACGTAGTCCTACAACAGCAACGATATGGTTGGAATGAACATTACGTAGTCCTACAACTACAACGATATGGTTGGAATGAACATTACGTAGTCCTACAACTGCAACGATATGGTTGGAATAAATATTACGTAGTCCTACAACTGCAACGATATAGTTAGAATGAACATTACGTAGTCCTACAACTGCAACGATATGGTTAGAATGAACATAACGTAGTCCTACAACTGCAACGATATGGTTAGAATGAACATTACGTTGTCCTACATCTACAACGATATGGTTAGAATGAACATTAAGTTGTCCTACACTTGCAACGATATGGTTGGAATGAACATAACGTAGTCCTACAACTGCAACGATATGGTTGGAATGAACATTACGTAGTCCTACAACTGCAACGATATGGTTGGAATGAACATTACGTAGTCCTACAACTACAACGATATGGTTAGAATTAACATTACGTTGTCCTACAACGGCAACGATATGGTTAGAATGAACATTACGTAGTCCTACAACTACAACGATATGGTTGGAATAAATATTACGTAGTCCTACAGCGGCCGCGATATGGTTAGAATTAACATTACGTAGTCCTACAACTACAACGATATGGTTAGAATTAACATTACGTTGTCCTACAACTGCAACGATATGGTTAGAATGAACATTACGTAGTCCAACAACTGCAACGATATGGTTAGAATGAACATTACGTAGTCCTACAACGATATGGTTAGAAAGAACATTGCGTAGTCCTACAACGGCCGCGATATGGTTAGAATGAACATTACGTAGTCCTACAACTACAACGATATGGTAAGAATGAACATTACGTAGTCCTACAACTACAACGATATGGTAAGAATGAACATTACGTAGTCCTACAACTGCAACGATATGGTTAGAATGAACATTACGTAGTCCTACAGCGGTCGCGATATGGTTGGAATGAACATTACGTAGTCCTACAACTACAACGATATGGTTGGAATGAACATTACGTAGTCCTACAACTACAACGATATGGTTGGAATGAACATTACGTAGTCCTACAACTGCAACGGTATGGTTAGAATGAACATTACGTAGTCCTACAACTACAACAACATGGTTAGAATGAACATTACGTAGTCCTACAACTACAACGACATGGTTAGAATGAACATTACGTAGTCCTACAACTGCAACGACATGGTTAGAATGAATATTACGTTGTCCTACAGTTGCAACGATATGGTTAGAATGAACATTACGTAGTCCTACAACTAAAACGATATGGTTAGAATGAACATTACGTTGTCCTACAACTACAACGACATGGTTAGAATGAACATTACGTAGTCCTACAACTGCAACGACATGGTTAGAATGAACATTACGTAGTCCTACAACTGCAACGATATGGTTAGAATGAACATTACGTTGTCCTACAGCTGCAACGATATGGTAAGAATGAACATTACGTAGTCCTACAACTGCAACGATATGGTTAGAATGAACATTACGTTGTCCTACAACTGCAACGATATGGTTAGAATGAACATTACGTAGTCCTACAACTACAACGATATGGTTGGAATGAACATTACGTAGTCCTACAACTGCAACTATATGGTTGGAATGAACATTACGTAATCCTACAACTGCAACGATATGGTTAGAATGAACATTACGTAGTCCTACAACAGCAACGATATGGTTAGATTGAACATTACGTTGTCCTACAACTGCAACGATATGGTTGGAATGAACATTACGTAGTCCTACAACTGCAACGATATGGTTAGAATGAACATTACGTAGTCCTACAACTGCAACGATATGGTTGGAATGAACATTACGTAGTCCTACAACTGCAACGATATGGTTGGAATGAACATTACGTAGTCCTACAGCGGCCGCGATATGGTTAGAATGAACATTACGTAGTCCTACAACGAAAACAACTGTATGGTTAGAACGAACATTACGTAGTCCTACAACTGCAACGATATGGTTGGAATGAACATTACGTAGTCCTACAACTGCAACGATATGGTTGGAATGAACATTACGTAGTCCTACAACTGCAACGATATGGTTGGAATGAACATTACGTAGTCCTACAGCGGCCGCGATATGGTTAGAATGAACATTACGTAGTCCTACAACAACAACAACTGTATGGTTAGAACGAACATAACGTAGTCATATCACTGCAACGATATAGTTAGAAAGAACATTATGTAGTCCTTAAACTGCAACGATATGGATAGAAAGAACAAATATATAATTACGTAGTTCTACAACTGCAGCGATATGGTTAGAATGAACATTACGCAGTTCTACTGCAACAATATGTTTAAATTAACAGAGAGTTACGTAGTCACACGCCTTCGACGGTATAGTAAGAATGAAATGAGGGACCAAGAGCTATTGATTGCAACAATTAAGGGCTTATATGATTTCTTAGTCCATTTGGTTATCAACTCAAAGACTGGTGTTAAGTGGATTCATGTGTCAGGGACGGTTCTTGACAGAGGAATCATATACAATTATTATAATAGCATATTATCATAATGTGCTTACTTGATTTAAACATATATTTATTTTTGGAAGAAACATACAAAGAATGCAAGGTCATATACAATATCAAAATATAGGATTGGACTGGAAGATGGTAAACTACTTATGAAAGCACTTTCCCACAATGGAGTGTACTTGCTTAGTGTTCATATTCTCATAACGATACAGCTATTACATATGGTGGAATTATAAGTGTTACCACGTTACCTGCCATGATGAATGGTTTACTGTTGCACAGGAAACAAACTGCAAAAAATAAAAATAAAAAGCAATAAGATGTCATCTCATTTTCCCCTATACATGTTAAACAGCACACATGCCTGTTGTAACAACTAGCAATAGTGCATTTTGTGCGAACTACTTTACACTAACAAGCATCTGTTATTAATGTATAATGTATGTATTTCCAGATATTTGGAAACCACAAGCCTGGAGCGAGAGAGTTCCATCAAAGCATTGATAAGACGCCAACAAAACCGTGTAATGATCGTACCATTGCCTTTAATTACATTTCCGTATCCCAAGGATTAAATTGGGAGGTTTTGGAAGCATGCCATTAAAAGATTAAATTTATGTTGGACATAGCGATTAGCATCTCCTAACAAACAATGCTCTTCAAAATCAAAACTGATTTAAGACGGCGTACTAAGTTTAGAAAATTGAAGTTAAAAAAGGTTTTAGATGTTAAAGAAAACATCGCCATTAATAATTTGAGCGCACAAACTGAGAAACCTCGAGGCATCAATGTTAAGTTTCTGGAAATCTTCACATTAAGAACTTGAGATACTTAATGACTGTATGGAGCAGACATGCCACAGGCTTATCAGATCGGAGTCGAGAGTGATTCAGAAGTTGCAATTTGTGGAAACGTGTGGAAATTATAATTAACTTTTATTCGCAAACTGTTGGCTGCTTTTTGTCTATGTATTAGACATTGTAGTAACAATACTCTTAGACTATTGTTGTGAGAAATATTTAAATTATGACTTATATGCTTAAAATATATAGCTGTAACAATAGAAATTCCGTGCCTTCTCGTACAATTATGATTAACATCAAGACATTTTTCTGTAGAAACAATCATACAAATTTACGACACGTTCAACACATACATAATGCTAGCATATCCCATAAAAAGTGTTTATACCATTATTAATGTCAAATTATATCAGTACTTACCCAACTAACTGTCCGGACGAATTCGTTCGTTTCACTGTAAGACAAGCAGCGCACTGCTCTATGAGAGCTCTTCCGGAAAACCATGTTTGGCACGTGACCCTGAGTTCAAGGCCTCCATCAGCCAATCAAAATCACGGATAAGATTCGTACAGCAACATCAAAGAAAAGTATGACTAACGCACCAGCTAACACAAACATTTCGAAATAGGCTTATCAGCCTCCGTGTTTCTCGAGCTATTTATAAATCAGTGTAAAGTATAAATCAATGATCGAACACTGATCGAGGAGCACGAGGGAGAACATTTCGAGTAATAAGATAATTTTGAAAATATTTATAAATGCTTAAACACTATTATTCTTTCTTATATTGACAATTAATTGAATAGCAGTTCAACTTCTTATAACAATGGTATAGTACAGCCTACTTAAATTTCTCAATGTCCGGCTTGGGGCTTCGTTGTTTTAAAACAATGGTAAATATAATTATAATATATGCATACGTTGATTAAAAGGACAAACAAACAAAAATAAAAATAAAAAGAATAAAATAAAAACGTAAAGTGTGTTGTCTTTTTAACAAGCATTATACCGATGCCCCTTTTCATAGATGCTTCTATGTTGTTAAAGTTATGGATGTTTAAAGCAGAGTTTAAGAGCGAAATTTAATTAAAAACGACATTTGCAATAACGAATAAATTAGAACTAATTTTAGTTTTATTTATGCATACTATTATTTCATACAACTCTTGTAAATCATTAACATATGTATTAACTATTAAAATAAATCTAATGTGTAAAAATATACGAACAAAAAATGGATGATTTGTTTTCTTTTGTGCGTCTTTGAGTTACACATTTTTTTTCATTATTCAGACCAAGAGATCAACATAGGGAACGAATCGCTTGAATCGGAAAGCTCGACTGGCAAAAACAACAGTCAAAATACGAGGTAAATGTTTGACATAAAAACCTATCCATTCTACGCAGGGATGCTGTTGAATTATTTGGAATTGTACGCCAAAATACTTACGGGAGATAAGGGTGATCTCATAATGCCATATGGGGGCTGAGAGCGGGGGACCCCTTTCGTAGATTGGTTTTGAAAAAATACAATAATGAAAGAAGCATTTTCAGCATTCTGGATTCCAAACTTAATTGAATAACAATAAACTTTAACCAGTAAAATTTGCTTGCATATACAACTCAAGTTAGCCTTCAGTTTTTATATCTGATTTGGAGATTTCCACACTCGAGAAAAGAGTCTGTTTTGTATGGCCGGCCGCACTGGCGCGTATGGCTAGGTACGCCCATGCTGTCGCAATACAACGACATGCCAACTGGTGCATATTGTGTTCCAAAACAGACAGGAAATTATTCTGTGTAACTTCTTAATTTCGGGTCGTTTCCCATCCACTTTGTCTTGATAAAGGCCTTTCTCATGAGCAGCTACATACTAATGAACAAAGATATGGTGCACGTGCGAAAAATCTGAAGCGTTTGCTCAGCTATATATCAAGGGGAGCAATGTCAGGTGCGTCCAAGTTTCCTGGTTCATTGTTTGGGGTGAAAAACGTCCTCGATTCGGTGATTATAAATATTGTTTTCTTTATGTTAAAACGATATTTTTTAGACCTTGTGCACCGAATGAAGAGCAATTGCTTATTTACGATGACGCTTGTTTTAGACGAAAAGCATGGCCATATTAAAATATCAGACGCGAAAACAACGCACGTTTTTACTAGGCTTACCGACTCAATCAATGAACTTTATTTTACAAAACAACGATCTGATACCGTTCTCTTTCGTGTAATTCTCATCTGAATTACCTTGATTTGGTGAATCAAGGGTATTGTTGTTGTTTTCCGACGGAGATGGATCAAAACATTTTAGAAAATGCTTACTGGTTCATTTTGTTAATTTTAAGAAGCCAGGTTCGTCCCAAATTTGGTTAATCTATGGCACACTTTAGGAACGATGAAATGGCGTCGATTGTATTTCCTTATCCATGTATGTGTACTATAACATGTGGAAGAAGGGTCCTCCCTAGTGAGGAAGCCGTGATGCGCATATACTAACAAGTAAGCCGCGATTCACCTGTGATAAAGCGGAAGTCGCGATTCACCAACGATAACGTAGAAGCCGTGATTCACCAACGATAATGATGAAGCCGTGATTAACCTACGAAAGCGAGGAAGCCGTGATTCGCCTACTATAACGAGGTAGCCGTGATTCATCTAGTGTAACGAGATAGCCGTGACTTACCTAAGATACCGTAGAAGACGTGATTCACGTACGATAATGAGAAAGCCGTGATTCACCTACGATAACGCAGAAGTCGCGAACCACCTAAGATAGCGCGGAAGACGTGGATCACCTACGATAGGGAGAAAGCCGAGGAAGCCGCGATTCACCTACGATAATTAATAATATTAAGTTAAATGAAATTCGCAATGTTGTCTTCCAATTTCGAATCATAATGAACTTTTCAAATATCATTGCCGTTTTCCTTAAATATTGCCTTTTCTGCAATAGAGGAAGCAAATTTATTGTTCAGTTTCTCGGCCACTATATTATAATGTGAGGGACTGGCCCTGCTTCCTGACATGGATTGGCAACAACGATGAACAATAACTTTAACCATACTTACATATTTACCACGATTTCTATAGATATCTATGTGCCAAGTTTCTGACAGTTTTGAGAGGTCGCGGAAATATATGACATTTGCATGTAAATAACCATTGAAGAAGGTTTCATGCATATATCACTATAAAATATAGTGTCACTTGTGAAAGAGTATATCTTACACTATTCGTATCTCATTGCAATCTCATTAAAATCATATCGTGACGTTCACTTCATTTCATTACGTTATATACATAGCGTAACGTCGTGAAGCGTGTATTGGGGATCTGATTTTAATGAGATTGATCTCATTGGTAACGTCATAATTCCATTGGAAAGTTACTTTTGTATCACATGTATATGTGGCGCCATCTGAACTTGTCTGTTTACGAAATATTGGTTCGTGAGATTTGCGAAGTAACACAGCAAATCATGCAAGGTTAATTTACACTATTATTATATATGGAAGTATTAATATAGCAGAACAGTTTTCGTATATTAGATGTTGAAATTAGCAATGTCTTTAATGTTCGGCCTATAACTATTTCTTGGACCGCGGACTGGCACAAGGTAGAAGACTTTTGCCGCGTCCTTTTGATTGGCTGAGAAGAGGGAAATTGGCGAATGCAGCATTTTCATTGGCGGGAGCTGACGAAGTACTGCTACGGTGGCTGCTGAAGATGTATCAAAGAGCTGGGTATAAAAGGGAACGCGCAGACGAACAGGAATCTCTTTTTGCATTTCTTTAGGCCTGACAACATCAAAATTTACACTAACATAACTAACAGAAACTTACACAACTTAAGACTACTACGGATGGCGTCGCAAATGTAAGTATATTGCTTCATTGTTGGTTTATTATAACAAATAAAATAAGTAACATTTAAACATATTTTCGTCTTTTTATTCTCGTTCAACAATAATTAACCTTCACAGATTAAAGACTAAAAAGGTGTCACTCTACCAGTAGCGAAATAATATCTTGCATTTCATAAACAGCGTAAACTGAATACTCTTTCAATATTTTATTTTATTTCCTTCATGTTTGTATCAATTATTTGCCCAAAACAGTCAATAACAAATAAACGAACATCTTCATCCTGTGTTTAAGGGTTCCAAATGGTGTTCTATGACCTAAATGCAGTGATATGTCTGGTGCATACTGTACTGCGGCGGCGTGGTTTCATCCATGTCGCACTGTATACGCCTGTTTCAGAACTCTTCATATTTCAAGAGTTAATATCGTGCATGGTACGAGTTCTATCTCCCCTCTTCTGTCTTTCCTTCTAGCTCTATGAGCCACCATCATACATGTGTATGAGGTCGCACATGTTTCGAGATCTATCAAATCTAGATTACTGTCTTATCTTTGCCTCCCTTCCCCACACGTTTTATTCCCTTTACGCATCCTCCCCTCTTATCCTCTTAAATCTCAGAAACGTTCTTATGTGCTTTTAACCTCTCAACTTCCGCATCTGCCTGTATCTCTCCCATTCCCCCAACTATATCTTTACAACACTATCTCCCTCTTGTCTTTCTCCACTCTCTCTCATTTTCCTCCCAACTCATATATCAATCCCATATCTTTCTCCCCTCCTCCCTCCTCTTTCTTCCCCTCTTTAACCCCAATTTTTCTCCCCTTTATCACCCTCCTCTCTTTTTCCCCTCCTCTACCCTCTTTTTCTCTCCTCCCTTTTTTCCTCTCATTTTTTCACCCTCTTTTTCTCTCCTCCTATTTTTCCTCTCATTTTCTCACCCTCTTTTTCTCCTCTCCTCTTCTTTCTTCCCCACCTCGTTTCCCCTATTTCTCTCTTCCACATTATCTCCCATCTTTCTCCCCTCTTTTTTACCCTATCTTCTTTCCTTCCCCCCCCCTCCTCTTTCCCCCTTTTTCTCTCCTCTCTTTCTCCCCTCTTCTCTTCTCCCCTTTCTCTCCAATATTTATCCTCCATCTCTCTCCCCCCTTTCTCTCCATTCTCTTTTCCCCTCTCGCATTTTATCCTTTTTCCCTAGATAAGTATATATGACAATTTATCTTTAATCACATAATTTCAATAATATGTAGGTAGAAGCGCGGAAAAACATTTTGTCTCATGCATATTGTCAAGGGTGCTTTAATACACGCATTACTAATGAACTCCAGACGAATGGAAGTATATGGTGTAAAAAGACACTTCGAATATGGACAGAATCAAGCATGTCAGATGAAGAGTTTAGACAGTTTTTCAATTAAACGTCTTAAATGTAGTTCGTCACAACAACTTTAGTAAACACTATTTCAATAAAAGATTACTATTTCAATAAAAGATAAACCGTGTCTCCCTAAATAAATGACAATTCTTGTTTTAGCAGGGAGTTTTGAGGTTCTCAGTATCAAAATGACTCTTCTCATACGTGTTATAGTACACTTACATGGATTAGGTTAAACAATCGACGCTTTTAATTGGTATTTAAGTGTGCCATGGATATCGAGATTTTGGATGAACCTGGATTCTAAAAGTCTACAGAATGAACCAGTAAGCATTTTCTTAAATGTGCAGATCCATCTTCAAAAATGGCGACCTGCACTCGGATAACGATGGTAATACTCTTGGTTGACCAAAACAAGGTATCGGATGAGATTTACACGTAAGAGAACGGCATAAAGTCATGTTTTTAAAGAATATCGTGCATTGAATGAGTCGGTAAGCCTAGTATCAACTTGCATTATTTTCACGAGATATTTTTATACAGACATGTTTTTAATCTAAAACAAGCATCGTAAACAAGCAATTGCTCTTCATTCGGTGCACAAGGTCGTTTCAATTATAATCGTTTAAACATATTGAAAACAATGTTTGTACTCATCGAATCGAGGATGTTTTATACCCCAGACAATGAAGCAGAAAACCTGGACGCAGCCGACATTACTGCCCTTGTACGATATATATGGCTTTGTTTGCTGAGCGCTAACAACGTCAGTGTAATATAGAACGAGTTAAGTATTGATTTCATGACAAGTTTAAGGTTCAAAATCCAGCGCATACACTTTGCCTGCGTGTACATGTTTGTTGAGTGAATGTGATTAAATTTCGTGATTATTATGGCGGACGGTGCAATAAATCATCCTTATTTCCCGAGGGACACACATCTTCCTCACTATAAGCCTAACATAACCAGTATTGAGGAATTATTAGGACTGTTTTTCGGCTTGGTGGCAGTGTTGAACGTGTTGCTATGGTTGGGAACGAGGGGCCGGTGCCTAGGTGTGCGTGTGAAGGTATGCTGGTTCGTCACGTGCGGGCTGATTCATTCCATCCTGGAGGGGTACTTTAGCCTCTACCACCGCACCCTGGCCGGGGAAGACACCTACCTCGCGCAGATGTGTGAGTATATTATATGTACATTAACATGTAGTACATTTCAAAACTACTAAGGGCCTTCCACAGTTCAAACATTAGTTTGAAGGACCAAAACATTATGTTTAAAAAGATCATTCTACAGTAGATGTTATTAGGAGTTTAGCCACTTTTATGGAATAAGATTTTCTCAGATTTTCGCGGGTAGGACTGAATATCTTGACATTAAATAAAGTTATTTTTGCTAAAAGACATGTCCGTTAAAATGTACATGCTTTTTGAATAAAAAATTTCATTCAAAAAGCATGTACATTTTAACAGAAATGTCTTTTAGCAAAATAACTTTATTTTATGTCAAGATATTCAGTCCTACCCGATCAACACTCTCGTGTGGTTTTGTGGTGATTTCAGTTATTTTAAGGAAGATTTTTGCATTTTCGTAAACAGGAAATGAATTTAAAAATATAAATGCTTTTTGAACCCAAATCAGATAAAACCTTCTTTCGTAAAATTTGCCAATCTCCCTGAAAAAAAGACTGTTCCTCACAACGAAAGGAGAAGAAGAAAAAGAAGACGAAGAAGAAGATCAAATATCATGCTTTACCTGATTTAAGGTTCATAGCAAGAGTGCCATTAAGGCACTAATATCTAATTCGCCCACCTAATCTTAAGCCACTGTGGAATCCACGTTTTTACCAAATATATTGCATCATTTTTAGTATATAACTTAAAGAGGCGGCATGTACGTGTCTTTGCTCAATTTACGAATATTTGTTTCCAGGGAAAGAATACGGCCAAGGTGACAGCAGATACGTCTCGTAAGTATAATATATTATCCTTAGATTATCCCAGAACCGTATTAATTGAGATTTCGCGTTAATTTATGTTCGAGTTATATAGTTATCCATTGTTCATTTGTTTTGTTTTTTATCTGAGTATGTATCCTGTATTGCATGCAGGACTTTGCACGATTTTTGAATAAAGTTTCAAAGTACTCGCCGAGACTTACTCGACTAAATGTGTAGAGCACATAAAGGTTTTGGGTGGTCTGGAAGTATTGATACTCCTATCATAAAGGTTTTGGGTGGTCTGTGGTCTATATATAGGGGTATCAATACCCCCAGACCACCCAAAACCTTTATGTGATGTACACCTTTGTACTCGGCATAAAAACTTATAATCGTCTGTTTCCAGATTATAAATGCTCAATGATAGATTAAACAAAGCTTCCAATTCCAGCGGTGAGACGTGCATGGTCGCCATGGAGTCCATCACCGCCTGGGTGGACGGCCCGCTCTGCCTCCTCACGGCAACCGCCTTCCTTGTGCCGGGCATGTCTGGTTGGCGATACGTGTTGCAGCTGGCCGTCTCCATCTGCCAGCTGTACGGGGACACCCTGTACTTCTCCACGGAGATTCTAGAGAACTTCCGGCACTCCGAATACGGCCATCCCCTCCACTTCTGGTTCTATTTCTTCTTCCTCAACATGATATGGATCGTCGTGCCGAGTCTTAATATATTTGACGCTGTTCGGAAACTAGTCGCTGTTCAGAGACATGTAGACAGCACAAACAAGAGCTCCGGGAAACCCTCAAAGAAGCGTCGTTGATTTTAATGTAAGATACATTGCAGACATGACTACTGATATTCAAGTTCTAACGTGCACATGTTTCGTTTGATGTACAACTGACAACAACACTCGTCGATTTCCTTTATGTTTGTGTTTAATATATTTTTAAAAAACACTATTATATTAACTTACGTTTACATATTTTTTAATTTTTAATTTTACACGGTGTATTGTTTTATATCGATCTTTGACGCATCTTGTAATGAAAAAATACACCCATATAGCATCAGTTATGCATGCATTTATTTAAACATATAAATATATATAGTGTATCGATGATACTATTTTAAAACATTTCGAAGTGTTTAAGTTTCGCGATAAAGATAAGCGGTTAACTGGTTGACGTCAACCACGACGGCCTTTATGAAGTCTCTCCGCTTCATTGCTGACGTCACGAACCCCGGTGAAACGCTGAACCATGTGACTCCGAAATCCCGTGACGTCATATAGGCTAACCCATTACTGGAGATCCCGAACACGTGACCGGTGCTGGTCTGCAGCCCAACCAGCGTCCCAAGGATAGGCGATAGCGCTGGGAAATGGAAACAAAAGGCAGCTGATTTACCAATATACGAATAGACTGATTTCATATATTGAATTAAGATTAATTTACATTTTGATCGCAGAATGTGTAAGTCAGACTTTAACATTTAGGTTTGATAACACGTTTCGTCTTCAAATAAACGACATAAAATATACAGGTGAACAATCATCTTACTTCGTCTGGTGATGTTTTAACTTAAGTAAACAGTTGTTAAACTCCGTCTGATGTCGTTTTCACAAACGCAGAAAACGCAAAATTTTGTCTGTTCTTAAACAAGCTTACAATCATTTTACCCCGTCTGGTAACCCTCGGGCAAATACTAGTGTCAATCGCCTTATCATGTGTGGTCACATTCTAATATCTACTAGTATACCGTCGCCTTAACCCGTCAGGCATAAACAACTATCCATACGGCGTAAGACGGCGAAGCGTTCGGATATAAACCTGTATACAATCATCTTCAACGACCTGGAAACCTTGAATACATATAAGTATACAATCAACTTAACCCGACTGGTGACATTCTGACACATACTAGTATACAATCGCCTTATCCGGGCTGGTGACATTCTGATATACACTGGTATATTGTAGTATACAATCGCCTTACCGGTCTGGTGACATCCTGACACATACTAGTATACAATCGCCTTTCCCGTCTTGTGACATTCTGACACATACTAGTATACAATCGCCTTACCCGTCTTGTGTCATTCTGATATATACAAGTATACAATCGCCTTACCCGGTCTGGTGACATTCTGACACATACTAGTATACAATCACCTTACCTGTCTGGTGACATTCTGACATATACTAGTATACAATCGCCTTACCCCGTCTGGTGAGATTCTAACATGTACTGTTATACCATCGCCTCACCTGGTTTGGTGTCATCCTGACATATACTAGTATACAATCACCTCACCTGGTCTGGTGACATCCTGACATATACTGTTATACAATCGCCTTACCCCGTCTGGTGACATTCTAACATATACTGTTATACAATCGCCTCACCTGGTCTGGTGATATCCTGACATATACTAGTATACAATGGCCTCACCTGGTTTGGTGACATCCTGACATATACTGTTATACACTCGCCTCACCTGGTCTGGTGACATTCTAACATATACTGTTATACAATCGCCTCACCTGGTTTGGTGACATTCTAACATATACTGTTATACACTCGCCTCACCTGGTCTGGTGACATTCTAACATATACTGTTATACAATCGCCTCACCTGGTTTGGTGACATTCTAACATATACTGTTATACACTCGCCTCACCTGGTCTGGTGACATTCTAACATATACTGTTATACAATCGCCTCACCTGGTCTGGTGACATCCTGACATATACTGTTATACACTCGCCTCACCTGGTCTGGTGACATTCTAACATATACTGTTATACAATCGCCTCACCTGGTCTGGTGACATTCTAACATATACTGTTATACAATCGCCTCACCTGGTCTGGTGACATTCTAACATATACTGTTATACACTCGCCTCACCTGGTCTGGTGACATTCTAACATATACTGTTATACACTCGCCTCACCTGGTCTGGTGACATTCTAACATATACTGTTATACAATCGCCTCACCTGGTTTGGTGACATCCTGACATATACTAGTATACAATCGCCTTACCCCGTCTGGTGACATTCTAACATATACGGTTATACAATCGCCTCACCTGGTCTGGTGATATCCTGACATATATTAGTATACAATCGCCTTACCCCGTCTGGTGACATTCTAACATATACGGTTATACAATCGCCTCACCTGGTCTGGTGATATCCTGACATATACTGTTATACAATCGCCTTACCCCGTCTGGTGACATCCTGACATATACTGTTATACAATCGCCTTACCCCGTCTGGTGACATCCTGACATATACTGTTATACAATCGCCTCACCTGGTCTGGTGATATCCTGACATATACTGTTATACACTCGCCTCACCTGGTCTGGTGACATCCTGACATATACTAGTATACAATCGCCTCACCTGGTCTGGTGACATTCTAGCATATACTGTTATACACTTGCCTCACCTGGTCTGGTGACATCCTGACATATACTGTTATACACTCGCCTTACCCCGTCTGGTGATATTCTAGCATATACTGTTATACAATCGCCTCACCTGGTCTGGTGATATCCTGACATATACTGTTATACACTCGCCTTACCCCGTCTGGTGATATTCTAGCATATACTGTTATACACTCGCCTTACCCCGTCTGGTGACATCCTGACATATACTGTTATACAATCGCCTTACCCCGTCTGGTGACATTCTAACATATACTGTTATACAATCACCTCACCTGGTCTGGTGACATCCTGACATATACTGTTATACAATCGCCTTACCCCGTCTGGTGACATTCTAACATATACTGTTATACAATCGCCTCACCTGGTCTGGTGACATCCTGACATATACTAGTATACAATGGCCTCACCTGGTCTGGTGACATTCTAGCATATACTGTTATACACTCGCCTCACCTGGTCTGGTGACATCCTGACATATAATAGTATACAATCGCCTTACCCCGGCTGGTGACATTCTAACATATACTGTTATACACTCGCCTCACCTGGTCTGGTGACATCCTGACATATACTGTTATATACTCGCCTCACCTGGTCTGGTGACATCCTGACATATACTGTTATACAATGACCTCACCTGGTTTGGTGATATCCTGACATATACTAGTATACAATCGCCTTACCCCGTCTGGTGACATCCTGACATATACTGTTATACACTCGCCTCACCTGGTCTGGTGACATTCTAACATACATGTATACTAGTATACACTCGCCTCACCTGGTCTGGTGACATCCTGACATATACTAGTATACAATCGCCTTACCCTGTCTGGTGACATTCTAACATATACAAGTATACACTCGCCTCACCTGGTCTGGTGATATTCTAACATATACAAGTATACACTCGCCTCACCTGGTCTGGTGATATTCTAACATATACAAGTATACAATCGCCTCACCTGGTCTGGTGACATCCTGACATATACTGTTATACAATCGCCTTACCCCGGCTGGTGACATTCTAACATATACTGTTATACACTCGCCTCACCTGGTCTGGTGATATCCTGACATATACTGTTATACACTCGCCTCACCTGGTCTGGTGATATCCTGACATAAACTGTTATACACTTACCTCACCTGGTCTGGTGACATCCTGACATATGCTGTTATATAATCGCCTCACCTGGTCTGGTGACATCCTGACATATACTAGTGTACAATCGCCGTACCCGGTCTGGTGATATCCTGACATATACTAGTATAATATACAATCGCCTTACTAACGGTCTGGTAATGTTCGTACTAGCATACAATCATCTGACTCCGCCTGATGGCATACTAACATAAGTTTACATTTGTCTTACCCCGTCTGGTGACGTTTTGACCGAGCCGAATTTCTGCAAAACAGTTCCCACCATGACCTTTGTATCTGTAATATTTTTTTTTAATATAATGATTTTGAATAAGAATATATGCAATGGAACATTTGAATACTACTAAATACTCAGTGGTCAAATTTAGGCCTAACACTTAATAGTTTACTATATAAAGCTATGGTGTTGCAAAGTTGCAGTTTGCAGTGTTTCTACACGCGTGCTTTTCTAAACGTCACCTTTCCCTGGTCGTATTGCTGCAGTAAAATATTCGAGCATTCGTGGCATCAATCAAAGCTGTTGGTTCACCGAAGTCTGAAATATATAACATTAATACAAACTCTTTATTTTGGAAAACTCATTTTAATTGTATGGTATGATTTTGCGCAATTCACGTATTCTTTGTAAGGTAAAACGTATATGTCACAAACGTGCCTGCCAACGTTTTGATACACTTCCACTGCTTCGTGCAACCAGCACAAACTGCCGTCACATCTCGAGCGCACGTGCGATCGTCGGAGCATTTGCACGCTGGTTCTAGTTCGTCAGAAGTCACATCGCCTAAAACTTTAGCACAGTTTAAATATATATTTGACATAGTATTGATCTAAGTCAAAACAAGTAAACAAGGTCTTATTGTTTTAACAATACAAACAGAAATAATTTACATTGAAAGAAGTGCCTGCAATATAAATCGCTATGGAACAACTGTTCTTTTTATGGAAGTTAAAAGAAATAACTACCTGATAACAGCATAATCTGCATAAATAGTACTTTTTATAACAAAATAATTATGTTTGATGATATAGTTGTGTTATAATACACTGCAGTAATTAGCAAAAGTTAAAAACCCGCAGCAT
The DNA here is from genome assembly GCF_026914265.1 of Mya arenaria. Taxonomy (NCBI): domain Eukaryota; kingdom Metazoa; phylum Mollusca; class Bivalvia; order Myida; family Myidae; genus Mya; species Mya arenaria. The sequence goes on along the minus strand of NC_069135.1, from coordinate 2,573,783 downwards.
TGCCATGTGTAACCACCACAGACTGCATGAATCCCCTGTCCTGGACCTCCCGCCAACCGTTGTATACGAGGTCTGCGTGCACGGGGAAAGGACGACCGGCTCGGAACGCGGGAGAGTCGTGGTCAACTGTCAGGTTGATGTAGATCCGGGGACGATGGGCGAATGACACCCGCAATAGCTGTGTGGGGGGACACAAAACACGGCGAAATAAAACGTAATGTACTGTGTTATATGTAGCATACTTGCTCTCATTCCCTCCGACTGCCCTGATCCATAGAGGAATCAAATTATGTACATTATACCATAATTAACGTTCAAAGGTGTTTCCGGGGGCAATGTACGTGAGCATTGGGGCCTCCTGGTGTGACACAATCGGTCTAGCCCTGGCGACGTAACGCTGAAAGTCTGACAACGTTAGGTTGGCAGAGTGAAGCAGCCTGCAAGCCGGTTAGCATGACAGCGTTAAATAATCAAATTGTATATTAATGACGATAGGGTTGGAAAACTTAATATAATACCGTTTAAAAGTCACTTACTTCCAACACAACTGTTTGTCTGTCCAGTGTAACAGCAGCGCGGTTATTTCGCTTGATAAAGTCACGTGGCCTGGAGACGGAGACGTCGTGTAACTGGGGCGGCAAGTAAAGCACGAGGCTGACGTCATACGCTGAGCTCCACGACGCGTTCTCGTGCCAGATAGTAGCAAGGAACTGCATCTTCGGGCTGGAAAATGCATTTCATCTTTAGTTCCAACAGCACAGCATAACAATACTTTCAAAACAATACAAATGAATAGCGTGCCAAAACAGATCTATAGATATACGTTTCAGTGGCAAGTAGGTAAATAATAATCATACAACACAATTCAGAGGAAAGTCTTATAGATACCCGCACGTTCTCGTTGCTTTAAACTCTTCCTCAAACTCTATAGAGAAGTTGAGGCTGGGCTCCAGCGACCGTCCCGACCCTCTAGTCCTATTGACGGTGAGAGTGGTGTTCCGGACCAACAGGAAGCCGGTCCGCGTGTCCAGCACGTAACACACCATCATGGCTTCCTCCTCGTAGGCGCCCACGAAGTCCAGGCTCTCCACCTCTAACAGGAAGTCCAGCTCCGCAAAAGCCGTGTTGTTTCCGGTGTCAGACTGAACACTCACCTGACTTACATCTGGTTAGATGAATTAGAATTATAAATAAACAATGCCGACTTGACTATATGCTGAGAAAGATAATGATTCTGATACGGAAAAAAAGAAATTCAACCAGTAGTAACTCGTTCGAAACACAAAACAAGCCTACGGCTGTCGGAGGATAAGACTTATCATAGTCATAAGATATCGGAGCAAGTATATCTTACCGTTTTCGAAATCTCTAAGATCAAGAATCAGCTCAGGTATATTATAAAGAATCTCGTCACTCTCCGACGACCGCGAGTTGGATTCATACAGCGCCTCGACGACTCCGATAGCCGCGTCCGAGCTATCGTCCAGCCCACCCCGACCCACCAGCTGGAAGTCCGTCGCTGTCAGAAAGGGCTCCTCTTCTACAATAGACCAATTTTTGAGGCAAATATTTCCAAATATTTCATCATGTAATTTGATCAAATCACGCTTTGGAAAATGATCACTTACTCTACCCCTGCAAAGTTAAAATGGCGCTGATAAAACATAAGATGAAAAGTGAAATTATAGGATTTTACGAATACTAGTAAATCCTTCATACCATACATATTTACAGCATCTGGGGTGATGGTGACGTTGTTAGGCATGTAGACTTTATACAGAGATGGTCCCAGTGTTCCAGACCGAAAATGGATACGGGAAGTCAGTCTAGACCTCTCCTTCATGTCGAGGTTGCTGGGGTTACCTGGAAACACCTCCAGTTCCGGTAGCTCCAGGAAAACGTACTCCCCGAGCAAAACGTCAGAACTGTTCGTGTTACCGTCAGTGTACGTGGTGTTGATACTGGGACGGCACAGGGATCCGAGGCGGGCCGAGGCTGTGTTGACAGAGTGTGTATTGTGTAGATGACTTTGCTCATAAAAGTAAACACAGTAAACGAGACCAGATTGAATAGACATGCATAACTTATTTCAACAAAGAACAGAACAAGGTTTTGTTTCAGATAGACAATTGTTAATCTACTAGTATATAGTATTACCAAAGACCTATAAACATGGTGTATTACGATGGTATTACTGACCTGCGACTTTCATATGGATAGAACCGCAGAGCTCTCTCACAAGGGAATCGTTCAGTAACAAGGGAACAGTAATATGTACGCTCGTCTGTAGAAAGACAATAGATAATTTTAGACTTACTAACAATAGCAATGACCATGATTGTATTGCATTAAATATATCAAAGATAAGTATCATTAAGTCCCAGTGAATTGTATATGTTTACTGGCAGTATGATTTTGAAAGTTACGTTGTGTTAGTGTTAGTTAGAGTTAAAAACACGTTACGTCGTTATAGGAATCAACATGTTAATAATTAAATTTAGTGAAAGGCTTGTTCTGCAACGTTATGACTAAGATCAATCATGGTAGATAGTTTACCTGGACTCCATCAATCCCCTCTACATCGAAGGCATCATAACCTTCCAGTTCCAGCACGGTGCCATTTGGAGATGTCAGTAGCTCATGGTATTCAATTATCTGACTCTTCTGTATCATCTACCAAGAAAATACTTCTTTAACATTGCTCTCAGTCTCAGCCATGGCACGAGTGTACTCGACCATGCTTTTATCCCCAATAATACCATCAATGTACTCAACCATGAATTCAATTTCATCAATACCATCAATTTACTCAACCGTTATTGCATTCCCATTATTAAATATGGTTATTGCAAGCAACCATATTTTCATTACCACCCAGACCATCAATGCACTTAATCATATTTTTATTCTTACCCATACCATCAATGCACTCAACCATATTTTCATTTCCACCCATACCATCAATGCACTCAACCATATTTTATTCCCACCCATACCATCAATGCAATCAACCATATTTCCATTCCCACCCATACCATCAATGCAATCAACCATATTTCCATTCCCACCCATAGCATCAATGCAATCAACCATAATTTCATTCTCATCCATACCATCAATACACTCAACCATAATTTCATTCTCACCCATACCATCAATGCAATCAACCATATTTCCATTCCCACCCATGCCATCAATACACTCAACCATATTTTCATTCCCACCTATACTATTAATACACTCAACCATATTTTCATTCTCACCCATACAACCAATGTAACTCAACTAATATAGGATGAGAGTGGTCTTGTGGTATAGGGGTTCGCCTTTCATCCAAAATGTTGTTGGTTCGATTCCCACAAAGGCCACTTCCTCATAGCCTCTCAGAATGAACACTAATACTGGTTAAACTGCATTATTATAAACAATAAACTTGCAGTGTTCGTCGCAATCGGACAGAAAAGACAATAGTATAAACTTATGAACTCAACCGTTGGGATACAATTTTATAAATTTACTTTAAACACATTCATCACCCATCAACTTTATCACAAATGTATAAATTTTAAGAACTTGAATGCGTTTTTCAACTGATGAAATGTAATAATTAATCTGTACTCATTCATTAAAAACTGCATTATTTTTCATACCTCCATATTCGTTGCCCAAATGACAAAGGATACGTTTCCAGTTTCGCTGATCCCGGCTATGTTAGACGTATTCAAAGTGACGTTGAACGTAAACGTAATAAGTTCCCCGTGATGTACACGTGACCTCGACTTGTGGCTTGTCGGTCGAAAATAGCTTCCATCCGCTATCATATTATCTGCGCAGACTTCAACTTGATGGGAGTAAACACATAATCCCATTGAAAATATCAAATGCTAATTATAAGAAAGGAATGTTTATGAGAAAATGACTTTCATTACTAGCGGTGACATGAGCTCAACTAACGCAACGAATGTTTTAAAAGAACAAGTTTATCTTGCCTTCAATTGTTTTAATAAATAATTATCATAAGTATTACAATGCAATATGCCGTTTTACAATTTAGAAAGTGTGGTTAATGTTACTCGTTCACGTTTTAAGGGACTCCTTCACGTTTTACGGGACTCCTTCACGTCTTGAGGGACTCCTTCACGTTTTGAGGGACTCCTTCACGTTTTAAGGGACTCCTTCACGTTTTGAGGGACTCCTTCACGTTTTGAGGGACTCGATCATTTTAAGGGACTCGTTCACGTTCAAATGGACTCGTTTACGTTTTAAGGGACTCATTAATATTTTAAGGGACTCGTTCCCTTCCAAAGAGAATCGTTCACATTTCAAATGACTAGTTCACGTTCAAATTTTAAGGAACTCGTTCATTATTCAATAGACTCGTTCACGTTTAAAGAGACTCGTTCACGTTTAAAGAGACTCGTTCACGTTTAACGGACTCGTTCACGTTCTAAGGAATTCGTTCACGTTCTAAGGGACGTAAGTGACTCGTTCACGCTTACAGGGACACGTTCACTTTTATGAGTCGGACATAGAAATAAAGAGATTATTGTGAGGTGTGAACAAAATGTTTGTAGGAATTATAAAAAAAATCATCACGTGTTTAAATGAGGTTCAGAACAGAAGTTGAAAAATGCAATATGAAATATTCGATATTGCCGATAACCGTTGGAAACGCTGTTTAAAATTGTATGAGCTTATGATAAACATTACAAATTCTGTGGAAGTGAGTATCTTCCAGTTGCTATTAAAAGTATGTTAAAGAAATATATTATAACAAAGTTTAAAACAAAATGTCGCTTGAATTCCAAACTGTTCTAAGTGTGTTTTGGGGCCAAATAGAGAAATTTATCACTGGTCTCGTCTTTCCAAATTCTGTCATGTAGAAATTGGACATAAAACAGTCAGTAAGTCAGAGTTATTTTTCATTCCATCATATTTTAAATCAAAATCTCCCGCTATCATAACTTCCACACTAATCTAAATACAAAATTAACCAATGAAATCATGATATCACCGACACGTGATTCATTTCTTTTACAAATCCAAAATGCTTAAAAAGTTAGAACAGTTTCGATTACTTGTAAAAGACACACCATTTAGCAAAATGCATGTACGCTATCACATACACAAACTGTTCTTACTCAATAAGGACAGTATGGAAATCATTGATCTAAACAATACCATTACAGTTGTGATCATCTATAATAGTAAATATTATGAAAAATAGATCAATGCATGTTAATGTGTTTTTCACATATCATCGACATATTGCATTTTAAATGGTGAGTGACATTTTGGTGAAATTACGTTTACAAGCCAAAAGGTATTACCAATTTTAAACTTTAACCTGATTTTTTTCATAAGACTCACAAATGCTGTAAGACCAGTCTGGAACCAGGAACCTATTAACCTTACCGGTCCCTGCTGGAACCCAAGCGACAAAAAAATGCAAAAATAAAATCTATAAACGATTCCTTTTCATGCATATTCCTACATAGTTTACATGTAATTTGAATAACTCACCAACACAAAATACATATGTGATATACATGTATTTAAGATCTTTGAGTTTCATTTTTTTTCACTGAAATATCCGTCTTCGATGAAAAGCACCGAGTTTTCAGAGTTTCAAACTACCGTTACTTGTCGTGCGTGCTTCAACGCCGCATGATGTGGACTCTTCCTTATTGAGTTTTACCAGCACGATAAATAGCCACGAGGGAAATAAACAAGACCATAGTCATTTACTTTTGGCAATTTCTTTCTATTTTACAACCTGTTGTTGTTAATTAGCACCAGAACTGGGATCCGTGATACGATGAATGCTCGTTATACCGCCAGTGACTTACATTAGATACATAGTTTGCATAAACACATAATTACATGATGGCATTAAGAGTTCATTTGAAGTTTTGTTAAGAATTTCTAGACGTTAGAAACTTAATGCCGAAAACAGAACTTGGCAGAACACCGTTACTCACCAAAAGAGTTATATGTGTAATATAAAATAAAAAAACAACAACATGTTTCATGACATCAAATACTTAAAACGTTCATAAAAAATAATGTTTACAAATTCAGACGGGTTACTGTAAATTAAGGTCTAAAATGTTAGTGAGATATTATATTTAGATATTTTAAGATGCTTGCCTGGTTCTTTCAGCGTGCTAGAGATGTTGATCCCTTTATATTTGAATTGAAACAGAGGCTTCAAGATGTATAATTTGAAAATTGCGTTGCAAAATTCAAAAAGTTTATCGATGACTAAAACGTATGTTAACTTTAAAGGGGCTGGCTCACGTATGATAAAACAGCGAGATTTTTTTGTCGAAAACTGACATAAACTTGGCATCGATGTGTACAATGCATTGAAACTTACTAACTGAAGTACCACATAGTTTACAATTTATTTAAGTTTAGCAGTTATTTCCATTAAAAAAGATTACTGGGTATGTCTACCAGGTAGAATTTATTCCTTATGCATGATTGGCTAGTCGGTGTTATCACGTGATATTACCGAGGTAGGTGTATAGCTTAATTATGTCACTAGATTAGAATAAGCCTTTGTAGCTCAGTGAGTAAGACGTTGGACATCAATTTTGGCGACGCGGGTTCGAACCCGGTCTCCGACACATTTTTTTTTACATTTTGGTACTTTTTTACAATAATGATATCAAAGCGTAACACATTCCATTAAATAATTGTCCTGAGATTCGTTACAGAAAAAATCTGTGACACAGTCCCTTTAATAATATGATATTGCAAAATTAAGAAAAGGGCATCAAACAAGGCTAAGACATTGATTAGAATTTGAAGCCGGTAGATGCCCGATTCTTTACACCATGCAAGTCCAAACCATAGCTCCACACTAATTGAGGTATAGGTCGACATCTACAGCTTTATTATACAAAAAAATCCTAGTTCCCTAGGACAGTATGCGTAACATATGGAACAACTTGCCTGTGCCCATTGCAGAGGCCTCCGACTTGACGCGGGAGCTGTACCGTGTCCCGGCGGTCTCTATATTTTTTTTATAGTGTATGCCCCGGCTGTAAGTAAACTACCGATGATCCATGAGGCTGTGCCGGCCTTGACTACCGTAACGGAAGAGGCCTGGGGGAGAAGGGCGATGACACAGCTGGAAAAGACATTTTTTATTTTCTTTCTTTTAACTGTCAATCTTTTTTCCAATCTTACTTCATTTCCTCTTTCTCTGACCAGTGACCACCCATCGCATAATAATCAAGTGTGACTGGGATGAGTATAACCTGTAGATGTAGATTTGGACAAACCAGACTCAAGCTTTACATACAATTGAATCATTGTGTACGCTCATTGGTGGGCAGGAAAGCCTTGTCACACAGTGTATTGTCATTCTTAAATAATATCTAAATTAAGGTGAAATGGGAGGTTGTTGCACGTGAAAAGTGTGATATATACCATATTTGGGACCAGTGTTAATTAATCCCAGCCCATGATCATTGAATATGTGGCGTTTCGTATCTTATGATATGTTATTATGCACTAATAGATAGTATCCGTATATCTATAGTGTCAATTTATTGAGAAAAAGCGCCAATTTTCATATCACGGTGACTTTATTTAGTTTACGGACAATCTAAAGCAATGCCGGGTTGTACACGTGCCATAGAAACCTTGAAAGGTAGGTCTCAAGTCCTAACTCTCATGTATGATTCTTTTATGAAATTGTGTGTTTCGTTTCATTTTCGGACAAGAAATCGAAATTGACCAAAACTTCCTGATCGGGACATATGAAAGGGTGCCTTTATTTTCTGACCATTGATATGTTCAGTTCAAGGATCTGTAAAACCGGTTGTTATATAGACGTAATAACTAATATTTGAAACATTCGGGCACGATTTTTATAACCAACATGTCTGCGCCCATCGAAACGACGAGAAAATTCTGAATTTTCAGTGTTGTTATATTTATCATTGATTTTATTGTAAATTTATAGTTTTGTATTAAATATTTTATGAGTCGTGGATATTCCTCAGAAGTAAAATGTCTAAAATTTCGGCAAGCGAGGAGAAAATGCTTAATCTCCAGTATCAAATGAAACAAAATAATCAAGACCTTCAAAGTTTCATGCAAGACTTAGACAGCTGGGAATCAGAAATTAAAATAAAGGAAGAAAAACTGAAAGAGAAGAAAAACACTCAGGACAGTGTAAGTAATTAATTCAGAGTTAATCTATGGGTTTAATGTTGTACAGGTTGGTTTCCACAGGTTGGTTTGTCACATTAGTTCTATACACATGCAGAGACTTAAAAGTATGATGCAGATCCCAACAGCTGCCTCAGGCTTAGTTTAAATAGTTGCCTATGGCCTCAGCTGGGTAAAATCAAGTCTTGATCCTAAAATGAAAAAATACAACACTTATGGGCTGCTTATGCACCAGTCAATTGTACTCCCCCCCCCCACTCACACACACGCCCCAGGTCTGGGGATACACCAAGGATAGCTGGGGAAATAGGCCATGTTTTTACCTTACTGCGGATGTAGTGGTTTTGTCTTTGTGCAAAATATAGCGGGGAATGGACCTTACCTAGGGTCCTTGGATGCGGGGGCATTTTGCGGGGATTTTACCATCAGTTTGTACCCAGAGAGTGGGATTTTACCAGGGGTTGGCTGGACCGAAAGTCAAAGGACCATTGTTACAATTGACTGGTGCATTATCACGTCATGGGACACAATACAACTATTAATCATGATTTTCAGACGATATTTCAACATTTGATAAAATCTAAAAAACCACAAGGGTTGTATAAAATTTTGACAAGAGAAGAAACTTTCACAAACACACTTCGTCATGAAAATGGTAATCGTCCAGTTCAGACATTAATTTTATAGCTAATATACCAATCCTAAGCATATCACTGCGTTTGACACAAAGAATAATCATTTTTACATCGAAATGACACAACCATCTTACCGGTTATATCCAAATTGTAGCAGGAATCCGATTAAAAATATACACACTATCGGTAAAATTTTGCAATTCCACAGGTCTATTCAACTAATTCTACTACTGTTATGAGCGCCTAAAATGATCCTGATGGTATTCACACATTTAAGATGAACCAAATAATTATCCAGTGTTCCAGCCAGGATTTCAAAATTGCAGGGTGTTAGTCAGAAAGTTCACATTTGGATACAAGTGACATCATGTGTGTGGGCGTTAATGTGAAAATGCTATATGAGACATCAGTGTGTATTTGGTTTGTGTTTGTATGTTTGTGTCAGTTTGCAATCAAAATGATGGATGTCGATAAGTCAGATTGCTTAAAAAGCAATGTCCGATCTTGTTTTTGTCACCATGACTGGTGACATTTGAGGTCGAAGAGGGTGGCAGCATGTGTGTTGGCCAGTTGTTCGATGTATGTTAACTCCACACATTGCATCATCTGGCCTTCCAAGGTGCTGCGAAAAGATAGCTACAAAGGTGAAGGAAGCTGTTAGGGATGCGTCTTTGAGTCTGCTGCAAACATCGCTGACCTTGAAATCCATTTGAAGTGCTAATTTAATGGCGAGTCCTGGTCATCCAGCATCTACTAACCCACATCCAATGGAAGAAGTATATGCTACATTCCATGGACACCTCCTAGACGCCTGTGACTGGTACAGGGAGGACGAGCTCACCACAACCAATATACTTCAGACGATCAGTAACATTGCCGGACTGGTACCAATGACTCCATCAGATGATGTACACGGCAACTACATTAAGAATTAAATAATATTGCCATGTATGTAAAGGATCATATAAAAATATATCGTAGAAATATCATTCTTAGAAACTTACTCATGCACATTGTTTTCTTCTCATAACCTTGGTTATGGGGAATTACTGTGCAAACAGCATGTGGAAACTTAGCCCTATAATGTAAACTTGTAAAAGACTTTTCCCATGGCGGAAGTTATCACTATTGCTTAAAATAGTAACAACATATGAGATGTTCCTTTAGTAAATAATTTTGACAAGCTTTTCCCATTTTTTTTTATAAATTTGAAATATTGGAGCCTTTTCAAAAATCTTACCATAGTAGAATATTAAAAGTAAAGCATTTGAAGTTGAACATTATTAGGAAAAGTCCAAATTTAATTTGAAAAACCTCTAGGGCTTCGGTGAGGATATTACTTAAAAATTGCTTTGATTTATTATTTCACTGTTTTAAACATGAAATGTATAAAATATAATATTTTCAGTTCTTTAGCTTGACTATTCGAAGAATAAGGAGAGCTATACTACTCACCCTGGCGTCGGCGTTGGCGTCACACCTTGGTTAAGGTTTTGCATGTAAGCACCTTTAAGTCATTATCTCAGTAAATACATCAGTTATTGCATTGAAACTTTGTATGTGTATTCCCCAACTATCTTACATACTAAATTAATTAAGTTAGACAATTATTTGAATATAATGCAAATAATAGGCCTCTATTATTTGACTTAGAAATTCTGGTTAAGGTTTTGCGTGTAAGCACACATAGGTTAATATCTCATAAACTACTTGAGGTATTGCATTGATACTTGATAAATGGTACTCAACCACCCACCTACTAAATTAACCAAGTTAGATAACTCTAGTTTGCATTTATGCAAATAATTGCCCTTTATTATTTGACTTAGAAATTCTGGTTTAGGTTTTGTGTGTAAGCACACATAGGTTAATATCTCAGCAACTACTTGAGGTATTGCATTGAGACTTTATACAATGGTAGTCAACCATCCAACCTACTTAATTAACCAAGTAAGATAACTCTAGTTTGCATTTAATGCAAAATAATTGCCCTTTAATATTCGACTTAGAAATTCTGGTTAAGGTTTTGCATGTAACCACATTTACGTCAATATCTCAGCAAATATATCATGTATTGCATTGAAACATTAGATATGTATTCCCAGATAACACTTTTTTGAATATAATGCAAATTATGGGCCATTTTTATTCGACTTAGAAATTCTGGTTAAGGTTTTGCATGTAACCACTTTTAAGTCAATACCTCAGCGAATACATCATGTATTGCATTGAAACTTTACACACAGGCTCCCATCTATTTAACCTTCTAATTAATAAAGTAAGATAACTCTATCTTTTTTATAATATATAATTTTTGCCCCTTAGAAATTCTGGTTAACGTCTTGCATTTTAGCACACATAGGATAATATCTCAGCAACTATTTGATGTATTGCATTGAGACTTTATACAATGGTATTCAACCACCCAACTTAATTGAATAACCAAGTTAGATAACTGTATTTTGCAAACAATGGCCCTTTATTATTAGACTAACAAATTCTCGTTAAAATTTTGCATGGAACCACATTTATGTTAATATCTCAACACACCATGTGTTGCATTGAAATCTAATCTAACAGTGAGCCATGCATGTTTCACCAAAACTTTTCAATCCTTACATTGAAAAGCGGCGGAATAGTCGAGCGCGCTGTCTCTGTGACAGCTCTTGTTTATACAATTATTTTTTGCTATTAAAGAAGAATAGCTGTCGTCGAATTGGATTATTTATCATTTATTCAAAAGGATACACTTATATGTGCCTCTACATTGATCCAATATGAAGCTTTCATGAGTTTTCAAGTTTTAAAACCACAAGAGACGTCAAAAGGAAATCTTTTTCTGTTGATCTTGCATTTAGGAGGATCTTATACTTCAGTTAAGATAGCTGAAACATTATCATTCCTAGAAATATTGGCCATGTTCGGTAATACAATAACCAAACTAGCACCCGCTATAATATCGTTAACTATGGTGTACTAGAACAACAGTGGAATTGAATTCAATATCTAAAATTGAATCTTCATTCACCGGGGGATATTAAAGTGGGCATTGTCAGTCTGCATAAGGTAATATTATGGAATTATGGCCTGACCCAGTCAGTTTGCCTGTTCGACTTAAACATGTAGATATAAATTGTGTTGTTGTAAAGGGAAAATTCCAATAAAACTGGGTAGGAGATTTGCCAAAAAAGTAACTTTGAAGTCAAACTGTTATTCAGCTGTGACGGAAGACAGAAAGATGACTGCACAACGCTGACCGCAGCGCCTCCTTTATACTTCCTCGAGGGCGAATGACAGAAAAATGACTGCAAAGTGCCAACCGTATAGCTTCATTCCTCCTTTCTAGAAGCCACTTGGACCTCAAACTCTTGTACATTTAATTTTATGAACTTGTATGAATGCATGTGAACCACACTACTCAAGTTCTTAAGTTCAGGATCAGGAAATATGAAAATGTTGATCCTTGTATGTATCTTCTATCAGTAGAGCTCTACACAGTGTGTGGTTGATTGGTTTATTTCACAGTATAAAAGGCACTTGATTGAAAGGTTTTTAATTTGAAATCTGCTTAATCAGTCGATTTTCAATTGCTTAAAAAATCACATCCTATCAAGAATGGAAAATATTAATTACATTGCATTCAAAGGTTTTGGGAAAAGTTGGGATAGTTTATCATCCTTCATAGCTGGTAAAAATGAACAATACTGTATTATATTACCAAAATGCTTCGTATTTTGTCAAATATTTGTCCTTCATGTCAATTTTGACCACAAGGCTCAGAATAATTGGATGCTGCTCATATATATATATGGATCACATGTTTGTTGCAGGCACTACCTCCTGTGAGGAACAGTCTTGATAAGAAGAAGTTAAAGAAGAAAGTGAAGAAGAAAAAAGATGATGTAGCGGCAGGAGGGAAAAGAATCAGTGGCTATGACTACAGATCGTGGGACAAGTTTGATGTGGTTGGTTCTCCTTTGCTCACTCATAGTATTGCTATAGCATTATGGGTACTTTTAAAAGTAATACTGGGTAGACAATAATATAAAAGAGTCTAATGGCATTTCTGTGTGTTTTTTAAGTAAGAACAATTGAATGGAGAAAACAGTACAACTTAAGACGCACTGGCATTTGCTTGTGGTGCTTCAAAGTGTAATGGATAGATTTATTAAACTTTACTATTGCAGGACAAGGCATGTGAGAGTGTGTCCTCATCTGAGGAGAGCTATGAGACTGACGAGGAATGGGAAACTGAGAGGAAGAAACAAGCCGCAGTGCTGGAGAAAGATAAGGTTGGTGTTGTTGTCACAAAAGACAATTCACTTTATGAAAAGTGAATAATTTTGCTTTTTTGTGTTGATTTTAGTAAATGAATATCATTGGTAAAAGCTGGAATGGAAGTCATGTTCGTATTATTTTTTTCTTTTTCACATTTCCGGTCAATTTTGTTAACAGCACTTTTATTTAAGTTGTAAAAAATGCATAATAAGTTTATTAATGACATTTTCTGTTTTATTTCTTCATGAAACTTATCCAACATCTCATTATCAAGTAATTGCACTGTGTCCCTACAGGGCAATGAGCACTTCAAGAAGGGTCAGTTTGATGCAGCCATTGAGTGCTACACACGAGGGGCTGACCTTGACCCCACAAATCCCTTGCTGCCAGCTAACAGGGCCATGGCAATGCTCAAGCAAGACAAGTAGGGATTTGTTGGAATGACTTGATTGTTTAAATGAAACATGGAACATATGAATATTTATTGGAGCCGGTATCTAAGAACACCTGTAATAATGACATTACATAACATATTTATATTAAGTGTTTAGAATAACTCAAAGACATTGTTTTTGGCATGTTTATAACAGCAATTTTCTTAATTTTGTAACAAAACTTTCTGGGATATTCCTTTAAACATGCAACCCACCACGATATCAATTTGGAAGCCCCCATTGAGATGTATGTTTAATCTTGTACCAAAAATATATTGGAACCTCCTGCTATAAACTTTCTGTATTTGCCATTCAGGGCTGAGTTCTACATTGTATGTTTAATAAGAATAGCTTTCAGTAATAAGAGATGGGGTATCTATTAATAGCCCTCAGTTTTAAGAGATGGGGAATCAATAAATAGCCATCAGTCATAAGAGATGGGGAATTGATGAATAGCTCTAGTTAATAAGAGATGGGGAATCGATAAATAGCCCTCAGTAATAAGAGATGAGGAATTGTTGAATAGCGCTCAGTAATAAAAGATAGGGAATCGATGAATGGCTGTCAGTAATAAAAGATTGGGAATCGATGAATAGCCCTCAGTAATAAAAGATTGGGAATCGATGAATAGCCCTCAATAATAAAAGATTATCAATGAATAGCCCTAGGTAGAAAGAGATGAATAATCGTTGAACATCCCTCAGTAATAATAGATTGGGAGTCAATGAATAGCCCTCAGTAGAAAGGGGTGAAAAATCATTGGAAAGCCCTCAGTAGACAGCGGTGAAAAATCATTGAAAAGCCCTCAGTAGACAGCGGTGAAAAATCATTGGAAAGCCCTCAGTAGACAGCGGTGAAAAATCATTGGAAAGCCCTCAGTAGACAGCGGTGAAAAATCATTGAAAAGCCCTCAGTAGACAGCGGTGAAAAATCATTGAAAAGCCCTCAGTAGACAGCAGTGAAAAATCATTGAAAAGCCCTCAGTAGACAGCGGTGAAAAATCATTGGAAAGCCCTCAGTAGACAGCGGTGAAAAATCATTGAATAGCCCTCAGTAATAAGAGATGGAGAATCGTCGAATTTGCTTTTGTAGTTAATATTACAGGTTTTCACAGAGACTTGTTCATTTTAATGTTGTCAGTTTTACTGGATGCATTTCATTGACAATTCAATGTAATGGAAGGAAGTTTTTTAAAACTAAACCATAATGCTACTTTTACATGTATACCAAAATTTATTATGGACATATTGTGTATTCAAAAAGGTAGTGAAAGCAATACTATCAAAACAGAACAAAATTTTCCACAAATTATTCAGGTTTGCTGCTGCAGAGCTTGACTGTTCAATAGCCTTGACGTTGGACCCCCTGTACACAAAGGCGTATCTGAGGCGGGGCACAGCCAGGCTAGGGCTACACAAGTACATTGACGCCAAGGCCGACTACGAGAGGGTCCTCCAGCTTGAACCCAACAACAAGAAGGCTAAGTCTGACCTTGAACTCATTGAAAAGGTTAAACTCCTTGCCTTTTTGTGTGATATCATTATGAAACATTGTATAAGGACAACTGTTTAAGCTCAGAATGGTTACCTACAGAGCTATCACCGATGACGAACGTTTGTTAAAGTCTATTAGAGTTTGCCTATGTAGTAAATCTGTTGCATAGCATTAGCTTACAAAATAAGTAGTGTACCTGACAACCTGTTGTGCTCTTGTTCTAGGAGCTAGCCAAGCAGAAGATGGTGAGCCATGCTGATGAACCTGTGGCTGGGGAGGTCCAGACCAGTAAACCAGTCCCATCAGGGATTGTTCGGGCCATCACTAAGCCTCCTGGACAGAGGTCAAAGGTCAGTAGAAATGAAAAATAGACTGGTAATAACTGCCACACTTCATGCAGTGTGATGCACATTATGACAGTGAGAGAATGGTATCAATTTTCTTACTTTAAATAGCTAAATTTGCATATGCAATGCTAAATTGAGAGAATTTTCATCATTTGTACTTTTGAGACGGTAACATGAAATTTAGAACTTGGCCAATAAATGAATTTTTACAATAAGCTTATCAACAAACCACTTATTGAAAACAATTACAAAAAAGCAATACACATATTCTTCTTATATCATCCGAAAATGTATATACATACACTGTCTATGATATCCCTCCAGAAACCCCTGGTGCGTATAGAGATAGAGGAGGTTGGTGGGGAGGAGGACAGGTCCCAGTCTGTGGCCATGGCCAACACCCTGGCCACACAGAGTCAGGTCAAGAGGGACATCATGGAAAAGGAGGCTGAGGAATTCCAGAGATTTACCACCCATGGAGACACAAATGGCACTGTTGGATTTACCTCCCCTGGCTGTATTACTTCCCCTGCTGATATTGCCTCCCCTGCTGATATTGGGAGACAGAATCTCAATGCGAATAATATTGACTCAGACAGTGTTGGCAAGAATGGTTCCAAAACTGGTGTGTCTGTGACTGTAGTAGGTGAGAATTCTGGTGATACTTGCACAATTGCTGCTGATAAACAGTTATCTCAAATCAAAAGTGATAGTCAAACAAGAACAGTGAGAACAAAGCCAAGTGGAAGCTCAACGGTGTCATCTCCGAGGAAACTTCCCCAATCCGTACCAACCACTTCAGTTCAATTCCAGGCTGATTTCCGCCAGCTCAAACATGACATAGAAGCCTTCTATCAGTATTTCAAGGTAATAAAGCACAGTATGATATTGTTAAATAAAACCAGGTACAGATGGGTCATGTTTTAATAGATCTTGGCAATATGTTTAAACTTAAAACAGTATCATCATATTTAGTAGAGGGAAAATACAATATTTGGGGAATTAATTCACAGAACTTTTTTATGGAGCCATGTCATAATCATGTCTTAATATGCAGAATGACTAGACTAATACCAGTATGTGAGATAAGATTATTTTTTTGAAATATCAGTTATTGTGTTTTAATATGTGAACCTCAAGCCCTATAGCTTAGAAAGTATATTTAGAGCATATATATTTTATCATTTACAAGTGAAGTATCTTAGGGTCTTAATAAAAATTGTGTGTGAAGTTTGAAAGGCTTATCTTTAAAACCATCAAATTGAAGAATAAATCTTGTTTAGAAACCAGGTAATTTAGGCTTTTAATGTATTGGAGGGAAACAATTTATGAATTTATGCTTTTGTTGTTAGAATTTGCTTAGAACTAAGGCTGTTTACTGTTCAATAGATTATTAAAATTTCCATTTATAGGCAGCAGTCTATGTCCGGACCGATATCAGAAATTGCTGATCCATGTACTGTTTTCATGTTTTTACCACACTTAACCTATTTGGAGCGATACACTTCAAATTTTTCTAGATCTTTTCAGTTGTAGAACACAATTCAACAAAATCACTTGCATTTTTTATTATTATCATTTGCAACAGTAATTTGGCCATTTGTAGGTTATGGAATGTAACAACTAGCCACAGTGTCATGAAGGTTTAATATTGGAAATGTTGTGTCTCGTGAGAGTTAAATACACATTAATGACCAAGTGTGTGTTTCAGAACATACCAGCGATGCAGTACCAGAAGTTGTTTGGTACGTTCTTTGAGGCAGACGTTCTCTCCACCATAGTCAAGGTCATCCACACTTGCTACGTCAGGTACCTCCCTCTCATTTCCTGATCTTCAAACACCTGTCATTATAGAATGGGAAACATGCTGTATGAAATTGACCCACTGACCTTCTGTTTATGTTTGCATTACAATGCGACCTATGTGGGTATGTCACTGTGATTCTTTTATACACCCAGATAGATATTTCTGGCAACTATATAGAAGTTTTAAGTTGCGTCACATGACCTCTTGTTGTGTCTCTGTCCAAAAACGTTGCGTTATATGTAATATCAAAAGTATCGTACCTTCACACATGAAACTTCAAGGCTGTTTCGACCTTGTGATTAATGTCACATTTCACTGGGGCTAACAAGAGTTATCTAAGAAAAGGTTTTAACAGTGCAGTAGTGAGTGGAGTAGTGTTATGCAGTACTCCTAGGTACTCGAATCATTTGAAGGAATTCTGATAGAATTGTGACCTGATTCCCAATAGTTCAGTTTCTTTTTACTAATCATTACTATTGTCTCATAGTTCAGGGAAGTAAATGAATTGCTTGCCCATACCTCCCATTTCATTTAGTGACCATATAGAGTAAATTGTGCTGTGTTTGGAACCAACGTTATTTCTCTTATTCAATATGCTTCATGAATATGTATTTTGTGATCTTGCGAGTGTTAGACAATTAGACAATTTCATTTGAAATTCAGATTCTTCAGCAAAAAAATTATATGGTTGGGCTTTATCAAGGAAAATTCAAAATTACATTTCAAGGAAATTGAATATTGATTTGTATTCAATCAAACTGCATTAAGAAATTGTATGTCCAAAGATTTCCTGATAAAGTATAAACATCTTGTTTCTAAGCTTTCACTTAAACCCCAAACTGTTTTTGTGACATGGAGGGAGATCAGGCTTGATATATTTCATTCAGGTTTGATAACATTTGAATCAAGTAAAACATCCTCATCAAACTTCATCAAACATCAGCTTTAATCTAACTTAAACAGATGTCAAAAACACTCATTTGTTAGATTATTGCATTGATACTGCATTGAGAATAAAAAAAAGAAGTTTTTTTTAGTTTGATCTATCGGCAACCTCTAGATGCCATAGTTTATGAAGACATTTTATATCGTCATTTCATTGATTTCATATCAATTAATATATCTTTTCATTTATTTTCTAATACTTTCTCTAAGTAACTCATATCAGTAAAATGTTGAATCTAATGTACATTGTACATGTCATTATGAAGCTTGGAATCGGAATCGTTTCTGTTGCTGATCTATTTATGAATCCTGTAATGGTATTGAGGCTTGAAAGAGAAAACGGTTCTAAATAAAAATAAATGAAGTAGCGCCATCAAAGTTAAAATCATCACTTTTAAACTTTTAATATTATACTTACACCCTATCTGCCCATCTGCAGGGATGGAGTAGACTGTTTCCCGTGCCTGCAGTGTCTAACGTCCGTGCGGAGATTCTCCATGGTTGTCCTCTTCATGTCCAGCAAAGAAAAACAGGGTATGTACAGGTTGGCTGTATGGATATGTAATAGTTTGGCTGTATGGGTATTAAATGGCTTGGCTGTATGGGTATGTACAGGCTTGGCTGTATAGGTGTGTACAGATTGGCTGTATGGGTGTGTGCAGGCTTGGCTGTATGGGTAGGTGCAGGTTGGCTGAATGGGTATGTGCAGGCTTGGCTGTATGGGTATGTACAGGCTTGGCTGTATGGGTATGTGCATGCTTGGCTGTATGGGTATGTGCATGCTTGGCTGTATGGGTATGTGCATGCTTGGCTGTATGGGTATGTACAGGCTTGGCTGTATGGGTATGTACAGGCCTGGTTGTATGGGTATGTACAGGCTTGGCTGTAAGGGTATGTGCATGCTTGGCTGAATGGGTATGTGCAGGCTTGGCTGTATGGGTATGTACAGGCTTGGCTGTATGGGTATGTACAGGCTTGGCTGTATGGGTATGTACAGGCTTGGCTGTATGGGTATGTACAGGCTTGGCTGTATGGGTATGTGCAGGCTTGGCTGTATGGGTATGTACAGGCTTGGCTGTATTGGTATGTACAGGCCTGGCTATATGGGTATGTACAGGCTTGGCTGTATTGGTATGTACAGGCCTGGCTATATGGGTATGTACAGGCCTGGCTATATGGGTATGTACAGGCCTGGCTATATGGGTATGTACAGGCCTGGCTATACGGGTATGTGCAGGCTTGGTTGAATGGGTATGTACAGGCTTGGCTGTATTGGTATGTACAGGCCTGGCTATATGGGTATGTACAGGCTTGGCTGTATGGGTATGTACAGGCTTGGCTGTATGGGTGTGTACAGGCTTGGCTGTATGGGTATGTACAGGCTTGGCTGTACGGGTGTGTACAGGCTTGGCTGTATGGGTATGTACAGGCTTGGCTGTACGGGTGTGTACAGGCTTGGCTGTATGGGTATGTGCAGGCCTGGCTGTACGGGTGTGTACATGCTTGGCTGTATGGGTATGTGCAGGCCTGGCTGTATGGGTATGTACAGGCTTGGCTGTATGGGTATGTGCAGGCCTGGCTGTATGGGTATGTGCAGGCTTGGCTGTATGGGTATGTACAGGCCTGGCTGTATGGGTATGTGCAGGCTTGGCTGTATGGGTATGTACAGGCCTGGTTGTATGGGTATGTACAGGCTTGGCTGTATGGGTATGTACAGGCCTGGCTGTATGGGTATGTACAGGCCTGGCTGTATGGGTATGTACAGGCTTGGCTGTATGGGTATGTACAGGCCTGGTTGTATGGGTATGTACAGGCCTGGCTGTATGGGTATGTACAGGCCTGGCTGTATGGGTATGTACAGGCCTGGCTGTATGGGTATGTACAGGCTTGGCTGTATGGGTATGTACAGGCCTGGCTGTATGGGTATGTACAGGCTTGGCTGTATGGGTATGTACAGGCTTGGCTGTATGGGTATGTACATGCTTGGCTGTATGGGTATGTACATGCTTGGCTGTATGGGTATGTACATGCTTGGCTGTATGGGTATGTACAGGCCTGGCTGTATGGGTATGTACAGGCCTGGCTGTATGGGTATGTACAGGCCTGGTTGTATGGGTATGTACAGGCCTGGCTGTATGGGTATGTACAGGCCTGGCTGTATGGGTATGTACAGGCTTGGCTGTATGGGTATGTGCATGCTTGGCTGTATGGGTATGTGCATGCTTGGCTGTATGGGTATGTACAGGCTTGGCTGTATGGGTATGTGCATGCTTGGCTGTATGGGTATGTACAGGCTTGGCTGTATGGGTATGTGCATGCTTGGCTGTATGGGTATGTACAGGCTTGGCTGTATGGGTATGTGCATGCTTGGCTGTATGGGTATGTACAGGCTTGGCTGTATGGGTATGTACAGGCTTGGCTGTATTGGTATGTACAGGCCTGGCTATATGGGTATGTACAGGCCTGGCTATATGGGTATGTACAGGCCTGGCTATATGGGTATGTACAGGCCTGGCTATACGGGTATGTGCAGGCTTGGTTGAATGGGTATGTACAGGCTTGGCTGTATTGGTATGTACAGGCCTGGCTATATGGGTGTGTACAGGCTTGGCTGTATGGGTATGTACAGGCCTGGCTGTATGGGTGTGTACAGGCTTGGCTGTATGGGTATGTACAGGCCTGGCTGTATGGGTATGTGCAGGCTTGGCTGTATGGGTATGTACAGGCTTGGCTGTATGGGTATGTACAGGCCTGGCTGTATGGGTATGTGCGGGCCTGGTTGTATGGGTATGTACAGGCCTGGCTGTATGGGTATGTGCGGGCCTGGTTGTATGGGTATGTACAGGCCTGGTTGTATGGGTATGTGCAGGCCTGGCTGTATGGGTATGTACAGGCCTGGTTGTATGGGTATGTGCATGCTTGGCTGTATGGGTATGTACAGGCCTGGCTGTATGGGTATGTGCAGGCCTGGCTGTATGGGTATGTACAGGCCTGGTTGTATGGGTATGTGCAGGCCTGGTTGTATGGGTATGTACAGGCCTGGTTGTATGGGTATGTACAGGCCTGGTTGTATGGGTATGTACAGGCTTGGCTGTAAGGGTATGTGCATGCTTGGCTGTATGGGTATGTACAGGCCTGGTTGTATGGGTATGTGCAGGGTTGGCTGTATGGGTATGTACAGGCTTGGCTGTATGGGTATGTACAGGGTTGGCTGTATGGGTATGTACAGGCTTGGCTGTATGGGTATGTACAGGGTTGGCTGTATGGGTATGTGCAGGCCTGGCTGTATGGGTATGTACAGGGTTGGCTGTATGGGTATGTACAGGCTTGGCTGTATGGGTATGTGCAGGCTTGGCTGTATGGGTATGTACAGGCTTGGCTGTATGGGTATGTACAGGCTTGGCTGTATGGGTATGTACAGGCTTGGCTGTATGGGTATGTACAGGGTTGGCTGTATGGGTATGTGCAGGCTTGGCTGTATGGGTATGTACAGGGTTGGCTGTATGGGTATGTACAGGCTTGGCTGTATGGGTATGTACAGGGTTGGCTGTATGGGTATGTGCAGGCCTGGCTGTATGGGTATGTACAGGGTTGGCTGTATGGGTATGTGCAGGCCTGGCTGTATGGGTATGTACAGGGTTGGCTGTATGGGTATGTACAGGCTTGGCTGTATGGGTATGTGCAGGCTTGGCTGTATGGGTATGTACAGGCTTGGCTGTATGGGTATGTACAGGCTTGGCTGTATGGGTATGTACAGGCTTGGCTGTATGGGTATGTACAGGCTTGGCTGTATGGGTATGTACAGGCTTGGCTGTATGGGTATGTGCAGGCCTGGCTGTATGGGTATGTACAGGCTTGGCTGTATGGGTATGTACAGGCTTGGCTGTATGGGTATGTACAGGCTTGGCTGTATGGGTATGTACAGGCTTGGCTGTATGGGTATGTACAGGCTTGGCTGTATGGGTATGTACATGCTTGGCTGTATGGGTATGTACAGGCTTGGCTGTATGGGTATATGCAGGCTTGCCTGTATGGGTAGGTGTATGGGTATGTACAGGCCTGGCTGTATTAGTATGTATAAACCCTTCTTTAAATGTTATAACTTTTAATTTGCTTATCATCTTTGAATTGTTTTCAAGAATATTGAGGCTTGTTCATGAGATATTCTTGTTGGTATTGCCAAAAGTTTCATCTGCATAATTTGTCCATGTCAATACTGCCAACAATTCTGCTTGAAGTTTAAAATAAAGATTTTGCAATTCAATCATGTTTAGAGCTTAGAAAGCAATTTCCTGAATTAAGACAGAGTTCCTCTCAACATGCATCTTCTCAATGGAAATCAATTTTGCTAAACAGTATTAAATTCCATTTTTTTCTCTTCAGTTTTCAAATTTTAAAGTGATGAATACTTTATTTTTGTTTTATTCTTAAAATTGAGCTTTCACATTATTTTTCCCATACCCTAGTGAAGAAGTATTTCTTTTTTCTTGTTTTAAACCTCAATTAGAAACTATTGATTTCTGCTGTAGTATAAGGAGAAAAAAACGCCATTAGGCTTATAATGTAAGTACCTTATTTCAGTTTACCAAAATGCATACTCAAATTTGATTCTGTATAATGAAGAATGGTTTATTGTGATTATCATAAACATTATTCCTAGTCGACGTCTAAAAACACCTAAAGAAGTAGATTTTACACAAATGATAGAAAAACAAAAATAGTGAGCTTAACTTAATCCAGGGACTTATAATGTATTGAGAAATTG
Organism: Mya arenaria; assembly: GCF_026914265.1. NCBI lineage: Eukaryota > Metazoa > Mollusca > Bivalvia > Myida > Myidae > Mya > Mya arenaria. Next base: position 2,550,891 of record NC_069135.1, on the reverse strand, counting down.
GGGCCAAGCTTATAATTATGCCCCCCTTCGAAGAAGAGGGGTATATTGCTTTGCACAGGCATGTTGGTATGTCGGTCGGTCGGTCCGTCGGTAGACCAAAGCTTGTCCGAGTAATAACTCAACAATTCCTGGACGTATGGTCATCAAACTTGACATGAAGGTTGGGCCTGACCAGTAGATGACCCCTATTGATTTTAGGGCTCATTGGGTCAAAGGTCAAGGTCACAGTAACCTTTAATGGTAAAATAATTTTGAAGCTTGTCTGAGTGATAACTCAGCAATGCCTAGACCTATGGTCATCAAACTTGATATGGAAGTTGGGCTTCACCAGTAGATGACCCCTATTGTTTTTGGGGGCCAAAGGTCAAGGTCACAGTGACCTTGAATGGTAAAAGGTTGTCCCAGTGATAACTCGACAATGCCTGCACCCATGGCCCTCATTCTTGACTTGAGGTTGGGCCTGACCAGTAGCTGACCCCTATTGTTTTTGGGGCTCATCGGGTCAAAGATCAAGGTCACAGTGACCTTGAACGATAAAAGGTTGCCCGAGTGATAACTCAACAATGCCTGCACCCATGGCCCTCAAACTTGACTTGGAGGTTGGGCCTGACCAGTAGATGACCCCTATTGATTTAAGGGGTCAAAGGTCAGGGTCACAGTGACCTTAAAAGCAAACTCGACAATTCCTGGACCTATGGTCATCAAACTTGACATGATGGTTGGGCCTGACCAGTAGATGACCCCTCTTGACTTTGGGGGTCATCAGGCCAAGGTCAAGGTCACAGTAACCTTTGACGCAAAAAAGTTAACAAATCTTCTCCCAGTGATATCTCAACAATGCCTGAATCTTATGATCATCAACCTTGACATGTTAAGTTGGGCCTGACCAGGAGATGACCCTTATTGATTTTAGGAGTCATTGGGTCAAAGGTCAGGTTCACAGTGACCTTTAATGCGAAAATGTTTCAAGTGATAATTGGACAATGCCTGCACCCATGGCCCTAGAACTTGACTTGGAGTTGTGTCTGACCTGTAGATGACCCCTTATGATTTTAGGGGTCATCGGGTCAAAGGTCAAGGTTACAGTGACCTTGAACGAAAAAAGCTTGTCTGTGTGATAACTTGTCAATGCCTGCACCCATGGCCCTCAAACTTAACATTTAGATTTTTGGTGACCAGCTGATGACTCCTATGGATTTTGAGGTCATAGAGTCAAAGGTCATGGTCATAACACACTCTATCCTCAAACTTTGAATGGTCATAATCTTAAAACTGCCTCAACGGCATCCAATGTCAGCGACAAATCAGCTGTCATTTTGGTCTATGCATATTTCATTCAATTGTCCATATAATCCTGACAACATGGCGCTCAGGGGTGGGGGGGCATAATGTTTGACAAACATCTCTTGTTATAATTTGAACTTGCTTTGAATTGAGCAACAATGAGTTTGAGATAGTTTTGCTGTTTTCTGAATCTCCATGTTGTCACATGTGGAAAGGTCCCCAATAAACTTGACAATATTGCGATTACCTTTGTCGATGTTGACATCAGTGTGAAAACTTGAACCTCGGCCTTAAGCCCATAACTCAAAACCGCGAAACTATGTACACATGTTGTCACTGACATAAGGCACTTGTGTAGCAGGACCCTTAACCTAGGATTAAATCAATTCCCATTGCTCATTGCCAGATGATCTGATGTTTTGTCTTTATATGTTCACAGAGGTTCAGGAGATATTTGCTCACCTACGAGGCCGGGGGGAGCATACAGACACAGATATCACAGCCCTAGCAGCGAAATACGATGTTCGATAAAAGAGTGCTAATGTTTTGTTTTTGTACTTTATAGTATTGTACATGAATCATGACCATGTATGTTCACATAGTGTTATAATTTTACCTAGTGTAACCCAATCACTGCATATTAAAATAGAAGCAGGTGTTGAGTTATTGTACTGAGGTGACGATGTGATTCCGTAAATGAGATCAAAACATGTAGTTATTTTTGTGTTTCTTTTGTTGATACATTGTGTTGACTGGCTGTCGTTGAACACTTACAGAAATACCATGCATAATAAAGTTTTATGAAGAAGCTTTGAGTTTGTTACATAATTGATGGTGTCCGGAAAATGCTTAAACATGTTTGGTGATTAATTACTGGTATGGATGCTCCACATAACATACATACCGTAAATCATTGTATATAGGACGCCCCCCACCCACCTCCCACCTCCTCGCGAACACCGAAAGTAAATTCTTGTAAATAAAATGCCTTCACATATTTACTTTTTACGTCATTAAGTTAGTTAGTCGGAATGAACTTCTTTAAACAGAATAATATGTCGCTTATATAGAAAACGTTTGTCAATTGTTCCCGCAATGGCAATCTATCCCATCTTCACTAGATGACAAACCGATCAGGCACTGGTGAACAATGCCTCTAGCGTTCAGGCATTCGGTAGGATTGATGACTATTATTTTTGTGAAGATCATTGAACGATAAAACCATTTAATCAAAGTCTACATTTCCAGTAACACTCATTCTGTGATAAATGAGGACAGTTTTTAATTATTTACGTTTATCTGTCTGCATGGAAATTATTGAATGTGAAAGACGTTCCTGAGTAAGGGAGTTTAGCCGTCTAGCTCTTGTGATTTCCCCCTTGGTTTATTTTTATTCATTGTAAATATTTTTGCTAGAGGTACTTATATAATCCCGGTTAAACTTAACCAAATGTTTATTTACATATACATGTAGGTATTGTTTTGTAATTTCTTATACAGAAAGCATTGAGAGCTCACAATACTAGTTTAACCGCACTGTATCAATAGCACGCGCTGGCATTGGTTCCCCAGACACAAGAAGGCAAGTTGTTTCACGCGATCAGGAAATAATTTTAGAATGTAACGAATTTTCGATCTCCGACCATTTGCATTAGAGTTTTCAACAGATTTCAATCTTCTAACCAAATGTCACGTTAATTGAAGACGGTTTTTCATCTTAAACTATGAGCTGCAAGGCACTCCAACTACTCAAAACTAACGTGATTTGAGTGTTGGGTGTTGACGATCATTGTCTTATCATAATTCAGAATTTGATTTTAGCAACTTTTAAGTCATTTAATTGATTCTGTTGGGTTGTCCAGCGGTTCGTGCCTGCTCACTGGCTAGTCGAGACGTTTCGTGCCAAACACTAAGATAGTTGTTATAAATCTTTGGTCGTGTTAATATTTAGGCACGGGCTTGGCTTCATCTAGGTGACCTTTTTAATGGTAAAGCTGATTATAAATTATTATTTTTTTACTTAAAGCTATTGAATGAATCGAGAATTCTTGTGCAATAGTTATTAATTTTATAAATTCATGTTGTTTAAATTCTCGCTATAGTGTGAGTTGTCGTGGCCGAGTGGTTAAGGCGATGGACTAGAAATCCATTGGGATCTTCCCGCGCAGGTTCGAATCCTGCCGACAACGCTATCTTTTTGCAAGCAAATATATCAGAATACCAGATTATTTTCCGACATATTTCGGAGTATCATTCTGTCAAAGCAACATAACTTCCCAAACTGATCATTTATTTCTGTGTGAGCATTGTTTATATAATCAATGACTTCCAGGCATTCTGTCGACGTTTAGATTGTGTTTTTCTCTGTGTCGGGTCAAACAATTCGAGAATCGCACATGACAAAGTAAAATACGCCAGGGAATCGTTGAAGCTATAAGATTTTGTTATTTGCTGAAAATTCTCCAATGTTTCCATTGATGTGCCAATTGAAAGTGAGCATGGTCTGTTGTTTTTCCTTTTTAGAGGGTTATTCGAGCAATATTTAAAACAAATCGGAGAAAGAAGTGCCACGTAGGATTGACTAGGGGTTGCTTTAAATGTAAAAGTTCCAACAAAACTCAAAATCTGTGTAGAATTTTCAACAGCTTAATGTTTATAAAGTCAAACTCTGGGTTTTCATGAAGTGTGTTATTGTTCTGTTATTTCACGCCTTTGGTCACCTTTATTGTATCATTTTATTGTCAAAAGGTTGCTTCTTTACAATTTCAGAATTAAAATTGCTATACGTGGTGCACATGGCTCGATGGTGCACGTAATGTTGTCGATGCATAATTAGTGCTGTCTTAATTAAGACTACTTCCCGCGTGAAAACATGGCCCAAAACGTGCTGTTTCTACATTTTCTCCTCCATCAAACTTAAAAAAAAACACAACAAATAATGGAATAGCTGGCATGCTCTCTTGCGTCCATATTCAACGAACATACGAACAAATGCGATCAATCACTGTTTCATACTGCATGAATGAAGGAGGGTATAACTGTATATTTAACCTTATTAGTGCTAGCGTGCTTCATGGAATTTGCTTGCCTTCCTTCCAGCCCTGTGACCTTCATACAGCATGAACACTCGGACAAATGCCACCGATCACCGATCGACTGACAAAAACTAACGAATTTTCGTCCTCCGATTTTCTGCAGATCTAACAGATTCCACTTAAGTAGTAAAATATCACGTCTGGGAATAAAGATAAAATGATACTTCTATTACAGTATGTGTTTTGTGACATTTATTTATTCGAGAACAATAATTTATTTATTGGATAATAATAATTTCAAATAGTGGTTAAAGGGGTTATAACAGATAGAATTTTTTTTTTCGTGTAAAAGCAAACTATGGTAGCCTATGTTTACATGAAAGCTTTATCATCTAAGGGTTATCTGCCCTAGTGAGTTACTTACGTAGGCACTGCCAATTGCTTATCAGTTCTAGTTAAGATATCGTAAAATGCATGTCGCAATAAATAGTTATATAGAGCACATATAGTATGTACAGGCTTGGCTGTATGGGTATGTACAGGCTTGGCTGTATGGGTATGTACAGGCTTGGCTGTATGTACAGGCTTGGCTGTATGGGTATGTGCAGGCTTGGCTGTATGGGTATGTACAGGCTTGGCTGTATGGGTATGTACAGGCTTGGCTGTATGGGTATGTACATGCTTGGCTGTATGGGTATGTACAGGCTTGGCTGTATGGGTATGTGCAGGCTTGGCTGTATGGGTATGTACAGGCTTGGCTGTATGGGTATGTACAGGCTTGGCTGTATGGGTATGTACAGGCTTGGCTGTATGGGTATGTACAGGCCTGGCTGTATGGGTATGTACAGGCTTGGCTGTATGGGTATGTACAGGCTTGGTTGTATGGGTATGTGTATGGGTATGTACAGGCTTGGCTGTATGGGTATGTACAGGCTTGGCTGTATGGGTATGTACAGGCTTGGCTGTATGGGTATGTGCAGGCTTGGCTGTACGGGTGTGTACAGGCTTGGCTGTATGGGTATGTACAGGCTTGGCTGTATGGGTATGTGTATGGGTATGTACAGGCTTGGCTGTATGGGTATGTACAGGCTTGGCTGTATGGGTATGTGCAGGCTTGGCTGTATGGGTATGTACAGGCTTGGTTGTATGGGTATGTGTATGGGTATGTACAGGCTTGGCTGTATGGGTATGTACAGGCTTGGCTGTATGGGTATGTACAGGCTTGGCTGTATGGGTATGTGCAGGCTTGGCTGTATGGGTATGTACAGGCTTGGCTGTATGGGTATGTACAGGCTTGGCTGTATGGGTATGTACAGGCTTGGCTGTATGGGTATGTACAGGCTTGGCTGTATGGGTATGTACAGGCTTGGCTGTATGGGTATGTACAGGCTTGGCTGTATGGGTATGTACAGGCTTGGCTGTATGGGTATGTACAGGCTTGGCTGTATGGGTATGTACAGGCTTGGCTGTATGGGTATGTACAGGCTGGGCTGTATGGGTATGTGCAGGCCTGGCTGTATGGGTATGTACAGGCTTGGCTGTATGGGTATGTACAGGCTTGGCTGTATGGGTATGTACAGGCTTGGCTGTATGGGTATGTACAGGCTTGGCTGTATGTACAGGCTTGGCTGTATGTTGTATGTACAGGCTTGGCTGTATGGGTATGTACAGGCTTGGCTGTATGGGTATGTACAGGCTTGGCTGTATGGGTATGTGCAGGCTTGGCTGTACGGGTGTGTACAGGCTTGGCTGTATGGGTATGTACAGGCTTGGCTGTATGGGTATGTACAGGCTTGGCTGTATGGGTATGTGCAGGCTTGGCTGTATGGGTATGTGCAGGCTTGGCTGTATGGGTATGTACAGGCTTGGCTGTATGGGTATGTACAGGCTTGGCTGTATGGGTATGTACAGGCTTGGCTGTATGGGTATGTGCAGGCTTGGCTGTATCGGTATGTGCAGGCTTGGCTGTATGGGTATGTGCAGACTTTGCTGTATGGGTATGTGCAGGCCTGGCTGTATGGGTATGTACAGGCTTGGCTGTATAGGTATGTACAGGCCTGGCTGTATGGGTATGTACATGCTTGACTGTATGTTGTATGTACAGGCTTGGCTGTATGGGTATGTACAGGCTTGGCTGTATGGGTATGTACAGGCTTGGCTGTATGGGTATGTACATGCTTGGCTGTATGGGTATGTACAGGCTTGGCTTTATGGGTATGTACATGCTTGGCTGTATGGGTATGTACAGGCTTGGCTGTATGGGTATGTACAGGCTTGGCTGTATGGGTATGTACATGCATGGCTGTATGGGTATGTACAGGCTTGGCTGTATGGGTATGTACATGCTTGGCTGTATGGGTATGTACAGGCTTGGCTGTATGGGTATGTACAGGCTTGGCTGTATGGGTATGTACAGGCTTGGCTGTATGGGTATGTACAGGCTTGGCTGTATGGGTATGTACAGGCTTGGCTGTATGGGTATGTGCAGGCTTGGCTGTATGGGTATGTACAGGCTTGGCTGTATGGGTATGTACAGGCTTGGCTGTATGGGTATGTACAGGCTTGGCTGTATGGGTATGTACAGGCTTGGCTGTATGGGTATGTACAGGCTTGGCTGTATGGGTATGTACAGGCTTGGCTGTAATGGTATGTACAGGCTTGGCTGTATGGGTATGTACAGGCTTGGCTGTATGGGTATGTACAGGCTTGGCTGTATGGGTATGTACAGGCTTGGCTGTATGGGTATGTACAGGCTTGGCTGTATGGGTGTGTACAGGCCTGGCTGTATGGGTATGTACAGGCTTGGTTGTATGGGTATGTGCAGGCTTGGCTGTATGGGTATGTACAGGCTTGGCTGTATGGGTATGTACAGGCTTGGCTGTAATGGTATGTGCAGGCTTGGCTGTATGGGTATGTACAGGCCTGGCTGTATGGGTATGTACAGGCTTGGATGTATGGGTATGTGCAGGCCTGGCTGTATGGGTATGTGCAGGCCTGGCTGTGCATATGATACTATAAATAGATCTTTACTCTGGTTCAGGCTAATGTCATACAATATCAACGGCCTGTTTTTGGATGTTGTGAAATCGATGTATAATCATGCAAAATCGTGTGTGTCTGTTAATGGAAATCATTCAACCTACTTTCCGTGCTCCATTGGTGTACGCCAGGCGAGAATTTATCGCCATTATTGTTTTCTTATTATTTAAATGGTCTGCATGAATATTTTCGAAATAGTACAGTTTTGCACGGTGTCAGTAGTAATACTCACCCATTAGATAATATTTTGGTCGCCTATCTGAAATTATTTGTACTTTTGTATGCAGATGACACTGTCATCATATCTGAATCAGCTGATGATCTTCAAAATGCTATTGACCTTTATGAACAATACCGTGACCTATGGAAACTGATAGTCAACACTTCTAAAACCAAAATTCTAGTTATTCGGAAAGGCAGAATACGTAATTATCAATTTCTGTATAAAGGCAATCCATTGGACGTGGTTGATAGTTTTAAATATTTAGGACTAGTATTTAGCAACAGTGGCTCTTTTTATAAAGCTAAGGTTGAAATATCAAAGCAGGCACTTAAAGCTATGTACTGCTTTCTAAGCAAATGTAAGCATTTAGCCCTGCCGATTGATATGCAAATAGATCTGTTCAATAAAATGATCAAACCTATACTTCTGTATGGTTGTGAATGCTGGGGATATGGCAATAATGAAATTTTAGAAAGAGTTCAACTTAAATTTCTGAAATATATTTTATGAGTTAAGTCAAGCACCGCGTCTTGCATAGTATACGGTAAAACGGGCGTCAAACCGTTATCAATTGACATAGAGACTAGAATGATTTCATATTGGACAAAACTTGTATAACCATTGTACCCAAAATTAGCAACAAATATCTATACGATAGTGTTAAGAAATTATATTTGTGATGTAAACAAGCAGTAAAGAAAATAGTAAAACTGTTCTAAATGTTAATATATTTGTACTGTACAATAACACATGTATCCGATACTCTATAACTCTCGACATATTCATATAAAGCATTGTATAAAATATGTCTCTCCCGTTTTATTTGCTTTGTACCTTTGAATATGGAATGTTAACTTTTTACAACAGCCTCGTTGTTATTATGTATTTCTTTTTCACATGCTCATGCTGTCATGTTGCATGAACTGAGTTGTTTGAAAATAAAACTTGGCTGTATGGGTATGTACATGCTTGGCTGTATGGGTATGTACAGGCTTGGCTGTATCGGTAAGTATATGCCCTTCTTTAAATGTAATGACTTTTAACTTGCTTTTCATCTTTGAATTGTTTTCAAGATTGAGGCTTCTTCATGAGATACTCTTGTTGGTATTGCCAAAAGTTTCATCTGCATAATTTTTCCATGTCAATACTGCCAACAAATCTGCTTGAAGTTTGAAATAAAGAATTTGCAATTCAATCATGTTTAGAGCTTAGAAAGCAATTTCCTGAATTAAGACAGAGTTCCTCTCAGCATGCATCTTCTCAATGGAAATCAATTTTGCTAAACAGTATTAAATTCCATTTTTTTCTCTTCAGTTTTCAATCTTCAAAGTGGTGAATACTTTATTTTTGTTTTATTCTTAAAATTGAACTTTCACATTATTTTCCCCATACCCTAGTGAAGAAGTATTTCTTTTTTCTTGTTTTAAACCTCAATTAGGAACTATTGATTTCTGCTGTAGTATTAGGAAAAAACGCCATTAGGCTTATAATGTAAGTACCTTATTTCAGTTTACCAAAATGCATACTCAAATTTGATTCTTGATAATGAAGAATGGTTTATTGTGATTATCATAAACATTATTCCTAGTTGAAGTCAAAAACACTTAAAGAAGTAGATTTTACACAAATGATAGAAAAACGAAATTAGTGAGCTTAATTTAATCCTGGCACTTATGATGTAACGAGAAATTTGGGCCAAGCTTATAATTATAATTCGAACTTGCTTTGAATTGAGCAACAATGAGTTTGAGATAGTTTTGCTGTTTTCTGAATCTCCATGTTGTCACATGTGGAAAGGAACCCACAAAAACTTGACAATATTATGATAACCTTTGTCGATGTTGACATCAGTGTGAGAACTTGAACCTCGGCCTTAAGCCCATGACTCAAAACCGCGAAACTATGTACACATGTTGTCACTGACATAAGGCACTTGTGTAGCAGGACCCTTAACCTAGGATTAAATCATTTCCCATTGCTCATTGCCAGATGATCTGATGTTTTGTCTTTATTTGTTCACAGTGGTTCAGGAGATATTTGCTCACCTACGAGGCCGGGGGGAGCATACAGACACAGATATCACAGCCCTAGCAGCGAAATACGATGTTCGATAAAAGAGTGCTAATGTTTTGTTTGTGTACTTTATAGTATTGTACATGAATCATGACCATGTATGTTCACATAGTGTTATAATTTTACCTAGTGTAACCCAATCACTGCATATTAAAATAGAAGCAGGTGTTGAGTTATTGTACTGAGGTGAAGATGTGATTCCGTAAATGAGATCAAAACATGTAGTTATTTTTGTGTTTCTTTTGTTGATACATTGTGTTGACTGGCTATCGTTGAACACTTACAGAAATACCATGCATAATAAAGTTTTATGAAGAAGCTTTGAGTTTGTTACATAATTGATGGTATCCGGAAAATGCTTAAACATGTTTGGTGATCAATTACTGGTATGGATGCTCCACATAACATACATACCGTAAATCATTGTATATAGTACGCCCCCACCCCCCTCCCACCTCCTCGCGAACACCGAAAGTAAATTCTTGTAAATAAAATGCCTTCACATATTTACTTTTTACGTCATTAAGTTAGTTAGTCGGAATGAACTTCTTTAAACAGAATAATATGTCGCTTATATAGAAAACGTTTGTCAATTGTTCCCGCAATGGCAATCTATCCCATCTTCACTAGATGACAAACCGATCAGGCACTGGTGAACAATGCCTCTAGCGTTCAGGCATTCGGTAGGATTGATGACTATTAGTTTTGTGAAGATCATTGAACGATAAAACCATTTAATCAAAGTCTACATTTCCAGTAACACTCATTCTGTGATAAATGAGGACAGTTTTTAATTATTTACGTTTATCTGTCTGCATGGAAATTATTGAATGTGAAAGACGTTCCTGAGTAAGGGAGTTTAGCCGTCTAGCTCTTGTGATTTCCCCCTTGGTTTATTTTTATTCATTGTAAATATTTTTGCTAGAGGTACTTATATAATCCCGGTTAAACTTAACCAAATATTTATTTACATATACATGTAGGTATTGTTTTGTAATTTCTTATACAGAAAGCATTGAGAGCTCACAATACTAGTTTAACCGCACTGTATCAATAGCACGCGCTGGCATTGGTTCCCCAGACACAAGAAGGCAAGTTGTTCCACGCGATCAGGAAATAATTTTAGAAAGTAACGAATTTTCGATCTCCGACCATTTGCATTAGAGTTTTCAACAGATTTCAATCTTCTAACCAAATGTCACGTTAATTGAAGACGGTTTTTTATCTTAAACTATGAGCTGCAAGGCACTCCAACTACTCAAAACTAACGTGATTTGAGTGTTGGGTGTTGACGATCATTGTCTTATCATAATTCAGAATTTGATTTTAGCAACTTTTAAGTCATTTAATTGATTATGTTTGGTTGTCCAGCGGTTCGCGCCTGCTCACTGGCTAGTCGAGACATTTCGTGCCAAACACTAAGATAGTTGTTATAAATCTTTGGTCGTGTTAATATTTAGGCACGGGCTTGGCTTCATCTAGGTGACCTTTTTAATGGTAAAGCTGATTATAAATTATTATTATTTACTTAAAGCTATTGAATGAATCGAGAATTCTTGTGCAATAGTTATTAATTTCATAAACTCATTTTGTTTAGATTCACGCTATAGTGTGAGTTGTCGTGGCCGAGTGGTTAAGGCGATGGACTAGAAATCCATTGGGATCTTCCCGCGCAGGTTCGAATCCTGCCGACAACGCTATCTTTTTGCAAGCAAATATATCAGAATACCAGATTATTTTCCGACATATTTCGGAGTATCATTCTGTCAAAGCAACATAACTTCCCAAACTGATCATTTATTTCTGTGTGAGCATTGTTTATATAATCAATGACTTCCAGGCATTCTGTCGACGTTTAGATTGTGTTTTTCTCTGTGTCGGGTCAAACAATTCGAGAATCGCACATGACAAAGTAAAATACGCCAGGGAATCGTTGGAGCTATAAGATTTTGTTATTTGCTGACAATTCTCCAATGTTTCCATTGATGTGCCAATTGAAAGTGAGCATGGTCTGTTGTTTTTCCTTTTTAGAGGGTTATTCGAGCAATATTTAAAACAAATCGGCGAAAGAAGTGCCACGTAGGATTGACTAGGGGTTGCTTTAAATGTAAAAGTTCCAACAAAACTCAAAATCTGTGTAGAATTTTCAACAGCTTAATGTTTATAAAGTCAAACTCTGGGTTTTCATGAAGTGTGTTATTGTTCTGTTATTTCACGCCTTTGGTCACCTTTATTGTATCATTTTATTGTCAAAAGGTTGCTTCTTTACAATTTCAGAATTAAAATTGCTATACGTGGTGCACATGGCTCGATTGTGCACGTAATGTTGTCGATGCATAATTGGTGCTGTCTTAATTAAGACTACTTCCCGCGTGAAAACATGGCCCAAAACGTGTTGTTTCTACATTTTCGCCTCCATCAAACTAAAAAAAAACACAACAAATAATGGAATAGCTGGCATGCTCTCTTGGGTCCATATTCAACGAACATACGAAAAAATGCGATCAATCACTGTTTCATACTGTATGAATGAAGGAGGGTATAACTGTATATTTAACCTTATGAGTGCTAGTGTGCTTCATGGAATTTGCTTGCCTTCCTTCCAGCCCTGTGACCTTCATATAGCATGAACACTCGGACAAATGCCATCGATCACCGATCGACTGACAAAAAACTAACGAATTTTCGTCCTCCGATTTTCTGCAGATCTAACAGATTCCACTTAAGTAGTAAAATATCACGTCTGGGAATAAAGATAAAATGATACTTCTATTACAGTATGTGTTTTGTGACATTTATTTATTCGAGAACAATAATTTATTTATTGGATAATAATAATTTCAAATATGCGCAGTGTTCATGAACTTAGTATTAATGCTACAAAAATAAATATATAGCCATTCGCTTAGCCACGAGTGAAATATTTACTTTTGGTGTTCACGAGGTGAAATATTTTGCCAGGAAAAATGCGTTGCCATGCAACACGCACCATTGGTTGCCTAGCAACACATGGAAACACAGTGAACACATAGCAACTAAATGTAAAACAGGACAGTTTCCGTTCGATGAAAATTAGAAATTTATAACAATAAACTGACCATACTGTATATTGTAAACTGAAATCCTGTTCACACTGCCTTGGTATAACGGTCCATTCCGATGTGCTTAAGCAGTTCTTGTGTGGCTGTTCTTGTGTTTAAACTATAAGTTCAATTGGCTGTGACTATGTTTCTGCTTGGCACTGTATTTCTCATCTGCAGCGCAGTGCAACATTCCTAATGTCGACATTCAACCAGATATGTGCAATAACTCTCGACCAAAAATAACCGGTGCCATTAAAAAAAATATTGTAGTATTTCCGAAAAGCACGCCAAATTGTATTCGAATTAAATGTCATTTCGGAAATCACGTTGTTGAAATTGTGTCCCATCCCTGTGCGCGCTGCTTTCAAACAGTAAAATATCATTTTTATTTCACTGATAAATCTCTATAAACCACCGGAAAGCATACTTATATACTAGTCTAATATGTTGTTAATAAATGATCACAGTGATGCCAGTTGTCGAGGCCGAGCGGCTTCCGCGCAGGTTCTAATCTAAGCATCTTGTCTTCTTGAATTAAGTTAGTGGTTAAAGGGGTTATAACAGATTCTCGTGTAATAGCAAACTATGGTAGCTTATAGTGACAAAACGTAGTCGCTTTTTACAACGTACGTTTAGTTTACAATTGTTGTGCAATTGCTATACGTTGAAACGAGTGACCGGTGAGAAGAAAGATTTATTATTATACAAGCAATAAATTGCGTCTTATAAAAAATAATCCGTTTTGTTTGAAGAAATACTTGACAAACCAGATTGATGACATTACAAAACAATGTCTTATTGGTGCAACAGTTTACTCCGATAAAATCTCTTAGTAAAATTTAAATCCGTGTTTCTGTAAATTGTCTTCCTAGTAGACCATATATTAGTAACTTAACATGCAATTTGATAGTCAGTATTGTTATAGCTATAGCTGGTGTAGAGACTATGATTTCACTTCATTGTGTGAATGTGTGTGTCCTGGTGGTCCTCACCTCCTGCATGTGTGCCCGCGGGCGCTCCACAGGAATGGACGGTATGTGTTTCTTTATTTTGGTTAATTGTAAGCCTAAGACCAACTTGCTGATATTATCAAAGGCGGCATATTCCCCAAGACATTTCCATACCTCAAGCGGAATATATGCGATTTTGCTTATGTTTATGTACTGAATATTTGATATGATTGCGTGCTTTAACATAGTGGCATAAATTGCTTTAATATATCAATAAAAACGAACTTCCAAGACGATCCTGTTTTTATTTGTTAAGAAGATTCCACTCATTCATGAGAGGCTATTCGACATATTTTGTTCGACATATTTTTGTGTGAAAAATACTTGTAGGGACCTGTATTCGCCGGTAATGGCAGGTTATCATAACATGAGACATTTATAATGTTTGCTATTTTAAGCACTGCTACGTGTCAATTATATACTCAATGAAATCCACTGAAATAACAATGTACTGCTAATAATTCGTCCATTTAAGGAAATTGTAATCATTTTTAAAAAGCTCTAACATGTGTTCCTGAGATATATAATATGTTAATATAAATCCTCAACTTACAAGAACGACTAGAGCGCTTTAATAGCTTCTCTTACTCGAAGTTCAACCATAACCATAACTTTCTTTCCTATATACAATAAAACAACAGAACAAATAACTTGTCAATACTTTATTTTGTTTAATTTACATTTAAAGTTTGGATTCAATGGCGAGGCTCCATGTTATTTACACAAGCACGAATTCACAAGCATGAACAGCGAACGAAGCAATCTGGTCCCCTGCCAACTTGGGGTATTACTGGTGACCGCCCCAAAAGGCAAAGCAGCAGTTTTGAATAGCCCCCAATGGGCTTTACGAGTTTGATTATGAAATAAACTTAAGTATTTGAACGTGAATTCCGTCAATGTGTACTATGGCCGGAACTCACAAGTTAGCATTTTAACTTTAAATCTACTGTCTGTATTTATATAATTCAAATAGCTTAATAAAACATCATAATTTAAGTGCTGCCGAACGCTTATCAGGACTATAAAGCATTCCATACATAACAAACACAAAATGTCACGATTTTAACAGGAGCCACACCGCTGGTAAATTCACGAGTTGTCCATCCAATGAGGGTTTTGGTCCCACGAGCGCAGAATGTGCACCTCTGTTTGCGTAGTGGTCAGCGACTTTGCAAGTTCGTCGTGGTGGCTTTAAACGACCATGGATGTTTTAGCTCTGCTGAAAAAAGATATGCAAAACGGGCGCAGACAAATGCAACACATGCCGCTATTCATGAACATAACTATTAACTAATCAAGAGCTAAGCAGCAAAAGGCACGGCAATTGGGTGGGAGGGAGGGAATTTTTCTTAAATAGCAATCCTAGCTCTTAAAAACTGACTTTTCGGTTCGACTGCCTGAACGAAAGTGAAGCGGTGTAGTAATGCGCTCGATTTAGCGCATGCGCTGAATCTCTTTTTTAAGTTTTAACCAATGAAATGCTTGAACGAAATGGCGGGCGCGGGAATCTTTTGATTACGTATTTACTGTTTAGCTAAGCGCTCTAATCGTTCTTGTAAGTAGAGAGAGTGCGCGCGCAACCGGAAGAGACGTGTTTTCCACCCGAGTGTTAAAAATGACTAAAATTAATTAAAATAAGAGTGGCTATCCACATTTCCTTGAACAAAGGCTGATATATTTTGGTTACTGGTAAACTATTACACGTTAAGACTGTCTTGCTAAACTGTCACTCTGCTGGTTACCGCCCTCGGCCACCTTCTCCATCTTTACCCCACCCACCAAGTACATGCGATCCAAGATGGCGGCGCCCGTGTCAAGGGACAACAACAACCGTCGACAATACATTGCTAGAATTCATGCTTGCTCTTACTGTACTGTCATATATTGCTTATATGGACGAACCAACATTGTCCAGTCTCACATCACTTACAGCTGTTTCCTTTTCAACTACACACATTCCAAATTTCTCCTTCGCTGTTCGTCGGAACCTACCAACAAGCCGAGACCACAACCACACCAGGTAGCAGAAAAGTACGCTGCCTAGGCTTATTATTACCTTTACTTTCTGGGGACATCCAGACCAATCCAGGCCCTGATAAATATGCGGACATCTGCCCGTGTGGCCTTTGTAATATACCAGACACCTGGTCCCACCTCGGAGTCGCTTGCAACAACTGTAGCGTGTGGTTTCACAAGTCGTGTGAAGAGATACCAACCAAAGACATGTCATATTTGAATCGTCCATCAGTCGTCTGGCAATGTTTTCGTTGCGACAGTATTAATGTAGACAGTTTCACCTACAATAACTTTGAACTTTCAAACGTTTTTACACCTCTCTATGAAGCCGACTCGACATTTGACTCAGTTACGTCCTCCTGCTTCAGTCCTGTTGATTCTAGCAGTCCATGTTTTATCAACTCTGTCATGAAACGCCGACTTAGACCTTCTTCCACCGACAGTGTGCCAACCAACTCCACAGCAGACCATCACTCCAACCACAGAGAACACGGCATCCCCCACAACCAGTCAAACCTCAGACTACTCACAGTCAACTGCTGCAGCATTCGCACTAACAGATCCGAGTTCAACGCCGCGCTTGAGTACATCAAACCTGACCTGATATGTGGAACCAAATCATGGTTGAAAGGTGTGAAGCCTGGGAAAGACCCCGATAAGACCAGCATCAAGTCAAGTGAGATATTCCCACCTGAACTGACAGTCCGCCGTAATGACAGGTCATCTGGTGTCGGAGGAGGTGTTTTTACCGCCACTAGAGGTAACCTCACCATGGATGCTCAACCACAACTCTCAACCGATTGCGAGATAGTATGGTCGAAGATCAAGACGTGGAAAAGCAAGGACCTTTACCTTTGCTCCTTCTATATGCCTCACAGAAACATAAACGACATCCGAAAACTTGATGAATCTTTACGTCAACTTACTACTTCAGCACGAGAAAAACACATCATTCTGGTCGGCGACTTCAATTGCCCAGAC
Organism: Mya arenaria; assembly: GCF_026914265.1. NCBI lineage: Eukaryota > Metazoa > Mollusca > Bivalvia > Myida > Myidae > Mya > Mya arenaria. Next base: position 2,534,147 of record NC_069135.1, on the reverse strand, counting down.
ATAGACTGGTCCAATATGGTTGCCAACAAGAGTGCAGCCGACAGGGAAGTACAACAAGCTTTGATTGATCTCTCCATTGAACACCGCCTTACTCAGGTACACAACCAGCCAACTCGAGATAACAACATGCTTGACCTGGTCTTCACCAACAACCCCTCATTGATAAAAACTTCTTCTGTCCCAGGTATAAGTGATCACGCTATGGTTGTGACAGACATTAACAAGATCCCCCAGTACATAAAACAAAAACCACGTAAGACCTTCCTCTACTCTAAAGCGAACTGGGATATCATACAAAAAGACATGGAAGACCTCTCTAAGGCAGTTATTTATGAAACAGGTAGAAATCAAACCTCTGTTCAAAGTCTATGGAACCTCTTCAAATCTGGCATTGAGAAGTCTATCACTACTAACATTCCATCCAAACTCAGTAAAAAAAAAACGCCAATCACTGCCCTGGCTCAACAAAGACTTGATGAAAATGATAAGGCGGAAGTCCAGGTTATACAAACACGCTAAGCAACCCCAAAAGTGGGGCCTGTTTCAGCAGTACCAACGTGAATGCAAGAAAGCCTTCAAGAAAGCTGAGGTCAACCACATCAACAACGCTATTCAGAAAGGACTCGAAGAGAATAACTCGAAACCGTTCTGGCGGTACGTCAAATCCAGAAGACAAGATAGCGTTGGAGTGGCACCCCTCAAGAAGGCAGGAAGGCTAGTCAACAATGGCAAAGAGAAGGCCCAAATCCTGGTTGACCAATTCAAGTCCGTCTTCACCAGGAACGATAGCAACCCACAACTCCCAGATACATTCAAGAGAAGTAAGTCCCATATACTCCCTCTTACAATTTCTACGAAAGGGGTCGAGAAGCTCTTAACAGGAATCAACACTTCCAAAGCCCTGGGACCAGACAAGATATCAAACCTAGTATTGAAGACCTGCGCCAACCAGATAGCACCTGCCTTAAGCACCATCTTTCAGTTTTCAGTTGATACAGGTACACTTCCCTCAGTTTGGAGGAACGCTAACATTTCCGCTGTATTTAAGAAAGGTGATGTACACCTAGCCGAAAACTATAGACCAGTATCCCTAACGTGTATATCCTGTAAACTCCTTGAACATATCATCTGTAAACATATTCTGGACCATCTAGAGGCAAACAACATCCTGACCTCATTAAACCACGGTTTTCGATCTGGCTTTTCTTGTGAAACCCAGCTACTCACAACAGTACACGACCTCCTCTCAAATCACGATGTTGGATCACAGATTGACATGGCCATACTCGATTTCAGCAAGGCCTTTGACACCGTGCCTCATAAGAAACTTCTACACAAACTTCAGCTACTAGTATATGGAGTCACCAGCAACATAAACAACTGGCTAAACGACTTCCTGACAAACAGGACCATGAAGGTAGTGGTGGAGGGTGAAGAATCCGAACCAGCCGCAGATGACTCCGGCGTACCACAGGGCACAGTTCTCGGCCCACTCCTCTTCCTTTGTCATATTAATGATCTACCAGACTCAGTTAAGTCAACAGTACGTTTATTTGCGGATGACTGCCTGCTGTACCGAACAATCAAAAATAGCAAAGATCATGAAATTCTCCAAAAGGACCTCCGTCAGCTTGAAACATGGGCCAATACCTGGGGAATGCGCTTTAACGCGAAGAAATGCTACATAATGAGCATCAACCAGAAATCGTCCAGATTTTACCAGTTGGACAACCACATCCTTCAACAAGTACCAGAGAATCCATACCTAGGAGTCACCATATCTGACGACCTGAAATGGAGTGCCCATATCAGCAAGATCACCAAGAAGGCAAACTCAACCCTAGGATTTCTAAGAAGGAACCTGAAACACTGCCCTGAATCCTGTCGCAAAACAGCATTCCTGTCTTTGGTACGCTCTACCCTGGAATACAGTTCGATCGTCTGGGATCCATACCTCCAGAGAGACATTGACAAGCTTGAGAAGGTCTAAAATCAGTCCGCTAGGTTTATCACGGGCGACTACACCACCAGGTCCCCTGGGTGCGTCACACCAATGCTTCGAGACCTGAAACTACCTTCACTCCAGGACCGAAGGAAAGCCAACAGACTGACGATGTTTTATAAGGTGGTCGTGGGGGGGGGGGGGGGGGCTGGTGCCAGCTCTGTCATGCCAAGACTATTTAACGCCAGTCCGAGCAAAGTTATAACCAATCATTTTTCCCACGAACAATTATTGACTGGAATAAATTGAGTGATAGTGTTGCGCAAGCAAAGACAGTTGACGGCTTCAAATCAGCCGTATTCCATTTGGACTAACCCCTCTCTCCCGTTGCTTATATGCTGAAAGGCCCTGCAACGTATCATCCAGATCCAGATATTGTAAGGCGCCCTCAAGCGGATCTGTTGAATGATTAGATGTGTATTGCAAACGTAAACATCAAGATGATGAAACGGGTTAATTATTCTCGATAACAACAGCTATTTTATAATTAATAGCTGGTATTATATATTATTGTTTTCTATCAATTAAACATGTTGCTCTGTTTATTCGATTACCTCCGAGTCGGGTGATTTTTATTTCATTTTGTTGACTAAATTCAGAGAAAATAATTATTTTTGCTATTTTGAAGCTTCGATACAAAAAATGTCATTTTTATTAATTGTATAAAACAGTCATACAATAGTTGTTCATCAAGGATTTCATAGGGTGGGGGAATAATTGGTACGCGTGAAAATGTGGCCTCCAGATCAACAAAACATCATTAACATATAGGTGGCAGTATCGGTCCGGCATGGTGAACAAATATATAGAACCAGGCATATGACTATATACATAGTATAATCATTATGAGGAGGGTCGTGACATATTGATTGTATAAATACAAGAACTATATAAAAACATGTACTATATAAATACATGTACAATGTACTATATAAATACATATTCTATATAAATACATGTACTACATAAATACAAGTACGATATAAATACAGAACATAAGTAGTCTGTTTTATAAAACTGGATAAGGAATCCACAGGTTATCTCCTGGTTAGTTTGCACTTTAAACAAGTTTGTTTGACTTGCAGTAATTATTGGATAAATATTCACCAATCAATTACAAGTTGGCTGACTTTAACGAACCCATTTGGCTCCCGTACACGGAATGATTATACGGCTTGTTACTAAACTTAAGGGGTTGGCAAAGTAAACATGAATGATTTGCCAACACCACAGGTGTCCGGTGCGTTGTTTTGACGCCCACCCCCTCTACTACCCCCGACCCCTCTACAACCCACCATTTTTTTTCAAAATCGCTCAAAAATATCCAGATATTTATGGGGGCGGGGGGTAGTAGAGGGGGTGGGGGTAAAAACAACACAACGGACACCTGTGGCCAAACACAAAAGAATACAGCGAAAAAGAATGTCTGGTATTGTATAAAAGCATATCATTTTTTTTTACATACATACAAATAATGCTAACAAGAAACAACCTTTACAGATGATTCGTCCGGGTTCTGGTGGGCACCAAAAGGTGTTTTTCACCACCACCAACACCACCACTCCGAGCCCAAGCCCGAGCCCTGGTGCCAATGTTATGATTTTGAATGTTTCTGCTGCGCTGAAAAGCTCATCACACGGGATAATCGTGGGCACATTCACATGAACGGTATGTACAAGTAATACGATGACGAACAAGAAACTGTTGCTAAAATCATTAAATTTGTAGCAGCCGTTTTAAAGATCCGTATAGCTTTCTCGCTCTGAATAGTTTTCGCTTCCTTTATGAATCATTCAGAGGCCATGTACTTTATTTCAAGTGATACACGAACAATTGCATCGAGGTTTAATATGTATGTCACGTCTTGTACACTGGCACCGGATTTTCAAACTCAATCATTTTTTTAAAAAAATCAAAAAAAATCTTATAATTCCTTACTAAAAATTATGATACCGAATATGTAAAAAAATATTAAAAAATATTTTTTTTTTAAATATGCACTTTGTACTGTATAATATACTATATTATACAGTACAAAGTGCATATTTAAAAAAAAAATCAATATTTTTTTTACATATTCGGTATTATAATTTAAAAAAAAATGATTGAGATTGAAAATCCGATGCCAGTGGTCTTGTAGAGCTCTTCTTTGCTAGGTCTTATGTGTAACCATCCTAGCTTGTGTTAATGGTTGGTTGATGCGACTCGCTCAGCCAATATGTTGTCTTGAACCTTTTGTACTTTACTTGGAAAATCTTGAAAAAAGACTTAGGAGCCATTCCTTTCAGAATGTAAGGAAAGGTTTTCAACAGTCGAGTTGCACTGCTAAGTATATCTCCTAGGCTTTAGCGCCCCCAAGGGTGTGTACATAGCTTGATTTGATTGCATTATTAACTTCATACTTGCATTTTGTAAATGAAACCATAACACAAGTTCATTATTGTTCTGTAAACGCATATATGCGTAATTGAGTATGAAGAATATTGTATAAGCACATGTATAAATACTTAATAGAAAGGTCTACAAAACAATGCTAACAAAGTTAGTCGCACTTGATTTCTCTTCACAGCGTGTGTGAATATGCGCTGGCTCCCGGAGGAGGATGTGTTCTCTGTGGTGTTCACCGTCAACGGCAATGACGTCTACAGGACGAACACGGCACGTACGTTTAACTTCCACATCATCATGCAGTAATGGATGCTGGTATAATAAGCAAATATTTATAATTTCAGACCTGCTGGTGATGATTTTAGTGCTGTTGTTTTAACAATTGGCAAGATGAAAAAGTTGGTGCAAAGGGCACAAACTTTAAAAGAGTTAATAATTCATATCTTCTTAAAGTTTAATCACTCATAATACCATTCATTCATAATACGCGCATCTTTTGATATTAAGATAATGTTGGGAGCTGGGCAAATATGTTATACCGTGATGAGATTGTACTTTTAAACTGAGGGGGAAAATACGAACATTTGAATTATTTGCCTTCCGTAAGTAAACACTTGATCACAGATCTCTGCGTCCTTCGGCAGAACACTGAACAACACAGAAGTCGTCGTTAACGGGATTAAATGAAAAGAGAATAATGGATAAATAACTGTGTGAACAACAACAACAACAACAACAACAACAACAACAACAACAACAACAACAACAGCAATAACAACAGCATCACGACGATGACGAAGACAACATCATCAACAACAACCACCACAACACAGCAACAACAACAGCAGCAGCACCAGGAGCAGCAGCAACAGTAGCGGAAACATCATCAACAACAACCACAACACAGCAACAACAACAACAGCAGCAACAGCAGCAACAGCAGCAATTGTTATAAATGATCTTCTCCAATATAAAACGAATTTTTACGAGATATTAATAAATGACAAAGTTTAGATTAATTTCTGTCTGTGTCCATATCGTCATGTACATAGTGAAGCAAATCAATTTTCATTCCACAGTGAGTTCCAGGAAGGTTGAGGAATGTATCCCTACCTCAGGCCTGCTAGTGCACCCAACTGGGAAAATCTGCTTCCGATTGTACCAGATCGAGGTTGATTCAGGGCAGATGTGCGCAGATCTGATAGGGAAAGCCATCATTCAGGTCTTACTTGTAATCTCATTGGTCAAACTAGTTTCTTTGTTATCAGTAAAACTTATTCCCGCTTGTCATATTGGCCTTTCACGCAAATTGCCTTACACACAATAATAACAATGTGCTCGTTAAAAAGAATAATTTACCAATGTGAGAAAACTTTTGGTTTCTCCAGGGTAAAGAGGAGGTTATCAAGGAACACTTCGGCTGCTTCCGGATTGGCGATGTGGTATAGGAGGATGCCAACAGTAACACTACAAGAGACGAAAATGTAGTCCCTGTTTTGTATGATTGAACACTGTACAACTAGCACAATTTCATTATATATTTATTAATTATATAAAATAAAAAGATAAAACTCAAACGTATCAATACCCTTCACTAACGTCATACCTTGTATCAATGCCATACACAGCGTGACGTCATACCGTGTATCAATACCTTACACTCCCGTCATACCGTGTAGCAATGCCTTACACTCACGTCATACCGTATATGGATGCCCAACACTCACGTAATACCGTGTACCAATGCCTTACACTCACGTCATATCGTGTATCAATACCTTACACTCACGTCATACCGTGTATCAATACCTTAAATCACGTCAAACCGTGTATCAATGCCCAACACTCACGTCATATCGTGTATCAATTCTTTACACTCACGTCATACCGTGTATCAATACTTTACACTCACGTCATACCGTGTATCATTACCTTACACTAACGTCATACCTTGTATCAATACCTTACACTCACGTCATACCGTGAATCTATACCTTACACTCACGTCATACCATATATCAGTGCCCGACACTCACGTTTTATCGTGTATCAATGCCTTACACTCACGTCATATCGTGTATCAATGCCTTACACTCACGTCATATCGTGTATCAATGCCTCACACACCATGACGTCATACCGTGTATCAATACCTTACACTCACGTAATATCGTGTATCAATGCCTTACACTCACGTCATATCGTGTATCAATAACTTACACTCACGTCATATCGTGTATCAATGCCTCACACATCCTGACGTCATACCGTGTTTCAATACCTTACACTCACGTTATATCGTGTATCAATGCCTTACACTAAAGTCATACCTTGTATCAATACCTTACAGTAACGTCATACCGTGTACCAATTCCTTACACTAACGTCACACCTTGTATCAATACCTTACACTAACGTCATACCGTGTATCAATACCTTACACTCACGTCATATCGTGTATCAATACCTTACACTCACGTCATATCGTGTATCAATACCTTACACTAACGTCATACCGTGTATCAATACCTTACACTCACGTCATATCGTGTAATAATGCTTTACACTCACGTCATATCGTGTACCAATACCTTGCATTAACGTCATAACGTGTATCAATACCTTACACTCACGTCATATCGTGTATCAATACTTTACACGCACGTCATATCGTCTATCAATGCTTTACACTCACGTCATATCGTGTATGTATGCCTTACACTCACGTCATACCGTGTATCAATGCCTTTCACTAACGTCATACCTTGTATCAATACCTTATACTTACGTCATATCGTGTACCAATACCTTACACTCACGTCATACCGTGTATCAATACCTTACACGCCCGTCATACCGTGTATCAATGCCTTACACTCACGTCATACCGTTTATCAATACCTAACACTCACGTCATATCTTGTGTCAATACCTTACACTCACATCACATCGTGTATCCATGTCTTACACTCACGTCATACCGTGTATCAAAGCCTATCGCACACGTCATACAGCGTATCAATGTCTTACACTCACGTCATACCGAGTATCAATGTATTACACTCACGTCATACAATATATCAATACCCTACACTCACGTCATACCGTATATCGATGCCTTACACTCACGTCATACCGTATATTGATGCCTTACACGCACGTCATACCGTGTATCAATGCCTTACACACACGTCTCTTTGTGTATCAATGTCTTACACTCACGTCATACCGAGTATCAATGTATTACACTCACGTCATACAATATATCAATACCCTACACTCACGTCATACCGTATATCGATGCCTTACACTCACGTCATACCGTATATTGATGCCTTACACGCACGTCATACCGTGTATCAATGCCTTACACACACGTCTCTTTGTGTATCGATGCCTTACACTCACGTCATTTCGTGTATATATGCCTTAAACTTACGTCATACCGTGTATCAATACCTTTCACTGACATCATACCGTGTATCAATGTCTTACACTCACGTCATACCGTGTATCAATGCCTATCGCGCACGTCATACCGCGTATCAATGTCTTACACTCACGATATACCGCGTATCAATGTATTACACTCACGTCATACAGCATTTCAATACCTAACACTCACGTCATACCGTGTATCGATGCCTTACAAGCACGTCATTTTGTGTGTCAATGCCTTACACTCACGTCATTTTGTGTATATATGCCTTAAACTCACGTCATACCGTGTATCAATGCCTTACACTCACGTCATACCGTGTACCAATGCCTTACACTCACGTCATACCGTGTACCAATGCCTTACACTCACGTCATACCGTGTATCAATGCCTTACACGCGCGTCATACCGTGTATCAATGCCTTACACTCACGTAATACCGTGTATCAATACCTAACACTCACGTCATATCTTGTGTCAATACCTTACACTCACATCATACCGTGTATCCATGTCTTACACTCACGTCATACCGTGTATCAAAGCCTATCGCGCACGTCATACAGCGTATCAATGTCTTACACTCACGTCATACCGAGTATCAATGTATTACACTCACGTCATACAATATATCAATACCCTACACTCACGTCATACCGAGTATCAATGTATTACACCCACGTCATACAATATATCAATACCCTACACTCACGTCATACAGCGTATCAATGTCTTACACTCACGTCATACCGCGTATCAATGTATTAATCTCACGTCATACCGTGTACCAATGCCTTACACTCATGTCATACCGTGTATCAAAGCCTATCGCGCACGTCATAACGTGTATCAATGCCTTACACTCACATCATACCGTGTATCAATGCCTTACACTCACGTCATACCGTGTATCAAAGCCTATCGCGCACGTCATTCCGTGTATCAATGCCTTACACTCACATCATACCGTGTACCAATGCCTTACACTCACGTCATACCGTGAATCAATGCCTTACACTCACGTCATACCATGTATCAATGCCTTACACTCACGTCATACCGTGTACCAATGCTCTTTACTCACGTCATACCTTGTATCAATGCCTTACACTCACGTCATACCGTGTACCAATGTTCTTCACTAACGTCATACCGTGTACCAATGCTCTTCACTCAAGTCATACCTTGTATCAATGCCTTACACTCACGTCATATCGTGGATCAATGCCTTACACTCACGTCATACAGTTTATCAATACCTTACACTCACGTCATACAGTGTATCAATACCTTACACGCACGTCATATCGTGTATCAATGCCTTACACGCACGTCATACCATGTATCAATGCCTTACACTCACGTCATACCGTGTATCAATACCTTATACTCACGTCATATCGTGTACCAATACCTTACACTTACATCATACCGTGTATCAATGTCTTAAACTCACTTCATATCGTCTATCAATACCTTATACTCACGTCATACCGTGTATCAATGCCTATCGTGCACGTCATACCGCGTATCAAAGTCTTACACTCACGTCATATCGTGTATCAATGCCTTAAACTCACGTTATACCGCAAAATCAATACCTTACACTCACGTCATACCGTATATCGATGCCTTACACGCACGTCATACCGTGTATCAATGCCTTACACACACGTCATTTCGTGTATCAATGCCCTACTCTCACGTCATTTCGTGTATTTATGCCTTAAACTCACGTCATACCGTGTACCAATACCTTTCACTCACATCATTCCGTGTATCAATGTCTTACACTCACTTCATACCGTGTATAAATGTCTTACACTCACGTCATACCGAAGATCAATGTATTACACTCACGTCATACCATGTATCGATGCCTTACAAGCACGTCATACCGTGTATCAATGCCTTACACGCACGTTATTTTGTGTATCAATGCCTTACACTCACGTCATTTCGTGTATATATGCCTTAAACTCACGTCATACCGTGTATCAATGCCTTACACTCACGTCATACCGTGTACCAATGCCTTACACTCACGTCATACCGTGTATCAATGCCGTACACTCACGTCATACCATGTATCAATGCCTTACACTCACGTCATACCGAGTACAAATGCTCTTTACTCACGTCATACCGAGGATCAATGCCTTACACTCACGTTATACCGTGTACCAATGCTCTTCACTCACGTCATACCTTGTATCAATGCCTTACACTCACGTCATACCGAGTACCAATGCTCTTTACTCACGTCATACCGAGGATCAATGCCTTACACGCACGTTATACCGTGTACCAATGCTCTTCACTCACGTCATACCTTGTATCAATGCCTTACACGCACGTCATACCTTGTACCAATGTTCTTTACTAACGACATACCGTGTACCAATGCTCTTCACTCAAGTCATACCTTGTATCAATGCCTTACACGGACATCATACCGCGTATCAATGCCTTACACAAACGTCATATCGTTTATCAATGCCTTACACTCACGTCATACCGCGTATCAATGGCTTACACTCACGTCATACCGCGTATCAATACCTTTCCCCTTACGTCATACTGTGAATCAATGCCTTACAGTCATGTCATACCGCGTATCAATGGCTTACACTCACGCCATACCGCGTATCAATGCCTTACACTCACGTCATACCGCGTATCAATGCCTTACACTCACGTCATACCGTGTATGTTTGCCATACACTCACGTCATACCGTATATGTTTGCCATACACTCACGTAGTTCCATTGATCAATGTTTTATTTTAGTGAATCACTTAATTCATCAAATATTTATTAAGATGGCGGTAGTACAACTGCCCCGAGACACACTTCATTAGATGGGGACATAAAAGAAATGAGAAGCCAAAAATAAAACCAAACCTCAACAGCAGTGTGAATGCCTACGAATAAGTTAATTAAACGCCTTTAAAGCTTTGTATTCCTATAAACGGCACTCAACATTGACAATGTACTAACGTCGTTTGTCCTCCTAGAGCACTACTATCTTCTTAAGTTTGTTCTTTGTTGGCATGTTTCATGAATATTTTCCATAATTTGTCGATCAGAAAGAAAGGTGTTCGCAATGAAGGTGGCATTTTCTCCCGCGACCTCTGCTGACGGGAAAGGCATATACAATTATCCATCGTGACCACTCATCTGCATATAGTTAAGGGTTTTGAGGCGATATGAAAGCTGGAAGAATTTTTACTGGCTTTGATTTCCGCCAATAAAGCTGGTATTGTCACCACCATTCGCCGTAAAGATCAATCCCGACTACTATAAAGATGTATTCCTTTCGTGTTTATATTCTAGCGTCATGAAGTAACTGTGCATGCAGTATCATATCATTTCTGAAATAACACTCTTTAAATTAAATTAATCCTGAAAAATGTCCCAAGCTTTGAGGTACTTTCTGTATAATAGCTATGTACATTGATGTCTCAAAAGGTGGAGGTAAACATCATTTAATCATTAAATCATCGCAAGGTAAGCTTTTCGTTCAGTACAGAATAAAAAATATAATCTGTAATGAACATTTTACATGACAAAGTCATTTCCAAACACAAACACGTAATTGGTTGAACAGTACTTATATTAAACTCTTTACAAAATATTCACACTTATTTTAGTTATAATATGTTTGATCTTATTGACATCGACGGATCCGATATTTGGCAAACGCAGTATGGCCGCTGAAACAAGCAACCATTGTTAGTGTGGACGTCAGCAATTAGCTGCAACTTACAGTAGCCTAAAAGTAATGCCACGTGTGCAATTGCCTTTATACCACTATATAAAATACATGCAAAGTTCAATTAACAGTCTTCGGGTAGGACCGATACTCAAATGGTATACATACTAATTAATCTTCGAACATTTGACCTATTTGGATTAAGATTCCGAGACAATTATGAGACATGCTCTTCGTGTGTGTAGTCCTATAAGTGCCCTTCCACAAGGAATGACAGTGACACTCAAGCGCCTACATCAAATTAGTCTTTGTAAATTGTGGACGGCCACGTTTTTTAAGCCGGAGTTATGGACCTTGCTACACATATTGTCATTGGTAAAGTTTCCCTTGGACTTTAGGTCATGAAACTGGCAGAAATGCATGAGCGATGATAAATATCCAGGAGCAGACAGTGTAGTATTGTGCCTGATTTCTGCCATTTCGAGTGTACACATTTCGCGATATAACGTGATAATTTGCAGTTCTGTTTAGGTTTCACAATTCTTTCAAATGCAAAATTCATTTAGTGTGAAACTGAGTTTTGACAGTTCTCATGAATCAAGAAAAACAAGAGCTTTGCCTAAAGATGGCAACGCTTGTCCGTAAGATAAAGAGCACAAATCAAGATCTGCGTTTGCCTGTTAACTTATCATTAAACAGTTAATATGGTATTGTTGGTCTTAAAGTATCGTATTCAGTTATGAGACTTTAAATCTGCACTCTCACAGACATACCGTTTTTACAACTTTTTATTATTTGTTTGTCTTGGAAAGAGCAAATTTTTGCGTAAATATCTGTAAACCAATGATAAAAGATTGCTGGCAAAAGACCAGATCGCTGATTTTCATAAATCCGTTCGAAAATAAATGTTAGTAACGTTTTAGGAAAAAACATAAAACATCAAATTTTGAACTTAAATATAAAAATCTGCGATCTAATTTTTGTCAGCAGTCTTATATAACTGGTTTCCATGCATTTTGACAAAAATTGGCTGGTTCCAAGACAAAAAAAAAATAAACTAGAGCTATCACTGAAGGTGATTAATACCCCCGCCCCCGAACGCTGCCTCTCTTTATGATTTATCATTGTATGAAGTTTTATGAAATTCCATCTAGTAGTTTTCAAGTTACTGTCCAGACAAAAAGTTGACCAAAAAAAAACCACAGAAAAAGGCAATAACTCTGTAATTTGCTAAAATAGTGTAATGATTCATGTACACTGAACTCCTTCTCATTGTGCTGTAACATTGTATAAAGTTTTATTTCATTCCATCCGATAGTTTTCAAGTTATGCTCCAGACAAGAAAAAAATAACAAAGGGCAATAACACTGTAATTGACTGAAATAGAATTGCGGTTCCTGTACATTGCACTTTCTCTCATTATGATCTATCACTGTATGAAGTTTTATTAAATTCCATCCAATAGTTTTCAAGTTATGCTCTAGACAAGAAAAAGTAACAAGGGTCAGTAACTCTGTAATCGGCTGAAATAGAATTGCGGTTCCTGTACACTGCACTCCCTCTCTTTATGATATATCACTGTATCAAGTTTTATTAAATTCCATCCAATAGTTTTCAAGTTATGGTCCAGACAAGAAAAAGTAACAAGGGTCAGTAACTCTGTAATCGGCTGAAATAGAATTGCGGTTCCTGTACACTGCACTCCCTCTCTTTATGATATATCACTGTATCAAGTTTTATTAAATTCCATCCAATAGTTTTCAAGTTATGGTCCAGACAAGAAAAAGTAACAAAGGGCAGTAACTCTGTAATTAGCTGATCTAGAATTGCGGTTCCTGTACACTGCACTCCTTCTCATTATGATCTATCACTGTATGAAGTTTTATTAAATTCCATCCAATAGTTTTCAAGTTATGCTCCAGACAAGAAAAAGTAACAAAGGGCAGTAACTCTGTAATTAGCTGATATAGAATTGCGGTTTCTGTACACTGCACTCCTTCTCATTATGATCTATCACTGTATGAAGTTTTATTAAATCCCATCCAATAGTTTTCAAGTAATGCTCCGGACAAGAAAAAGTAACAAAGGGCAGTAACTCTGTAATTAGCTGTAATAGAATTGTGGTTCCTGTACACTGCACTCCCTCTCATTATGATCTATCACTGTATGAAGTTTTATTGAATTCCATCCAATAGTTTTCAAGTAATGCTCCGGACAAGAAAAAGTAACAAAGGGCAGTAACTCTGTAATTAGCTGTAATAGAATTGTGGTTCCTGTGCACTGCACTCCCTCTCATTATGATCTATCACTGTATGAAGTTTTATTGAATTCCATCCAATAGTTTTCAAGTTATGCTCCGGACAAGAAAAAAAGTTACAAAAGGCAGTAACTCTGTAATTAGCTGAAATAGAGTAATGGTTCTTGTGCACTGCACTTCCTCTCATTGTGCTTAACCATTGTATGAAGTTTTAATAAATTCCATCTAGTAATTTGCAAGTTAATGTCTGGTAAAAAAGTTTGACAGCAAAAAAACAAACAAAGGGCAATTACTCAGTAATTAGCTGAAGTAGAGTTATGGTTCTTGAACACTGCACTTCCTCTCATTGTGCTTTACCATTGTATGAAGTTCCAATGAAATCCATCCAGTACTTTTCAAGTTGTACTCCGGACAAGAAAAAGTAACAAAGGGCATTAACTCTGTAATTAGCTGAAATACAATTTGTACACTGCACTCCCTCTCATTATGATCTATCACTGTATGAAGTTTTATTAAATTCCATCCAATAGTTTTCAAGTTATGCTCCGGACAAGAAAACAGAAACAAAGGGCAGTAACTCTGTAATTAGTAAATAGAGTGATGGTTCTTGTGCACTGCACTTCCTCTCATTGCGCTTTACCATTGTATGAAGTTTTAATAAATTCCATCTAGTAGTTTGCAATTTAATGTCTGGTAAATAAGTTTGATAGCAAAAAACAAAACAAAGGGCAATTACACAGTAATTAGCTGAAGTAGAGTTATGGTTCTTGGACACTGCACTTCCTCTCATTGTGCTTTACCATTGTATGAAGTTCCAATGAATTCCAACCAGTACTTTTCAAGTTATAGTCAGGACAAAAAAAAGTAGCAAAGGGCAATTACTCAGTAATAAGCAAGAATACAGTTATGGTTGTTGTACACTGCACTTCCTCTCATTATGCTCTATCATTGTATGAAGTTTAATCAAATTCCATCCAGCAGTTTTTAAGTTATGCCCCGGACAAGGTAAATTGCAACGGACCGACCGACAAACCGACCGACCGACCGACCGACCACAGGGTGACTCCAATATAACCCCTTCAAACTTCGTTTGTCGGAGGTACAATAAGTTGTCAAAACGTTGTATCTGTGAGAGTGCAGCTTTAAATGTTTTAACAAGTGATCATCATACTGTCATGACGATACTGTTCATTGCCACCGTGACCACCATACATGAACGACAAGCCATAAGCAACACACACAATGTAATGGACTCCTGCTATTTTCTTAAATTTTAGTGTTATATGACCTCCGAAATTGGACATCATTGGAAACGTGAAATATTTTATTGAAGTAGACGCAAAAGCAGGTAAGGAATGGAGTTGACGTTGATAGACATGACTACATTTCATTTGTATGTAGGCTGAACGATGTTCGCTGTATCTGTAGATGTGTATTAATATCTGTATCTTTGATTTAATTTATTTCATTTAAATTCGTGCAGTGTTCGTTCTTGGTAGAATTAAAATGATTTAAGACTTTAATTTTTTAGGCCTTTCTAGATTTCCTGACATTCTTAAAATTCATTATTCATAGATATTTCATGGGAGATCGTTATAAGGAGTGACATCTTACGAATACGCACCTTTAGGTCACGTGTCACAGGTCTAACGACACTAAAGGAAAAATCAGGGGTGTATACCATTCACACCACTTTGAGAAAAACAACAACAACAATAATAACAACAACAACACAATCTTAAATGCGGTACACCAAAATTTAATAAAAAACTTATTTCAATGATTTACAAACAAAGAAGAATGCAATATGACATGATGAAATGACAAAACATACCCAGACCACATGTATTCATATTTCATATTACTCTAGTTTCTTTCGCGTACAGATGTCAATGGGAGGGGCGAAAAGATGTTCGTTTGCAAGGGGCGTGTCTCGTCAGTAAACATAAATGTTTTAAACCAGTTTATACGTAATCATTTACTTGGACTTCGTTATGTAAATTCCTATAAAAACTTCCATATAAACTATAACCTGTACGTAAGATACAACACTATTTTGTGAGCGCATAGTTTACGTATTCAAATATGTTGAAAGATAATCAAGGGTAGTTAATTGTAGTTAATTGTATTCATGTAGCGTATCAGATTACGAGGTATAAATAACACACCAATACAGTGAATGAAATCAATGATGTATGACCATAAGATTGACTTCAGTTGCATATTGAACACCAATCTTGCAAGCGTCTTTTTTTAGAAATTCCGTAGTGATTGTATGTTTGGCAATCTGGACTTACTATACAGAGCATTTCCGTTGGTTGTAACTTAGTGTATCATTTGTATACTACACGACGTCCCTGCAATGATTACGAGTAAACAAAAACAGCAAAGACAGCAAGCTTCAATGATATAATACCTGAGCCCATACCCACTAACATTTTGTGTCAAACCCAGTACTCGAAACACCGCAAATTATCGCAGGCAACCCATTCATTGTATTCAATGCTTGAATTGTTTCAATCACTTTGACAATTTACTGACAAATTTTAAAAACGCAGTAACAACTTACTGTGAAATGATTTAAATACTTTTGTAATTATTTGATCGAGAGTGAGTTTCACTCTGGCGTTAGTGAATATGGACGATGGACACTTAAGGTTCACTGGCGGGGAAGTACATCAAATGCGTAGTTCTCTAAATGGAGAATCGGGTTATCTTACATATTACACAACAGGTAATATTCAGAATAAGGCCAAAATGTCTGGGATTCGACGGATCACACCAGCAATGTTATTTGTGCATAGACGAAAGTGAATCAATATAAAGTCAATACCAAAACGAAAATAGACAGAAGCCATGGAAGTGTCAGCGACTTCAGCCATTTGTCTATTTATGTTGTTTGTGATGTGCGTCATGTTGGTGACGACAAATGAGAACTGGTATGTGTACATGGTGCAGCACATAATCGCTGACGCTCCCCATTAGCGTCCGCCGCAGCCTCCCCAACCCACGACAGCCTACAACCACGAGGGCGGCGTCTATTTCCTGAACCGCCTTCACGATTCCTTCTCCGGGGCTTTCGGCGTGGATACTTTTCACAATGCCGTCAATCTGAAGAAGAAATGAGCCTTGACATTCTCATTTTGAGATATGTCTTAATATCTTATTACGAAGAACACAGTTGTATAGCCAACGATCTCTGAATATTTGGTTAAAATGTATTTTCCAAGCCGCAAGAAGAATCATTTTAAAGAATGTTCCAATTGAAGTCGATGCAAAAATATCTTTTGCATTGACATTGTGCCTAATTAATACATTGGTAAAATTTGTATCGAAGGTTATATCGTCATATGTGGTTAAACTAAATAATGTGCATAGTGTTGTAATCTTACTTAATTAAGAAAATCGACAACTTTTTAACTCTAATTTGTTTTGTGATATGTTCATTGCTTACAGAAGCTTCCTTTAAAAGCTCAGCATATCCTTCAAGCTTGTGTCGGATTTTTGCTTTCTCTTCGTTCAGCATTTTTATTAGCATCTCCTTGTCGAACGTATACGGTGCTGAAATATGGGGAAAGTCTTAATATCCAGGACATTCAAACAAGTACACAAAATAAAGCAGAAACAGAGAGAGTCAATAGATTTTATAATAAGCTGTTATAATATAAAATAAATAGTGAATTCGCAAACCATAACTAGTTAACCTGTTAGTGTTGTACAGCTAAAAAAGGTAATAAGTGGCAGTTCTGGGCAGTTTCAAGCCTGTTTTTAGTCTAATGATATTTATCTTACCAAAAAGGTAACGCGAATATTAACTAGATAACTAGATAATTATCGCGAAAATTAAGCGGTTAACACGAAACAATTCGCGAACTTTATCAGGTCATCTGTATTCAGTAATATGCCACCATACTATTTTGATGCATGCGTGGTCTGGTTGTGATGTTTGTATTTATGGAAGTGGTGTTTATTCGTTTGTGTATCTCGTTCATTGTCGTTTGGGCAATCACATTGTGCCTTAAAATAGAGAATATTTTTGAATTTTCGACTACAGGATGGGTCCCTGTAGTTTTCATTGTTTTATTATTAATAATGATATATATGGCATACTTACAGCTGTACCACTGGGTGGAATGAAGGACGCTGTTTATTTCAATCGTGTTGACCAGGTACACCTTGTCATTCTCTCTGTGGACATACTTCGTGTAAACTGTAATAGAATAATTACTCCAGTTGGTTCATCGAGATAAATACTAATGCGTAAATATTGTTCTGCCTCATTAAGACAATAAATCACCTAATGCCTCCTGACCGAGGAACGAAATACAGTGTCAAATGCAAGTGCCATTTATGTACACACAAAACTTTTTTTTCCTTCTGTATGTAACATAATGAAGCAAGTACTTAACATCTATTTAATAATACAGTTGGTATACTTTCTGGGGCCATCAATGAACATACGGCAACATATCTTAACATCAGGAAATTCATTTTGTAATTATCTCGATTGTGCGACAAAATGATTATCCTGTAGACACGCTGTTATTGCTTTTTTAATATGCAGACAATTGTAGTACCAATAATTAATGCGGGCTAGGGTCCTTATAATCAAAACATTTCGGTAGTCTACAATCGTTATTTTACACGGATAGTGCCAGAATTTCCGTTTTAAGCAACCATAGATCTACACATGGAATTCTGATTTAGTTAAGAGTATTCGTTTTGACCGAAGCCGATTGCATATAGAATAACACGCGAATCCGTTTCCTGGATAGAAACCAGTACTAGGAGGTCATGAGAAATTCCCCCGGTTCGGATGTAATCCACAACCTCTTGGCTGATAGGCGGACACCTATATCACTCTCACCTTTGTGGTCATATAGAATCCACAGCATTTTTTGCGAAAGGCGGACACCTACACAACAAGACCACTCTCACCATTGCGGTGATCAAATCCGCAACATTTTATGTAAGAGGCGGGCACTTATACAACTATACCACCCTCACCTATCACAATCTTAAAAGCGGTTACCGATGCAATGCCAACGATACAAGACTTACCCTACTGTCATACAACATAATGGTACAGGGATAAACATACACACATATTTATAAACAAAACAACACATATGGGGAGGGGTTATCTCTCTCTACTGCGCCCTGGTTCTTCAATTATCTACTCTTAAACCATTTGTGTCTCTAGTTTCGATTATACTAAGGCGTCGAATTATCGTGGTACATGTGTTGTTAATGAACAAATCCGATCTTATAAACAAAACCAAACCAAGACCCCGACTTACATTGTTGTGTGGTAGTGGTATTTTCTAGAAGTCAGGACTACGCCTTGTCGGCGTTTATCTGAACCGATATACAAGTGTCGTACTGTTGTCATGACTACGCCTTGTCGGCGTTAATCTGCACCGATATACAAGTGTCGTACTGCTGTCATGACGACGCCTTGTCGGCGTTAATCTGCACCGATATACAAGTGTCGTATTGTTGTCATGACTACGCCTTGTCGGCGTTAATCTGCACCGATATACTAGTGTCGTACTGTTGTCATGACTACGCCTTGTCGGCGTTAATCTGTACCGATATACAAGTGTCGTACTGCTGTCATGGCAACGCCTTGTCGGCGTTAATCTGCACCGATATACAAGCATCGTATTGTTGTCATGACTACGCCTTGTCGGCGTTAATCTGCAACGATATACAAGTGTCATACTGCTGTCATGACTACGCCTTGTCGGCGTTAATCTGCACCGATATACAAGTGTCGTACTGCTGTCATGACGACGCCTTGTCGGCGTTAATCTGAACCGATATGCAAGTGTCGTACTGTTGTCATGACTACGCCTTGTCGGCGTTTACCTGAACCGATATACAAGTGTCGTACTGTTGTCATGACTACGCCTTGTCGGCGTTAATCTGCACCGATATACAAGTGTCGTACTGCTGTCATGACGACGCCTTGTCGGCGTTAATCTGCACCGATATACAAGTGTCGTACTGCTGTCATGACGACGCCTTGTCGGCGTTAATCTGAACCGATATTCAAGTGACTTATTGTTGTCATGACTACGCCTTGTCGGCGTTAATCTGCATCGATTTACAAGTGTCGTATTGTTGTCATGACAACACCTTGTCGGCGTTAATCTGCACCGATATACTAGTGTCGTATTGTTGTCATGACTATGCCTTGTCGGTGTTAATCTGCACCGATGTACTAGTGTCGTATAGTTGTCATGACTACGCCTTGTCGGCGTTAAATCCGCACGGATATACACGTGTCATATTGTTGTTATGACTACGCCTTGTCGGCTTTAATGAGAACGGATGTATAAGTGACATTCTGCTGTCATGACTACGCCTTATCGGCGTTAATCCGGACCGATATACACGTGTCATATTGTTGTCATGACTACGCCTTGTCAGCGTACATCAGGACGTATGTATACGTGTCATACTGCTTTCATGACTACGCCTTGTCGGCGTTAATCAGGACGGATGTATAGGTGTCATATTGTTGTCATAAATACGTTACCGTTGCGTAAATCTGGACCGATTTATCAGTGTCGTACAGTTATCATGACTACGCCTTGTCGGCTCTAATCCGGACCGATTTATAAGTGTCTTACAGTTGTCATGACTACGTCTTGTTGGAGTTAATCAGGACCGATGTATAAGTGTCTTACAGTTGTCATGACTACGTCTTGTTGGAGTTTATCAGGACCGATGTATAAGTGTCTTACAGTTGTCATGACTACGTCTTGTTGGAGTTAATCAGGACCGATGTATAAGTGTCTTACAGTTGTCATGACTACGTCTTGTTGGAGTTAATCCTGACCGATGTATAAGTGCCATACTGTTGTCATGACTACGTCTTTGTGGCGTTAACCTGGACCGATGTACAACTGTCAAAACTATGTATTAGTAACTTTAATCTGGACCGATGGATAAGTGTCCTATCATTGTCATAACTACATTTATCTGGACCGATTTAAGTACCTTATTCTGGTTATGAATACGTATTTGTGACGGTTATCTAGACCGACGTTTAAGCGTCATATTGTTGGACCGAAATTGTACATCTTGTTAGTCTAATTCGAGCGTCTCTGTGGTTTGAAACACCGAGACTAAACGTGCATGACAGCGGGCCAGGCACTGAGACTTGACGTGCATGACGGCGGCCAGGCACCGAGACTTTACTTGCATGACGGCGGCCAGACACCGAGACTTAACATGCATGACGACGGCCAGACACCGAGACTTTACGACCATGACGGCGGCCAGGCACCGAGACTTAACGAGCATGACGGCAGCCAGGCACCGAGACTTTACGAGCATGACGGCGGCCAGGCACCGAGACTTTACGAGCATGACGGCGGCCAGGCACCGAGACTTAACGTTCATGACGGCGGCCAGGCACCGAGACTTTACGAGCATGACGGCTGCTAGGCACCGAGACTTTACGTGGATGACGGCGGCCAGGCCACGATACTTAACGTGCATGACGGCGGCCAGGCACCGAGACTTTACGAGCATGACGGCGGCCATGCACCGAGACTTTACGAGCATGACGGCGGCCAGGCACCGAGACTTAACGTGCATGACGGCGGCCAGACACCGAGACTTTACGAGCATGACGGCGGCCATGCACCGAGACTTTACGTGCATGACGGTGGCTAGGCACCGAGACTTTACGTGCATGACGGCGGCCAGGCACCGAGACTTTACGAGCATGACGGCGGCCATGCACCGAGACTTTACGAGCATGACGGCGGCCAGACACCGAGACTTTACGAGCATGACGGCGGCCATGCACCGATACTTTACGAGCATGACGGCGGCCAGGCACCGAGACTTTACTTGCATGACGGCGGCCAGACACCGAGACTTAACATGCATGACGGCGGCCAGACACCGAGACTTAATATGCATGACGGCGGCAAGGCACAGAGACTTAACGTACATAACGGCGGGCAAGGCACCGAGACTTTACTTGCATGACGGCGGCCAGACACCGAGACTTAACGTTCATGACGGCGGCCAGGCACCGAGACTTTACGAGCATAACGGCTGCCAGGCACTGAGACTTAACGTGCACGACGGCGGGCCAGGCACCGAGACTTAACGTTCATGACGGCGGCCGGGCACCGAGACTTTACGTGTATGATGGCGGGCCAGGCACCGAGACTTTACGTGCATTACGACGGCCAGGCACCGAGACTTTACGAGCATGACGGCGGCCATGCACCGAGACTTTACGTGCATGACGGCGGCCAGGCACCGAGACTTTGCGTGCATGACGGCGGCCATGCACCGAGACTTTACGTGTATGATGGCGGGCCAGGCACCGAGACTTTACGTGCATTACGACGGCCAGGCACCGAGACTTTACGTGCATGACGGCGGCCAGGCACGGAGACTTTACGAGCATGAAGGTGGCTAGGCACCGAGACTTTACGAGCATGACGGCGGCTAGGCACCGAGACTTTACGAGCATGACGGCGGCCAGGCACCGAGACTTTACGTCCATGACGGCCGCTAAGAACAGAGACAAAACCTGCATGACGGCGAGCTAGGCACCGAGACTTAACGTGCATGATGGCGGGCCAGGCACCGAGACTTTACGTGCATGACGGCGGGCCAGGCACCGAGACTTAACGTGCATGATGGCGGGCCAGGCACCGAGACTTTACGTGCATGATGGCGGCCAGGCACTGAGACTTAACATGCATGACGGCGGCCAGGCACCGAGACTTAACGTGCATGATGGCGGGCCAGGCACCGAGACTTAACGTGCATGATGGCGGGCCAGGCACCGAGACTTTACGTGCATGACGGCGGGCCAGGCACCGAGTCTTTACGTGCATGACGGCGGCCAGGCACTGAGATTTAACATGCAGACGGCGGGCCAGGCTCCGAGACTTTACGTGCATGACGTCGGGCCAGGCACCGAGACTTTACTTGCATGACGGCGGCCAGACACCGAGACTTAACATGCATGACGACGGCCAGACACCGAGACTTTACGACCATGACGGCGGCCAGGCACCGAGACTTAACGAGCATGACGGCAGCCAGGCACCGAGACTTTACGAGCATGACGGCGGCCAGGCACCGAGACTTTACGAGCATGACGGCGGCCAGGCACCGAGACTTAACGTTCATGACGGCGGCCAGGCACCGAGACTTTACGAGCATGACGGCTGCTAGGCACCGAGACTTTACGTGGATGACGGCGGCCAGGCCACGATACTTAACGTGCATGACGGCGGCCAGGCACCGAGACTTTACGAGCATGACGGCGGCCATGCACCGAGACTTTACGAGCATGACGGCGGCCAGGCACCGAGACTTAACGTGCATGACGGCGGCCAGACACCGAGACTTTACGAGCATGACGGCGGCCAGGCACCGAGACTTTACGTGCATGACGGCGGCCAGGCACCGAGACTTTACGTGCATGACGGCGGCCAGGCACCGAGACTTTACGAGCATGACGGCGGCCATGCACCGAGACTTTACGAGCATGACGGCGGCCAGACACCGAGACTTTACGAGCATGACGGCGGCCATGCACCGATACTTTACGAGCATGACGGCGGCCAGGCACCGAGACTTTACTTGCATGACGGCGGCCAGACACCGAGACTTAACATGCATGACGGCGGCCAGACACCGAGACTTAATATGCATGACGGCGGCAAGGCACAGAGACTTAACGTACATAACGGCGGGCAAGGCACCGAGACTTTACTTGCATGACGGCGGCCAGACACCGAGACTTAACGTTCATGACGGCGGCCAGGCACCGAGACTTTACGAGCATGACGGCTGCCAGGCACTGAGACTTAACGTGCACGACGGCGGGCCAGGCACCGAGACTTAACGTTCATGACGGCGGCCAGGCACCGAGACTTTACGTGTATGATGGCGGGCCAGGCACCGAGACTTTACGTGCATTACGACGGCCAGGCACCGAGACTTTACGAGCATGACGGCGGCCATGCACCGAGACTTTACGTGCATGACGGCGGCCAGGCACCGAGACTTTGCGTGCATGACGGCGGCCATGCACCGAGACTTTACGTGTATGATGGCGGGCCAGGCACCGAGACTTTACGTGCATTACGACGGCCAGGCACCGAGACTTTACGTGCATGACGGCGGCCAGGCACGGAGACTTTACGAGCATGACGGTGGCTAGGCACCGAGACTTTACGAGCATGACGGCGGCTAGGCACCGAGACTTTACGAGCATGACGGCGGCCAGGCACCGAGACTTTACGTCCATGACGGCCGCTAAGAACAGAGACAAAACCTGCATGACGGCGAGCTAGGCACCGAGACTTAACGTGCATGATGGCGGGCCAGGCACCGAGACTTTACGTGCATGACGGCGGGCCAGGCACCGAGACTTAACGTGCATGATGGCGGGCCAGGCACCGAGACTTTACGTGCATGATGGCGGCCAGGCACTGAGACTTAACATGCATGACGGCGGCCAGGCACCGAGACTTAACGTGCATGATGGCGGGCCAGGCACCGAGACTTAACGTGCATGATGGCGGGCCAGGCACCGAGACTTTACGTGCATGACGGCGGGCCAGGCACCGAGTCTTTACGTGCATGACGGCGGCCAGGCACTGAGATTTAACATGCAGACGGCGGGCCAGGCTCCGAGACTTTACGTGCATGACGTCGGGCCAGGCACCGAGACTTAACGTGCATGATGGCGGGCCAGGCACCGAGACTTTACGTGCATGACGGCGGCCAGGCACCGAGACTTAACATGCATGACGGCGGGCCAGGCACCGAGACTTAACGTGCATGATGGCGGGCCAGGCACCGAGACTTTACGTGCATGACGGCGGGCCAGGCACCGAGACTTTACGTGCATGACGGCGGGCCAGGCACCGAGACTTTACGAGCATGACGGCGGCCAGGCACCGAGACTTTACGTGCATGACGGCGGGCCAGGCACTGAGACTTTACGTGCATAACGGCGGGCCAGGCACCGAGACTTTACGAGCATGACGGCGGGCTAGGCACCGAGACTTTACAAGCATGATGGCGGGCCAGGCACCGAGACTACGTTCATGACGGCGGGCTAGGCACCGAGACTTTACGAGCATGATGGCGGGCCAGGCACCGAGACTACGTTCATGACGGCGGGACAGGCACCGAGACTTTACGAGGATGATGGCGGGCCAGGCACCGAGACTTTACGTTCATGACGGCGGGCTAGGCACCGAGACTTTACGAGCATGATGGCGGGCCAGGCACCGAGACTACGTTCATGACGGCGGGCTAGGCACCGAGACTTTACGAGCATGATGGCCGGCCAGGCACCGACACTTTACGTTCATGACGGCGGGCTAGGAACCGAGACTTTACGAACATGATGGCGGGCCAGACACCGAGACTTTACGTTCATGTCGGCGGGCTAGGCACCGAGACTTTACGTGCATGACGGCGGGCCAGGCACCGAGACTTTACGTGCATGACGGCGGGCCAGGCACCGAGACTTAACGTTCATGGCGGCGATACAAAGTCCTCAAAGAGAAGCATCGTAAAACTTTATTATACACTTTGTTTTATTCTGAATATTGCATTATATACTCAACTATATTGTTCTTAATAGAAACACCAGAATTCATTTGGTCCTATATAAATGGCCGTTATGGATGTGTCTTTAATTCATACGAAGCGTTATGTTATAATGGCAGTGATGGACAACATGTGGTATTGCATAAAACACTTCAGACAAAATTATGTAAGCAAATGATCTAAATGATTTCCACGCAAATTTGCCATCAAAGCTGAAGTGTTGCGTCGCCAGATGATGTTAAACAGTTTATTCATACAATTGCTTACGTTCAATGGCACATTGGTAAAACTAATAATGAACAAGTTCACAAGGTGCTATTTGTAAAGTGCCATAAAGATACGCGACTTACATACAGGAAATAATGCATATAAACTGCAGGACACTTGATTCTCAACAAACATCACATTGGTTTTAGGCAAAAGCTTCGGTGTGGGTTTTTTGTTACTAATAAACCCCCATCCGTCAGCAAGCGT
Organism: Mya arenaria; assembly: GCF_026914265.1. Classification (NCBI taxonomy): domain Eukaryota; kingdom Metazoa; phylum Mollusca; class Bivalvia; order Myida; family Myidae; genus Mya; species Mya arenaria. The sequence continues at coordinate 2,508,255 of NC_069135.1, read as the reverse complement.
GATTACATTTCTGATTATATTACACTTGGAAAAAACAACAACAACAAGAACATTTGTACATATTAAGTAACTGTGGATATACTCATTCTAAGCAATTAACAACTTTCCATTCACATTTCTGTGTTAACGATTATTTTACGATCTCAAGTTCAGCCAAAATGTGAATTCCGATGTTTAGAAATAAAATTACTTCATTTTTCAATACAATTCAATGAATAAACACAGAATCAGAACATGTGTTTACACAATTACACCAATAGAAATCTAAAATATGACACAAGCAGCTATGAAGGTATTTGATGTACACATCAGTTCGTTATTTCACCCATCACAATAATGTTTAAGTTTGGTGCCGTGTGAACTAATGTTATCTTGGCATCATTCGAAAGGCCGTTACTTAATTATTACCAAGATATCAAAACACTGGCTTAAAATATATTACAGCTAAAGATATGAGTTTGTATTTTTTTCTTCATTTTGAAAATGGAAGTGAAATGACCGTGGTTTAATATTTCAATACCCAAGCAGCGTATTTGCAATATATTTATCGATATAATAACAACATATTCTTCCTGTACACATTAAACCCTTTAAATAAAACCCTATAATGATCGTGCCATCAAATGTTCATAGTATTGTGTCATCAGATGCCTAAAATAAGATAAGAATTTCACACAGGCTCAACTTCACAACCTTATATTTACAAATAACAAAAATATCGCAGAGCCTTTGAAAGAATGGCAGTATCGTGGTGTTAAATTACACCGTGCAGGTTGTTCCCATAGTCCAGTAAAATGAAGTTTAATTGTGACACCAATGATGTTAAGCTTAAACGATCTAAGAGGGGAGTTATTTATGGTGCTTGTGCTGCTCGTCCTCGTGATGGCGACAGATGAGCACGGGTACCGGGGCGTGGTGCAGCACGTAGTCGCTCACGCTCCCCATGAACGTCCGCCGCAGCTTCCCCATCCCGCGACACCCTAACACAACGAGTGACGCACCTATCTCTTCCACAGCTTTAAGGACGCCTTCACCCGGGGTCTCAGCATGGATGCTCTTGACCGTGCCGTCAATCTGTAGATAAAATATACTCTGGTACTAATTTGTAACACGTTGATATCTAATAAAGGAGGAAATAATGATAGTGTGACACAAAATAAGATCAGTGGTTAATAAATAAACCTTGTTTGGCATGCAAAACGCGGAACTGCTGCTTAAACCCAGCACGCGGATCTCTTGTCAAGTGATGCCGCCTTACAATATCTTCAGCAAATGAAACCCTAAGGATCCTATTGAAAACAAGATATAACTTTGTCTACAGGGACAATTGACATGAAGCGGCATGTCAACCACATGATACACATCTAAGCTGTGTAACAAAAACGCATCTATCAATAATTATTGTTAGTTTACATCCTTGGGATTAAAGCGAGAAGGCCTAATTACTGAGAGGTGCCTAATCTTGGATTCAATACAGAAGAGGAAGATGCAGTACCCATGCTAACTAATTTCAACAAATTAAATAAAGGAGTTCCATTATAACGGACATTACGACAATATTTATAGTGTTTCTGAATGCAACAGACAATGAAAACTCAACAATTTACCGGTATGGGTTTTTGGTTGTTAGAGCTCTTCTAAACAGTTAAATGTGAATATGTCCTGCGATCCCTTTAGCGGTGGTGTGAGCCTGAACACCTAATATACAATCGACCAAATGATGTGTTTTAAAAGAGAGTATCTTATAGTACTTCAAACTGGAAAATGTGTCAAAGCTCGTTTTGCTCTTTTTTCTCATTTAGATCTAGTGATTGGTATTTAATCTGATACATAAGAAACTCCTCCTTTATTCAAAGAATATGACACATAAGGTACTCGCTCATGATTTTAGGCCCAATGTTTTCACGATATAAATGTACCAGAAAAAAACTATTATTATATTGTTTTTACTTTTTGTACCGAAATCGTAAATAAAAATACAATTTAAGTATATAAAACCATGTTGTAGGGTTCCAGCCGTCAGTATCTTAGTATTAACAATCCTAATGATTTGCCGCACCTTTTTTATTAAGGAGTGCATTTTATAAAACATGAGCGAGTCGCTTCAAAGTTTTTACATATACATCAATATTTCCTTTAATAATGTGGTCTTCTATGCAAACATATCACTAAACATTTATCGTGCAAATAGTTTCCAAGCAAATTATACAAAATGCACTCTGATAAAACTAATGCAATGAGAGTAATCATTATAACATGATCGACAGACTAAGTCTTAGAGATGAGAATTAACAATGTCCTACATCTGAACTTTATAGAACATATAAAGCATTTATGAAGAAACAGAAATACCTCGTCATTTCCTACGCAAAACGTGGGGGGAGAGTGAATTTCCACTGCATACATCAACGGAAGACAATGCAGTATTGTTAATTTGTGTTTTTTTAATCTATTTTATTTCATGCTTAGTGTTGATGAATTCCTGCTGAACAAGAATACTTACCAGTGGATAAGTTTTGTAATTACCACAAATATTGTTCAGATCAGAATTGCACCAACAGGCAATGAATATGAAACAATATTTCAAGAGAGCCCTAGCTGGGGCCGTGCAGGCTGGTGTACATTAAGACATCCGACTGGCAGAAACGGTTTATCACTTACACAAAAGCCATCCTCTTGTTGACAGTAGTAGTAGTAAAAATGCGCCAAGGAACAATTATTAAATCAATAAGCCAGTTTTGCTGTCAACGTTAATGGAGCTGCAATTTTGAAAGCCAAATCGTTAAGTTTCTCTCTGTGATATATCATTACCCAAGAAAAGGCAAACTCTTCAACTCTCCTTCGCACGTGTAGAATTTCAACATGACACGGGAAGAAGCAATCGGTATACACACTTACAGGCGCACACTATAGGTTGATGTAATTTATATTTTAAATTAATGGCTACGTAGCCACAAATTCGCTAGTTAAATAAGCGCAAAAATATCGCTAATACATTTATCTGTATTTAAAGCATATGCCTTTTTTTGTTTTTTCATTAAAGTCAAACAAGTTAAACTCGATAATTTATTAAAATTAAAAAAAGAATGTTTTGCATGAGCCTATATTGTGCGCTTTGAATAATCTCAATGGCCATACATAAGGGACCAGGGTACACAGCCAATGGCCATACATAAGGGACCAGGGTACACGGCCAATGGCCATACATAAGGGACCAGGGTACACGGCCAATGGCCATACATAAGGGACCAGGGTACACGGCCAATGGCCATACATAAGGGACCAGGGTACACGGCCAATGGCCATACATAAGGAACCAGGGTACACGGCCAATGGCCATACATAAGGGACCAGGGTACACGGCCAATGGCCATACATAAGGGACCAGGGTACACGGCCAATGGCCATACATAAGGGACCAGGGTACACGGCCAATGGCCATACATAAGGGACCAGGGTACACGGCCAATGGCCATACATAAGGGACCAGGGTACACGGCCAATGGCCATACATAAGGGACCAGGGTACACGGCCAATGGCCATACATAAGGGACCAGGGTACACGGCCAATGGCCATACATAAGGAACCAGGGTACACGGCCAATGGCCATACATAAGGGACCAGGGTACACGGCCAATGGCCATACATAAGGGACCAGGGTACACGGCCAATGGCCATACATAAGGGACCAGGGTACACGGCCAATGGCCATACATAAGGGACCAGGGTACACGGCCAATGGCCATACATAAGGGACCAGGGTACACGGCCAATGGCCATACATAAGGGACCAGGGTACACGGCCAATGGCCATACATAAGGGACCAGGGTACACGGCCAATGGCCATACATAAGGGACCAGGGTACACGGCCAATGGCCATACATAAGGGACCAGGGTACACGGCCAATGGCCATACATAAGGGACCAGGGTACACGGCCAATGGCCATACATAAGGGACCAGGGTACACGGCCAATGGCCATACATAAGGGACCAGGGTACACGGCCAATGGCCATACATAAGGGACCAGGGTACACGGCCAATGGCCATACATAAGGGACCAGGGTACACAGCCAATGGCCATACATAAGGGACCAGGGTACACAGCCAATGGCCATACATAAGGGACCAGGGTACACGGCCAATGGCCATACATAAGGGACCAGGGTACACAGCCAATGGCCATACATAAGGGACCAGGGTACACGGCCAATGGCCATACATAAGGGACCAGGGTACACGGCCAATGGCCATACATAAGGGACCAGGGTACACGGCCAATGGCCATACATAAGGGACCAGGGTACACGGCCAATGGCCATACATAAGGGACCAGGGTACACAGCCAATGGCCATACATAAGGGACCAGGGTACACAGCCAATGGCCATACATAAGGGACCAGGGTACACAGCCAATGGCCATACATAAGGGACCAGGGTACACGGCCAATGGCCATACATAAGGGACCAGGGTACACGCCCAATGGCCATACATAAGGGACCAGGGTACACGGCCAATGGCCATACATAAGGGACCAGGGTACACGGCCAATGGCCATACATAAGGGACCAGGGTACACGGCCAATGGCCATACATAAGGGACCAGGGTACACGGCCAATGGCCATACATAAGGGACCAGGGTACACGGCCAATGGCCATACATAAGGGACCAGGGTACACGGCCAATGACCATACATAAGGGACCAGGGCACACGGCCAATGGCCATACATAAGGGACCAGGGTACACGGCCAATGGCCATACATAAGGGACCAGGGTACACGGCGTCATCCATGATACTTGCCACATGACATTGATGTTATGAAATAAAATCATTCATCACTGAAGTACATGTACTGTGTTGAAGATTGCTTAAATTGACCCAAACTGCGTTAATGAGGCTGTTGTCGAAGAGGAAACATAGCTGAACTGCAATAACAACAAACGCACGCAGACAGATACACAAACAACAACAAAAACAACAACAACAACACTGAATCCCATCTACATCCATCTTACCCCAGCTTCCTTTAGAAGAACAGCAAAGGCTTCAAGCTTGTGTCGGATTTTCTTTTTCTCTTCTTCCAACAGATTTAACAGCATCTCCTTGTCAAACGAGTATGGGGCTGAAATATGGGGAATCGTTTGAAACTGAGAAAACAAAAACACTTAGCATAAACTGGTTTTCCTCTGAATTATAAGGTGCGTGTTTGAAAAAATAGAAACAAACGTATTAATAATCATTACATTTTGTTAATTGTAAGAATAATCGACCTACAAAAAAAAACGTTGATGTCTCCAATATTATCGCAATACATTTAATGATTTTGTGGCCGTATTGAACAATTTCTGCATGTGTGGTTAATATGCTGCCATACTTACAGCTGTACCATAGTGGTAATATATGCTGCCATACTTACAGTCGAACCAAAGTGGAGATTTGTGCTGCCATACTAACAGCTGTACCACTTTGGTAATATATGCTGCCATACTAACCGCTGTACCACTTTGGTAATATATGCTGCCCTTCTAACAGCTGTACCACTGTGGTAATATATGCTGCCATTCTCACAGCTGTACCACTGTGGTAATATATGCTGCCATTCTCACAGCTGTACCACTGTGGTAATTTATGCTGCCATATTTACAGCAGTACCACTGTGGTAATATATGCTGCCATACTAACCGCTGTACCACTGTGGTAATATATGCTGCCATTCTAACAGCTGTACCACTGTGGTAATGTATGCTGCCATACCTACAGCTGTACCACTGTGGTAATTTATGCTGCCATACTAACAGCTGTACCACTGTGGTAATATATGCTGCCATTCTAACAGCTGTACCACTGTGGTAATATATGCTGCCATTCTCACAGCTGTACCACTGTGGTAATATATGCTGCCATTCTCACAGCTGTACCACTGTGGTAATATATGCTGCCATTCTAACAGCTGTAACACTATGGTAATATATGCTGCCATTCTAACAGCTGTACCACTGTGGTAATATATACTGCCATACTTACAGCTGTACCTCTGTGGTGATATATGCTGCCACACTTACAGCGGTACCGCTGTGATAATATATGCGGTCATACTAACAGCTGTACCACTGTGGTGATATATGCAGCCATACTTACAGCTGTACCATTGTGGTTAAATATGCTGCCATACTTACAGCTGTACCACTGTAATGATATATGCTGCCGTACTTACAGCTGTACCACTGTAATGATATATGCTGCCGTACTTACAGCTGTACCACTGTAATGATATATGCTGCCGTACTTACAGCTGTACCACTGTAATGATATATGCTGCCGTACTTACAGCTGTACCACTGTAATGATATATGCTGCCGTACTTACAGCTGTACCACTGTGGTAATATATCCTGTCAAACTTACAGCTGTACCACTGTGGTAATATATGCTGCCGTACTTACAGCTGTACCACTGTAATGATATATGCTGCCATACTTACAGCTGTACCACTGTAATGATATATGCTGCCGTACTTACAGCTGTACCACTGTAATGATATATGCTGCCGTACTTACAGCTGTACCACTGTAATGATATATGCTGCCGTACTTACAGCTGTACCACTGTAATGATATATGCTGCCGTACTTACAGCTGTACCACTGTAATGATATATGCTGCCATACTTACAGCTGTACCACTGTAATGATATATGCTGCCGTACTTACAGCTGTACCACTGTGGTAATATATCCTGTCGAACTTACAGCTGTACCACTGTGGTAATATATGCTGCCATACTAACAGCTGTACCACTGTGGTAATATATGCTGCCATTCTAACAGCTGTACCACTGTGGTAATATATGCTGCCATTCTCACAGCTGTACCACTGTGGTAATATATGCTGCCATTCTAACAGCTGTAACACTGTGGTAATATATGCTGCCATACTTGCAGCTGTACCACTGTGGTAAAACAAGCTGTAAAACTTGCAGCTGTACCACTGTGGTAAAACAAGCTGTAAACCTTACAGCTGTGTCACTGGTAAAACATGCTGTCATACTTACAACTGTACCAGTGTGGTAATATATACTGTCATACTTACTGCTGTACCACTGTGGTAATATATACTGCCATATGTACAGCTGTACTACTGTGGTGATATATGCAGCCATACTTACAGCTGTACCATAGTGGTTATATAAGCTGCCATACTTATAGCTGTACCTCTGTGATGATATATGCAGCCATACTTACAGCTGTACCATTGTGGTAATATATGTGGTCAAACTTACAGCTGTACCACTGTGGTGATATATGCTGCCATACTTACAGCTGTACCATAGTGGTAATATATGCTGGCATACTTACAGCTGTATCACTGTGGTGATATATGCTGACATACTTACTGCTGTACCATAGTGGAAACATATGCTGCCATACATAAAGCTGTACCACTGTGGTAAAACAAGCTGTAAAACTTACAGCTGGGTCACTGGTAAAACATGCTGTCATACTTACAACTGTACCAGTGTGGTAATATATACTGCCATATTTACAGCTGTACCACTGTGGTAATATATGCTGCCATACTTACAGCTGTACCTCTGTGGTAATTTATTCAGCCATTCTTACAGTTGTACCACTGTGGACATATTTATTGCCATACAGCTGTACCACTGTGGTGATATATGATGCACTGTGGTAATATAAGTTGCCATTCTTACATCTATACCACTGTGGTAATAATTGCTGCAATAATTATAGCTATACCAGAGTGGTATTACATGACGCTATACTCACTGCTATACAACTGTGGTCATATGTGATGCCATACTTACAGTCCTACCACTGTGGTAATAATATGAAGCACTGTGGCCTTATGTGTTGCCATACTTACAGCTGTACTAGTATGGTCATACATGCTGCCATACTTACAGCTGTACAAGTGTGGTAATATATGCTGCCACACTTACAGCTGTACCACTGTGGTAATATACGTTGCCCTTCTTACAGATGTACCATTGTGGCAATATATGCTGCCATACTCCACAGCTGTACCACTGTGGTAATATATGTGATAATACTTACAGCTGTACCACTGTGGTAATGTATTGTGGCATACTTACAGCTGTACCACTGTGGTAATGTATGGTGGCATACTTACAGTTGTACCACTGTGGTAATATATGGTTGCATACATACAGCTGTACCACTGTGGTAATATATGGTGGCATACGTACAGCTGTACCACTGTGGTAATGTTTTGTGGCATACTTACAGCTGTATCACTGTGATAATGGATTGTGGCATACTTTCAACTGTATCGCTGTTGTAATGTATTGTGGCATACTTACAGCTGTATCACTGTGGTAATGTATTGTTGCATACTTATAGCTGTACCACTGTGGTAATATTTTGTGGCATACTTACAGCTGTATCACTGTGGTAATATATGTTGTCATACTTACAGCTGTACCACTGGGTGGAATGTAGGACGCTGTTAATCTCCACTGTGTGAATCAGGTACACCTTGTCGTTTTCTTTCCGAATGTTGCCAAGATAAACTGTAGTAAGAAAGCATATGTAAGCCCTGTGTGCGTTTTCAAAAATAATCATGTATTACGTTATAAAACATATGAATATAAATGGTAATTTATTTTTTATATTTTTTATAAAAACAGTAATGTAGAGCAAGTCAAGCAACTCGTACACGGCAAGATAACAGGGTACAGTAAGACAAATGCAAATAAATAATTAAGTAAGTTAACCCTTTCCCATATGCTACAGTTTTGCGGGCGGTGCCAAATGCAAAGCTATTAGTGCAGTGGTATGTCCAAACAACCTCATACAGCTAGATACAGGCAGACAAGATCAGCAAATAACTTGTCAAACTCAATGCCGGTTTATCTTCTTGGTAATCTAGACCGTATCATAATATGAATATATACGACAAAGGGAAACTTTATGCAGAAATTTAAATACGAATCATCAATCAAGAGTACACTGTCTCCTATATGTGTCATAATGCAATTCAAATGGACAAGCCCAGCAGTCTGGCAGTTTTACTATGAGCCTTACAGTCTCTCAAGGAAAGACACAGAATAGTACAGTCGCAAATATCAACTATCAAAATAGCTTTATTACTAAATATAAAATGTTGTAAACACCGCCTTTAATTAACTGATGAACCGGTTACCGAAACCCTAACCTCGCTCCTGTCAGAACAGGTTTCAATAACCTGAACACTTCACTTCTAAGCATGATAGAAGGGCTGCCGGTATGATGTACAACTAGAATGACTGTATGAACATGTCATGTATTTATGCGGTATCACGCTCGAAGCTGTTTCGAAATTAAGAGCCTTCATCAAACATATAATTAGAAATTTTTCAATGCCAATATAAATATTGCACTCTTTCATTGTTATAAACATACATGCGATAGTTAGAATTCATACAGAACAAGAGGTCGTATTGGCTGCTAACCCATACATATGCGTCCTAAATAGTGATTTTGGCGGAGAAACTGAAAAAAACTGGCGGTTTAGATTCTATCTTTGACTTGACAGTGTAAATTTTATATACACTTTTATTTATTGAAAATCCACTCTCTTTATGTGATTGGAAAAAAATTCCGGGGAAACATCTATGAAGAGTTCAATCCTATCATTGAATCGACCATAAACCAGTTCGTGTGTGCTTAAAGAGCCAACATTGCAAGCAAACGCGACATTCACCAGAAGACATGTCCCCAGTTCACCGTAAGAAAAAGATCAAGCATATTGGGAGTGTGTTAATTCGCTATTTAGATCCCAGACACTTGGAGATAGGGGGTCGACATGTGCCATCATCTTGTGACATTGATAGCGGGTTGTCTGATGCTGTCGTTCTTATTGTGTATGTTTTGTCTCATATGCTCACGCATATTGAACTATTTGTGGTCATAGCTTGGTAATGAGTAATCAACACATAACTATCCTGTATACAGCATCAAGTTAATGTCTCTTTGAACTCAAGATTTAGTTAAGCAAAATCATAATTAACTCCGTAGATCTTTGAACTTTCTAATGCACATCAATAGAGAATGTTTTTGTATGAAAACGGCTTTCATGAATTATAAATGGCAAGTGTTCTAAACCGGTCTGTTCAACAGTTGAGACTCACATAGGCTGTTAAATTCTGTTAAATCACAGAATAAAACGTCTACCAATGATATATACGCGCTTTTATGTAGTACCCACATCGAGGGGTGATGAGGTCGATGGCCATGCTGGGTTGAAGGGGTTGGATCGCAAACCACAAACAACACTCATTAAACTACTCTTTCAGTTGGAGACGATCATACCACAAGAATCAAGTACATATAAGTTTTAATATTCTTAATATATGATACAATACATTTATATTCTGCTGTTAATAAAATATGGTAAAATACTATTCAAAAATCAATCGATGCATGCTCCTTATAACGGAAGACCAATTTCTCGCCAAATAACTCCGTATGTACCCGATGTGTATATATGCTCTTAAATGAAAATGGCAAGGTTTACAAAAAATAGTTTAACGTAGCCTTGTTATGATTTAACCTCTACAGGTAGGTTCATAAAGTGTTATCCACAATCCTTGATAATGAGATATCAGAACACTTCAGAGGTTGTTGGCATGAGCTGATCTAGATACGTGACTATGTGTAAATGTTTGTACGTATTAGGCGCGGAGACATAGATACGTGACTATGTGTTAATTATGTACATGGTTTATCTTAGCAATTAATATATTCATAAACTTTTGAGTACATGTCTCTCCACTGTGCCATAATACATGCATACAAACCACAAGTACTAATTTAAACTGTATTTCTGATTACAGATGGATGAAAATAAACAATAGAAAAATCAAATTATGCGTAGTTGCTCGGCTTGTTTAAAAAATCAAACATCGATTTCATACACACATACACTGCTGGATGAATACATGTTAACTTAGGTGATAAGCATATGATGTGAAGTAGTTGGTCAAAATCTGGTGTACACTGGTATCTACCAATCTCATCATGACTCTGAATACGATTAATATACGAGATTACGCCAGTGAAATGTTCCATGTGAACTGTATATTGACGAATAATGACGATATAAGACAAAACAAAAAGTATTACATTAAAACTCAGTACGAAGTCAGACCGTAATTCGAAGAACATAATTAGGCCATTACCCGGGGGGGGGGGGGGCAGTTTTTGCTTATTTAATACTATTCATATCTAATCCCATGATGGGAATGGTTGTGTTACACTTAATCCCGAATCTTAGAAGTCCCCGCCATTCTCTATGCATTTCATTCTGTGTAAAGGTGGTCCAAACACTTGCACAGTAAACAAGTCAGCGTCTCATAGATCAGCAAAGTAACCGAGTCAGTGGTCCATATATCAGCACAGTAATTGAATCAGTCAAACGGAACAAGGTGAGCACATTAAGACGACCCAATTATTTATCATCATGGCGACACACGATCACTGGAACCGGTGAATGGTGCAGCACGTAGTCGCTCACGCTCCCCATGAACGTCCGCCGCAGCTTCCCCATCCCGCGGCATCCAATCACCACGACCGCGGCGCCAATTTCGTCCACGGCCTTGACGATCCCCTCTCCCGGAGACTCGGCGTGGATGCTTTTTACCGTACCATCAATCTGCAAGAGGAAGCATTCTTTTAAGTCATATTAACTATGAATCTTGCGATACATAATTCACACATAGAACAGGCTGTCATAAGATATACAAGCACAGCACCCCTAAACACCTGTAGCATTGATGATACAGCGGACAAACTGGACAAACATGACAGGCTATCAAGAGGTCAGCAGCATTAACAGTCGTCCCCGTGTCCATATCATGTACATGTCATTACAGGTGAATATCGTCTTCTATCTTTCGTAAACAGCGATATTTCATTTTTACCCATCTGCCCTGCATTAATATCCTTGGCAAATAAACAACAAGTGTTTAAATTTGGTATTTCAAAACAAATAGATAACAATCACAAGTATTACTAGTATACATTTTCGGAACATCTAAACTTATAGCAACCTTAATATGTAGGTGAATTACTACTAATCTTGAAATAATTAAACATTTACAGCGTCAAAAACGATATGGGTCGAGGTCTGGGGTTGAAAGTCACAAATTTTACATTACTTTCATAAATCGAAACCCGCAAGGCCAAATTTCAAGAGTTGACCATGGTTGTCAGGTTAATGAAGATTACATTTAATTTTTCATAGATTTGGTCATATCAATATTATACCAGACCGCCATATCCGAAATATGACGTTAGCCATTTGCGTGACGTAAGTATCAGTTATGCAATGTCTGTTCAGTGGAAATGTGTTGCAAGCAACATACTATATTTGCTCGGTTCTAATATAAATTAGAATATCTTATAAACCTACACTATTATACAATAACCAATTGCACAAACGCATCTTGAATATACATTAATATCCCCTGTTTACAGCGAAAATAATCGTACACTTTAGAACTTGACATTGTAAATGGTGTGTCATAAGTCTCAAGTACAAAATAATAACTGACATCGTTAGTTCTATTACTGGATCTTGATTAGACGTTGACCTAGAGAGCTGTTTTGTGACTGTTCATGTCTTGCATCCTAGTATGTGTTTAATTATGTCATTTCAGATTTGGTAGCAGAGTAACTGGCGAAGAGTCTCTTTTTATATGATATCATACAAAAAAATCGGCTTAAAAAGTCTCCGTATATTTTTCAGTTATATACCATGTAGCAAACATGTTGCTGAGAATATATGGGGTTTCGTTAAAAACTTCTTAACTTCAAAATGCAGATCATAATATATAATAGAATTTCCATGACAATAGCTACAATGCGCTTGCATCAGTTCGCAATTTATATCAATACTAATCCATACTGTTTTGTACGAGAACCATGTGTCACCACGCTGATAACGCTACAGATGTATTATATACATATACTTACACCTCAACTTCCATTCCTTAAATGAACTGCCTTTCGGCAATTGCGTTCGTTAATCGATGAACGCAACATATGTTCGGATCGTAATTCATTGCATAACAATATACATGAAAGCTATTGACCTTGTTATTGGTGTTGTATTGTGTCTGCAGGTCCCGTAAAATATAGATCAACATTTTTAAAAGTGTTAGTTTATTACATTTTAAATATATCGGTACCAGAAGTGTTTCAATTTTACGTTTTAAAGTGATTTCAAGTGGTTGATCTTTTCCCGCGTTATTGTGACGTCATTTGAAAAAAAAATGTTTCCGGTTATAGTCGGGTCGTTCTATTTACAGAATGGGTAAGAACGGATTACTGAAAGGTTTTCTTAAATGAAATGAAGCATTTTTTTAACAATTCTTGAATGAAATAATGAACTATTGGTGTAAATATAAGGAATGAATTGCGGGGTTGATGTCATTTTCGGGGATATGAACGCAATTGGGTTGGTCAAAGTACGCGTGGAGCGACTCCACAAACATTGACCAACCCAATTGCGTTCATACCCAGATAATGACATCAACCCCGCAATTCATTCCTTAAGTACATGTGGTCCCATTTCACGCATTGTGATTGAGCTGTACATGTATTTTTGTATTTATACATTCAAGGTCAAGTTATAGATATCTGGGTCATTCCAAAGAATGGGTAGTTTGCTTATATCGATTATAGCTCACTATGGTTAAGTTAAACCAGTTATGCATAAGTTGGCATAGCCGTGGCGCTAAGGGGCTGGGTTTTGTATGTCCTTATTTAAATATACATCTCACAAAATGCCTGTGAAAGTCGCGGAAATTTCGAATTAGTTTTCATGAAGTTTTATTTTGTAGTTCAAATCCATTAGTGCTAGGAGGTCGCGAGCGAAGCTAAGTTTTTTAAAGCATACATCGAATTATATTGAACAATATTGTTTTATATTTCTATGAAACACATTATTTTATAAATAAATAAACACGGAAAAATAAATAGAAATTAAAAAAGGATAGAAAAACTATGTTTTGAATTTAAAAAAGGATAGAAAAACTATGTTTTGAATAATAAACGTGTATTATGAACTTAACTGAAATAAAAAAAAAACGCGAAGAAAATACCAAAAAATAACAATAAAAAGCATAACCCTCCACGGATTCGAACCCTTTCGCATAACAGACCTACATAACCCTGCACGGATTCGAACCCTTTCGCATAACAGACCTACATAACATAACCCTCCACGGATTCGAACCCTTTCGCATAACAGACCTACGCGTTACCTGCTGCACTATATAATACAGTGTGTGTATACCACGTGATAAATTGCGTCATAAATGCTACGTTGGAAGGCAATATTTCGCTTCGAATGAAGACTTAAAACAAAGATAACTTCACTATTTCTTCACCATTTCAGATAAAACATAGCGCAGTCTACGCCTCTTTCGGAGCCCCACCTCCGTTTTTTTTTACCAAAGTGTGATTGAGAGTTTAATTTCTTCAAACACTTCGAAAAACCTTTTCACAGTACGGCCGTCTGACGGAGCACTGTCAAAACATTATTATGGGAAAAGATTTGTTGAAGTGTTTGAGGAAACCAATCACCTAATCCAATTTCGGTAATTAAACGAAGGCGGGGCTCTTTTAAGTGGCATAGACTGCCCTTTGTTTGATTTAAAATGGTGTAGTAAAGGAAAAGTTATCTTTGATTTAAGTCTTCATTTTATGCAAAATGTTGCCTTCCGACGTAGCATATATGACGTGTTTATCACGTGGTATACACACACTGTAATATGTCCTTCTCAGAAACCAGTGCGTTCAGCAGTTTAATACATCGCAATAACATTCAAGGTAAGTCACTTTGAAATGGTAACTCTATATTGACTCACTTATCCTATAAAGGAATGTAACAGTGGACTTGTCAAAAAGGTCACAGCTCACCGGTCAAAATCGAACTAAAGTATATGGATGTTATAAATAAAGTTTACAGCATCAAACCAGAACGGATATATTCAGATAATGCGAAAACAATCCTTACTTTTTTAAATGTTTACACTACCGGAAAAGTTAAGAACTTGTTTACAAATATGCTGTACAGTCACTAATGCTTCAGGTAGGAGACTATTAACAGGTTCACTGTGATGTCTACTGTTTGTGTATTATGTACAAGAGCGATATATATTTCAGGAACGTTTATGTGTGCATTGTTGCATATTAACCGATTTCTGTATTAGCATGCACGCTCAACGAAACCACAATATAGGCTTAATACTACAATTTACAACATTACAAGTACACTCTCCATATTCCATAAATATACGTACATGAATGAAATGTTTGTTTACGTTGTTAATACATTCCTGAGGAAATGCTTTATTGTACAAGTCAAAACAAACTTTTGTTGTGTTCTGTTTAGATGTATTATTCTAGTCAGCCCAGTTCGTATTGTTTTAATTAAGCTCGACTAAATGCTTTCTTCAACAAAAACACCGTAAAACCCTGAGGGATTTTAAGTACAAGACACGAGGTGAAGAGATCTGACATATTAGATTTTCCAAGACCTTAAAACCAGGAAAATGTTCCTCTCGAGATGCTAATTCTGTCCAATTAATTTACACTGTGTTTAATTTGTACAATTTCCAAGATTTGATTAAAAGCAAGAAAGCTAATACCAGATTAATCAAGACTTGTGGAATGCGGTTGCTAGACTCACTGACTTAATTATACTAAACAATCGATCATTAACTTTGCAAAGAGCATCCACTTCGAGAAATGAACGTCATAATGCGTTATTAAAGACCATTGTCAGCGAGTAAACAGACAATTAAGTCCAAAAACGAGACATCCTGTTGTTTGTTGTTCCTATTCGCTGATGTGTATGCAAGTTATACAAGACGAAAATTGTGCGAGAACTACTCATATGCCTTAGTCATGCATGTTGACTCTTATCATGGGGTGATCATCTCATTACTGGTCAAACGATTTCTTTACAATACAAAAAGTCATGCATCTTGTTTCAAACATCTCGTTTCAAACAAAGTGGTTGAATGTAGTTTGAATGTTTGAATCCTTTTGTATAATATTGCATCGTTCAATGTAATAAAGACTTAATAAAACATGCATTTAGCCATCCATTTAAACAAGAATATGTACAGCGACCAGCCTTTGCTACTACTGTCTTGTAAGCATCACGCTTACAAGACAGAAGTAGCAAAGGCTGGTCGCGACCTACACTTAGAAGCGCATTAACTCATCAGTATTGATCGGGTACGTCTCATTGGTTAATTAATAGACATTTTATTATTATTATTAAACGTTATAACCAACTTACCCCAGCATCTTTAAGAAGTACAGCAAATTCTTCCAACTTTTTTCGGATTTTCCCTTTCTCCTCCTCCAAAAGTTTCATCAGCATTTCCTTGTCGAATGAATACGGTGCTGAAATATGGGGTTATGAGCATTAAGATATACCAAAGTTACTACACGTTGCAAATGAAAAATCTTTTAATTGTAAACAGTAAATGATGTAGCGTCCATCATACCAAACCAGTAATTACATCACTGTGCTAGTAAACATGTTTTTGAGGACTGTTGAGCATTTCACTCTACTTATACATGACATTTTAATTGTCTGGAGTATACTTACAGCTGTACCACTGTGTGGAATGCAGAACGCTGTTAATCTCCACGGAGTGAACGAGGTACACCCTGTCATTGACTTTGCGGATATTCTGTTTGTAAACTGTAATAAAGAGAGCATACAAAGTCTTTGAACCGTGCAAGTGTTATGTATAGACACCCGAGCTCAGGTTTGAACGATAAAAATTCAGTAGAATCACAACATTTCACAAGCTGATATATGGCGCATATGGTTGGTACTTGTGTATGGTTTGTTTATACAGGCGGATATTAAAAATGGTGTATTAGAAATCGGTATCATGATTGTGTGTAAGGATTATGGTATATAACAAATTCTTTCTAGTAATATATAGATCTAAGTTCTGACCGGTGATACATTTTCAAAAAGCGATAAACATCAAACATTTTGTGAAGAACAGTAACCCCTTGCTTTGAACCTTCGAGATTCAGCAAGCAAACAGAAGAGTAATAAATCGTAGGATTAAGTGACAAATATTACTCTCTATGTTTTACATGTTACATATCCGATTTGAAATCCTTTCTTTCATCTTTAGAAAACAAAGACCTAAAATAAAGACAGATAAGTAATATACCATACATAAATTTTAACTCGATGCCAACTGTTTTAATTAAGTAACGGTTATTGATAAGACTCCACACGTAAAAATGTGTACGCGGTTTGCCCCGCTTATACTATTTCGAATTCTGAGAGCTTTCGATTGTCTTTTGGGGGGGAGAGAGGTCTTTGCATAATAATGCATCTTCTAATCCTTTTGTCAATTGCCGTAGCCTATACATTCCATGGTATCGGGACAACATAGATAGGATGGTTCAAATCAATTTCTTTTACCAGACTACCATAACGCTTGTATGTTTACATTTCATAAAGTGTTTCCCCCACCATTTTGGGAATTGGGCACTGGGCAGAGGCATTTCTGATTAATTTTGTAACTCAAATTTTGACTTAAAATGAACAAGAATGCACTTAAACTTGCCGGAAAATTTTCACATTTTGATATAATGCAAATTTTTCAGAATTGGAATTGGGACGATTTTCGACTTCAAATTGGTTATTAAAACAATGCAATATGATTAAATAAAGGTTTACTTACAATATTGAACTATTCGGAGCACAACTGTGCGACTATAATAGGGCATACCTGGGACAAGTGCATAATCAATCTTCAGTTACTAGTGTAGCCTTGACGCTCGTCTTCGATTAATGCCCATTTTAAGGTAAAGCTGTGTAATTTAATCTACCTTACATCGCCGACGTGTCTGTTTGGGCTACATAAAGCGACAGGTTAACTTTAAAACATCACAGGACAGACTAAAAAACTCAAATTTCACAATGTCAGTCGTATCGCATAACATTATCAATGGTGAACTCAAATGTACCCAGCATTAAATTCTTAATAATCTTTGTGGCCTAGATAATGTAATTGCAACTGTTATACTTTATCGTAAACAATCAAGACTATTTATTTACGGTGTTTTATTCACATTAATGTGTGATGGTTTAAGTAGTACATGTATGTTGATTTGTTAGAGAACACGAACGAGACCGTTACCGCAGTAAATCTCATAAACTTCCTCCTGCTGAGTTCACAGTATTAAATTCATATTAACAGGCAATGTAACATGATGCAATTACTGTGTACTATTACTTCATGCATGTGTGTTTTTGCGTGTGTGTGCAGGTCTCGTGTATCACAAGGATCGGTCATTACAACCACCAGATCGTCCAAATAAAGATAATTCAAGTTAATTCAACGCTTTCGGAAGTCTGACTTACGACATAAATGAATCAGACGCCGCAAAACATACTAGTATACATGTACAGACGAAGGTCAACCGCGATTAAGCCGAGAAAGGATCTGACTACATACACTCTGGGTAAGCTTAACTCTGGGCCATCGTCTGGAATAGTTCCTTCTTGCCAGATTTCATCCATCACAAAACATCGAAAATTAGCATGACGATGTGCTCCACGAAACTCCAATCACAGTTCAAGTGTGAGCGTTACAAACAATTAATACATCGCGTTTTGGGCTGATGTAGATGCACTCGAGTTGTGAGTGTCCTTCAAATGCACTCGATATCCATTCTGTACGAATTTGTAGTATTCTTGTTCCTGTTACAAGTTCTTGATATACATGTACATCTAGAAAGCAATCTGAAAGGTTATACTCGGGTTGGTGGTATATAGAAAGCGGAGCTACACCATGCTGGGGAAGTTACAACAGCAGGCAATTTAGCATAATAAAACACAATAGCGTCATAAAGACAAACTTACCTTATCACATGTATAATTCGAGAAACAGCAACTCCACAAGGCACGGAAAGGATTAAACTACTTAGGTAAAACGATTCGTTCGAACGACGGCCGACCTAACTCCTCTGGTCGAAGTACGCAAAACAAAACCACCACCCTTACTTAGGTAACGCCACCACAACGCCCCTTAAACACAGGGTGCCACCAGCACGCCTCTTAATCACTAGCCTCTTATACACAGGGTGCCAACACTACGCGCACTAAAACACCACGTCCCCTTAAATACGGGGTGCCACCACCAAGCCCCTAAAACACAGGGCGCCACCAGCACGCCTCTTAAACACTAGCAATCTTATACACAGGGTGCCAACACTACGCGCACTAAAACACCACGTCACCTTAAAAACGGGGTGCCACCACCACGAGATGCCTGTAACAGGGCTGTTTTTCTACATTTTGGTAATGGAACCAGGGCCCTGAGAAAGGCGAATAATGCATGTTGACAGAAAAATAACAACATTTTAATGCAAATTGATGTAATACACAGTACACGTGTATCAAAACACAGTACATAATGAAGTGTGAAAATTGTTTTTAAATTTGAACAGCAAACATTTTTTCAAAAGATATTATTTTGAGATGATGGATGCCCCCACTGAAATTTTACCCATTTTTTTTTTTTTTTTTTTTTTTTTTGGGGGGGGGGGGAAGGATATATGTATACCTTGGCCTTTATATAGTGTATCGACTATCGTCCCCAAAATTCATTGAAAGACAGCCCTGTGAAATCTGAATGTTTCTGCATCTTAGGTAGCCTAGAGCTGGATTTTTATTGGCAATAAAGCAGTCAGGTACCTGGTAGGCATACCAGTATGAAATGTGTAAAACTACTTGTGAATAGTTTGCATAAATATACAATCACATATATATCATATACGAGTGTGTTTTGTAGAAAATGATCAAATCATTTCAAATACATTGAATATGGCGTACAATTCGCAAGAGGTATGCGCTAATCGCAAAGTTGTGTTATTGTATCTTATCAATGCAAATTTCCATTTTTACAGATACTGGTAGTGAACTCCGTGAAGTTATTCTACACTTCAATATAAATAGACAAGGCAACGTGTACACTTACAATCAAAGGCGTATTTCGCATTGTCACTGCCGTCAATTGCGATGGCTACCACTCTCTCGGACCCGGCACCTGCTACTGCTCCCTCAGACATTCTAAATTATCCCTACAGATATCCGAACTTACAAAAATAAATGAATGTGTACTCTCCACTGACAAATAAACAACTGAAGTGAAATCAGCACGTATGATAAATGCCACAATGTACCGTCAGGTTCGGAAACTATGAGTCATATTTTCATGGGAGACAAACTTAATTATGTTTGTGGGAAAGCATTTGAAAAGTTATTTCCCTTACCAAATTACATTATAAATATAAAATATATACCTGTGATATAGGACAGCCCGATAGTATGCATATTAAAACTCAAATACGTGAAGATCTCTTCTAATAAAAGATACCACCTCAACTGATATCTAGAGCTCCTCTTTTCAAAATCAATTTAACCTCTTTAAGAACATGATTTGGAGGGGTCTCAATTAATTGATGCTATCATGTTTAGTTATTGCTATTGTTTGTTGCCCTCCGATTAGTTAAATCAAAGAGCTCTTCAATCAATTGAAGAGAGCTCTTATTCAATTAATGAGAACAACAAATGGTTCTTAGATATTAGATAGCTCCAATTCTATCAAATCCGTTATTTATCCATAATTTTCTGGTTTGTGGACAGCTCTTATTCTATTAATGAACATTTTGAATCAATTATTTTTCGGAAAGCATTAATTCTGCAAAAATTAAAACAACATAAGATATACAGTGGAAACTCACTAAACCGGACAAGGTCCGGACTGGGCAAAATTTCCGGTTTAGTGAGGATTCCGGTTTAGTGAGGATTTGATGTACGGAGTAAGTTTACTCAAAATATTAACTGAGTTAACCTTTAAAGGGAAGTTGAAAACTGGAATAAAATGAAAACACATAAAGATAACATTTATTTTACATCAACAATGGTTCAAGTAACTTGAAATAATTCATATAATATACATGCTTGTTAAGTATGTTTGATAGTTTAATTAACGCACCGCTCTAATTTGAACAAAGTGACAAAGTGACACGCGATTCGCGAATTCCTAATACACAAAATCATTTTGACATGTTTGAACAAATATACGTCCGGTTTTGTGAGGTAAAATTACGTTGACAACTAACAGATTTTCTCGATTTTTTGTCCGGTATCCGGAATTCCGAGGTTCCGGTTTTGTAGGGATTATTTTACATTGAAAATAGAAGGGGAAAACCGGGACTCTGAAAAAAGTCCGGTATCCCGAGGATTCCGGTTTTGTGGAGATCCGGTTTAGTGAGTTTCCACACATTACACATCACATAACCATACACATTTATACCAGAGACCTGCTGAACTTCAGCATCATCAGCATTGCAAATCATTATTTTTGTACATACCCTGTAACTGTAAATTATGACAGGCTTCGGGCTCAGAAACTTGACCATCACGAATTATGATCATTGTTGATCTTAGCCTTGGTATTTGCTTTCCACTCATTCCAGAAATCGGGAACACAGTTGTGTGTTGTTAAATTGTAATATGTTACATTAAAGCTGCGTTCATACAGATTGACAGTTTTGACATTAGTTTTAACTGCCGCGTCTCAGAACCAACGAACCTTCAATTCAATCATATAAGATAGCTCACAATAGAACATATCTCAATTGTTTGAAAACCTGCTGAAAAAATCATGTTTCTCGGCAAAACGTAAGCAACGCTTTCAGCCATAAAACACCCCATCAAATTCAAATTGTAAATATGGACAACAGTGATCTGATATTTTGTCGGCAGTCTTACATAACTGGTCTCAAGACATTAATGCAAAAATGGCTCATATCAAGACAAAAAAAATGTCAAATAGGTCTGTGAGAATGTAACTTCAAACCGTGAGAGACTAACTGTTACATTATGTTTCAGAGTCTGTAACGAGTCAGTGTTTAAGCTTTATTAAATATGCAATGGCGAATCCAGGACTTGACGTGAGAGCCGGGGTGTAACTAAGGGGCGAAAACTCTTGACTTGCGCCCCTCCCCCAGAACCGAAATTTATTTGGCCGAAAGTGTTGGCAGGTTTTTTTTAACAATACCTAGTACGAGCTTTTCGATTCAGTTGATTTGGAGAAAGCTTCACTTTCCAAATAATTTAGAGAGGTTTCCTATTTAAATCATGTTATAATTTATTCGATTGTAGCTTTCTTTAATTAAATTCAAGAGGTTTATCATTATTTGAAGAGCTCTTTAAATAGTTCAGTTTCTGTAGATTTGACGGTCCGTATAGTTATACTTATCATATAGCTAAATCTTTAACCAAAACCTTACATTAAGGAAATGCTCTTTTTTCTTAATATTTCAAGGCTTCCGAGTTTATCTATATGCAAAGCCCAGCATTTGAAAAAAAAGATGCACATAACCCTACAGTAATATAAGTAGTGAATGTGTTGACTTTGTACAAACTTATGCAACAAACGCAAGAAGGAATTCCAAAATGAAACAAATCAATATTGTTTAAAAATCTTACTTGGACTTTTAGACTCCTTGGTCATTTCAATGCGACATGTATCAAAGGGTTAGCGTATTACCATTTCTCTTTTACCGTTTTGTCTAATGCCAAAATTTAAATATACTAGTACCCTACGTTACTTTTCATTCAAAAATACAAAAATATATATATATTGAAAAAAGGGAAAGAGGGTTCTAATCTAAATTTAAAGCCAATGGCATTCGGAACTCTCGGCCATTTTATCAGTTGACAAAAATGGCCGAGGAGCTCCGAATCATTCGGAACTCCTCGGCCATTTTTATCGAAAACAACTTGTTTTCGATAAAAATGGCCGAGAAGCTCCGAATGGCTCCGAATGAGCCAATGGCCGAGGTGCTCCGAATGCTACTTCCGGAGGTGTAAAGAGGTGTGTTCCGTCCTAGCCGTTTGATTGGTTTGGTCAAGGTCGTTATACCCGAGGAATATTCCTAATTTGTAAACAAAAACAACATACACACACGTTTTCACCAAAGATTAGTGAGTATTTTTATATTTTTCGTATTGGTCTGTGTTTGTTGTGGTAAATTCAAGTTAATTGCCTGTTTATTTTTGTAAAACTGTCAAAGCTACAGTAGTTTTAACCCATTTTAATTACTTAAATGGGCTTTAAATGGGGTAGTGTAATGTCATGTTTTTGCCTGTCTGAAAAGGCGGCCGTCGACCGAGTTTTGGTTGTTTCGCCAAGATTGTCTGGTATTGACTTAAGCAAATCCGGCTTCAAGGGTACATATATTGATATAAAAACGGCGCCTGGTTGCCATTGCAATAGTTTATTGTTGTCAAATTGCTTTGAAACTTTGTCCAGCATGTAACTGTTAGGAAACATATTTTTTTAAAATGCAGATTGTCTGACTGAGTATAACTATTAATAATAATGAAATGAAAAAGATTGGCATGAAATAGTGATTCAACTGGATTAAAGCCATCATTTAAAGCCACAAGACCACCTATCAGCCTCCAATAAGAACCCTGCTTAATCATAAAAGTCAGTTTTACAACTTTACTGATATGATGTCATAAATTTGCCCCCCCCCCCCCCCCCCCCCCCCCCTTCTGTTGTACACATGTCCGTTTACCTGCTCTATCATTGAAATTTTACCAAATATGTTCAAATCATTATATAAATGTACTGTATGTAAGGATAATTAAATTCATAATATAATGATATAAATTTAATGGTAATGATAACTCTTTCACTCATGACAAAGAGAGGACCATTGTCTTGTTGTTGTTTTTTATTTAAGAGTCATGTCTGTCAAACACATCTTCTTGGGGCCTGTTCATATTTGCATATTTTCATTTGCATATTTTCATTTAAATCCATAATAGATCTATAAGTATCCACAATTTAGCTTGCACTGCAGTTTTTCTTATATATCTTTGAAAACCTATCATTTAATCTGAGGTATACCTTTGAAAGAAAGGAAGTTTATTTTTTGTTTTATTTATAGTCTAAGGAATAATGTGGAGGCAAAAATCGCACACATTATGGCAACATTTGAACCAACCATCAGTGTCATTTGGGCACCAATGTGTGCGACGTATCAGTGGCAGTGAAGAGCCTGTGCTGGCCATACGCAGGGAGACAGTCAATGTTTGGGAGCGTCGGGCACCCCTCGCTCCAACTCAAGTGCAGAAACTTGTCAAACATGGTGTCAAGGTCATTGTTCAACCATCCAATAGGAGAGCTTATAGCATGCAGGTAACATTGTTTTTATTCTGTTTGAATGAAATTTTGTGATGATTTTCCGTGTAAATGTACAACACTTGTTCTACACATTTACTCTGACAATTTCCAACTTCTTTGATTATCCTCCTAGTTTAAGTGGCAAAACATAAAGATGTTGGTGTCTTATTGCACTATCACTCTAAGGAAACATTTGGTAAAAATCATTCAT
This sequence comes from Mya arenaria, assembly GCF_026914265.1. Taxonomy (NCBI): domain Eukaryota; kingdom Metazoa; phylum Mollusca; class Bivalvia; order Myida; family Myidae; genus Mya; species Mya arenaria. Next base: position 2,483,754 of record NC_069135.1, on the reverse strand, counting down.
CTTTTTTATAAAATCAGAATGAAATTAAATTTTTAGGAATATTCGGACAGAGGGGCAATTATCCAGGAGGACATATCAGAGGCATCTGTGATTATCGGCGTGAAGCAAGTTCCGGAGGACCTGCTCATTCCAGATAAGACATTCTGCTTCTTCTCCCACGTAATCAAGGCACAGAAGGACAACATGCCACTGCTTGACGCCATACTTGAGAAGGTTGGGGCTTCAATTTTATGCAATGCCATGATGTGGTCTACTGCGTCTGTGTGTCTGTAAAGATTTACTTGTGAACATGATACATGCTACAGTATCTTGACTTAGACCTTTTGACCTTTTTTGATACAGCAATGAAATATGTACCTTGCATACAGTTTTGAACACAATTTTGTCTATGTTGTCCTCAGATAAACTTTGACTGTGTCCTTTTGAAATTTGGACCATGTGCACAGTTTTGAAAACATATCAATGTAGTCCTTGTATGACCTATTTTCTTATTTATGAAGCTACAGCAGTGAAATTTAGATCATGTGTACAGTTTTGGAAACAAATATTTATGCTGTCCTTGTATGACCTTGACTAAGACCTTTGGACATTCATTCTTAATTTTGAAGCTACAGCTTTAACATTTTGACCATGTATTTAGTATCAAGCTTGTCCTTAGATGACCTTGACTTTGACATACTTTCTTATTTTTGCAGATACAGCAGTAAATTTGGACCGTATGTACATTTTTGAAAACAAATCAACATTGTCCTCTAACAAGATTGTTCAAAGTTGGTCACGCTCTGAGGGTCTCATGTATTACATAAATATATAAAGGAAAAGAATAAGAATCTCATTGTCTGAAATCAAATGGCCAAGAGCTAAGATATTTGGTGTGTAATATTGTATATTGGTATCAAATGTTTCAAACTTTCTCTCAGGTGAGTGATATAGGACCATCATGGCCCTCTTGTTTTTGTATTTCTTTTAAACACAACAGCAGCAGTTTGATATCCATGAGAGCTCTGTTCCCTTTTAAAACCAGCCTTATCCGCTCATGTATGAGTGGATTATGGCCCTTGAAATTGTGTATCCTTATGAAAGTAAATTCTAAGTGAGACAATTGTTACAGATAGGTGTGTATTATTGCATTGTTTGTCCCCCTTTGCTCTTTGAAATATATGGTTCACTTGGAATGTTGATTCAGTATATTGCCTGTTACTAGTATGTACATGCTTTGGATATGAACTACTGTCACTGGCAGATATTAAAATAGTTTGTTTAGATGAAAATTTGGTTGACATGGAGCCTTATAATGAGGCCTTTCATTGTATTTCAGAATGTTCGTTTGATTGACTATGAGAAGATGATGGACCCTGCTGGTCAGCGAGTGGTGGCCTTTGGGAAATATGCAGGCGTGGTCGGCATGATCAACATCCTACATGGCATGGGGCTCCGTCTTCTTGCACTCGGGCACCACACACCCTTCATGGTAAGATGGTAAAAGGGTGAAACCACATATTTGGCTTCCAATTATTTTTATAAGATTTCATCTGTGTTATGCAGTTGTAGTTCCATTGGACTTGATTAAATAAGTATTATCATCTTTGATATTTTACATTGAACATTGAATATGCCCGTGGAGTATTTTACTGCGATTAATTGTGTTTAAGACATATTAATTTCTATACTCTTTAAACCTTATTCAAGATTGTAAGAAATGATCAACAAACCTGTAATAATGCTTTCAGCACATAGGTCCAAGCCACAACTATCGGAACAGTGAGGCCGCCAGGCAGGCAGTAAGAGATGCAGGATACGAGATTGCCCTCGGCAGAATGCCCAAGTCCATTGGTCCTCTCACTTTCATTTTCACAGGCTCTGGAAATGTGTCCAAGGTTTGACTTCATCATTTTACCAAATGCAGTTATCCTCTTAAATGTTGCATTTTGCACTTTGAGAAATGTCTATCTAAGCATTTAATACATTAATATTCTCTGTGAAAAAAAAACAAACATGGCATAAAATAAATTTTAACATACAGGGCTGTTATTGCCGAGGTAATGTTAGCTAGTTTAAGGTCAGAGTGAATCATGGTTAGGTCTTTGCAAATTATTCTTATCACTTTAATGTGTATACCCAATTTAATAAGCTTATTACAAATTGGGAAAAATACCAATATATATTGTGTGGATCATTATCCTTGTTCTGATATATGGCAGTAGGCCCTTTGTGCTCATCATTGATGTTCTCAATCTGATATTTCAGGGAGCCCAGGAGGTATTCCAGGAATTGCCCCACGAGTACATTGAGCCAGACCACCTGCCCAAGGTCGTCAAGAAAGGATGTAAGTAGCTTAATCTATGTTTCGAATGTTTCTAGCAGGGAAATTTCTTTATATACAATATACACCTTTCTTGTTTGACATCTTATCCATCTGTATCCTATACAATGTTGCTATGTAATCAATTTTATTTAAGGTACTATTAATATTTGGATGAACTGTGTTTAACCCAAGTGCTAACTTAACCAAGAATGATATTATAATGGGATGTTGTGTAAGTAATGGAAATAACATTCACCTTAATATTGCATGCATTTACCCTGATTCAGAGGACACATAATCATGCTGATATGAAGATATGATGATATGAGATAATTTGACTGCATCATTAACTTACTGTGTGAAACAGTTCACATTCTGATGAGAATCATACTTTCATGTACATCCTGTCTTTCCCAGTTTTGCTGTATGCCAGAAGTAGTGCTATTTTGTAGCTGTATTGTCATTTTGGGATAATTCATACCATCAGTTTGTGTAGAGGCTACAATTGATGAAATCGCCAGTAAAAGGAAAACTTTGCAGAAAAGATACGAAAAACCTTCTGCCATGTTGAAAAAATATTTTTGAAGTATAAATTCTTGCAAGATGGCAAAACAAGATTAGCCCACACCATTTGAATGATTCGTACTATGGATTTTTGCCCCAAAACACTGGAGTGAGTGCGTCAAATAAATATAAATCCTGTCTAAAAACAGTATTGAGGTTAGGTGAAACAACTTATATCACAGAATGTCACAGGCATAAAATATTATGTTATTGCATTACTTTATGCAATATCGCTTCACAAGAATGCTTTGTTTGGCATTTTGCATTTTGCCAAATTCTTTTGAGAAAAATAGGAGCTGTTGCTTTAAGATGTTTTTTACTTCTTTTATTGAAAAATGGGTGCATTAAATCCATAGAAGGAAACATCAATTAACAGTTTGCCCTTCTTTGTACCCCATTGATGCATTGTGTTTGAAATTTGAGATTTATTTCTCATAAAGTGACACAATAAGTCAAACTGTAATTTTGGTGTTGTTTATATTTTGAATTTTATAAAACATATCATGGCGCTCACTATGCGCTTATGATATATTCCATTAAATTCAAAACATAGAAATTAACTTACAGGTATACAAGGTCTGGGGTAATGGACTCTCTGGCCCCAATTTCTCGAAACTTCTTAAGTCTCCTATGACAGGATAATACTAAGCTCACTACTTTTGTTTTTCTATAACTTGCATTATATTTACTTCTTTAAGATTGTTTAGATATTAAATAGGAATATGGAAACTCTTTATGATAAATATAATAAACCATTTTATAATTATCAAAATTGAATTTAAGTATTGTATGCATTTTGGCTTTATATTGAAATAAGCTATTTAGGCTTTTTAAGCATAGGAAGTTTCGTGAAAGTGTGGCCTGATGAACTTGTTAGAGGAGGAAGTCAAGACTTGTTATGTTATGTCAGATTTTGCCCAGTTTTTCATGGTATTGTAGCCATTAATGATCATATTCTTGCAAACTAATTTGCTATTTTCTACAATGTGATGCATTTATGCAAAATGCATATTTGTGTTTTGTAAATATCATTTCAGATGTGTGCGCCATACATGTATGTGCTATCCAGTGAAAATAATAGTAGTATGTATTTGAATATGAAACATATGGTCATGTAATAGCTTGGTTGTCTTTTTTTTTTCTTTATTCACTCTAGTTATAATGAACATTATGTCAATGTGGGTGCTTATATAATGTAGGTAAATTATTCATTAAGCCAAGTCAAGTCAACTTTTGCTTACTATGGGTGCAAAATTGCACATTCAGAAATAATGCATGTGTGTAGTGCTTTAGTACGTAAAATATTTCAAGTATTTGAGCTATACATAGTAATTATTAAAACTTCAGTTGAATATAATGTTTTCAGAACTGTGATACATAGATAGAAACAAATGCTCAAAACATGCATGCTAAAATAACACAAGCAAGCTTTAAGTTCAGACTACAAACTAAAAAAATATTGATTGAGTATTAACAACTTTTACTTTTTTTTCTGGGTCTGGAATGTAAAATTAATGCTTAATCTATTAAATCATATCCATATTTACTGTTGTTTACTAATTTCAATATCAACTAATGATGTACGTGTGCATTTAATGTCCGTTATGAGACCTTGTCCTGAGAGAGAGCCTGTATTTTTGCAGCAATGAAGAAGGTGTATGGCTGCGTGGTGAGTCGAGATGACCACTACGTCCGTATCGAGGGAGGCAAGTTCAACGCAGAGGAGTTTGAGAATTATCCTGAAAGATACATCTCAATTTTCAGCCATAAGGTATTACAGAATCTAATGGGTTAAAATACAAAGAGTTCCATTGCATTGAAACATAGACAATACCTGAAACATATAAAATAGCATTTTTTTAACAGCGTGATTGAAGTAGAAAGTGTGATGATTTATAATTAAGATTGTCATGATAACTCTCAAAGTTTTTCTAGGTTCACAAAAGATTGGAAGGAAGAATGCAGGCAGATATCTATGATATTGTTTTGCTGGCCTAACAGTTATGCCCCTCTTTGATCAAAAGAAGAAAAAAAGGAATGTTGGCATTTGCTCTGCGTGTCTTTTCAATAGAAGAATGTGAGCATTGAGTCCTTGATCCTCTTGTTGCCTGTCTCTATTTAATGTTTTTGTTCAGGTTGCCCAATACTCATCATGTATCATCAACGGGATCTACTGGGCCCCAAACTCCCCCCGCCTGCTCACCATACCTGACGCAAAGACACTTCTGAAGGCCCAGGCCTTCCCATGGTTACCGTCCAGTATGGGGTGCCCTCAGCTGCCCCATCGCCTCATCTCCCTCTGTGATATCTCTGCTGATCCCGGTGGCTCCATAGAATTCATGAAGGATTGTACAACCATTGACAAACCCTTCTGTCTGTATGACGCGGAGCTTAATCAAGAAACTGAAAGGTTAGATAACACCCTTGGGGCTTGTTTTATCCAAGAGCTTAATATGACATTGTCCTTTTTCTCCCGTGTATGGAATGGATGGGAAAACTGAAAGAAACAATGCAAATTTTACTATTGAGTTGGTTGATCCAGTAGTTTCTGAATTGTAGTGAGAGAAAAAACTAACCATCTTATGTGTTGTTATTACATACATGTAAGCTATTTTGAGATGGCTTCTGTAGAGCCATAGAGGAATGGCACATTGTTTTATTCAGATCACAACTTTTTTGTCATTCAATTTGCTAGTATTGTGCATTCAAAATGCTAGGGATTCTATCCTCATTCATTAAAATTCTAAATGGATGTTGGGTCACTTTGAGGTAAACACTGTATGTTACAGTTTCAAGGGTGACGGTGTGCTGATCTGCTCCATAGACAACATGCCAGCACAGATGCCCCGAGAGGCAACGGAGTACTTCGGCAGTCTCCTTCTCCCATACATTCCTGAAATTGTGAGTCACCTTTTCCATACATATAAAGGTTATTTGTGTAATTTATGTGTACGATTAATATTTATTTCACCGGCTGTTCACAAATATTTTTTAGGACAGGCACAGCTATGAGGAAAAACATATTTTCATTTCGTCATGATTTACCTCATTATTATGCTTTGAGCAAAAAGCAATATTTTTTAAAATGTATTCACATATGCTTTCAACATTATTTTTAGAGTCTCTATGAAACACTTGTATCAAACCAAACATGATTTCTGAACTTGGTATTAATCTTGTTGTAAACCATTTCAGCTGAAATCTGATGCTGTGTCCTCTTTTGAAGACTATGATGCTAATCCGACTGTGAGAAATGTAAGTACAGTTTTGCTTTGATATTCATGTTTTTACGAAAAAATGAGCTTAGGTCAAAGCTTTTGTGCCTTGTCGCAGCATGTAGACACTTAAACCTTGGCCACAAATTAAAAGCTATCAAAGTTTTAGTTAAGGATTTTGTACATATTCCAAGATTTTCAGTTTAGATATTGCTCACATTCATAACATATAAGTCCATTTGATACTTAAGAAAAAATTTGACACATAAATAAGTAATGCTGCTAAATATAGATGTTTCATTGGCCTCAGACATACCTCAGGTAATACAGAAAAAGCCAGGAAGTTATCATTAAACATGCATATTTATGAAATACAAAGTTTCAAGAGCCCATGGTGTAAAGTAATTGGACTGATGGGACCTGACAATGGTACAAGTGTAGCATTGCACTGCAATATTGCTGTCATAAACATTGAGCTGTGCCCTTCTATAGTTTATATCCCAAACTTTGAGTTGTGCACCTTATTTCACTAAAAACACATAGACAAGGGTTGGTATCATTTTGCGAAGGGTCCTAGCAATGAAACTTAACGTGTAAATTGCATGCATGTAAGAGTATAAGACAGAATTATTTAAGACACTTTTCAAACTTTGTTTCAGTAGTTTAATATCCATCAGGTCTTCTCTACATAAACCCCACTTCATAAAGACAAAATGCACTAGATTGCGCTTCTTGTTTGTTTTTTGCTTTAAGTTCTATATAAATAATAGGGTGAATCCAAATATGAAAGTGCCTTCTACTTCTAGGGTAAATAAAATCAAAGGGTGCACCAATAAATTACATCTTTTTGCATATATTTTGATATATTTACATTACAGGCTGTGATAGCCTCCAATGGCGAGCTGACCCCAAACTTCCAATACATTTCAGAAATGAGAAAGAAAAGCACGTAAGTCCAGCATATTAACCTAACATGGCAACTTATAAAAGAAACATGCATACACAGGGTTTTGCAAAGTTGATGTTTTCAAAAAAGTTAAGAATAAAAACGCAATGGAGATTTCAAAATATGCATTGATCAATCAACGCCAGCAGGCTTAAATGATCCATAGATCAGAACCTACAAAAAACAAAGATAAAACAAATCGCATTGATAGCCTTGGTGGTGTTGTCCACGGCAGCAACATCCTTGGACATAACGATGCACATGTTTAGGTGCCTAATCCAGACTTGAATAATTATTGAGTGTTATGTCCCCTATTTAACTGAAAATTCAAGAATTTACGAAATATAGGTCAAAAAGGCTACATAACAATCTGTCATCCGTCTTTCTATGTTCCCATGAATGTAAACAGATATCATTAATGAATTAAGATTTTACTGGCACTTGAAATCCATTGTTTATTTATGTATATGCTTTTCATTTTGAAAAGCAGCAACCTTCTGGATGAAACACAGCCTTATGCATTCACCGGTCATCCTTTTGGATAAAGATAACACAATTTATCTTACAATTATTTCCCTTTTGCAAGGGTTCCTTGTGCACTGGTGTTTATGTATGCACGAACAGCAAATGGATCTTGCATAAAAGAAATAACATTCATGGTTCAAGAAACGAAAAATCCCAGATGTTTTCGGTTCAATGAGATTTGAATGCATGCATAATCTATTTTAACCACAGAGACTGCATTGATAAAAATAAGCGATGACATCCTTCATAAAATGAATGGGCACTGCTGTTTTCTTTGATGCCCAGAACGAACATTCAAAACTTATGTTTGTGATAATGATCGAATATAAATTGTTTTTGGACACCTGTTCTGCGTGTTATGTGCCAAAACATTCAACTTAACAGGGTAATAAATAGTAATTCATGGGTTTTTTCCTGTACAATTCATGCTTTGAAACAAACCATTCTGAAGTCAATACTCAGACCATTGTTTAGACTACAACTGATGGCATATTTCTAATGACCAATCACATATACTCTCCATCAAACTAGGCACATTTATATGAAAACATCAGAAGTCATACACAGAAACTAAAGGCAAATGTGAATTTCATATTCAGGATTAACAGTATTTGATATTTAACAAATATTTAACCCATAGTTTCAAGACCTGTGTGTCCTTTAAATTTCTGAAGTTATTGCTGATCTTTTCAAATTCTCAACAGGTCAGCCCACAAGGCCTCAATACAACCAGGCCAGAAACGTGTGCTGGTGCTTGGTGCGGGCTACGTGGCTGGGCCCGCCGTGGAGTATCTTTCCCGTGATAAGGATGTGCAGGTCACAGTTGGTATGTGAGGAAAATTTTAATAGTTTTTTAAGGTAGACACTGTGACAGGTAGTTCTTATTGAGGCAACATTGATTTTTATTATTATTTCATATGGATTTTTATGAACCATTCCTTACTAAAATGCCAATATAGGCAGATTTGGTTAAATATCCATAAAAATATCTACTCCTCACTTCTTTACAATGGTTACTTTGACAGGAATCAAAAAAGACATAAAGTGCATGTTATCGTTCTGTAAACTTTTTCTTTATTTTTGTGCCTAGCTTCCATGATGAAGGAGGAGTTGGACCATATAGAGGGCCGATGCCCGAACGCAGACATGGTGATGTTGGATGTTGGACGACGACCAGATGAGCTGGAACGACTTGTGCCTGACTACGACATTGTTGTCAGTCTGCTACCATACTCTATGCATCCAGACATTGCCAAAATGTGCATAAAGCACAAGAAAAACATGGTCACCGCCAGCTACGTGTCTCCAGCTATGAGGGAATTACATCAGGCGTATGTAATTTAAAATACAAGTTTAATTTTTTGTGAGACTGATCAAATAAAATTAAAAAGAATAAGAGGTTGTTTAGAGGTAAATTTATGGTGAAGCAAGGATGTTGCGTGATAAGTGGATAATTGGAGTGTCGCATAACGGCCCAAGACAAAGCAAGAGGAAAAAAGTAATATATCAATGGTCTCACTTCAAAATGCCGAAGCTGCATTTTTTCTGTTTCGGAATTCTTATATCACTTAAATTATAAAGGCGAGCCGCATCTTACTGCAAAATGCTGTGTAAATAGTCAGATGAGAAAATGGTGTTGTAAAATGTGATCAAAATGTCGAGCAATGACTGGACATCTTACAGAGAGGCAAAAATGCCGAACCTTCAAAAATTGTAACTACAAAAACTGTTACTTTGGTATTGTGTAAAAAAGATGTGTGATCAAATTACCAATACTAAATACTTAAAATTTTGCTACTGAAAACTTGGGATTTTGTAGCTTCGTCATTTGGTAGTGAGGCCATCGATATGTATTCATGTATATTAATGAATTATCTAAAATATTTTAATTCAAAGGTTACTGCTCAAAATTAATATAAGAATATTCAGAAATTTTCCATCCTTTTGCAATTTTATGTCAGAGATAGTGTCTATAATTAAAGTGGTACTGTATAGATATGATTAATAAAATAATGAAATATATAAAGACATAAAAGTAAAAAAAAACATTATATGTTGTGATTATATTAAGTGTTTAAACAGTTATGATTGAAATTGTGTATGTGTTTGCAGGGCATTGGATGCGAATGTGACTATCGTAAATGAAGTTGGTGTGGACCCGGGGATTGACCACATGTTGGCCATGCAGTGCTTCGATGAGGTCAAGCATGCTGGTGGAAAGGTAGGGGACATATAGTTAAGGGGCTGGTGTTGACCGGGTTTAACTACCATAATATATACAACAAATCTGTGGAATTTCAGTATAAAGTTTAAAGGCTTGAGCACGTGTTTATTTTGTAGCATTGTGCAAAGGTAGACAAATACTGCAACAACACATAACAATACCAATAATTACATTTGTACCCTATAAAAAGCTCCTTTGCATGTTGAGTTGTTTACAAGCGTAGAGATATGGGTATTCACATGTTTAATGTGTGGACATATGTTTAAGATGTATGGACTGAACACTAAAGGAGTTGTAGGCTTGTTATACTGAATATAGAAGTCCTGAGAATTCTGATAATCTGTACACATTACCATTGGTCTTCTCTGCATCTTACACACTTATCACTCATATTGTGTCTGTGTTGTCTGATTGTTTGTGTAGGACGCACTGTTATCATTGAAAATATTTGTAATAATTTGCTACAAATGATATACTAATTATTTTGTACCGTTGTTGAGTATATAGGTAGTTTTATGGTTAGAATCATGCTTACCGATAGAGAATATGATAGACTTTTTAGCCTTGATCACTATCAAAGATGCTTTTTCAACTGTACTCATTTTCTTTTATAGTAATAATTCTTTACTAGCATGACATGTTAAATGTATTTGTTCTCTACAATTAGGTATGATTTGTAAGGCAACTACCCAGGTACATTTATAAAGACTTGTTCACACTAAATTGCACTTCAAGTACACACTTATTTTGACATATAGTGCCAATTTCTCCTGATATTCATGTCAAGGTTTTAAGCTACTATACATTCACGTTGGTGTATAAAATATGCTTTTTTTATCATAAATTTTAGATCAGCTCGTATGTGTCATACTGTGGAGGGTTACCGGCCCCGGAAAACTCCAACACCCCACTCAGATACAAGTTCAGGTATCTTATGAGAATTATGTATCATTTATCTAAAATGGTAAATACATAGAGTTAAATCAGATATTTGTATAATTGTATGAATTCAATCGTAATTGTCATGTGATTAAATAGAGGATACTGTTGAATTTCAGTGTAAGATTGGAATATATTTCAACAATAATCACAGTGAGCATTAATGAAAATAAACTTTCTCTCATCATGAGAGAAATAAATTGTGATCATACACTGAAATTCAATAAATTTTGTGTTTCTTATATGATAAAATTCCTGAAGAAAACTGTCAATTTAATGAGTGTTGATGAAAATTCAAATGAGGAACAAATTCAAACAGCATAGTTAAAGAAACTGGTATTTCATAAAGCAATAAGGGAACCAAAAACTGTGAATGCAGTGAAAATAACAGAAGTGAAAATATCATTCTTGCAAGCCAAGAATTTTTCTTTGGTTTTAAAATACTAGATTTTGCATATAATATATGCAAAATCTAGTATTTTCTGAAGAGTTTGACTCTAATGTCAGTTATGTACAAAGATCATAAAGTATTGTTCAGTCTAAGTCACTTTCTACAAACCTTGTATGTATACATACTTAATAATTATATAGCGTTTCAGCTAGGCCTTTTTAGCACGGTGCTATGCCTTGCTGTACTTTCATCTTGCCCTGAACTTTGTCACTGTCATATAAGTGGAATGAGCAGACAACATTAGTTCTCATAATCTTTTTATCCGATAGCTGGTTTGTGCATCCCCTCTAACTATTGGAACATGGCCATTAACTTGCTGATTTTTGTTTTTTAGCTGGTATCCCAAAGGTGTTTTGATGAACTGCCTCAGTGGAGCAAAATATCTCAAGGACGGAAAGGTAGGATGACATCTGTATAAAACATTATTTATAGTACCGCTATTATATTCTTCCAAAGATTTTAAACCTTTTCTCTTTAATCTTTGCGCTCATCTTTTTCCAATGAACACAATCAAGGTATTGTAATACTAGTTACATTGTTGGCGTGCACATTTTTCAACCATGGCCATAATCAATCAAACATTCAAGATATTCAAATGAAACTTGCCTGAGACAATATGCACATGTTTAACAAGGCCCATAACTCTGGCTTTAATTATTGTTGATTAAAGTGACTGAAAAATTAGCAGACCATTGTCTGTGTTTCATCTGTAGCTATGTTGTTAAAGGCAGTTAGATAAAGATCTTTAGGAACACGGTTATGTTATATTGTAGGAAAGTAAGTTCATCACAGATATTCTAAATAATTATAACTTGAATATTATTTGAAAGGGTCTCTTTATAAGAGCATCTCAACAATATACCCCAAATAATGTTACAACCTGTAAAGACTGCAAAATAGGTAACTCCACATTCAATTTTAGTTCAATAAAGAACAATTAAACAAAATGGAATAACTTTATTCATTAATTATTGTCCATGACTATCAGCAAGCAATACTCTTTTATATGATATGGAAATGATATGGAGTGACTAGGTATTAACATTTAACATACCAGTTGATGGTACAATAAAACAAAAAAGCTGTTTTGTGCATTGGATGCCTAATGTGCTTTGCCCTGTTTCAATACATGATCTGGTGTTGCAGGTGATAGAAGTTGCCAATAATGGGGGGCTCTTGGACGCCGTGGAGCCCCTGGAGTTTATGCCAGGCTTCAATCTGGAGGGCTTTCCCAATAGGGACTCCACGATCTACACGGATGAGTATGGCATCAGGGATGCACACACATGCATACGGGGAACAATAAGATACAAGGTACCAGGATAGTACTGATATTGCCTATGAGTGGTGTTAAAGCTCATTTCTAGACCACTTTTAAGTTTAAGACATAAAATAGTTGTAAAAAAAATGTTATTTTCGTAAAAATATTTTGTAGAACAATTTCAGAAACTACATTAGGATGTGATGTATTATTTTCAAGCCTTTTGCAACACTTTGGTACGCATGTATTGTAGGGCTTTTCGAATGTTGCTAGAGGTCTTCTGGACCTGGGGCTGCTCAGTGATGTGGAGCAACCCGAACTTCATCCGAATGGGCCCGAGAAAACATGGGTGAGTTAATAACAAATGGTGTTCTCATATTTAGCTAATTTGTGAAGTTTGAATTGTACCAAAGAAGTTGTATATATGTTTTAGACCTTGGTCTTGCTCAGAAGTCTTGTAGAGTGGGCATGTGATGTGTGGTCACTGATTAATTCCAATAATTTTTAGAGTATCAATTAAAATATTACTACTGAAGGTTTTTCAGTGTCCATGTACTTTAATACTGTTGATGAAAATAAGGCATATTCAGAAACACAATGATGTTAATGACTGATGTGTGATGGAAAAGTGTATGGTGTAAAGTGTTGTTATGCTTAATATTTATACATTATAGCGTCAGTATTTCTGCCGTAAATTTGGAAAATCCTCCGACCTTTTGGAGGACACGTTGAAGGATCTCATGTTTGAGGCTGTTGGGGAGAACGAACAGAGGCTTGATGCCATCATCAGGTAGGGATGGAGAGGGACCCTTATGGATACTTGTTATGGTAGTGGTTTTACATTATGTACAATCAAACTCATTATGTATATATCTTACCAGAGATGTTAAATGTTTAATGGAAGTTGTAGTCCTGTTCCATCATTTGTATATGTAAATGTCAAGTTCTGAAATGTTACACCATCATTCGAAGTATGAGATGTGTTTCTTCTTTATATGTAAACCATATTTATTTACTAGTTGTGTGTTGTGTAGCCTCTTAGTTCATGTGTATATGTGTGTGTCCAGGATGGGCCTCCTGCAGGATGAGTTGATTGACAAGCGAGGAACTCCAATAGACACCCTCTCGTACTACCTCTCCAAGAGACTTGCATTCGGTGAGTAACATGCACTGTTAGAGTAGGGCACAAATTGCCTGAAATTGCTAGAGATCTTGAACAGCATGGTTAAAAAGTTATTATATGATGTGAACATGTATAAGCAGTGAACCTTGTTTTCTAGGGAAGAGATTTATATAATGTGTTTCACAAGAGTGTTTCTAGGTCCCCTGCATAACATCTCAAGCATTTAGGCATCATAATGTCCAGAGTTGATGTCTGCGATGTCATTAGCATTGTGGTACTTTCATGTCTGCACTCTAACTTGAAAATCTATACCAAACTATTTGACAGTATTTATAAGCCTAATGTTTTGATCAATATAGATTGCACTGTTTACCCTGGAGTTATGGCCCTGGAATAGTCAAGACTTTATCAAGCTAACTTTGTCTGCTCACTTACTTCAGCATTTCTTAACCAATCTTGACTAAACTGCAATAGTTACATGATGGAACACATCACTGCAGTAACATCAATCCTACCCATAACTGATAAATGTTTGAGCATTTTCCATTTAAAAAGGGGGCGCTCCAACCAGACAACATATTGGTCTGAACTCTTTTGTAAGAGAAACATGATAATTAATTTCAATTCTGATTGTGGTTTTACTTTTGTTAATACAGATTCTATTGTTGCATTAGGTTTCATGCAAAAACTGCAGTGTTGGCAATAACCTGGAAACTGTACAGGAATCATGAAACTTAGTAGACATGTTTACCATAACAATTTGCACATTTGTAGCAAGTTTCAAAACTGTGGCTGTAATCTATGTTAAGTTATGCCTCTTCCATGGTCTATGCCAATGAAAAAAAAAACAAGAAAAGGCATTGGCAACCACTTGCAATACTTCATTTCAACGTTTTGCTGAAAACAAAAAAGGAAACTTTCTTGACATTTGTTAGTATTTTTGTTTTGTAACAAGCTTTATGATCACCATCCACCCAGGTCCGGAGGAGAGGGACATGATCCTGATGCAGCATGACATCGGTGTCCAGTGGTTTGACGGCTCTAGTGAGAGGCGATGGGTCAGCCTGGTTGTGTATGGGGACAATGAACCCAATGGATACTCTGCCATGGCCAAGACTGTCGGTCTACCCACCGGCATTGCCACAAAGATGGTTCTCAGTGGTACGAAAGATTTTTCAAATAATAAACATTGTCATACCTGATGTGTCTGTTTGATTTATAAAGACAGTTGATTATTTTCATTACCCGGTACTTTTTAAAAATCTGTTAAACCTTATATTCACTTTTGAAGAAGACCATACATTTTCAGAGCTATTCTAATGTAAAGAAAAATGTTATTGATATAGACCATGGTAAATGCATAGACAATGTATACCCACAACATTCCAGGTGAGATTCAGAAGAAGGGCATGTTAATTCCCCTGACCAGCGACATATATCAGCCCATCCTGCAGAGGCTGAAGAAGGAGGGCATTGTTTCCATGGAATCTATCTAAGCCATGTAACCAGGGGGCGTGGCACATTGCAGGAGAAAAGGGGGGACAGTGGCTTCTGGAGTAATAAATATAAATGTGTCTATTATATGACAATGAAAGATGATTTTTATATCTATGACAACTTATGGTGTTTTTTTTCTTGTCAAAGAGAAGTCCAGTTGAGTGCTGTGATTATTGTAGGTACTAATATTTACTTGGTTTACTTGTTTTAAATGAAATAATCCTTCATAAAGATTGAATGTATTGAATCTCAATCTAATGATAAGGTTTTTCCTATTGTTTTTTTCCCATATAATTGGTCATTAATACTCATTATAAACTGATGATGAACTTTATTGCTGTATGATAAACGACCAATTGCTTTCATATATTTGCAAATATAATCCCTTTGTGTTATTTGATATCTATGGCTATTTTTTTTATTAAGATTGTCTTTGTTTGTAAGGTCTGTTAAAGTTAAAATCTAGATAAATTCCAATGTTGGGATTCTTATTGAGAAATAATGTTGTTAATACAAGTACCAAAGTGCTTACAGGCTAATTATAACATGTTTTGGTCAATTATGACATTATGTTTTATTGATGGAAAAGGGGTAAGATCACCAAGGTGCTTTTTGATCCTCTCATTCTCACCCCACCCACAAAAAATTTGAAATTTTCGAAAAATATGGTAAAAATAAGATATAAGCCTTAAGTTATCAAAGACAAACAATATTATTATCTCTTTGAAAAACAATCCAGAAAAACAGATTAAGAAATGGCATTTTGTGATTGTTCATGAGTTTGAAAACTGATGTGTTGTGTTCACCAGCTTTCATTGTTTGCAAATGTTAAGTGTCTCTTGTTTGGTGAAGTAGAAAACATTTGGTATATATTTATATTATAATTACGAGGCTCATATTTGATCATAACATTGATGTCAAGCACTCTTTTTTTCTTATCTTTTGCAAATCTGGTGGGTTGAAAATGAACCGTTGTGAGCCTACCCCTTTAGCCAGTGTATTTTCTGATGTGACATGCTTGTGAAGCTTTGAAGTTACACATATCATTACATTGATGTAGATGGTTTTTATCAACATCCATCATAACTTAGTATTGCCAAAACTCATTAGAGGCATTTGCATCGCTTGGCCATGACGACATGCATTTAAAATACTCTGTATTTGACAAAGATTATTCCCTGCAAACTTTATTAAATAAATTTATACATATTATGCCCAATAACCAAGACAAAAAGTTATACTGTGATTGTTACATATATACTTTACCTTTATATGTTTTTCTCTTTATAATGCACGTTTCCTAGTCGACATATCACTCGTTTTTTACATAGCCTATTAGGCTCAGCTATCTGGAATCTCATGTTTACGCTAGTTGATTGTTGAATGTTATACATTCGTTTGTATACTATGTGTTTCATGTTTGGTAAGTATTTTTGATTTCCTTTTATGTCTTTGGCTGTCCAAAGCTGGTAATTTTTTGAATTTTCTTTTTCGTTATTATATTGGTTTACCATTATATTTTTTGCATGGAATACATTTTGAATAAGTTCTTTAATCATATGATATCGAAGGAAGGTAAAATTTTACTATGATTATAAAGCAATTTTGATATTAACATTAAGCCCTTGGTTAAAAATATTGAAACTTAACATTTTGTAACTTTTAAATGAAACTTGACCAGTAGCATTTGTTTGTGCTGATGATGGATGGACTACCTTAAATGTTGAAAATGTATTCCAGTTAAAGTGAGTTTAACAAAGAGATTTTTTTCATTTGAGTCTTTTTGTGAAGATGCATGATAGTTAAGACTTTATAATCTTTCAACTTTTATTATTTTTGGTAGTGACGAAAGATAGAAGCATGAAACAAGCTTGTAGGTGTCATTGTGTAATGCATCATATTATGTGTTATAGTAGATTACTTAAATCTGGAGTTGCACCATTGGCAAGATGGTTACATGTACATCAGCTAAGATGCCAGTAGCATGCACCATTGGCAAGATGGCTACATGCACATCAGCTAAGATGCCAGTAGCATGCACCATTGCCAAGATGGCTACATGTACATTACCTAAGATGCCAGCAGAGTTGGCCATTGCCAAGATGGCTACATGTACATCAGCTAAGATGCCAGTAGCATGCACCATTGGCAAGATGGCTACATGTACATCAGCTAAGATGCCAGTAGCATGCACCATTGCCAAGATGGCTACATGTACATTACCTAAGATGCCAGCAGAGTGGTCCATTGCCAAGATTGCGCTACATGTACTTTACCTCATGCACATATCCTTCTATATATCTAAAAATACAGTTTGTCATGCTAAACAATCTATATTATGCTACTGCAATTTTCAAAAACTGTGTCAGCTTAGTCTCATGTGTGGAATGCTGCCTTTGATACACTGATACTGAAGAATTTTATGATGTTTACTTAATAGGTAAGGAAATATGTTTTGAAGAAACATTCTGTACTTCAAAAATATTTTATTAACATTATTGCTTTAAAATTAGTTTGACCTTGTTCAACTCTTATGAAGTAATGGATCCTCTGGTTGTTACAAAAACTTGTTGATGCCCACTTTATTACATACAAAAAAATGACTTCCTTAATATTTATAAAATCTAAGCGTTGAATTTTGCCTTTTCTGATTCAATGTCTTGTTCACTTTTTTTTGATTGTATTGTTTTCATGATTGTTTGATATGATTTCTTTTTAGAGGAGTAACCGCTCATTATACATCTTGTAGTTGAGTTTTAAATACATGTACATGTCATGTACCGTTTGTTGAATATATGAATTAAAGTTGATCTCGTTGTTATGTGCTTACCGTAAATACTTGTAGGTCTGCCTACTTAAAGTGAATATTTCCAATTATGGTTGTCTGGTTAGTGGAGTGGTTAACACAGTGGCTACATGTAAGTCTGCATACTTAGCCTTGAGTGTAAATTTCCAACTTCTGTTATATGGTAAGCATAGTGGTTAGCACACTCACTTCTCACTAAGGCATCCTGTGTTTGACCAAGGCATCCTGTGTTTGATTACAGGCCAGGAAACATTTGAATGTGGTGTATGGTCACCTAGCAAGACGAGGGGGTTTCCTCTGGGCACTTCCGTTCCCCCCCCCACTACACGAGAGCAGTCTCTCGTGTTACATCATAACAACAAGAGTGGATTTTATAATGTTGTTATAACTTGTTTCACAATTGTTGTAACAAAAAAAGTTGAAATATTTAATCTGAATCAGAAAATACTTCGAGTTAAGTATTTTAATTATTATTTTATATATATTTATATATATATTCATTACTAATGCTTTACATGATATTGATGAAAACCCAGAGTATTGCCATAAGTCATTATTATACTGGTATTTTCATGATTACAAGTCTTCATATATGTATCAGGGTAATTAAAGGAGCAAAAGTGCATCAAACTATATTGATGAATAATTATCAGTACAGCAGTGAACTGATTTTAGCTAGGCGATAGGTAGAACCTTTGTATCCCGTTCTGATGTTCTGTCGAAATGATATGATCTTATATTTTGACAGTACTGACCTCAAAATCATTAAAATTTATCTAGTGAGATCATGATCAATATATCATTTAAGTTTGTTGACTTAATTATCAAGTGTCTCGGATATAATTTGTAAAACTAGTTTTGAATGAAGGTCTCATAACCTTGACCAACTGACCTCGGTATCAAGTCTCAAAATGTTCTTTTTAAGTTTATGGACTGTAGGATCAAACGTCTTGAATCTTTGACCTACTGACATTAAAAGGGTACATCATACTACTGACTATACAACAAATGCTTCACAATATATTTATCGGAAAACCATTTTTCTGGTGGTCACCATGACTTTGACCTACTGATCTATAGGTGCCATGTACTAATCATGGCCAATGTGTATACAAAGTTTGAAGTCTCAGCAAGTCACTTAAAAGTAACAAGAGATGATGCTGGCAAAGGGATTCCTGTGGTACAGGAAAATATCCTTTGTATGCAAGAAAAGCAAACTTCTAAAATCTTGTCCTTGCCCTCTCATCAAAGGGAGCCTTATAATGCATCCTGTTGTATTAGAACTATTTTTGTACTATATTAATATTTTAATTAATATGATGCTTACACAATTGCTTTTGATATGCACATCTTCACTTAGTAATGAAGCTTCTCAATGAATTCAATCCAGTGGCTGCTGAGAACTTGCAAAGACTAGAAGGGTCCGGCAGACTAAGGCTGAAGCAGTGACAAAACCAGGTTTTTAATGATTGGCAGAAGAGATTCAGTTTCAACTGCTTTCTAGCTGATTAAAAAAGATTCTAGTGTGCTTTTGGTTGCTAGAGTTGAGATTCCAGTTTGATTCAAATTTAAAGTCAGGAGAACCCTCAAAAGAGCTTCTAAAAAGCCCCAAAAGTCGCCCCAAGAACCCATGGCCGAAATGGTTTCAGCCCTCCAGCTGCCAGGTCAATCACATCCCTGATTAAGGATAATACGGAGTCATATAACCTCATTGTGTGATGGTCCTGAACAACTGTGTGAAGTATTAAGTCAATTGAACGAAGGGTATAGAAGTTAATAAATATCCCAACCTGCCCTAAAACTTTAACCCAAGTTCCATAGTCAACCAGGGGCCATAATTTGTATAAAGGATAATATGGAGTTATCTAACCTCATTATGTGATGGCCCTGAACAACTGTGTGGAGTATTAAGTCAATTGAATGAAGGGTATTGGACTTACAAGTGAAAATCCAACTTGCCCTAAAACTTGAACAAGATGCCGACTCTGGGGCGAGTAGTATAGCCCTCCTTATTCTTCGAATAGTCGAGCTAAAAAGGTATTATAGTTTGTATTTTTTTCTTTATTTCGACTAAAAACAGGAATTGACCTATATTGCAATTTTACAAGGCCAAAAATCTTGTTTGTTATATTTGTTCTCCATTTAAAATCATAAAACCCTTTCAAATGATAGCAAAATGATGATAATGGGTCACCAGTCATTCAAGTTCATGTATTTGTGGACAAACGCTTGAAGAAATAATTGATGCTTGGAACAAACCAGCCATCGCATGTGTATCTGGATCATTTATTGAGATATGGGTACAAAAACAGTCAAAGCAATGTAGAAGCCAAGAAGAGAATTTACACAATACAAAGAGAAAACAAGAAAGGTTTATGTCAAAGCTTGTTCATTCGCTCAATGGTACATGATTGTGAATGTGATATCAATTAAATAATTATAGGTATCATTGTTCTGCTGTGGACAAAATTTGGCTGAAAAATGAAAAAAGAATGATTACAAAAACTTTTTTATACTGTATATATTAATTTTATTATCATATTTTTATTACTACATTAATTTAAACACTTTTTTTCTGTATGTAAAAAATATATTGTTTACCTGAATAAACCTTTGTTAAATATCAGTCAGACTAAATCACAGAACAGAGCAAAATACAATACAGTGCCAAGTAACTAGTCATGTACAGATATACACCAATCTGAGCATATGTTAGAAGAGGTATAAAATGTCACGGCCTTGGGTTGAATCACTGATCAGAAAGCAATGGATATCAACTATTCCTTTTAAATTTAACATTCATCAATTCATTGTCAACATTAGATTATTTTCTACATGTAAAAATAAAATAGCTGGCTATGCAATGGTGCAACTCTTAATTGACACATGTATGAATTGTGAATTATTGAAATTCTGAGGTTTTTTTCAAAGCAGTGTTTTGGAACAAATGACAATGAACGGTGTGAGTTTATATGTTATTTCTCTATAGTGAGGAAGTTGGCTTCCTTTAAAAGACAATCACATTAAAAAGAATTTTCTCTTTCACAGTTCATTAGAAGATATATGCAATGTTTTGTCAGACGCGTTCAGTACTAGTGACAACAGTGTAGTCAGCCTAGAATGCCGCTCATCATCTGTCTTTTGTTACTCAATTCTGTAACTAATCGTCCCACTCATCATCATCATCAACCTCTTCACTGTCATCATCATCGTCTGCAATAATATCAAAACATTGTGTTAAGAATAATGTGTGTAATGAAAAAAACAAAATGAACATATTTCCAAAAATATTTTCAGTAGATCTTCAATGACCAGCTATCAGTTATCAATCTATTACCGGTATGTAAGGATTGATATGCGCTTTTAAGCAGTAAGAATGTTATCGCATGATTTTTTTTCATGCTTTAAAACAGTGTTTACCAAAGATCAAATGATGTTGCGCTTGCCCATTCCATATGCAGCAATGAAATAAACAATGACATTATAATGCCCAGCAGTTCATGCAAAATAAAATCCATTCAGTCCAGGAATTATACTATTATATTGTCAAGAAATATGCCACATGGTTGCCAACAGACCTTATTATAAATATTTAACATTCACAATGCCAGGAGAGATTTTGCTTACCAGAATCTTGAATGACATTCTTTCGCTGAGCGAGTGCAGCGGCAAGAGCGCCCACAATTCCGCCCTGCGGCTCAGGGGCTGACTGGGAAGGGCCGCTATCCTCAACCTGGAAACACATGCATAACAGTTTTAACCCCAAAGAAATACTAGTAAACACAAAGATTAACAGATGGAGAGAGGAGCATTTACTGAATGAAAGATCCAACAAAAGGGGATGATTAAAAGGTCCTTTAAAAGACAAATGAAAATTCTATACATAACATGCAATGATTGTTTCAAAATTGCCTACCCTCTTCAGAGTGGTTCCTTTCTTGATGGAGTCAAGCAGGTTCCCCCTGGCATCCCCTGTGTGTCCGGAGACCTCACCCCCTCGTGTCCCATCCATCTTCTTCAGATTGGTCCCCTGCTGGATCTGGCTCAACAGTCCTGCCCTCCCTGGGTTCATGGAGGGGGGAGGGGGACCACCACCTGGAGGTGGTGGAGCCCCACCCATTGGAGGGGGTGGGGGTGCAGCAGGGGCTGCCGGAGGTGGTGGAGGTGGTGGCCCACCTCCTCCCATGGGGGGTGGGGGAGGCGCCCCCTGGGCATGCCTGTTCGGTGGAGGGGGTGGGCCACCTGGTGGGTGCCTCATACCTTGGGGAGGACCTGAAACACATTTTTACTTAGAAAAAAGATATGAGTATAAATATTGTACAAGATTTATTGTTCCTCATCTTTTACAAATTAACAACAATACCCTATTAAACTTGGATGAACTGTTTTATTGAAGAGGGGATCAAATTATGACTTTCTTCCATTTCTTAGATCAGATTAGTTTGTATATACTTAAGAAAATAATAAGAAAATCATAGTTGTTGCAGACATAAACTACTTACCTCCCCTGTTGGGTGGAGGTGGTGGTCTCATCCCTGGGGGTCCTGGAGGTGGTGGGCCAGGCCTGGTTGTAGGTGGAGGGGGTGGGGCTGCATTCCTTTGGGGCAGAGTAGGGGGTGGGGCCCCATGTGTCCTGGTGGGAGGGGGTGGTGGGTGACTTCCTCCATGAGGTGGTGGGGCTGGGGCCCAGTTAGCTGTTGGAGGTGGAGGAGGAGCACCTAGAAAAAAGGGATGAACATAATTCATATATTCTAACTTCATAATTATAATGCCAAATATTGATATTACAAGAATAACAACATTTAAGACAAGCACAATAACACTTTTGAAAAAACGGGAAAAACTTTAATATGGGTCAGAGACCTTCATAACAATAAACTTAGGCCTTGACTCTTCTTTTGTTGCTCAAACAATTTTAAACACAGTAATATAGTTTCAGTAAGTTAATTTCTTAAATGATTGAGGATTAACAGATGAGTTTAAATGCTGTGTGCAGTGATGTACCAGTGGGTGGGGCAGGCGGGGGTTTGCGGGCAGCCAGATCTTGCTTGACCGCGTCCAGCCCACCATGTTTCTCCACAAAGTCATAGATGAAGTCTATTGTCTCCTCGTCAACGTTGGACTGCTCCAGACCAATCTGCTCAAACAAGGACTTCATCTCTGGGTCCAACTTCTGCATCTGTTAAAGGGAAACATACATCAAGTGTATAACTTGGCAAACTACTTTCTCTTAATTCACTGGTTGATTTATGCAGGCAGAGCCCAATTGTGAAAACATACATCAGCTTTTATACCTCAAGTTTTTCCTGATGTAGCAAATTTAAAAAAAACCCAAGGTAAATATAACATGTATCTCATCATGTTATGTAACAAGAAAATGTTTATGCTTATTATTACTTAATGTCTATGAACTCAATGATATGTTAACATTATAAAACCTACATCGAGACCGGTGTTGGGATCCCAGCCCACGTGGCTGACATGTCGGAAGTCTGTTGGGGTGCTGATGTCCTCTTTTGTCAGTTTCTTCTTCCCCTTGTCCTTCTTCTTCTTACCAGAGTCCTTTGCCGTGTTTGTTGCTTTCTGCGCCCCCAGGCTAACGTTTGCTTGGGCGGGGGGTGCCCCAGTACCTAACGGGAGATGTTAATGCTTTCATTGAACTTATCAAAATTGATATTCAATTGTGACATACAGGTCATTGGTTTTGTAGAAAAGTGACTTAGACAAATAAACAAGAACCTCACTTTCAACATGTTTACCAAGTTTAATTTGTATATCTAACTTTATAGTAATGGCCATGAGTTTTTGCACCACCACAAATACAATTTCTTTAAAATCAAATCAGCTTAACAATATAACCAGACAATTCAAAATATCAGCATTGTGCATAGGCCCATAACAAACTTGTAAAATTGTATAACAGCAATTGATAAAATATGGCTTTGAGACACAATATGAGTATTCCATGTCTAGTGGTCCAAAAGATATTTCAGTTTGAATATGATTTAAGTAGGCTGAAGCCTAGGAATCAAGTCCTTACCCACACTGATGGTTCCTGTCGGGTGGTTGGCTCCAGCAGTGCCCCCTGGTGCTGATCCCTGCTGCTTCTTACGCTCTATAAATAAATGTATATTTAATCTCTTGTACACTAACAATTAAAAAATATTTTACATTTTTCTCTATGAAACCCAACCATTTATAGATTCATTAATTTTCCATTCTAAATCATACCAAAGCAGTCAAAGGATGGCATAAAAAGATTATGGATTGTTGACTGTATTGAAATTTAACCATGAAACAGAATGACCTTAAAAATTCAAACTTCCATTACACATGTCTATCTTACAGTCACTCTTAGTTCTGAAACCTTTTCTTATATTTGACTCACCCCTTTCCTTCAACTTGACTCACTCCTCAACCTAATACTTGACTCACCCCTCTTCTTCAGCTTGATTCACCCCTCAACCTAATACTTGACTCACCCCTCTTCTTTAGATTGACTCAACCCTCAACCTAATACTTGACTCACCCCTCTTCTTCAGCCTGACTCACCCCTAAACCTAATACTTGACTCACCCCTCTTCTTCCGCTTAAGTAAAGGGGTGAGTGAAGGATAAGTAAATGGATGAATCAACTATGAGTAAAGGGGTGAGTCAAGTATAAGTAAAGGGGTGAGTCAAGTATAAGCTATACTTGACTTAAATCTTAACTTATACTTGACTAACACTTTACTTAAACTTGACTCATCCCTTTACTTATACTTCACTCACCCCTTTTCTTATACTTCACTCACCCTTTCTCTTATACTTCACTCACCCCTTTTCTTATACTTCACTCACCCTTTCTCTTATACTTCACTCACCCCTTTTCTTATACTTCACTCACCCCTTTCTCTTATACTTCACTACCCCCTTTTCTTATACTTCACTCACCCCTTTTCTTATACTTCACTCACCCCTTTCTCTTATACTTCACTCACCCCTTTCTCTTATACTTCACTACCCCCTTTTCTTATACTTCACTCACCCCTTTTCTTATACTTCACTCACCCCTTTCTCTTATACTTCACTACCCCCTTTTCTTATACTTCACTACCCCCTTTTCTTATACTTCACTACCCCCTTTTCTTATACTTCACTCACCCCTTTTCTTATACTTCACTCACCCCTTTTCTTATACCTACTCACCCTTTTTCTTATACTTCACTACCCCCTTTTCTTATACTTCACTACCCCCTTTTCTTATACTTCACTACCCCCTTTTCTTATACTTCACTACCCCCTTTTCTTATACTTCACTACCCCCTTTTCTTATACTTCACTAACCCCTTTTCTTATACTTCACTCACCCCTTTTCTTATACTTCACTCACCCATGCGTTTATTGTGCCTTTCCAGCAGTTTTCCCTCTACAACCTTCTTGAAGTGGGCTGCCTCATTCTCACTGGCAAAGTTCAGTCCTGCCTGACAATCCTGGGGGGAAAAAAAACATTCATCATAAATTCATGATAGTAATGTAAATCATTAAGATGCTCTAAAAGATGGTAACATATTTGCTATGCTTTCTCATATTGTAATAGTCAGTCAAGGAAGATAATTCTGATATAGAATATGTTCTTCTCAAATATTTATTCCCTCAAATACTCAAGAATAGTACGATTTCAGAGCACGGTTGCACAAGACAGAATTTTACAACTCACATGAGCCTCGAAGGTGTGGAAGTAGTCCCGTGGCGCCTTGTACTTGAACTGGTTGTACAGCTCCTGTTCCCAGATCATCATCTTACTCTGTAATGCATAAACATAAGATAAATAATGATTTGCCTTACTTTACTTCTAACATAAGAAAGAAATAGACTTAAGTTAATTCTTGGGAAGTATTGATTTCTTTTCAAACTGCTGTGTTGTGTGGAGAATTCCCATGCTGATACTTATAGGGTTTGAACTAAAGAGTTACGGAAGGGTGTTGCACTCTGTCCTTTTTTTGAAGTACCCGTTGTCCTCATAAGACCAGCAGTAGCATGGGCGTAACCTTCTGCCTTCATAGACTTTAATTCTTTAGACTATCAATTGTGTCTGTTTTGGATTCAAACTCATGATATGATTACAAGAGGGCCAAGACAGCATGACAAACTTTTATAAAGGATTGTGCTGCTTGCAGAGGTAGTACCGGTAAGTGGTTGCCGAGTCAATTGATGGTTGATAAAGTGGCTGGTCCTTGTAAAGGGAAATCAAGAGTAATTCTAGGGAAGTCCAAACATTGTCAGTCTTTTGTACCTAGGAACAACATTGCCAATGAACAATACTTGCTGGCACGATTATTAAACAAAACTGAATTGAGCCAAGAACAGTGACAATGATGACCAGAGTTAATATTGAACATAACTGACTAGAGCACAGAACATTGCCAATGCTGGACAAAACTGTCCAATGAGAATTTTAACCAGATCTGACCAGCTCACTGAACATTGCCAATGATGAACAAAGGTAGTGAGGTCATTAAGTAACTAATGCTGCATTTTTATCAGCCAAAAAAGAATAATTCCCAATCCATTTTTATTTATTTCTTTAACTTCTTTGTAACTACCATCAAACAACAAAATTATGAAGCTTCAAAATAACTTCCCTTTTGTCACTCATAGGCGGAAATGGACAGGAGATCATTCATATCATGTAAGTAAGGAAAAGAACATCCATATATTCACATACTTGTTTGAACAACTGGCAGATACATAGCAATTATCACCTCATTATTTATAAACTACAGTTGCTAAATTAATTACAGTTAAAGAAACATGCCGGCATGTAGACGCTGCGGCGGAAATCATAAAACATACATTACTAATGATGAGTAACGGTCGAAGTTTATTGATATATGACCTATGCCTAGTTATTTTATTATGTTTCATTTGTAGAAAGACAACAAAACATGCAGCTTGCACATCATATAAAATATAAACAGCAAGCTGCATGTTTTACACTATTGAGACAAAACAAATTAATCCTTAGTTCCTTATCAATTTGATAAAAATTGTGGAAGGAGTCTGGATTTTTTTATTATTTCAAAATTATTTTTATATACAAACTGATACCAATTATCATAAATTATGTGAAAATTACATCATATAATGATGAAAAATAAAATGAAAAAAAGATAATTAATTTATGTGTTACATAAAACAATGAATTTATGTGATCAATCTCAAATTATTATCTTGAAATATTAACCTCACAAATAATAAATGGTATTTTCACCTCCCTAAATAGATTACCTGGTTCATTTTATTCTGTTGAATTAATGCATTAATAATTTCAATGCAGCATCCAGCTGGTTACAGAATATGAATGTGGCAGTGCCCAAGAATCTTCATATTTTTTGTCTTGGCCTTTACAACCATTATAGCCAGAATTTGTCTTCCAAAGCACGATTTTACATCCTCCACCAGCTTGTATATGGATTGCATTACTCACTTTTATCGACATGCAAAATTAGACGCAAAATTAGATGGTAGAGCAATTCTCACCACTCATTTCCAAAAATAGACAATCATTAAATATTATATGTTGACAGTAGCAATTATAGAAATGACGAAATTGAAAACTATAGAACACTAAAATTCATGATTTCAAGTGAGTGTCTCAAGCAATTAATTGATTAGCCACTGGTCATTACTGTGGTTTGTTTTTAATCATCAGATCATAAAACTGTCAAGATCGGTCATGGCCTACGGCTTGACAGTTAACAAACTTTCTAGTTGGGGCATAGTGCTTAATGCTTACCCAATTTTTTAATAACTGCCAATGGCCCATTAAAAACAATAACAATTCTAAATATTAGTAGGAAATGACAAACTTCAGGTTGTAGGCAATGTCATAATTCACCAGCTGTCCGGTAATATACAGAACAGGTATGTAGGTTGACAAATGTTCATGTCATTCACTGTTTTGCAAAAACACCTAAAGCCAGCAACCTCACAAAGTAGGTTAATGATTACAAATACTGCAATGTTGTTTTTATAAATAAAACAATGATGAAAAAAAAACAATGCTAAAAGGTACCTTATTTACATTTCAATAAACTCACTAAGTTTGCAATGAAAATCAACGCAAGTCAGAGATTTGCTATAAATACCTTTTTTAAAATTTGTAATAATATTTTCTACAACTTCACCAGCTATTGATTAACTAACAGTATCCTTTTTATTTCACTATTTCATTTAAAATGATTTCCAACAGAATAAAAGAAAAAAACAACAAGAGTATTATTATCACTTGCCTTTAAGAATACACATTCAGAAGGATATATCTGTTTGGTCTTAGTAAACCCCATACAGAAGTACTGTAAAATGCCAAAAAGTAGATGAAGCCTGTTGGTCTTGAAATTGTGATTATTTCACAGGCCTGAAATTAATGCATGCTTTATATCATTTTGCGCAGGGTAACCACAATACTCATTGTGAAGTCAGTTCATATAGCTTACTAAAACCAAACCTTAGGGTCGAAGAGCCTGATGAAGTATGATCGTTTAGGGTTATCCTTGATGAAGCAGACTACGCCACAGCACCTCTTGTTCCAGCGCTGTCGACTGTTGTCGTTGGCCAGGTACAGCTGCACCACGGCAGTTGACAAGGACTGAAGATATACACACAACAACCATAGAAATCACAATCATAAACTATAATTAATGAGGTGTAACAAAAGGTGTTTGTTTATTGTCAGCAGACCTTTTTCTTGCCTCTTTTCGGAATTCGTTTTTGGTAGTTTCGTGCACAGAAAAGACACGTAAATGTACCCAGACCAAACCATGATAACTTGTATTTTGTTAAATATGGAATAATGCATTTAAAGGATTTTTTAAACTGGGTTTGCACAACCTAGCCCCATTCCCAAATTAATTGGCATTGGTTTAAAATATGTTCTTTATGAGGATTTTGTTTCCTGGTATGACCAATAAACTATAGCTCCTTCAATTGAAAATTAAATAATTAAAATGTTGTTTTTTATTCTTATTGGGAGACATTGATTTGGCAGCATGGCACAATTCCAGCAGTCAAAAGGGCAGTACTGAGCCATTGTCAAAAGGCCTAGAAGGAACATTAATGAAGTCCATTGGCTAAACAGGTTTATGGATCTCAGAGTTAAAGCCTAAGACAAACTTAAACCAAACTTAAAAAGTATTTCAACTGTGTGAAGAATGAATTCCACTTTATGAACGGTATGGTACTTTGGATCTGAGTTAAAGTCCCAAGCTGCCCTAATGCTTTAACAAAACTTTCAAGACGATCAAGCTCGATAATTTGAATTAAGGTTAATATGGGGTTATGTAACCTTATTGGTTGTTTGCCATCAACAATAGCGTGAGGTATGAAGTATATAATGAATTTTAAACTTATTTTATGTACAGCTGATTGGCAACAGTTAGCTCTGGAAAAGCATTGCCCTGTCAACGGGAGCTCCCTCATATACATTAAGAAGTAGGGATGCAAACGAATGGCAAAATTGATATTCGAATATTCGTTAATTCTTTCGATCGAATATTCGAATATTCGATTACCAATATGAATGTATAAGAAATGTAGTAAACAACTTTTATTGTTTGCTTTAGTAATAGCCGGGGCATTTTAACCCTTCTTCGTTGTAGCCGGTATACGCGAAGGACCCTGATTTTTCCAAACATTGGCAATGAAATTCCCCATTTACAAAAATATCGAACAAAAGCAATAGCCACTGAAAAAGGCGAAGATCGTAAATGCCTGGTTGAATGTCATGATGCACCAACGGGTCATTCTGTAGGACGAGCGGCCTCGTTCTGGGATTGACGTCTACTAAATATAATTATGAAAACACCAAACCTACTCGGAAATTAGATAAATAATAAAACGAAAATAACCCTGAATTTTGACCCATCTATTGTATAACAATGACCTAAATTGCTATTCTATACAGTTACATTTCAAAGCACGAATGTTATATCGAAACATGGAAAACAGCATATAACTAGCACATGTCATCCATATCATTACGGCGATTTGAGCAATACTGCACAGCTTAATTGACAGCCATGACACCACTTTGGTTGCCGATTCCGTTTATTATCCAATAATGGTCATTAGAATTTACCGAAAATAATTGAAGTTGTTTGATGCCACTTGTCTTATAGCCAGTTTTTGTAAAATTACGGGTACTGTTTATAGTCTCCGACTATGTGTCCCTAATTAACAGTCCGCCCGGTTAGCTCAGTCGGTAGAGCGTTGGACTGTTAATCGGACAACCAGGGTTCGATTCCCGGGCGGACCAGGTCACTTCTGTTGTGATTGGTTATGAAATACTTTCTACGACCATTCGCACTGTACCACTGCCCCTGGCATGTACAGAAGTTGTCAGTTCCTTGCAGAAGTGAAGGCACCTAGTACTGGTTCACCGCCCAGGATAGGTGTGCGGTGGTTGAACTGTCACTCTGGGACCCTTCAATGTGCTCACGCCGGGACCCGGAGTATAAACTACTAACACCACCACCACCCTAATTAACATATGACGCGTGTACCGGTATAGTGTCATCACGTCACGCCTCTGGCATTTAGGGGCCAATCGTTGTAAAAACAAGACATGCTAATATATACAACAGCACAGATGTAAGAAAAAGGTTTATTATTATATTTACCAAACAAAAAGCATCGAATATTCGAATACCAATTTTGCTATTCGAATATTAAACGTTCGATCGAATATTCGAATATTCGTTTGCATCCCTATTAAGAAGTAATGTGACCAGGGGCAAAGTTGGCCATTAACAACTTTACGGATGAGCCATTAAACATAATTATAAACCAAATATCTATGCTCCAGATTAAAGTTTTGACGGTAATGATATAGTGTAGCCTTTTCCCCCAAACTCTACTACACTTGTCATCTTATCCGATAACACTAAACTATCATCCAAAGAAATAGCATTTATGTTTTTTTCCTTTAAAGTCCATATAAACATTGGCAACTAGCTATAAACTAGTGTAATTAGTAAAAAGGTATTGACTTCTTCATCAGTAAATTTATGTGTCACTTCTATTTGTTTTGAACAAGTTAACCAGCCAGTAATTTCATATCAGATTGAATATCATACAATATTTAATATAGGGGCGTGTGTGTGTGTGTGTGTGTGTGTGTGTGGGGGGGTGATATATGGCCGATATGGTGTCCATATAACTTCAGTCATCAGTCCGTCATTGGTCAGTCATCCGACATCGGCTGGACATTCTTTCACAAATCTTGTGTCTTTACATAAATGTTATATTTAGGTCTACTATTTCTCTATTTAGCATCGTATAATACTCTCAAGTTCTCAACTGTTTATTATCACAGTGGACTTAATGCATTATGCAAACTTGCAGGCTTGTAGCTCAAGCTCAAAGAAACTTTGTTTAATATAATGCACCAGTCAATTGTAACCACAGCCCCTCAGGTCCGGGGATAGCAGGGGAAATGGGCCATGTTTTTACCATCCCGGTGGCCCCGCAGTGCCGGGTGAATGCGGTGGTTTTGTATTCGCGCCAAATTTATCGGGGAATGTGCCTTACTTAGGGTCCGTGGGGTGCGGGGGCATTTGGCGGGGATTTGACCATCAGTTTGTCTCCGTAGGGCATGGGTTTCACCCAGGCTTGGCTAGACCGAAAGTCAAAGTCCCCGCTATTCCCCAGCCCTGGAGGGGCTGTGGATACAAATGACTGGTGCATAATTACAAACATTTATGTGAAAATATTTGTAAAAGCAGTTTTAATATTTGTTTTCATAATAACTTTATTTCATCATATTTGAGATTTTTAAGATGGAAGTTTCAAACAAATAAACGTAAAATCAGGTAAATTAAAATCAAGGGTGGAAATAAATATGTTTAAGAGGGAAGATTATGACCAAGCGTAGGATTAATGGTCCATTGTTGTTTTCGGCATCTTTCTGATATTTTAAAATATGTTGGGCCAATGCTGGACCCATATATTTTCTGATCCCCTCAAAAGCACTCATAATGTATTCAGTATATATTAAAATTATACTAGTTGTTTGATATACAATTTACACTTGAGCTAATGAGTAACAAAACCTTCAGGGATAATTGTGTGAGCATGGCAATATCTAGTCTAGAATAATTGATGTGTTATACAGGATTCTTCCAATCCCTAACGTCTAAAACGGTTTGTGCAAAAACCGAGGGCGTTTGAATAATATTGAAATTGTATTAAGTAAAGTATTTTATGGTTGAAATGGATAATAAAGGTTTATATTCATATTTTACCATGAAGGTGCAAAGCTATTTTGGACAAAACAAACATTTAATGCATTAAAACACATTATTTACCTTTCCAATAAAACGAAAGTTGACTGACACAGACAATTATGCCAAGCGGAACAACTCGACCCAATCATAATAACTCAACCACCTCCGACAAGCTTCGAGATAGACCTCGTAAATACAACCTTAACCACTCGTCCATGGCCGAAATGTTCCGATTTTTGTAAAATCGTGAACTGCAGCCTTGCAGGTGCCCTTCATGTATATATCGTTATGTTTTGACAAAATGAAATGAAGAAAAACCTGTCAAACTCATAATTATTCGTTGGATATTTATTTTTTGTGTACGGACCTAATATAAAATAACATTATCTGGTAATATTTCTTGTTTTTATGATATTTTGTAGACGCAATATGCTTAAACATCAGAATAACTACCCACTTTTCGTACAAAAGTATGTGAAGGATTTGCCATATCAAAAATAAATAAATCGGTCAACATACAATTATTTGGACTTGGCAATATCAGACTGTTATCGGACCGATCTGCCAACATTCCAAAATAAAATGTCCAAATGTTATAAAAGTATCCCTTATGCGCATTATCATGGCGCTTGGTTCTTCCAAGTTACTGGAGATGATTATCATAAATCGCGATTTACCACCAATTGCTTCGATAGCGAATGCATATATGAGATATTTTACAACGGGTTTTGTTTCAAAGCAGCACTTCTTACATCTACTGAAGCAGAGAAGGGCCTATCTCTAAGAGTAAGAGAATATATGTTTTAACTTCTTCAGTCCCCACCTACTCCCAGCTAAGGAACATACCACACATCCTCTCCCCAGCGCGTTGAAGACTGCCTCATTTTCACCATCGTTGATTAAATTAGACGGCACGTTGCTCTTCTGACTTCTATTCGTCATTTTTCTCTCTTAAACAACAGAATAAAATATAAGAATAGAGTGATGTTTTCTTCCGGGTTGTCGCTAGACTTTGAGATCCGGCAAATTACACGGCTAAACAAAATAGTTCTAAAAATTGACCGTATGACTGTGCCTATTTTAGAAAAATATGGACAAAATCTGACTTTTGGAGTTTGGTTGTTTTAAATATAGTTCAAAGGCGACTAGTAACCGGAAAACTTTAATTCTTTATATTTTTGTGGACTATTTGCGGAATAATATATCACAGATATCGGTGATTCGGTCGTTCAGCTGATCGCACACTTCACCTGTCAAATCGGAAGATATGCTTGAATAAACCATTTCATGAGGCGACATGGAAGTCGTGTCTGGTATTCTAACTCCGCCCACCATAAGACGTAATATTCAATTTAGATATCACATGTGTTGCACTAGATTTTTGTTTAAACATTACTGAATCTCAGTTGCAATGGGTTGATCGATCCTTTGAGTGTCAATTATTATTGGTGTTAATATTACTGGACTTAACTAATAGTGCACGGTTTGAATAACAAACTTCATGTGACAAAATTGATATTTTTTAAACTTGTGATATTAGAGTACTCTGTATTCTCTTTGTATATGTTCATGTGATCATTTGATTTCTGACATAAGTTGATGAAAAGCGTTCCCAATACAGACTTTCTCGGGTATTATGAAGGGAATGCCAGACCAGACTCTAGGGGACATGGAGACAGTTTTAGGAGATCTGATGTCTGGACGGAAGTCTCCTCTCAAAGTGCATGGTCATCGGCACAACCTAAAGAACAGATTTGAATTGAAGAAGACTCTTGGAGAAGGCACATATGGCAAAGTTAAACTTGCTGTTGAAAAGACAACCGGACAGCAGGTATAATGACATGAAGAATGGTATTCTTGCAATATAATTTACTGATAAAAGAAACATGGTTATCAATAATAGTTATGCAGAGACTTGATTTTTAATTTGAATTGATAAAGAATATTTAAATTTGTTACGATGAATTATCTGATAACGAACAAAGGTGGCTAAAATGGACTTTCTTATATTTAATGAAATTAATTTTATATTATTTTACCTTGAATAAAGGGTATATTATATTCCAGTACTTAATGAATTGATCTTTGATTGTTATGTGTGGCAGACTGACAATTGGGTGTGAAACATTCTCCTGTATCATAGATTGTGCGAAATGACAATGATAGACCACTGACTGCTGTGAAACAAATTAAAGGTGACATGTTACATAGAAATATGAACAGTTTCACGTGTATTTCCAAACATTTATAGTTTGTGACAAAAAATTATTCAGACATTGTCATTTTTATAGTTTTGCATTTACTATGAAATTGATATACTTCTTCATACATGTGGAATTTCCAGATTTTTCAAATGGTTAAAGATTTAATTCATTAATCATGAGACTATCTTAGGGATGAACAATGAAACATTTGAAATATGTAAGGAATTTATCCAGTAGATTTAAAAATTGATCATAGTACATAAATTAGACCATAATTGATATCATGCACACGATGGAAAGGTTAACTAGAAGTTCATTTGCTAATAATGACTTTATTGATATATAAATGTTCCTGCCAGATATCAAAGGTTTCAATGTCATCAGACTACTAATTTCAACAGTGATCAAGTTGGGACTTGGACCCTTTTAAATGCATTAACTTTGATGTTATTCTGGGCCTCTGTGTAATCAGATGCCAATGAAGTAAACAATGCCCTAATTGTAACTAGTTTCTACATCTAAATAAATTCTGATGCTATCTGTAATAAATTCAACTTATTTGATGTTTTTTTGAAGCATCAAATTTTTGGCGTTTAATTTTGGTGGTCTGGAATCACTCAATTGATTCTAAAATATCATTTATTTAACTGTGATTCTTAAAATTTATATTGTTTAACTAAATAAAATTAATTTTCCATCTCATTTTATTTTCAAACATGTTACACAATTGGGTTTAGTATGTATGTATCTTCATAAATGTTCTCCTTATTGTATTACATTGGTACTATTCAAGTGTATTTATGGGATTGATATTTTTTAAAAGGATGCATGTCCAGACCTTAAAGAAATTTGAGTTAAGGGCAGCCCCACCCTACATTGTAAAACTTCTCGACCCTAGAGCTTTTAAATAAAATATGATTTTTAATTGTTGTTGACTATGAAATCAATTTGTGTTGATTACAATTAAAAACAAAGTATTAATAATTAAATACACAATATACTAAAATGTCATGTTATTAAAATTTGCAGCTTGCTAGGGCTGTTTTGACTGGACTTGAAAAAAGATTCACTTTACCCTATCTAGCGAAGTGAGTTTAAAGACTGAGTTGCTATGATTAAAATCAGATTTTTTTTTATTTCGGTAATGAGGACAATTTCTGCATCATACAAACACCTTTGAAAATCCTGTTCGTACTGCTGTCTGCTTTCTTAGCCCAATATGGAGTCAGTTTTGATTCTCACATTACACATTAATACTTGAAGCCTTGGGTTGGGTAACAGATGACATTTATTTCAATTTTGTTCATAACCTATTTAATTTACCCACTAATGTTAGACCAAGATATAGTAATGGCTGGACATTTGACAGTAACCAGCATTCAGACTTGACAGGCAATCTGTCCATTTTCATTAGCTGTAATCATTTCCCTTCATTAGGCATGTTGACCACATTAGTGATGTAGCCTTCTATTGGACATACATTAATGATTTGTTGTAATTATTATTAGCTTCCATGTCTGCCATTGTTTGGTGTGTTGATGAAAATGTTTTTTTTTTCAACTTTCTCCATAACATTTTTTTATGAACATTATAAAAACTGAATGACATTGTGGATGACATTCTGCCTTAAGTATACATTATTTATAATTGAAGCTGTAGTGAAGTTGCAAAACATCTGACAGGGAACTTTTATTAAAGCAGAGATTGCAATAAAGCATGAATGGTAGGGAAATCAATGCTTGCTACTCAACTTGACATTCCTGTAAACCAGTGATGCATGATGGGTATTGATTCTGATTGGCTGCTTCCCTGGTACAGATGGTGCCTTGTTTGAAAAGCTGTCAACCCATCATTTGACATTTAACAGTGTGACAAAAATGCTAATAGTTTATCAAAGTCGATAAGATGCCTTCTGCTGCTACTTGATAATGGCTATAGTATTAAAATATTTCCATAATTATTTTTTGATAATTTTTAATGATTTTTATTCCCAAAGCCCAACAAAAATAATATTGTTACTGAAGCTTTTAAAATAACAAAAACATAAATAAACTATGAATGAAAGTTAATTGTGATACAATGCCATGATTACTTTACTCATTTTTCCATATATAACTCACTCATACTTATTCACTCATTATTCTGTAATCGAAAATATTTCATCATTATAAATTTATGAATATGCGGTTGCAGTCTGCAGCCATAGGGGTTGGGCCGGTGACGGCCTAGTGATCTGGTGACCTGATAGGGCCAGCGTTATCATGACGATCACAGTGATCGTAAATGCCTACAGTCATTGTATTAGTCATTATAACAATCACATTACTAATCAGACTTACTATTATCCGTTTGCTCAACATTAAAATGTCTGTTTTATTTGTCACGCCTATTACCTGTATGATATCATTGTTCTGATAGCTATTAACAATATAAGATTATAGAATTGGTCTTCTTTTATTAAATGCATCATTATAAAATGTAACATGAGCTTACCCAAAAAAAACCATGTTTTCTATATATACACCTGTGTATAAGATGGTAATTTCCCGTGATTTTTGTATCGCTGATTGTTCTGTCTATTGATATAGCGCATTATTCGCATTCCATTAGTAGATAATTATAGTATCTGATAGCATGTTTTAAAATCCCTTAACAGGTTTGCTTTTATTATTTCTATGTTTTGATTAAGATCATTAAGCACACAATCTTACTGATAGCTGACGTAAAGAGTCAAGTGGTTCATCAGAACTTGGTCCTATAAAAGAACAGACATCTAAAGTCTTAGTGCCTTACATTTTGTATTTTTTTTATTGAATTTAAAATTCCTTCAGATATGTATGCAGTTATATATCAATTATTTAATGTAACTAAAATAACAACAAAAAACCTCAACCCACTAGAAATTGATTTCTAAGCTTAAGCATTCCACATTCCATTGATTAATGGCATTTATTTATTGTTTGAAAATGTTTAATACTTCAAGGTATTTTATCATTAGTCAATCAAAACAAAACACCCAAACTTTATTTATAGTCATTAGTTATTAGACTTTGTGGTTAGAATTAAAACATTTAAACATACATCTTAGTGAATGATCCATACTTGTGTTCTTAGTTTGTATCGAATTGAGTTCAAGTTGTCACGACATTCAGTAATTAGCATGAAAACTATGGAAAGCTGTGGTGTGGATAATTTTGCTGTCTCATGGCTAGTTACATGCAAGCTAGGATCTGTATCAATATTTGTCTGACTCAAACATACACATGTAATTCCTCAAAAAATTGCAAGTTAAGTCAAGAGCAGAGTATACAAAACAATAAAATGTTATTAGTTTAATAGTTGGAACCATAGCAACAGGTGCAGTGAGTGAAATCTCCCATTACAACACATGGATACAGTTTAACTGACTCATATCAATGTTATAAAGGTGTAGAATTACATGTTCACTTTATTAATATAATTTAATAGGAACAAAATAATAACTACCCTAGTGACTTTGAGACATGATCCAAACATACCATGTGTAGATAATTGCCCGGGCTGGTCTTAGAGTACTAAGCATTGTTCAACAGGCCAAGCTTGAGATAAATTGTCATGTATTACCGCAGGCCAGAATATGGACCTTCTGATCATGCTCAATAATTTGTTTCCTAACATGGCTACCAGTAATTTCCATCAAATACCACATGAAAGCTGTATATAATATACAACTAACACCTGTATACCTTTATTGTCAATTACATTACAAAGTGTGCATTATTACCGCAAACGGAAATAGCTAATTTTCCATAAATTGGTATGAGATTGTGCCAAATTTTTATTGAAATTGGGCTTTATAAGGTACACTTTTGTAATAAAATGTGTGAAGTTTATAAAGACTGAAATTACTGTTATTTATAAGAAGAGGACAGGAATAGAAAATTATTTTATTTGATGATCAAAGTTTATCATTTTAATACCTTTATTTGGCAAAATTTCATATTCTTTGATTTTGAAGATCTTAAAAGATTCAAAATATATCAATGTTGTTTAAAAAGAGGCTTTTAAGATGCATTGAAGTTTCAAGCAAAGTCTGAAATATGACACACTATATGTATTCTTTTAATTTTATATGATTTCTTTCCATACTAGGGAAAATTTGGACATTCCAGTATTGTCGCTGTTTTGTTTATTGTCAAAGAAATGGCACATCTTTCACTGGATCTCTTATGATCAAGTTGACACTTTGAAGGTCTTACACTAATTGTCATAGCTTCAGTTTTCAAGATTCAATTAACCTTTTGTTAATAGTGTTGAAAGTTTGACTCCTAATTAGAGAGGAAGCGGTTCTTTGGGTGTCACATTTTCAATGGTAGAATGTGACCTGAAAGTCGCAGCTATTGGAGATACATTCCATGTTGATGGTTATCAATGCAGATACCCTTTTGACAACTATTAAAAATATATCTTTTTTTAATTACAAGTTAAAATTATTAAAACCTGACAGCTTTAATTACATAATGAACTTCAGAAGACAGTCTCACTAAGTTACTAACAACAATAGTTAACAATTAAAGTGATACTCTTCAAGTAGTCATTAACGCGACCTCACACATCTTCAAAGCATTTCCCTTTTCATGTTGGTTAATGTTCACCTCGGTTAATGTTCCCCTGGGTTAATGTGTTCCCCTCGGTTAATGTGTTCTCCATGGTTAATGTTCCCCTCGGTTAATGATCCCCTCAGTTAATGTTCCCCTCTGTTAGTGTTCCCCTCGGTTAATGTGTTCCCCTCGGTTACTGTTTCCCTCTGTTAATCTTCCCCTCTGTTAATCTTCCCCTCGGCTAATGTTCCCATCTGTAAATGTTCCCTCTGTTAATTCTACTGTTTTATCAGGACAAAATGTACATTTCATTAGAGTAGAGAGCGAAAACATTCCAAAGAAGTGGAATTAAATAAGGAGTCAGATAGAACCTTTTTGCTCTCACCCCCTAGATTTTCACCATAGATGCAACATTCTTTTTTGGACAACACAATATTCAGTTATAGGTGGACTTTTGATAGTATCAAGAACCAATTTTAAATTTTTAAGAAAGATAGACTAAATCTTGCTACTATTCCTTGCAGATGGCCATAAAATACATCAAGAAGTCGAAGATTCGAGATGAACACGACCTTGATCGAATCCGAAGGGAAATCAAAATCATGTCCACCCTTCAACATCAGAACATTGTCAATGTCAAAGAAGGTAAGTTTTTTTAAAGGAATGTCTCGAACACAAGACTGGATCACAGTGACATAGTAACTGCATGAGAAAGA
This sequence comes from Mya arenaria, assembly GCF_026914265.1. Lineage (NCBI taxonomy): Eukaryota > Metazoa > Mollusca > Bivalvia > Myida > Myidae > Mya > Mya arenaria. Next base: position 2,444,135 of record NC_069135.1, on the reverse strand, counting down.
TTGCAAGTTAATTGTAAACATTGAATGTTGAATCAGATGCAAGAGCATGCAGAGCCAAAATAGAAATGTACATTGTTAAACAAGTTAATTACGAGAGATCGTGTTGGATGAAATATGTTTAAAATAGATGCATTGAGTAAAACATCTGAGGTGTGGAAACTGGACAATACTTGGCTCTTTTCAGGTTTATAGAAAGAAGCTGAGCTTCATTAATTTATTCTTACACATTTCATTACAACAAAATGGTTAGCAAGTTTTCTCAGGGTGTCAGTACCCTTTAATGAGTAATATGTAATTGTTTACATGTTCTTTAAGGCTTAACAAATTTCTCTGCTTAAACCATCAATGGCCGTTCTGTTTTAACCTTTTTAATTCCCATCAACCAGTAACCTGATCAGAAATGAGTTCATTGTCATAAAATATAAACAGACCAGTAGCAAGGATACAGGGGTCATTGACATAAGTGTTGATTGGCAACACTAGTAGCCATATCACTTGTACAAACCAACACCACTTAAACCACATTATGTCTTGATTATGTCCTGTAATTGCTGCTCAATTTAAGGAAAGGTTTTATGGCATTTCCCATTGCATGCATTATTTTGCTTCCTGTCTTTTCAACTTATGTCAAACTTTCATTGTCAAAGTGAAAGATACATGATACTAAACTGGTTAAGGAAGTCAGGATTTTGTATTTGATGTTGACAGACAATTCTGTTTGCACAGTTTTCCGATTAATTTACATTGCACACCGTTTGTTTAGAATATTCTTGTGTACACATTGTTTAGAAAATTGAAACTGCTTTGTACAGACTGGCTTGTTTGCTCTGTCAGTACAGGGCCAGCCAATATTCTGAAGACTTTCAGACTACATAAAGCTAATCAAGTACTCCCCGAGACATCAAAATGAATGAAGAATGGAGCATGGCCCTAGATGGCGTACACTTTATGTGGGCTTGTTTGTCTTGTCAATAGTGTGCCAATATGGACGTTTGTTTTTCCCAGATTGTCCATGGTCTTCTCTAATATAATTCTTCAAGGTGCCATCCATGGCTGACACAGCGTGTTCAACTCTCTCTCTGTTTTTGTCACATTTTGTGGGAAACGTTTTATTATGTCGGATTGACATTAAATTAAGCTCCTAAACATATACATTAATTATATTTGTCGATACTTCGATTCACTCTAGGGCCGGAACATTATTCTTTAGACGATTGTTTCATTTACCTGTGCATTAAAAATGACACTTTTGTAAGACATTTCAGTTAATCAGATGTTTTACAAAATCCAGTTTAATATTCTATTTCTTGGCTTTTGAATGACTAAACAATGCATATATTGCTAGGATAAAGAGGCATGTAAGAAAAAGGCAGTCCCCGTTATGTTGGATCATCACGTTTTATTGAAAGCTGCATTCAAAATTATCTGGTATCAAGTTGATTACATATATGTTTGGCATGTCATTAATCTAGCTTTTGATATTGAACTTTCTACAATGATCTATGACTTTTTGCCTGAACAGATGTGACCACATTCCTTCTCACAAATAATATTTCCTTGATATCAATTGTTTCTGAAGCTATCATGTAATCACATATTTAAGTTTAATGTTACTAACAAATGGTCACACTTGGACCAAAAATGTTTCCTGTCAGAAATATATGATGAATTAGTAATAATAACAGCTCCGGCTTATCTGGCAAGGCCATTGTCCAAAAGATTGGACAGTGGCTGGTGTCCACCATGTGGTCATTGGCTGACTGTGATGTCCAGTTGTCCACTGTGTGTCACCTCTGGTCACTACTGACCACAATGGCTAAAATGACGACATCTCCTGACTGAAATGATAATAAATCTCTTTAATCCGCTTTGCTATGGTTAAATACCATATTTAGAAAGGAAATCCAAGGCTGCCTAGCTGCCAGAGATGACTGATTCTGTATATACTTCCCGTTAGTCACGCCTGGTCTTTTATCAAAAAATAACCCCACAAGACATTGGTGCTGAATCAGGCATAAGGACCATGATGAATCACAGTTTCACAGCCAGAGATCTGCTCCCAGTAATTGGTGTTTATATTCCATGAAATTGCAGGTTCCCCAGTTATTTCTGAGAGGTGATACCCTATTAATGCTGCCCATTTATGTTCTCTGGTGTTAATGGCATGTTATTTCTTGTAATTTGTCCCATTTATATAGCTATAATCCATTAATAGTCATTTAAAACAAAGCAACATAATGGTTTCTGCTTTTCTTTATCTGACTCCTTGAGGCAAGTTTAAGGATCTACTATTGCCCCTGAAACAAGACCAAATAAAAGATAGCTTAAGGTACTTTCAACATAGTATTTTTGTTATGTTTAAAGAAGTCCATTAACTTTTTCTAAAGAAAAAAACGACAACATATTAGCTATTATTTGGTAACAACCGGTTTTTGAACAGTGACAATGATGATCAGAGTTCAAGGCCTGTGTTGTTTTTGTCATGATTTGGTCATCTTTATCCCCCACCTATCTTAGATAAGGCTGCCCGGTGTGAAGAAGGGATTTATACATTTATAGTATTCAAAAACTTTCTATGTTTGAAATCAGAAATATAAACATCGGCTTTTACTATCTTCGTCTGTCTCCATTCCTCAACTTTTGACCGTAAAGTCCTGCTGGGGAAAGTTATTTCATGTGACAGTTTATATAATGGCTGTTGGGTTTTTATGGCATTTTTCGTACAAGGACATTTGATACATCCCTGCTCAGGGTTGATAGAATGACTTTGCAAAATTGACTGAAAGGAAGGGCTTCAAAATGTCATTACAGAATGAACTTTGTTCTTACTTGCCTTTTATGATATTTAAATTTGATTAAAAGGACAAAAAGATACTATCAGTGGTAAAAAGCCGATAATAGGCTAAAAGCGCGTGCAATGCTGATGCAGTCACTAACTACAAACGAGCCTTTGAACAAAAAGTGAATTATCATGCAAACTTATACTTCGAGCAGATCAGTAACTGATAATTCCAATCATGGTTTTTGCAAATAATGAGAGGGCAGCATTTTTCCTCTTTGGGCCTTCCTCATGGATTTTCTGACAGATTTGGCATGTAAACAGATGAACTGATTAATCAAATTGCTCAAATTAGTGGTAACTGATCAGATATTGATGTAGTTGATTCCTGTAATCATACAACCTTGTGTCACCTTGAGTTTGTTAGGATTCATGGAATCAGTTTCATGATTATGCTTGAAGATAAAAGTATGCAATAAATATTAATTAAAAGATTTCACTGCAATTTTATCTTTCATTTAGCATTAAGCATTTTGAATGTACCAGCTATTCATATGTTTTGATTTTTGTTTAGGTGAAAAGTTCTTCAAATCAATTAATCTCCTTGTTTGTTTTTTGGCTACAATCCTTTTCAATCTCTTGTTTTTCAATCTCTTGTTTTTCAATCTCTTGTTTTTCAATCTCTTGTTCTTCACTGAGTGGTGCCAAGTTTCACAGCCATAAGTGGAATTAACGCTGCTAAACGTAGAAACAGCTGTGCTGAAAATAACAGATGTAAGGCCACTGAAAGGTGACTTGGAAGTTGTTAGAAACACTACATGTATTTGCTATTGTTTGTTTGAATCTGCGAACATAGGCACAGAATCGCCCATTCACAGAACAGTTTGAATACCATTGTACAGTTTTTATAAAAGATTATAAAAGGTGTCTTGAAACTGTTCAAGCTTAGCATCTAAATTTGACTTTGTAAAATCATGACACAAGTTTAAATAATGATATGAAACACATTAAAGTTTGCTAGCAGATGTTCCTTTATGCTTAATATGGGTATCGAAGCTGAACATCAGTGATTTTATGCAGTCAGTTTTGATAATTACAAGGTGTTTAAATCAGTCAGGGTCCAGCTCCTGTACATTGTCTGGTCTGGGCTCTGCTGGTCTCTCCAGGGGATCTGTCAGCCATGCAACTTTGTTCATGCGCTCTTTATTATTTGTTTTTAGAAAAACAAAGACTTTTTTTATGTTTTTATATTGTCCTTGCTTGCTTTTGTTTGAAACAAAGACATAAAAAACAACAGTCTGCAAGCATGTGCATGTCATATTTGTCACAAAATAAATCTAGTGGTCTAGATCTCAGTGTTTGTTAATGAATAAATGGAAATTGTTTAGAAAAAATTGCCTTCTTGTGTATTAGGCAAGCATTCATACCAATAGTTGTGTAGCAAGGGTAATTATTGCTGGTGACATTGACTGTTGGAACTGTTGACCTGCAGACTGGCAACATTGAGGTTCTTGTTACCGCCCTCCATTGAAGGCTGCCAAGTTTTCAACCTCTATCTTCGTATGAACCTAGTATTGAGTCTCCAAACTGACGCGACCACAGAGTGAGGTCATCTATGCTTATGAATGTATTGTCTTTTGTTTGTGTCCTATTGTTGTAGACAAAATCTCCTTATGAAATGAATCATTTTTTTTGGTGTCAGTAATAGAGGTATTAGTGAGTTTTACATGGGTGTTAAGGCATTAAATGAAAGTTTAATGACAATCACTATGAAATTTAATAGGTTTGAGGGTAAGTTTTGTTGGTCATTTTCCACTGAAAATCCAAAAGGGGAGTTTAAATTATTCATGTGCACCAGTGACTTGTGGAATAAGATATGAATTGTTAATTTTTTTATTGAAAATTAGTTCAAGTCAGTGGGTGTAAATGATTAGATCCAGACACCCACAGTCAATTGTTCGTAAATAACCTACAGACATAGTGTACAAGGACAAATTTCAGTATGATGTGGATAAAACTAACATTTCCAAAAATGTCCCAGTTCATGGTAAAGTTTCAAAGACAGGGTTTAAATTCTTTGTAAAAGTGATTTGATACAGATCATGCATGTTCAGCAAATCTGTCCATGCCATTCACCTCAATGTCAAAATATTTTCTTTCAATTTGTATCAGACTGCACTGTTTGTTTTATAACATTCATATTGTATTGTCAATGCCCCACTTCACATTAATGTGCTAATACCTATTTGGACATCACTGAGAAGGTTATGATTTGTGACTGAGCAATGACCCTGGCTTGGTGAACTATCAGTGAAAATGATCACTCTGCAAAGAAACCCCCTTGAAGCCATTAAATGTAACAGAAAAATGACAGTCAACACTGTGGGTGTCATGAATTGGTATGATGTTTTTCTACCATTTTGTACTGAACAAATATCAGAATTCAACAGTCAAGTTTGTTTGCAAACATTGCTGGCATAGATTTGCAATTAAACCTTAAGAAAAATAGACCTCCACTAAGGTGCCCTCTAAGTAAAAACAGAAGTTGTGTCATTCGGAAAGTCAATAACTAAATATTTTAAAGCCAACTTCTGTTTAAATAGTCATGTAGCATATTTTTGACAGCATATGGCCGCTACCTGTTCTTGGACTTGCAGTATGCAAACATTGTCAAATAAAAGCTAGCTATATTGAACAGGTATGTTCACACTTTGACAATCAGAGACAGCAATGAAATCAATGTCCTTGTCCATTGAGCTGAAAAGGAGGATATTCTTGCTGGTTGAGTGTTGCACAATGATGAATCCTTTTGGGTCAGTCATTGACCATAGATAGTGACCACTATTGATTTGGCGCTGGACACATGCCGAGCGGTCATTGAAGCCATAATGGTCAGTAATCCTGGCATGGCTGTAAAAGTGTGAAAGGATATACCTATACTTTGGCAGACCTTATCAGATTTGTGATATGATTACAAGATTACCGCAAGAGGGCATTGTAAGGGTATAGATTTGTGGGAGGACAAGTGGGTGCTTCACTGCAGGTTCTTTGGATCAACTTTCACTTGTACCCAATACCACTGAAGTCCTGGGGTTTGTACTTTACATGGTGTCAGAAACGTATGATAATGTAACAGTCCTGAAAACATGCTTGAGGCCATTAGTGAAGTATCCAGCATAATGGCATGTTTCCACTATGCAGTCTTTAGAATTCAAGATACTGAAGATGAATTATCTGTTTCTTATAAAACAATATAACATAGATTTTTTTTTTTTTAAAGAAGCTTGAAAAAATGATCAAAGAGGAGATTTGGTATGAAGAATATAAAGGCGAACTGAAAAAATACTTTATAATATGTTGAGCTTATTTGGAAAAAAAATATCAAAGCAAGGTGCATGGCAGGATCTGTTCACTGAACAAACTGACTTATGTTGTAGTTATTAATGAAATTCTGATATTTCTGACAGTTCTAGACATATTCCTAGAAAAAGTTTAGTCATCATGTCATGTTTTTACAACCTTCTTAGTTCAAGAACATTGATTAGGTTACATACTCCCTCTATGTGCATGGATTATATTGCTACAAGTTCCCACCCTCTATTTGCATGGATTATATTGCTACAAGTTCCCACCCTCTATGTGCATAGATTATATTGCTACAAGTTCCCACCCTCTATGTGCATGGATTATATTGCTACAAGTTCCCACCCTCTATGTGCATAGATTATATTGCTACAAGTTCCCACCCTCTATGTGCATAGATTATATTGCTACAAGTTCCCACCCTCTATGTGCATGGATTATATTGCTACAAGTTCCCACCCTCTATGTGCATGGATTATATTGCTACAAGTTCCCACCCTCTATGTGCATGGATTATATTGCTACAAGTTCCCACCCTCTATGTGCATAGATTATATTGCTACAAGTTCCCACCCTCTATGTGCATGGATTATATTGCTACAAGTTCCCACCCTCTATGTGCATGGATTATATTGCTACAAGTTCCCACCCTCTATGTGCATGGATTATATTGCTACAAGTTCCCACCCTCTATGTGCATAGATTATATTGCTACAAGTTCCCACCCTCTATGTGCATAGATTATATTGCTACAAGTTCCCACCCTCTATTTGCATGGATTATATTGCTACAAGTGCCCACCCTCTATTTGCATAGATTATATTGCTACAAGTGCCCACCCTCTATTTGCATGGATTATATTGCTACAAGTGCCCACCCTCTATTTGCATGTACTATGTGTATATAATTTTCCTACGTCTATTTTCAGTGTTTGAGAATAAGGACAAGATAATCCTTGTGATGGAGTGTGCAGACGGCGGGGAGCTATATGACTACATCAATGACCACACCCTCACCGAGCGGGATGCCCGCACCATCTTCCGCAACATCGTCTCTGCCATCAAGTACTGCCATCAGGTATGGTTGGAGCTTAGGGGATTCCTTCGATTATAATTGTTTTGTTTTTTTAGTTTAACTACAATATTTTAAGACCAAATTTCAGAGTTTATTAAGATATTTATTTCAAAAATAGATCCATTTATTTTTTGCTCTGTGTATAATATTATATTAATATTATATTTGAAAAAAATCTTAGTTTACATGATGCAAAATGTCAACACCATACTTTTACAATATTCAGTAAATACAATATAATACTAAAAGATTTATATGCAATTATTTTCTTGAGATTCAAAGCAAGAGAAGACAGATTGTCCTGACTTATTGTTGCCTTTTATGATTGGATGAAGTGAAGTAAATGTTTATGTTTTAAATCCATATAATTAAATAAAATTTAACTTGTTTTTTTTTCAGAGCGGCATTGCTCATCGAGACTTGAAGCTTGAAAATATATTACTTGACCGCAACAATAATGCAAAGGTAAAGATTGATGTCTTCTGTCATTCTGGCTAATTCATCATATACCATTACCAAGGGATTTTGTTGCTTTGTAACCACAAATAACATCAAGTACATTTTCATAAAAATAATTCAATTAAATCGTAAGAATGACATCATTCATGAATTAATGTGAAGTGAATACTATATGTCTGAATTTATATAGGATAATAAATTATGTGTTTTAATGTGTATTTTTTTCACACCTGGATGACAGACTAAACAAGTCCTTAAAATAAGGATCCCATTAATATGTCTGTTAAAAAAACACCCAGTATTGAAATATTACTAAAAATATGCAAATATCATTACAAACATATTGCATTATCCCACAGTAAAGGGATAAATACAGAGGGTGACTAAGGACACATCATTAAAATTCAAAATTTCTTTTCATGGACAACGGTAAATCATGAGGTTTTTAGTGCGGTTGCCATGCAATTCATGGAAGTCCTTTCCCATAGACTAAATAATTTTGTTTTGCAATAACTGGCAAATGAATTATGCATGCTCATAAAAGATGCAAAAAAACAACAACACAATTTTTTAAAGAAACATGGTTTTGAATTTTTGATTTTGCAATTATATCAAGGCCCAATTTCTTGGGAATGTTTAAGCCAATTAAGCATTTTTATCATATTTCAAACAGCCAAATTATTGCCCAAACCTGATTTTAAAGAGTTTGGTGAGTGGTCACCAACAAGTGAACACTGGACAAGTGGGTTTCCGCAAAACGCAAGACCACACTCTCCCGCAACATAAAGAGTGATTGAGTGAAAGTTACCATAACTTCCTTCACAATCATTGTAAAATATATAATGTTTAAATTAAAGTAATAAAAACTTTATTTGAAGATTGTATAAATTACACCAAAACAAAAATAGTGTGCTAGGCCTGGTCCTGTCATAAGGGACTAAATAAATATTGTTTAATTACTCTTCTCAAATTGTAAGTTGGTCAAGATCACTGGCATTTTAATGATAATCATTGTTCCACTTTCATACATTTCAGATAGCAGATTTTGGGTTGTCAAACTACTTTACGGGACAGGATTTCCTGAAAACTTACTGCGGGAGTCCCCTGTATGCCTCCCCGGAGATTGTCAACGGCCAGCCGTATTACGGACCGGAGGTAATTGGCAGCAGTGGATAAATACCCCTCCCCCTCCAACCCCTTCACACATTGTTTTTTATAATATTAAATCATTTTCTTGGCCAAAGTATACAGTTTACAAATACTCACAAAATCTGTCCTGGAACAAATTTTATTAAGATGTTTTTTGAAACTTTAGCGAAAAATTGTGTACATGTAGCAGAATTTAGTATTTTTTCAAAAGAGGAAAAAAAATGGAAGCAATTAAATTTGAAGAAATAAATTAGCATTCCATATGGTTTAAATATTTGCACACATCTGAGGAGTTCTGTTTCAAATGAATTTCTGTAGGAAAATGTCCTTCTGAATATTTACCGCAATTATGCATTGAGAAATGGTTTCACCTTGAGATTTAAGATTTAAATATGACTTGCAATATCATTGCTGCAGGTTTCAATCCAAGTGATTTTTTATAAAGTTTTTATATTCATTAATTTTAGAATCATGTAGCTGAGTAGAGACTGGCAATATAGAAATAGAATTATAAATGTAACTGATTCTTTTGATGAGGTACAACATTATCGTCACAATCATTCCTTGTATTGTGCTCGTGAGGACGGGGAACATTCATATTCCAGCCAGGGATGATAGGGCACAATTATTCCCAGTAGGAAATTGGGACATTATTTAAAATGTTTATTTATTCATATGATTACTGGGGTATATTACTTTCATGCTTAATCGTGCTTGAATAATATGTTGCTTTGCCCTCCAGTGTATGGAAGGTGGGGGCCTCATGACCGTTAATAACGCTTTCATTGCCAGGGTAATGCCCGTGTTATTATCATTACTCCATTAAATCTTAAATTCACTTTTTATGTCACAAATTTAAGAAAAAGGTCATAAATGTTATGGCTTTTAGCACGCATATGTACTTTATTTCATGAAAATTAAATTGAAACCATTAACTTGAATCAATTTGAGGTGGCCAGTGTTAAATGTTTATTCATGTAGTGTTATTCACTTATATTCATTAAATTGACCTGAAGCCCATTATGAAGGTTCTGAAGGTGAATGACTTTATTATAAAGAAACATACGAACGAAATATTGGCCAACGCTCAGCAAAATATGTGCAGCTTGCATTTAAAACCACTCTTGAGTCATTCCTTGTACATGTGTTCCTGATTACTTTTAAAGTTCAATGTAATATCAAGCTGTAAAACTGTTATCGAAAAGCACCTTGGTAAACTTTCCCTGTCAGCAACAATGCCCATAGAACCGTAGTGCAGTAGTGCGCGTAAAAACCCTTTCTTTGCACTTCCTATCAGATTGATTTATGGATGTGTTTCTTTGCTACTGTATCTGAAGTGTTTGTAGAAGTTCAACTAATTTAAATAGAGCAAATAAAAAACAATTTTTTACATAATGTGGCATAATAACAAACCAATTAATTTCCTCATGTCTGTTAAATGTTGCACAGTTCTCTGGCAGGATGGATGTTTGCTTGTACTAATATGTTTGGCAAGCCAATGTAAAAAAAAACAGTAGTGCTCTGCACTACAGAGCTGATATTATTTGAGTTATTAAGTTAACAACTTGCAACAGAGCAGGATGTTTTTAGAATCAAATGATTCTATCAGAATAAAATTGTATTAATTTCCTTTACCAGTGCTTATGTAACAGGGCTTGGTTCAAGTGTGAGACATTTGGTCATTGAAAAGATCTATTACATGGCCTTACATAACAAGTTTATATAAACAACCTGACCCTTATTTAAATGTATTGGTATTCCTAATACCACAATATTATCAAGGATATTTTGATTTTAATTAATGTGATAAGCAAGCTCTTATTTCTGATGCCAAGTTAGATATATAACAAGCTATCAGGATCTTTATCCTAATAAACTTGACCAAAGAATTATAGTGTAGGTGACAGATGCGTCACAGAGTCTTGAGACGAACAAACTGGCGGATATTTCAGCGAGATGTGAATACCTTGTTAGGTCATACACTGTATTAAGACCCCTTAACCATTGTTGCGGACACTGACTGGTCCATGGGTGGAGATAGTTGCCACAATTACTAGAGTAGTTTAACATGAAGGGATGTAAACAGGACATGACTGTAAATACCTCAAATTCTTACTGACCTTCTGATGTCATAGATAGACAAAGGGGTAAACATATCACATGGTTCCCAACAGCACATAGAATGGAATAAAATATTTCATTCTATATATAATGCACTGAAACACCATGACATGTTACCAAGTACCAAGTATAACAAAATAAAGAGCCTGCTCATATATATATATATATAAATGCACAACCCAACCATAAAAATGTACCAGTAATTTAAGGTATGGATTGACCATCAACAAAAGTATTTTGTCAACATTCATGAATATGAGATTTAATTAAAATCATGAACATTCTAAATAGACCATTAGTAACATAGTGAGTTGTTGTCTTTTTTAATATTTATGACCCTCATACATTTAAAACTTCCTTTTGATCAAAGCAAGGTCATATTTTATCAGGAAATTGGGTTTCCAGAGGCAAGCATTAGACAACAATTTTCCTCATAATGTTTGTTAAGTGAGTGGTTTGACATCTCGTGAAAAAGCTTCCAACATTAAACAGTATTAAGGAGCTTAAATAAAACACGCATATCACCGTTACCTGGATGAATAAGGCAGTAAATGGGGTTTCACAAACTTGTTTCCATTTCTGTTTGTATTCATTTGTTTGCATTACCAAATTTTCACTTAATTTCAAGATAAGCAGTTTTGAAGTTGAGATTTCGCAAAGGTTGATACTCTAGCAGAATGCGTTTGATGGAAATGTTTTATACAAAATATCTGTCGTAAATATGAGTCAGAGGGCATAATTATATCAACGCCGCATTAACATCAGAAACTTGGGCTTTAATGAAGCGAAGTTTTGTTATGCAGTTTATATCCAAATTTTAAGAGTGAAAAATAAATTTCCATGATGCAGTTACTGGTTGAGGGATTCCTATCATATTTGATGCATGGCAACACACAGATTATAAAGCATTTATCTGCATATTAGCAATATTCTTTAAGCTGGTTGAAAAAAATATTATAAAGGGAAGCATGAAAAAAACAAACATTTGCAAATAAGTCACTGACCAATGATTAAATCTGCATAAATGAACACAATTTTGTTAAATTTCTATACAATGATGATAAAAGGAAGATTCTCAAGTAATTATGATATTTTATGCTCATTATAATGTATATTTCAGGTTGACTGTTGGAGCCTGGGTGTTGTTCTTTATACGCTTGTCTACGGGACGATGCCGTTTGACGGCACCAACTTCAAGCGTCTACGCACACAGATTACCACTGGCGACTACTACGAGCCAGACAAACCCTCAGGTGGGGACTGTTTTCTTTGTTAACAAAAATGGAAATTTTAACATAAACATTGCATTAATATGATGGAAGAGGGCAGCTTTTTGTGAAGTCGTGAGTTTTAAATGATTGATGAAAATACCAGAACTAATTGTATTTGGAATAACTTATTTAAAAGTATATACATAATCAATTAGTGTGCACACAAATAAGCTTGATAATGCTTAAAAAGGAATTCCAATGATTTACCTGGGAAATATATAAAAACCTGGTTGTATTTCATATGTATTGGTTGTTTAAAGGCATTCAAGCGACTTTGAAGTTAATGACTTAAGAGATAAATATACAAACAATGAGACATAACAGATAAATGTGTAAACAATGAGAGGTAACCAGCCATAAGGTATTCCTGTAATGTTATATAACACATACAGTTGTCACACCACACAATACCTTGAACAAATAAAAACACATTTGTAAAGTATTTGCGGTATTTGCATTTGTGGTAATTGTTCAAACATGTTCTGTCAAAAAAACCAGTTTTAAATTAAATTATTACATCATGGTTTAAGCTGCAGTGCAACTACGCATAACTTGTATATCTTTGTGCATTCAATGTCATGCAATAAAGAAACACCTTGAACATTCACTGTAAAATGGTTAGTCATGTTCTGAAGCATCAGAAGATTTAAACATTAAAATAATATCATTCAAATACTGGTAGACAATTCAGAAAGCATCAGTAGATTTAAAAATTAAAATAATATAATGATATCATTTTCATCAAATTCTGGTAGTCAATATAGATGCAATGAAGATATTTTATTCTTATAAAAGAAATTTGAATAATATGAGATAACTTTTTTGCAACATCCTGAGAGGTTATGTTTGTAGGTTAATGGCTTTTAAACATAATATTTGTCAATAACCAGTTTGATGAAATTAGGTCTTGACCGCAATGAAAACCAGCCAGGCATTTATTCCCAAATATTTGTAAATGTTGTTTAATTGATCAGCACTAAGTGACATTCTGTTGAATGAGAGAGAAAGAAGTAAAAATGTACACATTTAAGCTCATAATTGAAAACTAATGTAAATTCAAATTAATCATTTATAGCTAATTTATTACACAATGAATTATAGACGGACATTGAACAGAAAAAACACAATTTCGTTTATAAAAGGATAATGAGGTCAATGATCTCATCAAATACTAGACATTACAATTGAAGTATTATGTTCAATAAACTTTCATTTAATTGCTGTTTGACCCATTAGCTAATGATATTTTCTTTCATCTCTTTGAAATTCTTATTTTAATTAGTGCCAAAATTACCCTGTTATGTCAACCCAAAAGTACTATCTGAAATGTATTCATTAAACGAATTTCATGTGAATATTATTTTTATACATAACCGGTAAGTTAAACTGCATAATTTTATTTCATGAATGATTTATAGCTGATTAACACACTTATAAAGATATTTTGGTTTGACCTATCTTCAATCTGTCAGCCCTTGATGAAAAATGAGCTGTATTTACATCACAAGTCCAATTTTTTGATACAGTTATTGGATAACACATGGAATTTCAGCTTCCTAATATATATTATAAAAACATGTCCGCTGTCTAGCTATGATTGTAATGTCAGTGTCACAGTTCATTGAACACTTGTCCACCATGCACTGTACAATATGATAGGTTCAAACCCCATTTGCTGTTGTATATTACAGAGGCTGCTGGCCTTATTCGTCACCTGTTGACAGTTAACCCAGCTAAGCGGGCGACCATCGAGGACATCTGCGCCCACTGGTGGGTGAACCTGGGCTACAGTGTGATGCCCGACAATGAGCCCTATATCCCGCCAACTGTCCTCCAGCCTGTACCCAGCTGCCAGAAACCAGACAATCTCCTCATCATCATCCGAGAGCGATGATGGGGAACCGGAAAGTGTTAATAAGTCCAAGGTTGTTAAGCCACTTAAGGGTATCCTCAAAAAGCCAAAAATGACCAATGAGGAGAAGTTAGCAAACTTGTTTTCCAGCCATAATAGTTCTAGTGACAACAAACAGTGCAATACAATGAAACCCATGTCTGACATTGAATGCAGTGAGAAGGAAAACCCTCAGAACTGCATTAATATGGGAGAGGACTCTGTATTTACTGAGACCGAACAGGTGCTCCCAACTTCAGTGCCAGTATGTGATAGCCCATTGCACAGTCGGGCACAGTCTTCTACAGAACTTGAAGCCCCTAGTGATCAGGAGGATCAGTCAGCCATCTCCCACAGTTTAAGTGCTATGAAAGATGTTCCGTTTAACTCCCAGCTGTTGCCAAAAAGAGGAATTCTAAAAAGGAAGGGTAAATTCAGTGCTGGTGACAGCGGTTGTGATATAGATGACTCTCTTCGTAAGGACAGCGCAAGCTTGTCTGTCCGTCCCATGGATCTCAGTGAGGCAGATTCTGCTCTCGACTCACCAGACAATGTGAAATCTATTGGTGCACACCTTAGTGCCAGCAAGGGCACTGCCATTCCTACATCTGGTGCTTTCAGTTTTCCAGCTGATGAATCTCAGGCTAACAGCACTTTGGTAGCTACTCCTGATGGTATAACCAGTGTGGTTGTCCGCAGGAGAAAGGGTATCTTAAAAAACGCATACAGGGACCCAGATAAGCGCCTCAGTGCCTGCAGCATAGGATCAAATTCATCTGCAGACTTTTTGGACTTCTCATATGATAGCAGTGAAGAAACAATGACTGCTAAGTTTTGCAAGAATTCTACGCAGAGAGACCTCCGTGACATTTGTATGGAAGTTCGAGAACTTAATTCTGATCTCTTTAATCATGCTGAGGCTAAAGATGTTTGTAAGAAAGCTTTAGATTTGTGCAAAGATTTTTAATTGTATGAACATTGCTCTCTAGTCATTGTCAGATCAAGTGATGCATGCCATGCCATGATTGTTTTTTGTGAATTCCAAAAAGAATATTATAGTGTAACGTGTTCACTGAGAAGTTTACATGTAATCTGAAATGCAAATGATAATATGTGCCTATATTTTTTTTATTTATTTTTTGTATTTTCCAAGTAAATTTATATACATTGATTCTTTGCAATACTATGGCATTTGATCGCTATTGTTGAAATTTGATCTGTATGAAAGAATTCATAGTTTTGTAATGAGCATGGAATTACAAGTGAAATTGGAGTTAAAGAGTTTAAACAAAGGCCATTAAGACTCCTGGTATCCACTTACTAGTTATGCATTAGTGATTGACTTTGGCAGACAAATTAACTTACTGTATACTTCACAAAAATGTTAGCCATTTTTAAACAAAAGAATGCCATTAATAATTTGTTTACATACAGCTAAACAAGTAATTAAAGATTTATAGCACAAGCTTTCAAGAGACGAATATACAATGCTTCTGATGTTTATTATGCACAGATATTTTTTTCTCACACTTGGAAACAGACGGTCCAATTTATTAATTAGTCCTACCGTCTAACCACAGATGTAGTTTAAATGGCTTTTGTTTAAAAATGTCTGGCCCGCAAGATATGATCTTTGTTGATTCAGTTTAATTGAAAAGATTGACTCAAACCTGTGTGAAATACCTCTGCAATATGAGGCCTCATTTACTAAAGTTGTGATTAATTGTTGCCTTGTTAGATTGAAAATGGGTACTCAAATCTATAAACAGATCAAAATGCTGTTACTTGATAAGGAACAAGGAGTATACTATTTCAATTTTTATAAATATCAGATTGTTGGTTTTTTTCTCTGAATGAAAATACTATACTCATGATGCATTCCTTGCTAATTTAGATTTAAAACTGCATTTAAAACTCATCCATCATTTCTAGATTTCTGTATTTTACATTGAGACTTTTTCTTTTATCTGACATGATAGATTGATGGACTGCAAATGCCTACTACAACCTGCCTCACATTCTTACCAAATAAAATTATGATTTACTTGAGCTTGTATTCGTACAAAGGGGGACCTTCAGTCAGGTGACACAATCATTGGTTAAATTTAAATCTTTTAAACAGTAGTTATATTTGATATTGCTTTGATATAATAGCAATAGCACGGTGATTTCCCAGAGTTGAGTCACTGCATTGTTTCAATATGATATCATCCCTCTATTTTTATATTCAATTATGTCTATATTGTGATGAGCTGTGAGAATCAATAGGAAAAGGCTTAGAAAACACTTCATTTACAATACTGCATGATACACTTTATATTGTTATTGTTCTCATTCATGAGCAGGTTCTTTTTAAGACCAGTGTTATAATACAGAGAGACATGAGTTTTCCTGCAGAATGTTTTCCTCGTATAAACATGCCCTTGTGTGTATTGTCATTCATGTTATATTTCCTGAACAAAGATGATGCAATGGGATTTATAAATCAGTTGTCAAATTAATGTGATTTGTGATGAACATGTACCTTCCATTAATTGTTCAATTTAAATTTAATGTTATTTATTGTGAGCTAGAAGAGCACTTACTGAATAAAACATGAAACTAACTTCTCTTTCTCTTCCTTTCTGATAGAGAGTATTTCAATATTGTTAGTTCATTTTTCGAAGAAAAACATCGAGGCGAGGTATAGCCAACGCCTTGACGTCTACGTCAGCGACATTGCCATGCTTTACTTAATATTGAAACATATTAGTAGGCATGTTCCAAGTGACAATATATTAAATACCTGTAACTAATGGGTTAATATTGGCAGAGTTTTGTTTCGTGATCCACTGGTAAAATTGGACAGGCTTTGACACCAAATTGTATCACTCGGATTTCAATTTTTTGTACATCATTCATTGATCTTAACAGTATGGAAAATAAAGTGATACGTTTTGAAAAATAGATGACTGTTGTGGTCCGCGTAGCCACCGAAAATGCAGCCAGGTCTTGTTGCATACATGTACTTTGCGTGGTTTCTGCTGTTCAAGTTACATATCTCTCGCATAATTGCCCCGCCTTGATAGCGGATTTCGGGTAAACTACTACCGCAATATACGCTTAACTATGATCGAAGGGATGTAACTCGTATTAAATCATCTTACATTCGATAATTTTGTTACCTTTCTTGTACACAAGAGTAAAAAATTACACGTTTTCTATCGGGACAACTAGATAATAATTGTTAGTAGGCCTGATGTAATTAGAGGTGCATGTTTTACCATTCAAATAAGAGATAGTTAGAACATATGAGCACGGACATATAATAGATATCGTGTACCAGAGCATGTCAGTGATATTATGCAATATATATGTAGAGAGATGGTTATTTAATTCAATACAATGCTAAAAACTCCATATTGTAAACCCCAGACTTCCTTGAGATGTTATAAATGCAATGGAAACCTTAATAACCAAGCAGTTAAAACAGACGAGGACTAAAAACACAATGCAAAGGTCTTAAAGGGGCTGTACCCCGTATGATGAAATGGCGAAAAAAAAAAGAGAAAATTATCGAAAACTGACATAAACTTGGTATCGATGTGTACAATGCATTGAAACTTACTAACTGAAGTACCACATATTTTACAATTGCTTTATTTTTCGCATTTTTTGTCGTATTTTTCCATTCAAAAAGATTACTGGTTATGTCTACCTAGTAGAATTCATTCCTTATGCGTGATTGACTAATATATGTTATCACGTGATATTACCATGTTAAATATTCCAACTGTTTAGGGTAAGCCTTCGTAGCACAGTGGATACACCTTGCTCATTGGATGAACCTAACCAAAAAGCTTTTGGAATAGCAAACAATATTTTGACAAATGAGCAAATTGGTATCAGAAGGGGCAAAACTATGCGAATGATAAAGTCCTTGTTTTAAACAGTTGTTTCAATATGTTTTAACATTCAGAATTGTGAAACTTAAGGACGCTGAGGTTCCAAAAAAAATATTGGACCGCTTCACGATAAACACATCAGCCTTACACAGGGAAATGCTAATCTTCTCTGTATCAATCCAATTTTAGAGTACGCAACCGCCTTTCGACGGCTACAATAGTGATGTGTATAATGCTTTCATATATATAAGATAGTGACAATAGTAACCTTTGACTGGGTTTCACAATTTGAATGATTGCTTTTTTCAGGAATTTCATTGTTGTATAAATGACGAAAATTTTCATGGAATTGCAATGCTATGTTTTAAATTCTTCCTAATTTTTAATACACACTATGATCGTGGGACAATATCATGTTTTGAGGTATTCTGTCTGGTTTTATTTACATTTGGTTGCCATACAATAGACCACCATCCGTCAGTATCGAGAACACATAGACAGACGCACTGTGTTCGCCATAATACGTACACTGTACGTTACAGACGTGGCTCTGCTGTAAAGGTTCCTAGTCTAACTGGCTTCATTTGTTGGAGAATCCCCATTACACGACATGCACTGATTCATTCGACGATTCAGTGGTCATTCAGATATCCAAAATTCTTTTCATTGAACAATTAAAAAATATATTCATACATGTTGTGTCATATTTTTTTTTTATGGGCCATGGGAAATAACAACGAAATATTGGCATATTACTTAGCTGAGAGTTAATGCCCCTTTCAAACTTAGGAAGTCGTCTTTTTTATAAATTATTTAGAATTTTGACACTTCAAAGAAAATTTCTTAAATATATTTATATCAATAGCAGTGTTAATATCCGTTTCACTATTTTTAAATCAACGTTTTCCCAGAATCACACACAATTTCATTCGATGTATATGAGAATTTCTATTTACCCAGTTAAGACCTAGACCTAGTTAGAACTCTCTGCTGCAGAATTGATGTATACGTCGCTCGATGCCTTTTGAGGAGGGGGCTGCACATTTTGTTATACGGATTAAAATGACACAAACAAAGGAAGTCAAGCGCTGTAGTTCTAAACATGACTTTAATAGTCATCGGATGAACCTGACCAAAGAGCTCTTGGAATAGCAAAATATATTATGACAAATGTAGCACATTGATATAAGAAGGAGCAAAACTTTGTGAGAGATAAAGTCCTTGTTTAAAACAGGTGTTTCAATTTGTTTTAAACACTTAGAGTTGTAAAACTTAAGGGCGTTGAGGTTCCCCAAAAATATTGGACCGCTTCACGACAAGCACATCAGCCTTACGCAGGGAAATGCTAATCTTCTCTGTATCAATCCAATTTTAGAGTACGCAACCGCCTTTCGACGGCTACAATAGTGATGTGTATAATGCTTTCATATATATAAGATAGTGACAATAGTAACCTTTGACTGGGTTTCACAATTTGAATGATTGCTTTTTCAGGAATTTCATTGTTGTAAATACGACAAAAAATCTCTTGGACATGTAATATTATGATTTAAAATCCTTTTGATTTACGGTCGTTGGACAATCGCAAAAAGTGGGGGGTTTTGCCTTGTTTTATTTATATTTGGTTGCTGTATAATAGACCCTCGTCTGTCCGTATCGAGAACACAAAGACAGACGCACTGTGTTCGCTATAATACGTACACTATACGTTGCAGATCGGCTCGGCTCTAGCTAATATTAGGTTCCTAATCTAAGTAACTTGCTTCATTTGTTAAAACATTCTCGATAACGCAACATGCACTGGTTAATTCGACGAATTAATAAATGGTCATTTAGAAATCCCAAATATAATTCATTGAACAATTAATAAATATATCCATACATTTTGTGTTATCAAAGCCTTTTTAATGGGCATGGGAAATAACACCGAAATATTGGCATGTTACGTAGCTGAGAGTTAATGCCCCCTTCAAACGGAAGTTTTTCTTATAAATTATTTATGAATTTTGACAGTTAAATAATGATTACTTAAATATGCTTATATCAAAAGCAGTGTACATGTCTGTTTTACTATTTTTGAAATCAACGTTTTCCCAGAATCACATACAATTCCATTTGCTGTACATGAGAATGTCTATACCCAGTTAAGACCTATATACCCAGTTAGAACTCTCTGCTGCAGAATTAATGTATGTATACACCAATGCCTTTTGAGGATAAGGGTGCACGTTTTGTTTAAAGAATTGAAATGACACAAACAATGGAAGCCAAGCGCTTTAGTTCTAAACAAGACTTTAAGAGTATGTCTCCTTGCTCATCGGATGAACCTGACCAAAGAGCTTTTGGAATAGCAAACAAAATTATGACAAATGTAGCACATTGGTATTAGAGGGAGCAAAAGTATGTGAGTGATAAAGTTCTTGTTTAGAACAGGTGTTTCGATATATTTTAAACACTTAGAGTTGTAAAACTTAAGGGCGTTGAGGTTCCCCAAAAATATTGGACCGCTTCACGACAAGCACATCAGCCTTACGCAGGGACATGCTAATCTTCTCTGTATCAATCCAATTTTAGAATGCGCAACCGCCTTTCGACGGCTACAATAATGATGTGTATAATGCTTTCATATATATAAGATGGTGACAATAGTAACCTTTGACTGGGTTTCACAATTTGAATGTTCGTTTTCGCAGGAATTTCATTGTTGTATAAATGACGAAAATTTTCATGGAATTGCAATGCTATGTTTTAAATTTTTCCTAATTTACACACTATGATCGTGGGACAATATCATGTTTTGAGGTATTCTGTCTGGTTTTATTTACATTTGGTTGCCATACAATAGACCACCATCCGTCAGTATCGAGAACACATAGACAGACGCACTGTGTTCGCCATAATACGTACACTGTACGTTATAGACGTGGCTCTGCTGTAAAGGTTCCTAGTCTAACTGGCTTCATTTGTTGGAGAATCCCCATTACACGACATGCACTGATTCATTCGACGATTCAGTGGTCATTCAGATATCCAAAATTCTTTTCATTGAACAATTAAAAAATATATCCATACATGTTGTGTAATAATTTTTTTTTATGGGCCATGGGAAATAACAACGAAATATTGGCATATTACTTAGCTGAGAGTTAATGCCCCTTTCAAACTTAGGAAGTCGTCTTTTTTATAAATTATTTAGAATTTTGACATTTCAAAAAAAAAATTCTTAAATATATATATATATCAATAGCAGTGTTAATGTCCGTTTCACTATTTTTAAATCAACGTTTTCCCAGAATCACACACAATTTCATTCGATGTATATGAGAATTTCTATTTACCCAGTTAAGACCTAGACCTAGTTAGAACTCTCTGCTGCAGAATTGATGTATACGTCGCTCGATGCCTTTTGAGGAGGGGGCTGCACATTTTGTTACACGGATTAAAATGACACAAACAAAGGAAGTCAAGCGCTGTAGTTCTAAACATGACTTTAATAGTCATCGGATGAACCTGACCAAAGAGCTCTCGGAATAGCAAAAGATATAATGACAAATGTAGCACATTGGTATACGAAGGAGCAAAACTTTGTGAGTGATAAAGTCCTTGTTTAAAACAGGTGTTTCAATATGTTTTAAACACTTAGAGTTGTAAAACTTAAGGGCGTTGAGGTTCCCCAAAAATATTGGACCGCTTCACGACAAGCACATCAGCCTTACGCAGGGAAATGCTAATCTTCTCTGTATCAATCCAATTTTAGAGTACGCAACCGCCTTTCGACGGCTACAATAGTGATGTGTATAATGCTTTCATATATATAAGATAGTGACAATAGTAACCTTTGACTGGGTTTCACAATTTGAATGATTGCTTTTTTCAGGAATTTCATTGTTGCAAATACGGCAAAAATCTCTTGGACATGCAATATTATGATTTAAAATCCTTTTGATTTACGGTCGTTGGACAATCGCAAAAAGTGGGGGGTTTTGCCTTGTTTTATTTATATTTGGTTGCTGTATAATAGACCCTCGTCTGTCCGTATCGAGAACACAAAGACAGACGCACTGTGTTCGCTATAATACGTACACTATACGTTGCAGATCGGCTCGGCTCTAGCTAATATTAGGTTCCTAATCTAAGTAACTGGCTTCATTTGTTAAAACATTCTCGATAACGCAACATGCACTGGTTAATTCGATGAATTAATAAATGGTCATTTAGAAATCCCAAATATAATTCATTGAACAATTAATAAATATATCCATACATTTTGTGTTATCAAAGCCTTTTTAATGGGCATGGGAAATAACACCGAAATATTGGCATGTTACGTAGCTGAGAGTTAATGCCCCCTTCAAACGGAAGTTTTTCATATAAATTATTTATTAATTTTGACAGTTAAATAATGATTACTTAGATATGCTTATATCAAAAGCATTGTACATGTCTGTTTCACTATTTTTGAAATCAACGTTTTTCCCAGAATCACATACAATTCCATTTGCTGTACATGAGAATTTCTATACCCATTTAAACCTATATATACCCAGTTAGAACTCTCTGCTGCAGAATTAATGTATACGTCGTTCAATGCCTTTTGAGAATAAGGCTGCACATTTTGTTTAAAGAATTGAAATGACACAAACAATGGAAGCCAAGCGCTTTAGTTCTAAACAAGACTTTCAGAGTATGTCTCCTTGCTCATCGGATGAACCTGACCAAAGAGCTCTTGGAATAGCAAAATATATTATAACAAATGTAGCACATTAATTGGTATCAGAAGGAGCAAAACTATGAGAGTGATAAAGTTCTTGTTTAAAACAGGTGTTTCAATATATTTTAAACACTTAGAGTTGTAAAACTTAAGGACGTTGAGGTTCCCCAAAAACTATGCTCGTTGGGCAATCACAAATAGTGGTGTTTTTGTCTGGTATTATTTACATTTGATTGCCGTATAATAGACCATCGTCCATCCGAATCGATAACACAAACACGGACGCACTGTGTTCGCCATAATTCGTACACTGTACGTTACACACGCCGCTCTAATATTAGATTCCTAAACTGTCTGTCTTTATTTGTAGGAAAATTCCCGATAACACAACACGCACTGATTAATTCGTCGAATTAATAAATGGTCATTCAGAATTCCCAAATATAATTCATTGAATAATTAATCAATATATCCATACATTTTTGTCATAAACACGTTCTTTTTTATCGGGCATGGAACACAGAAACGAAATATTGGCATATTACGTAGTTTGATTAAATGCCCTTTTCTTAAGTAGGAGGTTGTATTTTTTATGAATTATGTATGAATTTTGACATTTAAATAGTTATTTCTTAAATATATTTATATCAATAGCATTGTACATGTCTGTTTCAGTATTTTTGAAATCAACGTTTCCCCAAATCACATACAAATCCCTGCGCAAGGCTGATTTGCTTGTCATGAAGCGGTCCAATATTTTTTTGAACCTTAACGTCCTAATACCATGCAACTCTGAATGTTAAAACATATTGAAACAACCGATTCAAACAAGGATTTTATAAATCCCACATCATGTGAGTTTTGCCACTTCTAGTATCAATGTGATACGTTTGTCATAATTTGTTTTGCTATTCCAAAAGCCCTTTGGTTAGGTTCATCCGATGAGCAAGGAGACATACTGCTAAAGTCGAGTTAAGAACTCACGCACTGTGTGGGAATGGACACCGGATATAGCTCTAAAAGTGATAAGTAAACATACCAATATGCTGTTGTTTTACTAGACCAGAGGTAAGATCTTGCTGTGTTAACGATTTTCTACCGTATCCACAAATGAAACAAGTGTTTGAACTAATAGCTGAATGCTAAATTTGGCCTATGATGTGCTTTATAATGCTTAAAAATTAGCAGACCATGAAAAATGTTACTTTAAATCTGTGATGATCACCTCAAAACTCACAGAATTTCGACAAGTATTATAATCTTAGGAAATATATCGAATAAATAAAGAAAACTGAATCGAAGGATTTTTCAAGCATAAGCTAAACTATGTTTATTGTAAAAACTGGCAATGTAACTTTTAAACTTTTAAAGATATGCCCTTACAAATGTTCACGATACTGTACCGGGGATAGCCGTTTTGTGAACTGGGGATAGTTTCAAAGTTGAGCAATGTGTATTGGGGATAGCATGTAAAAATGGACCAAGATGATCGTAACACAAAAACAGTATATATACAATACACATAATATTTAATGGCTTTGATATTTCATTCGCCTTTTCTTTAGATTTTGGAGTGCTGGTCCTTGGTATGTCTCTTTGTACATTCATATGCCTTTTCAGGTTGCTTTTGTAGTCAGTTGAATAGGTACATATGCTGCACACAAACGTTTTTTCCATTATCCTCAGTCACAGTTAACGCTGACAAATCCATGGATGCATCCGTCAAATCCATTTTTCAAATTATCTGCAAAAGTGAGAGTACAATGTAATGACAAATTATTGAATAAACTTAAGTTATCAATGAGTTTGGTACATGTCCTCCTAAATGAACGTATACATGTGTATGCATGCTGCTTATATTTCAAGGTTGGTCACAATACTTAGTTTCTCGGTGAAGTGAACGAGCTGAGACCATTTCCTATTCTAAGTAATAGCAACATCGATCCAAGCTTAGAAACAGCTTCAAGTGAACAAAATTTGATCACAATATATTATTTATTATTGATGACTTAGTGTGCAAAAACGTTGCAAAAATAGCCGGGACTTTGACTTTCGGTCCAGCCAACCCCGGGTAAAATCCCCGCCCTGCAGGAACAAACTGATGGTTAAACCCCGGCCAAATGCCCCCGCACCCCAGAGACTCTACATAAGGCCCAATCTCCGCTAAATTTGGCGCTATGACAAAACCACCGCGGTCACCCGGCCCTGCGGGGGCACATGGAAAGTAAAAACACGGCCCTTTTCCCCGGCTATAACCGGTATACCCCAGGACCTGGGGGGCCGTGGTTACAATTGACTGGTGCCCGAAGTGTAATGTAAATATTTTTTATATTATACCGAATCTTTTATATTACCATTAAATACTTTTAAAGCGCTGTAGGTGTGTTTTATTAAACAAAGCTAATGAAGTTTTCTTGCGACTTTTCTACGTCGTTGTGAAAATAGCAAGCCGCACTTACTAGTTGTTTGACGTCACCGGTCAATATTATATTTATGATATGGACAGCTGATGATATAAAACTGAATTTTCATTAGAATGCAAAGACAAACGGACCGATCATCTTTATTTATATATACAAACAAGGGACACATTTATGTAAGGTATACTATACATATAACAGTAACATTATTGCTCTAATTTCTAGATATGGACAACATTGGACAATTTTCCCTGAGCTTGCATAGAGTTAAGAAGTCGTAACCATTATCACAGCCTCGTTAATATAAATACATCGCAACTATCCTCAGTACAGCTAATAGCTATCCCCTGTGCAGTTATTTATTTGCTTCAGCTATCCCCGGTACATCTTCAGGTCATCAAAAAGGATGAATATCTCCATAACAACAGAACATATCGTATTGATATCATACACAATATTAGATGCTGTAATTATAATGAAATCGCTCGATTCAGTTTTTATTCTTATTTTCTATTTGTTGTTTTATGTTTGAAATCGTACCACATAACTGAACATTTGTGAGCGATCATGCAACTTTCGGCGAGAATTTTGCTCTTATACAAAAGAGGAGACACATTTCCATTATATAGTCGTGTATTGCACAGGATTGATCTATTCGAAGCTCTTCGAATTTGATAAATATCACTATAAAATAAAATAATAATAACAAAAAACTTACCATGTGTCAGAATCAAATGCTTATTGATTGATCATTTTTCGAGCTATATCCGGTGTCCATTTCCACACAGTGTCACGTGCTTGGCGTCTTCTGTTTGAGCAATTTCAATCCCTATAAAAATGTGCAGCCTTATCCTCAAAAGGCATTGAACGACGTATCATGTATACCTCAATTCTGATATACTCATTTACAGCGAATAGCATTTGAATATGATTCTGGAAAACGGTATCTCCAAAAATAATGAAACTGAAAGAAACACGGTAATTGATATGAATATTTAAGTAATAATAATTAAAGTATCAAAATTCATACATAATTTAAAAAAATGCTGGTTTTGAAAGGGGCATTAACTCTCAGCTACGTAATCTGCCAATATTTCGTTGTTATTTCCCATGCTCAATAACAAAACAGAAGATTTGATAACACAACAACATGTATGGATATATTTATTAATTGTTCAATGTAAAGAATTTTGGATAACTGAATGACCATTGAATCGTCGAATTAATCAGTGCATGTTGTGCTATCGGCAGTTTTCTAACATACGATATGAAGCCTGTTACTTTATAGATAAGGAACCTTATACTAGAGCCGCGTCTATAACGTACAATGTCCGTATTATGGCGAACACAGTGCGTCTGTCTTTGAGTTCTCGAAACGGACGGACGATGGTCTATTAAACAACAACCAAGTTTAAATAATGCCAGACAAAATTATCTATAATTGATATTGGCCAACGATCATAGTCTATAAATGGGGAGGAATTTAAAACAAAACATTGCACATCCAAGAGAATTCTCGCCGTTTATACAACAATGAAATTCCTGTAAAAAACAAACATTCAAATTGTGAAACCCAGTTAAAGGTTACGATCGACATTGTTTTGTATATATTATATCAGTAAACATCTTATTATTGTAGCCGTCGAATGACGGTTGCGTATACTAAAATTGGATTAATACAGAGAAGATTAGCATTTCCCTGCGTAAGGCTGATGTGCTTGTCGTGAAGCGGTCCAATATTTTTGGGAAACCTCAACGTCCTATAGTTATACAACTCTTAAGTGTTAAATGCATATTGAAACACCTGTTTAAAACAAGCACTTAATCACTCACATAGTTTTGCCCCTTCTAATACCAATGTGCTACATTCGTCATATTTCTTTTGCTATTCCAAGCAGCTGTGTGAAGTTAGCTAAACATACGACATTGGACATTCAAAATCGAATGTTGTGCTGGCACGACATTGGACATTGGACATTCAAAAGTGAAAGTCGTGCTAGCACGACATTGGACATTGGACATTCAAAATCGAATGTTGTGCTGGCACGACATTGGACATTGGACATTCAAAAGTGAAAGTCGTGCTAGCACGACATTGGACATTCAAAATCGAATGTTGTGCTGGCACGACATTGGACATTGGACATTCAAAAGTGAAAGTCGTGCTAGCACGACATTGGACATTGGACATTCAAAATCGAATGTTGTGCTGGCACGACATTGGACATTGGACATTCAAAATCGAATGTTGTGCTGGCACGACATTGGACATTGGACATTCAAAAGTGAAAGTCGTGCTAGCACGACATTGGACATTGGACATTCAAAATCGAATGTTGTGCTGGCACGACATTGGACATTCAAAAGTGAAAGTCGTGCTAGCACGACATTGGACATTGGACATTCAAAATCGAATGTTGTGCTGGCACGACATTGGACATTGGACATTCAAAATCGAATGTTGTGCTGGCACGACATTGGACATTGGACATTCAAAAGTGAAAGTCGTGCTAGCACGACATTGGACATTGGACATCCAAAATCGAATGTTGTGCTGGCACGACATTGGACATTGGACATTCAAAAGTGAAAGTCGTGCTAGCACGACATTGGACATTGGACATTCAAAATCGAATGTTGTGCTGGCACAACATTGGACATTGGACATTCAAAAGTGAAAGTCGTGCTAGCACGACATTGGACATTGGACATTTAAAATCGAATGTTGTGCTGGGACGACATTGGACATTGGACATTCAAAATCGAATGTTGTGCTGGCACGACATTGGACATTCAAAATCGAATGTTGTGCTGGGACGACATTGGACATTGGACATTCAAAAGTGAAAGTCGTGCTAGCACGACATTGGACATTGGACATTCAAAATCGAATGTTGTGCTGACACGACATTGGACATTGGACATTCAAAAGTGAAAGTCGTGCTAGCACGACATTGGACATTGGACATTCAAAATCGAATGTTGTGCTGACACGACATTGGACATTGGACATTCAAAATCGAATGTTGTGCTGGCACGACATTGGACATTGGACATTCAAAATCGAATGTTGTGCTGGCACGACATTGGACATTGGACATTCAAAAGTGAAAGTCGTGCTAGCACGACATTGGACATTGGACATTCAAAATCGAATGTTGTGCTGGCACGAGATTGGACATTGGACATTCAAAATCGAATGTTGTGCTGGCAAGAGCTCTTGGAATAGCAAAATATATTATGACAAATGTAGCACATTGATATAAGAAGGAGCAAAACTTTGTGAGAGATAAAGTCCTTGTTTAAAACAGGTGTTTCAATTTGTTTTAAACACTTAGAGTTGTAAAACTTAAGGGCGTTGAGGTTCCCCAAAAATATTGGACCGCTTCACGACAAGCACATCAGCCTTACGCAGGGAAATGCTAATCTTCTCTGTATCAATCCAATTTTAGAGTACGCAACCGCCTTTCGACGGCTACAATAGTGATGTGTATAATGCTTTCATATATATAAGATAGTGACAATAGTAACCTTTGACTGGGTTTCACAATTTGAATGATTGCTTTTTCAGGAATTTCATTGTTGTAAATACGACAAAAAATCTCTTGGACATGTAATATTATGATTTAAAATCCTTTTGATTTACGGTCGTTGGACAATCGCAAAAAGTGGGGGGTTTTGCCTTGTTTTATTTATATTTGGTTGCTGTATAATAGACCCTCGTCTGTCCGTATCGAGAACACAAAGACAGACGCACTGTGTTCGCTATAATACGTACACTATACGTTGCAGATCGGCTCGGCTCTAGCTAATATTAGGTTCCTAATCTAAGTAACTGGCTTCATTTGTTAAAACATTCTCGATAACGCAACATGCACTGGTTAATTCGATGAATTAATAAATGGTCATTTAGAAATCCCAAATATAATTCATTGAACAATTAATAAATATATCCATACATTTTGTGTTATCAAAGCCTTTTTAATGGGCATGGGAAATAACACCGAAATATTGGCATGTTACGTAGCTGAGAGTTAATGCCCCCTTCAAACGGAAGTTTTTCATATAAATTATTTATTAATTTTGACAGTTAAATAATGATTACTTAGATATGCTTATATCAAAAGCATTGTACATGTCTGTTTCACTATTTTTGAAATCAACGTTTACCCAGAATCACATACAATTCCATTTGCTGTACATGAGAATTTCTATACCCAGTTAAACCTATATATACCCAGTTAGAACTCTCTGCTGCAGAATTAATGTATACGTCGTTCAATGCCTTTTGAGAATAAGGCTGCACATTTTGTTTAAAGAATTGAAATGACACAAACAATGGAAGCCAAGCGCTTTAGTTCTAAACAAGACTTTCAGAGTATGTCTCCTTGCTCATCGGATGAACCTGACCAAAGAGCTCTTGGAATAGCAAAATATATTATAACAAATGTAGCACATTAATTGGTATCAGAAGGAGCAAAACTATGAGAGTGATAAAGTTCTTGTTTAAAACAGGTGTTTCAATATATTTTAAACACTTAGAGTTGTAAAACTTAAGGACGTTGAGGTTCCCCAAAAACTATGCTCGTTGGGCAATCACAAATAGTGGTGTTTTTGTCTGGTATTATTTACATTTGATTGCCGTATAATAGACCATCGTCCATCCGAATCGATAACACAAACACGGACGCACTGTGTTCGCCATAATTCGTACACTGTACGTTACACACGCCGCTCTAATATTAGATTCCTAAACTGTCTGTCTTTATTTGTAGGAAAATTCCCGATAACACAACACGCACTGATTAATTCGTCGAATTAATAAATGGTCATTCAGAATTCCCAAATATAATTCATTGAATAATTAATCAATATATCCATACATTTTTGTCATAAACACGTTCTTTTTTATCGGGCATGGAACACAGAAACGAAATATTGGCATATTACGTAGTTTGATTAAATGCCCTTTTCTTAAGTAGGAGGTTGTATTTTTTATGAATTATGTATGAATTTTGACATTTAAATAGTTATTTCTTAAATATATTTATATCAATAGCATTGTACATGTCTGTTTCAGTATTTTTGAAATCAACGTTTCCCCAAATCACATAACAAATCCCTGCGCAAGGCTGATTTGCTTGTCATGAAGCGGTCCAATATTTTTTTGAACCTTAACGTCCTAATACCATGCAACTCTGAATGTTAAAACATATTGAAACAACCGATTCAAACAAGGACTTTATAAATCCCACATCATGTGAGTTTTGCCACTTCTAGTATCAATGTGATACGTTTGTCATAATTTGTTTTGCTATTCCAAAAGCCCTTTGGTTAGGTTCATCCGATGAGCAAGGAGACATACTGCTAAAGTCGAGTTAAGAACTCACGCACTGTGTGGGAATGGACACCGGATATAGCTCTAAAAGTGATAAGTAAACATACCAATATGCTGTTGTTTTACTAGACCAGAGGTAAGATCTTGCTGTGTTAACGATTTTCTACCGTATCCACAAATGAAACAAGTGTTTGAACTAATAGCTGAATGCTAAATTTGGCCTATGATGTGCTTTATAATGCTTAAAAATTAGCAGACCATGAAAAATGTTACTTTAAATCTGTGATGATCACCTCAAAACTCACAGAATTTCGACAAGTATTATAATCTTAGGAAATATATCGAATAAATAAAGAAAACTGAATCGAAGGATTTTTCAAGCATAAGCTAAACTATGTTTATTGTAAAAACTGGCAATGTAACTTTTAAACTTTTAAAGATATGCCCTTACAAATGTTCACGATACTGTACCGGGGATAGCCGTTTTGTGAACTGGGGATAGTTTCAAAGTTGAGCAATGTGTATTGGGGATAGCATGTAAAAATGGACCAAGATGATCGTAACACAAAAACAGTATATATACAATACACATAATATTTAATGGCTTTGATATTTCATTCGCCTTTTCTTTAGATTTTGGAGTGCTGGTCCTTGGTATGTCTCTTTGTACATTCATATGCCTTTTCAGGTTGCTTTTGTAGTCAGTTGAATAGGTACATATGCTGCACACAAACGTTTTTCCATTATCCTCAGTCACAGTTAACGCTGACAAATCCATGGATGCATCCGTCAAATCCATTTTTCAAATTATCTGCAAAAGTGAGAGTACAATGTAATGACAAATTATTGAATAAACTTAAGTTATCAATGAGTTTGGTACATGTCCTCCTAAATGAACGTATACATGTGTATGCATGCTGCTTATATTTCAAGGTTGGTCACAATACTTAGTTTCTCGGTGAAGTGAACGAGCTGAGACCATTTCCTGTTCTAAGTAATAGCAACATCGATCCAAGCTTAGAAACAGCTTCAAGTGAACAAAATTTGATCACAATATATTATTTATTATTGATGACTTAGTGTGCAAAAACGTTGCAAAAATAGCCGGGACTTTGACTTTCGGTCCAGCCAACCCCGGGTAAAATCCCCGCCCTGCAGGAACAAACTGATGGTTAAACCCCGGCCAAATGCCCCCGCACCCCAGAGACTCTACATAAGGCCCAATCTCCGCTAAATTTGGCGCTATGACAAAACCACCGCGGTCACCCGGCCCTGCGGGGGCACATGGAAAGTAAAAACACGGCCCTTTTCCCCGGCTATAACCGGTATACCCCAGGACCTGGGGGGCCGTGGTTACAATTGACTGGTGCCCGAAGTGTAATGTAAATATTTTTTATATTATACCGAATCTTTTATATTACCATTAAATACTTTTAAAGCGCTGTAGGTGTGTTTTATTAAACAAAGCTAATGAAGTTTTCTTGCGACTTTTCTACGTCGTTGTGAAAATAGCAAGCCGCACTTACTAGTTGTTTGACGTCACCGGTCAATATTATATTTATGATATGGACAGCTGATGATATAAAACTGAATTTTCATAAGAATGCAAAGACAAACGGACCGATCATCTTTATTTATATATACAAACAAGGGACACATTTATGTAAGGTATACTATACATATAACAGTAACATTATTGCTCTAATTTCTAGATATGGACAACATTGGACAATTTTCCCTGAGCTTGCATAGAGTTAAGAAGTCGTAACCATTATCACAGCCTCGTTAATATAAATACATCGCAACTATCCTCAGTACAGCTAATAGCTATCCCCTGTGCAGTTATTTATTTGCTTCAGCTATCCCCGGTACATCTTCAGGTCATCAAAAAGGATGAATATCTCCATAACAACAGAACATATCGTATTGATATCATACACAATATTAGATGCTGTAATTATAATGAAATCGCTCGATTCAGTTTTTATTCTTATTTTCTATTTGTTGTTTTATGTTTGAAATCGTACCACATAACTGAACATTTGTGAGCGATCATGCAACTTTCGGCGAGAATTTTGCTCTTATACAAAAGAGGAGACACATTTCCATTATATAGTCGTGTATTGCACAGGATTGATCTATTCGAAGCTCTTCGAATTTGATAAATATCACTATAAAATAAAATAATAATAACAAAAAACTTACCATGTGTCAGAATCAAATGCTTATTGATTGATCATTTTTCGAGCTATATCCGGTGTCCATTTCCACACAGTGTCACGTGCTTGGCGTCTTCTGTTTGAGCAATTTCAATCCCTATAAAAATGTGCAGCCTTATCCTCAAAAGGCATTGAACGACGTATCATGTATACCTCAATTCTGATATACTCATTTACAGCGAATAGCATTTGAATATGATTCTGGAAAACGGTATCTCCAAAAATAATGAAACTGAAAGAAACACGGTAATTGATATGAATATTTAAGTAATAATAATTAAAGTATCAAAATTCATACATAATTTAAAAAAATGCTGGTTTTGAAAGGGGCATTAACTCTCAGCTACGTAATCTGCCAATATTTCGTTGTTATTTCCCATGCTCAATAACAAAACAGAAGATTTGATAACACAACAACATGTATGGATATATTTATTAATTGTTCAATGTAAAGAATTTTGGATAACTGAATGACCATTGAATCGTCGAATTAATCAGTGCATGTTGTGCTATCGGCAGTTTTCTAACATACGATATGAAGCCTGTTACTTTATAGATAAGGAACCTTATACTAGAGCCGCGTCTATAACGTACAATGTACGTATTATGGCGAACACAGTGCGTCTGTCTTTGAGTTCTCGAAACGGACGGACGATGGTCTATTAAACAACAACCAAGTTTAAATAATACCAGACAAAATTATCTATAATTGATATTGGCCAACGATCATAGTCTATAAATGGGGAGGAATTTAAAACAAAACATTGCACATCCAAGAGAATTCTCGCCGTTTATACAACAATGAAATTCCTGTAAAAAACAAACATTCAAATTGTGAAACCCAGTTAAAGGTTACGATCGACATTGTTTTGTATATATTATATCAGTAAACATCTTATTATTGTAGCCGTCGAATGACGGTTGCGTATACTAAAATTGGATTAATACAGAGAAGATTAGCATTTCCCTGCGTAAGGCTGATGTGCTTGTCGTGAAGCGGTCCAATATTTTTGGGAAACCTCAACGTCCTATAGTTATACAACTCTTAAGTGTTAAATGCATATTGAAACACCTGTTTAAAACAAGCACTTTATCACTCACATAGTTTTGCCCCTTCTAATACCAATGTGCTACATTCGTCATATTTCTTTTGCTATTCCAAGCAGCTGTGTGAAGTTAGCTAAACATACGACATTGGACATTCAAAATCGAATGTTGTGCTGGCACGACATTGGACATTGGACATTCAAAAGTGAAAGTCGTGCTAGCACGACATTGGACATTGGACATTCAAA
This sequence comes from Mya arenaria, assembly GCF_026914265.1. NCBI lineage: Eukaryota > Metazoa > Mollusca > Bivalvia > Myida > Myidae > Mya > Mya arenaria. The sequence goes on along the minus strand of NC_069135.1, from coordinate 2,410,161 downwards.
ATCGAATGTTGTGCTGGCACGACATTGGACATTGGACATTCAAAAGTGAAAGTCGTGCTAGCACGACATTGGACATTCAAAATCGAATGTTGTGCTGGCACGACATTGGACATTGGACATTCAAAAGTGAAAGTCGTGCTAGCACGACATTGGACATTGGACATTCAAAATCGAATGTTGTGCTGGCACGACATTGGACATTGGACATTCAAAATCGAATGTTGTGCTGGCACGACATTGGACATTGGACATTCAAAAGTGAAAGTCGTGCTAGCACGACATTGGACATTGGACATTCAAAATCGAATGTTGTGCTGGCACGACATTGGACATTCAAAAGTGAAAGTCGTGCTAGCACGACATTGGACATTGGACATTCAAAATCGAATGTTGTGCTGGCACGACATTGGACATTGGACATTCAAAATCGAATGTTGTGCTGGCACGACATTGGACATTGGACATTCAAAAGTGAAAGTCGTGCTAGCACGACATTGGACATTGGACATCCAAAATCGAATGTTGTGCTGGCACGACATTGGACATTGGACATTCAAAAGTGAAAGTCGTGCTAGCACGACATTGGACATTGGACATTCAAAATCGAATGTTGTGCTGGCACAACATTGGACATTGGACATTCAAAAGTGAAAGTCGTGCTAGCACGACATTGGACATTGGACATTTAAAATCGAATGTTGTGCTGGGACGACATTGGACATTGGACATTCAAAATCGAATGTTGTGCTGGCACGACATTGGACATTCAAAATCGAATGTTGTGCTGGGACGACATTGGACATTGGACATTCAAAAGTGAAAGTCGTGCTAGCACGACATTGGACATTGGACATTCAAAATCGAATGTTGTGCTGACACGACATTGGACATTGGACATTCAAAAGTGAAAGTCGTGCTAGCACGACATTGGACATTGGACATTCAAAATCGAATGTTGTGCTGACACGACATTGGACATTGGACATTCAAAATCGAATGTTGTGCTGGCACGACATTGGACATTGGACATTCAAAATCGAATGTTGTGCTGGCACGACATTGGACATTGGACATTCAAAAGTGAAAGTCGTGCTAGCACGACATTGGACATTGGACATTCAAAATCGAATGTTGTGCTGGCACGAGATTGGACATTGGACATTCAAAATCGAATGTTGTGCTGGCAAGACATTGGACATTCAAAATCGAATGTTGTGCTGGCACGACATTGGACATTGGACATTCAAAATCGAATGTTGTGCTAGCACGACATTGGACATTGGACATTCAAAAGTGAAAGTCGTGCTAGCAGTTAGCACATTTAAATCAATGTATGACATGTTTTATGAATGAATGTTTTTTTACCGACTTTAAATTAATTTTGATTGCATGCATAATTCGGAATTTTTGTTTGTTTGAGATATTGTCTTGAAATTATTTGAAAAGGGTTAGAGATCACAAAGCAATGAACCATTATAAAATTTATTAACACCAAGAGAGCATTGTCATGACGATTCCATCGCAATATTTGAAACTTAAGCATGATTCAGATATATATGATGTCACATATACAGAGAAAGATTCAAATGAATATACTTATGAATGGTCGTGGATTATATATAGACAAACAGTGATAATGCTTTCAAAATGGCATATTTTTAATAAGCTTAATTGTTTACACACCACTGCTACACATCTAGTACCATTTATAAACGAAGTGAAGATAATTATATCCACAGTATATAATGACATATGGAGAATATAGACATGCATCAATGATTCCTACAAGTATAAATGTAATCGTCCGTACATCTTTTTTATCTGGTTTTACGTAAACACAAAAAATATTGTCAATGAGTCGATAAAGTAACCTATTCCTGCCTGTCGACTTGTTTTTTATCGACTCAGTTGGTCGAACATGCTACGTCGTCTTCATTTGATAAAGTTTATATGAAATAATTGTGTTCGATAAACCTTTTTGATGAGTCGACAGAATTACACAAAGCGTTTTATAATCAATCGCATCGACATTAAAGAATTCAAAATGACGTCTTCATCACATACGACATAAGTTCTTATAGGTTTTACAGAATATACAATTTATACATGTAAAATGAGACACCAGCGCCATTGGAAATGGCATCTTGGGCAGAACTGACAATGGTTGAAAGGGTTGAAAGGAAACAAAGCGCAAATAATTATATAAACCCAACAAATGTGCACTTCAGTATGTGTTTATCTACAGAGCTTTAGAATAATTATATTACATTAATGAATATGTCTGCATTAACATGGGAATATGTATGTATATCAATCGAAAGGATTGTTTTAATACAACTCTCAATAACAATGTTGCGGACTTTCAAATACAAGTTTCTTTGTTAAATATGTGTTAGGTACCTCAAATATATAATATTGTCGGACATGGATGTGACTTAAGGCAACATACACACACAGCAATCGAATGTCCAATGTCCAATGTCGTGCCAGCACAACATTCGATTTTGAATGTCCAATGTCCAATGTCGTGCCAGGACAACATTCGATTTGGAATGTCCAATGTCCAATGTCGTGCCAGCACAACATTCGATTTTGAATGTCCAATGTCCAATGTCGTGCTAGCACGACTTTCACTTTTGAATGTCCAATGTCAATTGTCGTGCCAGCACAACATTCGATTTTGAATGTCCAATGTCCAATGTCGTGCCAGCACAACATTCGATTTTGAATGTCCAATGTCCAATGTCGTGCTAGCACGACTTTCACTTTTGAATGTCCAATGTCCAATGTCGTGCCAGCACAACATTCGATTTTGAATGTCCAATGTCCAATGTCGTGCCAGCACAACATTCGATTTTGAATGTCCAATGTCCAATGTCGTATGTTTAGCTAACTTCACACAGCTATTCCAAGCAGTCTTTGGTCAGGTTCATCCGATGAGCAAGGAGACATACTGTTAAAGTCTTGTTAAGGACTAAAGCGATTGACATCCAATGTTCGTGAAATTTCAATACCTATAAAAATGTGCAGCCGTATCCTCAAAAGGCGTTGAACGACATATACCTAAATATATTATGACAAAAGTAGCGCATTGATAATTTCATTAAATGGACACCTATTGTATATCGGAGAATGTGGTTCCGTGTAAGAACACTTTTCCTGCGGGTTGGCTAAGATTTTGTTTCAATATTGCGCAAACTGATCAAACTGTGGTACCAGGAGGTTTTCTCCCGAGTCGGACTTGTGCATATTTTGAGGTCTGCTGGCATTTCAAGAATACTTCGTTGCTTACACACACCGTAAGAACATTCTGGCGCATGCAAATATAACTTTCATGTTTTGTCGCAACACAACAAAACTACTAAGACTTCTTAAAAAGGAAATACGTACATATTTATAAAAGTGGTGGAGCTGTTGCTCTAGTGATGGCGCTGTCGTTTAGTGGAAGCACTATCGAGCATGTTTTGCGCCCGAAGTAACATAAAGATTTAAAGCATTTACCTTACATTGTTATGTCTGTTATTACCACCCGTTGCAGAGACAATATTTTAGGCAAACTACTTAACCAATTGAAAACTATTCCGAAAACAGTGGGCTTGGTGCCTTAAAATCTTACAATAAAACTACCTCTTTCATAACCGAAGTCATCGAAGCAACGTCTGATGTGTCAGAATGTTTGAAGTAGGCGCGAAATAAAAGTTAGCCATTCTTAGTCCATACTAATACAGCACATTGATATAAGAAGAGGCAACATTCTTTAATCGATACATTCCTTTTGGGGAGTAATGAATATAAAACAAATAATGACACATATAACACATTGAAATTAAAATGGGTGTAATACTTAGTGAGCGATAAATAGTCCATATTTGGAATTATTAAATTATTAAAATGCTCGTAAAAACTCGCCATATATCTTACTTATATAATATGTCACGAGTCGACAAATATTACACTTTTTAATTCAACGAGTTCATGAAGTTGGTAGAAAGCGAGCCTTTGGCGACCCTATATTTAGACTTATATGACTAGGGCGATTTCAATACAATTGGTCTATTATTCAAATAGTGCCAACCGTCTGTTGATTTTGAAATCAAGACAAACTATCACGTGTTCCTGTTAAGCTGAAAAGGAACTACTTAATTCAAATAAACATCACCATAATGGCAAAGTAAGAGATAAACGTATGCCCTCCGTAAATATTACCAAATCAGCATTTTTGTGTGCTGAAACATGCAGGTTCATATATTTTCTGACCAATAGAAAGTTATATTACACATGTTTAATTTAGAGAAATACTAGCTGGTTATGCACCAGTTAATTGTAACCACGCCCCCCCCCCCCCCCAGGTCCGGGGAATAGCGGGGACTTTGACTTTCGGTCCAGCAAACCCCAGGTAAAATCCCCGCCCTGTGGGAACAAACTGATGGTAAAATCCCCGCCAAATGCCCCCGCAACCCAGGGACCCTACGTACGGCCCATTCCCCGCTATATTTTGCGCGAAGACAAAACCACCGCATTCACCCGGCATTGCGGGGACACCTGAAAGGTAAAAACACGGCCCTTTTCCCCGGCTATCCCCGGTATACTCCCGGACCTGGGGAGGGGGGGGCGTGGTTACAATTGACTGGTGTTTATATTGAAACCGGACAGAAGGAGAAGCACATGATAAAAAGCCGTACCCATACCGTTCCCATACCATACTCATACCGTACCAATACCGTACTCATATCGAAACTTATCGATAGTGTGAAACATATTTTTCGTAATATCACGTCTCCAACAGGACACAACGCCATTGGTCAAGGACACTTATCAATTTTTACAGGTTGGCGATGTGATGTAAACGTGACATGGTAAAAAGGTGACCAGATATGGGCTCTGCGGGGCGCAGGAAACCATATTACTTTGAGCCGCAGATCACATATCGGGTCATCTACTAGCCCCGTAAGTCAGTGTACGAGTTATGTCTCTTACGTCGAGCATGGTTCGCCTTAATCTGACAATTATTAAAACGAATATAATACACAGCGACAATGGTTCGGGTCATGGGATTAAACAGATTTTCCAATCTATCAAAGGGTTTTAAATTTTAATCTATTCATGCACAGCAAAACACACATTAAAGAAGAATAATCAAACACAGCGCTACTACTACATATTCAGGTCTGATTCTAAAGTTACCAAGCTTATAGAGCTTTTAATCAACATGTTATTGAAGTTAAACAGCATCACATTTTTTTCTGACTAGTTTCATCAGAACTAAAGCCCTTCACTAAGCAAAACAATTATTTTCAGTTTGTGGCAGGCATATGTTTCACTAAATGTATATTACCTTCAGTCCAAAAGTTTGTCGACTGAAATTTGTTCTGCATGTTAATAAGAGACTATTGGGGTCGGTTAGGCCAAAAAAAAACAACTTGTGTTTCCGGGGTAACATGGCGAAAAAAATAGGGTCGGTCGGTCGGGATTATTTTTATTTTTATTTTTATTTTACAGTTTCGATTTCATGCAAAATTCTGTCGCATCAGATCAATTATAAAAAAATTATTATACCTAAGCTTTTCATAATTATCAAAAAGTCAGAAAAAAACAGCATTGTTTAATGACTGAAATCATTTCCTTACCTTTGACTAACGTATTTTCCCGCCAATTTTGCCCATGAAATTTGGTGTTTTTTGTATACAATACTCCTTTATAAGACGCGATCGGTTTTTAGAACAAATCCAGCTCTTCAATTTCTACAAATCTATGATGAGGATCTAACAAAACAGTCATTTATCAACTAAATTTGTTAATTTGCTTGACGAAAATCGCCGATTTTCTTGTCATCTGTGACCTCCCTTATGTGGAGGTAGGTTAATAATTGAACAAGTAAACGCGGATATAGATTTATTTTACGTATCTTATTTCATTATTTATTATTTATAATTTATCATTATTCTCGTAACAATCAAACTTTCATTCATATTCATAGTGAATTCAAACACGTTGGTCATTGTTTTAAGATTCCCAGACGACGATTATTGATCGTTATATTTTTTCGATCGTATGGTATTTTCTTACCAGCCTAGACTAAATCCTGGCAATTAAACGGTATTATACGGTATCCGACCGACCGATTTAATTAAATACAAACCATAGCCACGCTTCTTTAATTTGATCTTATTAACGCTCGTGCTCTGACATCACAAATTGTACCGTTTGATCTGCAGCCGACACATTCCTATAAATGTGTTGTTATAACTTTCGCAGGGATTTTGTTTGGATTTCAGTTCATGTTCATGGGATTTCAATTAGGCGAAATAAATAACCATTGATAACTGTGGATAAATTAATGTAACGATTAATGAAATGGGAATCTCGCAGTTAAGCCTGCATGAATTCGCAAAACCTAATCGTAAGAAGCCTGCATGATATACGCAAAGCCTAATGTTAAAAAGTAAGTTTTATTTTGTACATGGATAAATAACACCGCGAACTTTATCCTAATTATTTTTATTATAAAGACAGCAAAAAGTGTCTCCTGTGAACAACCACGTGTTTGGACCATAAACATGCGTTTGTCAATTGGAAGATATCGGACAGGGATCGCCGAATTACGCCATTTTGTTTCCCTGTTGACAAAGCGTCTCGATAATACATTATCAGGAATGTAAGTCTATTCTCAGGGGACTGAGACAGACAAACAACGAAAGTAATGACGATTGTTTTTACCTTTATGTCTAAAAAACGATTAGGGGACGGCGATGAAAAAATAGGGTCGGTCGGGTCCCCGGAAACACAGGTATTTTATTTTGGCCTTATCAACGTTGAAAATGGTCTAACTGCGGTCGTATTCAATATTGAACTCTATAGTAGCTATTGACATTGCATGGAATAATTAAAACATATAAATTTTATAAATTCAAAATGTTACCTTATGACTAGCTAAGTTTGATAAAATGATCCCTATACGGGGTCGTTAGTCAACGGGACAAATTTGATGTTACACTGTTTGCGTAAGCAACTAGGCCATACAGTCTATATACTGTAATAGTGACAGTCCATTTTCATTTACCTTTCAACTGTAACCAAAACTCGATATTTAACATAACATATTGATACTGTTAGACAAGCATTGGTGATAATTATCTAACTAACAGCATGTAACTTCCGAATTGGCATTAGCTGCCATTATCAGATTAGTCATTTGGTCAACCATGTCAACGTTTTCCTATCCACCCTGAATAAAAACCGCGGCCCTGTCTTATACAATCATATACTCGTATATAGTTCTCTTTGATTTCTGGTATAGTCAAATATCAATCTCTTTGTGTAGCAGTAGGTGATGGCTATGATAAAACGACAACAAAAGAACCATATATGATCACATTATTTACAAGGTTGATATGGTACGTAATATGGTATAGTTGATTTGCTACAAAGGAGAATGATTTAGCATTTAATTTAAATTCTGTGTCGTCTTTTGCCCGTTGTGCGCCAGTCAATTGTTACTCCCTCTCCCCTCCCCAGGTCCGGGAAATAGCGAGGACTTTGACTTTCGGTCCAGCCAAGCCCGGGCAAGATCCCTGCGGGGGAAATCTGCTGGTATACCCCCGGACCTCGGGGACCATGGTTACATTTGACTGGTGCATTTAAGCTTCCATGTGTAAATCAACGAAAACCTGGTCGGCGAATGTATGCCTTCGCCCTGGATCTCATAGATATTTAATTATCAAGATGATCATTCGTTTCAACTTCAGACCAACCAAACTGTCCGCTTTCATTTCAACACATACTTAACTGATAGGCTTTTCTATTTTCGGAGTTGACAGTTCATTATAAAGTTTTCTTTTCTTTTGTGAAAATGTATTACTTTTTAAAAGGCATACACAAGACATAATACACACAAATGTTGTTTGTAATTTTATTCTAATGTTATCACTTTCTCTGATATAAGTTGATACAAAACAAAAACAAATTAAACAGCATTTAACACAGTCTGATACATACATTTACATTTCAATTTCAAATTCCGACGGACATGTTTAAATTCTTAAACAAACATAAAAGTCCATAACTTAGTGACACTCTTTTCTTGTGGAATTTACTTTTCTCATCAAACGCAATTTAGCACAGTATGCTTCACACAAAACATAGATGCGTTAGATCGCAATCTTACAAGAAAACGCACCATTTAAGGTATGCGAGAAACAAAGTATGTAAGTTTTAAATGCCTGGTGACCACACATAATTTTGCAATCTTTTGATAAGGTTTTATGTGCTGGTATACAATATTTAAAAAAAACACACCTAAAACTATATAACCAAACATGCTTTTTTGGCTTTAAAAGGTTGCAAAATAGTCAGCTCACGTCCGATTACAATTCAAATAAAGAGCAAATGAAAAACACTATATCAGTATAATAACGATATTAAATATGAATGATCAGAAAACTAGCTTATTTTGAAGGTCGGATTCTTTGATACGCAAATGACTACTGAGAAGTTACCATAACAGAAAGTCGGATCAGACAGATATAATAATTGAAGCATTTATAGGATTTATATTCGTATATACATCTGCACTTTTGAAATCTTTAAATTTGACCTATATAATTCTTAAAGCTGCACTCTCACATATTGAACGTTTTGACAACTTTTTTAATTTTTGTCTTGGAACGAGCCAATTTTAGCGAAAATCCATGGAAACCAGTTATATAAGACTGCTGACAAAAAATTAGATCGCAGATTTTTATATTTAAGTTTAAAAACTGATGTTTTATGCATTTTTCTTAAACCGTTAGTAACGGTTTAAGCCATAAAACATTAATTTTCGAACGGAAATATGAAAATATACGATCTGATTTTTTGTCAGCTATCTTAAATCATTAGTTTGCAGAAATTTATGCAAAAAATTGCCGTTTCCAAGACAAAAAAATAAAAAAAGTTATAAAAATGGTATATCTGTGAGAGTGCAGCTTTAATGGACGTACTCCCACATATAGGCGTCCCCTACAAATAGGCTTTTCAAACATCCTTCACAAATTGGCTTTAACTCCCCCTATGAATAGGCTTAAACTTTCACATACGTAGGCTTAAACTTCCCAAAAAATAGGCTTGAACTTTCCCTCACATATTGGCCTAAATTTCGCTTCCAATTAGGCTTAAACTCCCCCCGAACTATAGGCTTAAACTTCCGTCACATACAGGCTTTATCTTCCGCTACACATAGACTTTAACCTCCCATACAAATAGGCTCAAACTTCCCCACACACTGAGCCTCCCCTTCAAATAGGCTTAACATTTACATTTTTAATTTTCCCCTTTTATCTTCAGGCTGATTAAATTGTGTCGAGCCTAACTTGAGCCAGTACCAGCCTTGTACATGTGGACAATTATATGGTAAACAATTCCAATGTCTTAAAGAGTTAAGGATTTACACTGAATGGGCACATGATTCAAACTAAGAAATCCTTTAATCCAGTAATCTTTTTAATACAAACGTGATTCCATTACAAACAAAAGGCGAGCTCCAAACAAACTAAACGTGTACAGAAATGAAAACAGTATGGTGGAAAGCCCTTTCTGAAGAATAAAATATGTCTAAATTTAACAAATTTGCACATTTTGTGGTTAAAACGCACGAAAACCTAGACCTTTTCATTAATGATAACAAATTAATAATAATGTAATCATATTTCTAACCGCTAGCGGTACACTATCCGAACTAGCACACTTCCCAGTTGTCATGAGATATCTATCCCGGATCCAACAATCATTGTCCTACTGGATATTCCCTGTAGACCTTCATGCCTCGGTGAACTGTTCAGCGTCTTCAATTTCGGCACCGAGCCGATAGTTTTGCGTAACTGTATCATATAGGGCACCATATGGCCGTTACTGTCAACGTTTTGGTTGGAGTGATGTAAGTGTTTGTCTCGTACAAAGCCAAGACTCTGCGGCCTCCGGGTGCGATCCATGGACGCCAGGGAGAGCGGCGAGTGAAGGGGGGACACCGTGTTCTTGAGACCAATGATGTTCTGTTGGGCTAGGCTGCTGCGCTTCAAGTTACCGGCTACCTGGCACGTCCTAATGTGGCGTTCAGCGCTCATTTCTAACTGACGTTCCATATCCGCTGCGGCACTAGTTCCGCGCCGGCGCCTGTGACCGGAAAATGTGTCCGTTCGCTGCGACCGTAATCCAAACTCGGTCAGAAGGTTTTTAGACATTTGGTGATCACTATATTGGGTTCTCTCCCTGCGTGGTCTTGATAAAGCCGGCGTCTGTCTGCTGTCAGCTGACTGAAGGTCTCGCTCTACCTGAGCCGTGCTTTGCCGACCACTTGGTGTCTGTAGAGGCATGTCCTCTAATTTTCCCGAGCCCTCATTTTTTAGGCCGTCCTCTGAGTCCCGGTTGACGGCTGACTGCGCTTTAGAAATAGTTCCGTCTGTTTCAACTTTCTGGCCCGACAGCTCCAGGCCTGAAGGGAAGCGCTCGAGTCTTGGCCGCGCATGAACCGGATAGAACGGCCGTGTTCGCTTGTAGACGTTCGTCTCACCGATCTTTTCAAACACCTGACTCCCTTGACGCCGGGGGCTCAGGAAGTGCACGGGGAACTGTTCCGTATCGTAGTCCTGTTGCTCATGAGCGGATTCGAATGCGTTTTGAAACTTCTCCGGGCCCAGAAGAACCTTGATAGCGCTCTTTTGGTAAACCATTGTCAGTAGTTATCCGCGTAAGTTACATATTGCAACAGAATCCCTTTGATCGACAAACGAGACACGATTAATATGCCATGAACCGAGCTCAGTTCAATGTCCAAAACCTGTCACAAACAACGGGTAGCTTTCATCGAGTGGGAATAAATATATGGTTTTATTATACTAATCTCGTACTTATTTGAAATTAATATGCCACAAATCATACTTATATCACTATTTTGGCTCAATACGGAACACGTTAGTATGTCACAGCCGGTAAATCATTCCTGCTCTAGTATTAACTTCATGAAGGAAGTCTTGATAAACAAGCTTGTCATTTTAATGTTGCAACAAAGTGTATTGTTATCCAAGTCCATTATATTACAAAGTCGCGACCGTCTATAATGGAAGAATTACCCGATTTGACACCGAACTTAGGCTATCCTATAAAATATTATTTGAAATTTAAGTACGTATCAATCGAACATGTATCCATATAAAGGGTATTGAATTCTGGTTCAAATGGTTAATTCTGTCGCCTTCATAAAAGGCTGTGCTTTGCATTTTAAAAATACAAATACGTTCAGCTTGAAATAAATGTCTTAAACAAATTAAATTATAAAACGTTTTAAAACATTCGTTAGGGGAAATATCGTTTTAAAGATTCTTAGCATGTAAGAGATTCAATACTTTTAATTGTGTGTCGTTGAATATGGAAAAGAAAGACATGAATAATTCAAATATGATTTGTAAACGTTTTACAACTGCAGTCGAGGAATTGAGCAATGTTTGTCTTTAATACTCGTATGAAGCCTGATAAAAACATCTTTTGTTTACTTTAACTTTTTTTTTATAATATCATTGTATGCCATGCTTGAATAAATGAAACGTTTGGTGAAAAAATAAGAAAAAAAATGTTTATGAATAAATGGCAAATAGTATTTGAATCTACTTGTATACTTGAGTCAAGATTGGAATCCAATTTATTTAAATGCACGCCATTCATCTGAAAGATTGTATTGAACTTGGTAAACACCACAGAACTAACAAACCGGGCAAATGATCCAAGTTTAAATGGCAGTGGATTCCTATATCGTGTGTTGATTAAACATCGAAATGTCCAAAAACGGCGCTCAAGAGCAAATATTGGTCTAGATTCGTATTGTCGATATAAAACCAACTTGATCCCACTAGAACTCACCGTATTTGACCATTTAAACAGCTTGCAATATGATACTGATGCTGATGCTGATGCTGATGCTTATGCTAATGCTGATGCTGCTGCTGATGATGATGACGAGGACAACGACGACGATGATGATAATGATAATGATGATCGAGGACAACGACGACGACGACGATGATGATGATGAGGAGGAGGAGGAGGACAACGACGATGATGATGATGATGATGATGATGATGATGATGATGATGATGATGATGATGATGATGATGACGATGATGATTGATGATGATTGCTGCTGCTGTTGCTGCTGTTGTTGCTGCTGCTGCTGCTGCTGCTGATGATGATGATGATGATGTGATAATGATGATGATGATGATGATGATGATGATGATGATGATGATGATGATGATGATGATGATGATGAGGGCAACGACGACGACGATGATGATGATGATGATGATGATGATGATGATGATGATGATGATGATGATGATGATGATGATGATGATGATGATGATGATGATGATGATGATGATGATGATGATGATGACGACGATGACGATGATGACGATGCTGTTGATGATAATGATGATGATGATGATGATGATGATGATGATGATGATGATGATGATGATGATGATCATGATGATGATGATGATCATGATGATGATGATGATCATGATGATCACGACAATTTTATACAATAATCACCATGATGACGCTGATTATGATGATGATATTTTGTTTGTTTGTGTTTTTACTTTCGTTTGAACAATTTCGATTTTAACAATTTGTAGTCCGAAATTTTGAGCGTATTTAATTATGTTTTTATTCCGATATTGACATAAAAAGTAAAGTTGGGCGATACAAGTGGGCGCGCGCCAAGTGCCTTTATATGTTTAAAACTTATTTAATATATCATACTTTTACCAGTTTTGGGATTTAAATTGACGTTTTCAGTCGTAAAATTATTTTCATATGATACACGATGAATACAATTAGGTATGCATAGACAGAAAACATTGTGCATTATTATATACTTATACAGAATAATTTCAAAATTTCAAAACCACGTTTTATATTTTTGGGAAGAATATTTACTGGTTGTATATAGCGCCATGTGAATGATGGGTTAAAACTGTCTTCGAGAAAATTATAGGGAAATCCACGGTTTCTTCCCCTTGTTAAATGCATATATGTCTGTTTATCCGTATTGCGGCGCTCTTACAATTTGATTCAATTTTCATGTGTAATTACGCATGAAACCGACTAAAACAATTAACTAGTTATTGAGATAATTGCTTAATGAGATATTATTTAATCAACTATAAAACAATAGATTTATCAGTGTTTTCTTGTCAAGGGCTATTATTTTTCTATTTTACGCATATAGAGCACATGCCAGCGTATTGTGCTGCGAAATGTGTTTTTTTTTGTGCAGGCGTTCGTCCATTTGTTCACATCCGTGTTGTTGTTGTTGTTGCTCTTGTTGCTGTTGTTGTCGTCGTCATTGTTGATGATGATGTTGTTTTTGTCTAAGGTTCGTCATCGCCGTCGCCAAGCAATATCAACCGTTTTGTTGAAACTTCATTATTTTGTATTCAGGACAATACATCAGCTATCAAAGTGTGAATAACAGATCGCTTGCTACACGTTACCACGTTTCATGAAAAAGCCCGACATCATGTATATCAAGATTTCTTTAATACTTTACGGAATAACAGCTAGGATTATACATTCCTTGTTTTTATTTGTAAAGGTTGTTGTTGTTGTTGTTGTTGTTGTCTATTATTACTGTGTATTTATGTTTTAGCAATTCCATAAGAAGGCACATGAGATGGAAGAGAGGGTCCGGCATACATGACCATGTACGGCTCTCCGTGGTAAATATTAATTGTGTGCGAAAACAGCTAGGGTGGTTTCCGTATTGCATGACATGCGACTGAAGTGTTGATAGAAGTAGTTATTTATCGACTGCGAATATGATGCGATGAAATGACCAATGCATTGACCATACACAATTACGAAACTGCTTTGTAATCAATAGCACAGGTTATAATAAATAGTCTTATACTGAGCTTAATTGCCTGTTTCCATGGCTACCTCAGAGAAAATTTAATCAAGGTATTACAGAACCATATTCGGGCGCAATCGCTTTAATGCGTCCTTGATTATGATTGGTTACGATCTTACACGGAAAAGGCTGAATGAATAAGTAAACTGGAAGCTGAGGACGGGTAGATGAAATGTTACGTAGTATTATCCGAGAAAAAACAATCAATTATTCATTTTTGTTGCCTTTAAGAGTGCGTGTATATGGTGATAGTAGCAGGCTAATTGTTTGGCCAATTTAATGAAGAGCAACGAGGCTGTTTATGTACACAGCCTAAATAATACATGTATGTAGCAACCAAAACAGCTCCTGTTTACGGAAAGATTAAACGGAACAGTGACATGATTCTAACAACGTGAATTTAAACGTATGCATATGTATCATTTGGAAAAATGATTTAATGTTTTGATGAACTTGCAAGAGTCACAAGCTGATAGACACGCCAACACATTTTACGGTCACACATTAAATATGTGTCACTTTTTTGAACTGATAACAACTTTGAAACTGTGAATTTGTGCTTTAAACGTACAGAATAGGGAAACACTAAGGAGAAAATTCCCTCCCCCTATTTTTTTAATAAAATAATAAAATAAAAAATATCAACAGCATATTATACAAGCAAGGACTTACACGGAAATAGCAGTACCATGAAAATGGGAACGAAGGTAAGTTTTGAAACAATAATTATAACAACAACAACAATAATAATAATAATAATAATAATAATAATAATAATAAAGTTAATAATAATAATAATAATAATAATAATAATAATAATAATAATAATAATAATAATAAAAATAATAATAATAATAAAAATGGCAATAATAATAATAATAATTAAGTTAATAATAATAATAATAATAATAATAATAATAATAATAATAATAATAATAATAATAATAAAAATGGCAATAATGATTATAATAAAATAATAATAACAGAGCATATTACAAATTTGCTAGATTAGATTAGAAATTGCACCTAAACCCGCAAAAAGAGTACTAGTATGTGTTTCATTTATATTTCACTTGCCACTTGACAACTGAATGTTTTTTAAATATTGTTAAATAACGAAAGAAACAAAAGAGCATGACGTACATTGATATTAATATGAGAATAAAAGATGTGTCTCTTTTTGAAACGATAGAAACTGTGATTTTGTGCTTTAAGAAAGGTGGAGTCCAATCTTTATGTTGTTGGCAGATACATACAGAACATTGCCATCAACTTTGTACAAACAACCATTCTGCTGAAATCATGCTTGTATATTTACAACAGTACCGCACATATCACCATATTGACAGATTAAATAGTTAGTACTAAGTCTGTAACTGTAGTTTGTAATAGTTTGAAAATATCATGTAAAATTTAAATGATTAAAAAAAGGAGCCTACTTATATAACATTTACATGTTTGGAGTGTTACTTGTAGATTATTACAAAATATATACACGTTACAATTATACGAACAGTGTAGGAAATATAATTCGTGGTGAAATTCCATAACAAACTGATTACAACAGCAAGGACTTATCGAAGAAGACTTTATCGGACAAGACCAGTAACCATGAAAACGAGACTAAAAGTGAGTTTAATTGTAGATAATGAAAATGCAATATTCATTTTGATAACAAAAACAATACACAGCAACATCAACAACAACAGCAGCAGAAACAACTAAAACAACAACAACAGCAACAACACAACACCATCATCACCACCGACAACAACGTCAAAAATATTAAATATTCAAATAAACTGATATCTAGAAAAGCAAGTTTCATTCATTTTTCACATGTCATTTGACAAAATAATTATAAATATTTCTTCTAAATGATAAACACATACAATAATCTGACATTTTTTTTAAATGACGGATTATTTTAAATCTGCACTCTCACAAATATACCAAATTTACAACTTTTTTATTTTCTGTCTTTGAAAGAGCAAATGTTTGCGTAAATATCTGAAGACCAGTGATATAAGATTGCAAACAGAAACTCAGTTCGCAGATGTTCATATTTCTGTTCGAAAATTAATGTTTTATGGCTTAAACCGTTACTAACGGTTTAAGAAAAATGCATAAAACATCAATTTTTGATCTCAAATATAAAAACCTGCGATCTTATTTTTGTCGGCAGTCTTATATAACTGGTTTCCATGGATTTTCGCAAAAATTGGCTCGTTCCATGACAAAAAATAAAAAAAAGTTGTCAAAACGTTCAATCTGTGAAAGTGCAGCTTTAAATGAAAACGTACATTCAAGTGAATCTAGGATAAGCCGTCAGGATTACCAGCGTGTAGATTTGTGTAGAAATTTCCGTATTTGCAGATGAACGAATTGAAACATTACATAGTAAAATAATATTAATTGTACGAGACTACACGGTGTACTTTGGGTGTAGGAAAATACATAATGTACGTTGGTTGTACTAGACTACACGGTGTACGTTGGTTGTACTAGACTACACGGTGTACGTTGGTTGTACTAGACTACACGGTGTACGTTGGTTGTACGAGACTACACGGTGTACGTTGGTTGTACTAGACTACACGGTGTACGTTGGTTGTACGAGACTGCACGGTGTACGTTGGTTGTACGAGACTACACGGTGTACGTTGGTTGTACTAGACTACACGGTGTACGTTGGTTGTACGAGACTACACGGTGTACGTTGGTTGTACTAGACTACACGGTGTACGTTTGTTGTACTAGACTACACGGTGTACGTTGGTTGTACTAGATTACACGGTGTACGTTGGTTGTACGAGTCTACACGGTGTACGCTGGTTGTACGAGACTACACGGTGTACGCTGGTTGTACAAGACTACACGGTGTACGCTGGTTGTACGAGACTACACGGTGTACGTTGGTTGTACGAGTATACACGATGTACGCTGGTTGGACTACACGGTGTACGTTGGTTGTACGAGACTACACGGTGTACGTTGGTTGTACGAGACTACACGGTGTTCGTTGGTTGTACGAGACTACACGGTGTACGTTGGTTGTACGAGACTACACGGTGTACGTTGGTTGTACTAGACTACACGTGTACGTTGGTTGTACTAGACTACACGGTGTACGTTGGTTGTACGAGACTACACGGTGTACGTTGGTTGTACGAGACTACACGGTGTACGTTGGTTGTACTAGACTACACGGTGTACGTTGGTTGTACTAGACTACACGGTGTACGTTGGTTGTACTAGACTACACGGTGTACGTTGGTTGTACGAGACTACACGGTGTACGTTGGTTGTACGAGACTACACGGTGTACGTTGGTTGTACTAGACTACACGGTGTACGTTGGTTGTACTAGACTACACGGTGTACGTTGGCTGTACGAGACTACACGGTGTACGTTGGTTGTACTAGACTACACGGTGTACGTTGGTTGTACGAGACTACACGGTGTACGTTGGTTGTACGTTGGCTGTATAAGAACGTTTGTACAAGTATAGACCCATTTTTTGTTGTATTTTACATTACGCTATAGTATTTCATTTTCTGATTGACCATTATATCGACTTATTTGGCCTGGTTACCATATATATATTGGTATCAAGGCAGACGGTATTGTCTTCTGACTAAGCCTGTTGAGTAAAATAATGTTACTATGTATGCTCATTTTCTATTTACACGTATAATGACATTCCGTATTTCGTACTATATTGTGAAATCCATTATTCCATGTATTTTCCGGCATTCTTTCAAGTTCGCAATATGTTTTTATTAAACTTCCTCTGCGCGCTGGCGACAGGTCTGGGCAGGTCTACAGGTATTTCCTAACGTCTCACTGCTCATTTGAAAGCATTACTTATTATCATCTGTTATATTTTAATCCATTTTATTGAATATAATAGTAATTTCACTTTAGAAAAAAAACTTAAGCCTTTTTTATTTGACTTTGAAAACTTTAAGAAATTGATTAAAGTCGAGACAAGCTGCACTCTCACAGATTGTCAGTTTTGACACTTTTTAAATGTTATGTACCAGAATCGGCTTATATTGGCATCAATGCCTCCAATTCAGTCATATTAGATAATTCACAACAGAACAGATCTGAATTGTGTGATACGCTGTCCAAAATTTCATTTTTCTTAAAGCGTTAGTAACGATTTTAGTCATACAACATCAATTTTCTAACATAAATATGATAATATGATAAACTGCCATCTGATTTTTGTCAACAGCCCTTTATCACTGTTTTCAAGACATTCGATGCAAAAAAGGCTCATTCAAAGAAAAAAATAAAATAAAGCAGTTGTCAAATGACACATCTGTAAGAGAGCAGCTTTAAGATGTTTAATAAACACCTGTAATGGTCTGCGGGTTATATTATACATCTATACGTGGTGTGTACTCCAAGGTGGTAAACGTTCAAGATACAGTAGTTTATTTTCTGATTTCTTTGAATGTTGTATAGGCGTGAAATAAGGGGAGCATATGTCTCCGATATTTTTTTTCGTTATTTTAGCCTTAGGTGAGCTTACTAACATCTTTCTTGGACGAGTCGAATAAAGCGTATAATTATTGTATGATGACAAGTGTCGGATTCGTTTTATTACATGTTTTTCTCGATAAATAATAACAAAACAATAACTTACCTGTTTCACTTTCGCTGATGACTAGACGTGAATCTTACAAAGTGCTCAATGCCATTTTCCGCGTTACATGCATTGCAGAAATGTGATACCCGGAATAGTTTATAACAAAATATATGACCGGTCGTTTTAATTATTGTATAAGTAAAACGCATGCTGAGATAGAACCGTAACATAAACACTTTACGATATTAAACAAGCCCACTTACGCTAAATATGAAAAACTTGCCGTGACGTCGGCGGACGTATATGACGTCAGAACCTTGCAAGTGTTTTGTCGCGCATAACACTAATTTCGGGATTCAAATATTTACGAATCCCTCCCCGACTCCGGTACTTTGCCGTCGTTTCGGATAAAAATCTGCCCATTCGAGGGAATTTATTTCTAAAACCTGCTCGTTTGTGGGGAAATGTCTCCAAATAGAACAACACCTGCCTATTTGCGAAATCATATCCATTTGTGGGACCCTGTCTGTTTGCTAGTCCTTCACATATGTAAAGGTTAATGATATGATTTGACAATATATTACCGAGTCCTGGGGCAGAGTTTTAATATGCAATATTATTACTTGCCAGAACGAGTTCATATGTTTTCATTTTGTATAACATACGCTCGGCACAGAGCTTCAGTCAATGTATACTACCGACCGAATTCCATATTTGCAAAATATATCTCTTGCATCGTCCGATGGCATTCGGAACTCCTCGGCAATTTTTATCCAAAACAACCTCAGATGTGTGCCGGTATATCAGTTAAAGTAGTCCGTAAATGTTTGAATTATATCATTAATTAAATGTAGTGTTTTTAGCTTGTATTTATTGATCTAAGTTTAAATTGATTGCCAATGAAGTGTATTATTGCAAACATAATGAGATTCCAAGAGTTGAGTCATTAGGTTTAACTGCTTGATTAAAACATACCGATTTCTGAGTATGTAAACCGTCCATACATATCCTAGGATTTGTTTTCAATAAAAATGGCCGAGGAGTTCTGAATGCGTCCAATGACTGTGAATGTGCTTGCTCAAACTCATCGATTATATTAATATTATTTATTATCTTTGATTTACTTCAGACAGACTCTGACAAAAAGGTAAAACAAGAACATTCTTGACAACGTATAGAAGTTAAAGCCTTATTTTGCCCCAAACGGTACTGAACGAAACGGATATGATGACTGATAACTTTAAAAGACACAGTTATGATATTCCGAGAAAGATCGGCAGTGCATTGAGATGATAAAAGATACAATGATAGATCTCTTTAAATAGTGTTTGTTCCGAAGATACATATGTGTACATGCATAAGAATACATTAAGCGTGTGATTTCCTTACATGTGTACCCTTTTAACCATTAACAAGACAAAATCTGAATACCCAACTACCAACCAGTTTGTAGTTTGGGGGTTCAGATAATGTCTTGTTCATGCGCAGACCAACTTGAAAAAGTCGAATTGCGTAATATTTACATCTAACTCTGATTTTTCGAATCCCCAACTGGCAGCAGGTTGTTCAATATTCGAAACCCCAACTGGCAACTATCTGGTATTTAAATATTCGAATCCCCAACTGCTAACTAGCAGGTAGTTGAATATTCAAATCCCCGACTGGCAACTAGCAGGTAGTTGAATATTCGAATCCCCGACTGGCAACTAGCAGGTAGTTGGATATTCGAATCCCCGACTGGGAACTAGCAGATAGTTGAATATTCGAATCCCCGACTGGCAACTAGCAGGTAGTTGAATATTCGAATCCCCGACTGGCAACTAGCAGGTAGTTGGATATTCTAATCCCCGACTGGCAACTAGCAGGTAGTTGAATATTCGAATCCCCGACTGGCAACTAGCAGGTAGTTGGATATTCGAATCCCCGACTGGCAATTAGCAGGTACAATGTAGTTGAATATTCGAATCCCCAACTGCTAACTAGCAGGTAGCTGAATATTCTAATCCCCGACTGGCAATTAGCAGATAGTTGAATATTCGAATCCCCGACTGGCAACTAGCAGGTAGTTGGATATTCGAATCCCCGACTGGCAACTAGCAGGTAGTTGAATATTCGAATCCCCGACTGGCAACTAGCAGGTACAATGTAGTTGAATATTCGAATCCCCAACTGCTAACTAGCAGGTAGTTGAATATTCTAATCCCCGACTGGCAATTAGCAGATAGTTGAATATTCGAATCCCCGACTGGGAACTAGCAGATAGTTGAATATTCGAATCCCCGACTGGCAACTAGCAGGTAGTTGAATATTCGAATCCCCGACTGGCAACTAGCAGGTAGTTGAATATTCGAATCCCCGACTGGCAACTAGCAGGTACAATGTAGTTGAATATTCGAATCCCCAACTGGCAACTAGCAGGTAGTTGAATATTCGAATCCCCGACTGGCAACAAGCAGGTAGCTGAATATTCGAATCCCCGACTGGCAATTAGCAGATAGTTGAATATTCGAATCCCCGACTGGCAACTAGCAGGTAGTTGAATATTCGAATCCCCGACTGGCAACTAGCAGGTAGTTGAATATTCGAATCCCCGACTGGCAACTAGCAGGTACAATGTAGTTGAATATTCGAATCCCCAACTGGCAACTAGCAGGTAGTTGAATATTCGAATCCCCGACTGGCAACTAGCAGATAGTTGAATATTCGAATCCCCGACTGGCAACTAGCAGATAGTTGACTATTCGAATCCCCGACTGGCAACTAGCAGGTAGTTGAAAATTCGAATCCCTGACTGGCAACTAGCAGGTACAATGTAGTTGAATATTCGAATCCCCGACTGGCAACTAGCAGATAGTTGAATATTCGAATCCCCGACTACCAATTACCAACTGCCTTCCAATTCATATAACATATTTCTGTTTTTAGAATGAAGTGCGTCAGACTCATGCCTCCACCAATGAAATTACCGGATAGATTCACATTTAAACATTTCTTTGAGCTCTTTCAACAATCCAGCATAAGATAACAGCCAATTGTTAACGAGAACAAATGCCAGATTTCCATTTACAGTAGTCATATTTATGGGTTTAATTCAGTGAGTTATTTAATAGGTCGCATATGCCCACTGGAAAGCCTAGAGGCATTCTATAGTCATTTCAAGCTGATAACTTAAAACGAGTTCGTCCGTCTTGCCGTACACTAAATAATCCGTGCACATATATTCAAATAGAAAGGTTCAAATAGTAGAAAGACCACACGATTTGCTTGTTTTGTGTTATTTTCAAAAATGAACCCCATCAATTCACAAATGAATCATGAACATTACAAACTAAGTCACTTTAAATCAACTGCTGAATGCTTGTCACCAAAAAATGCAAGAATCATTTTGTTGTGTAATTGAGTTTAAATTTAATGCAATATCATAAAACAATGCGGATGGTATTGTTAGTCTTAAAGATATGTATACTTTAATTGTTTAAATGCTGTTCAGCATTTTTTCATGCCGCCAGAGTTGAAAATTATACTTTCATAAAGAAAAACCTATGCTTAGTGCACGATGTAAATATGGCAATTTAAAAACGAAACAAAGAGAAGTGCTTCAGAAAATGTCTTTATATTATTCAACTCTCAACAATCTTAAGGTCATGGACCATGCTGCAACATTTATTCTATTTATTTTCAGGGGCATGTATTGTTGCTATTGTTGGCAAAAACAATTTTTCTTACGGCCAAAACAACAACAGCGTTAACTACAACAACAACGAGTGGGCCGACGACTACTACGACAGCAGCACCAACCACTATTACGACAGCGGCACCAACCACTACTACTACGAGAGCGGTACCGACCACTGCAACAACAGCGGCACCGACCACTACAACAACAGCGGCACCGACCACTACTACAACAGCGGAACCAACCACTACTACAACAGCGGCACCGACCACTACAACAACAGCGGCACTGACCACTACAACAACAGCGGCACCGACCACTACAACAACAGCGGCACCGACCACTACAACAACAGCGGCACCGACCACTACAACAACAGCGGCACCAACCACTACAACAACAGCCGCACCGACCACAACAATTACAGCGACATCGACCACTACAACAACAGCGGCACCGACCACTACAACAACAGCGGCACCGACCACTACAACAACAGCGGCACCGACCACAACAACTACTGCTGCACAGACCACTACAACAACAGCGGCACCAACAACTACAACTACAGCTGCACCGACCACAACTACTACAGCGGCACCGACCACAACAACAACACCGGTACCGACCACTACTACTACAACGGCACCGACCACTACAACAACAGCGGCACCGACCACTTCTACTACAACAGCGGCAGCGACAACAACAACAACAGCGGCACCAACCACTACTACTACAACAGCGGCACCGACCACAACAACAACAGCGGCACCGACAACTACTACTACAACAGGGGCACCAACCACTACAACAACAGCGGCACCGACCACAACTACAACAGGGGCACCGACCACTACTACAACAGCGGCACCGACCACTACTACAACAGTGGCACCGACCATTACTACTACAGCGGCTCCGACTACTACAACAACAGCGGCACCGACCACAACTACTACAGCTGCACCGACCACTACTACTACAGCGGCTCCGACCACTACAACAACAGCGGCACCGACCACAACTACAACAGCTGCACCGACCACTACTACGACAGCGGCACCGACCACTACTACAACAATGGCACCGATCACTACTACTACAGCGGCACCGACCACTACAACAACAGCGGCACCGACCACAACTACTACAGCAGCACCAACCACTACAACTACTGCTGCACCGACCACAACTACAACAACAGCGGCACCGACCACAACAACTACTGCTGCACCGACCACTACAACAACAGCGGCACCAACAACTACAACTACAGCTGCACCGACCACAACTACTACAGCGGCACCGACCACTTCAACAACAGCGGCACCGACCACTACTACTACAGCGGCACCGACCACTACAACAACAGCGGCACCAACCACTACTACAACAACAGCTGCACCGACCACAACTACTACAGCAGCACCGACCACTTCAACAACAGCGGCACCGACCACTACTACAACAACAGCGGCAGCGACAACAACAACAACAGCGGCACCGACCACTACTTCTACAACAGCGGCACCGACAACAACAACAACAGCGGCACCGACCACTACTTCTACAACAGCGGCACCGACCACAACAACAACAGCGGCACCAACCACTACTACTACAGCGGCACCGACCACTACTACTACAACAGAGGCACCGACCACTACTACAACAGCGGCACCGACCACTACTACAACAGCGGCACCGACCACTACAACAACAGCGGCACAGACCACAACTACTACAGCTGCACCGACCACAACTACTACAGCGGCTACGACCACTACAACAACAGCGGCACCGACCACTACTACCACTACAGCGGCACCGACCACAACTACTACAACAGCGGCACAAACCACTACAACAACAGCGGCACCGACCACTACTACCACTACAGCGGCACCGACCACAACTACTACAACAGCGGCACAAACCACTACAACAACAGCGGCACCAACCACTACTATTACAGCTGCACCGACCACAACTACTACAGCGGCACCGACCACTACAACAACAGCGGCACCGACCACAACTACAACAGCGGCACCGACCACTACTACAACAGCGGCACCGACCACTACAACAACAGCGGCACCGACCACAACTACAACAGCGGCACCGACCACTACTACAACAGCGGCACCGACCACTACTACAACAGCGGCAACGACCACTACTACAACAGCGGCACCAACCACTACAACAACAGTCGCACCGACCACAACTACTACAGCGGCACCGACAACTACAACAACAGCGGCACCGACCACTACTACAACAGCGGCACCGACCACTACTACAACAGCGGCACCGACCACTACAACAACAGCGGCACCGACCACTACTACTACAACAGCGGCACTGACCACAACAACAACAGCAGCACCGACCACTTCTACTACAACAGCAGCACCGACCACTACTACAACAGCGGCACCGACCACAACTACAACAGTGGTACCAACCACTTCTACAACAGCGGCACCGACCACTACAACAACAGCGGCACCGACCACTTCAACTACTACCACAGTGGCACCGACCACTATTACAACAGCGGCACCGACCACAAGTACAACAGCGGCACCGACCACTACAACAACAGCGGCACCGACCACTACTACTACAGTGGCACCGACAACTACAACAACAGCGGCACTGACCACAACTACTACAGCGGCACCGACCACTACAACAACAGCGGCACCGACCACTACTACTACAGCGGCACCGACCACTACAACAACAGCGGCACCGACCACTACTTCTACAACAGCGGCACCGACAACAACAATAACAGCGGCACCGACCACTACTACAACAACAGCGGCACCGGCCACAACAACAACAGCGGCACCGACCACAACAACAACAGCGGCACCGACCACTACTACTACAACAGCTGCACCGACCACTACTTCAACAGCGGCACCGACCACAACAACTACAGCGGTACCAGCCACAACTACAACAGCGGCACCGACCACAACTACAACAGCGGCACCGACAACAACAACAACAACAACAGGGGCACCGACCACTACAACTACAGCGGCACCAACCACTACAACAACAGTGGCACCGACCACTACAACAACAGCGGCACCAACCACTACAACTACAGCGGCACCAGCCACTACAACAACATTGGCACCGACCACTACAACAACAGCGGCAACAACCACTACGACAACAGCGGCACCAACCACTACAACAACAGCGGCACCAACCACTACTACTACAGAGGCACCAACCACTACAACTACAGTGGCACCGACCACAACAACAACAGGGGCACCGACCACTACAACAACAGCGGCACCGACCACTACTACAACAACAGTGGCACCAACCACTACAACAACAGCGTCACCAACCACTACAACAACAGTGGCACCGACCACT
The DNA here is from genome assembly GCF_026914265.1 of Mya arenaria. Classification (NCBI taxonomy): domain Eukaryota; kingdom Metazoa; phylum Mollusca; class Bivalvia; order Myida; family Myidae; genus Mya; species Mya arenaria. Next base: position 2,384,524 of record NC_069135.1, on the reverse strand, counting down.
ACAACAACAGCGGCACCAACCACTACAACAACAGCGGCACCAACCACTACAACAACAGGGGCACCAACCACTACAACAACAGCGGCACCAACCACTACAACAACAGTGGCACCGACCACTACAACAACAGCGGCACCAACCACTACAACAACAGCGGCACCAACCACTACAACAACAGGGGCACCAACCACTACAACAACAGCGGCACCAACCACTACAACAACAGTGGCACCGACCACTACAACAACAGTGGCACCAACCACTACAACAACAGCGGCACCGATCACTACAACAACAGGGGCACCGACCACTACAACAACAGCGGCACCAACCACTCCAACAACAGTGGCACCGACCACTACAACAATAGCGGCACCGACCACTACAACAACAGCGGCACCAACCACTACAACAACAGTGGCACCGACCACTACAACAACAGCGGCACCAACCACTACTACTACAGCGGCACCAACCACTACAACAACAGCGGCACCAACCACTACAACAACAGTGGCACCGACCACTACAACAACAGCGGCACCAACCACTACAACAACAGTGGCACCGACCACTACAACAACAGCGGCACCAACCACAACAACAACAGTGGCACCGACCACTACAACAACAGCGGCACCAACCACTACAACAACAGTGGCACCGACCACTACAACAACAGCGGCACCAACCACTACAACAACAGTGGCACCAACCACTACAACAACAGCGGCACCGACCACTACAACAACAGCGGCACCGACCACTTCAACAACAGTGGCACCGACCACTACAACAATAGCGGCACCGACCACTACAACAACAGCGGCACCAACCACTACAACTACAGTGGCACCGACCACAACAACTACAGTGGCACCGACCACAACAACTACAGTGGCACCGACCACAACAAGTACTGCAGCGGCACCGACCACTACTACTACAGCGGCACCGACCACTACAACTACAGTGGCACCAACCACTACAACAACAGCGGCACCAACCACTTCAACTACACTGGCACCGACCACAACAACTACAGTGGCACCGACCACAACAACTACTGCAGCGGCACCGACCACTACTACTACAGCGGCACCGACCACTACAACTACAGTAGCACCAACCACAACAACTACAGTGGCACCGACCACAACAACTACAGTGGCACCGACCACAACAACTACTGCAGCGGCACCGACCACTACTACAACAGCGGCGCCGACCACTACAACTACAGCGGCACCAACCACTATAACAACATCGGCACTAACCACTACTACAACAGCGGCACCAACCACTACTACTACAGCGGCACCAACCACTACAACAACAGCGGCACCAACCACTTCAACTACACTGGCACCGACCACAACAACTACAGTGGCACCGACCACAACAACTACTGCAGCGGCACCGACCACTACTACTACAGCGGCACCGACCACTACAACTACAGCGGCACCAACCACAACAACTACAGTGGCACCGACCACAACAACTACAGTGGCACCGACCACAACAACTACTGCAGCGGCACCGACCACTACTACAACAGCGGCACCGACCACTACAACTACAGCGGCACCAACCACTATAACAACATCGGCACTAACCACTACTACAACAGCGGCGCCAACCACTACTACTACAGCGGCACCAACCACTACTACAACAGCAGCACCGACCACTCCAACTACAGCGGCACCAACCACTATAACAACATCGGCACTAACCACTACTACAACAGCGGTCCCGACCACTACTACTACAGTGGCACCAACCACTACAACAACAGTGGCACCGACCACTACAACAACAGCGGCCCCGACCACTACTACTACAGCGGCACCAACCACTACAACAACAGTGGCACCGACCACTACAACTACAGCGGCACCAACCACTACAACAACAGCGGTACCAACCACTACTACTACAGTGGCACCAACCACTACAACAACAGTGGCATTTACCACTACTACAACAGCGGCCCCGACCACTACTACTACAGCGGCACCAACCACTACACCAACAGTGGCACCGACCACTACAACAACAGCGGCACCATCCACTACAACAACAGCGGCACCAACCACTACTACTACAGCGGCACCAACCACTACAACTACAGTGGCACCGACCACTACAACAACAGCGGCACCAACCACTACTACTACAGCGGCACCAACCACTACAACTAATGTGGCATTGACCACTACAACAACAGCGGCACTTACTACTACTACTACAGCGACACCAACCACTACTACTACAGCGGCACCAACCACTACAACAACAGCGGCACCAACCACTACTACAACAGCGGCACCAACCACTACAACTACAGTGGCACCGACCGCTACAACAACAGCTGCACCGACCACTACAACAACAGCGGCACCAACCACAACTACTACAGCGGCACCGATCACTACAACAACAGCGGCACCAACCACTACTACTACAGCGGCACCGACCACAACAACTACAGCGTCACCGACCACTACAACAACTACAGCGTCACCGACCACAACTACTACAGCGGCACCGACCACTACAACTACTACAGCGGCACCGACCACCACAACAACTACAGCGTCACCGACCACAACTACTACAGCCGCACCGACCACTACAACTACAGCGGCACCGACCACTACAACAACAGCGGCACCGACCACTACTACTACAACAGCGGCATCTACCACAACTACTTCAGCGGCACCAACCACTACTACAACAGCGGCACCGATCACAACTACTACAGCGGCACCGACCACTACAACAACAGCGGCACCAACCACAACTACTACAGCGGCACCGACCACTACTACAACAGCGGCACCGACCACTACTACAACAGCGGCACCGACCACTACTACTACAACAGCGGCACCGACCACAACTACTACAGCGGCACCGACCACTACTACAACAGCGGCACCGACCACTACAACTACAGCCGCACCAACCACTACAACAACAGCGGCACCGACCACAACTACTACAGGAGCACCGACCACTACTACAAAAGCGGCACCGACCACTACAACTACAGCTTCACCGACCACAACAACAACAGCGGCACCGACCACAACTACTACAGCGGCACCAACCACTACAACAACAGCGGCACCGACCACTACTACTACAGCGGCACCAACCACTACTACTACAGCGGCACCAACCACAACAACAACAGCGGCACCAACCACTACAACAACAGCGGCACCAACCACAACAACAACAGCGGCACCAACCACAACAACAACAGCGGTACCAACGACAGCAACAACAGCGGCACAAACCACAACAACAACAGCGGCACCAACCACAACAACAACAGCGGCACCGACCACAACTACTACAGCGGCACCAACCACAACAACAACAGCGGCACCAACCACAACAACAACAGCGGCACCAACCACAACAACAACAGCGGCACCAACAACAACAACAACAGCGGCACCGACCACAACTACTACAGCGGCATCAACCACAACATCAACAGCGGCACCACCCACTACTACTACAGCGGCACCGACCACAACAACTACTACAGCGGCACCGACCACAACTACTACAACAGCGGCACCAACCACTACAACAACTACAGCGTCACCGACCACAACTACTACAGCGGCACCAACCACTACTACTACAGCGGCACCGACCACTACAACAACAGGGGCACCGACCACAACAACTACTGCTGCACCGACCACTACAACAACAGCGGCACCAACAACTACAACAACAGCGGCACCAACCACAACTACTACAGCGGCACCGACCACAACTACTACAGCGTCACCGACCACAACTACAACATCGGCACCGACTACAACTTCTACAGCGGCACTGACCACTACTACTACAGCGTCACCGACCACAACTACAACATCGGGACTAACTACAACTTCTACAGTGGTACCGACCACTTCTACTACAGCAACACCGACTACTATCACAACAGCGGCACCGACCACTACTACTACAGTGGCACCGACCACTTCTACTACAGCAGCACCGACCACTTCTATAACAGCTTCAACTACGGCGGCATCAACTACCATTAGCCCATGTGGTGCGATCTGTTCGCTTTTCTCCAAGTGCGAAAATATTAATGGCGATTATCAGTGCATCTGTCAAGCAGGGTACCAAATGATAGACAATTCGTGTTTTGGTAAGTTAAAAAAGTATTCAACAATCAATGTTGTTTTAAGAAAATTATTATTTGTGAATACCTATATTTGTAAACAACTGCTTTGTGCAAGGACCAACAAATAACAACCTCTTAGGGAAGTTCATAGTTCATGCATAGTTACGCCATTCTATTTTCCAGTAATGCTTAGATGAATGTACGCAGTAAATTCACTCAGTTAAGACACATTTAGAACGCTAGTAGGTGACGCAACAGGACCATGACAGCCACTAGCAGATGGCCCTTCTATTTAGTTTGAATACGACATTCAAAATGCACCTATGTTTTATATCGTTTTTTTTTTCTTGCTTTCCGTTTACAAAGACAATTATAATAATTGTAAAGTACAGAATACATTGATACATTCTGCCGTACTATTTTGCTTCAGAAATCACTTTGCTAAACTACTCCAGCAGTACGAAGGTTTCCAGAGCAAATAACTATAGCGACTACTACTTCTTTAATATGGCGGTCCCGATTGACAGTGGTTACGCGTACTCGTTCTATGTAAGTTGTTCATTCCTTCTGATAACTTTGCTACCAAGAAGGTAAACCACAGAGACTCGAATATTCGATCGAACGTTTGGTATTCGAATATCAAAATCGGTATTCGAATATTCGATGTTTTTTGTTTGATATTTTTTAAATCTTTTGACTACAGCTGTGTTATATATTTTCGCTTGTCTTGTTTTTACAACGATATATCCCTAATGCCAGAGGCGTAAACGTGATGACACTATACACGCGTCACAATTATGTTAGTTAGGGACATTTCGTCGGGACTATAAACAGTACCCGTAATTTTAAGAAAATTGGCTATTAGATAAATGACATCAAACAAGTTTGAATTATTTTCGGTAAATTTTAATGACCATGCCAATAAAGGATAAACGGAATCAGCCACCAAAGTGGTATCATATACTCTTTATTTCCACCCGTAAGTGATTTTAAAATTATAGGAATAAACATATATACAACAATACAAACAATCGAACAATACATTTGAAAGGAGTAAAGAAGAAAAGTACAATAGTTTATTTATATTAGCACTTATTTAGAAAAAAGTAGGGATGGAAACCGGATACCAATTCGGTATCCGGATATTCGTATCAAGTATTCGAATACTATCCGGATACTCGTTTTCAAATTGTTTTCATAATAAGTAAATTTCCTATTATATGTCACCCACCTTCTGTTATTTGACATAATTGTCCACTTAATTTATAATTCGTTATATGGCAATTTCACTCTTTCATTCATTCTTTCTCAGTCTTAATAATTTATAATGTTATAATCAAAGCTAAACAACTCATTTTACGTCATAAAACTCATGATGAATACCACATAAACACCTCGCGAATTTGATAGTCACTTCGGCCGAGGTAGTTGCTTGGTTACTGCCACGTGCTTTCGATTTGTTATTTATCAGCAGGTTTCGTGTTAAATGACGCTTTGATTATTTGATAGTCGATTGTAATTTTATTTCATTACATTGGTTGATTTAATGCAATACCTACAATTTCTGCGGTGTTTTTTAATGAAGGAAATAATTGCGGAAAAGAGAAGAAGACAAACAGACGGTCTGATTTTTCATTATTAACATGCGTGTACTTTTTTATTTATCAATAAACTAAACATGTTTACATATCGTATGAAAAATAAAATACACTACACAAAATAAAACGTGAATAAATACTAAATAGGAAATAAATCATTTATATAGTTGATAGTCGTGATACAGGAATAACGATTAATAATTCAAAACACAATTACAAGATGCAAAATGATGGAAATTTGATTGAAAAGTGAAAAGATAAACACATTTGTTTCTGTATTTATTGTTCAGATAGCAATAATTTCTTCATGCATATTAAACAAAAAACACGATTGGTCATTAATAGCTTTGATTGCACGACCCTTATCTTGTGATTGGACGATCAATTCCTACGGATTAATGATCAATCCGTTTAATATCGACTAGTGCAAATAAGTGTCAATTAAGCACAACTGAGATCATAAAACAACACTTGTCATTGTAAACAAGGTCATAGAACTTCACAGGGTGTTGCACAAGGACACAATATCATGCCTTGTGCAAACACCCAATTAGCAGACGATTTGTGACACATACCTGCTTCGCGACAGACACTGTCGATCACCTGAAATATTTCATCTGAAAAGTTTTATAACAATTGCTATGTCTCTGCTAAGCTATTTCAATGAAATTTTAATTCTTAACGAATATTCGAATACCCATTTTGGTATCCGAATGCTTGCGTGATATCCGGATACTCGGATATTCGCTTTCATCCCTAGAAAAAAGCGAGCAAATTTACCAGTTGTTCAAGGTTCTCATTTGGTTCATGGTGAATGTATTTATAGTTCCAAGAAACAAATCAGGTTCAGATAATAGGAATATCTAAACATTTCCCATGCTTCAATATAACGTCCGTGCTATGAAATGTAACCGTATGGGAAAGCGTTTTAGGACATTGTTGTACAATAGATGAGTAAAATATTCAGGGGTGTTTTCGTTTTATTATTTAACGAATTCCCGAGAAGGTTTGGTGTTTCCTTACTTATATTTAGTAGATATCAATCCCAAAACGAGGCTGCGTGTCCTGTAGTGTTCAACCGGGAATTTACAATCATGGCCTTGTTTACAAATACGAATGCTGTGGAATTTAAATTATTTTGGGTTTTTGTTCGTTCAAAATCAATTGCTTTTTGTTGGATTTATTTTCTGTAAATGGAGAATTTCAGAGTCTAATTTTGGGGAAAATCAAGTTCCGTCGCGTGTACCGGTTATTACAATGGCTCCAGCTATTACTGTAGCGAATAATAACAGTAGTTTACTACATTTCTTAAATACTTGTATTCATTTTGGTTATCGAATATTCGATAGAAAGAATTACCGAATATTCAAATATCAATGTTGCCATTCGTTTGCATCCCTACTTTAAATAGTTACCTGTGGCTTCAGTTGGGTAAAATCAGTCTTGACCATGGAAATAAAAAATACAACATTTTATGGGCTGCTTATCACGTCATGGGGCACAATACAACTATTCAAATTCAAGACTAATTTTACCCAACTGAGGCCACAGGCAACTATTTAAAGTAAGCCAAGGGCAGCTGTTGGGATCTGCATCATACTTCCAAGTCTCTGTGGGTAAACATGAAACGTATGAATCAATGGTAGAACTCATTGTGATGAGGACTGGGTCATCCATCCCTGTAAGCCAAGTTGACTCGATATCGTCTCGACATTATACTGCGAATGTTATTAACTTTATACCCTTAATATGTAAATAAAATTCGATAAGATTCTGCTTATGTCTTTAAAATGTCTTCCCATATTTGAATGAATTTTAATTGACTTCCAACATTCTAATCTGAACGTTCTAATTGTCTTACCGCTATGTTTCAACCAGGCGACGAAGTCCGGGTCGCTGGTGCTGACATCCATAAAATCGGAGACGGTGTCGACCGGAAGCCGCCGGCAGCTGACAAACGTTCCCGCTTCCGGCACAGACGTACTACTCAGCGCTGAAGACGTTTGTATCCTCTCGCCATACTGGGCAAACATGAAATACTCAACCGATCCTGTAAGTGATATTACAGGTCATATTGTACATGTTTAATGCTTAAATATTTTGTCACTTATTTTTAAAGCCGTTTTTCGGTGTTTTGTTTTAAAGTCTTAAGTAGGCTTAAACAGTAACGATTTGAAACTTAACAACGACAACTATCAAAGTTCTGTATAATCGGCACAATGAATCCAACATAATTTTATGAAGTTAGCAACTGTGTCGATTTCATAGACGAAACGAAACATAAAACTTTCCGCTTCATTTTAATAAAGAAAATTAGACCCCCCCCCCCCTGTTTTCTTAACCGCCAGGACTCGGGTATCTACGTGCGGGTTCTGCGCTCCTCAACGCCGGCTGACCAGACGGAGCTTGACGACATCAGTACTAGGTTCGAGCAGTACACTGAGTCGGATTTCTCACCAGAGTTCGCTGTCGTTGTCACGTGGAGAAAGATGAAATACTCCTCTCAGGTAAGGCATCCTTCATGTTATGCCAGTATTATGTTACGGCAACACCTACCCGTTGTTTCTGAAGTCGACGTGGGCAGAGCCTGGCAGTCTCCACCCCCTCGTTCTTTTTACTATCCAGCAGTATATATGTATTGCTTAAACACAAAGGTATTGTTTAACTCCACATAGCGACTTGCGGTATAGGTCAGGTCATAATGCAGCCAATGGGCACAGGCAGCCAGAGTAAACTCAAAAGGCTCCACCTATTACAGCAGCATAAGCAACATTTAAACATAAGTTATAGTTATTAATCTAATTAAAAAAGTAAATTAGAACATGTGTCGTTTACAATTTGGTAAAAGAACCAAGTTTTTAAACCTGCTGCTAGAAAACCCCAGCAACCTTAATGTCAAAGACAGTTTTTTATCAATAAATATGTTCATCCATTATTATCTCACGTTTACGTTTTCAGCCGGCGACGTTCCAGGCGGTACTGGCCACAGATTACTTGACCACTTACTACGGCATTATTTATGAGCAAGGCGGCATGCGCTGGCAAGTACCCATGTCCAATGTCCCGGGGGCCAACAACTTCTATGTCGCCAGGGTCGGCCTATATTGCGCCACCGACAACAAGTACACATACGACTACTCTCAGCTTCCATACGCCCAGATTGGCGACAAGCCAAAGATAGAGAGAATAGACACGATGTATCAGGTGTACGATGGATTCTCCACCGACCCCAGTGTTTCATTACAAAAGCGGAAGACGTCCGGTGCTATAACATACTCTGATGGTACTGGGGAAGTTACATTGCCGTCATATGCAGCGCGGGGTATCCACTTTTTCACTCTCGCTCACGTGACGACCCACCCTGTCCTGGAATGCAAGGCGTGGTTGGGCAGCGCGTCGTCCATTGATGACGTCACACTTGCCAAGTATTGCCCGGCGTCCTTCTCACAGATGATTGCCCCGTCTCGTTTCGACAGTCAGACAGTGAATGGATATACTTGCTACTTCATACCGTCTGCTACCGATGGCAACCAGGGGATGCGCTGCTGCTACTCGGCGGCCGGAGTTTTACAGGTCACAGACGATCTGGTGGACGGATCGAACACATACAGGTCTAAAGAATTTTTAAACTTATCTTGTATCACTTGTTCACTGAATTTTATAATGAAGCCAGCCTCACAATAGCGTCTAAAGTTAACCTTACTCGACAATGTAAATAATATGATTGGTTATCATACTGTGAAACTGTACTATTATCATATTTGGTAGAATATCAGTAATCAGGGATTATCCATAAAGTTTGTTTTATGCAAACTATTTAAAACACATCCTTCATTTCTTCATTTGACATATTATTTAATTATTCAGTGCCATTAATTTGAGTTAAAAACTGTTTATACAAAATAACAGAGATACGAGGGTTTACGTTTTAAATGTTGACCCTTTTTTCTTCATTTTTTACAACTGAATCGCAAAATGGCGTGTTAACAACCCCACATGTTAAACCCAATTTCGATTCATATTCTTCAGTTTGTTCCGGGGGCTGGGATCGTCGAACGGTGACTTCGTTGCTGAACAGACCGCCTATACGATGTGTTGTGTGAATGGTGCATCGTTGACAACCGAGGACATCTGTGGAAGCTATCTGGCGCTGCGACCCGTCTGCACGTCCAAACGTTTCGAGGCTGGAGGGGCAGGTAGTGGCTTATTCTATTTTTCCTCATTTAAGAGTACTTATGCTGATGATATAAGGACTAGAAATGAGTCAAATGTTGCATAATATTTTATAAAAATAGACTTATGCACGACCTGGTTTAAACACCAATATATTCTGTTTACAGGGGGTGGCGAAGGAGACCCCCACATCACAACGCTTGACGGCTTCATGTACACATTTAACGGGCACGGAGAGTTTGTGATGATCCGGAGCGACACCGGCTCCTTCGAGCTGCAGGGCCGCTTCCAGCCGGCGACTGTTGATGGCGCGCTCTCGAACGCCACCGTGACCACGTCCGTGGTTGGACAACAGACATCGCCCGCGAGTGATAAAGTGGAATTTCGTATAAATGGTGCCGGCGACGACATAGGTACAGTTGAATGATATTTTCATAAATCACTGATGTAACATGTGAACCATACCGTTGTGATTTTTCATAATTTAGCAAACGAGTGATGCATATTTTGTTAAATATACCAATACCATTAAATATATGCAACCAGTCACCGTATTGCAGAGGTTTACCTAAATGACGTACTCGACACCACGGACCTGTCTACTGGCTCGTCCCAAGGCAACAACATTCTTGTTGAGAAAAACGCCGACACTTATCGAATGATCTTCTTCGCCGGCGTCGCCGTCAACGTCAAACCAACGTCAGGACTGCTGAGCCTTTCTCTCGCATTGACCTCGGACTGGGCGGGAGAAATTAAGGGTAAGTTGTGACGTAAGTCAGTTTGATTTAATTTAGAGTGACTAGCTTTGTTTGTTATAATCCTACCTACGACAATATTAGCTTCGATCCACGTAGTATACCAGAGGTACTTGATCGTTCCTTTGAATGGATACATTGACTTCGATCCCCAGGGGCACATCGAGAAGCACTTTATTGTGCCTTTGGAATAACACCTTAGCTTCCATCCAAGGGTGCAGGACCAGCTATACTTTGACGTATCTCTTGACATACCAACTTGCCTTCGATTCCAAAGTGCACCACTAGAGTCGCTATGTCATGCCCTTTGATATGACACAATTGCCCGTGAACCAAGGGTGCGCTACAAACACACTGTCCCGCATTTTGAAATGCGACCTTGGCGTCGACCCCGGGGTGCACCCCTAGAAACACTTCCTCGTGTCTTTTGGATTGTTACCTTGGCTTCGACTCCAAGGTGCACCCCCCAGAAACACTTTCTTGTGTCTTTTGGATTGTTACCTTGGCTTCGACCCCAGGGTGCACCCCCAGAAACACTTTCTCGTGTCTTTTGGATTGTTACCTTGGCCTCGACCCAAGGGTGCACCCCCAGAAACACTTTCTCGTGTCTTTTGAATTACCTTGGCCTCGACCCCAGGGTGCACCCCCAGAAACACTTTCTCGTGTCTTTTGAATTACCTTGGCCTCGACCCCAGGGTTCACCCCCAGAAACACTTTCTCGTGTCTTTTGAATTACCTTGGCCTCGACCCCAGGGTTCACCCCCAGAAACACTTTCTCGTATCTTTTGGATTGTTACCTTTGACTCATTCACAGAGTTTACCCCCAGAAACACTTTCTCATGATCTTTGAATTGTTACCTTGGCCTCGATCTCAGAGTTCACACACCAAAACACTTTTTCATGACCTTTGAATCGTTACCATGGCCTCGATCTCAGGGTGCACCAAAAGAGACTTTGTCGCCCGTACCAGTATTATTGTTCATAATGAAACAAACTTAACGGGTTTCACTTTAGATTACCACCATTAACTACAATCACATTATATTTGAGTTTTTGTGAAAGTGAAGATTATGACCTTCATGTACCGTTCCACGTCACTGAAGTTATACATGCCATGTATATTTTAATTTTTGTATCTGTTTCCTATTATGAAAATGTGAAAATAATTTAAACTGATTATTGACGATGTTCATGAAGTTGGTGGCTTTTGAGCGTTCATGAGCGTGCTGGTAAAAATTGATTTGCCATACGCACCTTTTAATTAATTATCGATTTTGGGCTATCTTTTCCGTGTTTGAAGCGCGCGAATGACCAGCAAGATAATTATAATGTGTATATACACCCGTATCAATGTTAACGAGTAAATAATTAAACATGATAACGTTTGGTTCCGGTTAAAATGGATACAACACTGCGTGCGCCCGAACATAATGGAGCTATGTTCTAGTTATTTTCTTTTAATTGCTGAAGCTGTTTTTTTTATATTACCCGATGGTTTTAGGAACATGATCATTTTTTTTCTGACGTCAAATTAATTGCTGTTGTTTTTTAAAATGCGTGTTTTACACCATAATCACCTAGCTCCATAATGTACTTGTCAAAGTAATGTTCGCGGAATGAGGTCCACGTCAGCCGACGATGGCATTCCAAGTGACTTAATATTGTAGCAAATCTACTAGATTTTTGGATGGATCTTTCATATCCTGAGATTGCTGTTGATGATTTGTATCCAGATCGCACAGGGCGGTTAAACTGACCATTATCTAGATCCTCAAGGACGGGTTAAACTGACAATTATCTATATCATCCAGGGCGGTTAAACTGACAATTATCTAGACCCTCAAGGACGGGTAAACTTGCCATATCTAGATCATCCAGGACGGGTAAACCGACAATATCTAGATCCTCCAGGACGGGTAAACTGACCATTATCTACATCCTCAAGAACGGTTACACTTACCACTATCTAGATGGATGGGAAAGTTTAACTGACCATTATCCAGATCGACAAGGGCAGTTATACTTATCACTATCTAGATCGCACATGGCGGATAAACTGACCACTTTCTATAATATACATGAAGTATACAATGTTTACTATCTAGATATTCAAGGACGGTCTCACTAACCACTATCTAGATCTTCAAAAGACGGTCACAATAACCACTTTCTAGATTTTCCAGGAAGATTACACTAACCACTATCTAGATTTTCCAGAATGGTGTCACTAACCAATATCTTGATCTTCCAACACGGTCCCACTTACAACCATCTTCATCTTCCAGGACGGTCACACTTAGCAGTATCTAGATATTCCAACACAAACCACTATCTAGATCGTCTAGGACGGTTACACTAACCACTGTCAGGAGTGGATTTTGGTTCTCAGTTTAATATTCAACAAATAAGAAAAGCAAATGGTTTTCAATAAGCCGTGTTTAGTTGGTATACTAATTTCTTTCTCTATACATATTTCAGGGTTAGTGGGCAACTTTGATGGTAACGATACGAACGAGTTTCAACTTCCGGACGGCACGGACCTCGGGGACCCGGCGGGCTTCACAGAGGAGCAGATCTATAACCAATACGGCACAATGTGTGAGTTATCAACGTGTCCAGCTGTAAGGATGGCAAGATGGTCAGCCCAAGCTTAAAACACATCTGTAGGGATGTAACAAAGTTTAAATATATCGTGAAGTTAACATTATGTATGCGTATATATTTTTCATAATGATTTTAAAGAACTGTATTATTTTAGTTTTATTCACGCAGATCCAATCATAATACTAGTACATGTATAAGTTTTCATTTCGGGTCTGATATCCTACAAAATGTTAACGTATCTGGGAAAGCTCACATAAGGTAGTCACATCTAGACATCCCGTATCAATTGCATAAAACCAACGTCTCCCCTCTAACTCAGGGCGAGTGGAAGAGGCTGACTCGCTGTTCCTGTACAAGGCGGGAGAGAGCTACTCGAGCATCAATGACCTGACCTTCACACCCGTCTTCTTCAACCCCGACCTGACAGTGATGTTCCCTAACACCACCGAGCGCCAGACCGCCCAGGACATCTGCTATCAGGTCAGTTTTATTTTGAACTCTCCAGTCTGAATATGTCTAATTGAGCAGGTGTTTTTGCCCTGAAGCAGGTGCCATGTGTACGGTTTCAGATATGGATTGGTGTAGTGGTTTATTGTTAAGGGGTGCCAACCAAAGGACATTAGTCCTACTTTTGCCCTGGAATATTGACTTATTTTTATCTCACTCGATGTCTTCTCCATTTCTAGGCTGGAGGCACGGACCCGAACCCAGCAGAAAACAGCGAGTGTTATTTCGACTTTGCAGTGCTCAAAGACGAGACGCTTGCACAGAACACCGCTAACGCAATCGAGCTAGTGGCCGCCGAACAGGTTCAGTTGGGTGAGCGTCTCTCGATCCAAATAATTGATATTCACGTAACCATTGGCTAATTGCATTGAACTGCTTTGGACATTATATTTCAAGTCGCGTTCCCGTTTAAAACATCAACAACAACAACTTGATAACAGATTAATGTTTTAAGCTCGTTGCTTTAAATACATTTTTTAACTTTGTTTAACTCTTTCTATTACAGCAAAAACCTGTTGTTGTTTTTATTTACAACCGTGTTTTAATGTTCTATCGACTGAAGAATAATTTTAAAACTGACTATTTTTATTCTTTATAGCCAACTTCCCGCCCGTGATAAGTAACGGCGACGCCGCCCTGCAACTGACGGAGGGGGAGACTTCATTGACATTGATAACATTAAACGCTACTGACGCAAACGGCGACACCATCACGTTCACCGTTATGTCCGGCAGCGTCAACGGCCTGTCTGTGGATGCCTCTTCCGGTGAGGCGACGCTAGCGTCTGTCCCCGATACATACCCGTTCGACGTAATGGTTGAAGCCACCGACGGACAGTCTTCTACAATTTGGAAACCAATAATCAAATATTGCGCCTGCCAGGTATATGACCGTTGTTTAACGTCTGTGTAGAGCCATTATAAAAAAGTACAAAATAGTTTACGTCAAAAAAAGGTATTTGCAATCCACCCACCCCTCACTTCCCCCAGCCATAAATACAGTATAACCTTTTACCTGAAACATGTCTTAAAACGTGGCTTGACTGTTTTAGAACTCCGGCACGTGCGAGTTTGCTGTCTCTGTCACGGAAGCGTTCACTGTGGTCCCGTGCACGTGCACAGCGGCCTGGGAGGGAGACTTCTGTGAAGTCGATAAGGACGGTTGCGCCGACAACCCTTGTTACACAGGTAACACTTCTGATTTATGCCAAGTTTGGAGCGTCTCGTAACGCCCATTATTGCATTTTTGAAATTTCACCAAATGACCAAGCCAGTTTTTACTTTTTAAAGTTACCTTGTTGACCAAATGTTTGTTACAGTATTAAAGGGTATTTACTACGAAAACGGTTTTATTTTGTCGTGCTGTAGGCTTACACTAAGCTTTCATGAGAACTATGCTCCTATCCCTGCACAGGTGTGGCGTGTTCAGACGTTCCGGCGAGTCAAATACAGAGCAAACCTGCTGGGTTCCAGTGTGACGCCTGTCCCCTCGGGCTGCAGGGGGACGGTCAGGACTGCCAGGGTAGGTGGACGGGGTTTGGATGTAAACGCTGGATAAGGGTTGGGGCGGCGGAGTGTGGTAGAAGTATATAAGTACATCATTTCTGACAGTTATACCTAATTACTAGTCATATCGGGCTAAACCATTGATCTACCAGAGAACATTTTTCATGAAATCAGTAGTACTATTAACCGAGTCGGAGAGCGAAAATATATTTCACACAATTTTATACTTGTAATTGATATAAAGTCATTTGGCATGTTTACAAATCCATTGACCGCACCCTGCTCCTGTATTGTAGACGTAGATGAATGCCTGCAGGAGCCGGCCGTGTGTGGCCAGTTGTGTACGAACGAGGTGGGCGGTCACACGTGCTCATGTCATCCCGGATACAACCTACAGCCTGACCTTTTCACCTGCGCAGGTAACCATAAAAAGCGTGTACTAGTATATTAAATATATACATATATATCAGTTTGGCATTACTACTCTGTGAATTATCATGCTGCGTGTACAATTTGATGAAGTATATCCAGTGTAAAAATGTCTAAACAGATCAATGAATGAGTTTTCGTAATTTATATTGGCACAAATAACTATGAAACACCCAAATATTTGTTTCCTTAGTAACATAATTCCAATCGTTTTACAGACATTGGCGAGTGTGTTCGCGGGACGGACGACTGTGACGCAGTCGCTACCTGCACCAACACAGCCGGAAGTTTCACGTGCACATGCCCGAACGGATACACGGACATCGGGTCTGGAAAATCAGGGGACTGTCAGGGTGCGTGGGCAGAGTTGTTGCTTTTTTAAATTAAAACCTTTTGGTATTATCATTGTAGAAGACAACAATCCGTCACCATTTACTTTGTTATTGTTAAGAAACTCGATTCCCAGTTTGCTAGTAAAAGACAAGTAACAGTTACTGAGCTTTTGTTCGGAGATAAGCTTATGCAAAGTTATCAAGGAAAACGGTGTGAATTTAGTAATGGAATCATTTTGGGGTATTTTCTTTTTCAGACATTGACGAGTGCACAGCTGCAACTGCCACGTGCCAAGATAACAGCGCATGTGCGAACACGGTGGGGTCGTACACATGCCCGTGCATTTCCGGCTACCAGTTCAACTCCGTCACCAGCTCTTGCGACAGTAAGTGTGGAATATTTGGATGGGACAGGCTTTCAACATTATTTCTTGGAGCTATTATTGTTGTTGTGAGGTAACTTCAGGCTACAACTTTGTAACGCGTGACCACAACTTAGTAATGTGTTGCCACAACTTAGTAACTTTTGGTCACAACTTAGTAACGTTTGGCGACAACACAGTAACTTCTGGCCACGACTCTGAAAAGTCTGGCCGCAACTAATAAAGTGTTGCGGATGTCAGCGCCGTACATCTCTTTTCGAGATCGAGTGGCTAATGTATCAGTGTGTGTACACCACGTGATAAATTGCGTCACAAATGCTACATCGGAAGGCAATATTTAGCGTCGAATGAAGACTTTAAACAAAGATAACTTCACTATTTCTTCACCATTTTAAATAAAACGCAGTCTACGCCGCTTACGGAGCCACGCCTTCGGTCTTTTACCAGAGTTTGAATGAGAGTTTCGTTTCTTTAAACACATCGACAAACCTTTGTACAACACGGGCGTCTGACGGAACACTGTCAAAACATTTTTTTGAAAACAAGTTTGTCGAAGTGTTTGATGAAACTAATCACTTATCAAACTCCGGTAATAAAACGAAGGCGGGGCTTGTTAAGCGGCATAGACTGCCCTTTGTTTTATCTAAAATGTAGTAAAAGAAAAGGTTTCTCTGATATAAGGCTTCATTTTAAGCAAAATATTGCCTTCCGACGTAGCATATATTACGCAATTTATCACGTGGTATATACACACACTTTGTATGCTGGGTATAAATGTGGGACTAAACACCGATTTGTAACAGGAAACTGACTGGATGTTTTTACGTTTACGTGTTCCCGAGAAGAAATACATTATTTAATCCTAACATTACCCGCATAAATAGCAATAAAACTATATATAAATAAGCAATATAATTTATGATTCCTAGGTTATTGACAAATTGATCTAGTTGTGCTTCACAACGTGCCCTGGGACAAAGCTTGTATAGGAATAATATGAACGAAGCAGTTGAACAATCAGGGTAAACATTAAGACATAAACAGACATACCAATCATATCCTCCTACGATCAATCTTTGAACTACAATAAAACAAGTATAAAGGACGTGTACACGTCATTCAAGATCATTTAACAGGAAACAGTTGCCAATCACTAATGCATACAAAGACGACTGATAAAAGGATGATTTTTTTCACCGATCGACAAACAACAATACACATACTAGTATCTGTTAATTCATAAACAAAACTTACATGTGAACCTCTTCACCCTCTTGCAGACATAGACGATTGTAAGCTGTCCAGCGACTGTGACCAGGTGTGTGTAGATGGAGTGAACACGTTCACCTGCTCGTGTAACTCGGGCTTCGTGCTCAACGCAGACGGCAGGACATGTGACCGTAAGTTTGGGAGCCCTGCACGTATTTGTTTATAGTTTAGCAATAGAAATTTTAAAGCTAGCTTTATCATGTTAACCTGCTACATAGTACATACTTGTGATTTTTGAGGATTTTAACTATCTCAATATTTTTTTCTATATCGTATTGTTAAAGACTACAATGGTTCGTTGGAGCTTTTTTACCAAAGCAAATTACTTACAAACACGCCATATAAATTGTTTTCGTTTCCAGCATCGACTGTGTGTGACAGCACTCAGCTGGCCACGTGTAACGGCGGGAATACGTCCATAGCCACGTGCGCGGTAGACGGCGGGGAGGTCGTCTGTATATGTGACCCCGGCTACGCCCTGGACGCCGACAAGAACTGTACAGGTGAGTAGCTCTACGCATGTTTTATACCAAAATAAAGCTTATTGGTGTTTATTATTTATAAAGGTAAAATGAAACATGTTAACGTGAAGATCAGAATGGACGAACGCCATCTACATATTAATAACAAGTAACAAATGAAACAGCAAAAAACGAAATCAAACGCTCATGAACTAAAAGGATATTAATAATTGTAATAAGTTACGAGTTTCATTGTAAAAAAAAAGTATGTATCATTATCTGCTCCTGCTCACAGATGTGAACGAGTGTGCGACTGGCACAGACGCGTGCTCCCAGGCCTCCTGCACGAACACAGTGGGTGGATACACTTGCTCGTGTAACCAAGGCTACGCCTTCCAGGCAGGCTCCGACAAAGTTTGCATAGGTATGGTATGCTCTCATATAATGATCCTGGGTCTGTGCACGAAGTGGTATTTATATATTGTACACTTTTAGGGTTATAGAGGCGACCGCAAGCCGGTTGAACTTGTATTGTATGGAGCAAAAAATACAAGAAACATACTGCGTTTATTGATAATGGGCATTTATTCAAAATGCCATAAAATCAATTCAAAGTCAACAAGAATAAGTTGACAAGTGTATTGAATGTATTGAATCAACCGTCTTGCCTTGTTTCCAGACATTGATGAATGCGGCACTGATGTGGACCTGTGCGAGGCCTCCGCCACGTGTGTCAACAACGCCGGAAGTTACGCCTGTAGATGCGCCGAAGGATATGTGCTCAAGTCGAATGGCCTCGGCTGTGAAGGTATAAGATTTCGTACCTGAATACGTCTGTTCCGAATACGTACCCGAACAGAAGCTATGGTGGTTGTGTCCGCCTGACACCCTAAAAAACGTAATTTAAAACAAACCCAACTCCATCGGTACTTTCTTTTATGGTCGAACACAATACACAGTTCCACTGCTTAATACATAAGTTTTCAGGATTGTATAAAAAAGTGTGGAATGTGTGACGAAATAAAATTGACGGTAATAACATTTCACATTTCTACACATTTTCGTTTTGTGCTAATTGTAGATAATGACGAGTGTGCTACGGTTTCTACAAACGACTGTGACTCCAGCCATGGCACGTGCACCAATACGGCCGGGAGTTACTCGTGCTCGTGTACGAGTGGTTACACCGGAGACGGTTACACGTGCGTCGGTAGGTGACACCATTTAAACTGATAAAACGTACGTTCGGTGCATTTACTTCTTCAACTAGACTTGTTCAGATGTACTCTCTTACATTCGTACATGTGTTTTTCCATCTGCATTTGAACTAAAACTAGTATTTTTCTGCATCCATGATATTCACAGATCTGAACGAATGTAACGAGGCAGATCGGGGTGGATGTGCGCAGGGCTGCTCCAACACAATCGGCGGCCACTCGTGTTTCTGCGGCCAGGGCTACACGCTCAACGCCGACGGACTTGCTTGTAACGGTATGCAGCTTTCTCTTATTGACATTTAGAAAAGGCATGAAATAACTTTTCTCAAAAAAACTTATGTAACATTGACATTGACAACATGCCATAGAACAGCTTAACGTTTTATCTTGAAAACCATGCAACGCTCCACCAGCTTTGGTTAAGCTTAAACTGTTACTCCTTCAGATATTGACGAGTGTTTATCCTCCAGTACCAACAACTGCTACAACAACAGCTACTGCAGCAACACCGGGGGTAGTTACACGTGCACATGCCCCACTGACTTCGTACTCAAGGCCGACGGTGTCACGTGCCAGTGTAAGTGTAGTTAGGAATTTTAGCAAAACTATACCCCCCCCCCCCGGTTGGGTAAAGCATTGATAGACGCATTATGTTAACTAGTTATTAACTTACCTTCTATACAACTATACGGAGATATGGTCAGATGAGGTTAATACATCTGACTCCCATTTGTTTTCAAACAAAATAGAACTTTCTTCACTGAAAACATATTACGACGAATTTGTGTTCGCTCTTTTTAGCCATCAACCAGTGTTCCTCGGACAACACGTGCGAGTACACGTGTAATCGGATTAATGATGTAGATACGTGCACGTGTCAAAATGGCTACCAGCTCAACCAGGACGGATCCACGTGCTCAGGTGCGTCCGCAATGCTGGAACATTTTTAAAAACAACTGTGTAAACAAGTGTTTACGAAAAATGGTCGGCGTTTTTTTTTATTTTAACACAAACTATGTCTTCAAAGGCGTTTCTACATTACATTTTGATTTGCTGAAGACGTCCGTATAATATTTTTCAGCCGTTCTAAAAAGATTATAACAGTTTGATACAGAAATGTATCACATGCATGCATTATATTTCTCGAAAAGCGGTGTCATGTATAAGATGCATAATATATGTATATATCCCCGCAGATATTAACGAGTGTGACGCGGCAGGTTCCACGTTATGCCTGGATATAAACAACGTGGTCTGTCAGAACACAGAGGGCGGGTACACATGCGTCTGCAAGGACGCGTTCTATACACAACTCGAGCCCGACAGATGCGTCAGTAAGTAGCAGCAGAACTGTTTAGCCATGGGAATAAATATACTTTTGTTTTTCGACACTTGCTGAATGTTCGGTTATATCTTTATGACGAAGGTAGCCGGTCAATACTTGTGAATTAAAACTCATTTTATTCTTCCAACATTTATAAAAATAGTCGTCAAATAATAAAAAATGTGTTAAATTGTGTCTAGTTGAGCAAACTCTTTACCTTTGCCTATCCTCCACCTTGAAGATAAAGATGAGTGTCTCACCAACCCGTGTTCGGCGACCAGTGTGTGTGAGGACCTTGTTGGAGACCCGGGGTACCGTTGTGACTGTATGACCGGCTATACGAACGTCGACGGCACATGTACAGGTAGGGCCACAAGGTTAAAAAACGTCCACCTAGGGACCGGGGTACAGTTGTAACTGTATGCGCGGCTATATGGACGTCGGCGGCACATGTACAGGTAGAGTCGCAAAGTTATAAACCGTCCACCTAGGGACACGTGTACCTTTGTAACTGTATGAGCGGCTATACGGACGTCGACGGCACATGTACAGGTAGGGCCACAAGGTTAAAAACCGTCCATCTTGGGACACGTGTACCTTTGTAGCTGTATGAGCGGCTATACGGACGTCGGCGGCACATGTACAGGTAGGGCCACAAGGTTAAAAAGCGTCCACCTAGGGACACATGTACCTTTGTAGCTGTATGAGCGGCTATACGGACGTCGACGGCACATGTACAGGTAGGGCCATAAGGTTATAAACCGTCCACCTAGGGACCCGTGTACCTTTGTAGCTGTATGAGCGGCTATACGGACGTCGACGGCACATGTACAGGTAGGGCCACAAGGTTAAAAACCGTCCACCTAGGGACACGTGTACCTTTGTAGCTGTATGAGCGGCTATACGGACGTCGACGGCACATGTACAGGTAGGGCCACAAGGTTAAAAACCGTCCACCTAGGGACACATGTACCTTTGTAGCTGTATGAGCGGCTATACGGACGTCGGCGGCACATGTACAGGTAGGGCCACAAGGTTATTAACCGTCCACCGAGGGACACATGTACCTTTGTAGCTGTATGAGCGGCTATACGGACGTCGACGGCACATGTACAGGTAGGGCCATAAGGTTATGAACCGTCCACCTAGGGACACGTGTACCTTTGTAGCTGTATGAGCGGCTATACGGACGTCGACGGCACATGTACAGACCTAGCGACACGTGTACCTTTGTAGCTGTATGAGCGGCTATACGGACGTCGGCGGCACATGTACAGGTAGGGCCACAAGGTTAAAAACCGTCCACCTAGGGACACGTGTACCTTTGTAGCTGTATGAGCGGCTATACGGACGTCGGCGGCACATGTACAGGTAGGGCCACAAGGTTATTAACCGTCCACCGAGGGACACATGTACCTTTGTAGCTGTATGAGCGGCTATACGGACGTCGACGGCACATGTACAGGTAGGGCCATAAGGTTATGAACCGTCCACCTAGGGACACGTGTACCTTTGTAGCTGTATGAGCGGCTATACGGACGTCGACGGCACATGTACAGACCTAGCGACACGTGTACCTTTGTAGCTGTATGAGCGGCTATACGGACGTCGGCGGCACATGTACAGGTAGGGCCACAAGGTTAAAAAGCGTCCACCTAGGGACACGTGTACCTTTGTGGCTGTATGAGCGGCTATACGGACGTCGACGGCACATGTACAGGTAGGGCCACAAGGTTATGAACTGTCCACCGAGGGACACGTGTACCTTTGTAGCTGTATGAGCGGCTATACGGACGTCGACGGCACATGTACAGGTAGGGCCACAAGGTTATGAACTGTCCACCGAGGGACACGTGTACCTTTGTAGCTGTATGAGCGGCTATACGGACGTCGACGGCACATGTACAGGTAGGGCCACAAGGTTAAAAACCGTCCACCTAGGGACCCGTGTACCTTTGTAGCTGTATGAGCGGCTATACGGACGTCGGCGGCACATGAACAGGTGGGGGCACAAGGTTATAAACCGTCCACCTAGGGACCGGAGTCCAGTTGTAACTGTATGAGCGGCTATATGCACGTCATCGGCAGATGTACATTTAGGGCCACAAGGTTATAAACCGTCCACCTAGGGACCAGAGTTCAGTTGTAACTGTATGCGCTGCTATACGCACGTCATCGACACATGTACATTTAGGGCCACAAGGTTATAAACCGTCCACCTAGGGACCAGAGATCAGTTGTAACTGTATGCGCTGCTATACGCACGTCAGCGGCGGCACATGTACAGGTAGGGCCACAATGTTATAAACCGTCAACCTAGGGACTTGAGTTACCTTTGTAGCTGTATGAGCGGCTATACGCAGTTACGCACGTCAGCGGCACATGAACAGGTATGGCCACAAGGTTATAAACCGTCCACATAGAGACAGGGGTACAGTTGTAACTGTATGAGCGGCTATATGGACGTCAGCGGCACATATACAGGTAGGGCCACAATGTTATAAACCGTCCACCTAGGGACACGTGTTACCTTTGTAACTTTATGAGCGGCTATACAGACGTCGTCGGCACTTATACAGGATATCCTGTTATAAACCGTCCGTGAAGGTACCCGGGTTACCGTTGTGACGGTAGAGCAGGCTATCGGGACGTCGGTGGTTCATGTTCAGTTAGGGTCGATATGGAAGTCGTTTGTACATGTACAGGTATGGATATCCTGTTATCAACCGTTCACGTAGGTAACAAGGGTTAACGTTATAACTGTATGGTCGGCTTTCGGACATCGTTGATTCTGGTAGGAAAGTTGAGCTTCGAATCCATTTGCACAAATTGTTTCTTTGCTTTACCATCTTTGAAATACGACCGTCTGGTCGTTGGACGTTATAGGTTCCAACATTTGTATCTTGATTTTTGAGTGAAACGCTTTGATTAATATTATGTCCGATTTCTTCACTGCCTAATATATGATTACTCATTGATAAATCATTGACCATATATTTGCTGGACGGATTTATCAGTAACCCTTTAATGATGTAATTGAACAAAGGCCCAGTGTGTTTGCAAACTATTTTTAAACAAAAATGCGTTTGAAACTACAACGAATCGTTGGAAGTGTGCGAATAAACAGTGATTTGCAAATCAATAGTTAATAAATTATGTAAAGAACTCGGATTTAAACTGCTTTGTTGATTACAGATATAAACGAGTGTACGGCGGGCACGCACATGTGTCACGCAACCCTCGCTACTTGCACAAATACGGAAGGAGATTACACGTGTGCATGCAACTCCGGTTACCAGGGTAACGGTGTCACGTGTACGGAGGTTGACGAGTGCGCGCTCGGGACGCACGAGTGTGACCAGATCGTTGGATCGTGCGCGAATACCCCAGGCAGCTATACCTGCTCGTGTGATGGGGGATACGCCCTAGGGAACGACCTAACGTCGTGTATAGGTAGGATGTGACGTCACATCTTCGTTTTATCAGCAATCCTAGTCCGAACTCTTGTATAATTATCAACATCTCATCACGTATGCTGTTTCTAGCTTACAATCACAATGACCATCATAATGCTGGTAGCGTTTCTTATCTCAACTGAATTAAACATTAATGACTTAAGCTGACTGAACCATCGAAACGTAATGTACAGAGCGATTGCTCATGTCAACTATTGTTTAAGATTGTCTGCGCAATGCAAGCAAGTTTGCACCCTTTGATGATATTCCATATGTTAAATAACCGTGACAAGTACGCTGACTCGACACGTTGGTGTTGTTGTTTCAGATGTGGACGAGTGCTCGGGCAGCGGTCACGGATGCGAGTACACGTGCACCAACACAGTGGGCAGTTACACGTGCAGCTGTCCTTCTGGTTACAGACTTGACGCCGACCAGCGGACATGTATAGGTGAGTCTCTCGGTGACCGTCGTTAAAATAATCTTATGTTAAACAGTGTGGGAGTGCATACAGTACGGCGAACGTATTTCTTGTTTAAGGATTTAGTCGAAGAGGCGTATGAGTCCATCTAAATAGTATGTCGGCGTTTATGGTTGTGCTCAGAAATATTTCCGAAGCAAAGAAACATTGTAAGGTTCCATATTAGATTCACAATACACATAATTCATAAATTAGTTTCAAGAACAAGTTGACAATAAAAATGGAGTTCATGGCGTTCAGCGATCTCAACGATCTGACAGATTTCGCAATAATGACCTTTTTCTTTTAAAAAATCAACACAACCGATTAGTATTTAGGTTGCTGCTATGTAAATGTAAAATGCGGTCAATGGCATCATGATTAGTTTGTGCTTAATTACTGGTTGCGTGTCAATGGAAAATCATGCTGTTTATTAGTTTGCTGGACTGGGGCCTGGAATGTTTACCTGTACATACGTCAGGTCACAGTCTCTGGGCTTACGCCCATAACAATGTACTTCTTTATTACACGGCCTTTTTATGTATAAAATATATGACTCAAATTTAAACCCTCTAACCCTCTCACCAAATAATTAAAGTACGAACATCCATTGAAAATGGCGGCTTGCATAATACAGAACTGGTACATGCAGTATACAGAGCTGGTACAGGCAGTATACAGAGCTAGTGACATGCAGTATACAGAGCTAGTGACATGAGCTGGTGGCATGCAGTATACAGAGCCAGTGGGATGCAGTATACAGGGCTGGTACATGCAGTATACAGAGCTGGTGACATGCAGTATACAGATCTAGTGACATGCAGTATACAGAGCTGGTACATGCAGTATACAGAGCTGGTGACATGCAGTATACAGAGTGGTACGTGCAGTATACATAACTGGTGACATGCAGTATACAGAGTGGTACGTGCAGTATACAGAGCTGGTGACATGCAGTATACAGAGTGGTACGTGCAGTATGCAGAGCCGATACATGCATTATACAGAGCTGGTACATGCAGTATACAGAGCTTGTATGTGCAGTATACAGAGCTAGTACGTGCAGTATACAGAGCCGGTACATGCAGTATACAGAGCTGGTACATGCAGTATACAGACCTGGTATATGCACCATACAGAACTGGTACATGCAGTATACAGAGCTGGTACATGCAGTATACAGAGTCGGTAAATTCAGTATACAGAGCTGGTATATGCACCATACAGATCTGGTACATGCAATATACAGAACTGGTACATGCAATATACAACTCAATGCATGCACCATACAGAGCCGTTACATGTATTATACAAAGCCGGTACATGCACTAAACAGATCCGTTACGTGTACTATACAGAGCCGGTACATGCACCATACAGAGCCGGTACATGCACTATACAAAGCCGGTGTATGTATGTATGTATGTATGTAAAATGACCGTCTCCGTGGCCTAGTGGTTAAGCGTCCGCCTACGGAGCGGGAGGTCGTGGGTTCGATCCCTCAGGCCGCGTCATACCAAAAGACGTTAAAAATTGGTACAAGTAGCTCCCTTGCCTGGCGCTCGGCATTTAAAGGGTAGTGCTTGGAAAAGTGGTGTACTCAGTACTGGTTTAACCCAGGAAAGTTGTACCCCGTGTATCGGTGCTTTACACCGAGCACGTAAAAGAACCAAGGGGTCTCTTCGAAAAAGAGCTAGGGTATCGCACCCGGACTTCCTTGTATCCCACCACTGTCTCTTCAGCGTGCTGTCCCTTCAGCAAAAACAAAGGACCCCGTTGGAAATAAGTGCTTGCACTTTCACGGGTTATCCTTGACCGCAAGGTCTAAAGAAATACATACATCCGTTACGTGTACTATACAGAGCAGGTACATGCACCATACAGAGCCGGTACATGTATTATACAAAGCCGATACATGCACTAAACAGATCCGTTACGTGTACTATACAGAGCCGGTACATGCACCATACAGAGCCGTTACATGTATTATACAAAGCCGGTGCATGCACTAAACAGATCCGTTACGTGTACTATACAGAGCCGGTACATGCACCATACAGAGCCGGTACATGCACTATACAGAGCCGTTACATGCACCATACAGAGCCGGTACATGCACTATACAGAGCATTTTCATGTACTATACAGAGCCGTTACATGTACTATACAAAGCCGTTTCATGTACTATGCAGAGCCGGTACATGCACTATACAGAGCCGTTACATGTACTATACAGAGCCGGTACATGCACTATACAGAGCCGTTACATGTACAATACAGAGCCGGTTCATGCACTTTACAGAGCCGTTACATGTACTATACAGACTGGTACATGCACTATACAGAGCCGTTACATGTACAATACAGAGCCGTTTCATGTACTATACAGATTGGTACATGCATCATACAGAGCCGTTACATGTACTATACAGATTGGTACATGCACCATACAGAGCCAGTACATGTACTATACAGAGCTGTTTCATGTACTATACAGATTGGTACATGCACTATACAGAGCCGTTTCATGTGCTATACAGATTTGTACATGCACTATACAGAGCCGTTTCATGTACTATACAGATTGGTACATGCACTATACAGAGCCGTTTCATGTTCTATACCGATTGGTACATGCACTATACAGAGCCGTTTCATGTACTATACAGATTGGTACATTCACCATACAGAGCTATACAGATTGGTGCATGCAGTATACAGAGCCGGTACATGCAGTATACAGAGCCGGTACATGTACTATACAGAGCCGTTTCATGTACTAAACAGAGCCGGTACATGCAGTATACAAAGCCGGTACATGCACTATACAGAGCCGTTTCATGTACTATACAGATGGGTACATGTACCATACAGAGCCGTTACATGTACTATACAGAGACGGTACATGCAGTATACAGAGCCGGTACATGCACTATACAGAGCCGTTTCATGTACTATACAGATTGGTACATGTACCATACAGAGCCGTTACATGTACTATACAGAGCCGGTACATGCAGTATACAGAGCCGGTACATGCACTATACAGAGCCGTTTCATGTACTCTACAGATTGGTACATGTACCATACAGAGCCGTTACATGTACTATACAGAGCCGGTACATGCAGTATACAGAGCTGAGACTCGCAGTATTACAATATTTAAATCACTTCAGTAATAACGGTATACAACAGCACAGGATATAAACCATCAGCCCACTTTCTGTAATTTCAGTTGAGTCTGAGTGCGGGACAGTATATGCGGCCAGCTGCGGTCAGCAGTGCGCCAAGATATCCGGAACGGACACTTGCTCCTGTACTAACGGGTACATACTGGATACCGACGGCTTCGCCTGCAACGGTAAAACAATTGTGTTAAAATTCTTCTTCTATAAGTAATTTATAAAATAAAGGTGCGTACAACTAGGCGTAGAGGTGCATTTCTCTTTATAAATAGAACTACAACTCATTTTTAACAAGTAAAACTCTGTAAAAAACATGTTCACCTCATTATTTAGAGGTAAATCTCATCAGTACATATTCACCTCTATGTTTAGAGCTTCACCTCTATTTCGGCACTAATGTTGACTTTATAAGACTTTTGACCTAAATCATGGCATTCTAGATTGAACTACTGACTAACGTTAAAACACTGCCGTGTTCTCAACACAATATATACGTATACCAGTACCTGGCGGAATTAAATTCATTAAGACATAATTCACTAATCGGAAAGGCTGTCTTCTAGCAAATAAAATTGAATTACTTATAAATCACTTATAAAATAACGCTTATGTCATTATTATACCTAGCTTAAAAGTCAACCTGAATAATAATGCTTATAAGCTGAAACGTGAGTATTTCTCTATTTTTTTGTATAAACTTACATAGACGTGGACGAATGCACGACGTCGAGCCCCTGTGATATCAACCATGGCACGTGCATCAACACTGATGGCGGTTTCACGTGCGGATGTTCCGACAGCTACATCCTGGGTGCCAACAATATCTGTGAAGGTGAGACTATCCTTCGTAGACCTCGAAATCATAGAAACTGTGCAAGAACCTTTGCAATATTCGAAATTAGCTGTTTGTGTAAATTAAAATAAGGAAAGATTGCGAATATAAGACGTCCCTGATCCTCTCGTTTACTAAGGTACCACCAGTTATCATAGAAACACAATGTCTGTAGTTCTGATAATAAAACAAACTAATGGTGGTTTCAAGTCTTTCCTCTCGACTTTGCAGACCGTGACGGGGGTTACACAGAGTGGAGCACGTGGGCGGAATGTTCGGTCTCATGCGGCACGGGCTTCCAGACACGCGCCCGCACATGCACCAACCCAACCCCCGAGGGGAACGGCGCCCCATGCAGTGGGGACGGATCAGAAACACGCATCTGTGTACAGGATAACTGCCCAGGTATGCCGAGCATTGATTGCAGATAACCCTGTTTGTTTAAGCGTCTTGCACATTTATTATTAAAGTAATTAGCTTTTTTGATAATCAGGGAAACTAATAGCCTATCTATATGACAAATAAACCCAAGGGGTCAAATTTGCAAAAGGTTTTTTATGAGTTTACATGTTTGTTGAAAAAAAAAATGAATATTTTCAATAGAAAGCCTGTCGTTTGTGTTTTCTTAAATCATATTCATAAAGCTAAAATAAGTGAAGTGTGTCGATATATGAATACTACTATATTTTAAGTCAGTAAGTAATCATCCATCCAGTGGTAAATATAAAAGTCCTGTGTCCTCGCATTCGCTTGTTCAAACTTTAAGTTGTTCCGGCACATTTGTGTAACTGTTTTGAAAATTCTAAATCGCAATACGAATCAATGATGTCTTTTTATTTTATTTTATTAACTTGCGGCCTTCAATGAGACCAAATAGCTGAACACAAACAAAAATCTCTGAAGAAATTTATTCCTACGAATTCAGACAAAAGTGTGATAATAATAAATAATTATTTATAGTATGTATTTATAACATCTCAGCCTATAACTTTGTAATTGAGGTGACTATTTACCAAAAACTCTTCTTAGATCGAAATGATGACCATTTTGTCAGTGAAGATTGTCTGTGATAAAAGTATATAAGAATTAATGTTGTCAAACACTGTACCATTTATATATCAACATAGTGATGCTTGCATTTTACACCTAAATAGATCTTTCATTTACTTCAAAGCCATTTCTGATCCTTACCTTACTGTGATTATTTGTAGTTGATGAGGATGTCCAAGAGCACGGCCTTGACCTCACCATGTCGGGGCTGACCGTGGACCAGGTGAGTTAGAAAATGACCATTGATACTTATCATGAGATGAAACGTAACTTAGGAAGTAGCCAAACAATGCGCAAGTGTAATTTTTAGATAACTAATGCTCTAAGCATACGACATTACATACGCACATAAAGCTTACATAATTTGAATTTCAACAGCATGTAGCATGAACATAAAAGCCATGTGTTAACACTAATTCTTAATAGTCATGGCCGATTAAGTACGGAATCTGAGGTTAAAAGATGACCGATAGGTCATAACTGTTTTCAAAATTATTAATGCAAAAAAGAAATGAGAGAAAAAGTAAGTGCCTCCAGTGAGGTTTGAACTCACGACCCCTGGTTTACGAGACCAGTGCTCTACCACTGAGCTATAGAGGCAGGTGCGTTTGTTATGTCGGAAATAAAGTTTATATAGACAAGCGCTATACCACCCTTTTTCCGATACCGCTGGCGATCGGTAGTTTCCGTGGATTGTCACTGCGAACTGAAATTACCGATAACCAGTATGTAAATATTAAACTAGTGAGCGTTTTTAAGCGATTTGTTCGACGTTTTACTTAGCAATAAAATGTCGAGGTTTGCATTAATTAAATTTAATGTTTTTTGATACCTTAACAAAAAATAGTGTTTTTAAAAGTTCAATTTGTGTCTAAAATTAGACGCGTATTAATAAATAAATATTTAACTTTCACTTTCAATTCATTTCATAGTTTAACACAATCGAGACCCAGTTCAGAAGCAGCGTGGCAGATGGCATCAACAGCTACTGCAGTTCAAGTCAGGATAATGCCAGAGTGTGCTGCAATGACGCGAAAAACTACAAGTATGTTAAGTTATACTATTAACTGATTCAAAACATGACAACTGAAATTATTCACTACGAGATGGACAATCGCTCATTACTATACAGTACAATGATGGTATGTAAATATGCAACGTTTGATTTTCACATTTCTGATCAAGTTTAAAACCCAACATTGCAAGCCGATAAAGTATATCGCCCTGATCTATATTACCGCCTGTATGAAACATAATTTATTTCTAAAATCTTAATGTGCATATAGATGGGCAAGTCCAAATAATTGTACGTTGACGGATTTTTTTACGATTTTTGATATGGCAAATCTTTTTGTTGGGGATTGGAAGAATCCCGTATAACACGTCTTTTATTTTAGACTAAAAGATGGGCTCGCTCTGCCTATACTTTATCATAAAGAGTTGACAACATATGTTCTAGCTATTGAATAAATGCAGACTGAACAATTAAAATGATATTAAATTTCACATTAAACTAAAACAAATAAAAAAGAAACATCGAAATGTTTACATGTATGTGTCCCCAGTCTGACAGTCAATAAAGTACGGTTAGAGTCTCAGCGAAACCAATCTCGTTTTCTTCCGATGGTTTTCTAAACGTCCTACCTATATCATGCACCCATATACATTGTTGTTTTCAAAATGTGCCTCAGAATTATTTTTACATTTGATTACATTTGTAGCCCCACGTCATCGCTGCTATTCATAGACACCAGCGACGTTGTGATAAGTGACGGTTACCCGACTGCAGACGATGACAACAATCTCATATTGTTCTTTGTCATCAAGTATGATGCCAATAACATCCTGTGCGCGAGCGGTTCAACAGGACGGCGGCGTAGAAAACGTCACGTCGAATTGACACCAACAGAGGCATTTTTGGACCAGTCGACATTACTAACGATTTTCCAGCAACAGTTAGTCGCTTAATTTGTACTCAATTTATCATCAGTTTTCCACTCAACATCGTACTGATTTAGTACAGTTAGGCTCCAACTTTTTGTTACCTTTTATGCAATATATAGACGAACACAAATACATCACTCTCTAACATGGTACCGAATGCATCATTCCAGGCAAAGTTCTATACTCACATCATTGACGACACAGGCACAGACGGTTCTAGGGTCTGGCGTTACTATTACGTTTGAGACGGTCACGGCCGCGACCCTAGTGACACCACAGACAACTCAATCGCCAACGGTAAGACGTTTTAACATAAGGTTTGAAATTATTGAATTATTGAAAGTCAATTACACAGTTTTAGAACCTGAATTGTTTCGTCAATCCAATACCCACGTCGCGATAATTGCGATTCCGACATAAGCTATTTGCATAAGACATTAACTTGAAATTGTTGAGTGTGGTAATAGTTCACATATATACATTTTTTTCTTTTCTTCCAGATTGATATTGAACAGTTATTACATTTTTTTCCGTATCATGTTTCTATGTTTCCTTCGTATGACGTATAAAAAGCACAAACTCTCAATGTATAATTATCTTGTTTGACATACTTTCAATCGCAAATTATTGTTGAGAAATACGTTGTTCTAATATTCTAGGATTACTTTGCAATGGCTGAAAATATAGAACACATCTGTAGACTTGTTACATTTCAAACACCTCGTAAGTTTATTACAGGACTGTATTTAACTCATGCTAAATACTGTTTACTCGAGATACTAGTTATATTGCTGTTGGTAATGTGAACAAATGACCTTAGCGATCGTTGAATGTATTGTTTATTTCCTTTTCAGACGACCCGGACGAACAACACTACGTTGATCGTGGTACTCACGGTGCTTGGTTCCCTCATCGTCATATGTCTGATCGCCGTTATCGTGCTTCTACTGATAAAAAAGTAAGTTGTTTTCCGTTTGTCTTAAGTGTAGTTGCAGTTTCAAACTATACGGTCGCCAACTATTATGGATATAATACGTCTGTTACTGAATGCGGAACATCACTTTACTACAAGGGCGTGTCCAACGTTTCCGCTATCTAATTTACTGATGGACAAACCACAAGTCATAAAACAAGGGAACTCTGTGTCTGTAATATCATATTTCTTACATTTACAACTACTGCCTCATTTTTTTCAGTCAAAACAATGATGTCAACAGAGTTAGTTCCGCAAGCGCTGGCCCGGCCAATTACAACGGAGGAAGCAGCAGCAGCAGCAGGTCGCAGGCGCCTCAAAGCAGACCGATAAAAGTGCGACCGGCGGAGAAACAGGAACAGGGGCTCCCGGGGCAGGTGCACGACCGAGGTGGCAATAACCAGGCCGTCCTATCCCTGGCGCCCGTTGATGATCCCCACCTTTCTAACGTTTAAGTGTTGTTTATAGTCTTAGGACAGAAAACGGGAATTGTGTATCCGTCCACGTGATCCTTGACATTGGCTAGAGTGCCTACATCGCATGCCTTTGTGATATTCTATTATATATTGCAGGCCCCAATATCACAAAAAGTATTTTGTCAATCTAAGCTCATTTTACCACATAGTTTGGTACAAAGTCGTAAAATTTTATGTTTTAGTAGTACTATTTCTCTCATTAACTGGGTCTATAATAAATTGGCAAATTAAAGATAACAGAATATACAGCAAAAATGGATTTGAATAATCGCTAAAAAATCAGTTGTACTGAGTTGCTTTATGGATAATAAATGACATATTAATTCAAATATCATAAAAACATTTTTCACTCCAGATTATTGATAATAGAAATATAAATCAGCGTTTTAAACAACCATAATTCATTGTCGTTCAAATCATACAGAATATTTGAAACATTGTTGTGTACAATTTGAAGTATTTTGTGATACTGGGGCCAGATATTTTTTGACTTAACGTGAATTCGTTCATGAGAATGGTTTTTTATACTCTGTATTAAGTAATCATTTAATATTCTTGACAATCAGTGTGTAATGTCCAGTCTGCTAGTGCTAGAAAGGCAATAGTGTTTCTGTGAACACTAGTTTTGTTTCATGCCTGTGCTGGTCCATTGCACGCCCTGTTTTGACAACTGATCTGTGATGTTTGCTCATATCTATCAAGCTGGTCTACTCTATCTTGCACATGAATATGTATTCTTACTCTGCATATTCTATCTCAATGCATATTAACTGTATTACGGGTATGTGTATCATTTATATATACATGCCATCAGGGCAACTTCAGTACATTGAAACAAGGTTATAGGGAGAGGATATTCAACCTTCAATATTAATGATTGGATTTTAATCAATATTTAAAATACAGGTAACTGTAGAACTTCTTAAAAGTTGTTTTTTATTTATGAAACTACTATTTCAGTATTTTGTAAATAACATGTAATATCTAAAATACCCAAGTCACCTGGAAGTAAATGTTTGTTACCTGTAAATATACTACTAGTATATACTGATTATGGTTAGGAGCATTTAAGGTTAACCCTCCATTATTTCACTTGAAATCTGTGATTTTATGTAATATTTTCTTTGTTACTTTGAGATTTTGTATTTATAGTTGTTATACATTGTTACATGTAGAAAAATGTGATACATTAACCTTTCACAAAACCGAACCACTGGAAGTACCAAACTTCAGTCATCATATTTACAGTTCCGTCCAAAATTTATTGTCAGAATTACAATTCAACCATATTAAATATTTTTAACAGGAAGTTACACTCAACATAAATCACTATTTTTGGATTTAAATGTTGCATCTCTCCAACCATTGTAATACAGTACATACTGAAAGAAAACGCATATGTTTTCCTTCTAAATCATAAGTCTAAGTCTTGCCTTGTTTCAGATAAGGTTAAACAATTCAACCTGTACCCAGTGTGATCTTTCTATTAAGATTTCAAACATAATTATTTATATGCTATTTGTGGTAAAATAGTACTGTTATTATTTATTTTGTAAAATAAATTTATACAGGAGCCCAGTTTGTTTTCTCTGAAGCACCTACTGGTCCTTATAGAATTAACAAAAGCAATGTAGACATTTGTTTCCGCTTCCCAAATGGTTCTAGGTTAGAACCTCAAAATCTCCTAGACACTCAACAGCTGCTAGAATATCAAAAACCGCAAGCAGCTAACAGCTCTTAGTTCAACTCCTAGCTGCTCCACATCGCTTAGTACAACTCCTAGTAGCTGAACAACTCCTAGTAGCTCAACAACTACTTGTATCCCAACAACACCTAGAAGCTCAACAGCTTCTAGTAGCTCAACAACTACTTGTATCCCAACTACACCTAGTAGCTGAACAACTACTTGTATCCCAACAACACCTAGAAGCTCAACAGCTCCTAGTAGCTGAACAACTACTTGTATCCCAACAACACCTAGTAGCTGAACAACTACTTGTATCCCAACAACACGTAGAAGCTCAACAGCTCCTAGTAGCTCAACAACTACTTGTATCCCAACTACACCTAGTAGCTGAACAACTACTTGTATCCCAACTACACGTAGAAGCTCAACAGCTCCTAGTAGCTCAACAACTACTTGTATCCCAACAACACATAGAAGCTCAACAGCTACTAGTAGCTCAACAACTACTTGTATCCCAACAACACATAGAAGCTCAACAGCTACTAGTAGCTCAACAACTACTTGTATCCCAACAACACATAGAAGCTCAACAGCTCATAGTAGCTCAACAACTACTTGTATCCCAACTACACCTAGTAGCTGAACAACTACTTGTATCCCAACTACACCTAGTAGCTGAACAACTACTTGTATCCCAACAACACATAGAAGCTCAACAGTTCCTAGTAGCTCAACAACTACTTGTATCCCAACAACACGTAGAAGCTCAACAGCTCCTAGTAGCTCAACAACTACTTGTATCCCAACAACACATAGAAGCTCAACAGCTCCTAGTAGCTCAACAACTACTTGTATCCCAACAACACGTAGAAGCTCAACAGCTCCTAGTAGCTCAACAACTACTTGTATCCCAACAACACATAGAAGCTCAACAGCTCCTAGTAGCTCAACAACTACTTGTATCCCAACAACACATAGAAGCTCAACAGCTCCTAGTAGCTCAACAACTACTTGTATCCCAACTACACGTAGAAGCTCAACAGCTCCTAGTAGCTCAACAACTACTTGTATCCCAACTACACCTAGTAGTTGAACAACTACTTGTATCCCAACAACACATAGAAGCTCAACAGCTCCTAGTAGCTCAACAACTACTTGTATCCCAACAACACCTAGAAGCTCAACAGCTCCTAGTAGCTCAACAACTACTTGTATCCCAACTACACCTAGTAGTTGAACAACTACTTGTATCCCAACAACACATAGAAGCTCAACAGTTCCTAGTAGCTCAACAACTACTTGTATCCCAACAACACATAGAAGCTCAACAGCTACTAGTAGCTGAACAACTACTTGTATCCCAACAACACATAGAAGCTCAACAGCTCCTAGTAGCTGAACAACTACTTGTATCCCAACAACACATAGAAGCTCAACAGCTCCTAGTAGCTGAACAACTACTTGTATCCCAACAACACATAGAAGCTCAACAGCTACTAGTAGCTGAACAACTACTTGTATCCCAACAACACATAGAAGCTCAACAGCTCCTAGTAGCTCAACAACTACTTGTATCCCAACAACACCTAGAAGCTCAACAGCTCCTAGTAGCTGAACAACTACTTGTATCCCAACTACACCTAGTAGCTGAACAACAACTTGTATCCCAACAACACATAGAAGCTCAACAGTTCCTAGTAGCTCAACAACTACTTGTATCCCAACAACACGTAGAAGCTCAACAGCTCCTAGTAGCTCAACAACTACTTGTATCCCAACAACACATAGAAGCTCAACAGCTCCTAGTAGCTCAACAACTACTTGTATCCCAACAACACGTAGAAGCTCAACAGCTCCTAGTAGCTCAACAACTACTTGTATCCCAACAACACATAGAAGCTCAACAGCTCCTAGTAGCTCAACAACTACTTGTATCCCAACAACACATAGAAGCTCAACAGCTCCTAGTAGCTCAACAACTACTTGTATCCCAACTACACGTAGAAGCTCAACAGCTCCTAGTAGCTCAACAACTACTTGTATCCCAACTACACCTAGTAGTTGAACAACTACTTGTATCCCAACAACACATAGAAGCTCAACAGCTCCTAGTAGCTCAACAACTACTTGTATCCCAACAACACCTAGAAGCTCAACAGCTCCTAGTAGCTCAACAACTACTTGTATCCCAACTACACCTAGTAGTTGAACAACTACTTGTATCCCAACAACACATAGAAGCTCAACAGTTCCTAGTAGCTCAACAACTACTTGTATCCCAACAACACATAGAAGCTCAACAGCTACTAGTAGCTGAACAACTACTTGTATCCCAACAACACATAGAAGCTCAACAGCTCCTAGTAGCTGAACAACTACTTGTATCCCAACAACACATAGAAGCTCAACAGCTCCTAGTAGCTGAACAACTACTTGTATCCCAACAACACATAGAAGCTCAACAGCTACTAGTAGCTGAACAACTACTTGTATCCCAACAACACATAGAAGCTCAACAGCTCCTAGTAGCTCAACAACTACTTGTATCCCAACAACACCTAGAAGCTCAACAGCTCCTAGTAGCTGAACAACTACTTGTATCCCAACTACACCTAGTAGCTGAACAACTACTTGTATCCCAACAACACATAGAAGCTCAACAGCTCCTAGTAGCTCAACAACTACTTGTATCCCAACAACACCTAGAAGCTCAACAGCTCCTAGTAGCTCAACAACTACTTGTATCCCAACTACACCTAGTAGTTGAACAACTACTTGTATCCCAACAACACATAGAAGCTCAACAGCTCCTAGTAGCTCAACAACTACTTGTATCCCAACAACACATAGAAGCTCAACAGCTACTAGTAGCTGAACAACTACTTGTATCCCAACAACACATAGAAGCTCAACAGCTCCTAGTAGCTCAACAACTACTTGTATCCCAACAACACATAGAAGCTCAACAGCTCCTAGTAGCTGAACAACTACTTGTATCCCAACAACACATAGAAGCTCAACAGCTTCTAGTAGCTGAACAACTACTTGTATCCCAACTACACCTAGTAGCTGAACAACTACTTGTATCCCAACAACACATAGAAGCTCAACAGTTCCTAGTAGCTCAACAACTACTTGTATCCCAACAACACATAGAAGCTCAACAGCTTCTAGTAGCTGAACAACTACTTGTATCCCAACTACACCTAGTAGCTGAACAACTACTTGTATCCCAACAACACATAGAAGCTCAACAGCTCCTAGTAGCTCAACAACTACTTGTATCCCAACAACACATAGAAGCTCAACAGCTACTAGTAGCTGAACAACTACTTGTATCCCAACAACACATAGAAGCTCAACAGCTCCTAGTAGCTGAACAACTACTTGTATCCCAACAACACATAGAAGCTCAACAGCTCCTAGTAGCTCAACAACTACTTGTATCCCAACAACACATAGAAGCTCAACAGCTCCTAGTAGCTGAACAACTACTTGTATCCCAACAACACATAGAAGCTCAACAGCTACTAGTAGCTCAACAACTACTTGTATCCCAACAACACATAGAAGCTCAACAGTTCATAGTAGCTCACCAACTGCTTGTATCCCAACAACACATAGAAGCTCAACAACTCACCAGAAACTAAACATTTCATTAAAGATCAACAACTCCTAGTAGCTCAACAACTCTTAGTTGCTCAACATATCTTAGACACTCATTGACTAATTGTTGACAGAAGACAAAACTTAAGAAGTTATTGTGAACACTGAACAGACAATTAATGTAAAAGTGGTGCCATTAATGACATTAAAAAGAATTTAACAGATTGTTAACATTCAATTTATTTCATGAAAATGTCAATCAAATATCATTCATGCTATCAACATCCATGAATGAATACAATATTAAAGATGAACAAAAAAATTTATAATAATTGGAACACGCCATAAACACGCAGATAAATAAACTTACTGAAGAATTGCAAAATATCTACTTCAAAAATAAAAAGAGAGCACTTTGAGGTAAAAATATAGTGATCAATGTAAATAGTAAGTTTAAAGATATTGTTCCATTTTATGCTATACAACTTGAAACCAAATTCATTTTGATTCTCAAATAAGTGTAAAAATGCAAACTAAAAAGTGCTGTTACTTCATACAGGAAGTGTTAGCAGCTGAAGTACTGGTAATGGTTCAGAACTGAAGGCAAATTTACACAAACTGATGGAACAACGTTTTGGGTTTAAAAATGCAATGTAAGTAACAAATCTCCTTTTTGACAATAAATAACTGTGCCAAGTCAATATTTAAAAATTGTAATAATCTGAGAGCACTGAGCAGTTGTGTGTTACGTCCTGGCCTGGATGAACACCGTTTCCTGAGTGTGAAGGCCTACATCCCTGAGGCTGGAGTCGAAGTCCAGGGTGGAGAGGTGACGTCGGGGAAAATGGGTCACCAGCTCATAACGCTCGTTGGAATATCCCCGGGATCCCACATAGAGGACAACAGCCAGAAGTTGGGACGACACCGCTAACGTCAGCTTGTCCCGCTCTCCATCGGGCAGTCGCAGCATCAGTGTCATCTTCTCATCTGACATAAACACAGCAAAACTCTTCACAGAACTATACTATGTTTTCAAGGTTTTTGAATGACCAATCATAACATTTTCATTATTTATAAAGAACAATTCTTGAAACAGAAACATGCATATCATGGTTTTTGTGTTTTTTTTTAAAGGGGATGCAAAGAATAAAGGCAGACAGAAATTTTAACAGCTTATGAATAAGATCCACAATTTTAAAAATATAGTTCTAAATAAAGAACTCCTTTAAAGAGCATACCTGTTTCTGGGCCGAGGAATTTTCTGTAATCCCTGCGGTCGGCTGCCACATCCATCAGGGAGCGGTCACTCTCCACTGGCTCACTGGTCCCAGATGTCTCTGTCATTTCTGACACGTTCCTGCTGTCTTCATCCTCAGACAGGGAGGTCCGCCGGATGTTATCAATAACTGCAGGGTGAACATCATTGTGGATACTCTTTGATTTGGCTGGTGAGCATGATGGCTGTGGATTTGATGGGGATGAGTTATGCTTCTTACTAGGAGATCCTTTACTTGGTGACTGGCAACTTTGACTGACTACTGTTAATGGTGACACATTTCTTGTTTTTCTTGGTGTTTGAGCTTTTTTATTTTTATCACTTATTTCATTTGAGGTCTGTGTGGCTAGAGGAGACTGTTTTCTTGTTCTTTTAGCTCTATCACATGTGACATTGCACTCATCATCACTGTCTGACTGGCTTCTGGGAGATCTACGTGGTGTTGGAGACTGGGACCCACAGGGAGCTCCTTTCACTGGGGATCCTTGGTTCCCCGAGCTCCTGCGTGCCCGAGTTTTGTGTGGGGAGTGGGCATCATCACTGGAGTCAGTGAATGTTTCAAGGTCACTGATATCCGAGTCAGTGTCAGGGGCAGGTGTATGGACGGATTGGCACTTGCTGAGGTGTGTCAGGGAGGCTGTGATGGCCGCCTGCAGCTGGTCGTCCTCCGATGCCTCCATCAGACTGTCCTCCTGTTGCAGACAGAGAAAATACAAACATAAATAACAAACAGGCAATTATCATGCTTAGTAAAATGTAGTCCTTTTCAGTCATTTAATTTACCACTCATCAAAAGTGAAATGTAATTACAAAGAAAACTAAAAGCAAAATTCATTATTTTATTTTTTTCAATTGGTATGATTTAAAGCTGAACTCTCACAGATTAATCCTTTTGACAACTTCTTTTATGGATTTGAATGAGCTAATTCATGTGTAAATGTCTGAAAAACATATAAAATAAACAAAAAGCAACAACTAAAAAAATATGCCAGTCAGAGTGGGAGTTTTGTGCACTGCACTTCTCCTCAATGAGATCTTTTTGTATTTGAAGTACCAATACTATTTTCTTTTCTTTGGGGGGGGGGGGGTATAATAATTATCAGGAATGTCTCTGTTACTCATGGCACAGAGAAACTGCATACCCCGGGAAACAGGGATTTGAATCATGTTATTATCAGGAATCATGTTTTGTTCTTCTTTCATTTTTCTAAAATTTTATTTACACTTTTACTATATAAACTTTTACCTTTAAAATTCTTCTTTATTTCTTTTATAACTTTAAAACTGCAACTAATTGTCTTTTAACTTAAAATAAAATAAATGATGTACCCTCTTTTGTCTCTTATTTGGCTGTGTAGGAGACAATCCTTCAATGTGTGGGTGTTTCTTCAAGAATTCTACAACTGCAAAGCACAAAATTTAATCTTAAAACAACAATTAAAAAAACATGCACATAGTTTTACACATAATTTCATACTTAAATACTTATTAATGTTAAAATGGTTATTATCGTGTATAAAAACAAATTAAAATCCATACTGATTATTTATTATCAACAGATATGAAACAAATATATGTAAAGATATATACTTATATCACAGAATGTCACTGGTTGAATCTTGTTCCATGAGATGAGGTTTTCGCCAGTGGTAGGGTCCAGGACAGCCACGTAAGGCCAGCCCTCCACCTTATAGAACTGGCGGTAACGCTGACCCTCCTCGCTGTCATGATATACCTTGGTAATGTTCAGGGGTTACAATGTAGTCACTAATGATTACACGGTGATGAAAAAATGTTATTCAAGTTCAAAAGGTCCATGTAACATCCTAGTATAGTCATTTAAAACATAATGTATCAAAACATTAGTTTTTGGTTACAAAATCTTAATGTAAATAAGGACAATTGATGATATGAAATTAAATTGAAGGCTGAACAATGAAGGACATTCATGATACTAATCCATTGTGTTTGAAGCAACTATTCTACACAACATAGACTTAGTACGTCCATGATTTTACTATTGTGTGAATGGTGAGTTTACTGACCTGCCAGAAGATGAAGCTGTC
Source organism: Mya arenaria (assembly GCF_026914265.1). Taxonomy (NCBI): domain Eukaryota; kingdom Metazoa; phylum Mollusca; class Bivalvia; order Myida; family Myidae; genus Mya; species Mya arenaria. The sequence goes on along the minus strand of NC_069135.1, from coordinate 2,342,786 downwards.
CTTGATGAGAGCCTTGACAGCCGAGTTGCTCCAGATGTCACGGTTGAGCGCCTGACAGGAGAACTCCTGCACGTTCTGTATGTTTACCATCAACCATCGACCCTGTGTCTTGCCAGTCTCACGAGCCTGATATATATATAAGCATAGTCAAGTCCTTGTTTCTAGTTTAATTCTGATGGTAACGATTGGTTTGATATTAGAGAAAAACACCTTTAGCATTATATAATTGTTTCTTTGGTTAAATAGGAAGCCTTAATCAGTATTCTTCATTTCACTAGTATAATTTGCAAACTGACAAAACAATAAAGATTTACCTTAAAACTTAAGAGGTCATATTGGAATGAAAGTAAGGAAACAGCGGACACTGAGTATATAATATTAAATATCTGGAGTGGTTACATTGGCGAATGTTCCCTTGTATATGAGATCTAGAGGCGGCCTAAAGAGGTCCTGTAGGGTGCGAGTTTTGCGTGTGCGGGCCCCAGATCCCCCGGCCATTAGCTCCTCCTCCTGCTGTCCTGTAAATATATATAATGTGGTAAGCAGTCATTAAAACTTCAATAAAGAATGAAGAAGATTAGGACTGAATGCTTAGTTAACTACTTGGCTTCAAAAATAGTTGACAGCCATTTTACTATCAAAAGCTTGGAATTATTTCAGTAACTTTAGAAGACAACAAAAACCAAAATTTAAGACTGAGCTTTTGTGAGAAATATTACTACTGTTCACATAAAGAACTTGGCAAAGTGTACTCGTCAATCGGTAATAAACGTATGATATTAATGACATATTTCAATGAAAACAGGACATTAATTTTGTACTGGCCGAAAATGCAAATTCATACAAATGTTTTCACTTTATAGAGTAAGGTTGTGATTATGCCATTCTTTAAAACTCTGAATGAACTGGTCAGGTGATCTGAAACCAATGCAAAATGTACACCCGTATGGATGCTTTGCAGGGGTACCAGCTGGCCACTTTTCTCTGTGAAGGGCATTGACACATGTGTTTCAACAATGAGAAAATAAAACTACAACTTTACTAAATGTTTATAATTCTTTTGATTCAGCTCTATAACTGTTCACAGTATGTTGTTGGTACTTAACACAAACAACAATACAAAACAAAGCATGCTCAACATGGTAAAAACAAATTCAACATATCTCAAATAACTTTGCTAACCTTTTTTCTTTGACCTCCCTCTAGTCTTTGGTTCTAATTATTAAAGAAAAATATAAATATTCTACTGCTCTTATTAATTTCACAACTATCTCTACCCAAGTAACAAGCACAGGAAAGATCTTATGCTGCAAAAGCGGACATATATCGATAAAACTAAAACAAAGTATTTTGTTGAGAACCTCATAATTGAAAGATTGTTTAAATTATAAAACATCTGGATTGTGTCACCTGTCCAGCTGTTACTTTTTGCATATATCATTAAACATAAAATTCATACAAAGCCTACTGTAAAAATAAGACATTGATGAACAAATAATTTCTTACATAAATTGTGCCCTCTTTTGAACAAGTAAATAGTGTTGTCTTCTTCTTTTCACTAAACAATACAAAACAGGAGTTACAATGTTGTCACTGTTTGATACTAACTTTTTTGGGCGATGGACTAGTGCTCCAATAACTTTGAAAACCTACTAGACCTGACCTAAACTGAACTAGACCTAAGTGTAAACCACATAATAATATATACAAAAAGGGTTAAAGTAACATACAAAGTCATGCTTAGATTAAAAGTATCATTACATATGATTCTCAAATTTCAGTTAGCATTAAAATAAAGTTATAAACATGCACATCATTATTTTACCATATGGATTATATAACAATGGTTATTTAGAATGTGCAAATCCAAAAGCTTCAATCTAAATACACAAACCAATCAGGGAACCGGGATTTATTCAGAACATGACCAGGCGGTCTAGCTAGCCTCAGACATAGCTAGACCAGACATTGATCAACTAATGGAAGGAGTTCTGTCATGCCTTAATGTCAAACCCTGGTTGTAGATTTCTAATTCTAAATTGATGAGTTCCAAGAAGTTATGACAAAAACATAAACAATATTGAAAGTGTTTCATCTATGTGTGTTCATTGTGCCAATTTCACTAAGTACTCATAGTATTATCTTCATTATTCCATTTCAATTGGTTGACAAACTTTATAAGGTATGATTTTGTCCCTAGCCCACAATTTTTAAGAATGACCCCATGTATTGAGGTCTGATTGGCCATCTGGCCCCATGTTATGAGGTCTGATGGGCCATCTGGCCCCATGTTATGAGGTCTGATGGGCCATCTGGCCCCATGTTATGAGGTCTGATGGGCCATCTGGCCCCATGTTTTTAAATCCTTGACAGAACACTGACTAATCTCTGCTGGTTGTACTCACTTGCTTCTGCCTGGAAGTCTCTGAAGCCATCAAACACAGACCGAGCTTTCCGCTTCCTTCTGTTGTATGCGGCTGACAAAATAAAACATCTCACTTTAGAAAAGAGAAGGGTCCAAGGTATCATTCCATTGATGTTTATTTTACATGTGGCTTTAATCCTTGCTTACAGTAATAAATGTCATTGTGCCACTCTGGTCAGACTTATAAATGGTCAATGCAATCTTTTAGTAAACACGGAATACATTTCATACAGTACCAATTAAATAATAAGTTAACAGAAAACATTCTTTCCAAAGACATTTTTTACTATGTTGACCCTTATGCATAACTGCAGGAAAATTTTATAAAAATGATCTTATGTTACTGGTTTCTATATATACCCTTTAACTTTCTTAATTTAAGAAATGAAGTTTTAGTAAACCATATGCAGGGGCTTCATCTATTAGGACCTCCTCTGTCTGTGGTATTGGGGCTCGAACTGCATCTCTGTAAATGGTAATATAAGATAAGAAGAACATCACACTTGTGTGTTGGAATGTTATCCGGCTCAAATATCATATTAGAGAAAATAAAACGAGAGCCATGAATACCCGGTATGAATAAATTGGTATTTACTGGTAGAAAGTCATGTTGATTGGGCCATTGAGGATACGATTGTATTCGATGGCTCCCTGGTCAACAAATATTTTATCATATTAAAGGTTTATTTCATATTAATTTTTATCTATCAGTTTAAATTCACTTTTATATATTAAAAACAGTCTGCGCCAATGTTTGTTGTATTAATTGCTGTATTATATAAATGGGTATCAAGAAAGCACTATTTATAGACCATGAATTTAGTAGGAAATTTCAATAGAAATATGAGAAAAGTTTTGCAACACCTATTGTGCTCTGAACCAATGAAAAATTGCATATTTAAATGTCACACAATAACAAAGATTTTTGTAAAAAAATAATACAAATATAAAGTAGCTGAAGGTTAATTAGAAGCCACCATTTGTATGTCTAGTCAGCATTTGTTTGACAAGTCAACATTTGGTTGTCTAGTCAGCATTTGTTGTCTAGTCAGCATTTGGTTATAGCATTTGTTGTCTAGTCAGCATTTGTATGTCTATTCAGCATTTGTTTAGTCGGCATTTGTTTGTCTAGTCAGCATATATTTTGTCTAGTCAGCATTTGTTAGTATAGTCAACATTTGTTTGTCTATTCAGCATTTGTTGTCTAGTCAGCATTTGTTTGTAAGTGAGCATTTGTTTGGCTAGTCAACATTTGTTTGTCTAGTTAGCATTTGTTTGTCTAGTCAGCATTTGTATGTTTAGTCAGCATTTGTATTTTTAGTCAGCATTAGTTTTCTAGTCAGTATTTGTATTTCTAGTCAGCATTTGTTTGTCTAGTTAGCATTACTGAGACCAGCATGAGCGGCATTAAGCAACTTAAATGGCATTAAAATACGTACAAATTGCTGGGTCCAGGTGTCTGTGTTTCACCGCCCCCTTCCATGTGCATGTTGATAGCCAGCTCCAAGTTATTATTACATGCCTCCAGCAACTGACCCCCAATATCCTTCGATGCCCCTGAAAGGTACAATATGAAAGATTTGATGGCAAAGGGGTGCTTCCAAAATGTTGCAAGGTGCATCAACCTCATATAACTCTTTAACTTAAATATGTTGCATCTGTTAGAGAGTCCGGCAGTCAAAACTCATTAAAATATGTCTTGGAAAACTTTATTTTACATCTTAATTTGACATGAGCAGTCTGTAAAATATGCTCCACTATCACACCTTTCTGTCTATGAAGTATTTAACAGTAACTGCTTTCATTACCAATACATGGTTGATGAAATATATATGCATTTAAAAAAACAGGGATCATAATGTGCATATTACTTACATATTAGTCTTATGTCCAGGGTCACTTAGGTGAAGTATTTAGCCAACATTATAAACATTTTAGTCCCTTTGTGCTCAAAAACTTTACCAGACTTTCTTGGACCTTTTACTTTAATTTAGGATCATCTATAATTTTGTCTAATATGATTTTCTGAGGGCCTTGAGAAACTGTGTGAAGTATCAAGTCAATTGATTGAATACTTTTTTAGATATGAACCAAAAGTCCACACAAGCCGAAAAAAGTTACCAGACTTAATATGTCAAGCAGAGGCCATAACTGAATTTAGTATCAACTGTGTGAAATAGTGAGTCAATTGGATCATGAACAGACAATTTTACAGTTTTATAATAGGGAATGCTTTCGCCAATAAGCCAGAATATTGGGACTGCGGCCAAAGCCCCTGCTCCTACGCGCCTTGAGAATACTGTGAAATCATTAATGTTCTTGGTTTTCGTGGGTTGGGTGATCCACAAATTCAAGATCTTGATTATACCCAACTAATGAATTACTGGTGGTTACCGATTATCAATGGAATCCGAATAATCTGAATATCTAGTTCCTGAAGAGCATTTTTATTTCAAAATATCTCCCTGTATATGTCAACATGAAACTTTCAAGAAATATTTCATTCCTTAGGGAAGTATCACACTTTTAACATCAAAATTCATTGGAAATATAACTTTTTTCTATTCACAAGTGCTACAATCAAAGAATAAATCTTGAATTATTCAAGAAACAAATTTTGACAGAGTCTTTAATGTTGATGACAACATAATTATGACAACCTCTAGTACTCTATGTTCGTGCTGTTAGGCAACAGTGCTACTCAACTTTACTCTAATCTCAGGGGTCGACACTAACCATTTTTCCAAGGGATCCCGAAGGGACACCAACATTTGAAATCAGGTGTCCCTTCCTGAAATTAGGCGTCTCTTCCACTTTGTACATTTTTTTCATTGTTGAGCCTGTTTTAATATTAAATTCAACATCCTTTTACTTTTCAATTTGTAATGCAAGTATACACCACCATATTATACATGTTTTCAGCAGCATGTAATGACAGGTTAGTAGCACTGAATGGCAGTGAGGTATATTTTGGTCTCTAAGTTGGTAGATTGGGTTCAAAAGCGGGAGAATGTCTAAGTCCCTTTTGTTTTCAGTCAAAAACAGAGATGGATACACTGTAAACAAAAACTTGATGTTGTTACTATTTTTAGATTTTTGGAAAATACGCATAAAATACATCATGGTTCAGGTTCTTGTCAAATGTCGGTGCTTTTCATTAAGAAACTGTAGGAATATTACATCTGGCTTGTGAAAACTCCAATCAATATTTAGTAGAGCTGTTGATAAATCAATCAGACTGCCCAACAGTCGTAGTGCATACTGGAAGAGCAGACGAACAAAAAAGGGGTATACATGTTAATTTTCGCGCCAAAAAGTCATACAATTTTATAAATTGATTGAATTAATGAATAAAACCCTGCAATTTTTATTTCTATTATTTTTTTATCAAAGCATAAAATATATGTCTTTAAAATAAACAAAGAATATTGATAAGTTGAATGCCAATTAACAAAGAATGCTGAATGTAGGATGCTGTTCTTTTGTGTCGTAAATGTTACTGTAAATACTCAAAGGTCGTATCATATTATATAAAAGGTATCACCAGAGTTGGCATCTTTTTGGGCGGTTCTGACACATAGGCAAAACAATTCCACATAAGTATTTTACCAATAATAAATCTCTGTCAGCTCTGACCTTGTTTAAAATGTAAACAACAAAACGGAAGCGTTAACCTGCATGCGCCATGTGAAATGACCTGTTTATTTATAGATTCATGACGTAACTATAGTCAAATAGTCAGCTATACTTTCGCTTTGATGTGTCCGATAATGATAATTAATAATATCGTTTTGACATGTGCTGTCAAGAAATTTAGGGGAGCCCGAATTTAGGTAATAAATTAATTAAATGCTACTTATTTATTGATATTTAGCGTTTATCTGTCAAAAATTAAGTGTCCCGACGGAATACCGGACTTCGAAGTTCAGGTGTCCCTCCTGAAAAATTGGTGTCCTCGGGATCCCGGGACACCGTTAGTGTCGAACACTGCTCATCTGTGACAAGGCAAAAGTTTAGTTATAACTTATGAAACTATATCGTAAATACTTTTGTCCATGTGTGTCATTTCAGTTACCCACCATCAGCAAGGATAGCAGGAAGAAGCCGCTGGATGATACTGGGCTCATAGCTAAGGTAGTCCATATAATTGTACATGGACATATTCTTATACGATTTTTGATATGCCAAATCCTTTCAGGGATTAAGGCGTACAAGGATGTGGTTGAGTTGTGATAATGCACAAGTCAATTGTAACCACGGCCCCTCCAGGTCCGGGGAATAGTGGGGACTTTGACATTCGGTCCAGCCAAGCCCGAGTAAAAACCCTGCCCTGCGAGGACGAACTGATGGTAAAATCCCGACCAAATGCCCCTGCACCCAAGGGACCCTAAGTAAGGCACATTCCCCAATATATTTGGCGCGAATACAAAACCACAGCATTCACCCGGCACTGCTGGGCCACCGGGAGGCCCATTTCCCTGGCTATCCCCGGTAAACCACGGGACTTTGGGGGGCCGTGGTTACAATTGACTGGTGCATTAGTAACTGTGATAGCCTTGATTATATTCAATGATCTTCAGTGACAGCTTTGATGAATTTTATTTTATGATATTATTAGCACCATTAATCTTCTTTGTATCTTGCCGACTCAAAATAAAACTGATCTTATTATTTGTTCAACTGCCAGCCGTGACGGCGTGAATGATAGCTTTTGAATTTTTTTTTACAGCTAACACAAGGCTGGTCGACTTTCTAATAGATTTCACTATAACTTTATGTTGCATACATGCCAAAAAAAAAAGACACGGTGGTAAGTGTTACTAAAGGCGTATCTAGAAATTGAGATTCTCATAATATTGAAATGATAGTAATGTACCAAAGTAGGAAAGTCATGGTGTTTAACAGATGTACAAATTATGTTTAGCAATTCACATGAAAAGGTATCAAGGCACTAGGAGGATTTCAGTCAGTTGATGAAACATTGAATGACATTTTGTTGACCGTCCGAAAAAAATGCAACTTGTGTAAACAAACTGTTATGGTTGTATAGGAATGCAGAGAGTTATGAAGCCGAATTCCAGATATAGGGCTTACCAGTAACTGAGCAAAATTGTTCTATCAAAGACGCGGATTTCTTCTTTGATGAATATTTTTCCATTTTATTCCTGCTTTTTTGACGTTTCGCGGTGATGATGAAGTCGAGGCTATGGAACGAAGGAACAATGGAAGCACACAACAGTCAACAGTTTTGTTATCTACGCAGCGGTTGATTCCCTTAGCATTCTGGAAACCTAGTCTATCTATAAACACATTTATTTTTACAACATGTATTTCATTTTTTAATATTAACCTAAAGTTAGTTCAATTGACAAACAACAACAACAACAACAACAACAACAACAACAATTGCACACTGTGACAAATATCGTCCAAAATGGGGTTGTGACGTATATGCGGTTTTCCGGAGACTTCGTACCCCCTGGGAGCAGGATTACATATTATAATATAACTGGTCCCAGGTACCACTACAATATCTTAACTTGATATAAATATATATTAATTATGATAAATTAAAACTGGGTGAATACACATTGATCGCAATCGAAAGTCAATGTGTTTTCATCTTTTATTTTTGAAACGATTATAACAACAAATACACAATGCATACATGTACATGTATATACTGTAGCGACATAAATATAAAGAAATGAAAAACTAATCTTCTTCGCTAATGGCTAACCGCCAAATATGACTATTATGCAGACCTAGTATGTGCATAGCGTAAAACATAAGAATGTTTGTGCTGTTAAAAGATAAAAATATATCTGTACCAGTGTCAAAGGGATGTGTGACAATGTAGCCAGTGCTGCCCGCAATGGCAGTGTCAGCACTGACTGCATGTACCAGCAGTGAATTCCACTCGACGATAGTGCGAGTAAAGAAAGAGTATTTGATGTAGTCTGTTGATGAGTGTGGTATCATGTACACATGTTTCACATCGATAACTATTTATTACCTGAATGTTATATGATGATTTTACACAAAGCTTAGCACTATTACAAACACATACAAACATAAAACCACAGTTCATATTCGTGGACATTTTACTTGTCCTCGATGTAATTGTCCGCGGATGTATGGATCGCATAATGTGGCTGGTTTGTCATCATCTTGTCGTCTTCGTACTTCTCTCGTGCCTGGTACGTGTAGCTTCGCGTGCGATGTCCTGTAGAGAGAGAGAGAGAGAGAGAGAGAGAGAGAGAGAGAGAGAGAGAGAGAGGGAGCAAATATGAATGCAAATCTAGCGTCAAATACATTTGACTATATAATCTTTATTTGGTACGATCTCTCCGGCCGAATGGTATAAAGTCTCCTGGTACGATTCTGTAGTGGTACGAAGTCTCCGTGATTCGTATATGCTATGTACAACGTACGTGATCATTTCAGCACCTTGTCGGAATGTCGGCAGATCGGCTCAATGATGGCCCGATAAGGGTCAGGTATTTACGTTAGGTTAACAATCTTGCAAAATTTGTTTTCTATGCTATGAAACTAAGAAATGAAAAGTTACAATAATTTAAGCTGCTTCTTAATAAATCAAAATTTAACGTGTAGAGTATTTTAATATAGACCAGTAAAATTATAATGTTTATCATGTAAATACAAAAGAAGTTTTTGCTTAATGTTGTATCACTTATATAAAGTTTATTTATGTTTACTTGTATGTTCATTGTTTGTCATTTTATTTGTACGTCTTGGTCATAATTTATGGTTATATTTGTAAATGGCCCAAGGCAAATTGCCGATATGCCAATAAATCTGATTGTTGTTGTTGTTATTATTCCTGTGTGTTGGTAAACCGCAACTGGAGTGTATAATACATATATGTAAGTAACTGAAATACTCTTGATAAATATGGAAACTATTTTATGAAGCCTTTTGAATAGGTCGAAAATATAGAGGTCAAATATCGGACCGATATATTTAAGAAATATTACACACCACTGAGGGTCATCTGACATTATAAGGACCGGCCAGTCAACCCCCGAAGGTTTATATGGACCGAGGCTTTAGCCGAGATCCATTCACCTTCGGGGACTGACTGGCCGGTCCTTATAATGCCATATGGCCCGTGACAAAATGACATATTCCGATGTTATTCGAAATCAACAATACAATGAAAACAACAAGAACAAGCCCAGTAGAATAAAAACATGTAGCTCACTGTAATATCCAAATGTTGAAGCATCACGTATACTCTTATTAATGGGCTAATATGATTAACATTTAACACTACCCTTTTTCTTATTTTAAAGCATTATTATAATAGATAGATAAATTATTTGAAAAAGTTAACCAAACAATTCTTTTTGTTCATTTCTATAATGGAATTTCCAGAACTGCACAGCTGAACTCTCTGATTTAAGATCTGATAGCCAGCTTTCAGCAATACAGATTAAGGTCAACATACAGAAGTTGTGTACTATACACGGATTTATGTTTATTGTATTATAAATCTTGAAATAAATAGAGTTGTCTTTACGTCGCATCTCGTAAGGGTAAACACGTCACGGAGCAGTCACTAGCCCGGAAGTATTTCACATTCGATCATTTAATGCGATTGAAAGACGTACAATCTGTGTCGCATAATGCCGAATGCCACAAACGGTAATGGTAATAAGAATTGTGTTCCAGTAAAATGCGATTTCAAAATAATATTTTACAGGAACACATTTCGCATCATAATTTGTTATACAAGCACCCAGGAGAGACGCAATCCCCACGCAGACTTCTAAATGCAGAAATTTGTCACTGTGACAGGGAGATATTTTTTTACAGATTTTGACAGCGAACAATGTGTGGGATCAAATGCAGGCTGCAATGAAGGTCGAGATTTGTTTCTTTGATTTGTAGCCCACTAGCTTAGCGAGAATGCCAACAATCATTCTTTAATCGCAGCGGTTAATGTAAAGCAGCTAAAGAAATATATAAAAGTGAGAAGAAAAGTTATGTCTTTGTATCTCTCATTCAATGTGGCGAAGTTTCTTTTTAGTTATTCATTTGGCCCCAAACTTGCCACACTGGAGTTGAGAGATACAAAGATATAACTTTTCTTCTCACTTTTATATATTTCTTTTATTCACACAAAGTTACCACAAATGTATGATTTTAATTTATTCACAAATCCAAAAAGTAACCAATAATCCAATTTCGTTTTATATTAAATAAAGATGGTTCACAAATGTCCAAAATAAACTGATATAATGTAAGTCCAGAAAGATCCAACGTTAATTTATCTCTGGCGAATATAAATCGCACGGCTTTATATACTTAGTACAAGAGTTTGAAATGCACGAGAATTCCGAGTTACATGATATCCCGTTTCAACGGAGCAGTCTCCGGCGGAGCAAAGGCACCGTTACAACACACTGGCGGTTCTAATCCATTATTTAAACTTTAGCGGAGCAATGCCGTATAGTAAATATTTAACATGTGAAAATATAGTACATGAAGTGAATAAACCTTTGTAAGAGTTGCATACACAATCTTTAACAATTTTAGTTGTATATAATACTTACATTAAGAAAATTAGTATTTATATTGCAAATAAAACATATGACTAAACAAGTATAACAGTTATGCATATAGTCAATGTTACTCTCGCGACAATTCGCGACAGTCCGGCCGACGAAAGTGAAGTTCAACCGTTGTCCTTTGATATGCATTAAAGTTTACACTAATCACAATGTTTAATCCTTTTGAAAGTTTGCCATGAATCACAATGATGAATGCTTGGTCGTTGTCATTAAACAGTTACATCTGCGATTTAATTCTTTTTGTTGCCACCTCGAATGCCTTTCGTGTTGGTCTTTTTATTTTGTCATCAATGTTCACTGCTTCCTTTGATTCTGTATCGGAACTGTCGATTTGGGAAATGTCAAGGGGATATAATAAATTCATCGGTCTTCCAAGATTTCTTCTAGAAGGTAAAATAACTTTTGCCGATCGAGTGTTACCGTCCCTACTACGAATAATGTCTATAATTCTCCCCATCTTCCATGAGCCTCTAGAAAGGTCATCTTTAATGAGTACCACGTCCCCAACACTCATTCGTTGATCACTTTGTATCCTTCCTGATTTAAATGTAGTTTGTGTTCTTTCTCTGAGACTCATCAAATATTCTTCTCGCCAAATCTTCCAAAACTGATTAAGAATTGTTTGACTTTTTTCCAAAGAAACAACAATTTGTCAGATGTAGTAACCTTTGGTTGAAAATCTTCATCGCCTAAATCAATTTCACTTTCCGGGATTCCAGAATCATTATGAATTGTGAGAAAATGACTGTGTGATCGTTATACACGAATTTATGTCGTCACCAACATAGGTCAAAGGTGTGCTATTTACCACAGATTCGGCTTATTTCAGTAATGTTTGTAGTTGAACTAAATTCAAGGTTTTTCGACCAATAGATTTTCTTAACGCTCGTTTCACTACACCAACAAGTCTCTCATTAAAACCTCCCATCCATGGAGCCAACTCCACGATGAACGACCATTTAATTCCATTGGTTGCTACGTAACTTTGAATGTCGTCATTATGCACAGTTTCTTTAATCGTTTTTTGTTCACCATTTACCATTTCAAACACACTAGTTTCATTTTCTAATTCATCGTCACACTCCACATGACATTGCAGTTCACACTCGTTCGTTGTATTGATTTTCTCACTTATTGTTGGCCACATGTCTTTCGGTTCTGTGATGTACTTTGGACCACTCCACCAAAGCGTATTCGGACACAGATCTGATGCACTCATACCACGAGTGGCAATGTCTGCGGGGTTTTGGTTAGATCTAACATAATCAATGATAACATCGCTATGGCTCTTGATTTCCTTAATCCTATTTTCACAAATACTGGTAGGTTCTTGTCTGATTTTAACCAACCAAGTACACACATTGAGTCAGTCCATAAGTACAACTTTTTGACAGGTAATTTGCACTGTTCCTTCACAAATTTCAAACACTTTACACCAATCACTACTGCCATTAGTTCCAGTCAGGAATAGACAAACTTTTTGTTGGTGCAAGGCGAGTTTTTGCAAATATGATATCCGTTCGAGAATTTCTTTCATCGTACTGGAGCAAGTATACGGAAGCTGCATAAGCTAACGTAGATGCGTCGCAAAAACACAATAGTTCATATTCCACTTTATCACTACACTCAGTTATTGCAATACACCTTTGCACGTTAAACTTTTCAATTTCACCTACATCATCACGTATCTTTATCCACTTTGAAATTATCTCAATATCTTCAACGTTGTCATCCCAATCATACTTTCTACTCCACATGGCTTGGAGAAGAACCTTACCCCATAAGACTACGGGGGCAAATAGACCTTGAGGGTCAAACACTGACGCAATCACTCTTAGCATTGATCTTTTTGTGAAATTGTCATTCTTTGTATTCAATTCCGTTACTTTAATTGACAACGTGTCGTTTGTGTTGTTCCATCGGTGTCCAAGAACGTGTGTTTCACCAGGAGAAGCTAGGTCGTAATGGGGTATTGCTTTGTTAAATTCATCACAATTTGATACCCACTCTCTCAAATTCATGGAGGCGCTGCTAAACATTTCCTTTGTTTCTTTGTACAAGTCAAGGGCTTCTTTAATGCTATCTGTTCCTGTAAGGTTGTCTACGTAAATATCATTTTTCACTTTGTTGGAAATGTTTGAATTGTATAAATCCAAATGCTTTTCAATAGTAGCTCCAAGCAAGAAAGGACTTGAAATAACACCGAACGGAATTCTGCAAAATCTGTATATGTTTCCATAATCCGTTGACGGTATCTCACAAGATTTAATCCACATAAATCTAGTCACATTTCTTTCTTCCGGTTTGAGCCCAACTTGCAAAAATGCTTTTTCAATATCAGCTATCAATGCAACACGATTAATTCTAAATCGGATCAGTAAACCACAAAGATCATGCAGCATTACAGGGCCCCTGAACAAACACTCATTTAACGATTTATATTCCTTTTTCATCTTGACCGAAGCATCATACACTACACGTAATTTAGTCGTGGTTTTCTCTGGTGTTAAGACTGCATGGTGAGGAATATAGTGCCGTGGGCCACTATCCATTGTATCATTTACCCTCTCAATAATTCCTTTTTTGAGTTGCTCCTGAATCACCGAATTATACCTTTTTAATACATCAGGATGATCTTGTAGTTTACGCACATATGATTTCAATCTGCCGTATGCAAGAGCTCGATTTTCAGGTAAATTTGGATTTTCTTCTTTCCATGGCCATGCTACTTCATATCTTCCATTTACGTACTTGGTTGTTTCGTTAAATCTTTTAAAGGCAACCTCGTCGTCGGATGTATTTACCTTGTCAGTGATCCCAATAGATTCAATATTCCAAAAATCGGTCAAGTCTTTTTTCCTGAATGGCACTATCAACACTTGCGTAAACTTGATTTTCTAAAATGTTTGAACCATATGTCAGAATCAGCATATTTGTATCCGATTCATTTTCATCCTCACTGATTTCACATGTTCTTCCACTTAGTATCCATCCCAATTTTGAACTCAACAGATACAATCCCGGCTTGACTTCTATTTTCTGGGCCATTACTGTGTCTAAATAATAGTCGCTTCCTATCAGTATATCAATGGTTGATATTTCTCTTTCAACAGGAATTGAATCTGCAAGGTGTTCACTTTTGACAAGATGTTTGACTTGATCTTTCAGGATCTAATTGGACTTCTTTGTATGTTGCCACTGATTGTTGGAACAATGTTAGCAGTCACTGTCATGGTATCTCCATTTATCAACTTGATTTGAATTTGTGTTGACTTTGTTTTTATTATTGTAGGTTTAGCTTTGCCAAAAGTTACAAGTTTAATGTCTTGGTCTTGTTCAGATTTCAGTCCCAATAACTTTGCCAATCGTTATGTTATGTATGTACGTTGGGATCCAGAATCCAAAAGAAGTCTTGCACTTTCACCGCTGTTATGTCCTGGTTTAAAAACATCCGTCTTTGCCGTTTGCATTAGCACAATCTCGTTTGATGCTACCATAACCGGCGTTTCAGCACATGCACATGGAATAACAGGCTCTTCATTCAAGTTTGACATTTCATCAGCAAGATTGGGTTTTAAAGAGTTTGTTCCAAACTTCTTTGGGCATAAACTTCTATGGTGTTTACTGTATATCCCACAATGAACGCACACTTTCTTCGTCTTGCAATCATTTGTCATATGGCCTTCTTTCAAACATTTCTAAGACTCTCCACAGTCCAATCAACGCTTGCACCCTTTTGTAATTCTAACTGCCTCAACACATTTGGCGGGAGTTTTGATGTTATAATTGATACAAATATGTTTTGATTCACATTTTCTCTTAACACTTCCAAACTTCGAAGATGCTTTTCTGTTGTATCCATGAATTGCCTCAAACTATCAACTCTAAATGTTGCTGGAGATAAATTCATCATTTCTTTGTAATGCATATTGATTACTTCTTGTTTGTTTCCGAATCTCTTCTTTAATATATCCACTGCAATAAGGTAATTATCGTTCGATAAGGCAAGTCCTTCAATTGCACGCTGTGCCTCATCTTTTAGTTTACTTTTGAGATAATTGAATTTCTCAATGTTTGAAAGTTTTTCATTATTATGTACACTACACTCAAACGAGTCCCAAAAAGCTGTCCATTTAAGTTTATTTCCGTTGAAATCGCATATGTCCAACTTCGGAAGTTTTACCGAAACTCTTTGTTTTTCTTTCATTTCATATCTTTGAAAGAATTCTCTTTGTTGATGCATTTGGGAAAGCATCATTGGTTGCATGTTTTCTTGCATTTTTAATAGATCGGAATCAACAGATCCTTCTTGTTTTGGCTTCGCATCACTTAAAACGGTTGTTTCAATATCCTTTTCAAGAGACTCAGCAAATTGTTCCAAGTCTATTATAACGCTTTCGGCACTTAGTATAAGAGCACTGTCCTCTTCTAACACCTTTTCAGTTAATGGTGTGTCTTCATTCCCTATAGTTTCGGTGAACTTACACATGTGTAATTCCAACTTGTTTGTGTAATTCTTTAATAATTTAACACATTTGTTTGCATTAAGTAAACACTCTTTTTTGTTTATGGAAGTAACATCACAGCCGATTATAGACACTGCGTTCGTAATTTCCTTATCTAAGACATTTCGATATCTTGTTCTTACACCCTTGAAAGAAGTAACAACCGACGCCATTTTGTTTTATTTTTCCACCAGTTACTTTACCTCATACACCGTTAATACTTTTTCCTTTTTATTTTATTTTTAACACAAGCACTTTGTTTTATTACTCCATGCTAACACAATAACACTTTAAAGTAACACTCTTTTTACAAACTCTTTATACAGAGAAACCACAACTGTATTTCTCTTCTTCTTTTTTTTCTTTTTTTTTCTTTTTTAACTTTTTTTTTACCTTTAACCTTTTTTACTAACACACACACTTTTACATACCATAGTATTCACCTTTATTTTACTAATCCAAACTATTTTGCAAAACAATCACTTTTTAAATTCGTTTTTCTTCTTATGCTTCCGGTTGTTGTTTTTAGTATTCCCGGGTTCCGGCAGCATTCAATGTGGCGAAGTTTCTTTTTAGTTTTCATTTGGCCCCAAACTTGCCACACTGGAGTTGAGAGATACAAAGACATAACTTTTCTACTCACTTTTATATATTTCTTTTATTAACACAAAGTTACCACAAATGTATGATTTTAATTTATTCACAAATCCAAAAAGTAAGCAATAATCCAATTTCGTTTTATATTAAATGAAGATGGTTCACAAATGTCCAAAATAAACTGATATAATGTAAGTCCAGAAAGATCCAACGTTAATTTATCTCTGGCGAATATAAATCGCACGGCTTTATATACTTAGTACAAGAGCTTGAAATGCACGAGAATTCCGAGTTACATGATATCCCGTTTCAACGGAGCAGTCTCCGGCGGAGCAAAGACACCGTTACAACACACTGGCGGTTCTAATCCATTATGTAAACTTTAGCGGAGCAATGCCGTATAGTAAATATTTAACATGTGAAAATATAGTACATGAAGTGAATAAACCTTTGTAAGAGTTGCATACACAATCTTTAACAATTTTAGTTGTATATAATACTTACATTAAGAAAATTAGTATTTATATTGCAAATAAAACATATGACGAAACAAGTATAACAGTTATGCATATAGTCAATGTTACTCTCGCGACAATTCGCGACAAAAAGGCATTTTTCGTATATTAATGCAAATCTTATATACAAGCCAATCAGTTATTGTGCGTCAATTGAAACCAAGAAAGATACGAATTTAAATCTTGTGGACAAACATTCTACAGTACTTACTCATTGGAGAAGTCAGAATTGCTGACTTTGTTTCTTTTGAATTAAAGATTCAAATCAAACACCGCAACATTCTAATATTACCATAATATAAAATATAACATACACTACGACCGTTTATCTAATGTCTTAAAGTGGTTTATTGACAATGGTGCACAGTTTTCTGATTGCCAACACGTCTTATTAAATAATGTTGCCAGACAGTGAAACCGTATGGACAGCGCGATAACCATAGCTACAGTATGGTATGCCTTTATTCCTTCTTAAATGACACCTCGGACCGTGATGGCACTGAACGGACTGAAGATCTTCACAATGACACTGACATATAAACCATAGTTGGATAGAACTGAATAACCTTCACAATTATTGCAATGATCAAGGGACCTTCATACCCAGATCAGTATCGGCGATAAAACACTAAAACTCTGGGTAGGTAATTGGTCGCCTTATTAGCTGTTTTCAGCACAATCTCATGCTGGAAATACCTTTTGACATTCAATGTCACCATAAGATGACATATTTGGGGGCTACATAACTTTGAAAGTCCAAGATTATGTGTCATGATTTGTACAAGAGCATGTTCTTCAAGGAAACTTAAGGGAATGTAGAAGTATAGATTGTACTTAAATTATTATATGCATTGTACAAACGTCGACCAGGTTTTCTCTTTGTTTACCATACTTAATGGCACACTTTAAAATTATGATTTTAAGCAGTGGTGTTGAAAACCTCAAATAATAACTTATTTCAGGGAACAAGTAAAAAGATAAAACGAGATCCACTCTAAAATCAGAGTGTAAGCACACATTTCATTCGCAAGTCCATTAAAAGAATGTCATTTCTAAAAGCTCTAAAACATTTAACGAATGTTATTGCACCGTACTTAAAATATAGTTATTTCTGAAAGTTTTACAAAATCCTATGTCTGTGTATTTTAGTGCAAAACCAAGTAATGCGTAAATTTTCCAAACAGTCCCTTATTTTGCACAAAATAATAAATCGTATGTCTTTTCTACCTATGCTATAGGCGTTTGACAGAAGTCCGATATAAATTCGAATCAGACTTTATGGGACAAAACCTTAATTTTAGCGCAAACTTCCGAACAATGATTAAATCGTTAAATAAAACATGAAAACAAGAGTTTTAATTTTAGCGTCAGCCCTTAGTCCGTGGTCTGTCTAGATCCTGAAACAACAACAACAACAAACAAACGAATCCCCGAAAAAAGGTATACTAAATAAGTAACATCCTATGTATAATATAGACACCAGAACCCCCTCCCCCCCCCCCCCCCCCCCCCCCCCCCCTTAGTCTATTATCAATTGTCAGATAGATTTACACTGCAAAATGAATTCAAATAGAACTTGTACTTTAGAGTGCTATTCATGCACACAGAATGCATCATTGCCAAGAGTACCTTTACAGGGTATAAAGGATGTTGTTTACACTTATATTCTGTAATCGGAATTTAAGTAAAATGGAATATTCGACAAGATCGTTGATCATATAAAATGTTGTTGTATTTCAATCGCGAAGACTAAAACCTATCCGTCCGCAGACGAAAAACAGAAACAATATGGTATGGTCTTACTTGAAACCAACGTTACATCTTAAAAAGTCCCTATAAACACTTTAGGGTACCTTAAGGCAGACGTATGGTATCATTATATCAATTCACCGGTATTGTTTGCATTATTTCTAGAAGACCTAGAACTGTTTTTACAACAGAATGTTGACTGTGGAATAAGCCTGTACGATTTGTATATTATGATATTGCTTTTTGCAGACGATAATGTAATAACTGGAAACTCAGCAGACGATTTACAGAGAAATTTAAACCATTTTACGATTACATATGTGTTGTCAAACGTGGGGCTTAGAGGTTTACCTAACCATAACCATTGTGGAAGTATTCCGTAGAAGAGGCCCAGTAAGGGCTAATGAAACTTGGGTCTAAAGTGCCGTACCACTTGAAGTAGTCGACAACTTTCACTATCTAGCCATTGTATCTAAAACAAGTTCAGGTTGGTGGGGTTTTAAAATCAAAATGCATATAAGGGATTCATCTTAAATTTTGCAAATCCTTTCTATCCTATATATATTAACAGAAACCTGCTTATTGTTAAATATTGGTTTGAAGTACAACATTCTTATAACATTGTATTATCTTTTATAACGCAAGTCCATGGATTTAAGCGAGGAATGCCTCACAACTTGGACATCTAACGTAAAATGTTAACTTAAGGAGAAAGGATTTTAGACGTCTGGGTTAATCGCGGGATTTATAATGCAAACTCTTTGCTCCAGTTTTTTTAACAACGTTTTATTGATAGCTTTCTACTGATATAACCAACAGTGCGAAACGTATTATTATATACTTGCATTTGCAAAGTACGTTTTGTATGGCTGAATAGCTACATGTATTTAATGTAACAAAAACAAAAGAAATGCCTTACTCAAATACGTGTATCAACACACTGGTTACGTATTGAAACTTATGGAAGGCCGGAGTTCACCTTTCCGGAGATCATAATTTTGCCTATATATTTCAATAGAAAAAATATTATCCCCGGGAATTAATTCTCCGGAGATCATAATTACAATTATCTCCGGGATTTGCACACAAGAATCCCGGAGATCATAATTATGATTATCTCCGGGATTTTCATACAAGAATCCCGGAGATCATAATTATTATAACTCTTTAGTCAGAAACCCGGAGATCATAAGAATAATCATCTCCGGGAATTGCAACCAAGAATTCCGGAGATCGTAATTATTAGATTTTTCCGGGGATAATTATTGACCTAGTCCGGACTTATTTGACCTACTCCGGAGTTATTTATAACCCGCCGCTCAGTTATATTTTTCCGGTGATTTTATTTGACCTTTCTGCAATCCCGGACATAATTGACCTTTGAAGTACCGGAAATGATGTAAGCGGCAGTTTCAGAAGCATTTCCATCCCATTCCTGCCGAACACTTAGAAGCGAAAGGTTGATTTATTAAACAGTTACTGAGTTAAGAGAAAGAGTTTTGATTGTGAAGTTTATTAGAAGGTAATCTTGTTTACTACAATTCTATGCACGACTTAAATGCTTTTCAGGTTTAAAAGAGTTGGAACATAGCATTGCTTTTGCAAACTAGTTTTATTAATTGTCTCTCAGTCTCAGATCCAACACGTGGTTTAGATGGTGATTTTTGTGTGTGCAGCGGTCTGTACTGTAGGTTTTATATTTAAGATAATGGAATATTCTTGAAATAAAATAACTTTCTCTTTCTCTTACATTTGCTGCTAAGTGCCAGATTGTCATTTATAAGGGTCATTCTGTCTATGCACCAGTTAATGGTAACCACAGCCCCCCCCCCACCCCCCCCCCCCCCCCCCCCCCCCTGGCCCAGGAAACAGCATGAACTTTGACTTTCAGTACAGCCAAGCCCGGGTAAATCCCCGTCCTGCAGGGACAAAATGCTGGTAAAATCTGCGTAAGATGTGCCCCTAGGTAAGGTGCAATCATTGCCAAATACCCTGCACTGCAGGGCCACCTGGAAGGTAAAAACACAGCCCAATTTCTCAAGCTTTCCCTGGTATACTCACAGACATGGAGGGTGGGGCATGTTAGTCAACCTTAATGGCCCTCAACAACTCTTTTGATGCTTTTGTTTTATTATGGCAGACTAATGACTTCAACCATCCCAGCTAAAAGTAGCGAACGGTCCTTGTGCAGAGAATCCTTGTGGCAACAATTTTGAAATTAAACCTTTGTTATCTTACGTGATCAGCTGTTTCTTTTTTTGTATGGGGGTGGGAGGACTTTATATATTTATACTAAGCCACCTTCCTGTCCAATGGCATATCCATATCTATTTACTAGCTTTTCGTCTTTTTTATTTACGAAAAGGGGAGTTTTTTTTACAATAACTGGGGAAAAATATACACTTTTCTGGGTGGGGAATGGGGCGGAATATCGGGCCCAAATTTGCCATATAAAAGGGCAGGATACACATGCTTTATTGCATAATTATTGCTTCAATTAATGATACTTAAGTGCATGACATGATAACCATGACTTCAAGCATGCTAAAAACATATTGTGAAAAAATAAGACTAAATTTATGAAATTCGAACTTGAAAATCGTTCATTTTCATCACATTCAGAGATCAGTATGAACTATTATCTGTCATGATTTATTGCAATACATATTTACACCCCAAGGATTGATCTTTTTTGGTTCTTTCAAAGGGAAAATAAACTAATATTAAATCATTTCTTTATTCGCTGGAGACTAGACAGCTTTTTCTTTTAACTGTAAAATTTCCCAATTTTGGCATTTTCACGACGTGAAATTTCCCAAAATGTCTAGGGTCTTTTTCCCAAAATGGGCAGAAAAAGCCCTGAGCTGGTATAAGCTGCAATGTCCTACTTTTTGGGTTTTGTCATTATATTTACAGAATTTCTGGCCAGTCTGTTGTCTTCGGTTTTAGTCCAAATAATTGTACGTCGACGGATTTTTTTTTAGATTTTTGATATGGCAAATCCTTCACAGGGATTGGAAGAATCCCTTATAACACGTCTATTATTTTAGACTATCTTTGGTTTATGATAGAAAGTATAAAAATTCCAAGTAAAGTATAACAATTTCAAGTAAAGGGATACAAATTAAGCTGGATGAGTCACCCGATGTGACTTAAAATTAAATTGGGCATGAACAATTAGCAAGAAAGTTGATCAGTACATGACCAAAAATTAAGCTGCGCAGATAATAATTTACACTTTGCTGTCATTTTTCTTTAGGGTAAAAAAAATGTCAACACAGGACCTCCTTTTCACAAGTCGAACTTCGAAAGTGGAAAGTAGCAAACCTGATTTTGCGCTTTATAATAGGTTTCCCTCAGCCAGATATGGTATACCATGATATGTGGGTGATTTACTGTGTCTGCGTAACTGGCACGACCTGCATGAGGTTCTCCAATAAAGGAGATGATCCATGAGTCACATTTAAGTATCTGTTGCTGTAACCCATAAAAAAATTAATGGTTAGTCTTTGGCAAATAATTTTGCACCATTAGGCCAGGTGATCATTTAACAATTGAAGGTAATACATAAGGAAACCTAAGCATTATTCTAATATATACATATTTTAATCATGTGCACAGGTATGCAAAAGGTTTATTGTTTATTGTACCTATATATTTTTGTGTGACATGCATGTACTCGAGTCATTGCTATTATTTTTTGGTTGCTTGTCTAGAATTATATATTTTTTTTCTCAAATTAACGATGTAATCCTCTTTTAAATCAAATACCCAATGAAGATATGTAAACCAAAAATAGTCAAACATATTTGGGTTATGCCAAAAATTAAAACAATGATTTTAACCAATCAAAACTTGTTACTCTAGACAAAGATAGTATTTCAAAATTAAAAGATAAAGGATAACTAAACAAATTGGCGAAGAAAAAACGTTCATCCAAATTATTAAGTTTATATTTTAGAGCTGAAATAAACTACATTCCATTACTAAAATTGTAGAACATTGTTTATTACTTTTCAGAAAGATGTATTGCCACATATGTGGAAAGGAAAGACGTGGAGATGCCCAGTTTTGTGCAAGCTGTGGGACCAAGCTTGATGGTATGCAATTGTAAACCTTCTCTGATAGTTCAAACTAACTGTATTGTCTATTATACACATTTAAAGGGTTTGAATCTTTCTTCCCCCTAATCTCTGGAATTCTGACATGAAAATATTAAATTCCTGCTAATACTCAAGACTTAAAGAGCAAATTTTGCATAAATATGATAATAATCTGCAAACTAATGACAAAAGATTGCCGACAACAGATCAGAATGAAGAAAAAAGAAAAGCCATAAAAAGATCAATATTTGAACTTAATATAAAAAAATATGCGATCTAATTTTTTGTCAGCAAACTTGTATGACTGGTTTCTGTAGGTTTTCGCAGAAATTTGCTCATTCAAAGACAAAAAAGTAATAAAAAAAAAAGTTGTCAAAACGTTCAATCTGTGAAAGTGCAGCTTAAAGTTGTCATCTCAGTTGAAAACATCATTTATTATCTCTGCATTAAAACTTTGGATATGTATTCCCATCTATCTAAACTACTAAATCAATGAAGTTAGATAACTCTTATTTGAATATATAATGCAAATAATGGGCCTTTATTAATTAGAATTCTGTTTGAGGTTCTGCATTTGAGCTTACATAGGATAATATCTCAGCAACTACTTGATGTATTGCATTTAGTCTTAATACAATGGTGCTCAACCATCCAACTTACTTAATTAGCCAAGTTAGGTAACTCAAGGTTGCATTTAATTAAAAAAAAAATGCTTTTTTATTCAACTAAGAAATTCTCGTTCAGGTTTTGCATGGAAGTACATTTAAGCTAATATCTCAGTAAATACATCATGTATTGCATTTAGATATGTATTAGCAGCTACATACTAAATTAATGAGGTAAGACTTCATTATTATTAAGTATTGAGTGCCAGACAAGAAATACATAACAGTTCTCTGAAATACCTTGTCTTATCTTAACTAAATTATTTTAAATGCATCAATTTGAAATTAATGTGTTTCATATTTTTTTTAAGACATTGCCGCAGGGGATTCAGGGTCAGTGAAGGAGGGGCGACCGAGTACATGCTCAGAGCAAGAACCAAGTAAGATTTAGTGTAACAACCAGTTCAGATAACAATTTCATTTTAAATAGTGTGAAGAACCATTGGACCAGAAATGACACACATTTTAAGATATTTTTCTATATTTCTTGTAGTTTATAGGACCAGGATGGGCCATGAATAAGTCTCCAATGTTTTTAAATAGAATACTGCACTGGGTAGCCAAATATTTTGATATGCTCTCTAGCATAAGTCATGGAAATTGGACGTTCAGATGAACAAGACCTAATTCTTTTACTATATTGCTTGGCATCAAATTTTTTAACAAGCCATGCTATATGGTGTTTTATCAAGCCCAGAAGATACTTTACTAATGCATGGCTGATAGGCTTGTTTTATTTACAACAAGCACAACAGCACTACAATTTTCAAATAAATATGCAAGTATTGTCATTAAGTGTATAGGAATGATCAATTGTTCTCAAATAAGGAACCCTAGGGTGCCCCATTACAGGTACTCATTAACATGCATAATTGCTACATGTTCACACCTCATGAGATGATATGGCACATGCAATGACCATGCTCCTAGATCCAAGGTCTCTATAACCAAATAAATATTCTTTGAATCTGAACTAGGAAATGAATGGCAAAATTGATGCAAACAAATGGCAAAATTTATACTCCAATATTGGGTAATTGTTTTGAAGAAATATTCCGTAATCGAAATGAATCGGAATATATTAAAAGATCTAGTAAACTATAACTATTCGCTAAAGCCAGGCATTTTACCCTTCTTTGTTTTTGCAGTTCACACAACAGATTCTGATCCTGATTATTCTTTTTAATTTCCCTATCCCAACAAAATGCAATTCATTTTGAACAGAAAAACGAACAATCTCATGTCCACTGCATTCCTCTTTGTAAACAATGCGAGATCTGACCAGCGATGATTAAATGACGCTAATTGATAACAGAGGGGTTTTCTGTAGGACGAGCAGCCTCGTTTGGGATTGACCTTTACTAAATATAACTGGAAAATCAAAACCAATTAATATAACTATGGAAAAACAAAACCAACAAGGGAACTTTTAAAGCGACTGTACACCAGATTGGCACCAAAAAAGTTTTTTTCTGTAAAGAATCTCAGGACAGTTATTTAATATAATCGGGTTTGAACCCGTGTCGCCAAAATTGCAGTCCAGTGTTGTATCAACTGGGCTACGAAGGCTTACTACAGATGAGCCGTATATTTTAGCTATATACCTAACTTGGTAATATCGCGTGAAAACATCGACTAGCCATTCACGCATAAGGAATGAATTCTACAAGGTAGACATATCCTTAATCTTTTTAATGGAAAATACGATAAAACTGGGAAAAAGAAATAAATTGTAAACTATGTGGTACATCAGTTGGTGAGTTTCAATGCATTGTACACATTAATACCAAGTTAATGTCTGTTTTCAACATTTTTTTCGCAATTTGCGCATAAGGAATGAATTCTACAAGGTAGACATACCCATTATCTTTTTAATGCAAAATAAGATGAAACTGCAAAAAAAAAAAAATATATTGTAAACTATGTGGTACTTCAGTTTGTGAGTTTTAATGCATTGTACACATTAATACAAAGTTTGTCACTTTTCAACAATTTTTTCTTGCAAATTCATATGGTGCACAGTTGCTTAAAAAATTCAATTGAAAACAAAAGTGGCTTTTGACTCCTTTTTTATAACAATACAGGAAATATATTTAATAAAGTGCTATACCATACAGTAACGTTTCTAAGCACAAACGATATATTGACACGCAGAAAACAGTGGCAAGCACATGTATGTAAGTAGCACATTGCGTTCATATCGTCACTGCGATTTGAATTCTATTGCAAAATTAATTGGAACTCTTCTTCCTTAATTGGCCAGGTCATTTATATTTCCCTGAAAATATTTGAAACTTGTTTGGTTTCACTTGTCTTATAGCCAGTTATTGTATGATTACTGGGTCTGTTTATAATACCCGACCATATGCATAAGATGCGTTTATACTGTGTCATAATGCACCAGTCAATTGTTATCACGCCCCACTCTTCCCCAGGTCTTGGGAATAGTGGGAACTTCGACTTTCGGTCCAGCCGACCCCGGCTAAAATCCCCGTCCTGCGGGGACAAACAGATGGTAAAATTCCCGCCAAATGCCCCCGCACTCCGGGGACCCTAGGTAAGGCCCATCCCCCTCTATATTTAAGGCAAACACAAACCCACATTATTCACCCCACACTGAGGGACCAACTGAAAGGTAAACAAAATGGCCCATTTCCCTGGCTATCCCCAGACCTGGGGGGACCGTGGTTACAATTAACTGGTGCATAACATTCACGCCTATGGCATTAGGGAAAATTGTTGTATGAACAGATTAGGCGAAAGGTTTATTATCTTATTTATACAATAAAAAACACATCAAATATTTGTATAGTGATTTGGACATTCAAATACCAAACAATCAATCAAAAATTTGAGTATCTGTTTATATCTTAGTCTAAACCACTATTAACTCTTAAAAACAACATGAATTATTTCAGCTTTGAGTTTGAAAGAAAGGCTCGAAGTCTTCAGAATGAAGCAGCGTCCTCTACAAAGTAACACCAAAAGAGGAAGGAAAGAGTCCACTCACACTACTGGCATTGTAAAGAAAGGGAAATTTGTAAGTTGACTTTACTTTTAGTATTCAACTTATTGCAATTTATTGTACCAAAAGCTGAAGAGGAGTGCATATAAACCCATTTTTCTCAGGAATAGTTCTCCATAGCAACTGACCGGGTTTCTACAGATCTCTCTGGAAACCATTTTTACCAAGTCACATAATTAGACTCTAATTAAAGCATTGTTCTTGTCCCAACTCATTTTAATAACCACTAACAAAAATCAAACATGACTTAATTGAAAAGCCTCAGTTCCAAAAGGAGATAAAGCATATAAGCAGGCCATTTCGGTCAGGTTGTCAAAAATAAGGGCCTTTGATTATGTTACTATTTCCCATCAACTATTAACTATTTATCTTATTATCACAGAATAAATTTAATCCTTGATGCATCAATAGGCATAGAGTTGCAAAAACTTATTTCACAATTGTTGTGAAAAAAAATAAGTTTTAACTAATGCTCCCTTTATGAATTCATAAAGTTACAAAATTAACTACTTACAATGGTACCAGGGTGGATGGCATAAAATGGGTTCTTCCCCCCACCCCACCAAAAAAATGTAAGCAATTTGTAGTATGAGATGTTGCATTTTGAATGTATAAAATTACTTTTTATCTTATTTCTCTGATATAGAAGAAGTAAATTTGAACAATGTGAGGGGCGTTGCCTGGTGCGCCCCCCCTCTAGGGCAGCCAGTGGGTACAATGGGCAACTTGTTTTTAAGTATTGGTTCTATCCTGTCAATCTAAAGTAACTGCTTGTTATTGTTTATTCAGTACATGTACATTAGAAGATGCGATAAACTTCTTTTTTACTATTTTAAAGCTCATTTAATTATATACCATATGCATTTTGATACTGTCCTTATAACCATGTCTTGAGTACTGCTACTAAAGAAGACTAGTTCAGTCACTGGTTGGAAATAACAAATATAAACATTTGTTTCCTTTAAGAAACATGATTGTACTTATAATATTTAATTAATACTGGTCAAAAGCATAGTTTTGATTCATTGTCTCATGTTGTGTTTATGCAGTCTCAAATGACTACAACTTAAGAAACGTATCTTATTAGTATACTGTACTTTAAAAAAAAACATAGTTGATGTTTCCATAGCAACCTTTTAAAATTGAAATGAAATGACTGAAAGATACATAATTGTGGAATGTTTATTTATCAATCATGCTCCCATTCAGTAATATTGTTATATCAATTTCATACTGGACTATTGTTTTGTGATCCTTTAAACAGGGTATCAGGTCTCTGCCATTAGTATATTGTTAACTGTTCTTCTTTCCATAGCTAAGTATCACTAAAAAACAGTAATGTAAATTTTTATTTGCTGAAAATTATTTATTATGACATTAAATTAGATAAAGCAGATAAATATGCATAAAATAATGGTAATGTAGTCAATAAAAAACCTGAACATTGGTCAAATTCTTTAACTTTGGTATGAATATCAAATAAAGAAGATTGGTTGCCATGGGAACATGCAGAATAACTTTCTAACAAAGGTTTTTGTTGCTTCATAGTATTGTATTCTTGATCTGAACACTAAAGCTAGAAAAAACAAATGAATGACCATTGACATATTTGCTTGTTTCTCTCCAATAAACAGCTGTTTTTCAATTATATTGTAGCACACGCCATATAACAAATGTTGTCCAAAATAAACAATAACATAAGTTTTCATTTAATTGCGTTTAATATCAGTGTGAATCTTCATTTACCCAAAAATTCTTCAATTGGTGGATTTTATTGATGAACACAAATGTGTTTTTATGAAAAACAATAGCATATGCAAAATAAAAGTATAATTTTTAGAGAAGAAATTGTCTCCATGGTTACCGTGGAATCAATTTCAATTACTGATAGCTTAATTAAAACTTTAACATTTCAATATCACTGTCTGAAAGTTTGAATGCTGTAGAACAAGTATTATTCAAATTGAATTCCTTTAAAGTCAATGGGTGATATATTTAACATTCACTCAAAACAACTCAGCAGTGAGAACTGAACTACACTTAAAACATTGCAGCATGGTAAGGGTTAAAAACAAAACCGGAGCGTTATCCCGCATGCGCCCAGTGAAATTATCTGTTTATTTATAGATTGATGACGTAACTATAGTAAAAAACGTCAGCCATACTTTCGCTTTAGTGTGTGCAACGTATTAATAATAATATAATTTTTACATTACCTTTTAAGAAATTGAGGGACCCCAAATTAAGCAATAGATAAATAAAACGCTATTTATTAATTGATCAGCTTTTATCAGTCAAAAATAAGTGTCCCGACGGAATTCCGGACTTCGAAGTTCAGGTGACCCTCCCGAAAAATTGGTGTCCCCGGGATCCCAGGACCCCGTTAGTGCCAAACACTGCAGCCCTAAAAACCCTACTTTACACTCTTTGAAATACTTCCATCTGTGATTGAGCAATTAAATTTAAATATGAATTTGAGGACATCTTATTTTACACTAAAATCTATCTTGTAGGGTAAACAAGTACACACTGATACTTGTGAATATCAATTATCAATGTTATGTATGTCTGCATGTTAAAAGGGTGTGTATAAACTATGTATATAAAAGTTGTAACAGACTAAATTATGTTTTGTATTCACATATTCAGGAGCTTAGCGTCTTATTTCTGGACGGTGGTCACCACATCCTTAAAAGACTTTTCCCTTCACCGACTGGACCGACTGGGACCTTGACAATTTCTGTCAGTGAAAATTCTAATTCAAGTGACTGGTTGAAGGCAATTAGCAGCAAGTTCATAAACACTTCATTCACCCTATGTACACCATCTGGATGTGGATTCCAGGCCATTGAACAACCAGTTGGGCTGGAATTTGTGAGGGATTTAAAGAAGGCTAAACACTACAAGCTTCTTCGTATCTATGTTCAAGCCGACACAAAAGGTAACTCTTAAGTTCTGTAAAAAATGTATGAAATAGAAGTAGCTTCAATGAAATGGGAAATTATTTTGCAGGTTAAAATTGTTATTTAAAAGAAACTCCGGAAAAAGGGGGAAAACTGAATTCTGTTTTTGGGAAAAACTGGCGATTTATTTGGAAAAATGGAGGCTTTTTGGCGATGGGAAAGGGCCGATATTTGGCCCTACAATTAGCCCAAAAATCACTGCTATTAAAGTAATATTCAGCATTATGTTGAATGTCTTAAACTACCAGGACAAATTTAAATACAAACTAGAAAATAAATATATATTTCTTTTTTCTTTTACCAAATATATAATCTTAGGAAAATCTTCCAAAGTAATTCCAATATGTTAACAGTATGTTATGAGAACTATATATATGGCTCAAAGAACGATATTAAATCTTTTTACTCATATAATAAAAACTGCAATTGGACTGGTCAAAGAATGTGTGGAGTCTTCTTGACTCGACACACTTTAACCACTCAAACTGTGTTCATACCCGTATAGTGACATCAGTCTCCCAATTCATTACTGATAGTTGAACTCTGTTCAACAAGAAATGCAGACATGTCATTTGGGGCCATTATTTTATTTATTTATAAGATACGCAAGATAAAACTAAAATTTCAGTAAAACTTAAGTGTTTTTATTTGCAAGTTTCTTTAGCTGACCAAAAGTATGAAAAAAACAATGAGGCAGTACTATGGACAAGGATGAGATCAACTTTTCTTGCATACCGGATGTGTGTTTCCGGCCATAAGACCGGTGCTGGAGAAACTCATCTTACACCCCCCATGTAAGATGAGTCACGCGCAACAACGTGCCACTTATTTCTTTTATTGTATAGTTTATGAAAAGTATATTACGCAATTTCTATAAAGCGGAATCAAAAATAGTATACAATACTTTTAATTAAAATTGAAGATAAATAATTAATAATTGTAAAAGCGAGATTTTTGTAGGAACTATTTGACGTCGATGGTGATTTAAAATCACTGCGCTTTATGACGTCAGCACGCGCTTTTTGGTGAAATGTACAAAAGTGCGTTTTCTACGTCAATTTTTTCACAAAATCATGTTTTTAGGTATGCAAGAAAAAATATCAATCATGTTTTTCCGGTCCGGATCGAAAAATCCGACCCAATGGCACGCTGCGTGACCGATAACTCGGCAAGCCTTGTTATCGGCTTATGCGCATGCCCTCGTGTTGGATTTTTCGATCCGTACCGGAAACACATGATACTTATATGAATACTTGTCCAGATACCAGAAAGTTCTGACCATAAAGTACCATATATGTTTGCTTTTAAAATTGGTTTTGTACGGAGATCATGAACATGAATTTAGTTTACAAAGGTACTCCTAACATTACTGAGTAGTAACCTTTAAATCAATTTAACCATAATTTAAAGAAATTTGCCTATATGTTGTTTCAGACAGGAATGAACTAATCAAGGCCTTCAGAAATGAAACAGTACTAATTTGTTACACTTTGTTACAGAACAGTTATTGTTGAAGGTCATTCAGCAAAATGATATTGTTTTGATGAAAGGAATTTGACACAATGAATTCTTTTATGCAAATCTTATATTATTTTTTATATAGATTCATCAATGGTTTGCAGAAAATTTCCAGTTAAATAACTTAATGATAGGCAAACCAAACGGTTTACATATTTGTTGTTTATGATATAAATATATATGAGCAAATAATGCATAAACATTTTGAGCAAATATTGTTTTACTTTATTATTGGCTGAATGACCAACCCATGTTTATGTTTAGAAGAATCCGGTTAAAAGTTGACAAATGTTGTTTTTAGCTCCACTGGCCAAAGGCCAGAAAAGCTTATGCGATGGTAATGTGTACGTAGTATGTGCGTCCATGCGTCTGTTAACAATTTCTTGTTAACGGGATACAGCCTTCAGTTTTGATTGTATCTTGATGAAACTTGCACAGTATTAAGATACCAATTAGAGCTTGGTTCCTTTGGAAAACCTGTTTCTGCCTTGTTCTTGTTTAAAGCCCACAAGCCATTTTTTAGCTCTAAGTGTCTGTAGATCGCGCATTCATCTTAACAAAGTTGGTTGTGAATGTTAGTTAAAGTTATGCACCTTTGGTCATTACTGGCAACGCCTAGGATTAACAGGTTTGGTAAACTTAAATTGGGAAAGGTTTGAAAATCTTTTTGAGTGTTTATGCATCCATCTCAGCACAGTTGCAATAAATATATATATACAGTGTAATGCTTTATGATCAGTCTTCTTTTAAATTTCATTGTGATTTAATTTTGAAATGCACTAAACAGTGTGAACATGTTGGTGTGAAAAATTTTGGCCCTGCCAGAATAAACTAACATTTAAATCTGTATTTTGGATGAACACTTTAATATCAGGGCTTTTTCTTTCCATTTTAAGAAAAAGACCCATGACATTTACAAAAACAAAATAATCAGTCTCCTGCAGAGAGGAAATTGTTAAAAAATAGTTTCTTTTCCCCTTTTAATATGAAAATGCAAGTACATAGGGTAAGATACCAAACAAATAATTTCAGTATAAGCTGAATTTAGCATGGACCACATCATTAGGAAATTTTCATATCCTTTAAAACAATGTTGGTTTTAGTAAGGTGCATACCAGGGCTGGTTAAGTAAAGAAAAATAATTAATAGTTAAGCAGCTGAACCACTATACCATGAAAAATTAAATAAAAGAAGCGGATATTTTAACATCTTGACTATACTAACATGAAAAGATAATGTCAATCAACCAATCATGCAACTACAAAGCATGAAAATTTTGTTTTTAAAAAATGATGTTTTCAATTTTAACAATTACTATGATTTGTCACACCTCATTTTAATGTTTCTAGTTCTGTTTGTGTTTCTGTTTTATTGTTTACATTAACCTTGCACCTAATTTATTACTTGTAATGAGAAAAAGTATATCAGTCTCTGATGCTTTAATGTCAATATAAATTACTAATCTTGCACATTACATTTAGTGCGTTAATTATCAATTTTATATTATAATTTATTGTCCACAGTGGGCTTTATTTCTTGACATTTTAAGCTTTACTGGCCAAAGGCCAGAAGAGCTTATGCGATGGTAATGTGTACGTAGTATGTGCGTCCGTGTGTCTGTAAACAAGTCATGTTAAAACGATACAGCCTTCAGTTTTGATTGTATCTTGATCCGCCCATTCATGCCTAGATTATGGGCCTTGATAGTTAAAAAAATCAGTATGTCAGTAAATAATTCTTCGTTAACACGATACAGCCTTCAGTTTTGATTGTATCTTGATTAAACCTGTATGGTATCTACATATCCATGAGAGCTCGGTTCCTTTCGAAAACCAGCCATAACCGCCCATGCATGCCTTGATTATGGGCCTTGATAGTATGAAAAAATCTGTGTGTCAGTAAACAGTTGCTCGTTAACACGATACAGCCTTCAGTTTTGATTGTATCTCAAAGAAACTTGTACAGTATCTACATATCCATAAGAGCTCGGTTCCTTTCGAAAACCAACTAGATCTGCCCATGCATGCCTAGATTCTGGGCCTTGAAATGATTAGATTATGGGCCTTGAAATGATTAGATTATTGGCCTTGAAATGATTAGATTATTGAAATGATTAGATTATGGGCCTTGAAATGATTAGATTATGGGCCTTGATAGTATAAAAGAATGCTATTGTGTAATAAATGCTTGCGAACATGATACAGTCTTCAGTTTTGGGTATTCAAATACCCATAAGGGGTTGGTTCTTTTCGAAAACAGTGATGTTGACCACACAAACCCAGACAGGAGAGCATAGGCCCTTTTGGGCCTCTTGTTATTTTAATGTGCTAGTATCAGTCATTTTTCTTGAACCAAATTTTGTTTGGAGCATAACAAAAAAACTAGACAGAGGAATTGATTGGAACTTGGAACATACATAGAAACAAAGTTGTGCCTATTTGCATGAATAATAATTGTTTGGGCACTTAATTTCAGAGTTATCTCTCCTCATGATTTTTTGTTTCTTTTTAATGTAAATTTTGGATTGGCGCTTATTCCGAAATATCTTTTCTTTAAAAATAATACAGAAACATTATACATAGATAATATAGCCTTGTGAAGTTATAGAACTAGATTTTTAAGTCTTGGTTACTTTTCCCATTTGTCATTTATTTAAGGTAAATTTTGTCATGGCATTGACTGAAAAACACTCCATAAGATTGAAACATAGTACATAGAGTAAAGCAATTTGAAGTTGTGTGCCTTAATAATAACTCTTGGGCTAATTGTTTCTCGGCTATTTTCCCTTATTTGTTCTTTTATTACAGAATTTTGTCCTGGCATCTCACTTAAAAACTACTTGAAGAATTTGATTTAAACTTGAAACATATAGAGACATTGATGTGAATTTTTGCACTTTTCAAAGACAATTCCTCTGGGTCATTTAATAGCATAGTTATCTCACCTGTTATTAAAAAAATAGGCTTGGAGAAAAATATGTATTTTAAAAATCTCTTTCCAGTAATTATCATGGCTAAACTTTAATATGTTCAAAAGAAACTCATTTGATACATTACGTATTTCAGGAAAGGCAAACTACTCACACCATTTCACTTCAACAACACAGCCCCCCATCATCACCCTCAACAAACACTGAATGCGACAGCAACACAATACAACAGCCACAAACACTCAAAAGAAAACCCACAGCACAAGACACACATCACACATTGCAATGTATTAGACAACCCACTCACACCATTTCACTTGAACTTGACAACACATCATCATCGTCATCACCCACAGCAGATTTCACAGATTACAACACCAACACCACACAAGCACCAACACTCAAAAAGAAAACTACAGCACAAGACATACACAACACATTGCAACACTTTAGACAGCGCTCTCACACCGTTTCACTCGAAATTGACAACACATCATCATCACCCTCAACAGATTTCACAGATTACAACATTAACACCTCACAAGCACCAACACTCAAAAAGAAAACCACAGCAAAAGACAGACACAACACATTGCAACACTTTGGACAACCCACTCACACCATTTCGCTTGAACTTGACAACACATCATCATTACCCACAACAGAATACAACACCAACACCACACAAGCACCAACACTCAAAAAGAAAACTACAGCACAAGACAGACACAACACATTGCAACACTTTGGACAACGCTCTCACACCATTTCACTCGAACTTGACAACACATCATCACCCACAACAGATTTCGCAGATTACAACATCAACACCTCACAAGCACCAACACTCAAAAAGAAAACTACAGCACAAGACAGACACAACACATTGCAACACTTTGGTCAACCCACTCACACCATTTCACTCGAACTTGACAACACATCATCATCACCCACAACAGATTTCACAGATTTCATCACCAACACCATACAAGCGCCAACACTCGAAAAGAAAACTACAGCACAAGACAGACACAACATATTGCAACACTTTGGACAACGCTCTCACACCATTTCACTTGAACTTGACAACACATCATCATTACCCACAACAGAATACAACATTAACACCACACAAGCACCAACACTCAAAAAGAAAACTACAGCACAAGACAGACACAACACATTGCAACACTTTGGACAACGCTCTCACACCATTTCACTCGAACTTGACAACACATCATCACCCACAACAGATTTCACAGATTACAACATCAACACCTCACAAGCACCAACACTCAAAAAGAAAACTACAGCACAAGACAGACACAACACATTGCAACACTTTGGACAACCCACTCACACCATTTCACTCGAACTTGACAACACATCATCATCACCCACAACAGAATACAACACTAACACCACACAAGCACCAGCACTCAAAAATAAAACTACCGCACCTGACAGACACAACACATTGCAACACTTTGGACAACCAACTCACACCATTTCACTTGAACTTGACAATATATCATCATCACCCCCAACAGATTTCTTTGAAATTAATACCACACAAGCACCAACACTCACAACACAAGACAGACAACAGACACTTCCAGACAACCATTTTTCAACACCAAGCTGTTCATCCCCTTGTCAGGTAAGTTTGTATTGCAACATTCATTCACGTTTTGTCACTGGTTTTATATAGTCATATTGTAGAACATAATTTTTTTCTCGATCTTGTTAACTGCTTTCAAACAAAGTTGAATTCTGGTCATTAAAATGAAATATGTTGTTATGGAGTTTGTTGCATGTGCACAGCATCAAACTGTTTCAGCACATTTTCTTTACTTAAAGTAATGTACCCAAAAGTGATATGAAGGAAGCATGGTATATGATGACTTAGAAAAAACTGTATCCAGGGCTTTTTCTGGCCATTTTGGGAAGCATACCCTAGACACTTAGGGCAAATTGGCCTGTGGGTACTATAGAAAAAGTTCTGGTATCCTATAAATAATTTAATGTAGAAGGGATTTTGCATCCAATATTGGTGCGTTAATACATGAACTGCGTTGCATGCTTTAAGTATTTATGTTTAAGTTGATTTTATGTTATTTTCAGTTATAAACAGTCATAATTATGATAATAAAGATGATCCCTATGATAAATTTTAAGTCTTTAACTTTTATTTGTTCTGTTTTAGCCTCATCAGGTCCAAGCAGAAAGGGATATGCAAGACTTCTTTAAGGTAAAGAGATTAATGTTTCATTTCATTATTCTCTGACTGAATATGCATGATGATCATGTTGTAGTAAAAAGAAAAATTCAGTCAGAGTCTTCACCTGTCTGTATGTCTGTCTCCTAGTTTACCTGCCCTGAACAATTTGAGTGGTGAAAGCGAAAAGGTTCTATCTGCTTCTTAATGTCACTTAGAACCTTTTCGCATTCAGCCCTCGAATTACAATCTCAGAAAACAACATAAATGCTTATGTTTTTAGTTCCAAGAATAAGGAGGGCTATACTACCCAGTATCACTGTTTGTTCAAGTTTTATGACAAGTTGGGATTTTCACTTGTCCAATACCATTCGATCAATTCCGTGAATACTTTAAACAGTTGTTGTTGGCCATCACATAATGAAATTAAATAGCTACATATTATCCTTTATACAAATTGTAGGCCCTGATTGACTATGGAACTTCGGTTAAAATTTTATGGCAAGTTTGGATTTTAATTAAAACAAATTTATACCCTTCATTCAATTGACTTTTTACTTAACACAACCAATGATGACCATCTTACAAATAAGGTTACATAACTCCATCTAAACTTTGTTTGACTCTTTTCTTTTTTTTGACAAGGACATTTTTTTACATATTGCTTAATCAGATTTTCTCAAAAGAAAAACAAATTTTGAATATGACTTTTATCATTGCTTGGGCTGGCTGGTGGGAGGGCAGGGTCAACCTCATTGGTTAATTTGTGCTAGGTTTGACATCTAGTGACCAAACTTGGTATATAGGAAGAGTTTATGAAGA
Organism: Mya arenaria; assembly: GCF_026914265.1. Classification (NCBI taxonomy): domain Eukaryota; kingdom Metazoa; phylum Mollusca; class Bivalvia; order Myida; family Myidae; genus Mya; species Mya arenaria. The sequence goes on along the minus strand of NC_069135.1, from coordinate 2,306,155 downwards.
CCTTTAATGGGATTGCGTTTGAGACCAATGGGATCAAGGTCAAGGTCAATGCTTAAATGAATAGAAAAATGGTTGGTATTGAATATAGGGCCAACACATTGCAAGCAAACTTGGTTTATATGCTGAGTTATAGAGACATTTCATGAAATTGTGTTTTTGGCCCCTGAAAGTTATGGTAACTGTTGACTTTTCAATTAGATTTTTGTTGCTTTTGACAGGCACATACATCATTACTTGTAAGTCAAAGTGGTATAGTCGAGCGTGCTGTCTTATGACCCTTCTGGTTGAGCATATGTTCAGTCATTTTGCCAAACAGCTACTAAAATAAGTACAAGATGACCAAAATGATGTGAAGTGACAATTGTGTATGAGCAGATTATTAGATAGTTGATTTTGTTTTGTACAAACATTTTGAAAATGTGCAAATCCTGATAAACTTTAATAGTAATATACCAGTGATTTGCATTCGGAAATCAGTACCATATCATAATTTTTTTAATATTACAGAATTAGATTATTAATGAGACAAAAAGTATATCACTGATATGTTTCATTTGGAATCTTGAATATCTTAATTTTTCTTGTTGCTCAACTCCATGACCAAAATAGTTATTTTGCTGAGCCTCGAAGTTTGCATTCATGGCAAAAGAAAAACATGCTGTATTTAGTAGAACTTTGACCAAATACTACCTTTGTCATATTATATAATTCAAGTATTGAAATAGTCCACAGCAATCGAGAATGCATTACGTTTCTACTATTTCAGCTGCAGAGTAAACTTGAAGAAAGGCATAAAGTAAATATTTTATTCAATTGTCAATGATATAACTGTTCAAACCTGATTTATGTTTCAATTATTCTGTCTATGCATTTTAGACCCTTTCACTGAAGTGTTGAAAAGCATAAAAATTTGACCTTGTCCATCTGGCCTTTTTCAGTCCAAAATTTTGTCTTTCATATCTCCAAAAATATGTATGGCAAAATCACTAAAATTCACAAGAAATTAAAATAATAAATTCAATAATAAATATATATTTGAAAGATTATCGGGATGTTTTTCCCAATCTGCTTCAGTAATTAACTCAACATATATGTTTTACAGCTGGCTGAAAAAAGATTTCGACACAGAAAAGTACCAACCAGCAGGGGAAGAATTATAACAATTGTACATGAGGCCCATGGGGGAAAAAGTGCCTCGTTTGTTTCGTCGGAGGATGACAACATACAGGTATGAAATTCCAAAAATTAATAAAATTCAGTAAAACTCGTGTTACGACTTTTTGACCATTTTGAGGCAGATTTGTACAATGATCACCTTGATAAAAGACATCAAAGGGACTGTCTCACAGATTTGCACCAAAAAAAGTTTTTTTATGTAACGAATCTTAGGACATTTAGCTAATAAAATGTGTTACGCTTTGATATCATAATTGTAAAAAAAAAGGTACCAAATTAAAAAAAAATTGTGTCGGAGACCGGGTTCGAACTCGCGTCGCCAAAATTGAAGACCAGCGTCTTCCCTACTGAGCTATCAAGACTTACACTAAACGGGTGGCATAATTAACCTATAAACCTACCTCGGTAATATCACGTGATAACACCGACTAGCCAATCACCAGGTAGACATACCTAGTAATCTTTTTTAAAGGAAAAATATGAAATAACTGCAAAACTTAAATAAATTGTAAACTATGTGGTACTTCAATTAGTAAGTTTCAATGCATTGTACACATCGATGCCAAGTTTATGTCATTATTCGACAATTTCATTTTTTTCCGCAATTTTATCATCTGTGAGACAGTCCCTTTAAGGACTTAAAGGACTTATGATTTCCATTTTTCTTCAATAGGCGCAGTATTGACTGTGCTTAAAACTTTTGTAAATGAACAAATTTGGTTTCATTGAAATTACGTGTGTGTTCAGTGTTGTTACATGTGGTGAAAATGGATATATTTATTGCAACATGCTTGAAAATAAATAAATGGTCAAATTAAGCTGTGTGACTAGTTATAATTTGATTCATTAACATAGAAATAAAAAGTCTGTGAAGCAAACAATTACAAATGGTGACAGGCAAGAGTTCCATATCCTAATGAATGCAATCAAACAATTGATATCTTTCAGGTCATATATGATTTTGCATGTAGTGCATTTGCCGGGGAGATTCTGCCGCCAAAATTTCAACTGGCCAACATTGAGGATGGGGAAATTTATCCACAGAGAAGTCCCATCACTACCTCAAAATTGCCTGAAATTTTGACAATTGTAGAAGAGGTAAAATTTTGAATGTTTTTCATATTTTTGGATACACTTGCATATTTAGTTGTTGTTTGTTTTGCGTCCAAAAGTGGTGTGAGCTTTTTTAGCTTGACTATTTGAAGAATAAGGAGGGCCATACTACTTGCCGCAACATTAGCATCCAGGTCTGTTTAAGGTTATAGAACAGGTTGAGATTTCACTTATAACTCCAGAACCCTTTTTCAATTCATTTAATACTTCACAAATTTGTTCGAGATCATCTCATAATAGGTTAGGTAACTCCATATTATCTTTTGTACAAATTATGGCCCCTGATTCACTATGAAACTTTGGTAAAGTTTTAGGGCAGGTTTGTTGGGATATTTATAAATAACTTCAATACCTTTCTTTCAACTGACTTAATACTCAACAAAAATGTTCATGACCATCACACAATAAGGTTTAATAACTCCATATTATCTTTCATACAAGTTATTGCCCTTGATTGACTTTGGAACTTTTGGTTTAATATAAGGGCAGATTAAAGTTACAAGACAAGTTGGGATTTTAACTCTAAATGCAAAGTATATTTCTTGATTGACTTTTTTAAATTTTATTCTTATTTTTTGACAGGTATACTTTAATATACTAAATCAGGTTTTCACAAAGGGATATGGTCATGGTCACGGTTACTGTTGCTAAAAATAGAAGAATGGTTAGTACTAAATATCTTCAAGTAAGGATTGAATTAGTGTGACCAAACTTGGTATATAGTAGGACAAGGTTATGGAGAGCTTTCATTGGACTGCCTTTTAGCCCCCTAGGGTCATTGTTACTAAAAATAGATTAATTTTTGGTTCTGATTTGTAGGAAGATGGTATGGAGGTCTTCCATGGGATTGTGTTTGTGGCCCTTATGATTATGGTCACTATTACAAAAAAAAAAAGCAGTTGAAACAGAATCTCTTCAGCCAATCATTAAAAACCAGTTGTTTTTTATCATCAGGAGTTCTTGTTTATTTTCTAATTTGTTTTTTATTGCTTTTGACAAGCACATTTCTCCTAAATAATGATACTTGAAAAACTACTTTTAGGATTTTTAATGATCTTGAAACCAAGATAAAGGGGCACCATGCAGAAATCATGTGTGCAAGAACCATAAACATATCTTCAGTTATTAGAAAATGTCTTCTTGTGTTTTTTTAAAACGATGTATTGATGTTTTTCAGGATTATACAATGAATGAAACAGTCACCAACTACGACGAAGTTTTGTGGACCGTGAATTAACTTTGCCAGTAGCCACTCGGAGAAACAAAGTATTTTAAGTTGACACATTTAACACACAACCAAACATAATGTGTTCATGCATTTACAAACGTGAATGAGGAAAAACTGAGAGTACTTCAGTTAGTTTACTTATTCATTCTACAGCCATTGTGAAACAAGTTATTACAAAATTATTCATCACTCTTGATGGCACAGATGAATCTGAGTGTCGTCTTGTGTTGTGGAGGAAACCGAAGTCAGATTGCCACTAAAGCAGAAATCTATTCCCTTAGTCCAGAAGAAGCTACATTGTTCATGGATCTTGAAACAACAGAAAATAGATTTTTCAATATTGATAAAACAAAATAATAGCATTTAGTGTATAAAGTGTTATTATATACAAACTGAATTAAGGTAAAAATTGTGTTAATTTTGAAAACTGAATGGTGTGATATTCCTTGGAAAAACTGATGTGCATAGTTTTCAAAAATTGAAAAGATAAACAGTTTAAAAAGCTGATTGAATATCCAAGTAGATATTTGTGTTGAACTGTATTCAGACACTACATGAGAACATCAAGGATGTGAAAACAAGAACATTAAAACTTAGTTTTTAACTTAAGTATATGTCTTGCTCTATTGTTGCTTTGCGACCTGTTAAACAGTTAGTTTGAAGTTCAATTTTATTTTATATTTTATATACTTATTCAATATGAGTGACATTGCAACTACTTTGCAAGTAGCTTTAAATGACAAGGTCCAGTGCAATGTTGTACTCCAATTGCAGTCTGGAGAAGAATTTTTTTGTCATGATATTATCTTAAGTTTAAATTCATTTTATTTTTCAGCAAAACTTAGCAAAAATTGGTCTGGTAACTCAGCAGAACCTAGGATCATGTGCATAGAATTTAAAGATGAGATTGTCATAGGTGTAGTAAAATTCATGTATGGAATTAATTGTACTTTGTCACTTACAAATATTGAAAGTTTTATAATGTGCTCAGTTTTTTATGGGGTTGATTCGTTAACAACATTGTGCAAAGAATTTCTAATGGAAAATCTCAATTCTCAAACTGTTTTCAGATTTCTTAGTTTATCTTGTACTAATTCACTTGATAATGTCAAAATACTTTGTTTAACATTTTTGGACTCGAATTTTGAAGAGTCTATGGCAGCTTCTGATGATTTTTTTTCGCTATCACCTGAAGTTATCACTCAAATAATTCAGCGTTCTTCACTTGGTGTTCAAGAGGAGTTTTTGTTTGATTGCTTAATTCATTATTCTGACAGTGTTGAACATTTTGATTGGACTTTGATTGTAAGGTTTATTAGATTTTTCTGTATGACTTTAGAATATTTTATATGTAATTGTGTAAGGATCGGTATTTTGTCTTCTGATGTTCAAAATAAGGTTTTGATATATTTATCTTCGCCTGATATACACATTTCTACTTTGTCTGACATAGGTTTATGTACTTCCCCACGTACCATTAATACAAATTCTGACCTATTTGCTAGAAGGTCTGTTCGGAGGTCTGAAGGCAGCACCTGGCATACAGATGCTCTGAATGGGGATAGAGTTTTGTTTATGTCAGATAGAAAACTAAAATTAAAAGCTGTCCGTGTTTATGGTGTGCCTGAGGCTGAACTTTTTATTTCACTTTCCATTTATGAGACTGCATCAAAATGTTTACTTGCACAAACTGAAGGTCGTGTAATTTTCCAAGAAAACCAATATTCAATGCACGTTCCTTTAAAAAAGAGTTTGCCTATCATTCAGAATACGCAGTATACAATTGTGCTAAAAAATAATCATATGAACACTTTTTATGGTAGATATTGTGTTCGTTCTGTATCAATAGTAATGGACATTGGTGTTGCAAACATTTTATTTCAACAACCAGACAGTGGATCCTCATCTGTCGAAGAAGGGCAGATTGAAGGTCTACTGTTTTATAATAATTAAAAGTAAGTCTCAGGCATGTATTAGTCTATTAGACTATAATTACCTATTTGATGTATTTAACCAAGATATTTTATTGAAATTAAGTGTATATGATCAGCGTTGTGTTGTTATTTCTGTGACATATCTCTTGTGTATCATTAGGTGCATGATATGATATATTGACTTTTGAACTGATGACAATTATTTCCAGGCCATGAAAATTTTAAGTTCTGTAATAAATGCACTTATTTTTAGTGGTGTTTTTTTTTGAACGTTTCTAAAGTCATGAGAATATTAACATTTTGTTCAAGCTGATATCATGCTTATTAAATCAGTAGATTTTCACACAGAATTACATTTCGATGGTAAATTATTTGACAATATTCCAACATACTAATTCAGTCAAAATTATATAAATGATTATTATTCCAATTCACAAGAGTATGTTATGAGATCAGTGTGTGTACCACGTGATAAATTGCGTCATAAATGCTACGTCTGAAGGCAAGATTTTGCTTCTAATACCTTCACTATTTCTTCATTTATATGAAACATAGCGCAGTCTACGCCGCTTACAGAGCCCCTTCATCGGTGTTTTACCAGAGTTTGATTGAGAGTTTAGGTTCTTCAAACACCTCGAAAAACCTTAATTCACAATACATCAGTCTGACGGAGCACTGACAAAACATAATTATGGAAACAGATTTGTTCGAGTGTTTGAAGAAAGTAATCTTCTTATCAAACTTCGGTAATAAAACGAAGGCCAGGCTCTTTAAGTGGCATAGACTCTCCTTTGTCTTATTTAAAATTATCTTTGATTGAAGTCTTTATTTTATGCAAAATGTTGCCTTCTGACGTAATAATATTTGATGTAATTTTACACGTGGTATACACACACTGGAGATTGAGTGACTAAAATATAGAAATGGTGTAAAAATAGTCTTGGCATTTTTGTGCCTTATTATTTAACACAACTCTTTGAGCATCTGTCAGAACGCTATACATAAGTTTTATGCAATTGATCGATTTCATTCCAATTATCAAGATATTTTAATCTTGCTAGTGTAAAATAAGTATTGAATGCAGCAGTTTTTGTAGCATTAAACATTGAAGTTTTACTCTGAAATTCAGGCAATTTAAAATTAGCTTTATTTTGATAAAAGAATAACATTTAATAATAATAACATTTTTTTTTATCTTGAAACCTTTTCTGACATTATTATTTACTGATAGTTATTGTGCAGTTTATTTTGCATTTGTCTTGCTTAAGAATGCTTTATTAACACTCATTAAGGATTTAATTGACATAGGACTATATCTTATTGTTTGCTTCAGATAGAGGAAGCAACTTAATCTGATATGTTTTTAACCAATATGTGCTGGTGTCACTTAAAATTCTCTTATTGCTCATGTTGAAAAACACACTTATAACTTTTTGTATAAGTTCCATTTTTATTAATAAATCCTTTGTGTATAGAGTGAGTTATTTGTCAACTGTCTGATGCCATATTTTCGTAACAAATGGTGCATTATTTTAATGTTTGTTTAAATGGTAAAAAATATGAACAACTCAGAAAGCAAGTACTTAGTTCTAGAAACATTTCATTGAAGTTATTAGTCTAAACTTTATTTCTTCATGTTTCAACATCAAACTTTGAACATAAAGTCATAAGGACAACAGTCACATGACCCAACCAATATTAAGATCAAGATAATCACATCTTACAACCATACAAGGCATATTTCTGCTGGAATATTTGACAGAATTTATGTGTTTTTTATGCATTTCAACAAAACAATATACCTGGAAGAAGACCGAAGTTCACAAATTATGTCTTAAATTAACCTAACAAAAGCAACCTTAATAGCTATAATTTTACTTTTGAGACAAATATTCTTTGTTTGCATCCGGAATCTTGTTAAACTTTTTGTTAAAAAATACAACAGATTTTCTAAGAACAAAAATGTGTCTTCATGTTGTTTTTTGCTTTATGTTGAGTTAAACGTTTGTGTCTTTATTACTTATGATATCTGACTTGCAGAAATTATATCTTTAAAAAAGTTTCCTTGTTTGTTATTCTAGAACCTCCTTGATAAACAAATGATCATGAAATGTCTCATTATTGGTGTAATGCAACCCTTGAGCCTTACCTTTAAAGGGAAGGTCATGGTCAAATAAAGAAATATATAAGCAGGTTTCACATTGCTTTTGACCTGCAGTGGCATGAGCGAGCTATTCTGAAAAGTTCTCTGACATCTTATATTCTTTTCAAGAATCATTTCAATGTTTACCATATACACAAATTCAGTGGCAAGTCTACCGGGGGTCACGGAGGGCCCGTGCCACCCCCCCCCCCACCCCCAGCTAGCTGGCAAGTTATGGTTTTTGTCGGCACATCTTTATTGATTTAACTGTACAGATAAGTTTTTTCACAATTTAAAGTTTATAGCGCTTTGAGCAAGAAAACAATTGAATCTGATGTTCGTGTTCCAGTGTTTATGGTATGCCAATTTCAAAATATATTTAATACTGTTTAGTTTACGACACGAATCTCTTGAAAATGACATCAGGGCCCGAACATTCGATAATGATAAATAGGTGCCACATTTCACACAGACAGCTGATTAAAAGTAAACAACTATGGCTGCAGTTATATGTGTAAGTTTACTGTTTTACTACAGTTCCAATCCCGGCGACCCCGGTTCGATTCTTCTCACTGGCATGATATATTTTCTTTTATGAAAAGTTTAACTTATATCACTTCAAGCTATCTTTTTAATAAAATTGTTCTGCTAAACTCCATTGACAGCAAAAACAAATGTTCGTTCCATATTAAAATTATGTATTCCAAAAAAGTTCTATAATTATGTTTATTATAATTTGTGCCCCCCCCCCCCCCATAATAATAAGTTGTGCCCCCCCATTTAGAAAGTCCTTGACCTGCCTCTGAAATTGAGCTAAGCACTGTATTTATGTCAAAGCAGATCATTTTAGGGAAGCCTAATATTTTTTGTCAAAGCAGATCATTTTAGGGAAGCCTAATATCGTTAAATATTCCAATCAGTCATTGTATGTCTCGTGTATTTGTGTCAAATGTGTTCAAAACAATTCTTTGAAATTGGAAAATGAATTAAAACTTTGAAACAAAATATGAAGTGATGCACTTTAACCAAAATAACACAAAATGGCTGACATCTTGTTTCACTAAATTAAAAAGACTACCTCACCATTTTTTCTTAAATTTCCATGTAAATTTTCTTTGATGACTATTAAGGTACATTGACCAATTGCTAAGAGCCCAAAGTCTGATGTTTGACTTGTCAATAATCAGGTCTTATATGTTGCTGTTTCAAATCATATGATTAAATTCTTGCTTAAAACGTATATGTATCTCTTCAGCATCTATGGGAACTTTGTGTAAACATCACAGGAAGCTGCATTAAAAGACAATTTCCAAAACAAGGGTGATTTTTTTTTACCTAAGTAGACTTACATTATTCTCTACCTGTATGTTCAAAGGTACTGGAAGTAATGGCTTTATTACGGGATGTTGCATAGAGCTTTTCTATTCAACCATATAACCCCCGGCTGGAAGACACATAAATTATGCCACAACCTTTTGGAAGCAAATTTACCCTTTTGGGGATATAATATCCGCATATTCTGGGATGTCTTCTTACCACACTATTGAACTTTAAATCACTGGCTTGACTGAGAAAAAATGACCCAACATATGTAAATTACATTTTCTGGAACCTTGCTGTCAGGGTCAGATTCAATATTCTTGTTTATCATATTAAAGCTGCACTCTCACAGATATACCATTTTTACAACTATTTCTTTCAATTGGAGATAGTAACGTTTTGTGTAAATATCTGCAAATCAATGATAAATATTGCTGACAAAAAATAGGATCACAGATTTTCATATTTCCATTCAAAATTTTCAATGTCGTATTGATTAAACTTACTTATGGTTCAAGAAAACAGCATAAAACATCAATTTCTGAACTTAAAGCTGCACTCTCACAGATTTACCATTTTTACAACTTTTTAAAAAAAAAAATCATGGAAAGAGCACGTTTTTGCATGAATATCTGCAAACCAATTATAAGAGATTGCTTACAAAAGATCATATCACAGATTTTCATATTTCCATTCAAAAAATTATGTTTTATGGCTTATACCGTTACAAAGGGTTTAAGAAAAATGGATTAAAAAACATTTCTTGAACTTCAATATAAAAAAACAACCCATTTTTTTGTCAGCAGTCTTATATAATTAGTTTCAATGGATTTTCGTAAAACTTGGCTTTTTTTAAGACAAAAAAATAAAAAAAAGTGTCAAAACATTAAATCTGTGAGAGTGCAGCTTTGAATATTAAATCTGTGATTCATTTCTTGGTCAGCAGTCTTGTATTACTGGTTTCCATGGATTTTTGCAAAAATTGGCTATAAGTTGTCAAAACGTTCATTCCGTAAGAGTGCAGGTTTAAATACTGAAGAATAACATACACCCTCCACAACTCTTGCTCATACTTTACACGTGTCTGTCATTCCATTAGTTGCAAAATTTATTCAGTCATTTATTCAATTCATACTGCACAGATTAAATGAGCACCATGGAAAGGTGTTTTACCCATGTAATATATGTTTCTTAACTATGAAGTCAAAATCAATTGGAAGTCAAGGTTTATAATCCCACAGAATTGAAAGGTTTTGGGATGGGAATATTGTTTTGGCGTTTACTGTCATTCTGTCCATCTGGAATCATATTTTGGTAGGTATTGATAAGAAAATGATCAAAATTGGTCAGAATGTTCCTCATGATCAAACCTTGTCACTTGTAAAAGTGGGTCACATGGGGTCAGAAAGATCACTAAGTTAAATCTTAGAAAAATCTTTGGAACACACTTAAGGCATTATACATGGCCAATTATTCATGAAACTTAATCAAAATGTTTTCCTCGATGAACTCTTTGACATATTTAAATCTGGGCCAGGTGATAGAAAACTGGGTCACACCTCAGCAATAGCCATTGTTGGAGGAAAACAATCTATATTCTCAGCATATCAAAGTGCAGATAGGCAAGTTCTAGGCTGATTTTCAACCTACGCATCTGTTCAAAGGTCCTGGAACTCACCTGATAAACAATCTCTGCATCAGATTTTGTATGTTCAATGTGTCAGCCAATGTGGATGTATTCTAAGTCAGTAAGATGCCTCTAGGAAATAATAAAGTTTATGATTAAGATAGAGCTATTTTGCTACTCTCACTTCACCAATTTTAATTAAGATCTTTCTTCGTGTCATCTAAGTTTTACTTTAAATTTGGCCACATGTAACATAACAATTTTTTTCCAACATATATTTAATCATCCTTCAGCATTTGCTCAAAAGTGGGCGGCCACCTTAACGCCTCTCTGGTAACACGGGAATGGATCAATTTAAGCAATGAAAATTGATTTTACCAAAATAATGTATATTTAAACAAATACATTTGCATAAATTTTCACCATAAGGATGATGACCCAGCTTCCTTTGTGTAGGTGATTAAAAATGAAAACTGAATTTGAAACCTAAAAGTACACAAGCTTTTTATCAATTGTCATTAGCAAGTCAACAGTTTCTTGGTAGGTATATATATATATTTAAATATATTTCGAAGATACATGTATATGATTTCATACAAAATACTTCAACAATTACCAAGACACAGATATAAAATAATGAACAAGGTACAGTTTTTTCTAAAGAAAAAACATTACAAGTTATTTATGTAAGAAGACAGCTGTACATAGAGATCTTTGGCCTCCTGAAAGTGGGAAATTTGTACTGGATCTGGTAGATTGTTTATTTCTCTGACCTGCTCCACTATCTCTAAAAATTCTCCATCTAAATTTAAAAAATCATTTTCATATTCCTGGTGCAGATATTGCATTTCTTGCATCGAGCAGGCGTTTTTGTAATCTTCCACACCTGCAAAATAAAATTATCACTTGCAAAGTCAAACTGCGTTGCCAATTATGCAAAACAATGGTAAATTTAAACAAGAGCTGTCACAGAGACAGCGCGCTCGACTATTCCACCGCTTTTCGGTGTATGGATTGACAGGTTTTGGTGATACATGCATGGATCACTGTTAGATTAGATTTCAGTGCAATACATGATGTGCTGAGATATTTACATAAATTGAATTGGAAAAGTTTTCAGGTAATTTCTAAGTGATAAAAGGGGCATAATTTTGTTAAAATGCTTGATACGAGTTACCCCCTTCTGTGACAGGTTAGGGGCATGATGGTGAAAAAGCGTGCAAAGTTTCAAAGCCATATGGACTTTGAAAATATTTGAGGTGGTACGCAAACTTTAACATAAGAGGTTACGCCGACGCTCAGGTGACTAGGATAGCTCTCCTTATTCTTAGAATAGTTGATCTAAAAACAACAAGCATTCTTTATCATTACCCCAGTATACACACAAACGCTCAAAAAGGCTATCTTGATTTTAAAATAGTTCATAATAATAAGGCTATTTTTTTTCTCATTAAAATATCTTAACTCAGATACAAAAGCGACTTCTATTATGTACTCTGGCCTTAAATATTTGTTTCTGAATTTCCTTACCAATCCTATATCTTGGCCCCAAACAAGGCTTAAGCAGATTAGAGCAAAACCTGACGAGGATTAAGTCGAGATCTTTCTTGTACTTACCAAGGGAAAACTATTTGCGCAATAAAATTAAATTTCAATTTACCTATCAAAGCATCCAAGTGTTTTATGGTAAAATCTTTAACTTTTTTTTAAACATACAAACATATAAAAGTTTACCATATAATTCTACTTGTGTATGCAGAATGTCCGGAATGCCAGGAAGTGTATCCCCCACTCTTTGATTGCGAATAGAATGGGTGTTCCAGAGATGCTTAATTTCATCCAGCTGCCTTCCAATAAATGGCAGGAGTGCATATTGCAGGCATAATCTGAAAAGTATGAACTGAATCAATATCTTAAGATTTGACTTTAACTATGATTATTAAGAGGTGCTGTGACTGAAAAACAAGGACATTTTTTTATGTTTTTTTTTTCATCACATCTTGTACAGCGCTCGAGTGAAAACAGCATTATCAAATCTTTCAGTGATTATCATGTTTAACCATAGATAATTCACTGGTATGTTGATATGTTTTACCTACCTTTGTATAGGATCTGCCCTTTCCAATCTATTGTCCCTCTCCAACAGCTGAAATAGTAAATAGAAATATTATTTTATTTCAGGATAACTGGTAGATTTTGATTTTGGAATTTAGGTTTTAGTATTACTTTTTAAAGTTTCAGTATTCACATATCTTTAAAAAAATATTTTTTTTAACTTGAGTGTTTTCCTACATGTGCATTATAGGCAAGGAATATTAATCCTTGTAAATTATTATGATACCAACCTTGATTTCATTCATCCAGTAGTCTGCCCGTGCATTTCTCAAGTAACCCCACCATCTCTCAATGCGCTGTAACATATAATTCAAAAGTTAAAATAAGATCAAACTATGCTTAAACAAGATTCTACCAAGTATCAGAGAAATTAGTAAAATTTTCCAAAATGATCATGCAAAAGTTAAACAAACAGTCTAAAATCCAAATGGGCACAATTATGCTAAAATTTATGTAGAGTTAACAGATCTGCAATCATCACAGAGTTTAATGATGATGATAACTTGTAGGTTGGTTTGATACAGTCTTAAATTGAGGATGGATGACTGATTGACTGGATGGTCGGACAGACTGGAGGAAAACCAAAAGTCCTCTCCAGTCCAGTACAGGGCTTTTAAATTGTTGATACTGTTTTAAATCAAAATTCAATACCTGATTAGATGTGGATCGTCCATATAAAAAAGCTCGTTCACTGTCCCTAAGAGCTCTTTGAACTGCTGCCACTGCTCCATTTTCAGTGCCTCTGTCACCTGGGACTCTTAGAGGGAACCCTTCGAATTAAACATTAGATTGACATATTTAATCCACTCAGAACATCAGGACAATAATTGTATTGATTCACACAATAACACAGACATTTTTCTCCTGTTATTATATACAAAATGTATCAAACCATCAACAAGATATTATACAAATATGTGTACTTACCACCTTCTTGGTTGACTGCTTCTATGAAGTATGATGCAATAACTTCTGGTCTTTTGTTTGTAATTCCTGCCTTTAACCACATCACCTTCCTGCTGAAACTAATTGATTTCATGATAGGTGTTATTTGATATATACAACAATATTATCAAAACTCATCACACTGCAGAAATTTCAAATGCAAATTGCAAGTAAATGCATGAAGTATGTTCAATAGCTTAAATCTTAAATAGCAGTATTTATATAAATAGTATCGTAGAATTGAGACTTGTTTTGTTTTTTTACAACTACAAACTACAAATATTAATTCTCTTTTTTAATGAACTGATTCAAGTCATTTACGACCTCATGTTCATTTTTTTGTAAAGTTTTTGTAATAGCTGTGTTGTTTTAAAAAAAGAGTTTTAATTCTGGACATAACAAGAGCTGTCACGCTCGACTATTCTGCCGCTTTCAGTGTAAGGATTGAAAAGTTTTGGTGAAACATGCATGGATCACTGTTTGATTAGATTTCAATGCAATACATGATGTACGGAGATAATAACATAAAATTTAATGTGGTTACATGCAAAATTTTAACCAGAATTTTTAAGTGCAATAATAAAGGGCCATTATTTGCAAAAGACAGACAGTTATCTTACTTGATTATTCAATTAGGTTGTGTGGTTTAATACCATTGTATAAAGTCTCAATGCAAGACCTCAAGTAGTTGCAGAGTTATTAACATATGTGTGCTTGCACGCAAAACCTTAACCAAGGGGTGATTAACCAAGGGGTGACACTGAAGCCGACGCTGATGCTTGGGTGAGTAGTATAGCTCTCCTTATTCTTCGAATAGTCGAGCTAAAAATGAAAAATAACAATTACCCATCTATGCATCCATGTATATAGATCCCATAGGGAGCAAGCTTGTCATATCCATCTGAAACAGAATTAAAAAACATACACAATTATTTACTTCAAATGGCATGTTTTAAAAAAATAGAACCAACAAACTCTCTCAATTGGTCATATATATATTGATATGAAATGTGTTATTGCCATTATTTCTTAAAATAAGAAATAACACATGACACAACAGACATGAACAGTTACTGGATTGTATGAAAACAGATGATTTCTTGGCCATTCCCTTACTATTTTATGTTCCGCCAGAGAACAAATGAACGGAAAGACAAACTGACGTCAGAAAAACTGAATTCGTCTCAATGATTTGCTAGAAATTTACAACCTTTTTAAGGCAAAACAATACTAATTATGTGCATTTATTTTGTGTTTAATGCTGTAAAAGTACTTTTGCTTACTGGAACCACCTTTCTTAATATATTTGCATACATAACAGATGGTTTGACAAATTTAGTTTTTTCTATTTAAAAAAACAAGAACTAAAATACTTGAACATACCCAAATGCCATACATAGTTTGGGCCCTGCAACAGAAATATGTTTCATCTCAATATTTCATGGACTAAGAACAATTTTGACACATTCAAAATAAATACAAGTATTTCTGATCCTTTATTGGAATATCTAAATGAAACCTTATCATAATCATAAGCATTCATCACATCAAACAGGGTCGCCCATCAAGCATGTCTTCAAAAATATGGCATGACCTTAAGTGTAATAAGTTTCCTTAAAGATGTTGGCGTGTTGATGGGCTCTGTGACTTATTGAGTAAAAAGTTTGATGACAAATGATTATTGGTGAAACTAAATAAAAAGTCTTACAAAATTAGTTTTAAATATATAATATAATTTTGTGCATAAATTTAATGTTATCAATTACTGATCATAATATTTTACCTCAAGCATTAAGTGCTCTGACAGGTAAGCTTTAAATGGGTAAAAAAATGTTTCAATAATTGGAATGTTCTCATTGAAACTGCTTATGTTCAAAATTCCTTAAATCTTTTGGAATTTGCATTTTATTAGCTTACCCTCGAAATGTATTGGCGGCGTCTCAGTCTATGGCGTTTTCGTCTTTCCACTCCCTCTGGGTCAATTATTCGAACTAGTTCTCTGCTTAGTTCCCTGAAAAGTATATCAAGAATACCTGCAAATCGCCCAACATAGAAAAGTGAATGTTAAACTAAACAGACATATATCAAAATCAATCAAACAATAGTGTTCTACCCAGGGTGTAGTGCAGTGCCTTAATAGCTTAAAATGTGACCTTCACCAGAATAGTTTGTATAGATAATATAGTTTAATACATGGTCTGTAATGTCCTGAAATATGGTCTGTAATGTCACCAATGTCTGTTATGTCTGGTAGCTAATGCCCATGGTCGTTAATGTCTGTGACCTGTTTAAACTACAGTATACTAAATAGTTTACATCATTACAACTTTAAACCAATTTAACATTTAATGTAGCCATTGGACCAAGATGACTCTGTTCCACTCACCTGAGTAATATGTTCTTCCAGTCATCAATGAATGTGAAGTTTTTATGCAGTAAAATCAAAAAAAGAGCAAGTTTTGACCCCCATGTCACTATTTAAAGAAAACTGGATGAAGACCACTAGAAAATGCCTTGTAACAAATATCTTAGCTCTAACTTTTGTGCTATAGATGAAAAAAGTTTTACATTTGTGTAGCTCTTGTATCAAACATGTATGCTATTATAATGCTGATTTTGTTGAAAGGTTACCACTCTAAGAACTTATAATATAATATATATAAATATAGCCAGGGCTTTTCTGCCCATTTTTGGAAAAAGACACTAGACATTTCTGAAAATTTGCATCAAATTGTGGAATTTAACAGTTAAAAATAAAAAGTGTTCTAGTCTCCTATGAATGAAGAAATTATTTAAAACAATTTCCCCTTAAAAAAGACCCAAACAAGCTGAAAGATCAATCCTTGTGGTGTAGTCATCACAATTGCAATAATTCATGGCGGATAATATTTAATACTGATCTCTGATTGTGATGAAAATCAATGATTTCTGAATTCAAGTATCCCCAAACTTTACATCACATAATGTTTTTAGGAGGTTGATTGAACCAGTACATGTAACAATACTTTCGCCATTTTTTATTTATTTTTTTAATTTTGTTTTGGATTTTTTTTCTTAAAATTGAGACAAATATCACATATTTTGCTTTGGGAATGTGTCGGATAGTCAGACCTTTAGGTACTATAGAAAAAAACAGTGAGAGTGTTTAGTAGGTGTGAGAACAATTATATTACCTTGTTATTCTCATATTGTGCTTTACTGACAACGTCCTTCGTAGCTGCTCTGACCCAGCAACACCATTACTAATTTCACTCTGAAAAATATAATTGTATTATTAATATTAAAAAAAAGAAAAGCGGATAAGGAACAAATGCTGCGATACATAATTCTGTTTCTGTTATATATGCTTATATATGCTTCTCACATTACTTCTATTTATAATGTTCCTCAAACATTAATCCTTACATCTAAGTTGCATCCACCTTTAATTTGATATGTTAACTAAATCCCTTTAAAATGCCAGATTATTCTTATAAGTTGAGTTTTTAAACATAGTCAGTGTTTGACAATTTGATCCAATAAGCAAATTAACTATGTTTTGTGTTACCGTGGCTTGATTAATAATGTTGACCACATTATCATCAAGTTGTCCTCTTCTCCGCAACCCGAGAGACGGTATCAGCTTCCTTTGCAGATAACTGAAACTACAAACACGTTACATAAAATACAATTAAATGCTATTAACCATTTGACATAAATTATCTTAAAGTGTAACATAAATATCTGATGCAAAGTATTATGTACATACAAATAGTGAAAATTGATATAAATGGTTATCAAAATATAAGTGTTTAACAATTTCATCTCAATACAAGTTATGCACCAGTCATTCAATTGTAATCACGCCCCCCCCCCCCAGTCCGGGAATAGCCGGGACTTTGACTTTCGGTCCAGCAAACCCCGGGTAAAATCTCCGCCCTCCGGGGTCAGACTGATGGTCAAAACCCCGCCAAATTCCCACGCACCCCAGGGAGACTAGGTAAGGCAAATCCACCGCTATATTTTGCCCAAAGTTAAAACCACCGCATTCACCCGGCACTGCGGGGCCACCTGAAAGGTAAATACACGGCCCATGTCCCCGGCTATCCCCCGGACCTTGGGGGGGGGGGGGGGGCAGTGGTTACAATTGACTGGTGCATTAAGCAGATTAAACATTCTTTTCAAATTTCAAGGTTAAACAATTTCAGACATATTAAATAATTGACTCAAATCTCTTTAAGTTTATGTGCTGCCTGGATAGACAGACCATAATTTTGGAATTATATTCACCGCCTGTGCCTTGAAAATTTAGATAAAAAGTCAACTTAAAATACAAAATCAGGCCAAAATAGCTATGATAATGGCAATTTTACATTTTTTAAAATTATTTTTACAAACATTATAAGGTGAAAGACTTAGTCTTGTCAAGATTTTGTCTCTTTTTCAAGAATTTCATTGCCTTTTTATTCATAAATGTAATCTGCGTTTGTCAAATTGGCAAAAAAGTGAATTTGATGAAATTACTGATTACATTTTATCAGTATACCTTCGCTAACTCAGCAATTAATTTCTAGAATACATGATTCTTACCTTATGGTACACTCATGTCTGGTTTCTAGAAGATGGTGTATCAACCTATAGTTGTAACCCAAGTGATGGTATTGTCGGATATGCTCCTTTATATCTGTAAATTATCAGAAGACTACAGTGACAGTAAATAAATACTAAGTATACCGTGCATACCAGGAGTGATCCAGAAATGTAATTTATTCATAGTTTGGTAGAAGGAATTAAAAAATAAGTGTGCAACACATTTTGAATTTGTCTTTTGACCCGCTTCAGCAACAGATCTATGCAAGGTTGAAGCTCGTGTAATAATGATGTACGCGGCAAATTAAACAATGTAGTTTTACATACCTCGCAAATGTTTAGAGTTACGCCATCATTTTCTTGAATTAGTTGCATTTGCACAACTTTATACATTTGGCTACATTAAGTTAGCAGACTCATGCATAACTCTGTGCAAATTTTACGTAGAGATTTCTATATTTCTCTAATGACACAAATAGATCTGATTATGACAGGAAAGCCGCGAATTTGTATTGCATGTAAAAGTTTATTCCCTGTGCTCACGGTTTACTGTAAATTTATCCAGTTTTTAATGAAAATTACTTCAAGCTCTGAATAGTCTAAGTAACTACACTTGACTTTGTGTATTACACATGGCTTAAGCGTAATTTTGAGTATAAATTATTGCTTGGTTCAAATTCGTCGGAGGATGTTGAACACAGCTTCCTTGATTGGACATTGCCATGATGCATCATTTAATCGATTACAATTTTTTATTTGCGAATAGTTTTATTAAATAATATTATATATAGCTCACTCTTGGTATACTGTATACCGAGTATTATATATTACCTACAAAACATTACCAAGAATTATAATTATGTTACTTATGTATTATATATTTTATGCTTATATGTAATCAGCTGTTAATTCAGTGTCCTTTGTTGTTATTATGAAGTTTGGTTTGGTCCATTCTTATCCACCAGTGAATACGTTAGAATAATCATTATCAGGGGCGTAGCCAGCGTTACGCACTTACGTAACATCAATTTGAGAAATGAAAAAAATATATATCGCAAAAATGGCATCAAAATCGAGGGCATAGCTAAATATTGATATCAAAATATTATAAAGGGAAGAACAGGCTATAGTAAACATTGATTCTCTGTACTAGATAGCTTACTGTGGCTAAACCAATCACTTTGTTACTACGAAGTCAGCGGCCTCGAACCTATAAATCACTTCAAATACACATCAGTGCTCAACATGTTAGTTCCATTTTCATTGTTGTCCCCTGGGACCCCCCCCCCCACCCCGAGCACCTTCGGCTACAGGTGTAGTCGCCCTTCCAACCCCCCATCCGTGCGTAACATTAAGTAAAGGCTGACTACGCCCCTGATTATCATGCCTCTGATGAATTCTATATTACAATGCAAAACAGCTTTAACAATGAAAATATGCACATACCTTCTGTCACGCGCATTTTGTCACACTCTTAGTCCCCACGGCTATGAACTTTAAAAAAGACAATCAATCTCGCTAAATGCCGCGATACTTTGGCATAATCATTCCCGGGGAAATCTAATAATTATAATCTCCGGGTTTTTGACTTTTCATTCCCGGGGATAATAATTATGATCTCCGGAAATTTTGGTTGCACTTATTGATGATTATTATTATGATCTCCGGGTTTCTGACTCTTTTTCCGGGGATAATTAAAATTATGATCTCCGGAATTCTTGGTTGCAATTCCCGTAGATGATTATTATTATGATCTCCGGAATTCTGACTCTTTTTCCGGGGATAATTATAATTATGATCTCCGGGATTCTTGTGTGCAAATCCCGGAGATAATTGTAATTAAGATCTCCGGAGAAAATTAATTCCCGGGGATAATATTTTTTCTATTGAAATATATAGGCAAAATTATGATCTCCGGAAAGGTGAACTCCGGCCTTCCATAGAAACTAGTAGGTACGGGCAAAAAAAAGACTGCCAACAAATGAGAGATTATGTTTATTATGCAATATACAGGAACTTGTGGCTGAATTTCATTTTCTGATAAGATGTAGTTGTTTCGATGACTTCCGATCAAATAAATTGTTATTAATTCTGGCTATCTCGAAACGATGGTCACATGCATGTTATTGTGTTTACTTGTATATCTTTGTTTGATGAGATGCTTTGTTGCATAATTCGAAATAAACTTCTGTTCTGTTTTGTTCATTATAATAACGTCTTTGTTCTGAAGAAAAACACATTTTTTTAGCAACAACAACAACAACAACAAATATCTATATTACACTCAGGTCATACATACATGACAACATGAGGACAGATAAGTTTAGTCAGCAGTGTCAATAGAAGCTTAATTATACTAATACGAAGAACGATGGCTTTGTCTCGAGTGGCGGGAATAAAATGGTTTTGTATTTTTTTCATGGTCATACATGTACCGAAATTTATATCTTATCATGGAAAAGAGGGAGACAGTTATTTTAAATATCTTTACAAAATATGAGGGACAAAAGGGATATTCAATATAGTGCCAGATTTCAAAGTCTGTGCCTTGGACAAGCATATCGTATAAATAAATTACAAACGTTATTTGGGAACTCAGTATAATTAATTTAATTTAACAAAAACCTAGAGAAATTACACTGGCTGACATGCGTTGCGTATTAAATGTTTCACAAATAAGGCTACTCTTGTCAATAGTTTAACATTTGTGCAAGTTAACAGTTCAAAGTTAGAAAATTTGTCTAGCAACAAAATGCTTGAAATACAGTAGTCAATCACAGACAGGCTTTTAAAGGTGTATTCACCAACGTTTTTATCTGCAGCCAATTGTATAAACAGATTTACCCAGGGTAATATTTTACCGGCGGTAATTTTTCTGGTAAATTGGCGGTAAGCAATTGTATAAAACAAAATTAAGATTTTACCAAGCTATTTACCGCGGTAATATTTACCCTCCTCCAAGAGGTGGGTAAATTGATTTACCGTCTCGGTTACCAGAATCAAGATGGCCGACCAGACATAAAAAAACGCTCGATTCTCAACTCACTTTGTCCATTTTAAAGACAAATTGAAACTTCGTAAATAGAAAACTGTTCCATTACATCCATATCAATAGAAGACAGGAATTCAGAGGTAAGAAATCGCCAATAACCACTGTGTGAACAAATTAATGGATTAAAAATATTCCCACGAACAAATTTCATCATTCATGTACTCAGTACAAAAACAGTGACACAAGAAATCTGAAGTTTTAAGAATGTAATTACCTTGTTTCGCGTTTAAATAATTCCAAAATCTTTCAAAATTCAATGCTATGGTTCGAGACCAACACTTGATTGCAGGTCTCGACCTTACTTTGTTGAAATGTATCCCACTTTGCACATATTTTGAGTATTTTGCACATAAATATTCACAATCAAATTGAACCGCCTGTAAACATTGAACAATAAATGACAGCTATGACGTCATTTTCTATGAAAAATACCTCAGTCTATACTGGGTGAGTACCTAAATCGGAACAGTACCTAAATATGGAACACCCATCATAAAAGTGTTTCAGTTCTGATTGAGATCAGATTATTTACGATTTTAATCAATAAAGACGTTTGTCTTAGATACATATTCCAAAGAACACGATTCTCCGGTAAGTATTTCAAATTCTGCTAACATTTGAAGTTTTTCATGTTCAAAGGTCAATACATGGTACGCGGGGGAAAGACTTCATGTTTGCCACAATCACAGCATACTGGTACAGCCTGTATTTTACTGAAATCATCAAATTTTACTGGCAAAAATGACAAAAAAAACAAGCTGGAAATAACAAAAAAAATATTAATTTACTTAAACAAATCATGGAGCAATAATATTAAAAGAATACATAAAAATAAATAACATATTAAAATTGTCCCATATTTAGGTACTCCGAGGACGAAAATGGCAGTTCTTAATTGTGCGGTTAATAAAGAACTTTTCATGCAGATTGGAAGTATCTTGAAAAATGCCATTTATGTCAACCAATTGGTCTTAAATCCTAGTATGCTGATGGAAAATTTTGTAGTTGTGGTGCAAGTCTAACTAAAAATATTTAAAAAATAGTGCCGAAAGTGTTCCGATTTAGGTACTCACCCAGTAGTCTATTTCTACAGTTTTCTTTTATATAGAGGCACACAATGGGGTGATTGCTAACCAAATACTGTAAAGTGCATTGATAATATAAAAAGTTTACTGTATATTTGACAAAAACAACAGCTGTGGTATGACAACATACCCATGTATGATATTTTGAGTTTGTTATATAAATTATACTATTACATATACAGTTAGTACAGTTCCGTGATAAACATGTTTATGTTCAGTTGTACACAACCATTTTATGAATAAAAATAATTATTTTAGGCTTTTCATCAGCGAAAGCCAGCAGAGCCAGTGTGATGTTAGAACATATAAAAGACACATGATTAAAGACACCAAGAGCAGTGAGGTAATAATTTGATGTTTTTTTTCTTCTGTAAATTATCAGAATACTGTCATTTTAGGGAAAGCAAAATATTAATAACTGGTTTGTTTATTGTGAAAGCCATCATCTCTTACCGACGCTCTTGTTAACTTACCTTTCAAATTTATAGAAACATTAGTCTTTAGCGAACGGCGTCACCCCCCCCCCCCATTTAAGATATGAAGCTGATTTTCACAGACAGCATATCATTTTAATGAGTACAAACTAATTTTGTTTTCTTTAGATTGCTACCAGTGGAGGACCAAGGTTATATGACAAATGTGCCGTCAAGAAAACATCACAAAATGAACTTCATGGAGCCGCTAGTGTATAATATGCTGTTTAACATTGCTGATTCTGGTTATTGGTATCTACATAAGAATTGACTTTGATTTTAATTTAAGACCATTTATAGTTTAATGAAAATAGAAAATAAATGTTACACTCCTTGTATATTGACTTTATGCTCCTGCAAAATGGAAATATGGTGACTATATGAGTAAGTACTTCTAACACTTAAATTTGACATCCACAATGGGACAGCTTAGTTTTTAAATAGTTAAAACATATTATTAAATAGTGCTGACAATAACTGAAGAGATCATGTTTCATTCTATTTTAAACAGAAACAATGATGACATAAATAAGCAGACACTAAAAATAATTTCATTAAGTTTATATACACTTTTAGTGCAAAGTTGAGGCTACTGCAAGCCTATGGGTAGGAACATAATTATACAAACATATATATATATGCTACAAACAAGATCAAAGAAAAAGATTCAAGATCATTTGGTCATTAATAATAAAAATAACTGATATACAAATGTCGCATGTAGTTTAATAATCTTATGAATTTGCAAAGTGGTTGGATGCAGCATTTAATAAATGGAATTCTTCAAGAAATGACATTTCACATAGGAGATATAGAAAAGATCAAGACTTATTACACTTATAGTATGTGTCTGTATTGACACTAAAAGAATCAGTGGTGTTTGCTGACATATATTCTTAATTTCAGCAATAATTCAGTTTAAAATATACGATGGACCCCCAGCTTTAATTAAGAAATACATGGAATACTGAAACAATGGTACAAACTAGATTAGAGATATGAATTATTGATCACTTTAATGAGAATCAATTCTATGAAACTAAGTGCATAAATTCTATGACAAGTTGAAACTGACTATAAATTCCTTAGGTGTCAGCGTGAGAAAAACGGACGATGCCATTAAATTTTATTCAAAGATATTTTTTTTGGTATTTTATGTAAGTATCATTTATTGTAAGTTAATTTCTGTTTTAAATTTATTCAGATATATTGTGTCATTATGACTTGCAATAATGTTCGCATTTTTCTGCGGTATTCGTAAACCGTTTTGTATGAAGTAAAGAGTAACATCCCTGAATTCAGAATAAACCTACCCCTTGAAGTGTTGCATGTGTTTTATTGATCAGCCACGGGAGTAGCTTATAAATACTTTTTTCTGTTTTGTTGAATATTTACCATGTAACTTGTTGGACTGATTTAATGAATTAATTTTTGTCATTAAACCTGCCTTTTAGATTATTTTTTTTTTATAAAAATGGAATGTGGACGTTCATTTTTTTTTATAAAAAAGATACCCCCAATCTGACAGCTGTGCGGGGAAAATGACGTCACTCAATTGCATTATGGGACATTTTGGTAAAAATTTACCCTGGTAAATTTACCGCCTTGGTAATTTCTTTTATACAACGTAATTACCGCCATGGTAATATCACCACGGAATTTACCGGTGGTTTAACTTACCGAGGTAATTATTTACCATTGTTTATACAATTGGCTGCTGATAAGAACCTTCCGTTTAGTATGATTATATTATTGTTTTTACATATGTTTAATAGTCTATGTCCTATATTGTTCGTTCTCGTATCTTTTGATTTTCTTTTTTGTGTTAAACTTTTATGTTTATATTGAGAAAATGCGTTGAAAAAATTCAATGTCTCGTAATCAAAATGAAAATAGTTTGCTAGAAAATCATCAACCATTAAATAATCGTCTAGGCACGCTGTCCTACCATTAGTATCTCCAATTAGTAAAATGTAATTCTTATTCAATGAAAAGTTACTAATTTGATTTTCCATAAGGTCGAAAATTTCATGTGAAAAATAAGGCGAGCTTTCAGGTGGAATGTACATAGCTCCCACAAATACATGTTCCTCAAATCGAGAACCTAGTACAGATTTATCAATATTAAACCAAAATATGTATTCAGATTCTGATTCAATGATTGTTACATATTGTGCTATAGAATCTTTAATCAAAATCGCAATACCACCACTTTTGCATCTTACTTTTTGCTTTCTTGCAAACGATATAAAAGTATAGTTATTAACAAATATAGTATCATTTTGATCCAATTTGGTTTCACCTAAACAAAGAATGTCATAATTATTAACTAATTCGATAAATTCTGGGTATTCTGATTTTCTTTTCACTCCACATACATTAAGACAGCCAATATTTATAAAATCACAACTATTCACACTCTCTTTTCCACACCTGTCCTATAATCGCTGCCCTATTTGACTATTTATGGCGTCATCATTAGGTAGATGGTTTTTTGGGAGCTATTTTAAGCTGTAGCACGAGATACCGAGGCTGTCGAGCTTCTTCCACGGGGTTTAGTAGGCACAGTTGACCTGCTTCTCGGACGACCACGTGCTGGTTGTTAACTCTGAGCACTGTTGACAGGAGCTTTTTGTTGAACACTGTGATTTTACACTTTGGATATTGGATTTATTAATGTTTTGTGGCATACTTGGAGTGACTTGAACACGGTTTGACACTGGTAATGACACATATTGTTTTTGATGACTTGCACTTGATGCAACTGGTAGTGGTTCTCTAAACGGAACGGTGCCGCTGATGATTGAGGGTGAATTTGGAGCACTGTGCTGTGGTCTTGTTTCCGGCGACGACTCCTGGTGTCCCCTCGGCGAGGTACTGGTAAGTGCTTGTGCATAAGTTTGGGGAGACGTGAGGGCATGATAAGGGTTGGAGGTTGCCTGCCCTGGCCAAGTTGGTGCCGGACTCGATTGACGCATGGTGATATATTTAGAAAAATATGTGGGTTTCGTCGGGAGTTGTTTAAAGCTGTCTGACCAACCTGGGAAGCCGTTTACTATGACCTCGCCGTTGTGGACGATCATTGCTGGAAATTTAAATTGGACTTCCTTACCATAACGCTTTCGAATGTCCTTATATATGGACCAAATTTCCCTACGTTTCTTCGAGATTTCCGGTGGGTAATCGCGGTCCATAGCTATTCCTGTACTCTTTAGGAGGAAGCCACGCCCCATCAGTTCGTCCGCTTCATATACAGATGAAACAGTAAATTTGAGTGGCCTAAATCTGGGTCTGTTCTGGGGACGACGGTTAACCAAGTGTTTAGGTGGGTCCTTGCTGCCTAATCTTTCTGCATTTGTGATGGTGAAGTTATTAGGCTCTTGTGACAATGTGGACTCTATAAAAAGTTCCACTGATTCATAGGGGTTTTCATTGTCTTTTTCGTCAAGATTGAAAATAATAATGTTTCGTTGCCTAGATTTCCAGTCAATTTGCAATACTATGTAAGTTACCTGGTTTATGTTGTCTTTAGTATCTGAGGTCTTTGATTCGTTGTCGCTGATTCGGTTGGTGTTATCCGTGACCTTAAACTTGAGTGTCTCAATGTCCCCCTGCATTGACTCCATTTTCAGTATTTTCTGGAAAATAGCCGTTAATTTTGCGTCAGTGGACAGCTTGTTGAACGCCTCCGAATCGGTAGTATCGTCCACACTACCTGTGTTCGCTCTTCTACGCTTGTCCTTCCTAACTTGTTTCCATTCGACCTCTGCCCCACCCATCGTAAACCGGTTTTGTGTGCTGACATTAGTCTCATTGTCACTAAATTCACTAAATTCCTCATTTTGAGCTCTATCAAAGTCGTTATCCATAAACACAGCTTCAGCCTGATTCATTCTGCTAATAAATTGTGCATTATTTGCACGTTTAACACCGATAATTTCAAAACTTATTTCTGCACGTTAATTCGTGCGCCTTGACTGTCCGCCATTTTGTTCGATTCCCCAAAACCTTCATAGAGTAATTTCATTTTGTTATAAAACTACAGTGCGTAACAGTAAGCACATATCATCTGGGAGTAGGATTGATCCAAGATATTATATACAAACTTAATGATTAAGAATGGTGAAGCAATCGAGAGAAGAAAACAATTTCGGAAACAAGTTTATCATTGTTAAACAATAAATATTTATCGAGCCTCAATAATTAAATGACCTTTAAACACCTGTCTTTGGGCACTGGGTTAAGCGGGCTTTTACACTTCAACTCGAGAATAATCCAACTTCAGGTAGAAGCTCAGTTCTTTCATGTCAATGACTTTTCTATTTACGCCTGACTCGTTTGTCATTTTGCTCGCAGAATCAATGCTAATGGAATCTGTGTCCCTCATCTGATTCAATCATAGAGTGAATGGTATTATCTAAAACATACCCATTGATGCTCTTAATGGCGACACTACTAAATGTATCATTACCACTCCAGGGGGGAGTTAAGTGGAGTTATGATCAGAGCTGTTGGAATGCTTTCCTGTATGGATCGCCGGATAGAGGCTCATGGAGTTCTTGATGCTCGGATAGTCACGTGCTTAGAAATTACGTAAATGCTGACTAACCACAAATATTAATCGCATTGTCTTGCATTTGATTAATGGTAAATAGTACTGAGCATATTATGTCTAAACATATGACAAATGGTTTTGAACCATTTGAATAAAATAACGGCTGATAAAAATGTAATAGCACAACATATTTGAAACTAATATTTCAAATATAATGGTTGTTTGTCAGATTCTTTCTCCAATCTTATCATTGTATATTTCTCTAACAGGTTTGCAAACGATGCCCTACAGTGCATCTATCGAATGGTAACTATATGTACCGGGTCTGAGGAAGCTGCGTATATCAAATGTGCAGGACGTTGTAATAGCTTTTGATCTCAAATGTGCAGAAACGCTGAGGTAGCTGCATGTATCAATTGTGCGGAAACGTTGAGGTAGCGGCATGAATCAAATGTGCAGGAACGCTGAGGTAGCTGCATGAATAAAATGTGCAGGAACACTGAGGTAGCGGCATGAATAAAATGTGCAGGAACGCTGAGGTAGCTGCATGAATCAAATGTGCAGAAACGCTGAGGTAGCGGCATGAATCAAATGTACAGGAACGCTGAGGTAGCGGCATGAATCAAATGTGCAGGAACACTGAGGTAGCGGGATGAATCAAATGTGCAGGAACACTGAGGTAGCTGCATGTATCAAATGTGCAGAAACGCTGAGGTAGCGGCATGAATAAAATGTGCAGGAACACTGAGGTAGCTGCATGTATCAAATGTGCAGGAACACTGAGGTAGCTGCATATATCAAATGTACAGGAACGCCGAGGTAGCTGCATGAATCAAATGTGCAGTAACGCCGAGGTAGCTGCATGCATCAAATGTGCAGGAACGCTGAGGTAGCTGCATGCATCAAATGTGCAGGAACGCTGAGGTAGCTGCATGTATCAAATGTGCAGTAACGCTGAGGTAGCTGCGTGTATCAAATGTACAGTAACGCTGAGTAACTTTTACCTAACTGTTGCATTCAGCCATTTAGGGTTCACGAGGTACTGAATTTCGCATATATCATTTTACCCACATTTAATTAAGATACATTCAGATGATAGATCCATATATTTTTTTTTATCAATAGTTACTCACTATAGTTGACTGAATAATTGTACATGCTATTACATACTATAGATGGGTGTTTCACAATATTGTTATCAGTAAGGGTAAATTATTTTGTCCAGAAAGCAGTCATTTATCCAGCAGAAAGTGGCATCGCACCAGTTTAACCATAGACCATATAATTTGTAGTAGATCACTCAAGCTTAAAAATAGATAAAAATTGGTAGTTGAACACTTTCTTAAACACCATTGTTGCTGTAGCCCCAAATTTCCGCACAGTAAAGCAGTATTTATTTCACTGTTTTATCATAGAACATATTTGTAAGTCTATTGGTAGGGAAAGGCGATTAGTGTTCCGTAATATATCTGTATACCTGCTGAAGTAGGAGTGTTTGCAAAATTTACTTTGAATTTTGGAGAGAACGTAAGAACCTCTGTTCTAATAGAATATAAACCGAGGTATTTATAGTCATTGCTTACATTGATTTTGTGTGTCTTAAAATAGAAATTAAATGTAATCGGTCTTCTTTTATTTCGGACCATGATATAATAATTGTTAATTTCCAATGTACGTGAAGTAAGCGGCCTAGCGGCCTAGCGGCGTGTAGTAAGCGGGCCTAGCGGCCTGGCGCCCTAGCGGCCTGGCGCCCTAGCGGCGTTAAGTTGGCGGCCTAGCCTGGTGGCCGAATTTTTTTTCTCTATTTCAAAGCAATTGTTAATGCGTTTTTTTTTTAAAAAAAGAAGAAGATAAATCAAAGTTTTTATTCATACAGTTACATAGCGGCCTTATTTTTTTTTCTTTTCGGAGCATTTTTCTATACGTTTTATTCTAAAACAGTAAATATATAAAAAAAATAATTGAAGGACAGGCATGTTCGTTCACATGCTTTAAAATAGCTGACTGCTTGTTCGACTTTTTGAAAAACAAATGTTGATAACCAGCTCAGAGTGAAAGTGTGTGCATAAAAACAGAAAACATGTCATTGTTTTAGAAGAAAAGGCATGTATACATGCTTTGAAATAGTATACCATTTTAGGCCGCCAGGCCGCTAACTTCACGCCACCAGGCCGCTAGACCGCTGAAAGGCTTGATCGACTTTTTTTTAAAAAAGTTGAAAAACGCTTCAGAGTGATAATTTGTGCATAAAAACAATACATATATCATTTTTTTTAAAAAAGAAAATAAATGTTTACATTCTTTGAAATACCTGACTGCTTAATCGACTTTTTTGAAGAAAAAAATGTTGATAATTGCTTCAGAGTGATAATTTGTGCATAAAAAACAGTGAAAATATCATTGTTTTAGAAGAAAAGGCATGTAAACATGCTTTGAAATAGGATACCATTTTAGGCCGCTAGGCCGGTAACTTCACGCCACTAGGCCGCTGAACTGCTTGATCGACTTTTTTGAAAAAATGTTAATAATTGCTTCAGATTGATTATTTGTGCATTAAAACAGTTAATTTATCATTGTTATAGTAGAAAACGTATAGAAAAATGCTCTGAATAGAAAACAATTTAAGGCCGCTATGTTAATGTATGAATAAAAACACTTGATTTCCGAAAAACGCATTAGCAATTGCTTTGAAATAAAGAAAATAATTAGGCCGCTAGGCCGCCAACTTCACGCCGCTAGGCCGCTAACTTCACGCCGCTAGGCCGCCAGGCCTCTAGGCAGCTAACTTCACGTACATTAATTTCCAGACGTCGCAAAAAGGTATTGTGCGTACGCACTGAGTGCATTTTGTAAACCTGTGGAGATTTCAGACATTATACCTGTATCATCAGCATTATGGAGGGATTAATATAATGTTGTAATAACTTGTTTCACAATCGTTGTAAATAAATAAGTTTAAACTAAAACTAATAATGATGCATATTTTTATGAAGATTTTGCAAATTTTGTAATATACTTGTGCAATTGTTTATACACGAGAGACACACAGCACAACTATATAACCCTTTGTTTGAAATCAGCACTGAAAAATAGACTTTATGAATTTACATAAGGCAGGAAACGATCGCTAATACAATAAGGAGGTTATTTTTTTATTCCTTCAATTTGCACATACAAATAAATGTAATAACGTAATCTTACATAGATGCATCGTGTAACAGTACATGACAGGAAATGGTATAAATGGAAATGTATTTATGAAAAGTACCAATATATAATTACCCCTTATTTAAATTACTAGCGCCCGGTTATACATTGGCAATGTACTAGCTCCCGGTTATACATTGGCAATGTACTAGCTCCCGGTTATACATTGGCAATGTACTAGCTCCCGGTTATACATTGGCAATGTACTAGCTCCCGGTTATACATTGGCAATGTACTAGCTCCCGGTTATACATTGGTAATGTACTAGCTCCCGGTTATACATTGGTAATGTACTAGCTCTTTGTATGCATTGGTAATGTACTAGCTCCCGGTTATACATTGGTAATGTACTAGCGCTTTGTATGCATTGGTAATGTACTAGCTCCCGGTTATACATTGGTAATGTACTAGCGCTTTGTATGCATTGGTAATGTACTAGCTCCCGGTTATACATTGGTAATGTACTAGCGCTTTGTATGCATTGGTAATGTACTAGCTCCCGGGTATACATTGGTAATGTACTAGCGCTTTGTATGCATTGGTAATGTACTAGCTCCCGGTTATACATTGGTAATGTACTAGCGCTTTGTATGCATTGGTAATGTACTAGCTCCCGGTTATACATTGGTAATGTACTAGCTCTTGGTTATACATTGGTAATGTACTAGCTCCCGGGTATTCATTGGCAATGTACTAGCTCTTTGTATGCATTGGTAATGTACTAGCTCCCGGTTATACATTGGTAATGTACTAGCTCCCGGTTATACATTGGTAATGTACTAGCGCTTTGTATGCATTGGTAATGTACTAGCTCCCGGATATACATTGGTAATGTACTAGCTCCCGGTTATACATTGGTAATGTACTAGCTCTTTGTATGCATTGGTAATGTACTAGCTCCCGGTTATACATTGGTAATGTACTAGCGCTTTGTATGCATTTGGTAATGTAAAACATATGAAATAGGTAATAAAATAAAATGTTCTTTCAATAAATAGCAACAGTTAACATTTTATATAGCCACAATAATTGGATTTCAATTTGTAAACAACAGTAGGGTAAATTGAAAGACACATAACAAGAGAAATGCACAAAGAGATACCATACATTGTTTCATTTTCTCCGAAAGCATATCACAGATTGTCAAGAAAATAATTTATGACGCTTTTGTTCCATTTTCCTTGTAAGGTTCGTATACATATTTCAACAACCATGCGTTCTTAACAGGATATGTTGGTGCTGTAAAAAAATACCAAATTCAAGACAAAAGAAACATAACAATAAAGAACGAAAATGCTTAGGATGAATTATTCATGAACCGAACAAATAAGACAATAAAACCAACCATATTTCTTTTAACACAGCGTGAAACCAAAAAATCGCTCTTAGCGTCCTACATGAGAAAAGGCTGCGTTTACATGAAACAAAAAGGTCATAAACTATAATCTATGGTACAAAGTCAAGCACTCTGGATCACAAAAATACTGCGTCGATTGATAAAGACTTCCCATGTCGGCCTTTTTTCGAGGCCGCAGGGTCGTCGTTTTCTTTTGAGCTGTTGGTGCGGCCGCCGCATCTGGCGAGACAGTTGGTTTTTGCGTCGAGGATTTGTGATATCCACATTCCCTACAACAGACGAATGGTTGTTTTAGGTTATTTATATACTTTTTATAATACGTTCAAAATACTCTAGGTTTTTGAAAAAAGGTTTCCTCGGATAGTCAAACAAATACCCCTAAGACGAACGTTGACATTAAAATTGCCCGCGTTGAAGGGGACTCACTCACATATCTAACGTTGGTAATGATTCTCCAACACTATGTTGAAATTGAGTTTTTACTCACTTTTATGAACACATACCAAACAACTAACAACTAAGGTTTATTTAACGAAATTCGGGGGTCCTCACCTTTACGGACTCTGAGATTGCCTGTATGGTGAACACATCTATGACCTGCTGGAACCGGCTTATCTGAACGACCATGAACGCGCACTTTAACCCGTTAGCTGGAAGAAAACGACGGAAACAATACACACATTCGGGTCTAGTGTTACATGGCGTTGATGTGCATTAACATCAAGAAGGTCATTTTCGAGACAAACACAATAAGCAAGAATATATAATGTAGAGCATATGTAATAGACTAAATATCACTCGCATGGATATTCTAAATTGTTTACGCTATATACAATAGACACTACATAAACGGGACGTTGCGCCTACCTGCAGCCTCATGTGGTGGCACGTCGTGGATGCCAAGCCGGTCCAGTGCTATTGGCTGTCGGTGCACCGTGTACATCTGATTGTCCCCGCTACCCGTAGGATTGTGGATGTCCGATGATGATTGTTTCTGCGGATATAAAGTGTTGATTTATTTAAACAGAGCCTCATTTTACGGAGCCTCAAGGTTTTGACATCCTGACAACAACCGTGTCAAAACTCATCATATACTTTAGCACACATGGGGTTATATACAGGTTTAATGATACAATGGAAACTACAGGGACCAAGTAGCCAAACATGAACAATGGACCCTTTTAAAGGCACAAGGTCAAAGCCCAATCGACACCTAACGAGAGACAAACAACCCACAGAAACACTACCTAATGTTCCTCACCCATTGCTATTATCAAATATTTTTTTCGTATAAAGGGATAAACACCAGATGATACAATTGCAAGAAAAAAAAACTTACATAAAATTGACATTGTTGTGTACAACACACTGAATCTTACTAATTGATGTACAACATCGCTTACGACACATGCGTCTTTCGCAGTTTATGCAGTTTTTTGGGGAAATACTGTATCTGTCGAGTTTAGGACCATCTAGTGTATAGCCTCTTTAATATCGATAAAAAACACCAAAAGACTTACACACTGGACAAAAGCCAACTATATACAGCAAATATAACTTACACGTATGAAATCCCATACCGGACACTTAACACTTGTAAATTAATATAGCTTACTTTTCTGTGAGGTTTCTTTGTTTTGGTGATGAGCAAAATGTCGTCGAACAAGAACATATAGCCGTCAAATGACTTTGTCGATTCTGCAAAAACACAAAGTACAAAGACATATAATCCAACTTAAGTTTACTGTACTAATTGAAGTATATTTAACTACAGTAACGACTTGGGTCTGAATTTGAGACACAGACTTAAAGAAGAAAAATCATGAATAATCTTTTAATTATAATATAATAATATAGTTTTTACATAAATTGTTCAAATTATTGCTAAACATGGTATTTGCAACATGGACGACAAGTTTAATCATAACGGTAATTCAATAACAACACTACACTAAAATGATGATTACACGTTTCGAGTATTTAGTCTCAAACTCAGACTGACTCAGGACGTTAGTAAATACGGACCCAGGACCGAGCCCAGTAACCGAAAATCTACGAAGCACAAGGGTGAGGCCTAGCAGACACTTAAATGGGAGACACACAGCGTACAAAACAACACAGACATACTCAAAACATCAAACTAGATTTATTGATAGAGGTTGCTTTCATAAAGCCTCTTAGATTTCGTTCATATCACTAAAGACATTCTTAGTTTTCTTTCAATTGGAATTTTCACAAAGTTGAAATTTTTCACTAAAATGTTTTATCAATACGGCCATTTTATAATTCCTGGTAGTTTATCAAAATTAGGATAGGAA
Source organism: Mya arenaria (assembly GCF_026914265.1). Taxonomy (NCBI): domain Eukaryota; kingdom Metazoa; phylum Mollusca; class Bivalvia; order Myida; family Myidae; genus Mya; species Mya arenaria. The sequence goes on along the minus strand of NC_069135.1, from coordinate 2,271,938 downwards.
CTGGGATAGTTTTGTTAATGAACAGGAGTGTTCAAATGCTTCAAGTGATTTCCACTTTACCTGCAAGTGTGATGGTCCCTTCGTGCAGCAGCTGGCGAGAAGGGCAGGCTAACAGCCGCTCACAGGGCTGCCGGGATAGCTTAGGCCGCAGATACTGAAATCATACATGTATGTGACAGTATTTACGTAGCTCAAGTATTCTTAAAACTATCTTTAGCTTATAACATACAACACATGTAAAGCGTAGATTACATCTACCGTCGTTGGTATTTACCGGCGTATGCATTGATTGAAGAAACAGAAACTGAATATTTCAAATGCCAAATGTATTGCCATGGTCTTGCACATAGCAGTTCCATGGCAAAAATGAACTAATGAACATATTCCTAATCTTTTAGATCAGTATACATGCATTCTCCAAGTCGAAGAATCAAAGTTATGCTTTAAGGCGACATATACTTACGACCATAATGTATGATTCGACCAAAATAAAAGTAAGCAACAACACCTAAACCAAGTGTTACTTTTGTCAAGGGATGAAAGGCACATAAATCAATAACTTGCTTATGACAGGTCTATTTTTGCAAGAATATGAATACCAAAAATAGTGATTTCAAGCCTACCACAATATAAATAAATTGTAATGAACATGTTCAATGGCTTTGTTGCTATGTTGCGTTGGGTGTTGAAATATAACTTCATACCTCCGGAATAAAGGCTCTAGAGTCAAGATCTGATATGGACGGCCAAATAAGGTGTCGCTGGATTTCCTGAACTCGTTCGAAATTTTTCAACCATCTCATCTTTTCCTCTAAACGACCTGAATAATTCAACAGACAGGAATCGTGTAAGAAGAAGACAGAAACGATCCGGATAGGAGTAACAATATAGCAGTTTAAGTTTAATTGACAGGGTTAGCATCGTCTAGTGGTATCTAGGCGTCTGTCTCTCATCGAAGAGGTTATGGATTCGATACCCACTTTCTCAGAACCTCTCAAAATAGACTCCAGTTCTGGTATCTACCCAAACTGGTGTCTACCCAGGAATTGGACTCGAGAATGATCTTATATGCTACCAGTTATCGTCAAATCGAATTTGTTTTATTTTTAAAAAAATATACTGGTTTAATAATAAGTTGATAAGTTCATACGCATGGTGTAATTAAATTGCTATAATAAACAACTCGAGCTATACGTACTTTGAATGGTAAGTTCTACTCACGTAATGAGGTCTCTACTTTCTGTATTGATTCTACAATCTGTTGTTTCTCTATCGGGTCTTCCGTGTACTTCTGAATGTTTTGCAGGAGCAGCGGAAGTTTGGTACAGTGCTGCATCGGCCCTATCAGGAGGTCGACCAGCTGCAGGCGGTTACAACGCGAGTCCTGCTCGCACCACTAGGAGAATAATTTAAACATTATATATTTTACAACGATATTGAAAAAGTAATGATAACTTATACTAAGTCACTCTCGTAGGGGCGATGCTGCGCGAGAGTGTAGTCTTTTGTTGTGGGGGGAACCGGAGTACCCGGAGAAAACCCACTTGGCCGGCTTAGTAACCACTTACCAAACTCACATGCGCCTATGAGAATAGATGTAACACTAAATATGAAGATGCTAAACATATGTCACCAGGCACTGCTAAAGATAAAAGTAGAATCAAAAGAGTTTAAGGGAGACAGAGAAAATTCTAGGCAATTTGCGTAGTTCTGTTTGTAAGACAAAGGGAGAGCGGATGGAAACACAAGACACGAGTATTTATGCAAGTCAGTGTGAATGTTAAGAATATTAACGTCTTTGGTAAGCCATAAAAACGAATCGGGAAAGCAAAACCCAGATCAGATCAATTCTAGTTTCTAAATTTTCTAAAACAGTACAATCTAGAGATATACTAAAAGAGTTATACACAAAAAAGTGAAGATGGTAATGGTAGTGTTTTTGAGACAATTCAAATCAAATAAGTATGATGCAGGCAATTCGGAGGAGCATCTAATCCGATTGGAAACATTTTTAAATGACATTAGTTCAAATAAGTTGCTCCTGCAGCAGCCTGTATTGCCCTACTCAAACTGGAAAACACCCATATAAAGAGAGAATGGTAATGAAATTATCCATAATCGTTCTTCTTAATCCTTGCGCTATTTCTGTTATTCAAAGTTAAAATAAGTAATGATTAGAATACAATCGAAATTACAGGGACAAGAAATAAGAAAGAACCTCTTTAAAGCACAAAGCTAAGGCATAACTTAACACTTAAACAATCGGGAAAACAATATTACAGATGTTACTTACATCTTAATAATACAATGAGCGCCACAATGACAAGCCGAGTAGCCAAACATTCCACCATATTGTAAATAGTAAACCTCCATCCCAAAAAGAAATCTAGAACTAGAAATATCTTATACCTATCTGCCTCTAGCTTGACAAAAAATGTTTGATTTATTTTCAGACCTTTTCAAATTCGCAGAAGTCGTCGTTTTTCCGCAGCTTTTCCAAGTAGGACAAGGCGTTGGAATAGTTGAGACAGTATATGTGATACACACTGCCGTCTTTGGAATGGTTTGAGAACTGAAACAGAACAGGCGACAAAGGGGATAAAATGGTGCATACCTCGAACATATAACTCATTTAGGTATTTATCACTATTTGCCTATCATCGTCGGCAGTTTCACATCAAGAAGTTTCGGCACCAAATAAAAACCACACAACGCTATAAGATAGCCAACTACACAGTTATCAAAATATCGTCAAGAAGTTTTTACCCTTTTACAGTAAATATTATTTCAGTGGAAAGTATAATTATATAAAGTATAAATAATATAAAAATAACAAATAAAATAAAGATATTTACTGAAGCCACTTACTCGTTGAAAGGCCTTTATAAGGGCGTGATATTTACTGAAGCCACTTACTCGTTAAAAGGCCTTTATAAGGGCGTGATATTTACTGAAGCCACTTACTCGTTGAAAGGCCTTTATAAGGGCGGACGTGGACCCAAAGTCTGTGCCGCTCATGTCTTTCAGCAGGATGGCGATGAAGTCCTTACAAAACGTGTAGCTCACCTGCGAGAGGAGAACAAGTCATTCCGAATATAATAAATGTAAAGGCAAATGTGGAAACTATTCTTATAACCCATGTCATGTAGAGGTGTATTCGAAAAAGTAACAGTAATATCAAGATTATAGGCTTGTTTGACCCCTTAAGGTTGTTTATGGACGCCTTACCTAAATAAAATTACATTTGTAAACAACGCCTTACCAAAATAAAAGTACATTTGTAAACGTGAATGTTAAAATCAACCCACTATCAGTTCTAGTTAACGGTATCGTCTATTTTGTTTTGTTTTAAATAATGTTTGTCGTCATTTATTAACGAATCTGTGGAAATACATACGTAGCAGAGTTCGTCTATATTTGAGAATATTTCAGAAGGCTCTGTGTACATGAGGAAGCCCTCAACCTGGACCTTCTTCAGCGGCTCAAGGAAACACTGGAATATCAAGGTTGGCTCTGCGTTACTTACATTAACACTACTGTGTTGTTAAACCCTCGAATGAAATGACACGCAACGGAATTTTTGAAGATAAGAACCATATTAAAAAATTATTCTGAATACGTTTCATATCATTCAATATATTTAATGACATCACTACATAAAATACGAACTTCAACGAACACTTGTTCAGGGCATAATACGCCCGCCTGTCCGGTTTTCGTCATTCAATAACCCGTCAATCCTGGTTAAAAACTGTTTAATATATATATATATATAAATTATATATATATCAGCTTTATTCGCATTGTGGTGGCTAAGATCTGCTGTGCTTATCAAGGGAGATAACTTCAAAGGAGGTTGTTGAAATGCATGATGAGCTGCATAGAGACGTGCGTGAGTTTACCATGTATGTAAATGAGTTTTCTGTGTAGGTTAAACTAATCTAGTTCTCGACTTGTCACATGAAGATTTCCAGGCTTTCAGGGAGAGGTGCATACCACTGAGACAGGATGATTCCGGATAAAGCTTCTCCAAACTATTATACGACATACGAAGTCACATAGTAAACTCACATGTTTAAGCACCATTAGATGGTCAATGAGAAAGACACATTCGCTCTTGAACAGCTCCCACACGCTCTCGCGCCGTTTTCGCTCCATATCCGAGATACCCAGGCCATCCGCCGCCTCGCCCGTCTGCTTGTCTGAACTTGCGATTAGGTCCGTCCAGTGAACATTCTATAGGAGGTTTACATGTAAATAGTCAATATGATACAGATAGATCAGCATATCAGTGTTGTGTTTGCAATTGGATCAGCCTCTCTTAAATTCCAAAGCCCTTAAAACCGCTCAGAAATGATTATGAAAGATGACATATCAACCTCTTTATGGAACGGAAATGGAACATATCCAAGTACCATCATGTTTCATTGAACAGGCTACTTAAGCTTGATTGCAGGGACATGAATAGCTGCTGATATTCGATTCATTTTAACGGCGTTCAGAGTATTTTGAATACAAATCAGGAAATTGAACAACATAAACGACACTTAAGTCATAAAAGAAACACGATTGGGGACCGTTTCATAAGAGGATTTTAGTGTTACTACAATACTCTTAAAACTGTTTAAACGTCACAAATGGCAATACATCGATTGTTTTTATTTCCTCAAATTTGTGTTTTGCTAATGCTGACTTCAATTTACACACATATGTAGTAAAGTAATGAATTAATGACACTTAGATGTTTTCAACCTACAAATAAAATCAGTTTATAACTCTTTAACGACACAGCCCTAAGCTCGGCTTCAAACCACGATAATCTTCACATGACTATTGGATAGTTTGACGTACCTTGTAGGCCGCTAAATGATTGTCTTTGAACTCTGAAGGTTTGAGTTCCTTGAGCACGTCAGACAGGTGGAGAGACTCTTTGCTCCGAGCCTTCATCTGAAATGCAGATGGTACAATTAGTTGTTCATATATTAAAGTAGTTCTGGTCACACTTTTATACAAGAATTTCGGGGGTGATCGTGAGAGTGGGGGTGATTCTATTAGCGTCAATCAATGCAATGCAAACTCGCCTATTTCTGACAAAAACGCTTAGTTAAAAAGGTCGCTTTATGAATACGTACCCAGATATCTACACTTATACAGTTATGCATTTTACTGTTTAAGTTCATCTGTACTGTGACAATATCAAATTAGATTATTATTGAGTTACAAGATATCATATATGTACCTTTTAAAATTTGCGTTAATATTATAGGGCAATTCGTACAACAGTTTTGATCCTGGGAGTTCTTTCTATTCGATTCGAGTGGGTATTTGACAAATTTGCTAAAACTCAAGAGAGTCAAATACGACATTCCGGATCAAAAAGCAGTACTAATAATTTATGACGTAGGTCCCGGTCTGCCTTAATCGATTAGCGAAAGCGGCCGAAGGACAGGAACCATCGGAAAAGCGTTGAGGGTTCCGGTGGTTCCTGCCCTTCGGCCGCTTTCGCTAATCGATAAAGGAGAGCTGGGTACCACGTCATTTTGACAGAACAATGTCTGGCTAGCGCTTGTGATAATTCGCATTTTGAAGCATTTTCGTCGTATACTGTTTCTCTCGACAAGAATACCGGTTTTAACGTGTATATAACGGGCCACTGCATATATGAGCCAGGTATTTTGTTTGTAGCTTACGAAGAAGTTATAATTTTCGACGAGGATTGGTCTTTGTTTACATTTTCGCCGGACGAACTTTCTTCACTTGTTTCATATTACAGTATAGGGTATTTTTGAATTTTGTCAAATCTCGTTTTATGTTTATGGCAATGTATTATTTTGGTGATATACATGTTCAAGTATGTATAAAATATAATTTTGGCTAGTTGAAATTATTTATTGTGACTTTAATGAGCCTTTGTCATCAAGCCACTGTGGTCCCAAGCGAAACGTTTTATCTTTGATTGGAAATGGTCTTATTGTCATTTTCAATGCAAGCATATATGCAAAATGAAATCTAAGCACGCAAACAAGCTTGAAGGAGCTCAGAAAATATGAGAAATAATCTCTATGGGGTTCAGCAATAGGCGTTTGACTTTGACAGCGACCAATTATGTGGCATTCTGGCATTTCGTGTTGCTTCCCCGAAGACGAGAACATTTTACTCGAATTCTTATTATAAAAGGTCGAGAATTATCAAGATTTTTCAAAGTTTCATGATTTGTAGCCCATTAGTTTAGCAAAAAATGTCAGAGTTCATTCTTTAATATCAGCGATGCACGTAATGCAGATGATTAAACGCGTGTCTAGTATATAGCTGTATCAAATATCAATATAAAATGACGATAAGAGCTGAGCAGTCAAGGAAATGTTAATTCAAGAAAAGTATCGTATTGATTTCATTTATACCTGTTTAACTATTTTTGTTAAATATTGCATGATTTAAACATAAAATATGGACACCGGAAATAGTTTCCTTATTACACACTGCGTTTTCTAAATCCGTATCACATAGTAGCTAAGTACGCATGCGCAAATCTACTGGCAATACAACACATAATAAAATAGGACGTTCGTCGTCGAATACAAAAGCGTTTATAAAGAAAACTATTGCATTTTTCTTTTTAATATTACCTTGATGGCATGAAATAAAAGAGGGAAAACAGCATGTGTGTCAGTCGATCTGTCGGGTTGTATGGTCACTTTTCATGACACATTCGGCCTCGTGCGCTAAGGACCATACGCAGGCAACTTGATGTGATACATATACCATAGATCTACCCAGTATAGGACAACAGTGTAACACACGTGTGGACAAAAGTCAATGTAACTTACTAATTTAAGTAGTGAAAAAGGTTGTCTTTGTTTCTTCGAATCTGAAATGAAATTGTTAAAGGTTAGTCCATATGACACCGATGCTCCCGAAAATCACGCGTTCACCACATGTTCGCGTTGAAAGTCACTTTATGCCAGAGTTGGTGCAAGAACATCAGCATATTTGAGTACTTTGTTCTTTATTACATGCATACATAAGAGAAAAACATATTTCTTTTCAAAATTGTCGCTTTACAGTCATCTGTAATTAATGCCTGCTGGTTACAAATGAACACATTGAACGTATATGTCTATGAACGAACAAATCAGCAAACCGAATACTCCGTATGCTTCCTACTTGTATTGGGTTGTTTAAATTTAAGTACATGTACGAAATTCGGAGCTCACATACAACGGCAATACCCCATATTAAATATTCTTTGAACAAGAAGTGGTATATTTGTTATATAAGTGTTTTCGGTTTGTACGTAAAACGGAAACGTGATATACACTACCAGAAACTAACAATTACCACCAAACCTACCGTCAGCAGTAATAGCCCCGTTACGACCAGCGTAGAAGTCGGAGATGGTGTTTCGCTTAATGAGTTTCTTGTGGTGTTCCTGGACAAGCAGATCGCCAGGGTAGACGTTCATAGCTACGTCCAGAGAGCTACGGCGCCGACGCATGCGACCAGCGATGTTACTGAAACGGTTTGAGGACATTTAAACTCAGGTCAATAAATATTGACTTACCTTGACTTCAGCCAATCAGTATTGATGAAGCCCTAATTGCTATCCATTCTTTTTTTAAAAAGGAAGGAACCAATAAACCCAAATTAACACTTCCAGTCAGATTAAAGCCACCATATTGGAATAGGGGAAATAAGGAAACATAACTAGTTCACCAATCATAATAACATGTATTACCTAAAACAGCATTAAGTAGTAATAATACTAACTGTTTTGGTTATGGTCTTCTTAGAGTTTAATCTTGTGTATGATGAGCACTCAACCGCACACTTGTTTCAAACATGCACCCCACTGGCTTCTAATACTCGTAAATAGGGACGCTTTGAAATTCAACAAATTTGTCACCGTATTTCGACAATACTGATGTTTTTAATCTAAAGTCAAATGTACATTTTCCATACAGAATCAATCTGAAAACTATGTACGAGCGACAGCATTGCTAGGCAAAAGCTTAGTTCACTTCTGCAATGCATTCAATGTAGTCTAAATAAACTGTATACCATTCACGTTGTTGACTTGTAACTTATAGAGTAATATAGTTTGAAAAATCATTTTATCGACTGAGCACCAGTTATCGGCATTCACTATATAAAATATAATTGGTATCTTACTGAAATAATTTGTTTGATTTTATGCTCACAACTCGTTCAAAATAACGTTAATTCACGTAAATGGTTAAAGATATAACACATGTTAGATTTTCTTTCGTACTTTTATCTTTTCATTTCTAGCACCACTCAGAATGTGCACGTATATACCAGCAGTTACTATAAGATCATTATGCCGTAAGTGAAACTATACCTGCCGGTTTCACCCTCGTCACAAGAGTTGCTGGGAGAAAGGTCCGGGGACAGGTTCGTAGGAGATACGTCCCCGAAATTCTGGAATGAAGTAAAACATTGCCAAATGTGTATAGTTGTTATGACATAATCATAATTAATGCACCATACATTTACACGGTATATGTTGATATCGGGCTTTTAAACTTTGCGGGACTACTTCCATTGGTGTTCGGAACATCTCTGTCATTTCCATTGAACGCCATTATAGATTAGATCGTGAAATGTCACGTCAATTTCTTTACCATCCACAGTCATTCAAGGCAGATACGTAGAAAAGACATAATATATTTTATTACTTCCTTGTACTTCAATGTTTTCTTTATTGAAATATCCGATAAATAGATTCAATGCTTGTGTGTCATTTTTAAATGTTGTTGAACGAGTTTTTGTTCGTGTCAATTACTTTGAAAAGAAATATAATTGAAATTTCTTCCTTGTCTTTATTTCGTGTTTTTATCTCTCAAAATATGCGATAAATACATGCAAACATTGACTTGAAGTGTCATTTTCATCGTTTAAAGCGAATGTTATAAATGTGTTTGCATATAGATAAGATAAGATAAGATAAGAAAATTGTTTATTATAGTGACATGTGTAATGGACAATATACATAATATCATGCAATATAGACAAACTATTTTCCACCCGGCCCAGTGGGCATATAAGTCACCTTACAACATAAATGGTAATAATTATAGCAAGGTCAATTAATATACATTATTACAAAACAGTAATGGCAGATAAATATCTGCAATCATATAAAAAAAGCTCCAGAAATCGTGTGAATATTTTCATGAAAGTTCTATTACCTACAATTATTATACGTTATGATATGTTGTGTAATTGTGCATATGTTTCATAGTAACATTCGTTAACATGAAGTCAATGCCTTAACACGGTTTAAAAATTACAGCACATAAGGCTATTTACACCAATTTAGAATATAATCTACATTTCCAGCCAATGAAATTGCAGACAGGCGATAATTTAGTACTAGGCTTATTAAGATATTCTTCTTCCGCGAATGTTCTGACACTCATCCTGCGTCAGATTTTCCGTTTATAAGTTATCAGGCTATAAGGTAGTATTCTAAGACAGTAATATTTTAATTATTAAGAATTGTATTACAACAATTTTGCTATTGGTTAGAAAAGAATCCATTTTAAATTATAGTTTTTTTTTCCTTTATGGGCCTTTATGTTCTCGAATATTGCTGATTGAATATTATGAGCCTGACTGAAAGATCCTTATGTATATCACGATAGTGCAACACTATGCAACATTAGTATGGAATATGGAGTAGTAACGCCAATCTGCTATGATTGTATTCCTTCTAAAATAACACTTACACTAACACCACAAAGGCTTACATAAACATTCTTCATGTTTTAATAACGTCTGATATGCGAAATTGCCTATCATCTTAAGATAGATTTCAATAACATCTACAATTATTGTCATATTAAAGAGGCTTTTATATCAGGATTGGCAATAAAGCGTTCTATAATAATCTCAAAACAATTTGTCGCGTATATTTTTGTTGTCATACAGGCAACGACCTCCGGCCTCAACACATTCTTTGAGAAAGTACGTTTTACATGAAATATTAAAGCAAGCATGATTTGAATCATACATAATTTATGTGGTAAAATGACTTGAGTTTGAGATGGTGGTTTGCCTTGAGTATTTAAGCGATATTGGGGCCAGATGATCTGGGGCTACAACATCTGTATAGCCAAAGCCGCGGCAATGACATGAAACCTTGAAACCGATAAGAGTAGGAGTATAGCTTGTCGTTAATTGATTGAATGCAGTGTACACAATTGACCACTGGTCTTCTACCAGACAAAGCAAAAAAGCTGACTTGGAACTCACGTCTTAAACGATCGTCTCAATTGGAATACTCGTCTTAACAACTCTTCTGACAGATGAAAATAACAGCAAGGAAGTCTCGATTGGAACTAATGTTTCAAACGATCGTCTGACAGCTGTCCTGACCGATGAAAGGAACATCAAGGAAGTCTCGATTGGAACTCACGACCCAAACGATAGTCTGACATGTGAAAGATACAGCAAGGAAGTCTCTATTGTCTCTCACGACCCAAACGATTGTCTGACATGTGAAAGATACAGCAAGGAAGTCTCTATTGAATCTCACGACCCAAACGATTGTCTGACATGTGAAAGATACAGCAAGGAAGTCTCTATTGGAACTCACGCCCCAAACGATTGTCTGACAGGTGAAAGATACAGAAAGGAAGTCTCAATTGGAACCGACGCCCCAAACGATAGTTTGACATGTGAAAGATACAGCAAGGAAGTCTCAATTGGAACCGACGCCCCAAACGAAAGTCTGACATGTGAAAGATACAACAAGGAAGTCTCAATTGGAACCGACGCCCCAAACGATAGTCTGACATGTGAAAGATACAGCAAGGAAGTCTCTATTGGAACCGACGCCCCAAACGATAGTCTGACATGTGAAAGATACAGCCAGGAAGTCTCAATTGGAACCGACGCCCCAAACGATAGTCTGACATGTGCAAGATACAGCAAGGAAGTCTCAATTGGAACCGACGCCCCAAACGATAGTCTGACATGTGAAAGATACAGCAAGGAAGTCCCATTTTGAATACTCGTCTAAACAACTCTTCCGACAGATGAAAGTAACAGCAAGGAAGTCTCGATTGGAGCTAATGTTTCAAACGATCGTTTGACAGGTGAAAGTAACAGCCAGGAAGTATCGATTGGAACTCACACCCCAAACGATAGTCTGACATGTGAAAGATACAGCAAGGAAGTCTCAATTGGAACTGACGCCCCAAACGATAGTCTGACATGTGAAAGATACCGCAAGGAAATCTCAATAGGAACTGACGCCCCAAACAAAAGTCTGACATGTCTCATTTTGAATACTCGTCTTAACAACTCTTCTGACAGATTAAAGTAGCAGCAAGTAGGTCTCCCTTGGACCTACATCATAAGCAATCGTCTTTTAGATGAAAGCCAAGGAAACAACAACCGATGATAAAACATGTGCCTACCTATTAGTCAATGGATTTTTCGTTCTAACTTTTTGATAGTGCTGCCATTAAACAATTCTGCAGATGTTAGTTTTGCTACCAACAATTCTTGTTCCTATCGCACAAAAACAATAGATTACAAATCAGAACAATATTTTTCATTGTGAAATTTGAAGACGTATGGTCACAGTATAAAGGTTGAGCTTCAGATACTAATATTATGTTCGTCAATCTAATTTTGAAATAACAAAAATGTTATCGCCTAATAGTATATTATACTTTAGACTGGTAACATTTCAGATAATCATGATATATCCTATTAAAGGGTACCTTGATGCGGATATATGGTATTGCTATATTGCGGTATTTGTACATTTCCTAAGCAACCAGCAAACCCGTCACATAGTAATTTGTACGAAGCGCGGAATTAATACGATGTACATGTACTTGTTCTTATAAAATCATACATGTAGTTTAATATTACCATGGAAACGTAAGTGACAGATCTTTAATAACCCGCTCCTCCTTTAAAAGTTATAGCATAATATGAAATCTTAATCATTATGAAGGGCGGAAAGAACGTAGCAATAAAGCATTTTTAGAAATATTTAATTTACAATTTTTCAAGGGTTTTCACAGTCGATTATAATTCCCTCTTTTTAAATCAGCAAAAACACAATGGATAACTATTCTGCCTATAAAAATCATCAAGGGTGTTCACAACACAATCGGTTACTATTCTGCCTTTATAAATCATCAGTAGTCTTCACAATCGATTACTCTTCTGCCTTCATAAATCATCAATAGCCCTCACAATCGATTACTATTCTGCCTTTATAAATCATCAGTAGTCTTCACAATCGATTACTCTTCTGCCTTCATAAATCATCAATAGCACTCACAATCGATTACTATTCTGCCTTTATAAATCATCAGTAGTCTTCACAATCGATTATTATTCTGCCTTCCCCTTATGGTTTTTACAATCGATTACTATACTGCCTTCATTTTATAAATCATCAATGGTCTTCACAATCGATTACTAAACTGCCTTCATTTTATAAATCATCAATGTTTTTTTTCAATCGATTACTATACTGCCTTTATAAATCATCAATGGTCTTCACAATCGATTATTATTCTGCCTTCCCCTTATGGTTTTTACAATCGATTACTATACTGCCTTCATTTTATAAATCATCAATGGTCTTCACAATCGATTACTAAACTGCCTTCATTTTATAAATCATCAATGTTTTTTTTTTCAATCGATTACTATACTGCCTTTATAAATCATCAATGGTCTTCACAATCGATTATTATTCTGCCTTCCCCTTATGGTTTTTACAATCGATTACTTTACTGCCTTCATTTTATAAATCATCAATAGCCCTCACAATCGATTACTATTCTGCCTTTATAAATCATCAAGGGTCTTCACAATCGATTACTACTCTGCCTTTATAAATCATCAATAGCCCTCACAATCGATTACTATTCTGCCTTTATAAATCATCAATAGCCCTCACAATCGATTACTATTCTGCCTTTATAAATCATCAAGGGTCTTCACAATCGATTACTATTATGCCTTTATAAATCTTCAAGGGTCTTCACAATCGATTACTATTATGCCTTTATAAATCATCAAGGGTCTTCTTAATCGATTACTATTCTGCCTTTATAAATCATCAAGGGCCTTCTTAATCGATTACTATTCTGCCTTTATAAATCATCAAGGGTCTTCACAATCGATTACTATTATGCCTTTATAAATCATCAAGGGTCTTCTTAATCGATTACTATTCTGCCTTTATAAATCATCAAGGGTCTTCTTAATCGATTACTATTCTGCCTTTATAAATCATCAAGGGTCTTCTTAATCGATTACTATTCTGCCTTTATAAATCTTCAAGGGTCTTCACAATCGATTACTCTTCTGCCTTTATAAATCATCAATAGCCCTCACAATCGATTACTATTCTGCCTTTATAAATCATCAAGGGTCTTCACAATCGATTACTATTATGCCTTTATAAATCATCAAGGGTCTTCACAATCGATTACTATTATGCCTTTATAAATCTTCAAGGGTCTTCACAATCGATTACTATTATGCCTTTATAAATCATCAAGGGTATTCTTAATCGATTACTATTCTGCCTTTATAAATCATCAAGGGTCTTCTTAATCGATTACTATTCTGCCTTTATAAATCATCAAGAGTCTTCACAATCGATTACTATTCTGCCTTTATAAATCATCAAGAGTCTTCACAATCGATTACTATTCTGCCTTTATAAATCATCAAGAGTCTTCACAATCGATTACTATTCTGCCTTTATAAATCATCAAGAGTCTTCACAATCGATTACTATTCTGCCTTTATAAATCATCAAGAGTCTTCACAATCGATTACTATTCTGCCTTTATAAATCATCAAGAGTCTTCACAATCGATTACTATTCTGCCTTTATAAATCATCAAGGGTCTTCACAATCGATTACTATTATGCATTTATAAATCATCAAGGGTCTTCACAATCGATTACTATTCTGCATTTATAAATCATCAAGGGTCTTCACAATCGATTACTATTCTGCCTTTATAAATCATCAAGAGTCTTCACAATCGATTACTATTCTGCCTTTATAAATCATCAAGAGTCTTCACAATCGATTACTATTCTGCCTCTATAAATCATCAAGAGTCTTCACAATCGATTACTTTTCTGCCTTTATAAATCTTCAAGGGTCTTCACAATCGATTTCTTTTCTGCCTTATAAATCTTCAAGGGTCTTCACAATCGATTTCTTTTCTGCCTTTATAAATCTTCAAGGGTCTTCACCATCGATAACTATCATGCCTTAACAAATCTTCAAGGGTCTTCACAATCGATAACTATCATGCCTTAACAAATCTTCAAGGGTCTTCACCATCGATAACTATCATGCCTTAACAAATCTTCAAGGGTTTTCACAATCGATTGCTATTATGCCTTTCTAAATCTTCAAGGGTCTTCACAATCGATAACTATCAGGCCTTTAAAACTTTTCACGGGTCTTCACAATCAATCACTTTCCTGCCTTTATAAATCAGAATCAATGTTGACATAACCTTTAAACTCATCTGACTATAATTTGTAATCCCAGTTGTCAATAAGGGCAGTGATTAGCGATCGTTTTCGTGACAATGCGAGCGGAAGCCATCATCAAGTAGAAGCTCAGTTCTTTCATGTCAAGGACTTTTCTATTTACGCCTGATACGTTTGTCATTTCGCTCGTAGAATCTATCGTTATGAATACAATTTCGCAGAATCTGTGTCACTTATCTGATTCGATAACAGAGCGAAAAGTATTATCTAAAGTAAAACGTATCGATGTTCTTAATGACGCTTGTCTCTGTATGAATACGACTCCTGTGGGAGCCATGTGTGGTGGTCAGGGCTGTTGGGACACATTCATGTATGGATTGTAAACCGGAAAGAGGGCTAGTCAATGGCGGTCGAAAAGGCAATGGCCTAGATCATGAGCTTATTGCTGGCTTTACAAAACATTTGTATTGGTTTAAACATTCCTGTCTTGTTTTTTGCAAAACTTTGAACAGACCAAACGCAGTACAGAGGATATATACATTGAAGTCGTATAGTAAATACAATGGTTGAGGAAAATAAAATATAATTTGAAATCAACGTACATGAACAGGTAGTTTATCCGATATTCGTAAATCTGTCAATGTTTTACCTTCCCATTTCTTTTAAATGTCAAGATGTCGGTTTGAACGAATTGAATGTACAGGCCCACATGTCCTTAAATCACAAATAAGCTAAGCTCACTATTTTGTTTCGGTATGATTTGTTGAGAGTTTATAGACTTAAAAGGGAAAATAACTTGATAATCACGAAACTCTCATTTTATTTAGTGAAATCAAGATAATGTAAGAATTTTGTCTGATGAAATTAGCTATTTATTGTTGTTACGCTTACGAACTTTCAATGATTTGGGGCCAGATGAATAAAATATGAACTATAAAAGGTCCTTAAGTGAAATGGAAATTAAAATGCTTTAAATCAAGCCGATATTAGAGCAAGGAAAACAGGGCGAAGCATGTAATTTGTTATCCATCAAAACAGTAAACCGATGTTGTTGGTTTATTTTTCAATCTAATTCCAATCATGATGTGCAATCAAGCAAAAATCAAGCTACTGACTTGATTGAATTTGAACCTGGGCTCGTTATCAGAGATAAATCGGAGATGGCGAAAAAATCATCGAAATTGTAACAAAGAACAGACCTATTTTTGAAATATATGTTGAATTGTGCGGTACTTGTAGACCAAGTGCCAAACATAACTAATACAAATGATACAATAGCTGGAAGGAATATCATTATAAGGTTTATGATACTCATAAGAAATGCTATTTGTTTGTCCAGCACCTACCTTTGTGTCGACAATGGCAGCTCTGCGGCCCCGGCGGGCCGCGGGTGGAGGCGCCATTTCCTGGTCACTCTCGTCTGAACCGCTGTTGACGTTCGCTATACCTCCGGAACTGCGCCGTCGCGGGGTCTGCAATAATAAACGGAGTTAATGTAATAAGCATGCACGCAGGGTTTATACTTTTACGATGTTATGAAATAGTGATGTCACAACAATGATTACCATGGCAATTTAAGTTATTCTTGTCCAGACATAATTGACATTTTTGAATTGATACAGAATTCAAATTATTGGAAACAGATCGAGACTAATGGCCAGCAAAAGTTTAGTAAATTGAATGTTGTATAGGTAAGAATCAGCATCAGCACAGCCGTCAACTGTGCAGCAATTCTTGGACTACATTTGTCCTACTTGTAGACACGCAACACGCGATCTCGTGTCAGTCACCCGTTTGCCATATTAAGCAATCGCTCGCAAACATACCATTGCGAAAGGCCTCGTTTCTACGATATGACCTTATAACAAGCATCATCAAGTGTTTTTTGCTTAATGTAAAGCCTCTTCATTAACAAAAGAACGCATTAGCATCGCCTTTTCCCAATAATTACATTCTAAAACTGCATTCGGTTATTAACTGTTCTATGTGTACACTGGCGAATTACTAGTGCTTTTAAAGCAATAACTTGTATATAATTCATGTAACGTTTCCCTAATTATTTTCCAAAAGTGTAGACAAAACCAAACATAATTACATAAAATATGAATTTCATTTGTCTTTAAACATTGGGCAGTCTTTGTTTTTTCAACAACCAACCGTTCGCATGTATGTTTCTCAAAATTGTGGGCCGAAAATACTCTATAATAGCAGGAACGTTAAACAAAATCAAACTGTCATCAAAGTCACCAATGAACTACAACATTAGTATAATTGTAGGTTATTATCATCACGGGACCTTGGGTTTTCAGCATGTTCTGAAGTAATCCAATCACCAGGTCCATATGGAATAATTTGCGGGACAACATGCTATGGCCAGTTTTGTGCTTGTTATGTCGAGAATACGTATGGGTGTCATAAAAAGCTTAGTTTAAGAAATGCCTGGCTTGTAAATCGCCACCCCCCACTCCATCAACTTACCAGCCCCTGTTTCATGGCCCTGGAACTATAGAAGAGCTTTTATTTTATTTATTCATAGAGACAAAGAGTTGTGGCGTGGGATCATCAAGGTGCTTTTGAGACGAGTTGTGGTCACAAAGGCAGGCAAAGAGTAAAGTCTGGGTGCACGTGAGAACAGTTGGTGGTCAACAAGTCGGACAAAGAGTAGCGGTGTTTCTCCATCCGGGTGTACGTGAGAACAGTTGGTGGTCAACAAGTCGGACAAAGAGAAGCGGTTTTTTTTCCATCCGGGCGTACGTGAGAACATTTGGTGGTCAACAAGCCGGACATAGAGTAGCGGCGTTTGTCAATCTAGGTACATGTGAGAACAGTTGGTCAACAAGTCGGACAAAGAGTAGCGGCATTTCTCCATCTAGGTGCACATGAGAATTGTTGGTGGTCAACAAGCCGGACAAAGACAGCGGCGTTTTTCAATCTGGGTGCATGTGAGAACAGTTGGTGGTCAACAAGCCGGAAAAAGACAGCGGCGTTTCTCCATCTGGGTGCATGTGAGAACAGTTGGTGGTCAACAAGCCGGACAAAGACAGCGGCGTTTATCCATCTGGGTGCATGTGAGAACAGTTGGTGGTCAACAAGCCGGACAAAGACAGCGGCGTTTCTCCATATGGGTGCATGTGAGAACAGTTGGTGGTCAACAAGACGGACAAAGACAGCGGCGTTTCTCCATCTGGGTGCACGTGAGAACAGTTGGTTGTCAACAAGCCGGACAACGACAGCGGCGTTTCTCCATCTGGGTGCATGTGAGAACAGTCGGCGGTCAACAAGCCGGACAAAGAGGAGCGGCGTTTGTTCTTCTGGTTGCACGTGAGAATGGTTAGTCGTCAACATGGTTAAAGAATGGCGGCGTTTCTCCATCGCGGTGCACGTGCGAACAGTTGGTCGTCAACAAGCCGGACAAAGAGAAGCGGCGTTTGTCCATCTGGGTGCAAGTGAGAATGGTTGGTCGTCAACAAGCCGGACAAAGAATAGCGGCGTTTCTCTACCTAGATGCACGTGCGAACAGTTGGTCGTCAACAAGCCGGACAAAGAGAAGCGGCGTTTGTCCATCTGGGTGCACGTGAGAATGGTTGGTCGTCAACAAGCCGGTTAAAGAATAGCGGCGTTTCTCTACCTAGATGCACGTGCGAACAGTTGGTCGTCAACAAGCCGGACAAAGAGAAGCGGCGTTTGTCCATCTGGGTGCACGTGAGAATGGTTGGTCGTCAACAAGCCGGTTAAAAAATAACAGCGTTTCTCTACCTAGATGCACGTGCGAACAGTTGGTCGTCAACAAGCCGGACAAAGGGTAGCAGCGTTTCTCCACCTAGGTGCACGTGAGAATGGTTGGTGGTCAACAAGCCGGACAAAGAATAGCGGCGTTTGTCCAGGTACTCCTGCCTAGACCACACCCTCAAGTTACACCAAACGTTATTAGGCTAATTATATAACATATTGTTCACAATTTATGTAAGACATATGCATTTTAGACTTAACAATCAAATATCACCTATGAAAATGGGTGAAACTAGTGTTGCCTTACAACTTGATTTGACTTATAATGATGATGTAGACAAGAGTTACAAAAAAACATATGTAGAAAATAAATGAACACTTGGAGAGGTCATCTCGGAGCACGTATTAATTGCCTAATCAATCCAAATTAAGGTTCTTAAACTTTTCTTGTGCTCGCGAGACCTGTTTTTGCAAGCAAATAATCCGGTTTAATGACCCTATAGGGATAATTATTTTCAAGAGACTTGCGTCATTAAGCTCACTCTCTACTTTTTAAAAGTGTGCGCTGATAGTAAGTACTCGCACAAAACAGTCCATTAAAAATTGCTTCATCATACAATACTTAAATATATTAGGCACACTAATTGGCGTATACACTACCAAAGTATCATACAATGATGAGATACATTAAATATATGTTAGTTCACGTTCGCGTTATGAAAAAAGGTGGTAAGGAAATAAAATACCTGAAAGCAACATTGTTTCACTTTACATGTGCATCAACTTGTTATATTTCCTTGACTTAAACCATCTTTATCAAATGTTAATAATAACATACATGAACCGCACTAATAAGTCATTTAAAAGTAATTCATATATACCTCCCAATTCCCATACACGTATCCTTGCAATATATGAGGATGTTTTAACTTAGCTGGAAAACTGAAGTTAACTGGACGCATGTCTACTGTTCACCGCTCCACTGTTTGTTAGTACTGTGGTTATACACAACTATACTCTTCAAATGAAACTATATGAGGTTCGTTCATGCACATTCAAGCGAACGAGATTAAGGCATTTGATGTAGTTCATAATTATCTGGTTGATTTACCAAATGAATGGTTTAAAAAAAACAAACGCACATAAAAGATTTGTAACAAAGAGTTTACGAGTACATAAGAGTAAAGAGCATGAACTTGAATGACCAAATATTTGCACATTTTTTTCCAGCCACAAAGAGAAAGAGACTAATGTATAAGTATATATTATGTATTGCCCAGGTACTAAAACCAAAATCAAACCTAAGACAGAATTCTTAATTAAAACCAACGTCCATATACAAACAATCAATTATGAACAGATAATTTGTCGATACGACCATCAGATGACCGCGTGAGACCGACATTTCGCTTTAAGCTACAATGTATGAATGTGTCAGTTTTGCCAATGGGATTGGACTGAGAGTCAATTTGATATGTATTTAATGCACTTATATGATATAGGACCAAGAGCTGACTGCCAATTAATGATGCAGTACTAACACATTAAACGGCCGGTGAACTGGCCTACAGTTAAATGTTCTATTTCTATGGTAATATTTATAGGGTTTGACAATGTATCAGGTTAAAATCAGTCCTTAAACTTGATCTTAAATTTATTCATCAGTTATTGCCAATGTATTTGGTTTCAACTGATATAATGACCTACGAATTATCCCTTTCGCCGTGTATTTCATTTCAGATATTTATTAAACTATAAACTGACTCTGTCTCTACCTCTTATGAAAAGAAGTCAGACAACTATGTTTCAATAGACGTGTGTATCTACCGTGTGTCATCGCTTTATTGTCTATCATTATCTTATACCAAAATAGATATAACCCTTCCATGTATATCTATTAGTTCAGTCAGTCTATAAATTACTTTATTAATTTGTTAAAATGTAGAGCACCGTGCATTAAATACCTTTTTCGACCGATCCGACCTGTTGAGCAAATACGCCCGCTGTTTTTTCTTTAAAGGCAAACACTGGCGAGCGCGGAGATTTGTTCACTATTATTTTAGTTTGATGTGAATATGCTATATAGTATTGAGATTCAAAGTTTTTTTTAAGCAGGCAGTGAATGCGATGTGCAAAAAAGCGTTCCGATTTAAAGTCGATGGACAGCATTGGGTGAGTTTTCAATCGTTTTATGCAGAAAAATCATATGAGATCACACATAAAAAAAATGAATGAGAAAGATGGGGGATCTCAATTTATGTTCCGCTCAGCTTTTTTACACTTGAGTGTCTGTTTCCATAGCAAAACAATTCGTGAGGTTTGATATTTACATCCTTGCTTCCTAGCTTCTTCGATATCTCGACCCGAACCATAATTCAAATAACAAACATCGCAATATGAAACTTTCAGAATACTCAATTAAAATAATAGAAAACGCAATTGTTTAAAAAAAAACCCAGATGAGTAACAAAACGCATACGAAAGGCATAATACACAATTCATTTAAAAGGGACGCGTAATGAAAATATTTTAAAAGTCGCCGATCACACGTGTTATCGCCCATTAACCTATATTGACGCCTGGTTAAATTTATCTCCTCTTAAAAATTTCTATCAAACAGGCCATTCGATTGACGACAGCGTCACACGAGTAATACAATCTCTCCACATTTAGACTAAATGTTGGACAAACATGTCCTTTTGTGAACTTACTTTTTTCGGCTAGACTTACGACATCTGCCTGAAAGTCTGAA
Organism: Mya arenaria; assembly: GCF_026914265.1. NCBI lineage: Eukaryota > Metazoa > Mollusca > Bivalvia > Myida > Myidae > Mya > Mya arenaria. Next base: position 2,250,940 of record NC_069135.1, on the reverse strand, counting down.
CATAGTATATCTATATGGCAGAACATGTTTGGTTATCCTACATATGACATGTTTTGGGATGACTTTAAGACACCATTACTCATAAGTATAGTATACTATTACCTCAAAATGTCCTGAACTGAGCAATCAATCAAATGGTGGCTGAAGGCGGAGATACAGTTATTAGCATCTGAACTGTTAAAGATTTCCGAAATGGTGATATACTTGTGATAATTCACATGAACTCTCTCTAGGCGGAAAAAAATGGAAGCACGGTAATTTCGTAATTTGCAATCTGCGAGCGAAAATTTATATAGCTGGTTATAACAGCATCGTTATGCAGACACAACCATTGCCGTACACGATCGCTTCTGTCCCTAAATGGCAATTTAAGATACACATCTTAATTGTCGCAAACTAGTAATAAAAGCCTTCGAGGAGAGCATTTTGATTTGCAAGGATTTGTATACTGTCACCATATTAGTTGAATAAAACATTGTTTTGCGTATGCACGTATTTGCGAACAATGCGAATATTGTATTATTCATATATTCATCTGTTTTGGGTCCAATTGATGAAAAGCCGGACAAGTATTCGTTGATATTTCTTAAAGCAAAAAGTTCATTGGTTTGGTAGGAGTCTACCTCGAGCTGTATATTGTGATCTGTAATCCGTGATGCTTTCGAATTACATATTCTATATCAAAATGGATCTCACCTTTGAATACAACTCGATTCTCAGAGGTACACAACTTATTGCATCCACTTAATATAATGTTTATTGTTTACGTCCTACAGAAAAGAGATGACTATTATCTGGCTTTTTTATTTTCATTAGAACGTTAAAAATGTGCACTATTATATTCGCAATACCCTACATAATTAATACGAACAAAACTGAATTCGAATGATAATGATGTATTTTATTCTTCAGACACATGTGGTGTGTTTGAAGTAGAATCTCTTTTAATGCGTTTTGGCCAATCGACATAAATTAAAGGTGCATGCTTGTTTAAATATTACGCGGACAAAACCTCAACTATATACATCTAGGACTTTTAGGATTGGAACGAACAGACCCAATCGAAGCATATGTAGATTTGTATGCAAACGTTCAACTTTTTTTCTAATTGTTTACAGAACAGTAACAAGAAGTACTCTGGAAATCTTTAATACGTTCTTTTATTTATTACATTTGCAGTCAAAAAAAACTTATACGTTCGGAATAATCACTTGAAAGTAAGGAGACGAAATCGCTCGTGAGTGAGTAATGCCATCTTTATACAGATTACCTTGTGCCTAAGAAATGACACTTGTTATCAGTAGAAAAAAAGCAACCTTACAGGGACCCTCCATCGAGGACACAGAAATCCAATAAGCTCAGTGTGTATATACATTATTTTCTCCCACCCCAGATTATAAGTATCTTCCACGGCCGAGAGTGTAAGATAGGTTCATTCCGACCCGAGCGTAGGGTGTTTTGCGGAAACGAGGTTTACCGAGTTTCCGCAAAACACCCTGCGCGAGTGTCGGGATGAACCTATCTTACAAGAGCGGCTATGGTAGATGCTTTTTCTCCCACCTCAGTTAAACAAAATTAAGTAAAAATGTATTTTTTGCTGGAACTCTTTTGTGCTTAGTGAAAATAATTGCGTATGGATATGCGATAGCACGTGGTTGTCATGGATATGCGCGTAGTGATCCAGGTAATGTTAATAGTCAAATCGGTCTTTTTAAAAAGTTCTAAGGAGAATGAAGCATTATTTCTTGAATGGTGCGTGAAAACTGTTTTATGGTGACATTTGATGCGAGAAATAATTAATTAGCGTTCTAAATATGACCATAAGACAATATTTCCTTGGTGCTACTGACGACAGTCTTCAACAAGGGAGGTAGTTACAATCATGTGGTGACCATTGAAAAGGAGTTCCATACGGGCATTTTATCTTCGCCCGTGGACAAGATAAGAATATCTAGCATGGTTAAATTATTAGATCTACTTATCTGAGGTGGGAGAAAAGTAGAGCCAATATTTGGCCAATGCATTCATCGACCAGCAAAACAAGATTGCATTAGAATGATTTCGAAGAAATCCTATGATATATATATATGAATGTTAAAATCGATATTAGTCTTTTGACGGAAAGACCCCATTGAAAGACACATGTTGGAAATGAAAATGATTTTCATCATTTAAGAGAAAATGTAAGTCTACGTAAATCAATGGGGAAGTGGATGAAGCATGTCTTGACGTTAATATTGTGATTGTCATTTACTCAGTAGTAATCTCAAATTCCCCCAAAAGCTATCACACGATGAACAGTCTCTACATTAAGCTGAGAGGAGTAAATATATTTACTCAGCATACAGAAATGTGTTATAATTCTTTCCTACTTCGATTTGTCAATAGGTTTAACCATTTGCAGTCTACCTGTACATATTTTCATTTTGCATTTGAAACACACTATTCTATAACATAATAATAATATTACAGGATCTAGATCCGGTATTAATTGCTTGTATTTTTCCACCTGCATTTTCAGGATGGTTGTGGCAATATACTGGATTCTTTAATTACAGTGTCTGTAGGAACTCGTATGTCATGGAGTAAAATCCCATTAACTTCCATGCTTAGTGCAATTCTACATTCAACAATGAATAATTTAAAACGGTCAGGAAAGGCAAGTCTAAGTGATCCAATGTGCCAAACAATTAGACGAGACACAAGCTTTTATTTCCTGTATTACTTACCGATTTCTCCTTAATTATGTCGAGTTTCACTTTGTCGAAATACGACTGGTCGACAGTGTACCCGCGACAAAGTTTGGGCCTCTCCTTTATACGTTTCTGAATTCTCGACAACGACATGGTCTTTTGTTCACTTTTACTAGATACGTTATCTAATATCTGTCTTTTAATGATTTTATTCTACGTAAAAGAGTATTCATCATCAATGCAATGAGTGAAATTCCTATTCTGTCAGTTGCATTAACCATAAGGATTGCAGATGAATTCAACAAACATTTGTTCAGACTACTCTTTAGAAATATACTCATGAAACGCAAAGTTCTTGAGTGTCTCTTCCTTTGAATGCCAAACGTATTTTTAAACACCATTCTCATTCAATTCTAATACATATCATACAATATACTTTTTTCCGATATCAAATTCATGACTTAAATAGATTGATTTTTTTAAAACTCGTCTCTATTTCTAACATATTCAGGTTTAATACTCCAACAGTCATTATTTATATTTATGGTTGCGGAACATTTTTATTTACCCTGGCTTACAAAACAAACCTAGTGGACGCTGTCCTCTTTCCTGCTCTATCCGTTACATTTGTCATACTGATTGCACAAACATCCGCTTACACTCGTTACATTTACTCTGTGGAAAAGTTGTCTAGACAAATATTGGTCTTGCAAAAGGTTTTATATTCCTATATTAATGCCTGGCAAATGTTGTCTTACGCAAGTCCTTTTTTCCGTGTATCTGATACATCTATATGTATTAGTTTTTTATGTTAACCAAAATTGCATGATCTTTAATAATTCCACAAATTAAAACATTTCAACAAACCAAATGTTACGTCCAAAATGCAGCATCACGAAATAGAAACAACAGTGAGGACACATGTAAAGCTTATCTACTCCACACCAACAAAGACAACTGGCAATTAATACATCATCAGACATAAGCTGGCAGATTCAGGAACAGTTATACGTTTCGGGATTCCTTCCCTGGCACTTTGCTTTAACCATCACACAAATCTTATTATTAGTCGACGAGGGTTTTGTCGTATTTTATTATCCAAAACACGAACATATGCGTATTTTTCAAATCCGCTTACTCGTACAGCTTTGATGATATTTTTGCTTGATTATCCGGGAATGACTGATCGTTTTTATAAACAGGTTGTCACATAATCGCAGTGGTACTAAAACAAGTCTCCAATACCTTATGATGATGACATTAATTCTTTGGGGAAAATTTGCTAGATTGTCGTCGCAAAGACTATTTCATGTAGGCGTTCTGCATTTCCTTTGTATGAAGAATCGAAATAGATCGCACGCGAGACCGAGTAAGTCAAGGTAAGAATTTAATTAAATTGGTCTTCTTGCGCTCTGTAGTATGAAAGCACCAAGTCCATGACGGATTGGAACGGGAACCTAAGGAATAGCTTTGATCAAATATATATATCAGACTTTGACAGCTTCCATGGACTTGTAGATGTCCAATACTCTATATGTCGCCGGAATTAAGATATATCGTCAAGGAATTACCAGTCATTAGCGCAAATTATCTTGGAAGGGTTGTATCTTAGAAAGACAAAAATTGTATTGATTTAAAATGGACTACACTCGTAGAATAAGTCATTTGATAAAAAGCCATGGAAACGAAAAAAACTTACAAGCAAATACAAAGTCAATATTTATTGTCTGTACATAGAAGTTGTTAACAGTGTCGAGTAAATACGCCTTCATCAATTTAGAAACATTTCATTATAACGTTTTCAATAATTTATTTCCGGTGCGTGGAACATTGATTTTAGAAAACACGAAAGCGGGTGAAAATCGTATTGAAAATTATTTAATATTCACGTTCATGTATAATTTGCAATTAAATACATTAACCATATAAATTCTACAAAACATAATGGTTGTATAATAGACAGTTCTCCGCAATGTAAAATGTAACAGACTTCATAGTTGACGTCAGGTTTAATTAACATGCTTACGTAAACTCCATGGCCGCATACACCATTGTTCATTAAATACTTATTACTCTCAGCGGGCAGGCATCTCTTTACACCGAAGGCCAAAATATCGTTTTGAAAGTTTTTATAAGTGAAGTAAAACAGAGTGGTCACAGTTGCAATATATGTAAAAATTAATGAGGTTAATATAGGAACTATCTTTCAAATATATTCCCCGAGAAGTACTGTATTTATTAATGCTTTTCGGTAAAAAAAAACATACTTTTGTTGAGCACTTGATGAAATACCACGATTTCTATGATCACCGTGTAAAATGCCATGCTTTCTCTGATCACTCGGTTAAATGTGATCTTTTGGTGAAATGCTATGCTTTTCCTGTTTTCTTGGTAACACTTAAGAAAAAAACAACATAAACCTACAGTCGAATCTATCGTAGATATATAGATTATACCTTAAATATTAATAAAAGTTACAGAAACTTATTTATATTGAAATAAATTCCTGCTGGTTCCTTTAAGTTGAGACGCACAGCAGCATAATAGGAAAAAGCATATCGAAATTACGCTGCAAAGTTTACCATGTTGAACGGGACATGAATCCGGCAGGATACAACTGTGTTTCACAAAGTGTAAATCGTGTATTAAGTCGATGTTGCATCAAGCAATAGAAAACAGTGAAAATAACTTTTTGACGTATCTAATTAAATCAATAAGACGATATATACGCTTTTACAACTTACCGCATGTTCTTTAATCATAGAGAGTTTCACTTTGTCAAAATACAACTGGTCGACTATATACACCTGACGAAGTTTGGGCCTCTCCTTCCGTCTCTGAATTCCCGACAGCGCCATAGTACTTTGTACACAATAAAGGCGGAACTTAATATATGTTTGTAAAAGACTGTTATCAAGAGTTCCACTTAATTCAGAAGGTTCCCTTATTGCTGTCTCCAACCCCCTGATATATTGGCTACATGTACCATTACAGTTGCACAAACGTCCGCCTTCGTACTTTTATTTTTCCCCTGAGAACATATTGACATAAAAAGCAAAGCACTTAAACGTCACTTTCTTGAATGCCAGAATCTGTTCTTCAAACACCATTATCATTAATCTCGCATACAAAGTGTAGAATTGTTAAGTCCTATTTTTAACATCTCTTACGTTTCTAACGAGATGACGAGCAGTTTTTGTTAATTCCGTTTGTATATACTCAACGCGTATATCAACATGCATGTTATACAACTTTACACATGATATATTAAAACGGATTAAAAGGTAAGCAGAGCTTTTGATATTTCGCTCTAAATGATTTTAATTACATCAATAGCCGGTGAACACTTTAAAAGAGAGCATATGTACGAGTGTAACAAAGCATTAAATATGTCATTAATATAATGTATTTATATAATTAATGACAATATATATATATATATATATATATATATATATATATATATATATATATATATATATATATAATATATATAATTCTTTGAAATATTGCATTCTTTAAGACCGTAGCATTGTGTTATTGTTTACGAAAATTAACGGTTAAAAAATTGTGAAACTTGAGGAAAAGGTCCAAATTTTACTAAAGATGCCTTTGATATTCGACCTCAAGTGTCGCTTTATAATATTGCATTGTCAACAAATGCATTGTTCACTATTGATATTTCCGAAAAGCAAAGCAGTGTGCACATAGCAGGAAACATGCATGGCTCTATCTTGCACATCAACAAAGATTATGTTCTGAGCTAATTGTTTTTTCTACCACAAAGCCTATTAAGTTGCCGGAATGTTTTCACCGACGAGAGCTTCGTAGTCTTTTGTCAACCCGTGATTACAAAAATGACCATCAATTCCAAATCCTGCACAGCTTTTCAGAAAGTGGCATTCGTACTTAAACAGGTCGGCAACAGCAACTCATTATGGTATTATGATGACCGCTCCAATAGATTATTCGGGGATATCAGAGAACGCATGTATGATCACGGCCAAGATTAATTATTCCGGCATATCACATTACCACATTACGGATATGTCTCAGTACTGCATTATGAAAACAGCCCAGATAAATTATTCGCGTATATCACCGAACCGCACATCTCAGGTAAATATTCGGAGATATCACAGCACCACAATATGCTCATGACTTATATATTTTAGAATATCACAACAACTAATTTTGATTACAGCTCACAGCAACTCAATATGATCATGGCTTAGATAGATTCTTTGGGGATATCACAGTGCAGCTTTATGATCACAGCTCAGATAGATAACCCGGTGATATCACAGTACAGCATGATGACCACAGCTCAGATGTGATATCCTTATATACAGTTACATAATAACAATAAGCACTTGAAAGTAAGCAGACGAAATCGTTACCTTGTCCCCCACAAATTCCGTTTGTAATCATGGTCTGAATAAGAAAAACACTTACAGGGACCCGCCGTCGAGGACACAGAAATCAAATCAGCTCAATCAAAAAGTAAATAGTGTTGATAGAAAGCGTTTTCTCTCAGCCCAGTTAAGTAGATCATAATATTTAGCCAATGCAGTCATCGACCAATAAACAAGATTGCATTAGAATGATTTCGAAAACATCTTATGATATATATTTGTTTTATAAAGCTTTGAAAGACAACCCAATTGAAAGGCACACGTTGGGTAATGAAGGTGGTTTTCATTATTTTAGGGAAGATGTAAGTCTACGTTAATCAATTGGGAAGTAGGTGAAGCATGCATTGACGTTGACATTGTGATTGTCATTCACTCAGTAGTAATCTCAATTTCCTTCACAAGCTACCAGCCGATGCCATTGATACAATGTAAGTATATGTTTGTTGGTGTTTAGTGATATAGCGCGTGTACATTATCTCGGGTGTTTATATGCTCACAGCTCAGATAGATAACCCGGTGATATCACAGTGCAGCATGATGAACTGTACATTTCCGTGTGCGTTTATTTATATACTGTGTGTACATTTTCGTGTGCGTTTATTGATATACTGTGTGTACATTATCTCGAGTGTTTATATATATATTTACGATGTGTGTACGTTTTCTTGTGTGTTTATTGATCCAATATGTGTTCGTTCTGTTATATGTTTTCTGCTATATTTCCTAATTTGTAGTTTGATTACTGTGTCATTAAGCAGGAACTACTTTGCAAATTGACATTCCTCTTTAGTGTTTTACTTCATCGTTGATGTGGTTGCAAAGAGGAGGCGTTAAATGTATATGGACGTTTGGGGTTTGTATTGTTTTAAAAGTCGCCGTTGACACGTGTTATCGCCCATCAAAGTATACTGACGCCTTGTTAAATTTATCTCTTCTAAGTTAGTTTTAGCAAACAGGTCATTTGATTGATGATAGCGTCACACGAGTAATACTATCTCTCAATGTACAACTTAATGTAAGACAGACACGGCCTTTAGTGTAGTTTCTCTTTTCGGCTAGCCTAACGACATCTGCCTGAATATATGTATTCATATGCTTCAAGCAGTACATGTGTAGTTATACCTACATGTGACATGTTTTGGGATGGCTTTAAGGCACCATTACTCACAAGTATAGTATACAATAACCTCAAAATGTCCTGAATGTTCAATCAATCAAATGGTGGCTGAAGGCAGAGATACAGTTATTAGCATCTGAAAGGTTTTAGAGTTCAGAAATGGTGATATACTTGTGGTAATTCACATGAAATGTCTTGAGGCGGAAAACAAAATGGAAGCACGATAATTTCGTAATTTGCAATCTGCGGGGGAAAATTGATATAGGCTGGTTATAACAGCATCGTTACGCAGACATAACCGTTACCGCACACGATAGCTTATGTCCCTAAATGGCAATTTAAGATACGAATCGTAATTGTCGCAAACTAGTAATAAAAGCCTTCGAGGAGAGCATTTTGATGTGCAAGGATTTGTATACTGTCACCATATTAGTTGAATAAAACATTGTTTTGTGTATGCACCTATTTGCGAACAAATGAGAATATTGTGTCATTCAAATGTTCACCTGCATTGGATTCATATGACAATTGGACAGTGATCATATTTTGCGCAATGAAAAGACGGACAAAATTAGAATATATTTCTTAAAAAAAAATACATTGGTTTGGTAGGAGACTACCTCGAGCTGTATCTTGTGATCTGTAATCCGTGATGCTTTAGACTTACATATTCTATAAAAAAATGGATCTAACCTATGAATTTTACTCGATTCTCAGAAGTACACAACTTATTGCATCCACTTAACAATAAGTTTATTGTTCACATCCTACAGAAAAGAGATGACTTCGTCCTGGCTCTTTTATTTTCTTCAGAAGGTTAAAAATGCACTGTTATATACGTAATACCCGATAGAATAAATACCAACAAAACTGAATTCGAATGATAATGATGCACTTTAATCTACAGACGCACGTGATGTGTTTGAAGTAGAATCTCTTTTGGTGCTTTAAAGTTTTGGCTAATCGACATAAATTACAAGTGCATGCTTGTGTATTAAAATATTACGCGGACAAAACCTCAATTTTATAGATCTAGGACTTTGAGGATTGGAACGAAAAAACCCAATCGTAGCATATTCACATTTATACGTAAAAGTTCCACTTGTTTTTAGTTCTTAACAGAAGTACTCGGGAAATCTGTAATACGTTCTTTAATTTATTACATTTGCAGTCAAAAATACTTTCGGAATAATCACTTGAAAGTAAGGAGACGAAATCGCTCGTGAGTGACTAATGTCATCTTTATACAGATTACCTTGTGCCCCAAAATTGATGTTTGTTATAAGTAATCTGAATTCAAAAAAATCCTTACAAGGACCCGCCATCGAGGACACAGTAATCAAATCAGCTAAATCCAAAGGTAAATAGTGTTTATAGAAATCTTTTTTTTCCACTTCAGATACGTACATCAAAATATTTGGCAAATGCATTCATAGCGCAAAAAAACAAGATTGCATTAGAATGATTTAAAAAAAAATGTTTAAAAAATATATATTTGGTGTAAAATTCGAGTCTATTGACAGAAAATCCCCATTGAAAGGCACATGAAATGAAAGTGTTTTTCATCATTTAAGAGAAGATGCAAGTCTACGTTAATCAATTGGGAAGTGGATAAAGCATGCCTTGACGTTGATATTGTATTGTCATTTACTCAGTAGTAATCTCAAATTCCTTAAAAAGCTATCAGACGATGAACACTCTCTACATTAAACTGAGAGGAGTAAATATATTTGCTCAGCGCACAGAAAAGTGTTATAATTTTTTATTACTCCGATTGTTTTATTAGGTTTAACCAATTTGTATTGTACCTATAACATATTGTATTTTGCATTTGAAATACACTATTTTATAACTTAGTTTACATGTTCTAGATCCGATATTAATTGCTTGTATTTTTCCACCTGCATATTTAGGATGTTTGTGGCAATAAACAGGATTTTTTTCAATTACAGTGTCTGTCGGAACGCATATGTCATGGAGTATATCAATCACATTTATTTCCATGGTAAGTGCAATTTTATATTCAACAATTAATGATTAAACACGGTCCGGGAAGGCAAGTCTTTGTGATCCAATGCGCCAATCAATCAGACGAGACACAAGCTTTTATTTAATACATTACTTACCGATTTCTCCTTAATTATGTCGAGTTTCACCTTGTCAAAATACGACTGGTCGACAGTGTAACCGCGACGAAGTTTGGGCCTCTCCTTTCGTCTCTGAATTCTCGACAACGACATTGTCTTTTGTTCACTTTTACTAGATACGGTATTTTATATCTGTCTTTTAATGACTTTAAAAGAGTATTTATTATTACTGTTGGTGTAAAATCTATATTTTGTCCGCTGCATTTACCATAAGAATTGCAAAATAATTCAACAGAAATCCGTTAAAACTAGTCCTGGGAAATATACTCATGAAAAGCATAGTTCTCGAATGGCTCTTCTTGTATTGAATGCAAAATTTGTTTTTAAACACCATTAATATCATTCAATTATTATACACATTATAAAATATACATTTTTGCTAATGTCACATTCATGATTTTATTAGATTTGGTTTCTAAATAATCGTCTATATTGCTAACGTATTCACGTTAAATACTCCAACAGTCATTACTTATATTTATGGTTGTGAAACGTTTTTCCTTTCATTGACTTACAAAACAAACCTAGTTGTCCTCTTTCACTGCTCTATCCGTCACATTTTTCATACTAATTGCACAAACATCCGCTTACACTCGTTACATTTACTCTGTGGAAAAGTTTTCAAGACAAATATTGGTCTCGCAAAAGTCTTCTCGAATTGAATGTCAGCTTTTTTATTTCTATATTAATGCCTAGCACATGTTGTATTACGCAAGTCCTTTTCCGTGTATCTGATCATCTATAAGTATTACTTTTTTTATATGTAAACCAAAATTGCATTATGTTTATATTTCCACAAATTAAAACATTTCAACAAATCAAAAGTTACGTCCAAAATGCAGAATCACGAAATAGAAATAACAGTGAGGACACATGTAAAGCTCATCTACTGCACACCAATAAAGACAAATGGCAATTAATACATAATTAGACATTAGCTGGCAGATTCAGGAACAGTAATACGGTTCGGGATTCCTTCCCTGGCTCTTTTTGCTTTAACTACCACACAAATCTTATTATTAGTCGACAAGGGTTTTGTCGTATTTTATTATCAAAATAACGAAAATATACGTGCTTTTCAAATCCGCTTACTCTTACAGCTTTAATGATATTTCTGCTTAATTATCCGGGAATGACTGATCATTTCTATACACAGGATGTCACATAGTCTCAGTGGTACTAAAGCAAGTCTCCAATACCATATTATGATCACATTTATTCTTTGGGGAGAATTTGCTAGATTGTCGTCGCAAATACTATTCCATGTAGGCGTTCTGCATGTTCCCTGTATCAAGAATCGCAATAGATCGCACGCGAGACCGAGTAATTCAAGGTAAGAGTTTAATCAAATTGGTCTTTTTGCGCTCTATAGTAGGAAAGCACCAAGTCCATGACGGATTGGAATGGGAACCTAAGGAATAGCTTTGATCAAATATATATATCAGACTCTGACAGCTTCCATGGATTTGTAGATGTCCAATATTCTATATGTCGCCGGAATTAAGATATATCGTCCAGGAATTACAAGTCATTACCGCAAATTGTCTTGAGAGGGTTGTATCTTTAGAAGACCACAATGGATTGATATAAAATGGACTACACTCATCGAATAAATCATTTGATGAAAAATCCATGAAAACAATAATTGTAACTTTAAAGCAAATACAAAGACAATATGTATTGTCTATAAATGGATGTTGTCAACAGTGTAAAATAAACATGCCTTCATCAATTTAGAAACAATTCATTTTAACGTGTTCAATACATTATTTCCGGCGCTTGGAACATTCAATCGCGGGTGAAAAACATATTGAAAATTATTAAACATTCACGTTCAGGTATATTTTGCAATTAAATACATAATCCAAATAAATTCTACAAAACATGCTCGTTGTATAAGAGACAGTTCTCCGCAATGTAAAAATTTATAGACGTCAGGTTTAATTAACATACTTGCTTAAAATCCATGTCAGCTTACACCATTGTTCGTTAACTCCTTATTACGCTCAGCGGGCAGTCATCTCTTTATACCGGGAAAAGTATCGTTTTGATTTTTTTATAAGTAAGTGAAATAGAGTGGCCACAGTTGCAATATATGTGTGGTTAATATACAGGAACTAAATATTTTAAATATATTTCCAGGCAATACTGTACTTATTTTTTCGGTGAAAAATAAAACATGCTTCCTGTTATCACTTAATGAAATAACACGCTTTAAACTGTAAACACTTGGTGAAATACTTTCTGGGATCACTTTATGAAATGCCATGCTGTCTCTGATCACTCGGTTAAATGTGATCTCATGATGAAATGCCATGCTTTCTGTGATCTCTTGGTGATACAGTTATAACAATTATCCCCTAGAACATGCATCATGTGCCTTAATACTAGCCAGTGCGCATGCGCGAGCTTCTAAATAACTCACTTAATCTAACCAATAATGGATTAACTTTAAATTTGGTGGTAGTTTTAATCAAAGGCTTTCTAAATGATTAAATGTGAATTCTACCGGTGATACAATTGCCGGTTGCATGAGCTTGAACAGTTAACACGATAAGTGGTATCGGTGGATTCGAATCATACTAATAGAGAAATAGTACACTGAGTAAAGAAACATTCTTATAGCGGAAAATCAGGGCGGAAATTCGACATGTCATAATACTGCAGTGACAATATTCGGGGTACTTAAGAATAAATGTAAACCTACAGGTGGAACTTATCGTAGATGTATACAATATTCCTTGAACATAAATACAAGTTAAGACAGTAACTTTTTTATATTGAAATTAATTATTGCTGGTTCTTTTGAGCAATGAAATGACAGCAATGAAAAGGGAAAGTATTTCGCAATTACACTGCAAAGTTTGCCATGTTGAACAGGACATGAAGCCGGCAGGATACATCTGTGTTTCACAAAGTGTGTATGTTTAATTCAGTCGATGTAACATCAAGAAGTTGAAAACAGTGAGAGGAATTATTTAACTAATTAAATCAGTAAGGCGATATATACGAATTTACGACTAACCGAATTTTCTTTAATCATGGAGAGTTTCACTTTGTCAAAATACAACTGGTCGACGAAGTTTGGGCCTGTCCTCCGTCTCTGAATTCTCGACAGCGCCATAGTCCTTTGTATGCAATAGTGACGGAACTAAATATCTGTTTGTAAAAGACTGTTGTCAAGAGTTCCACTTAATTCAGGAGGTTCCCTTGTCACTGTCTTCAACTCCCTGATATGCTGGCTACATGTACCATTACGTTAGCTCAAACGTCCGCCTTCGTACGTTTATTTTTCACCTGAGAACATATTGACATAAAAAGTAAAGCACTTAAACGACATTTTCTTGAATGCCAGAATCTGTTTCTCAAACACCATTATCATTAATCACTCATACAAAGTTCTATTTTTTAACATCTCTTACGTTTCTAACGAGATGCCGAGCAATATTTGTTAATACATTTTGTATGTACTCAACCAAATATCAACACGCATAATATACAACGATATACATGATATATTTAAACGGATTAAAAGGTAAGCAGAGCTTATACTATTTCTCTCCTAATAGTCTTAATTACATCAATAAAAGGTGTACAATTTGGAAGAGAGTACATGTACGGTTATGAAAAAGCAATATATATATATATGTCAATAATAGGTACTGTATTTAATGCCGATATGTACACATTAGTTAAAGAGATTGATTGTCAAACTTGAAAGAAGAACTAGGTTAAAGGAAAAGAAACAACCGAGGAAGAGAGGAATAGCAACTTTAGGCTAATATTTTTCTTTAGCGGTAATGTTTTGAAATGTTGCTTACATTAAGTCCGTAGAAGCGTTTTATCGTTTTAAAAGTGGCTCCATATTTAATTGCAAAGTTTGCGTTCAGCGCTCCTCTTTCTTTCTTGTGACACTTAGAGTTTAAGAAATAGTACAACTTAAGGAAAAGGTGAATTTAACTCAAGACGCCTTTGTTATACGGCCTCAACTGTCGCTTTATAATATTGCATTGCCAACAAATGCATTGTTTACTTTTGACATTTTCGAAAAGCAAAACAATGTGCAGATAGCAGGAAACATGCATGGCTCTATCTTGCACATCATCAAAGGGAATTAGCAATGAATCTATCATCAGGTAATGCTGGCAGATTAAGGAACAAGTTAATGCGTCATGATTACGTTCTGAGCTATTTTTCTTTTCTACAAAAGCCTATTACTTGCAAGAATGTTTTCACCGACGAGGGCTTTGTAGACTTTTTTAAACCCGTGATGACAAAAATGGCCATCAATTCCAAATCTTGCATACAGCTTGCCAGATAGTGGCAGTCGTACTTCAACAGGTTAACAACAGGAACTTTATGATCACAGCTCCAATAGATTTTTCGGGGATATCACAGAACGAATTTTTGATTACAGCACAGATTAATTATTCCGGCATATCACAGTACCCTTGTAACCCTTTACGGAATTACCACAATAACGCATTATGATCACGGCTCAGATAAACTATTTGGATATATCACAGCACCGCATTATGATCACTGCTCAGATAAACTATTTGGATATATCACAGCACCGCATTATGACCACAGTTCAGATAAACTGTTTGGATATATCACAGCACCGGATTATGATAACGACTCAGATAAACTATTTGGGTGTATCACGGTACCGCATTATGATCACGGCTCAGATAAACTATTTGGGTATATCGCAGTACCGCATTATGATCACGGCTCAGATAAACTATTTGGGTATATCACAGTACCGCATTATGATCACGGCTCAGATAAACTATTTGAGTATATCACAGTATGCATTATGATCACGGCTCAGATAAACTATTTGGGTATATCACAGTATGCATTATGATCACGGCTCAGATAAACTATTTGGGTATATCACGGTACCGCATTATGATTACGGATATCCCAACAACTTATTTTGATAACAGCTCAGAAAGATTCTTTTGAGACATGACGACAACTCATTATGATCACAGCTTAGATATGTTATCCGGAAAGTCATCATAATGAAAGGTAATATTTCTGTCAGGGTAAAGCTTTCATTAAATTGGCTCCTTGTTCTGTATATCATTAAACCGGATTGGCATTGAAACAGAAGGCAATGCTTTGAGAAGAATTATATTAATCGTCGTGTCGGTTTCCGTCGACTTGTGTATGTCAATTGTTCTTAATGTTGCCTTTGTTAGGATATCGGCCAGGCAATAGCCGTTATTAATACATCTAGTGCTGACTGAGTTATTTAATTGAGAAAAAAATGTACTGCCTAAGCAGTTTTTTGTTCAACAGTCGAATACGTCGTTAATGGAAGTTTGATCAAAAAGAGTTTACAAAAGTCAAATGGATCGTTGCAGTAAAAATTTAAAACGAACAGTAACGAATTACCTTCCATTTTTAAGTTATAGACATACACGTTCAATTATCCTTAGTAAGGCGTCCAACACACACAAATATTTTTAACAAGTTCATGCAAACAAGAACCTTAAACAATATATTATACAGTACATAATTTTACAAGGTAATTCAATGTAGGGAAGAACAGCGGATATATAACTGGAATGGCATCAGAAAGAAAGATACAATATCTGGCAGAGTTTCGTTGACTGGCACTTTACTCTGTTTATCATAAGACACCACATTCTGCCCAGAATGGTGTGGAAACTAATGACAACGCTTTGATCATAATGTTCCGACAACCAAACGTAACAGAGAACGAAAAAACAGCATTTTAACAACAACAACGACAACAAATAATAATAATAACAACAACAACAGCTGCTTTCATTAACAGTTTTTCAAAAATAATTCAAATAAGTCATGCAAATATTTAAAAACTTAGAATAAAGAATATTAAAACTAAGGTAGAAGAATTATAAAACTAATCTATAAATGATGATAGAAAACACGAGTACATCAAGCTACGTATGAAACTTGTTCGGTTATATGAGTATCTCTCTTATTTCACAATGTTTTACGTCATCATAACTGGCAACATTGCCAATGATTCAATTCTTACATTGATGATATATTTGTTTTATATATTCTAAACTATTATACTATTGATTGCCAATTGCAGGTAGCAGTGTTTTCCAACGCTTGCAGTGTTTCTGCCTACACCTGCTTAATTACTACAGAGTACTCTGATACAATACTTGTTGGTTATTATCTTCAGTAATAACTAGCTTATATTTAGCAAAGATTGACAGATATTAATTATTATGCCCTAGGTACCGCAGTGTTATAACAATAACCAGCAATGCTATCCTGGGAAAAGTCACAGATAGGCAATCAGTTAAACGTATGTAGTAAGAAACATTTGTACCATGTGGAGTGTTTTATACATTTACTCATATCGGAACGATAACAAGAAGGCAGAGCTGAAGCGTGCTATAACTATCGCATTGATAAATTATATTGCTATTTAGTTATACGCATGCTAGTTTTTAAACGTTATCCTTGACAACATGGTACAAACAGTTACTTCAACCTCGTGATTGAAACTATACACTCATGTTCATGTATTATTTTATTAACTCAAGTTGTGCGTGCAGTTACTATAACTGATTTAACTGTTTTACTACATTCATATATTCAATTAAGGAACATCCACATATTGAGTTTGTATCTTACACGGAACGTTCCATGTTGACTTAATCTGTTATGATGTGGCGTGCGTTCGATTCGTATTTATGAAAACTTGCTTGAAAAAACATCTACACAGGTAATAGATAGGATGCAAATATGTTGTCGTTGTATCCTGTGGAACAGGGCATGAAGCCGGCAGAGCACATACTTTACAGAGTCGATGCAGCATCTTGCATGATGAGTGCAATTTATATTCATCAATGAATAATTTAAAAAAGGCAAGGGAAAAACAAATCTATCGGATCTACTGTGCCAATCAGTCTTGCGAGACACAAGCTTTCATTTACTTTACGACTTACTGATTTCTCCTTAATTATGGCGAGTTTAACCTTGTCGAAATATGACTGGTCGACAGTGTACCCGCGACGAAGTTTGGGTCTCTCCTTTCGTCTCTGAATTCTCGACAACGACATAGTTCTTTGTTCAGTATACTGTTCGACTTTTAATGATTAACTTCGACTTAAAAGAGTACCCATTATTGATGCTGTGCATTCCCTATTTTGTCCGTTGCATTAACCCCTCACAATTGCTCAAGGATCAACCGAATTTCTTTCAAATAACTCACCGGGAAATATGCTCATGAAAAGCATAGTTCTTGAATATCTCTTCTTCTATTGAATGCAAAATCTCTTTTCAAACATCACCATTATTAAATTGTAATACAAATTATAGAATAGACATTTTTCTCATATCATATTCATGATTTTATTCGATTTGGTTTCTGAAAACGTCTCCATTCTAACATATTGATGTTCAATACTCGAATAGCCGTTATTTATATTTATTGAAGTATTCCAATATAACAAAACTTTGCCAGAATGCATCTATTGAAATGTACTCCAAGCAAAGTAATGTGCAAACACCCGTATGTCCCCTCTAATGCACACCAGCAAAGAAAATTAGCAATTAATCCATTATCAGGTATTTCCATGCAAGGCAGATTGAGGAACAGTGTGCTGCTTCATGATTACGTTCTTAGCTATTTGCCGTATTCCACAAAGACTTATATTTGCCACAATTTTGTCATCGATGTGGGCTTTTTAGTCATACGCAATCCCTAAAGTCAGCCCTTAACGTCATTTTCACGATCCGACACGCACAATCTGTCATAATGACCGCGACTAACAATTATTGTTGTATTTTCAATCCGTAAACGTAACATTCCGCAATTCGACGAAACCAGGTTTGAAATAATTAACTGAGATTCAGTTTCAACTGTTTTTTTTCTAACTAAAATAACCGTTACCTTCACCCTAGATGCCTGATATGTATTTCACAAACTGTGTATAGTGAATTAAGTCGATGTAGCATCAAGAAATAGAAAACAGTGAGAAGAACTATTTGACTAATTAAATATGTAAGGCGATATATACGATTTTACGACTGACCGAATTTTCTTTAATCATGGAGAGTTTCACTTTGTCAAAATACAACTGGTCGACTATATACACCTGACGAAGTTTGGGCCTCTCCTTCCGTCTCTGAATTCTCGACAGCGCCATAGTCCTTTGTATACAAAAGTGGCGGAACTTTATTTCTGTTTGCAAAAGACTATTGTGAAGAGTTCCACTTTAATAGGTTCCCTTATTGCTGTCTTCAACCCCCTGCTATATTGGCTACATGTACCATTACGGTTGCACAAACGTCCGCCTTCGTACTTTTATTTTCCCCCTAAGAACATATTGACATTAGAAGCAAAGCACTCAAACGACATTTTCCTGAATGCCAGAATCTGTTTTTCAAACACCATTATCATAAATCACTCATACAAAGTCCTATTTTTTAACATCTCTTACGAGCAGGTTTTGTTAATACATTTTGTATGTACCAAACGCGAATATCAACATGCATGTTATACAACTATATACATGATATATTAAAACGAACTAAAAGGTAAGCATAGCTTATACGATTTCTCTCCTAATAGTCTTAATTTCATCTATAAGCAGTGCACAAGTTAGAAGAGAGTACATGTACGGTTATGACAAAGCATAAAATATATCAATAATATGTAATGTATTTAATGCCGATATGTACACATTAGTTAAGAGATTGATTGTCAAACTTGAAAGAAGAACTAGGTTAAAGGAAAAGAAACAACCGAGGAAGAAAGGAATAGCAACTTTAGGCTAAAACATTTTTAAGCGGTAAATTTTTAAAATGTTGCTTACTTTAAGTCCGTAGAAGCGTTTTATCGTTTTAAAAAAGGCTCCATATTTTATTGTAAAGTTTGCGTTCAGCACTCCTTTTTCTTTCTTGTGACACTTAGAGTTTAGGAAATAGTTAAACTTGAGGAAAAGGTGAACCTTTAACTCAAGAAGCCTTTGTTATATGGCCTCAACTGTCGCTTTATAATATTGCATTGCCAACAAATGCATTTTTTCCCTATTGACATTTACTTGCTTGCGTGTTGATGCGTCATGATTACGTTCTGAGCTATTTTTCTTTTCTCCACAAAGCCTATTAAGTTGCCGGAATGTTTTCACCGACGAGTGCCTTTGTAGTCTTTTGTCAACCCGTAATTACAAACATGGCCATCAATTCCAAATCCTGCATACAGCTTGTCAGATAGTGGCATTCGTACTTAAACAGGTCAGCAGCAGCAACTCATTAGGATATTATAATCACAGCTCCAATTGATTATTCGGGGATATCACAGTACGCATGTATGATCACATCCCAAATTAATTATTCCGGCATATCACATTACCCCATTAAGGATATATCTCAGTACTGCATTATGAAAACAGCCCAGATAAATTATTCGCGTATATCACCGTACCACATAGCTCAGATAAATATTCGGGCATATCACAGTACTGCATTATGATAACAGCTCAGATAAATGATTCTGGTATATCACAGTATCGCATCATGATAACAGCTCAGATAAATGATTCCGGCATATCACAGTACCGCATTATGATAACACCTCAGATAAATGATTCCGGCATATCACAGTACCGAATTATGATAACAGCTTAGATAAATTATTCGGAGATATCACAGCACCACAATATGCTCATGACTCACATATGTTTGAATATCACAACAACTAATTTTGATTACAGTTCACAGCAACTCAATATGATAACGGCTTAGATAGATTCTTTGGGGATATCACAGTGCAGCTTTATGATCACAGGTCAGATAGATTACCCGGTGATATCACAGTACATCATGATGACCACAGCTCAGATGTGATATCCTTATATACAGTTACATAATAATAATATTAAGCACTTGAAAGTAAGGAGACCAAATCGTTACCTTGTGCCCCCAAAATGCCATTTGTTATCAGTGATCTTAATTTAAAAAAAAAACACTTACAGAGTCATGCCGTCGAGGACACAGAAATCAAATCAGCTCAATCAAAAGGTAAATAGTGTTGATAGAAAGCGTTTTCTCCCAGCCCAGTAAAGTTGATCAAAATATTTAGTCAATACAGTCATCGCGCAACAAAACAAGATTGCATTATAAACATTTCGAAAAAATCTTATGAGAAATATTTGTTTTCAAAACCTTTGAAGGAAATAACCCATTGAAAGGCACACGTTGGGTAATGAAGGTGGTTTTCATTATTTTAGGGAAGATGTAAGTCTACGTTAATCAATTGGGAAGTAAGTGAAGCATGCATTGACGTCGACATTGTGATTGTCATTCACTCAGTAGTAATCTCAATTTCCCCCCAAAAATACCAGCCGATGCCATTGATACAATGTGAGAATATGTTCGTTGGTGTTTAGTGATATATAATTTGTGTACATTATCTCGAGTGTTTATATCAATAATGTGTGAACATTTCCGTGTTCGTTTATTTAGATACTGTGTGTACATTTTCGTGTGCGTTTATTGATATACTGTGTGTACATTATCTCGAGTGTTTTTATAAATATATATATATATATATATATATATATATATATATATATATATATATATATATATATATATATATATTTATATGATGTGTGTACGTTTTCCTGTGTGTTTATTGATCAAATATGTGTTCGTTCTCTTATGTGTTTTCTGCAATATTTCTGCTATATTTCCTAATTTATTGTTTGATTAATGTGTCATTAAGCAGGAATTACTTTGCAAATTGGCATTTCTCTATAGCTTTTTACTTCATCGTTGATGTGGTTGCAAAGAGGAGGCGTTAAATGTTTATGGACGTTTGGGGCTTGTATTGTTTTAAAAGTCGCCGTTGACACGTGTTATCGCCCATCAAACTATACTGACGCCTTGTAAAATTTATCTCCTCTAAGTTAGTTTTAGCAAACAGGTCATTTGATTGATGATAGCGTCACACGAGTAATACTATCTCTCAATGTACAACTTAATGTAAGACAGACACGTCCTTTAGTGTAGTTTCTCTTTTCGGCTAGCCTAACGACATCTGCCTGAATATATGTATTCATCTGCTTCAAGCAGTACATGTGTAGTTATACCTACATGTGACATGCTTTGGGATGGCTTTAAGGCACCATTACTCAGAGTTATAGTATAATATAACCTCAAAATTTCCTAAAATGTGCAATCAATCAAATTGTGGCTGAAGGCGGAGATAAAGTTATTAGCAATTGAAAGGTTTAAGAGTTCAGAAATGGTGATATACTTGTGATAATTCACATGAAATGTCTTGAGGCGGAAAACAAAATGGAAGCACGGTAATTTCGTAATTTGCAATCTGCGGGCGAAAATTGATATAGGCTGGTTATAACAGCATCGTTATGCAGACACAGCCGTTACCGCACACGATAGCGTATGTCCCTAAATGGCAATTTAAGATACGAATCGTAATTGTCGCAAACTAGCATTAAAAGCCTTCGAGGAGAGCATTTCGATGTCGAAGGATTTGTATACTGTCACAAAATTAGTTGAATAAAACATTGTTTTGTGTATGCGAACAAATAAGAATATTGTATTATTCAAATATTCACCTGCATTGGATCCATAGGACAATTGGACGGTGATCATATTTTGCACAATGAAAAGACGGACAAGATTCGAAAATATTTCTTAAAAAAAGTTATTGGTTTGGTAGGAGTCTACCTCGAGCTGTATATTGTGATCTGTAAGCCGTGATGCTTTACACTAACATATACTATATAAAAATGGATCTAACCTTTGAATTTTACTCGATTCTCAGAAGTACACAACTTATTGCATCCACTAAACATGATGTTTATTGTTCATGTCCTACAGAAAAGAGATGACTTCGTCCTGGCTCTTTTATTTTCTTCAGAACGTTAAAAATGTGCACTGTTATATACGTAATACCCGATAGAATAAATACCAACAAAACTGAATTCGAATGATAATGATGTACTTTAATCTACAGACGCACGTGATGTGTTTGAAGTAGAATCTCTTTTGGTGCTTTAAAGTTTTGGCCAATCGACATAAATTACAAGTGCATGCTTGTGTATTAAAATATTACGCGGACAAAACCTCAATTTTATAGATCTAGGACTTTGAGGATTGGAACGAAGAAAACCCAATCGTAGCATATTCACATTTATACGTAAAAGTTCCACTTGTTTCTAGTTGTTAACAGAAGTACTCGGGAAATCTGTAATACGTTCTTTAATTCATTACATTTGCAGTCAAAAAGCTTATACTTTCTGAATAATCACTTGAAAGTAAGGAGACGAAATCGCTCGTGAGTGACTAATGTCATCTTTATACAGATTACCTTGTGCCCAAAATTTATGTTTGTACTAAGTAATCTAAATTAAAAAAAACACTTACAAGGACCCGCCGTCGAGGACACAGAAATCAAATCAGCTAAATCCAAAGGTAAATAGTGTTTATATAAATCGTTTGTCCCACTTCAGATACATTGATCCAAATATTTGGTCAATGCATTCATCGACCAACAAAACAAGATTGCATTAGAATGATTTCGAAAAAATGCGATAATATATATTTGTTGTAAAAATCGAGTCTTTTAACATAATGACCCCATTGAAAGGCAGATGAAAATAATGAAAGTGTTTTCATCATTTAAGAGAAGATGTAAGTCTACGTAAATCAATTGGAAAGTGAATGAAGCATGCCTTGAGGTAGATATTGTACTGTCAATAACTCAGTAGTTATCAAATTCCCCCAAAAAGCTATGAGACGCTGAACACTCTCTACATAAAGCTGATACGAGTAAAAATATTTGCTTAGCGCACGGAAAAGTGTTATAATTCTTCCTTACTCCGATTTTTTTATTAGGTTTAACCAATTTGTACCTATAACAGATTGTATTTTTGCACTTGAAATACACTATTCTATTACTTGGTTTACATGTTCTAGATCCGATATTAAATGCTTGTATTTTTCAACCTGCATATTAAGGATGTTTGTGGCAATAAACAGGATTTTTTTCAATTACAGTGTCTGTCGGAACTCGTATGTCATGGAGAATATCAATCCCATTTATTTCCATGCTAACTGCAATTTTATATTCAACAATTAATCATTTAAAACGGTCCGGGAAGGCAAGTCTTTGTGATCCAATGTGCCAATCAATCAGAAGAGACACAAGCTTTTATTTACTGTATTACTTACCGATTTCTCCTTAATTATGTCGAGTTTCACCTTGTCGAAATACGACTGGTCGACAGTGTAACCGCGACGTAGTTTGGGCCTCTCCTTTCGTCTCTGAATTCTCGACAACGACATTGTCTTTTGTTCACTTTTACTAGATATGGTATTTTATATCTGTCTTTTAATGACTTTAAAAGAGTATTTATTATTACTGTTGGTGTAAAATCCATATTTTGTCCGCTGCATTTACCATAAGAATTGCAAAATAATTCAACAGAAATCCGTTAAAACTAGTCCTGGGAAATATACTCATGAAAAGCATAGTTCTCGAATGGCTCTTCTTGTATTGAATGCAAAATTTGTTTTTAAACACCATTAATATCATTCAATTATTATACACATTATAAAATATACATTTTTGCTTATGTCATATTCATGATTTTATTAGATTTGGTTTCTAAATAATCGTCTATATTGCTAACGTATTCACGTTAAATACTCCAACAGTCATTACTTATATTTATGGTTGTGAAACGTTTTTCCTTTCATTGACTTACAAAACAAACCTAGTTGTCCTCTTTCACTGCTCTATCCGTCACATTTTTCATACTAATCGCACACACATCCGCTTACATTCGTTACATTTACTCTGTGGAAAAGTTTTCAAGACAAATATTGGTCTCACAAAAGTCTTCTCGAATTGAATGTCAGCTTTTTTATTTCTATATTAATGCCTAGCACATGTTGTATTACGCAAGTCCTTTTCCGTGTATCTGATCATCTATAAGTATTACTTTTTTATATGTAAACCAAAATCGCATTATGTTTATATTTCCACTAATTAAAACATTTCAACAAATCAAAAGTTACGTCCAAAATGCAGAATCACGAAATAGAAATAACAGTGAGGACACATGTAAAGCTCATCTACTGCACACCAATAAAGACAAATGGCAACTAATACATCATCAGACATTAGCTGGCAGATTCAGGAACAGTAATACGGTTCGGGATTCCTTCCCTGGCTCTTTTTGCTTTAACCATCACACAAATCTTATTATTAGTCGACGAGGGTTTTGTCGTATTTTATTATCAAAAGAACGAAAATATACGTGCTTTTCAAATCCGCTTACTCTTACAGCTTTAATGATATTTCTGCTTAATTATCCGGGAATGACTGATCATTTCTATACACAGGATGTCACATAGTCGCAGTGATACTAAAGCAAGTCTCCAATACCATATTATGATCACATTTATTCTTTGGGGAGAATTTGCTAGATTGTCGTCGCAAAGACTATTCCATGTAGGCGTTCTGCATGTTCCCTGTATCAAGAATCGCAATAGATCGCACGCGAGACCGAGTAATTCAAGGTAAGACTTTAATTAAATTGGTCTTTTTGCGCTCTATAGTAGGAAAGCACCAAGTCCATGACGGATTGGAATGGGAACCTAAGGAATAGCTTTGATCAAATATATATATCAGACTCTGACAGCTTCCATGGATTTGTAGATGTCCAATATTCTATATGTCGCCGGAATTAAGATATATCGTCCAGGAATTACAAGTCATTACCGCAAATTGTCTTGAGAGGGTTGTATCTTTATAAGACCACAATGGATTGATATAAAATGGACTACACTCATCGAATAAATCATTTGATGAAAAATCCATGAAATCAATAATTGTAACTTTAAAGCAAATACAAAGACAATATGTATTGTCTATAAATGGATGTTGTCAACAGTGTAAAGTAAACATGCCTTCATCAATTTAGAAACAAGTCATTTTAACGTTTTCAATACATTATTTCCGGCGCTTGGAACATTCAATCGCGGGGGAAAAAACATATTGAAAATTATTAAACATTCACGTTCAGGTATATTTTGCAATTAAATACATAATCCATATAAATTCTACAAAACATGCTCGTTGTATAAGAGACAGTTCTCCGCAATGTAAAAATTTATAGACCTCATAATTGACGTCAGGTTTAATTAACATGCTTGCTTAAATCCATGTCAGCTTACAACCATTGTTCGTTAACTCCTTATTACGCTCAGCGGGCAGGCATATCTTTATACCGGGAAAAGTATCGTTTTGATTTTTTTTTTATAAGTAAAGTGAAATAGAGTGGCCACAGTTGCAATATATGTGTGGTTAATATACAGGAACTAAATATTTTAAATATATTTCCAGGCAATACTGTACTTATTTTTTCGGTGAAAAATAAAACATGCTTCCTGTTATCACTTAATGAAATAACACGCTTTAAACTGTAAACACTTGGTGAAATACTTTCTGGGATCACTTTATGAAATGCCATGCTGTCTCTGATCACTCGGTTAAATGTGATCTCATGATGAAATGCCATGCTTTCTGTGATCTCTTGGTGATACAGTTATAACAATTATCCCCTAGAACATGCATCATGTGCCTTAATACTAGCCAGTGCGCATGCGGGAGCTTCTAAATAACTCACTTAATCTAACCAATAATGGACTTTTAAATTTGGTGGTAGTTTTAATCAAAGGCTTTCTAAATGATTAAATGTGAATTCTACCGGTGATACAATTGCCGGTTGCATGAGCTTGAACAGTTAACACGATAAGTGGTATCGGTGGATTCGAATCGTACTAATAGAGAAATAGTAAACTGAGTAAAGTAACATTCTTATAGCGGAAAATCAGGGCGGAAATTCTACATGTCATAATACTGCAGTGACAATACTCGGGGTACTTAAGAATAATGTGTATGTTTAATTCAGTCGATGTAACATCAAGAACTAGAAAACAGTGAGAGGAATTATTTGACTAATTAAATATGTAAGGCGATATATACGATTTTACGACTAACCGAATTTTCTTTAATCATGGAGAGTTTCACTTTGTCAAAATACAACTGGTCGACTATATACACCTGACGAAGTTTGGGCCTGTCCTTCCGTCTCTGAATTCTCGACAGCGCCATAGTCCTTTGTATACAATAGTGACGGAACTAAATATCTGTTTGTAAAAGACTGTTGTCAAGAGTTCCAATTAATTCAGGAGGTTCCCTTGTCACTGTCTTCAACTCCCTGATATGCTGGCTACATGTACCATTACGTTAGCTCAAACGTCCGCCTTTGTACGTTTATTTTTCACCTGAGAACATATTGACATAAAAAGTAAAGCACTTAAATGACATTTTCTTGAATGCCAGAATCTGTTTTTCAAACACCATTATCATTAATCACTCATACAAAGTTCTATTTTTTTAACATCTCTTACGTTTCTAACGAGATGACGAGCAGTATTTGTTAATACATTTTGTATGTACTCAACCAAATATCAACACGCATAATATACAACGATATACATGATATATTTAAACGGATTAAAAGGTAAGCAGAGCTTATACTATTTCTCTCCTAATAGTCTTAATTACATCAATAAAAGGTGTACAATTTGGAAGAGAGTACATGTACGGTTATGAAAAAAGCAATATATATGTCAATAATAGGTACTGTATTTAATGCCGATATGTACACATTAGTTAAAAAGATTGATTGTCAAACTTGAAAGAAGAACTAGGTTAAGGGAAAAGATACAACCGAGGAAGAAAGGAATAGCAACTTTAGGCTAATATTTTTCTTTAGCGGTAATGTTTTGAAATGTTGCTTACATTAAGTCCGTAGAAGCGTTTTATCGTTTTAAAAAGGCTCCATATTTAATTGCAAAGTTTGCGTTCAGCGCTCCTCTTTCTTTCTTGTGACACTTAGAGTTTAAGAAATAGTACAACTTAAGGAAAAGGTGAATTTAACTCAAGGCGCCTTTGTTATACGGCCTCAACTGTCGCTTTATAATATTGCGTTGCCAACAAATGCATTGTTTACTATTGACATTTTCGAAAAGCAAAGCAATGTGCAGATAGCAGGAAACATGCATGGCTCTACCTTGCACATCATCAAAGGGAATTAGCAATTAATCCATCATCAGGTTCTTGCTGGCAGATTCATGACCAAGTTGATGCGTCATGATTACGTTCTGAGCTATATTACTTTTCTACAACAAAGCCTATTACTTGCAAGAATGTTTTCACCGACGAGGGCTTTGTAGACTTTTGTCAACCCGTGATGACAAAAATGGCCATCAATTCCAAATCTTGCATACAGCTTGCAAGATAGTGGCAGTCGTACTTCAACAGGTTAACAACAGGAACTTTATGATCACAGCTCCAATAGATTTTTCGGGGATATCACAGAACGAATATTTGATCACAGCACAGATAAACTATTTGGGTAAAGCACAGTACCGCCTTATGATCACGGCTCAAGTAAACTATTTGGGTATATCAAAGCACCGCATTATGATCACGGCTCAGATAAACTATTTGGGTATATCGCAGTACCGCATTATGATCACGGCTCAGATAAACTGTTTGGATATATCACAGCACCGCATTATGATCACGGCTAAGATAAACTATATGGGTATATCACGGTACCGCATTATGATCACGGCTCAGATAAACTATTTGGATATATCACAGCACCGCATTTTGATCACGGCTCAGATAAACTATTTGGGTATATCACAGCACCGCATTATGATCACGGCTCAGATAAACTATATGGATATATCACAGCACCGCATTATGATCACGGCTCAGATAAACTATTTGGGTATATCACGGTACCGCATTATGATTACGAATATCCCTACAACTCATTATGATCACAGCTTAGATAGATTATCCGGAAAGTCATCATAATGAAAGGTAATATTTCTGTCAGGGTAAAGCTTTCATTAAATTGACTCCTTGCTCTGTATATCATTTAACCGGATTGGCATTGAAACAGAAGGCAATGCTTTTAGAAGAATTATATTAATCGTCGTGTCGGTTTCCGTCGACTTTGGATGTCAATTGCTCTTAATGTTGTCTTTGTTAAGATATCGGTCAGGCAATAGCCGTAATTAATACATCTTGTGCTGACTGAATTAATTCATTGAGACAAAATGTACTGCCTAAGCAGTTTTTTGTTCAACAGTCGAATACGTCGTTAATGGAAGTTTGATCAAAAAGAGTTTACAAAAGTCAAATTTTAAGCTTCAGACGTACTCGTTCATTTATCCTAAGTAAGGCGAAATTGTCCAACACACACAACTATATTTAAAAAGTTCATGCAAACAAGAATCAATATATTATACAGTACATAATTTTACATGGTAATTCAATGTAGGGAAGAACAGCGGATATCAACTCGAATGGCATTAGAAAGAAAGATGTGTGGAAACTAATGACAACGCTTTGATCATAATGTTCCGACAACCAAACGTAACAGAGAAAGAAAAAACAGCATTTTAACAACAACAACAACAACAAAATAATAATAACAACAACAGCAGCAGCTTTCATTAACAGTTTTTCAAATGTAATTCAAATAAGTCATGCAAAGATTTAAAAACGTAGAATAAAGAATATTTAAACTAAGGTAGTAGAATTATAAAACTAATCTATAAATGATGATAGAAAACACGAGTACATCAAGCTACGTATGAAACTTGTTCGATTATATGAGTATTTCTCTTAATTCACAATGTTTTACGTCATCATAACTGGCAACATTGCCAATGATTCAATTCTTACATTGATGATATATTTGTTTTATATATTCTGAACTACTATTATACTATTGATTGCCAATTGCAGGAAGCAGTGTTTTCCAACACTTGCAGTTTTCTGCCTACACCTGCTTAATTACTACAGAGTACTCTGATACAATACTTGTTGGTTATTACCTTCAATAATAACTAGCTTATATTTAGCAAAGATTGACAGATATAAATTATTATGCCCTAGCTACCGCAGTGTTATTACAATAACCAGCAGTGTTATCCTGGGAAAAGTCACAGATAGGCAATCAGTTAAACGTATGTAGTAAGAAACATTTGTACCATGTGGAGTGTTTTTTATATTTACTAACATATCAGAAAGGCAACAAGATGGCAGAGCTAAAGCGTGCAATAACTATCGCGTGTATAATTATATTGCTATTCACGTTTACCGTACGCTAGTTATTGAACGTTGTCCTTGACAATATGGTCCACACAGTTACTTCAACCTCGTGTTTGAAACTATATACTCGTGTTCATGTATAATTTCATTTACTCAAGTATTGCGTGCAGGTACTTAAATTTATTTAACTGTTTGAACTATATTCACTTATTCAAAAAAGAAACATCCACATACTGAGTTTGTATCGTGCACAGACAGAAAGTTCCATGTTTACTCAATTTGCTATAATGTGGTGTGCGTTATATCCGTATTTACGAAAACTTGCTCAAAAAACAACTACACAGGTACTAGATAGGATGCAAATATATTGTCGTTGTATCCTGTGGAACAAGACATGAAAACGGCAAAGCACATACTCTATACAGTCGATGCAACATTTTGCAATTGCAATTTATATTCAACAATAAATAATTTAAAAAAGCCATGGAAAACAAATCTATCGGATCTACTGTGCCAATCAGTCTGGCGAGACACAGGCTTTTATTTACTGTATTACTTACTGATTTCTCCTTAATTATGGCGAGTTTCACCTTGTCGAAATATGACTGGTCGACAGTGTTCCCGCGACGAAGTTTGGGCCTCTCCTTTCTTTTCTGAATTCTCGACAATGACATGGCCCTTTGTTCACTTTACGGTACTCAATATCTGTGTTTTGATGACTAACTTCAACTTAAGAGGGTACCCAACATCATTGTTTCTGTACATTCCCTAATTTGTCCTTGCGTTAATCCCTCACAATTGCACAAGGATCAACCGAATTTCGTTCAAACTACTCTCCGGGAAATATGCTCATGAAAAGCATAGTTCTTGAACAGCTCTTCTTCTATTAAATACAAAATCTGTTTCTAAACACCATTATTATTAATTTCTAATACAAATTATAGAATATACATTTTTCTTGTATCATATTCATGATTTTATTCGATTTGGTTTCTGAAAACGTCTATGTTTCTAACATATTGATGTTCAATACTGGAATAGCCATTATTTATATTTATTAAAATATTCCAATATAACAAAACTTCGCCAGAATGCATAATGCACTATTAAAATGTACGCCTAGCAAAGTAATGTGCAAACACACGTTAACCAGTATGTCCCCTCTAATGCACACCAGCAAAGAAAATTAGCAATTAATCCATTATCAGGTATTTGTAAGCAGGACAGAATGAGGAACATTGTGATGCTTCATGATTACTTTCTGAGATATTTGCCCTGTCTTCCACAAAGGTTTTCATTTGCCACAACGACCCTAAGGGGCCCAAAACGAAATCCCATAAGGGTCTCCGTTAACTCTTCCTTCATTTTGTCAACCCTTACTATAGTTACAGTAACAACCGTTTTATTTCTATTTATAGCAACAGTGACATTGCCCTTGACCTACGTAGCGCCAATCGCAATCCCATCAAAGGTATCCATTAAATCTTCCTACATAACAAGTTAGCGATTGGTTGCACTATTTCAAACCTAACTAAAACTATTCAGTATCAACCGTTTTTCTATTTTTAGTAACAGTGACCATGACCTCCGACCCTAGGGGCCTTACTTTCATTTAAAAAAATAGACCTCCGTCACGCAAATGCCGTTCAACATTTCAAATTCTGCGATTCAATTGAATATGTACATGATCAATTATATTTCAAATAAAAAGTTACATCCAGTCATGGTAAAATCTTGAATCTTGTCTTTACTGTTCTCATACGGAAACAGGCATGCGTTGACAAAATAATCAGTTTTTGACCATTAAATGTTAAATAAGCTCAGCGGACAGGCGTTTCGTTATCTTTTACCGATGGGCGAAATACCGTATTTTAATGTGGCACTATTATTCAAAATCAATACATACACATGTAAAACAAACATCAGTTTTGACTGATAAACCTTTAACTACTTATTAAATAATGCATTTATGAAAAATATTAATTACTGATTACAAGATTGTAACCGTGTATTTAATAGCAGAAAGCGAAAAACTATTAAATGATTGATGAATGCTAAAAGATTTACTGTAATCTACTATAGTCCCATAAGGTAGAAATACACATGTACTGTGTTTTATGCTCATTTCTTTCAATTTAACTCGTTATCCTTCATAAGAACCATTGTTTTCGACATTTATACATCATTTTTGGAATATTAAAACAATTTTATTAATTGTGGTAATTCTGATTTGGGAGTAAGAGTGCATCTTTAAGCGTGTAAAGGAGAAGTGAAGCTGAGTGGCCACATTTAACATGTCATAAACTGCCTAATATATGAAATAGATTCTGAATATATTTCCAATAAAAATATCCTAAGTAGTGTTATTGTTAAGAATTTGCCTAAAACAAAGGATAGCATTACGTTTTATTATTTCCAATATAGTATCCACTTCATATATACATACACAGATGTGCATAACTGCTTTACAAATGAGTTATTGAGCACATATAACATCTGGTAGACGAACCCAGGTCAAACAGTTTAAAAACAATTTAAAACATAAATAATGTCTAGTTACTCTTTTTTCATGAACCTCAAAAATGTGTGTTCAATTAGAGCATGTACCTGGACAACGTCTTTCTAAACGTAACAATAGTGGGGATTCTCGGCAGGAGAAACCAACATACCAACGATATTAACTCCAGCGTGGAAATAACATACCATCGATAGTAACCAAACCGCGTATCAAACATATCCTCGATATTAATTCCAGCGTGGGACCAACATGCCATCGATATTGACTCTAGCGTGAAACCAATAGGTCATCGCTATTAGCTCCAGCGTGGATACAACAAACGCCATCGCTATTTACTCCAGCGTGGAACAAACAGACCAAAGCTATTTACTCAAGCGTGGGACCAACAGGTCATCACTATTACCTCCAGCGTGGAAACAACATACCATCGCTATTAACTCCAGCGTGGATCAAACATACCATCGATGTTATGCCCAGCGTGGATCCAACATACCATAGATATTAAGCCAAGCGTGGATCCAACATACCATAGTTATTAAGCCCAGCGTAGATCCAAACTACCAACGATATTAACTCCAGCGTGGATCCAACATACCATAGTTATTAAGCCCAGCGTAGAACCAACATACCAACGATCTTAACCCCAGCGTGGAACTAACGTACCAACGATATTAACCCCAGCGTGGAACCAACATACCAACGATATTAACCCCAGCGTGGAACCAACATACCAACGATATTAACCCCAGCTTGGAACCAACAAACCAACGATATTAACCCCAGCTTGGAACCAACAAACCAACGATATTAACCCCAGCTTGGAACCAACATACCAACGATATTAACCCCAGCGTAGAACCACCATACCAACGATATTAGCCCCAGCGTAGAACCAACATACCAAATATATTTACCCCAGCGTAGAACCAACATACCAACGATATTAACCCCAGAGTGGAACCAACATACCAACGATATTAACCCCAGAGTGGATCCATCATACCATAGATATTTATCTCAGCGTAGAACCAACATACCAACGATATTAACCCCAGCGTAGAACCAACATACCAACGATATTAACCCCAGCGTAGACCAACATACCAACGATATTAACCCTAGAGTGGAACCAACATACCAAAGATATTTACCCCAGCGTGGAACCAACAGACCATCGATATTTACTTCAGCGTGGAACCAACAGACCATCGGTTTTAACTCCAGCCTGGAACCAACAGACCATCGATATTAATTCCAGCATTGAGCCAATAGACCATCGACATTTAATCCACCTTAGGCAGTATAATACTTTTTTGCATCAACCTACAGTGTATGTCTTAAAGTTGATGTCGTTTCGTTTACAAAATGACGCTGTGAGATTCTCTCCTTAATTATCTCAACTCATATCCCTGAAAAAAGCCTGAAGATATATGTTACATTCGCAGATCTTGATTCGAAATCATTACTGGCGGTCATCTATGGATAAGTGTAACCCAATAATAAGATATTTCCAATATTGACGAAGCGGAATTGCATTGATTACAAATAAAAACACTACTGCTTGGTAAACGTATAGTTGTTGGAACAAAGCTACTGGTGTCCGTTGATGGAGTTGATCATTCCTCATTGTCACAGTCATTTTTGTTGTTTTCATTAATAAGCCTTTTGCACTGTATATCATAAAGCACCATGTTAAGTCATGAATGGTATGTTGGCTGGCGACATGCCTTGACATATAATCTAGACTTTGTCGGTGCCAAGCGATTTTGATTGTCCATTATTCTTATGTCACCAAAAGTAGGTTAATTCGTTCAGGCATTAGCAGTAATAAACACCAATTTCACGTACTTGATAACTCCCTGGAGATAAGATGTATGACAAACTAGTTTGTGCTATAATCTTCAAATACGTCATTTAGTGGAGTTCCAAACCAAACGATAATTGATAACCATATAGCAAAAACCAAAATCTATAAAAGGATTGTTACGGTGATAATTTAAAACGAATATTAACGTGTAAAATTATAGTTCATTTTACAACATACAGCTCGACAGCTTCTGCCGAGAAGTACATTTAGCAAAAACTAGGGTACCGCACGAACTATTTTCGAGCAAACTGTCACTTTGAAAAATATTTAAAAAAACAACAACACACATACAAAGAACCGTATGTAGTTTCATATATATACCGTACATAGTTGAAAAAAGTAACTCATTTAATGGAAAGACAGTTATCTGGCAATGCTAAAACATTAACTGTATACTCAGTCGATATCAAGTTAGGATATCTTGCTTGCGACAACTAAACAGAGACGGGCCTTGTTAGAATATTATATACTTTATAGGCTCAGGGACGTATATCTTCATTATAATTATTTTGTTAGTCGAGAGAATAAGACGAATCTGGGTTTTATTTATCTAGGGATTTCTTTTTATTGCAATACGAAATATATATACAGATATGTACGAATCGTGCTAAAAACCTGCTGACATTTAAGTATTATTTCGTAAAGTATATACATTCAAAGCTTTTTTACCTCGTACAAATGAGAATTAGAATAATAAATCAGAGTATTTGTTTACATTTTGTCTCTAGCAAGATGGCATAACGTTCATTGACATAGTGTTTATGCTATATATCATGTGACATTGACTGCAAGTATGGGTCCGAAGGAAGACATGGTGATTTCACATGTTTTTACGTGCTGTACCCTGTAAGCAACTACACGTTGCCTTTTTGGAGATGTACTATTAAAACAGTCCGTAATTTAATTGATAATTTAACATTACATAATCATGTACTCCATGTGACATTGACTGCAAGTATGAGTCCTAAGAAAGACATGATGATTTCACATGCTGTTACGTGCTGTACCCTGTAACCACATCACGTTGCCTTTTCGGAGGAGTAGTATTAAAACAATCCGCAATTTGGTTTTTAATTCAACAATACATGAGCAATTGTGTTTTCTATTTGATCGATGTCCTTTTAGACTCACACAATGTACTTTATGTTGTTTCATAAATAATCTCTTATATTGATGTTTTTATAGTGGTAACCATTTCTTGGAAGGCACGATGTATTTCCTAGTCAACAACTTGTAATGCGTTGCTTGTTATAGACATCTGTTGTTTTATAAACACCTCATATATTCAAAATATTGTTTTATTTGGTTAATTGTAATAGTGGTAACCATTTCTCGGCAGGCATAATGTATTACCTATTGAACAACTTGTAATGCGTTGCTTGATTTAAATAGTGAAGCCAAACTCAGAGATGAATCTGAAAATATGCATAGTGTCTTAACGTATTTCACAGTCTTGAATTGAAAAGGGCAATACGGTTGCAAACTAATCAGCAGAGCTTACGAAAAACTCCTAAAAGAACTATGCAAAGAGGCAACTCCTTTGCAGAACGAAAAATAGCTATTCACTCCCACATCTAACACACCGCACATTCTCCAACTTAACCAGAAGATATTCATTCCTTTTCAAAATTGGACGGACAATTCTTGATTCCAAAGTTATCTACTGAATGAATAAATGTCACCTGTTTAATACACATTTGCAATATTCCCAAAGCAAAATGAAATGGATTACAAATGGTAAATGAATATATGATGGAAAATGGGATTCAGAACGAGTGATTCTTCATGATCACAAAATACAGCAAAGGTATGAAACTAGCAGTCTCGGTTGATTTCGCTGAATTATAAGGACCCATATGGTATTGAATTGTTTGCACGGTTTTTAATTTTGTTTTTATCTGACTTATCTTCTGTACATTTAGTTTTGGTTGTACCCTAATATTTGTTATGTCATTACGGTCGCAATATTATTTCCCAAATACCAATATGGAGAAATAAAGCACAATTGTTAACAGTTACCGTATACAGGCAGCACACTAAGAGAGACATTAGGCCAATCGAAAACAACCTCGGAAAAATGCCGTTACATCAGTTGAACTAGGTCGTAGAATTTTAAATATTGGTATTGATTAATAGGAGTGTTATCGTGTATTTTGATTTATCAAGTTTAAATTGATTGACAGTGAAGTGTTTAATTGCATAAATAATTAAGATTCACAAGAGTAAAGTTTTTTAGTTTAACTGCTAAATCGAAATTACTACGCGATGTAGTTAAACTGTTCAGATTTCTGACATTTTAATCCGTACATATACATCCGAGTTTTGTTCGATGGAAAATAGCCGAGGAGTTCCGAAGGTGAAAGATAGTGCAAGACAAAGAAAGGAGTACCAGTCATTTATGATAATAGTAAAATCAGGTACCTCAAGCTACATGCAACTTTTAGGTTGTTGAATTAAATACATAAACACGTAAGAAAAAGAAAAGCATGCTTAAGCGACGCCATGTTCTGAAATAAAATTATTGAACACTTCTTTACTGTCTTTAATCGGACGAGTTGTCGAATAAAGCAATTTGTTTCTACGTTTGAGAAGAATCTCTCAGAAAATCGAAATACACACTTAAAATAAATAAAAGTATATTTGCTGTTATAAAATGTGTTGAAAGACGCTACACAGAGAGCCTTACAAGCAGGCGTTGTTATTCTCAGAATAAGCGAATGGATAGCACTAAAACTGCCTTATGCATTTCTGGTGTCACTGTTGAAGTGTCTTTTGTAATTGATAAACTGAAAGAGATGAGAATCCCAACAGAAACAAAGCAAACACAAGCCACATAAACATCACAAACGGATTCAACATCATTCAATGCTTCATCAATTGTTTAAACAAGACGCCTCACAAAACAACATATTTTTACAGGGTGTATCGCTGAAGTGTTAAGGGTCTTCACCAATATTAAGGAGGTTGGAAAGGTCTAAAAGTTTAAAATTGTGTTTGTGTGAAGTTTGTTTTGAGAGTAAAACATACATCATTTGCAACCATTTTTTTCTGTCAGCGCATAGTTATTGCTCCTGTAAAATTCCTCGATATGTCCAATGCATTGACCATAATTACGAGTGCACAAGTATCAGCCAAGTTTTCAACTAATACCTGAAAAGTATGATCATGTGAAATGGAATGTTCTTTAGTCCAAGTTGAGATTTTAGTGAGGGTCAGACTTTTATCATAATTGCCGTTTGCTCAGTATATCATGAAAGCAGTTTCATGCAAAGGGTGAAAACGGAAGACAGAATCATACATAACAGATTCTTTATGTCACCTAAGTCAGAAACCAGCAGTTATTAACACCAATTGTCTCAAATGGATTATTTCTTTGACACAGAATGTATTAACAAACCATTGTGCGCTAGAATCGTCAAATGCGTCACTTAACGGAATTTTAAACCAGATGATGCTTGAGAAAACCAAATAGCAAAAGTCTATAAATGAATCGGTGTAGTGATAATTTAAAAACAAATGTCAACATGTCGAGTTACCTTCAGATGTAATTTTAGGCAAGTACCTCTCAGACAATAGTTCTCGGATTGTTGCGACATTTCAACCAACTGGTTATTATCAATCTGGTGATTGAACAATTTCTGTGGGTACTAACACTTTCAAAGAAGTGGATGTTTTAAAAATAAATTAAATACCAATAGTTGATCACTGCTTACACAATTACATTTTAATTCCGCCGGTAACTTCAATGGCATTTCGCATGCCGCTTACCTCACGTACATCAAAGTATTGTACAATGCAAATTTAAGTTATAATCAAAGTACAGAACATCTTACAGTACACATTAGTTTATCTAGATGGTAACGAAAGCTGGTAGATTTGAAAATCAATCTGGAGTCCGTTTCCTTGGCAAAAACTGTACTGTGTTCTTTTTAAGAGACTATCAACGTTAGAGAAATACGTAACTATGGTGTCACACAATAGTCTAGCTTTCAGAACGAATTGCAAACTAACTCAGCATTAGCTGGAACGTTTTATTTCCATTGACTGTTCAACAAATCGTTACTTGTTACAATCCCTAACATGAACAAAATTTAGATAATATATATGGTTTATGTCGTCAAAGACGGACACATATTCATTTAAAACATGTGCAAGCAAAAATACCATCATAGTTGAAGACTAAAAATAACATACTCTGCCCAAAGCCAATGCCGGACGTTGTTAAAAAAGCTATCGCAGACAGAAAAAGAGCTATCAACTCCCACATCTAATGTCCTCCAGCGGAGCCTAAAGATATGAATTTCTTTCCTAAAATTGATGATCAATTCTTCATACAAAAATCTGAGCCTATAGCCTTGTATGGATAAATGTCACCCAATTATTTGACACCTTCAATATTCCCGAAGTAATATAGCATGGATTACCAAAAAACACTTCTTCAGCGTAAATTGATAAAGGATTGAAAATAGATTACTTGACGCGCGATGATTCACACGGACAAAATACAGTTAGAGTTTCAAGCTCAGTGGCTTCAGCTGAATAATTTTGAACAAGGGCGATTGAATTGTTTACACTTTTGTTAATAGTATTTTTTATCTACATATATCATCTCTATACGTATTCTTTAACAATTATTTTATTATTAATTTATACTTTCCTTACTTGGACGATATTATGTTTAACAGTTTATTAAATCGAAGTGCGTTGAGAATCTTCCAGAATTCTTACAAAAATACTTTCATTTGCGTTCACAAGATATGTTGAAAAAAATATCAGCAATGCCTTCCAATAAGGCATTGGTATTTTCAGGATCAGCGAATGGTTTAAAACCTACACGACGGTCTAATGCATAATGATAATTGATATGACTGGTGTCTTTTGTAATTGGTGTTCTAAAACATAATGACAGAAACAAAGCAAACAAAAGCTACATACCATCACCACTGGATTCAACAGCATTCAGAGTTTCAATGATTGTGTAAACAATACGCCGCACAAGAAACATATTTCATTTACAAACGTTCTTATAGTATTCCAGTGGTGAAGGCTATTCCAAAATAGAAAGTTGTTGGGAAAGGCCGAAAAGTAAAACGTTTAAAATTTTCATATATAGTTTTTTTTGTTTCGAGTGTAAATACTTACTTGCTTAGAATGTTACATACTTACATAAAACATAACTTCATGTCATCTAATTATTACATATCGTACGCTTGTCAACAAATGAAATGTAACAGGGTTTGTTTTGACCGTTTATGTTACTGACGTAGAGGACATAATACGCCATCTTTATTCATTCTTTTTTTTTCTTTTAACCTTTCAAAGTCCCCGCGTTGGAAGTCAAGTGTATTTAACATTTCTGACGGTCTTTGAAAACTTCAGTCGAAGGGTCAAAATGCCAACTGTTGCATGACATATTTATTTACGTCGTTAACCATCGCATGTGATGTGTTTTACCGTGTCTACATTTATGTACATAACATGAGTGTGGACAGTGAAGAAGATGTGAGGTTAATAATTTGGTAAGATCTATATATACGTTATTGTGGCGTTTGCTTTGTAACATACATTTTGTATGTCATGATGATTTGGATCCTTGCCCATGCGGTCAGTTGTGACATTTATGACATGTGTTTGTGATTATATTTTAATACTATAAAAAATTTAATTGTTAATTGCAGGTTGCAGTGTTTTCTTACACCTGCTTACTACTGGGTACTGTGACTATGAATACAGAATACATCACGAAATGAGAATGGTCGTTTATTAACTCTGGTATCAACTAGAAAGTCGGCATCATTCAGCCAAGATTAAGACCAGGACATAGACTATATTAAAAGGTGTACCATTACTCGTATTATCATAACAACATGCGGAGCTAGCCGTTAAGTCAATAAATTGTTCGTATTAGATATCAACTTTGTACCATGTTGGTACTTTTTCTTAGTTCCATTCAAACAGTAACTCACATATCTGAACGGTGACCAAAGGCCGATAATTACCGTGCAATAACTATTATATGGATTAATTATATAATTATTGTTATTAAACGTTGTCCATGACAACATGGCATTCAACAGTTACTTTAACAACCACTGTCGTGATTGGACATATACATTTTCGCTGAAGTGCTCGTTTATAATTTCACTTGTTTTAATGGTGTATGTTTGTTTACATTTCCACAATTACAATCACTTAAGTAATGATTCAATAGAAAACATCCATACATTGATCTTGTATCGTACACAGGAATCAAGTTTGCAATTGTGTATTACACTGAACCATATACTGCAGCTCCATGCATCGCGTTTACTTAATATGCTTGTAATGTGGTGTGCGTTCTACCCTCATTCATGAAAGCTTGCTCGGAAAACAACAACACAGGTTGTTATAGATAGTATGCAAATATATTGTCTGTTGAACAGGACATGAAGCCGATGCAACATCTTGCATGATGAGTGCAATTTATATTCAACAATGAATAATTAAAAAGCCTGGGAAAACAAATCTGTCGGATCTACTGTGCCAAGCAATCCGACGAGACAGAAGCTTTCATTTAATACATTACTTACCGATTTCTCTTTAATTATGGCGCGTTTCACCTTGTCGAAATATGACTGGTCGACAGTGTAACCGCGACGAAGTTTGGGCCTCTCCTTTCGTGTCTGAATTCTCGACAACGACATGGTTCCTTGTTCACCGACACCAGCTTGATACGGTACTTGATAAATGTTCGTCAATGAGTGATGACTTACAGTTCAATAAAGGAACCCTAAAGTATAGTATGCTTCATCTTTGCTGATGTAAATCCCGTGATTTGTCTGTTGCATTAACCGTCGCGACTGCACAAGCACCGGCCGAGTTTCGTTCACACTGACGCCCTTGACAATATTACCATGGAAAGCATAGCTCTTGAACAGCTATTTCTTTTATTGAAATATGTTTTTACCATTATCAATAAATTCTAATACGCTAAATAAAATAGTGTAGGATATTGTTTTCCAATATCATATTCCTCTATGATTTATTATGGTTTGTTTAAAAAAGATCGTCTCTATTTTTAATAGATTTCGTTCAATACTCCATTAGTCATTATAATTATTAAAATATTCCAGCATAAACAAATAACATCCCATCAGAATGCATCATACACTATTGCAGTTTACGTAATGTTCTGTGTTAACACACTTAAAACTCTGTGTACGTCCCCTCTATTGCACGCATACAGCGAAACCTTGCAATTAATCCATCATCAGGCATTATGTGGCAGATCCAGGAACAATGTGATGCTTCATGATAAGATACGGAGCTATTTTCCTTTCTTTCTACTCCAAAGCCTATTATTTGCCGCAATTTGTCACCGGCGCGGGCTTTTACGTGTTTCGTCAATATGTAAGGTCGAAGCTGTACGTCATTTTCACGATCCTACATGCAAACCTAGCCATTATACCAGCGACTCACAATTCTTTTTTGTATTATCTCGAAAGAACTGATCATATATATGAGCAGATTGTCACATGAGGCGTCGATTTGGCACTAAAGAAAATCACCAACCGAGTTCAGATACATTCTTTGGGGACATCTTGCTAGATTGGAAATCACGAAGACAGCTAGATTTTTGTCAGGCATTCAGCTTTGTTCCTGTATGAAGAATAGCACATACATCGCATTAATGAAGGGCGCGGTTTTTATTACGCCCTGTAACACGAAAGCACCACGTCTTTTCTCTGATTGGGATTAAAACCCTAGAAAGTGCCTAAATCATGTATATCAGAGTATGTATACATATCCAATATTCTACATAGCTCCGAATAAAGGATATCTTTCAGGAATAAATATCCATACGCGACAGTCCTAGTTTATCTGCGAAAAAGTGTATTGATAAAATTAAAAGTTAAAAAATGCGTCCCTTGAGAACAATTAACAGAACATCATAAATTGATGGCATAAAAATGACTTAATCCCAAACGAAAACAACAATGAATTATTTAAAAGAACACGATTGAACGGTTGCTGTTGTTACCAGCTTTAGCCTTCTTAATTTATATATTCTAACGCATGAAAACATAAATACTGCAAGGCAATATGTTGCATATACAGTTGCCGCTTAACATTATCGATGTTAAGAGTATTGAGATGTATCAATAATTTGAATTATTATTAAATAAAAAAAATCGAATAACATTGCAATACATAATGACAGAATTTCAACGAATTTGATAGAATGCA
Source organism: Mya arenaria (assembly GCF_026914265.1). NCBI lineage: Eukaryota > Metazoa > Mollusca > Bivalvia > Myida > Myidae > Mya > Mya arenaria. Next base: position 2,208,750 of record NC_069135.1, on the reverse strand, counting down.
ATTTATAACAAGAACATCGCTTGAGGCGATGGATGCTCCCAATATGACTATTTTCTTTGTAAAGCAGAAAATACAATACAAAGCGCTGGTAGAAGGTAAATGGTTGTATCATTATCATTATTATACACAAGTTGGATTAAATTCCAAGTAATGTAGTAAAAAAGCAGCAATTTAATTTCCAAAAAAACCCAAGATGAGAGCGGTCTAAATTCCGTTTTCAAAAAAGAATCTAAATACCAGTAGTTTAAGGGCAGATAACTTCAATAAATGCAAGACAGGAGTATGGTTCGTTGATAATGCATTTCTTTTTATTGCCATATATCCACATTTCGAGTTCCTTTTTAATATTTTTAGTACTTTCGAATGATATTATTATGGTTTTAGTGCATTACATTTCCTTTAATTGCAATCAAATATTCGACAAATTTTATTACAATCCGCAATTTTCTTCAAGTTATTCTTCAGACTAGGAGGTGCAAGCACCAATTATGAAAAAGATGGTTAAGGGGAGAAAACCTTATAATTATGCATGATGTGAATATGGTTCCTATGCATTACACGTCCTCTCATTGCCATCTTTTTTATACCTTTTAAATACCATCGGTAGTTTTGAAGTTATGGCCACGTCAAACACCAATTATGAAAACAATATATAGAAAAGGGGAAATAACTTAATAAATATGCATGGTAGGATTATAGGTCTTGTACACAGCACTTCCTCTCATTGCCATCTATCTATGTACCAAGTTTTGTTTTAAACCCATCAGTAGTTCTGAGGATATTCTCATACGGAAACAATAGAAATGGTTTGACGCTTTCCCCCTTTAAAACTAGAAAATAATGACGTTATAAAATTATAATGGAAACCATTTTACTTACATATAAGGGTACGCAAAGGTCAATACTGATAAATATTTGTCGATATTTGAACGCGTTCTCGCATGGCATCTTTGCCGAGTATATATCAAATTTTGACAATTTCCATGGACTTGTAGATGTCAAATATTCTACTTTCACCTGCAGTTAGAAGTATTGTCCAGACATTACCAGTTAAAAGTTCCAATTGTCTTGGTCAAAATATATCTATAAGAGGCATGCAATGACAAAATAATCATTTTTTGACCATTAATTATCAAAGAAGCTCAGCGTTTAAAGGAACTTAAATATAAAAAATAACTTAAGTAGTTTTATTGTTAAGATTTTGCCTAAAACAAAGGATAGTATTACGTTTTATTATTTCCAATATAGCATCCACTTCATATATATATAGACAGATGCGCATAATTGCTTTCAAAATCAGTTATTGAGCACATATAACATCTGGTAGACGAACCCAGGCCAAACAGTTTAAAAACAGTTAAAAACATAAATAATGTCTAGTTACTTTTTTTTCATGAACCTCAAAAATGTGTGTACAATTAAAGCATGTACCTGGACAACGTCTTTCTAAACGTAACAATAGTGGGGATTCTCGGCAAGAGAAACCAACATACCAACGATATTAACTCCAGCGTGGATCCAACATACCATAAATATTAACTCTAGCGTGGAAATAACATACCATCGATAGTAACCAAAGCGCGTATCAAAGATATCCTCGATATTAATTCCAGCGTGGGACCAACATGCCATCGATATTGACTCTAACATGAAACCAATAGGTCATTGCCATTAACTCCAGCGTGGAACCAACAAACGCAATCGCAATTAACTCCAGCGTGGAACAAACAGACCATCGCTATTTACTCAAGCGTGGGACCAACAGGTCATGACTATTAACTCCAGCGTTGAACCAACATACTATCGCTATTAACTCCAGCGTGGAAAAAACAGACCAACGCTATTAACTCCAGAGTGGATCAAACATACCATAGATATTAAGCCAAGCCTGGATCAAACACACCAACGATATTAACCTCAGCGTGGAACCTACATACCAACGATATTAACCCCAGCGTGGAAAAAACAGACCAACGATATTAACCCCAGCTTGGAACCAACATACCAACGATATTAACCCCAGCGTAGAACCAACATACCGACGATATTAACCCCAGCGTAGAACCAACATACCAACGATTTTTACCCCAGCGTAGAACCAACATACCAACGATATTAACCCCAGCGTGGAACCAACATACCAACGATATTATCCCCAGCGTAGAACCAACATACCATCGATATTAACCCCAGGGTGAAACCAACATACCAAAGATATTTACCCCAGCGTGGAACCAACAGACCATCGATATTAATTTCAGCGTTGAGCCAATAGACCATCGACATTAACTCCACCTTAGGCAGTATAAGACCATCGACATTAACTCCACCTTAGGCAGTATAAGACCATCGACATTAACTCCACCTTAGGCAGTATAAGACCATCGACATTAACTCCACCTTAGGCAGTACAATACTTTTTTGCATCAACCTATTGTGTATATCTTAAAGTTGATGTCGATACGTTTACAAAATGAAGCTGTGTGCTTCTCTCCTTAATAATCTCAACTCATATCCCTGAAAAAAGCCTGAAGATATATGTTAAATTCGCAGATCTTGATTCGAAATCATTGCTGACGTTCATCTATGGATTAGTGTCACCCAATAATAAGATATTTCCAATATTGACGAAGCGGAATTGCATAGATTACAAATAAAAGCACTACTGCAGGGTAAACGTATAGTTGTTGGAACAAAGCTCCCGGTGTCCGTTGATGCAGTTGATCATTCCTCATTGTCGTAGTCATACTTAGTATGTTTTGTTGTTTACACATTAAATAAACCATTTGCTCTGCATATCATGAAAGCACCACGTTTTGTCTTGAATGCTATGGAAGCTGGCGACATGGCTTGACATTTAAACCAGCTTTTGTCGGTGCCAACCGATTTTGATTGTCCATTATTCTTATGTCGCCAAAAGTAGATTAATTCGATCAGGCATTAGCAGTAATGAACACCAATTTCACGTACAAGATAACTCCCTGGAGACTAAATTTATGACAGACTAGTTTGTGCTCTAATCTTCAAATACTTCATTTAGTGGAGTTTCAAACCAAACGATAATTGATAACCAAATAGCAAAAACCAAAATCTATAAAAAAATTGTTACGGTGATAATTTAAAACGAATATTAACGAGAAAATTTATAGTTCATTTTAGAGCTTACAGCTCGACAGCTTCTGCCGAGAAGTACATTTAGCAAAAACTAGGGTACCGCACGAACTATTTGCGAGCAAACGGTCACTTATTATTTAAAAAAAAACACATACAAAGAACCGTACGCAGTTTCATATATATACCGTATATAGTTGAAGAACGTAACTCATTTAATGGAAAGACAGTTATCTGGCAATGCTAAAACATTAACTGTATTCTCAGTCGATATCAAATTAGGATAACATGCTTGCGACAACTCAACAGAGACGGGCATTGTTGGAATATTATATTCTTGTATACTCAAGGATGTATATCTTCATTAAATATTGTTAGTCGAGAGAATAAGAGAAATCTGGGTTTTATTATTTCTAAGGATTTCTTTTTATTGCAATACGAAATATATATACAGATATGTACGAATCGTGTTAAAAACTTGCTGACATTTAAGTATTATTTCGTAAGTATATACATTCATAACTGGTTTACAGCGTACAAATGAGAATAAGAAATTGTTTACATTTTGTTTCTAGCAAGATGGCATAACGTTCATTGATATAGTGTTCATGCTCTATATCATGTGACATTGACTGCAATGTATGAGTCCGAAGGAAGACATGGTGATTTCACATGCTGTTACGTGCTGTACCCTGAAAGCAACTACACGTTGCCTTTTCGGAGGTGTACTATTAAAACAATCCGTAATTTAATTTATAATGTAACATTACATAAATCTATTTGACCACATTGTTCGATGTCCTTTTTAATACACACAATGTACTTTATGTTGTTTTATAAACATCTCATATATTGAACATATTTTTTATTTGTTATATTGTTATAGCGGTAACGATTTCACGGCAGGCATAATGTATAACCTATTTAGCAACTGCGATGCTTGATTTAAACATTGAAGCCAAACTCAGAAATGAATCTGAAGATATGTATCGTGTCTTAAAGGTTTTCCCAGTCCTTGGAGCATTTGGTTGCAAACAAATCAGTAGAGCTTAAGAAAAACTCCTAAAAGTTACTTTGCAAAGAGGCAACTCCTTCGCAGAACAATAAATGACTATTCACTCCCACATCTAACATACCGCATATTCTCCAACTAAGAAGATATTGAGGATATTTGCTCATTTAGTGTAAGATCGTATTTTCGTTCATGCCTTTTGATGAAATATGGAGTTTTATCAGTGAAATAACAACAGTGAAAAATACCAACTTTCAGGACTACTTTTGAAATCCATTGTAAATACTTTAACTGTATCAAGACAGACCACTTCGTTTTGAGCCAGAATATAGCAGTCTCGGTTGATTTCGCCGAATAATGAGGACACATATGGTATTGAATTGTTTGCACGGTTTTTATTTGTTTTGTTTTTATCTGACTTAACTGCAGTACACCTTGCTTTGCATATACCTTAATATTTGTTATGTCATTACGGTCGCAATATTATTTCGCAAATACCAATATGGAGATATAAATCATGAGTGTTTACAGTTACCGTAAACAGGCAACACACTAAGAGAGACATTGGTAACTACTCGGTCATTTACCATCGAAAACAACCTCAGATATATGCCAGTACATCAGTTGAACTAGTTCGTAGAAATTTAAATATTGGTATTGATAAATAGTAGTGTTAACGTGTATTTTGATTAATCAAGTTTAAATTGATTGAGAGTAAAGTGTTTAATTGCATAAATAATTAAGATTCCAAAGAGTAAAGTTTTTTAGTTCAACTGTTAAATTGAAATTACTACGCAGTGTAGTTAAACTGTTCAGATTTCTGACATTTTAAACCATACATATACATCCGAGTTTTTTTTCGATGGAAATAGCCGAGGAGTTCCGAAAGTGAAAGAGAGTGCAAGACAAAGAAAGGAGTACCAGTCATTTATGACAATAGTAAAATCAGGTACCTCAAGCTACATGCAACTTTTAGGTTGTTGAATTAAATACATAATAAACACGTACTAGAAAAGCATGCTTAAGCGACGCCATGTTCTGGAATAAAATTATTAAACACTTCTTTACTGTCTTTAATCGGACGAGTTGTCGCATAAAGCAATTTGTTTCTACGTTTGAGAAGAATTTCTCAGAAAATCGAAATACAAACAACTTAAAATAAATAAAAGTATATTTGCTGTTATAAAATGTGTTGAAAGACGCTACACAGAGAGCCTTCCAAGCAGGCGTTGTTATTCTCAGAATAAGCGAATGGATAGCGCTAAAACGGCCTAATGCATTTCTGGTGTCACTGTTGAAGTGTCTTTTGTAATTGATAAACTGAAAGAGATGAGCATCCCAACAGAAACAAAGCAAACACAAGCTACATAAACATCACAAACGGATTCAACATTATTCAATGCTTCATCGATTGTCTAAACAAGACGCCTCACAAAACAACATATTTTTACAGGGTGTATCGCTGAAGGGTTAAGGGTCTTCACCAATATTAAGAAGGTTGGAAAGGTCTAAAAGTTTAAAATTGTTTTTGTATGAAGTTTTTTGAGTGGAAAACACATCCTTTGCAACATATTTTTCTTTCTGCGCATATTTTATGGAACAATATTTTATCTAAGATTTGCTGAAATACCGCCACGATTTTTATGGAAATGTCTAATTAAAAAACAACAACAGAAGAACAAAATCTAGCGTATCAACTGTGACATTCAATCAGATAAAACTTGAGTTTTCAATTGATATATTACCTACCGATTTCTCAATAACTATTGAGGATTTCACTTTGTCGAAATATGACTGGTCAACAGTGTACCCACGGCGAAGTTCGGGCCTCGCCCCATTTTTATGAATTCTCGTCAATGACATCGTACTTTGTTCGCTGAAAGTATCTATAGAATTCCACTTATTTGTTGCTCCTGTAAATTCCTCGATAGGTCCGATGCATTAATCATTACGGGTGCACAAATATCAGCCAAGTTTCGGTTTCAAATAATTCCTGAAAAGTATGATTATGCGAAATGTTATGTCCTTTAGTCCAAGTTAAGATTTTAGTGAGAGTCAGACTTGTATCATAATTGCTCAGTATATCATGAAAGCAGTTTCATGAATAGAATGGAAGCGGAAGACAAGATCATATATAACAAATTGCGTCGGTTTACTTTCACTTGTGGATGTCCAATGCTTTATATGTCACCTTAGTCAGGCACCAGCAGTCATTAACACCAATTGTCTCAAATGGATTATTTCTTTGACATAAAATGTATTAACAAACTATTGTGTGCTAGAATCGTCCAGTACGTCACTTAACGGAATTTTAAAACAAACGATACTTGATAAAACCAAACAGCAAATACAAAGGTCTATAAATGGATCGGTGTAGTGATAATTTAAAACGAATGTCAACATGTCGAGTTACCTTCAGATGTAATTGTAGGCAAGTACCTCCCAGATAATAGTTCTCGGATTGTTGCGACATTTCAACCACCTGGTTATTATCAATCTGGTTATTGAAAAATTTCTGTGGGTACTTAAACTTTCCAAGAAGTATGAGGGAGGTTTTTTTAATATTAAATACAAATAGTTGATCACTGCCTACACACTTACAATTTAATTCCGCTGATATCTTCAATGGCAGTACGCTTTCCTCACGTACATCAAAGTACCGTACAATACAAATTTCAGTTAGAATCAAGGTACTGAACACCTTACAGTACACATAAGTTTATACTAGATGGTGTCGGTAGCGTTGAAAATCAATCTGGGGTCAGTTTCCATGGCAAAAACTGTACTGTGTTCTTTTTGAGAGGCTATTAACGTTAGGGAAATACGTAACTATGGTGTCACATAATATTCTAGCTTTCCTAACGAATTGCAAACTAACTCAGCATTAGCTCTTACGTTTTATTTCCATTTACTGCTTAACAAATCGTTACTTTTTATGAACACTGACATGAACTGACTGACACTGACATGTTTGCTTTTATTTAAATTTCACTTAATGCATTGGACCAGTATCTAAATCATAAATATGTCTTATCTTGTAACTTTTGATGTATCTGGTAATGCAGCCTATAATCTCATTATAACCTATGTTTTAACATTTTAATTAACATGTGATATTATGATCTTGAATATTTTCAGGTCTTTTGTTTGTCTGTTACTGGATTATCTATTATGTCGGAAAATTGCTATCAGCTAGTTTTGTTTGTTTATCATAACCGACTTTAAATAAAGATTATCTTATCCTATCTTATCTTATCTTATCTTATCTTATGAACAAAGCTCAGATCATTTATATCATGGTTTATGTCGTCAAAGACAGACACATATTCGTTTAAAACATTTGCAGGCAAAAATACCGTCATAGTTGAAGACAACTCCTTAAAAGAACACACTCTGCCCAAAGGCAATGACGGACGTTGTTAAAAAAGCTATCGCAGACAGAAAAAGAGCTATTAACTCCCACATCTAACGTCCTCCAGTAGAGCCTAAAGATATGAATTTCTTTCCTAAAATTGATGATCAATTCTTCATACAAAAATCTTAGCCTATAGCCTTGTATGGATAAATGTCACCGAATTATTTGACATCTTTAATATTCCCGAAGTAATATAGCATGGATTACCAAAAAAACACTTCTGCAGGGTAAATGGAAAGATGATTGAAAATAGATTACTGGACGCGCGATGATTCAGACGGACACAATACAGCTAGAGTTGCAAGCTCAGTGACTTCAGCTGAATAAATTTGGACATAGGCTATTGAATTGTTTACACTTTTGTTAATATTATTTTTTTATCTAAATATATCAACTCTATACGATGTAAATTATAATCATTGACAACTGTTTTATTCTTAATTTATACTCTTCTTACTTGGACGAAATTATGTTTAACAGTTTATTAAATCGAAGTGCGTTGAGAATCTTTCAGAATTCTTACAATTAATACTTTCATTTGCGATATGTTGAAAAAAATATCAGGCATTGTATATTCTAAGGATCAGCGAATGGTTTAAAAGCTTCACAACGGTCTAATGCTCTTGTTAATTGGTGTGACTGGTGTCTTTTGTGATTGGTGATCTGCAAGATCATGACAGAAACAAGGCAAACACAAGCTACTAAACATCACCACTGGATTCAACAGCATTCAGAGTTTCATTGATTGTGTTAACAATACGCCGCAAAAGAAACATGTTTCATTTACAAAGGTTCCCAGTGGTGAAATAGACAATGGGTGGGAAAGGCCGAAAAGTAAAACGTTTAAAATTTCCATATATAGTCTTTTTTGAGTATAAATACTTACTTGCTTAGAATTTTACATACTTACATAAAATTTAACTTCATGTCATCTTACTATTACATATCGTACGCTTGACAACAAAAGAAATGTAACAGGGTTTGTTTATACCGTTAATGATACTGACGTATAGTCACGTGATATCATCCGGGAACCTTAAAAACATTATACGCCATCTTTATTCAATCTTTTCTTACTTTTAACCTTTCAAAAAGTATTCAGAGAGTTATTGCCAATGGCTTGGTTGCTTTCTTTGACAATTTGTCCCCGCGTTGGAAGTCAAGTGTATTTAACATTTTTGTTGTTCTTTTGTTGTTCTGTAAACTTTACTCAAAGGGTCAAAATGCCAACTGTTGCATGACATATTTAATTGATCATCAATTCACCTCGTTAACCATCGCATGTGATGTGTTTTACCGTGTTTACAATGATGTATATAACACGAGTGTGCAAAGTGAGGAAGCTATAAGGTTAATAATATGGTAAGATCTACATATACGTTATTGTGGCGTTTGCTTTGTAACATACATTCTAAATGTCCTGATGACTTGGATCCTTGCTCATGATGTCAGTTGCGCCATTAATGACATGTATTTGTGATAATATTTTAATACTATAAAACTATTAATTGTTAATTGCAGGTTGCAGTGTTTTCTTACACCTGCGTACTACCGGGTACTGTGACTATGAATACAGAATACATCATGAAATGAGAATGGTCGTTTATTAACTCTGGTATCAACTAGAATGTCGGCAGCATTCAGCCAAGATTGTGACCAGGACATAGACTATACTAAAGGTGTACCATTACTGGTATTATCATAACAACATGCAGAGCTAGCCTTAAGAGTCAATAAATTTAACGTATGTGACATAACACATTTGAACCATGTTGGTGCTTTTCTTAGTTCCGTTCAAACAGTCACTCACATATCTGAACGGTGACCAAAAGGCAGAGCCTAACCGTGCAATAACTATTATATTGATAAATTATATAATTATTAACCAATACACACGATTGTTATTAAACGTTGCCAATGACAACATGGCATTCAACAATAACTTTAACGACTACTGTCGTGATTGAAAATATACATTTTCGCTGAAGCGCTCGTTTATAATTTCAATAAGACCTATTCACTTGTTGTAATGGTGAATGTTTGTTTACATTTCCAAAAATACAATCACTTCAGTTAGGATTCAATAGAAAACATCCATACATTGATCTTGTATCGTAAACAGGAATTAAGTTTGCAATGTTGTACAATGAACCATATACTGCAGCTCCATGTATCGCGGTGTGCGTTCTACCCTCATTCATGAAAGCTTGCTCGAAAAAAAAAGCACAGATTATAGATAGGGTGCAAGTATATTGTCTGTGGAACGGGGCATGAAGCCGGCAGAGCACATACTCTACACAGTCGGTGCAACATCGTGCATGATGAGTGCAATTTATATTCAACAATGAATAATTAAAAAAAGCCAGGGAAAACAAATCTATCGGATCTACTGTGCCAAGCAATCGGACGAGACACAAGCTTTCATTTAATACATTACTTACTGATTTCTCCTTAATTATGGCGAGTTTCACCTTGTCGAAATATGACTGGTCGACAGTGTAACCGCGACGAAGTTTGGGCCTCTCCTTTCGTCTCTGAATTCTCGACAACGACATGGTTCCTTGTTCACCGACACTAGCTTGATACGGTACTTGATAAATGTTCGTCAATGAGTGATGACTTACAGCTCAATAAAGGAACCCTAAAGTATAGTATGCTTCATCTTTGCTGATGTAAATCCCGTGATTTGTCTGTTGCATTAACCGTTGCGACTGCACAAGCACCGGCCGAGTTTCGTTCACACTGACGCCCTTGACAATATTACCATGGAAAGCATAGCTCTTGAACAGCTATTTCTTTTACTGAAATATGTTTTCACCATTATCAATAAATTTTCCAATAGCATATTCCTCTATGATTTATTATGGTTTGTTTAAAAAAGATCGTCTCTATTTTTAATGGATTTCGTTCAATACTCCATTAGTCATTATAATTATTAAAATATTCCAGTATAAACAAATTACATCGCATCAAAATGCATCATACACTATTGCAGTTTACGTAATGTTCTGTGTTAACACACTTAAACCTGTGTGTACGTCCCCTCTATTGCACGCATACAGCGAAACCTTGCAATTAATCCATCATCAGGCATTATGTGGCAGATCCAGGAACAATGTGATGCTTCATGATAAGATACGGAGATATTTTCCTTTCTACTCCAAAGCCTATTATTTGCCGCAATTTGTCACCGACGCGGGCTTTTACGTGTTTCGTCAATATGTAAGGTCGAAGCTGAACGCAATTTTCACGATCCTACATGCAAACCTAGCCATTATACCAGCGACTCACAATTCTTTTTTTGTATTATCTGGAAAGAACTGATCATATATATGAGCAGGTTGTCACATGAGGCGTCGATTTGGCACTAAAGAAAATCACCAACCGAGTTCAGATACATTCTTTGGGAACATCTTGCTAGATTGGAAATCACGAAGACAGCTAGATTTTTGTCAGGCATTCAGCATTGTTCCTGTATGAAGAATAGCACATACATCGCATTGATGAAAGGTACGGTTTTTATTGCGCTCTGCAACACGCAAGCACCACGTCTTTTCCCTGATTGGGATTGAAACCCTAGAAATTGCCTTAACCATGTATATCAGATTATGTATATATCCAATATTCTACATAGCTCCGAATAAAGGATATCTTTCAGAAATAAATATCCATTAACGACAAAGTCATAGTTTACCTGCGACAAACTGTACTGATAAAATTATTAGCAAAAAAAATGCGTCCGTTGAGAACAATTAACAGAACATCACAAATTGATGGCATAAAAATGACTTAATACCAAACGAAAACAACAATAAATTATTTAAAAGAATGCGATTGAACGGTTACCAGCTTAAGCTTCCTTTATCAAGGGCAGTAATGTCAGGTGCGTCCATATTTCCCGGTTCATTGTTTTGAGTGGAAAACGTCCTCGATTCGGTGAGTATTACCACTGTTTTCTATATGTTTCAACGATAATTTTTAGAAACGACCTTGTGCACCGAATGAAGAGCTCGTTTTCGAAAACGCTTGTTTTAGATCAAAATAATGTCTGTATTAAAATAACTCGTGAAAACAATGCAGGTTCTTACTAGGCTTCCCGACTCACTCATTGTAATCTATTTAAATTTAAAGTTTCATTTCAATCCCTTTAGTTTATCTCCAAGATATTGCCCGGACAAGCACCAATCATGAAAACGGTAAAGGGCAGATTTAGTTGAATTAATACGCATGATATGATTATGGTCCTAGTGCATTGTACTTCCTTTAACTGCCATCTTTACGTTCACCAAGTTGTATTTAAACCCCATCAGGCCCCAATTTCTCGAAACTTCTTAAGTCTCTTACAACAGGTTTAAGCTAATCTCACTATTTTTGTTGTTCCATAAAATGTGTTATATTAACTTCTTAAAGAAATTTTAGAAATTATGTAAAAATAATTTGTATGATTATCAGAATCAACCATTTTTCATTTATCAAAATCCATTTTCATTATGTATTTTGGAATTTATTAATTGAAGTAAGCGACTTAAGCCTATTAAGCTTAAGAAGTTTCGAGAAATCGGGGCCAGGTTGTTTTAAGTTATTCTTTAGACTAGGGTGTGCAAGCATTAAAACAAGATAGTAAAGGAAAGGCAATTCAATAATTGTACATGATATGATTATAGTTCGTGTGCACTGCACGTCCTCTCAATGCAATCTATATACCTTTTTTATTCCCACTGGTAGTTTTTAAGATATGGCTCGGGCAAACACTAATTATGAAAACTATGGTTAAGGGGTTTATACCTATGGTTTTATACCTTTTAAATACCATCGGTAGTTTTGAAGTTATGGCCACGTCAAACACCAATTATGAAAACAATATATAGAAAAGGGGAAATAACTTAATAAATATGCATGATAGGATTATAGGTCTTGTACATAGAAGTTCCTCTCATTGCCATCCATCTATCTATTTACCAAGTTTTGTTTCAAACCTAACAGTAGTTATTCCCGGACAAGAGTATTACAGATGGAAGAAGGGAGAGTATAAAAAAAGAAAATATAAAATAATACTTATGTTGTCCATTGAATTAAGTTCACAGACCGTAAGTTATCAAGTTCCAGCGTGTAAGGTTAAATATGATTTGTAGTCCTTCCCAACAATTTAGTACAGAGCTTAAATTGACTTTAATGATTACACTTCAATTTTGATTCATAAAGTTCAATAGCCAACATTTCATCTAAGCACGGTTTAAACTGCCTGTAGTACTCAGTACGATATATCATCAGAACATGTTGAAAACTTTGTAGCGTTTAAGCCTCAGATAGAAAAGCCATAAGTAAGAACAACTTAATATTGGAAGAAATATCCGCTTTGAGGCCAGTTATGTATGGAAAAGCCTCCCCAAGAAAATAAGGCCATACCGCAACTACCTAGAATATAGAAGGCTGATACACACCTGGACAATTTCCTCTTGCAAATGATCAACGTGCAAATAATCTTTATAACTTATCAATAAGAATAAAATAAGAATTACGATGTGTTTCACTAAACAGATGATATCCTTTGTCTTAAGTACCTCGTAGAAATACTTTCCAAAGATTATTTCTAGCAAGCTAAGTAAAAAAGAAAGCTAATTTATAACGTTTCTTTACAAACTTCACATTACTCTACCATGCTGTATTTACCAATGAACATAATGCTGCTTACAACTTTGCTGTATCAAATGTATATTGCTATTATTGGCCTTAATTTATACTTTTGAAAGAACTAACCATTTTACATTGGTATGTCAACTAGCTGAACCGTGCGCCTGTGGACTGTTCGTACAGCCGGGAAAACTAGTTGACGTATCATTGTATACAGTGCTCTTATCCTGACCATCATATTTCTCCAACATGTAACCCATTTAAAAATATATGCTTTTATTACCAGGCCACCAGATCATTGCTATGTTTTGTTTTGTTAATTATGTTTGTATTCATAGCCCAATGAGCTAATGTTTCTCGTTATCATAAACCCGACTTAAATAAAGTGTTTTGGATCATGTATATCTTGTATCCTGTACAGTACGCTCCTTCACTTAAAAATATCTCTTACTAACGCATGTCAGAAAGTCAAACAATTATGTGACGGCATTATTGTTATGTGTTTTGGTCTATTTTGAGAACCAGGGTAGCCGCAGGTGACATAAGGGCGCTATAAATGTATTTAAGACATCAGCTCGAATGTTTATGTCAAACATAGTTTGTGGATATTCTCCAAGGGTTGTATCTGTCAAGGTTTGTGTAGCTGAGTATGCTGCCTTCAATAGCTATGGAAGTTGCTGTTATTCACCGACATCAAAATGTTCAACATATTTAAGCTTCTTTTGATAGATAAAGCATGCTCTGCAATGTCCCTCCCTCTACAAATATTTTCTTTGATAGTGCTGCTACTCGTCTGCGCTCATTTTATGATCTAACATAATGGTAAACATTAACGAATTCGATTCATCAGTGATACAACCGCACGCGGGAATAAGGCTAAATTTAATACAAAAATATAGCACACAAATGTACATACACTGGGCCGATTATTCAAAACTTTGTGTTGTAAACGTCATCAATCCTTCCTGCATTCAACTCATTAGTGATACTACCTTTCAAGTGCACGGGTGAAAAAGGCTTAAGTTCATACAAAAAGAGCATACGCCTGGCCTATTATTTAAAACTTTGTGTTGTTAACGCCATCAATTCCTTACTGCATTGTTCCAAGATTTGACACAACTTCTTTAGCTGAACTTGTTATATTGGAATATATTAGCACATCATGAACTATTTCACGTTCAAAAGTAATCAACAAAGTCGTTAACCACCCGGTTAACTTTAACAAAGTTTTAAACAATAGCAAAACCCCCCACAAATATAGCAAAAAACCCACAAATATAGCAAAAACCCCCACAAATAATGCAAAAAAACACAAATATAGCAAAACCCCCCACAAATATAGCAAAAACCCCACAAATATAGCAAAAAAAACCACAAATATAGCAAAACCCCCCACAAATATAGCAAAAATCCCCACAAATATAGCAAAATCCCCCACAAATTTAGCAAAAAACCCCACAAATATAGCAAAAGAACCCCACAAATATAGCAAAAAAAACCACAAATATAGCAAACCCCCCCACAAATTTAGCAAAATCCCCCACAAATATAGCAAAAAAAACACAAATATAGCAAAAGAACCCCACAAATATAGCAAAACCCCACAAATATAGCAAAAAAACCCACAAATATAGCAAAAGAACCCCACAAATATAGCAAAACCCCCCACAAATATAGCAAAAAACCCCACAAATATAGCAAAATCCCCCACAAATTTAGCAAAAAACCCACAAATATAGCAAAATCCCCCACAAATATAGCAAAAAAAACACAAATATAGCAAAAGAACCCCACAAATATAGCAAAACCCCCCACAAATATAGCAAAAAACCCCCACAAATATAGCAAAACCCCCCACAAATATAGCAAAAGAACCCCACAAATATAGCAAAACCCCCCACAAATATAGCAAAAAAAACACAAATATAGCAAAATCCCCCACAAATTTAGCAAAAAAACCCACAAATATAGCAAAAGAACCCCACAAATATAGCAAAAAAACCCCACAAATTTAGCAAAAAAAAACACAAATATAGCAAAAAAACCACAAATATAGCAAACCCCCCCACAAATATAGCAAAAAAAACCACAAATGTAGCAAAACCCCCCACAAATATAGCAAAACCCCCCCACAAATATAGCAAAAACTATATTTCAAAAGTGATTTAATCCCCAATTGGACGTTTATTTTGTCATCATTATAACTGACAAGTACTATGGAACATATCCGAAGTACTTCAGAGACATGAGTGTCTACGATCAATTGCATCAGAAATATTACAATGATAATATGTCAATAGACAAAGTTCAACGTTACGTGACGGCCAACACTTTCTCCATCAAATATGTATTTTTAAGTTCGGACAAGTATGCCAGGGTATCTTCAAACCACTGAAATTTGATTGTCTCCCTAGTGAACGTGAGAAAACGTAATAGCAGATATACAAACTGACGGCGCTAGAGGATTCCTATAAGTTGAACCATTAACATCGACATTGCTTCTGAATTTTTATCCTAAACGACTTCTCGTTTGTATATGATTAACCTTCTGTATTTTAGGTCGGTGATTCGTTTAATGCTAAACCTATATTTTCAGAAGTATCAAATGGCAGAATATTTATACTCTATCTATAACAGGCAACATCAAGTGCATATTAACCAGCGCATGATCCTGCTGATTATAGAGGTAAACATGTGCTCAACAAAATTGCATTAAATTAACAAAGTTAACCGATTTTAATTTTCAAATTTTTGCGTTATAATTCCCGTGGGCGCACGAAAGCCCCTAATTCAATATGAAGCAAGACAGAAACGCCCACGTCTGTGTCTGGTATGAATTTCTGAACGAATGTTTAATTCATGAAGTGCGGTTTTGCTACTGTAAAACATCATTTTAATTGTAAACGCGCCAGAGAAAAAAATATGAACATCAGAAAAGAACTCGATAAGATATTACGTGGTCTGAAATTATATCTCGAATAAAGATATGTTTTGGCAAGTACAGAAAGGAATACGTGTGTTTGTGGCTAATTTAAGTTTTTCTTGTCTAAATTATTACCAACCGCAATATTTTTAAACTGCAACAGTTTATATTGAACATGACCACACCGTTCCGAGGGACGACATAACTATATTTGTCAGAGAAAAAAAGCTGCGTTGATATTAGATAGCATATGGAGCACAGAACATACTCGAATCGCAAAATAAGGGATGAGATGTAGCCTTCAATTTTCCAGACCCGATATCCATAAGTATAATAATAATATTGATGGTACACCTTTTTGTACACACCTATTAAGTAATGTACAATAATATACACCCACTTACATGGTTTGTACAAACAAAAACATTATTTCGATATTTCCAAGGGTGACAACTCTAGGAGTTATATTAGCAGACATCTGGCTGAGTCTCCCTTTGAGAGCAACTGTAGAGCATATTGTACAAGGGTTTATACACCTACCTTTCGCGGCACGGACAGGTAGTTGCCATTCCAGCTTGGGGACACTCGATCAGCGGAGCTTTCTGAAATGTACATAGTCCGGTCATTACCTTGTACCATTATAGATGCACGATTAAGTGTATATCAATTACTGATACATGTATAAATTAATGAATAGTGTTAAATATTTACATCATCCGTGACAAAACAAGAAATTAACTAGAATTGTTCCTACAGAGCACCGATTTACCCTTCATTACACATATACCGTTTTGAAAGTATTATAATTATCTGGAGTGTTTTTGTGAATGAGAAATAACAAAGAACCATAATTCTGAACACATATTTCTTCTTTAAGGGTCGACAGCGATGCAAAAGTCGATTGAGGGACCAAAATTTTAAATGTTATAAAAAACCAACTTCTATTTAGTTTTGAGGTTCAATATTTAACAAGCCTGACTCATATATATGATGCAAAAGCTGTAATTAGGAGCATTTTTTACGAAAGAATGTTTGATCAGATTTCCAATAAAAAAGCATTTACGCTCTCCCGAAAATGTCTTAAGACAAAAAGAATATGTTTGTCAGTCAAATGTATTGAAACTGTCCAATCATCAATGTCTTGTGGTTTTGTGTTGATTGCAGCTATTTTAAAAAAGATATATGATTTTTGTAACCCGGAAATGAATTTCATCCGCGAAATTTCATTATTTTTCTAAATAACTTTCTTGTTTGACAAGACTTCATCAATATCTCTCAAGACATTGTTAAATAAGTAGTCTGGGGCATTTTGACATAAAACGAAGTACTAATGTCGACAGACTTTTCCGTAATAATGTGAATGCCAAACATGTCGCCAATAATAAATGTTTCACTCCCCAAAAAGATAGTACATCAAAGCCAAATAAAACATGCATTTTTTAAACGTTTTAGTTTTTGACTTTCCCCACCTACTTTTGCATCGCCACCGGCCCTTAACTATCATCTAAAAATGATGACGGGTAATCTGTGAAAAAATGAACAAATCCCCTGAATGTTGTTTGAGGAGTGTGACACGTAAGGCACAGCGTGGCAGGCTAGAGCAACCATATACGCCTCCAAGCTTTTGTAAGGGCATATTATTAAACGAACATAGATAATTATTATAGAATTTTATCACGCCTCCAACATAAATAACGCAACGCCATTGGTCCAGGGCTGGTACTGCGGTGACCCCATATTTTTCCATATTGGGTCACCAAATTAATATCGTACTTAAATAGCGTCTATTTCCCAATTTCGATGAATAAAAGAAACATTTAAACATGTAAACAGATTGTCGTCATGATATTTACGTTATGGGGTTAGTATGTGACCCGATATACGGGACGCGAGAAAACTAAATTATATCACTTCCAAGCAGAAGCTCATTCCTGAATTGTAACTAATTTCATCAAATGTTTAAGCCCAGTCTCTTATGTTTGTTGATATTGAACAAGTGACTATGTGATGATTACTGTGTGCGATCTGCTGTATAAGTCCTGCTTGCATTGTATTTTCTGGTTACCATGTGACTATGATGTTACAACACAAGACATTGGTGGATAATTGGTCACCTTTAGTGATCATGTGACTTTGATGATGCAGCACTAGACCTGGGTATGTGGTTCGTCATCTCTAGTGATCATATGACTATGATGTTGCAACACTGGACCTTTGTATGTGGTTCGTCATCTCTGGTGATCATATGACTATGATGATGCAGCACTGGACCTGGGTATGTGGTTCGTCATCTCTGGTGATCATATGACAATGATGATGCAGCACTGGACCTGGGTATGTGGTTCGTCATCTCTGGTGATCATATGACTATGATGTTGCAGCACTGGACCTGGGTATGTGGTTCGTCATCTCTGGTGATCATATGACAATGATAATGCAGCACTGGACCTGGGTATGTGGTTCGTCATCTCTGGTGATCATATGACTATGATGATGCAGCACTGGACCTGGGTATGTGGTTCGTCATCTCTGGTGATCATATGACTATGATGATGCAGCACTGGACCTGGGTATGTGGTTCGTCATCTCTGGTGATCATATGACTATGATGATGCAACACTGGACCTGGGTATGTGGTTCGTCATCTCTGGTGATCATATGACTATGATGTTGCAGCACTGGACCTGGGTATGTGGTTCGTCATCTCTGGTGATCATATGACAATGATGATGCAGCACTGGACCTGGGTATGTGGTTCGTCATCTCTGGTGATCATATGACTATGATGATGCAGCACTGGACCTGGGTGTGTGGTTCGTCATCTCTGGTGATCATATGACTATGATGATGCAGCACTGGACCTGGGTATGTGGTTCGTCATCTCTGGTGATCATATGACTATGATGATGCAACACTGGACCTGGGTATGTGGTTCGTCATCTCTGGTGATCATATGACTATGATGATGCAGCACTGGACCTGGGTATGTGGTTCGTCATCTCTGGTGATCATATGACTATGATGATGCAGCACTGGACCTAGGTATGTGGTTCGTCATCCCTGGTGATCATATGACTATGCTGATGCAACACTGGACCTGGGTATGTGTTTTATCGCAGATGTTTGACGAAGAGTTAGCGAGTTGTAATGTTGCAAAGTCAGAAACATGTAAATGCTGCCGAGGCGTTCCGCGCACTGTATTACACATAAGACGCCTTATCAAGCTACAGACAGAACACTCTTATCACAATGTTCCCATGAAGCAGCATTATGTTTCCACAGAATATCAAAATGTTTATATGGAGTATTTTTGTTTCCGTAGAGTATTATTATGTTTCCATGGAGTAACACAATGCTTCCACGGAGCGTTGTTATGTTTGCATAGAATATCAAAATGTTTATATGGAGTATTTTTGTGTCTGTAGAGTATTATTATGTTTCCATGGAGTAACACAATGCTTCCACGGAGCGTTGTTATGTTTGCATAGAATATCAAAATGTTAACATGGAGTATTATAATGTTTCCATGGAGCGTTATTTTGTTTCCATTCAGTTACAATGTTTCAATAGAGAATCATGTTTCCATGGATTATAATAATTTTTCCATGGAGTATCATAATATTTTCATAAAGTTTCATGTTTCAATAGAATATCATTTCCTTTCCATTGAAATATTATTATTTTTCCACAGAGTATTTTAATGTTTCAATGGTGATATAATGCTTCCATAGTGTATCATGTTTCCTTGGAGAATCATTATGTTTCCATGGAGCAATCTATGCAAGCTATCAACACTGAAAAATATAAACTACGGTACAACCAACGTTTAAAAAATAATTCAACCCACCAACATCGTCGTTTCCCCGATCAGTGTTAACAACGACATCCGGGACGTTACGGAACATTTCCGGAGATACCCGAGGTGACGGAAGGACGTTAAGGTAACTGTCGCTGACAGACGTCGTCGGGATAAGGCCGTTTATTGCTACGTCATTGACGGAGGCTGATAATGAGCGGCCACGCAATTTGACGTCCCTGACGCTCTGTAGATGAGCGAGGTTAGCTGTGATATCAGCGGTCTCACAGTCTAGGCTTCTAGCTCGATGACTCTCGAACACACTGAAAGTATAGTACAATAACTTTAAATAACAGGACTGGAGATGGTGTAGGATGAAAGCATAATCTTGATTCATATGAGTGGAAAGTGTACTCAGTACTTATAGGTTTGTCTCGTCGAACGATATTTAGCCCTTAGTCGAACGCATCGGTTGGAGGATAAATCAATGTTGAGCGCATACTAAATGGAGCGACAAAATCCTGTTAATATGCAATAGGCATAATGGAATGGAATATATACATACATTGTCTAAATGGATGTTTTCAACAGCAAAACAATATCTAGAATCTAAATGGTTATTTTTCCGCATTTTATTTGAAACAACCCAGAAATTATACTGAATTAAAGTTGGAAAATAAAACGCAGCTGTGACAATCGATGTTTCATTACAATTCCTACATAACTGCTATTAATCGTGACTTTAACAATGCAGCTATGCTGACTGAGGTATCTAATGTTATGCCGCAATCGTGCGCACAATCTTTCCAGTCATAAACGAACTAACGATCGTGCAGCTTATTGTACAATCAATAGGTTATCTTTTGGTAAATATGCACATACAAAATTTTAGGTCAACATTAATTATTGAAAACATATTGACCGATTGATACATTTTGGCTTATCTTAACCAAACAAAATCATTAACCAGATTTACACACTTGGCTGCTGGTCCTTTATGGCATTTGCCGGAGCACTGTATATACTGGACCTGGGAACAATAAATCCTACTCCCAGACTGGACAAAGTCACATTAAATCTCATTGATATTTAGGACTTAAATCTACACAATTTTCAATGTTTTGCGTATGCTTTGTTAATTGTATCCAGAAGTTAGTCCATGTACTCTATGCTTCGGTAGAACACATTCCAATTGAAGCTAAAATGCACTTGACGTAATTCTAGATCCGGCATACATACCAAAGTAAATTCACAGAAAAACCCATCTCCATTTAAAGCGTTTTAATTTTCTAAAATGAAAAACAAGTAATCCGAGTAATTTTCTATCTATTGAAACCGCTATTAAGGTGACTTGAAGTTCTGGCTAGATAATTCAATGAGAATTCTCATTTCAGCGTTGAATGCGATTGCTCATACAAGTTTAATTGCAGCAAGATATTTGACTTCCATGTTTGCTTGCATAATGCAAATATCAGCGAAGTAACGGACTCATTTAAAAGCATTTGTGGCATTGTTCAAAAGGACCTGCGAGATAAATATGACCTTTAGACTTCCTAGGAGAGCGGTTCGTAATCTAGAAATTTATCATGTTGCACAAGCGGAAATTAAAAACAGCAGCATTGGCATTAAAAGATCAAGTACAACGTGTTCAAAGCGTTCGTGTGTAAGTATATAAAGTAGGAATATCGGACTTCTTCATCGGTAGCTTACACAATTAAGGCATGTCGTGCAAGGCCATATAAAGCTCATTCCGAATACATGCGGCGCACTGTAATGCATGAAGCCTTTCCGCATTAACGCGGGGCCTGGTAACGCACAAATTTCATTCCGCGTACATGCAGCGCACTGTAACCAATAACGCTCATTCCACATACATCCGGCACACTGTAACGCATGAAGCTCATTCCGCATTCACACGGCGCACTTTAACGCATGAAGCTATTTCCGCATTCACGCGGCGCACTGTAAAGCATGAGCTCATTCCGCATTCACGCGGCGCACTGTAACGCATGAAGCTCATTCCGCATTCACGCGGCGCAGTTTAACGCATGAAGCTATTTTCGCATTCACGCGGCGCACTGTAACGCATGAAGCCATTTCCGCATTCACGAGGCGCACTCGCGGCGCACTGTAACGCATAAGCTATTTCCGCATTCACGCGGCGCACTGTAACGCATAAGCTCTTTCGGCATTCACGCAGCGCACTATAACGCATAAGCTCTTTCCGCATTCAGGCGGCGCACTGTTACCCATGAAGCTATTTCCGCATTCTCGCGGGGCACTGTTACCCATGAAGCTATTTCCGCATTCACGCGGCGCACTGTAACGCATAAGCTCTTTCCGCATGAACGCGGCGCACTGTAACGCATAAGCTCTTTCCGCATTCACGCGGCGCACTGTAACGCATAAGCTCTTTTCGCATTCAGGCGGCGCAAGGTAACGCATAAGCTCTTTCCGCATTCACACGGCGCAATATTACCCATGAAGCTATTTCCGCATTCACGCGGCGCACTGTTACCCATGAAGCTATTTCCGCATTCACACGGTGCACTGTAACGCATGAAGCTATTTCCGCATTCACGCGGCGCAATATTACCCATGAAGCTATTTCCGCATTCACGCGGCGCACTGTTACCCATGAAGCTATTTCCGCATTCACACGGTGCACTGTAACGCATGAAGCTATTTCCGCATTCAGGCGGCGCACTGTAACGCATGAAGCTCATTCCGCATTCACGCGGCGCACTGTAACGCATGAAGCTCATTTCGCATTCACGCGGCGCACTGTAACGCATAAGCTCTTTCCGCATAAATGCGGCGAATTGTAACGCATCTATTTCACCATAACCTGTATGCGGTGGACCTGTGCCTTGAGTTCGCATTAAACCTTATAAGGGTTAATATGTTTTGTGTCCGGTCAAATTTAGTTTCAACTGAAAGTATTGCGTCCAATTTTCCGACTGAAATATTTTTAATTATGTGCAGCATTTTTATTTCAAATAAATTCACCCTGTGCTGTGATCAACCAAAGGGATTTGATTATTAAATTTATGTAAAAAATATGATTATAAAAAAGTGGACACATGACCTCGTTTGAACATTCATAGATATATGACACATGAACCCGGATGGGCGGTGGCAGATATGTGAAGATGCCCCAGATTGGGCGGTGACAGATATATGACGCATGCCCCCACCCCTCGATTTGGCGGTCACAAATATGTGACATTTGCCCCCCGATTGGGTGGTCATAAATATGTTAAACATGCCCCCGATTTGGCGGTCACAGAAATGTGACACATGTCCCTGATTTGGCGGTAACAAATAGGTGACACATGACCCCGATTGTGTGGTCACAGATATGTGATACATGCCCCCCGATTGGGCGGTTAAAGTATGTGACACATGACCCCGATTGTGTGGTCACAAATTTGTGATACATGCCCCCGATTAGGCGGTCAAAATATGTGACACATGCCCTGATTGGATGGTCACAGAAATATGACACTTAACTCAGGTTTGGTGGTCAAAGAAATGTGACACATGTCCCGATTGGGCGGTCACATATATGAGACGTATGGTCCCGATTGAGCGGTAACAGAAATTTCCCCGATTTGGCCGTGGCCATAAGTATTTAACATTAAATATGCCAAGATTTGTAGAATTCTAACTGCATGTTAAACTTACTGACTGAGATACGAACATTTGGAAAAAAAACGCATCCGTATTGCGCAACATCGACCTCCATATATGAACTTGACCTTCATGATGCTTCAAATTTCATTCACTATATTTCATAATTGCTCAAGCTGTAATGAAAAGAAAATACTTGCTAAAATATTATATTTCTGATGAGACAGTTAACAATTTTGGCCACAGTTACGGAGTTATGGTTCTGAAATATGCACAAATCAAACCTATGTTTATAATTATTTTAAAGCCTTTTTTCTTATCAAGGAAAGCAATTTTGTAATTAACTTCTCAAGTATTATAGTAGAACCTTTTGTATAAAGAACTCAGCATTCAGACACACAAAAAGTAAATGCGGGATGAGCATGCCTTTGTACGCATATACCTTTTCATATTTCAAATTGCATCATTCTTGATGAAGTCCACATAAAGTATTATTGTACCCTTTAGGCATCGATGTACGATGTTTGCATGTACTAGAAATAATTATCATAAATAGGCAAATTAGGCAAACAGATCATTTGTTGAATTTTTTAATGGGACCTGCGGGATAACTTTCCGGTTCGTTGCGACCTCTAGGCTTGCTTTGAGAGCGTTTCGAAATCTCGTAGTTTATTTTGTTGCACGAGCGGAAAATTAAACTAGCAGCATTGGTATTATAAGATGACGTCCAACACTCCGAACGATAAAAATAAATATGCCCAAAACGAAGACGTAAAAGTTTCTAGAATACAACCTACATTTTCAGCCAATGAAATTGCAGAAAGGCAATCATTAAGTACTAAGCTAAATCATTAAAAACTTCATCTTTCGCCGGTGATAAAGGGTCTGCCTACTGCCAGTCACCCGAAACATTATCCCTGCGTCTGAGTTTGCGTTGACAATGTGTCAGCCAATGAAGTTGTATTCTAAGACAGTTAGATGACCTGAAGAAGCGTTTAATGATTAAGAAGGGTTCGTTCGCTTCGTTCACTTCGCCCTCTCTTAATCATTAAAATGTCAACTATTACTTAGAGTAGCAATACCTTACACCAACAGCTAACAATAGCGGCATGCCGAATACAAATAAACATCAACATTAGAGCAATTAAAACAAAACAGCACCGAAACGTTTCAAGTAAAAAGTTGTATCACTGTCAGAGAGCAGCAAAAACATGGTTCAGGAATATCCTGGATGAAAGGCGTTCATATATATAAACATGTTACAACAGAGAAATGATGTGCAGAAAGATACATGAACAATCATAGTTTTTAAGAGCGAGTTTTCAGAAGCCGGCGTCTCGATTTGCATCCACAAAACTCTTTGAGTGCTGGATGGAGGATATAAAAGACGCCCCGCACTTAGTTTATGTTGTTAGAATTTTCAGATTCTGAATTCGGCAGTCTTCAATAATATGCTTTACTTTTTGTGTAATATTCTTTATCCAATCTTTTCGTGGATCTCTCTTCTACTAAACGTTGTCTCTTAAATTGGTGTAGAAATCGCCCATACTTTGTCCACAATGAAAGAATACGTCTTTATATCTACAGACTAACGCTTAAACACAGGTGTTGGGATCTGTTGGCAGTGTTGCACTTACAGTCGAACCCTGTTCGCTCCAACTCCCAGGGACTTCCGAAAATACCTCGAGCCTCAGAAAATTCGAGCCAACGATAATCTTTATATTCAGTTTAAAGAAATGAGGCCTTAACAGCATGTTAGAGCAAACGAGTAATTCGAGCTAAACGAGTTCGCGCCAACGGGGGTCGACTGTTTATCACCTCTTCCGATGACCAAACCCCGCGTTCAGTTCAGGCTAACGGCCGCTCACGATAGCTAAGGTATCCAAGATTGAATCCCCACTCGCAGTGTATGTGAAATACAACATAATATGAAGGTTTGATAACGGTGGGCGACTGTCAACGGTGCCTTAACTGCACGCAGGACAGCTTCAATCAAACCGAGACTGTTGCTGTCTTACTCCGGATGCATTTTGTGCTTAAGATAGATCCCTCTTTTCTGCAGATTGTCTTCCTTACGCCGTAAAACAAGATTGCACGACGCCATTAGCTGATTGCATTGTCCCTGCAGTTTCCAGTGCACTATTTGATTAATAGGTATGTTTGTGCAACGTAAGTAATGAAGCATGAAGCACAGGCGACGACATTCAGCGCCGGATTAAGCGGTATTATATGATCAGAGAATGCTGGAGTTATATCCGGTGATCCCGACGGTCCAGACAATACATAACTACATCATGGACATCGTTAGCCGCTGGTTAGCCTCACTGTATATAACGGTCACCAGGCTGTTAGGAACAACATGTTACACACCCCAAAATGCACTTCAATGAATTACTACAGTGTAATAAGTAATATTCAATGAAGTGATTGTGTAATAAATAGCCGTCATAAGATGGTGTCATAATGTTCTTTTATTTCTGCATGGTCTGAGGAGGAACATAAAAAGGGCAAGACAATAATAAAACCAAGTTAATATGACACAGGCTTTCATTGAACTGGTAATAGTGTTCAAGGTTTCAAGTGAACCACTCGGGTTTGACTTTTGATGATGTATTTATAATACATTTGTCTTCTGTTCTTTGTTCCTACGTTGCAAATCTTATCGACACTGTTTTAACTAGGGGTCATGTTTACGTAACGTAGATTAATTGTGTTTGCCATGTTACATGTTGAAGGACGCGAAACAGCAGAAGAGTGTTTCGAATTAAACGAAATTGAAAATCAACGCGTCCCAAATGTATTTCGATAACAAACGTAAACACAAACGCTCTTTCTCTCTCGCTTCGATGCGTGTTCTGGAAACTGTACAACAGCTCGGTTATTTATACAGACGTTCAACCTGAAGCTGATTTGACTTTAAATATGCATTCAACAATACGAACACAGTTCTTCTTAAATAAAAATATGAGAAAGAAAGCCTGATATAGCCCAAAATTTGGAAAAAGGGAACACAGTTCTTATAAGTGGCTTAATTTTCTGCTTCACGGTACTGATGCTTTAATATATTTAAAATGTGTAAATACATTCTGTTAATTTCTACAACATGTAAGAACAGTAATTGACCAGCTTGTAAAGAATGATTCTACTCACTCTAAAATTTTCCGTGAGAAATATGAGAAGCACATTTTTTTATTAAAACAAATACTCAAAAAATAATGTTAAGCTTGGTTTTCACCGTGTATTTGATTAAAAAAATGCACTCCAAAACGTATTCAGTCATTATTGATCACACAGTATTTCGATTTCAAAACATTATATGCTACTTTAAATACGAATATAATTATTTCCATCGACGCTTTTGGGAACTGAAGATTTTAACCCATTGACTTTGACACTAAACGTATATTCAACATTACGTCTCTTACGTAAAACTGAAAAATAAATACCGGAAAGAGAGGAAGGCTTGTACAAAGGCGCCTGCGTAAAACGGTGCGTCCTGCAAAACAGTCCTTATAAAAAATACTGTAAGCAAATATCAGCTTTATTGCGGCTTCCAGGACGGGATTTGTCTAGACACGAGGACAAACATTCTCTTACATTTTACCGGTTCTCGCGAAGGGATTTCTAAAACGGAAGTACCCTGAATAAAAATGCGAAGTGAACTTTGCGTTACAAAGAAACTCAAGTGGGAAAAAGAAATAAGAGTTTGGGGAAAATGGACGATTTTTTTCGAGGGTAAAATTAAACACTGAACATATGGATACAATAAAGGTAATTCCTTTAACCAGCTTACATCGTAATCATACTTAATGTTAAACAATGCCATAATTCAAACAACAATCAGCGAGCGTTACTAAACAATTCGGATGAAACAAAATTTAAAACAGAAATGGCCCGTTCAACTCATCTATACTGACAATTAGTGTTGTAAAGACGTTGATATATATTCTGATATTTAATGCATCCAACATTTTGTGGAGCAATGAGAATCGAATGTTATTCAAGTTTCACTGACACAGCAGATTAACAGGTCTCCAGTCACAACAGCCGTTTCGTCGTAGGTCCGAATCACGCCATTTCAACAAACTGATTTGCTGTCACAGGGGTGTCGATATTCACCCCCCCCCCCCCCACACACACACACGCGCTTCATGGAAACAGGAATATAAACTTATTCTTTGAATAGGGGCCTCATGCCCGACACATATTGGTGGATTGTAACTTGTAACGAACTTTAATTTAATTTATAGCGTTAAACACATGTACCAAAACTATCTCATCTTTATTTTATGGTGTTGATCGTCTGTTCCAAAACGTATGCGTCGACCTTTTCAAAACGTATCGTTTAGAAACCGTCGAAAAGGAGACATTACTCTGTCAGAAATTAGTGTTGCGTTACCAATGTCGTACTTGGCCTGTATGTTATGGTGCTGAATATTTTGATTAGAACAAAACGCTAAACTTTCAGCCAATGAAGTTGCAGTTAGGCAATCATCAGGTATAAGGCTTAATCATTAAGAATCAACTTTCGTGGGTGTTTAAAGGTTCGCATACACCTACTCATCAGATAAACACTCCCTGCGTCAGTTTTCGCGTTGAAAACGCTCACTCTACCCATTCTTAATTATTACAATGTTACTTCATGTTATCTAACTATTACAATAAAAATACTAATCAAATACGCAACCCGTTCATGAGCCCGCCGACCGACAAACCGACAAACTCACTATAGTTGTAAAACGGCAAGGTTTAACGATTAAGCTTGGAACTAACTTGAGGCAAATACGCGATTTAAATGGCTGGAAATGTAGGTGTTAATCTAAGGAATATAAACAGGAAAAACAAGCAAAATAATACTAAATACTGAAATTCATTGGTTTTCATATTAGTATACACTAAAGTTCGCATTTTTCACAGCATTTGTACATAAATAAGTCATTGGTGCTGCGTTTTCATGCATTGTGCAATAACAAAGGATAGACGCGAGATATTGAAACTGGCAACAGTTTGTCGTATAATAATTATATATACTCACGAAAGTTACGAAATCCATCACAGCACCAAAATGTACGCCATGTTTGAATGTGCCACGAAAATGCATACTCAAAATGATAACCAAAGCTCAATTCATGTGAAAACTTCAAATTATGTTGATGTTGTCATTGCTTTTTAAAATGTGCACTAAGTCGATATGCCTTTATGTGTATGTTTTATTTGTTTATCGAAAAATAAAGTTCATCGTGACAAAAGGCCAATCAGAGCCAAATATTTACTGCGCTCTATCTTGGTTAGTTGTGTGCGCTACTGAGTTGTTTCTCATATTGGGCCGTGACTTTACACTTGATGATTTACTTCCATGAATTTAAAGCTGCACTCTTCTAGACATGTCATATTGACAACTTTTTTTTTTTTCGTTTTGGAATCAGCCAAACTCAGTAAATGTCTGAAAACGGGTAATAAAAGACTGCTGATAAAAGCTCAGTTCGCACTTTTTAATATTAACGTTCGAAAAATGATGTTATGGCTAAAAGCGTTACTCAAGCTTTCAGGAAAATGAAAATTCGGCAGTTTTCCAAACATATGAGATCTGTTCTTTTGTGAGTTATCTTTTATGACTGAATTGAAAGCACTTATGCAAAAATCAGCATGTTCTGAGACAAAAAAAAAATGAAAAAATTGTCAAATCGGTCTATCTGTGAGAGTGCAGCTTTTACCGACATGCAATAAGTCGGTAATACTTCATATATTACAAAGTCAACGAACTCATTCTTAAAGTTTTTGTCGCCCCATTGGAAAACACTTTCACCGAGGAAATTGTAGATGGCATGTTTGTCCTTAAAATATTATGGAAACCGCCCATATTTCACAGAAACTGTTCAGTGCATCTTCGTTTTCATAACAGCCGTAGGGCAAGAATGTTCCATATGACATACTTTATAACCATCAAGTAATCGTACACATAGGCAAGACACCTTGCAAAGATCATGTGAATGCAATAAAAATACAGAACGAGACTATCAGTATGCTTATAAGTTCCAAACAATATCACAGCAGCCATTTATTTGTAGATTCCCGTCCAAAGCCATGATCAAAGTACAAGGGCAACTTCGAAAATGAAGAAAAAAACGCTCGCAGATAGTCACTGTTCGAGGAACATTAACACAATGAAGACGATGCTAGACTGGAAGAGTGAATTGTAGATAAATCCTGATATTTTGATCCTACCGTCAGACAGGATAAAGGAAATTATAGTTAAAAATTGCATGTTCAAAACGCTTTACACTCAAGAGGATAGGCATTTTCGATCTTTTAACAAACAGTAGTCTGGCGAAAGATAGTTCATACGTAGACCAGAATTACTTTTTGTTTACGATTATTAGCATCCCATAGTTATGTTAAATAAAATAATCATTAAAGGTCGATAACTCTGTTCGCACTCTATCAAGGCAAAAACTATGTTTGCACCATCACATACTTGTCACACACACACTTTACACAAGCCTCATTAATGTATGTCTGTTTTCCACCTTATAATGACTGCAAAAATACAAATCTAAGCTTTCCAGTCACATATATATATATATAACTGTCGTGCAAGCTTAACTTGCGCGTTCATCACTGTTAGCAAGTTATACATACTTCATATACGAGTTGCCATAAACGTAATCTATCGATCAGCTACACGGAAACGGCTCGGAGTCGATGAGTGTAAGCTTTCTAAATACCCTTGCGTAACTGATCCGCTGCCGTAAAACGTTGCGCATTTATCACTTTTCTATTATTAAAGAAACATTTAAGTTTCACTTACTTTTCAATTTAAAAATAAGTAATGACTCTGGGTAGACAGTTTCATACTTTTTATTTGATTTTCACAGCTGAATTCAACATTAAAACACTTTGATGAGATTTCTACGAAGAAAGTTCACGTACCTGAATACTCTCACTTCCAACACCTGGTGATGAAGAACAAAGTTTGATTTCAGATTATTATATATAAACGGTTAACTGTAATGGCAATCAGTGACAACCACCAGACTTACTGGAATGGCAATCAGTGACTACCTCCAGACTTACTGGAATGACAATCAGTGACAACCACCAGACTTACTGGAATGGCAATCAGTGACGACCTTCAGACTTACTGGAATGACAATCAGTGACATCATCAGTGACGACCTCCAGACTCTCCGGAATGACAATCAGTGACGACCTCCAGGCTTACTGGAATGACAATCAGTGACGACCTCCAGACTCACTGGAATGACAATCAGTGACAACCACCAGACTTACTGGAATGACAATCAGTGACGACCTGCAGACTCACTGGAATGACAATCAGTGACAACCACCAGACTTACTGGAATGACAATCAGTGACAACCTCCAGACTTACTGGAATGACAATCAGTGACAACCTCCAGACTTACTGGAATGACAATCAGTGACAACCTCCAGACTTACTGGAATGACAATAAGTGACAACCTCCAGACTTACTGGAATGACAATCAGTGACAACCACCAGGCTGACTGAAATGACAATCAGTGACAACCTCCAGACTGACTGGAATGACAATCAGTGACAACCTCCTGTCTGACTGAAATGACAATCAGTGACGACCTCCAGACTGACTGGAATGACAATCAGTGACAACCTCCAGTCTGACTGGAATGACAATCAGTGACAACCTCCAGACTGACTGGAATGACAATCAGTGACAACCTCCAGACTGACTGAAATGACAATCAGTGACAACCTCCAGTCTGACTGGAATGACAATCAGTGACGACCTCCAGACTTACTGGAATGACAATCAGTGACAACCTCCAGACTTACTGGAATGACAATCATTGACAACCTCCAGACTTACTGGAATGACAATCAGTGACGACCACCAGGCTGACTGAAATGACAATCAGTGACAACCTCCAGACTTACTGGAATGACAATCAGTGACAACCACCAGACTTACTGGAATGACAATAAGTGACAACCTCCAGACTTACTGGAATGACAATCAGAAACAACAAAAGCACTAGCAAGGCGTATAAATTTTTTTACACCATTTTTAATTAACTCTTTTCCGAGTGTCTATTTTGATGTATTTTAAATAGATGTTTCGTATTGATGCTATATTTGATATATTAAGCTGTTTCTGATTACTTTTATATGAACATCAGAGAACATTAAATGCATTAATATAAATTAATATGTTTTGCTTTTAGTACACTCAAACGAATTTAACAATATAATATTACTTCAGACATATCCGGTTCTTTTAACAGCAGCCGGATATATGTGCTTCCATTGTCTTTCATTGACTTTCAAATCCTATGAGACCCGTCTATTGTGTAGAGGAGGATATTGTCAATTTACTACCGACAGATACTACAAGTACAGTTAGTAGACCTTTAAATAGTGCAAAATGAGTCACTGTATCATGCCCTGTTTCAGTTGAAACAAGTTATAAAACTACAAATTGCTGTAGCATACCTTTTTGGACGACACCAAATTAACACAGGGCTACCAGGCACTGACGTTTAACACTATTATCTATCACTCGAGGAAATGACCAGCGAATATTACACTGGATACCTCAAACAGTATCGAATAAGAAAACACCTAGTACACTTTACAACTACGGTACATGTAAGTGATAGTGAACTTGAAAACTCAATGCACCGACACCAAATTGTATAAAACTTTGGTAAGTTGTGCACAGGTAATCTTTAGTAAAGTTTGCCTATATGAAGGATATGATTGGTTTATAGTTATAATTAGACAGTTAATATTGACCAATCAATTGACATTTTGGCCAACTTTGACCAAACCATAATGATCAACCAGTTTTTTTTATAATTGGCTACACATCTTTAAGTTAAAAGATACCGCGAAAGATATTGAAACAACGCAAACAAACTAATAATAGACACACACAAAATCATTAAATCACTTACGTTGATCCAAATATTGGTGAAATCATTCCAACTGGGTCAGGACTGTGTTAAATACAGCCATTTTATCACCAAACCCAACAACAAAAACAACACCGAAACATCTTGCAGGTATACATCATACATTTAGTCATAACGAAGGCAAAACATGCACTCTGAATTAGTTTATTTGTTTTCATGAAATTAACACTAAGGCAGGTGCCAATGTTTTGGTATACTAATAAATAGTTGGCAATAAGGACTCAGTGTTAAATATGCTCGCCCTCCTCGCAAACACATGTCAATGTTTACCTTCAAATTTTGTTATTATCTTCTGTATGGGATTTCATATAGACTTCAACATATACAATAAGTGTCCAATTTTCTTAGTTTTAGAAATATATCCCAATTATAATGTTGTTTTCCTGCACGTGCCTGCAAGTCTATTGTTAGCTTTGCGTAGGATGCAACAACTTTCATTTTGTAAAGGCAAGACACGCCACAGTGTCACTTTCTTGGAAATCGTATACTTAAATATAATGATTCTGGTTGCGTAAAATTGTTCAGTAAAAATTGATAAACTCCATCATTATTTTTCTTGAGTCCAATTAAGAATATAATTTCAACCAAAAACGTAGCTAAAAAAGAGCGTTCGTATTACATGGTTTATGGAAATAATAATTAAATTGGATCTTCAAAGAATGTAAAATAAAAAAAAATCCCTTTAGATTGAAGAGTTTATTACCTATTATCTGTGCTGCTCTTAATATGTTTTATTGTCTATTTTACAAGAACCGTTTCTCGTACCGTTTATCAACCAGTTAAGGCTTGTTCGGTTTGCGATTTTTTTTTTCACCAAAGCGTCTCGTTCTCGAGTTTCTGCCTTGACGTACGTGAGTTTGAGCAGGACAAGTGGTTTTTAGACTATCTGCGCATGCGCGCAGGTAGTCTTAAGACCGCAAACTCCAAAGAACTACTTCTATTCATGTCGTGTTTACCCAATTGTTTTTCTCAATGCGCTCTATGTTTAGCAGAATGACGTCGAAACCATAAAAATAGATTAGTTGTATTGCAGTCCGAGTATGAGTTCTTGCTTTTTTAGTCAACACCTTTCCATTTTCTGCGCAATTAACTACAATTATCTATTCCCCTCGGTTATTTACCAAGATTTTCTTTTTGATTCTTCGACTTGCTTTCAAATTGCCATCAACGTTGCAATCTTATAAACGTATTTCAATAAAGTGTTTGCTTTTTTAATTCGCACTATTTTAATACGTGCGTCCTATTTTGTTACCCGGTGCATTATTATTTTAAACTATTCATGTCAAAAAGTAGATCTGACGATACTTGACATTGAAAGTATGTAGGCCTATGGCCTTCAACCTAAAAACGAAACATCCGCCAGGTACGAAATATACAAGCCTATAATACGAAACGTTTTTGGTAAAGTAAGTATATAATTAATTAACCAATGATGTGCTTTCACTTAGAGATAGAAATTTTGAAATAATATACCGGAAATGCAAAAAGGCAAAACACAAAAACGAACATTTGTAAAAGACAAAAAATGTACGAAACAAAAATGGATAAGTCATGTTTTAAAGGAGTTACATTATCAATTTGATAAAATACATATGAGATAGATTACTTTTCTTGCTAACAAATTTCCACGAAAACTTATTTTGAAAGTTAATAAAGAAATATGTAAAAAAACAATTAATTTAGGAACTTTTTGTATGTAGTAGGTACGGGCTCATACATTATAAAGGAACTATTTGGAAACGATACAAATACCCCATTTTACCTGTTTTCCCTGTATCCCCAACACAAAATCCTAATTGAAGCTTTATAATATACACATTTACGAACGCTAAAAAAGTATTAATAACGATACCTTTATAACCTTTATAACGAAACAATAATTGTGTGCAGTATATTGCAAAACGAGTATTTGGTATTGACGTCAACATACTTCAACAATCAATGCTGTAGTTCCTAAGTATGGAGATATGTCATCAACAGAGCCGGATCTGTCACAAATATCTGCATACTAATATCCTTTATGCGCGGACTGTTACCTAACAGCTGACCCCCGTGACTTGTTTATGTTCAAAGTTCTAAAACCATTAGAGTACAAAGTTATACGTTAAATGCTTATACCGTACTATGGAAAACAAAACAGCTTCAATGACTCCCCAATCAGAAGAAGAAGGGAAAGTATTGCTTTGGGAAACGCAGACCCCCTTCAACGTATTTCTGTCAAGATGTAATTATGTCGTGTATAATACGAAAACGAATAACTTTTTTTTTCATAATGATATAAGAGCTCAGCATATGAAGTTCGTTGCAACTTTATATTTACTGCAGGAACGTGTTTTGCTTGATATCTGGGACCAATATTGGACATCATAATCCCAGTTTATATGCCTAGTATTCCGGGGTAGGTCCTTCTGTATTATATTGAGCTCATTGTATTCTCTTTTTTCCATACTCATAAAAGTAAGAGATGTATTTGATTTATATTAAATTTTAAATACATACGCCAGTGATATTACTGTGACTCCGCGGAAGGACTGAAATTTATACTATTATTATTTGTAGCCCAGCCCATGTGTACAGTATGTGTGATTTGTTCTTAAGTGTATCTATAATTTGTATGCTTTGATGAAAACAAAACCAACAATGAAATATTATAAAATTTATGTATTAGTTTTCTGCATTAGACCATTACGATTCGCGTTATCTCTGGTCATATTGAGAGGAAGCTGTCTATTCCATACCAGCTTAAACTGAAAAAGACCCAACACTTTCACTAATAGAATCCACACTTTCAACCAAATACTTAACATATGACATATTGGTTACGTGTTGAATGGAGCCAGAAATATCTTGCTTCTAGAATAAAAAATCTGATGTTTCCATAAAAGGATATTAAGAAGATATCAAACGTCTAGAACAAACATGATGAAATTCCGATAATGTAATGCGTGAACGCCAAACACACAATCCGTGCGTAGAGTTGGTATGAATCATAGAGATATGTATATATATGAATCAATCCATACCTCAGGATATAAAAATATCATGAAATAAATTAAATCAAGATTATGGAACGCCACAACTGCTTTATGTTGTGACAAATTTTGACTGACATGTTATGATGTCTAACTCACATGGGGCTATGTCTAACTCACATGTTATAATGTCAGACCGACATGTTATTATGTCAGACCGAAATGTTATTATGTCAGACCGACATGTTATTATACCTAATTGACATGCGATTGTCCACTTCCGTCTTATAATGTTCAAAAGACGTTACGTATATGTTGAAAAAATTGCAAGTTACTCTTCACCTGTGCTATTTGTGATCATTTTAGTATCAGTCAGAGATGGTTTGAACAAAAACTGATATAATTAATTTATGTACATTATAAGAAAATGGTTGGCTGTACCTTTATAGAATTCTAAAATCCTATTAGGGCCACCCGCCTCTCGGCTTTTGAAAAAGTCCCAGAAAAAAACACCGCTATATTTGTTTGCAAACATGTCGCATCTTTTTTTCAATTTGTACAGTATTTAATATAGCAAAACCTCTTGGTAGTCAATGAAAATGTGTGCTGAAGCATCAATAAATATCGCGCTGTTTTTATTCAGACATCTCTATTCAAAAAGATTCACCGATGTAAATGTCAAATTTCTCAACGTTTTATATCGAATTTCAAATGAAACAAATCCACACAATAACACTCCTATACAAAGGACTACAAATGAATGCAAATGATGTAACAAACAAACGTCGCAGATGTTTTTCATGGGCAATTAATAAGACGGAGTGTAGGATCGCAATGGTACTAATAGGATTCCGAGTTATTTTGATTAAGATATTCTTTCTTAAATGCGTATCTTTATGATCAACAAGACAAGAAGAGTTTTTTATGTCAATAGAGACTATATTTAGGTTTAAATGTAAAAGTCTCCTTTTATAACACGTAAACAGAGCGTGCTATCTCATCTGAATAATATGTGATTAAGATGAACATGTTGATATATGGACAAGTTACCATGACACCTTGACCTTGACCTTGAACGTATCTTGTTGACAAGAAAGCATGTGCTTGCACATAATATCACGCTCATTTGACAAAATCACATACCATGGCATTAAGACATATATTCATTAGACGAGAAATCAATTGGACATAATAATATGTCAATTGGGCATAATAGCATGTCAGTCTGACATAAAACCATGTGAGTAAGACATAATCACACGTCCGTTAGACATAATTACATGCTAGTTAAGCATAAAAACATGTCAGTTTGACAAATTAACATGCCAATTAGACATACGAACATGTCGGTTAGACATGAACTCATTCTAGTTAGACATACTTAAATATAATAGCATGTCAGCTGGAGATAGTAGCATTAGATGTCACAACATAAGACAATTTGGGCGTTAAATACAAAATCATGTTGAACTATATTATATTTAATGCTTATCTTTGATCTTCTTAACGCTAAGGCCCTGGGCCGCAGTCCGGGCGCATAAACATATGCTTACTTTTTTAGTGTTCAGTGCGAACGCCTTTATAATAAGTAGCAAATCTGCATGCGTGAGTTTCCAAATTGCTCACTTAATGGGACCAATTAATGACTAAATGGAAATTTGTTTTTGTTCCCTAATGGAAATTTGGCGGTTGTGTAATCTGCTTAATGGATTTCTGGTTGTCACAGCTCCTCTAAATCTGTCCGGCGATGTAAGAGGCGGAGGCAGGAGCCGGTACACTAAATACGATAACATATACTATGTATTTGATCCAAGTCGGCGAGTAAATATACAATAAACAGTCGTAGTGCCTCTGAACTGACTATTATCAAAACATAGTACCTAAAAACAACATATACATAAACACATACTCTATATACAGTGTAGTAAAACCGTACGGGGGGAATTCGGAGTGACCCGATAAGGCAGGTGACCCTTTAAAGCAGGAGAGCGTTCAACCAGGTTGGAATGTATATATATATATAACAGCTAGACTAAGGACTATACCTATTAAAACTTATATATAATAAACATTCACCGGACAATTATGACATATAATATACAAGCTAAGAACATAAGCATAAAGATGTATCCTATTGATGCAACAATCTGTTGAAATCAACAATACAGAGTGTGATTTTAAGAATATGTAATAGGTAGATAAAATAAATTGAAAGCTTAAAGCTGCACTCTCACAGATTTACCATTTATACAACTTTTTTATTTTTTTGTCTTGGAAAGTGCAATTTTTTGCGTAAATATCTGCAAACCAATGATAAAAGATTGCTGACAAAAGATCAGATCGCAGACTTTCATATTTCCGTTCGAAAATTAATGTTTTAAAGCTTAAACCGTACTAACGGTTTAAGAAAAATGCATAAAACATCAATTTTTGAACTTAAATATAAAAATCTGCAATCTAATTTTTTGTCAGCAATCTTATATAACTGCATGGTTTCCATGGATTTTCGCAAATGTTGGCTCGTTCCAAGACAAAAAATGAAAAAGTTGTCAAAACGTTCAATATGTGAGAGTGCAGCTTTAATGATTAAGAATGGCCGGAGTGAGTGAAGCAATTCAATTTCAAATGGCAATTATTTGATAAACAACCTTTTGGGGCTTTATTTTAAATA
Organism: Mya arenaria; assembly: GCF_026914265.1. Classification (NCBI taxonomy): domain Eukaryota; kingdom Metazoa; phylum Mollusca; class Bivalvia; order Myida; family Myidae; genus Mya; species Mya arenaria. The sequence continues at coordinate 2,170,613 of NC_069135.1, read as the reverse complement.
TATGTTATCAGTATGAAATACCTTCAAGTGACACCGAATTAAATGAGGCTAACCAGACATCAACATTTAACACTACAGCCAATGGCACATTAAAACTACACATGTGTATATAGGATACCTTATTGATCATGTGTTTCCATTGTAACAGTCACTTGCTTCATTTCTGTGATTATATAGGTTTGTGTGATATTTAAAATCAATCATTTCTGATTTTTTTCATGTTTTTATGTGTAAAACTGAAAGTATGACTTCTTAAATCAATATTTTTATATTGTTTTTAAATATCTGTTTACGACCTATAGATGTCGTAAAGTATCCAACTGGTTTGTTTGTATATTTCTATCTTAAACTACTGCCCAATGAATTTCTTTTTCTCCAACTACGTTTCCAGGGACACGACCTATTCAGAGTTACCAGTTTGCAAGAAGAAAAAAAACATGAAGAATTTCGCAGAAAGTGAATGGTATAAAATCATTTGAATCAAGAAAACACATTCTAGACCGACCTAAATTGTTATCGAAATAAATCAAAGCGCTGAAAGCACTGGGGGTATTCACTGCATTGTACGATCGATATACCATGTAGAATATTTCATCCAGAGTCAACATATGTGATACGTATCCTCATATAATATATATCGCGTTTCCGTGTAAACGTAAAGAATTGAGGAAAAAGTACCCAAGATACATGGAACAAGTTAGTAATTCATAGATCATTTTCTTACAAGAAAATGACCAAACTATATCCAATAAATATTATAAACTCAGGTTCAATTATAAATGAAAATGTCATGCGTGACAAGACTGTTGGGCTGTTAAGACTACAAATATTACAAACAATAAACCAGTTACATTCCTTTTTTATGGATACGAATTAAGTGTGCATACGTTGGAAATGTGCGTTTAGTTGATAAATTCATGAAACAAAAAAGATATATCGTACAAAAGACAAAAGTATGACATGAAATGAATGAAATTCTTGTCTTTGGTTGGAGAATATAAGAATCCTCCTACGGTCAGAATTAAAGATTATTGAATCATGTGTCCCATCCAGATGGTTCCATTAGGACACATCAAGTGCCAGCACAATAAAGTAGAAATAACAGTGAATAGCCACACATTCCCTTATACGGAATGGATGCAGACATACAATATATCACATTTACTAATGTGTTCCTGCTTTGTTCTTTGATTATTGTGCCCAAGAAACAAGATTACATTTGAATGATGGCCTGGTTTGTGCTGTTTCCACTGCATTATTTACTCAGTTAATGCCGCATGTTACACAACAAACAATACTGTCGTCTTCGCGTGCTTTTTTCGTTTTTTTTTTTTACCGACAAGAAATATTTCTTGATTTGAGTGTAATATTGTTTTTTACTTCACGAGTAGCGAAAAAATACAGAAAAATATAAACGATATTTGGACGCTTTTGTTATCACGTAGCTTTAAATAAAATACAACATTTAAAACGATCTCTGTGGACAAATCATATGTTTTGTTTTGTTTTGATCATAAAAGTCAAATGAAATAAACATTATTTATAGAATAATATATGGTTGACCATTGCTTTTGGGTGATAATTGCCCCAGTGGAAAGAATAATTGCCCCGAGGGCTGTATAATACATATGTTTTGTCATCTGTCAATGATTTCAAATGGATTTAAAAACATGGTTTTGTGGAATAATGAAGGATATGTAGTATAATTAGCATGTATTCTGGAACTCTTAAAAATGAGATATAACAAAATGGTTTTTGAATGGCATTAGCTGCGTAAAATAACGAGTGACTGCGAATCAAGATAGCAAACCTTTTCGTAAGTGTTTTCAGAATAATTCTGCAATTTTTTCAATTCTTCAAATTTTACATTGGCTGATTTTGATGTTCATTTCAATAGGTGAGCACAGCTTGGGTCGATCAAGCCTAGGAGCAGTTTCATAAGAATCTCGGATTGAATGACCCTAGCCATTTCGCTGTAATAATTAACATTTCTCAGCGAATAAAGTTAAACAAAACGTTTCGACAAAACATTTCCTTGTCTCACTGCTTTATGAACTTTGTCGAATGTAAATACGGTACGGTTTCGGGTAGTACTCGTCACTGAAACACGGAAGGTGTCATTATTGGTAAAACTAATTTCACTATTATTGCATCGATAGTTCCATTTTAATCCATTTAAAGCTTTTAATGTTTAAATCTTTTCCTACCAAGTATACGGCGGCCATTTTTATTTTCGTGAAAATGACATCAGTGTGCACGTTTTTGTCTTTGTCAGGCAATTATGCCATAATAGCCCTGACGTGCCGTGATAATCTCACGGGCGGAGACGATAATCATTATTGCGGGAACGAATTTCTACAGTAAAATGTTACTATTTATAGTAACATGTGTATTATAATGCGTTCAAATGAAGCCTCTTCTTTTGTACGTACATGGAGCTATATTGTGTCTCTTTTTATTTTAAAATTTATACTACATTAAACGTTAAACTTCTGGGAATAGGTGTACAGTTTCACCATGAAATTACTGAAACGTCCGGTCAGGCAGAAGCTTCAACGCGAAGATGGTTCTGTGAAGACGGTAAGCGAAAACATGAAAATGCATCTGTATCGGGTACGCTGACGGTCGGACCAACACAGATCGCCAATAAAGACGTCAACAAAAAATATATGTCTAATTTCATGGAACTTTAATGTAATAACATTACATGCATAAATGTACATATTTTCAATAGTTTTCAATGTGTGGCACACTTCTTAAATTTTATATCTGTCGGTAAACACTTTGTTAGTTGAATGGTGTTTTTTAATAATACATATTTGTATTGTAGTGTTGAGTATACCTCATTGGATTTTGAAATGGGCCAATGAGCATCTAACAAAATGTTTTGAAGTAATATTTTCCATTGCAATCACAACTTGAATGCTAAATATGATGCCATTGTTGTACTAACAATTTTCGGTTTTGATTAAAATGACAAATGACAGGGCTAACCCTTGTTTAGAAATAGTCCTTCAAATCAGTTGCTAACGAATATGCAATAATTCTAGCTAACGTTGAGTCATAACCGTGCTCTTTAGCATCAAAAATAGTAAAACAAAGAAGGGAACATTGCTAAATCCATTTCTTGTGAGAGTACACCTTAGCAATGCATAACAAAGTTACAACAGAGCGCTGGGAGTACGCAGTCTTGTACGATATAAATAATACGAAAAAATACACAGGGACAAGCCTAGCAGCCAAATATTTAAATGCAGAGCTTGCATAGATGCCAAAGGTTAAGTAGATGAGAAAACAAACGTTACAGAACAACACAGATAGGCTGCACATGCATCAGACGATCTTATAAATAAATGTTGGGGTTACCGCGTCGAAACGGTCAGCGGAATAGATAATTAGGGGTGTATAAAGCAGTTCCTGACTACTCAGAACATTTGATAAACTTAGGTCAAAAAGTTGTACCCTGCGAATGGCGAAATGATACATCAACAATTGATCAAGGATTAATAAAAAAATGACGTTGATTTTTTTCACATTTATTTTATATATATATATATATATATATATATATATATATATATATATATATATATATATATATATATATATATATATTGTTAGATGTAAGATAGAATTTGACAATGTTCACAAACTAAAATAATGTTTTTAAATATTGCTTTGCTAATAACACTTACCGAAAGTGGGTGTTGCGAAGATGACTGTGCAAGAGATGAAGCATGTTGCCGCTTAAAAATTATTATTTAAGAAAAATCCAATACAAATTTATTCTTATATCATACGCAATCGACATAAATAAGTCCAATGAATATAACAATCTGCCTTTTCACTGCCTTCTCACTAACAATATGTTTCGCCATAAATATAACACCAGATGCTTATCAGGTATCGGCTAATATGGCAAATATTTCTTAGTTATTACAACTCATGCAAAAGTTGTGTCTTATTGTTTTATCCGCCTACAGAGCATAAAGGTTTCTTCCTATTCAACTGTCTTGACATTTCTGAGAAAAGAATTTTCCCTGATGAAACATTCAAAATTCACATTATTCAAATTTCAGGACTTCCTTAAACTCCCAATTGTTACACTTCTGTAAATGCGTTATCTTAACGTTGTAATTGCGTGGCAATTTCGCACGAAGCCCTAAGCATTTAAGTCACTGACAGTTATGTATCCTTTTAACGGCTTTAGAATTCGTGTCTATAAGCCCTGTTTTGTTTTTCTGCTCTCACTCAATCCAGATATCTACAACCTGTTGTGTTTTTCTGGTTTCTGTCAATCAATGATATCCAAATTAAGGCAATACGAAACCATATTAAATCCGTTATTTAATCATAAATGTCAAACCCCGGACCGCCGTTGTGTTATATTATAGAAGCAAGCGTTTTCTCTATACTTGCTAAGTTTCCTTAGAAGCTTCGGGGTCAAATGAGAATTAAAGAACAACTGTGTGTCTGGTATATAACGGGCACATAAACTTGCCTTTAGAGTATCGTAATGTAAAAAAATTAAGAAACTTTCGGAAAACACATCAAGGCAAGTGAAGAGAGAAGGTAGTTTAATACATGATATGATAATAAAGTTAATTTGAATGAAATACAATAGCAAAACAATCTGGCGGCAGCAGGATTCGTACCCGGGTAATTCGGATCTGCAGTCAGGGGGTCATGTCCATTTGACCGAGGTACACTGTTACTCTGAGAGGGTTGCATGTGAAATAAAAAAAAATTTGTCAACATTAGAATGTCTGTTGTTGTTGTTGTTGTTGTTGTTGTTGTTGTTGTTGTTATTGTTGTTTTGTTGTGGATTAAGTGAGAATACTTGAAATTATCGACACCATTCGCCACTAAGTAGTTGGGTAATGAACAGCTTTTAAGGGGTCACATTCAATCCCCTTTCTTACTTCTTATTCCTTAATTATAACTCAACTTATGTGTGTCTATTACGAAAAAGGAATAGTTGTATAAACATTATTAGAAACATGAGGTAATATTAACTTTAACGTATTTTACCCGATACAGGAACAATTATAGTTCTAAATACTGACGGCAATACATCCACAAACTCGCCCAATACGAACCAAAGTGGGCTAACACAAATTTCTGCCGTTGTGATACCTACTGAACTCGCCAAATACGGGATTGAGGAATGGACCATTTTCATTGCCTGTCGAATACCCTAATAATACGAGAATGCTGAACGAAAATATAATATTCGGCAGCCATTTTATTTTCGTTTTACCGACTGTTTATAAAAATTGTGTGCCTTGTTTTAAAATAATTTAGAATTACTAGCCTTCACTTGGTTTGTTATTATAGTTGTGTTTAACCTGTTAGTGGATTTTATGACAATAATGTTTTTGAAACCGACAAGATAGACGACACTATACGATTTTAAAATAATCACAAACAAGTTTGCTTCTTAGAGCAACGTGAAACTTGCTTTATTCATAAGTCTGTGCAATGTCACTATCGTGAGTGCATTTTGAGAGCAGCTAAGACTAGAAAAGCAGAATGCATGAATGTAATTGAAAAAGAGAATACTAAAGTAAGGTATATCATATTAGAATTCTTTAATCTAAATGTCTTGGCATACGTAATAGTAAGTTAAGTATTAAAACACTAATGCACAAGTGATTTCATATTGACCGAGTTCTTTGCCCTCAGTCACCGGTATTGGCCTTCGCCCTACGCGCTCTAAGAATTTTAAGACAAAAAACTGTATATATACTTCCTACTGTTGTGTTTTGCATGTCGTCTTAAACATTAAGTCTGAACTCATGAAACAAAATAAAAACAGGCTGTTGCTTTTTATCATGATTGAGAATTGAGCTGTATAATTCACAAAAGATAATGAAGCAGGTGTTTTTTGCCTTTTGGCGGGAAACTGCATTTGAAATGACGTCATTGATTTTTTCTCCGCCCGCCTGTGTGCACATGCACGTTTGATTTATGCAGCAAAATTGTCCAAATAACCAATACAATGAGTGATATCAACATGTTATTCCAGTGTTTCTGTTTCCTCCATATTTATATTGAATAGTACTTACCGACGATGTGTGTTACGAAGTCGAGAATGTAGCAAATGAAGCATCCTTTAGTGCCAGCTCCAAATAATTGGATAAAAAGCATTTATGCATTAAAATTTTAATCATGCCACAATTGACCATTTCACAAACAAATCCATAAACTACGCCTTTCTCATTTAACGTAGGAAATGGGATGCATTTCAATATATCCCCCAGACCAATATCATATATGGACATACACAAATATCATTTTCGTAGCCAATATTAAAATATGACATTCAGTTAGCAATTCCAACAATCGCATTAGAATGCGTCTTTCGTATCTAGATTTCGTGATAATTATTAGGAAACTGGACTAGTAGATTCCTTGTAAGACCGTCAAACCTCACATTATTCAAATTACAACGATATGTCTAGACCCATCCGATGATTTCACGTTTTTTCTCAAAATGCTTCAACGATGTAACTGCAAGGCAATTTGCCATAAAGACCACAAAAAAACCTTAGCCTTTAAGACAACTTTATGGAAATGATGGTTCTTTGAGTATTGATGGCCTCACCATGTGATTGGCTCAGCTTTTTCTTACACACAATATTCCTAGGAAAGTACCAGATTAAGGATTTATCTATACTTCGCACAAAATGAAGCGTAATCTGGCACCACAATTTAGAACAAAACAACCACTGCCTTTAATCCCAATTAAACATTTAAAATCATCCTGGTTTGTCAATTACTCGAAACAAATGAACTCAACTCATACTTTTAAGAGAGTACTCACAAAATAAAATAAAAAAGCGTCCAACGGGACAACAGTTGACCAAATTTCCTAAAACAATATGTTATTTCATTGTTCACGCTGTACGCCACTCAAACAGACCCATAGTATTCAAAGGCACAGCTAACTAGACAGTAATGATTCTTCTGTGGCTTGAAAGATACTTTTATAATATCTTTGATTGATAAAAATCCGACAAATAAACAAACAAAATTAGCATTAAATGCTTTCAATATGTACGAATTGTAAAAGGCTGTACCTGATGTTTTTCGAAATCCAGGTAATAACGTTTCGTGCAATTTCTATTGGTATATATGAGATATTGAATGTTGAGAACACTTAAGTGTCAACAAGTTCTGTTCACTCGAATTACTATCATTGGCACGGTATGTACACGCGTGTGCCTAAAATAAAGGTAAACATTTTAATACGCATATTGAGAATCATGTTATCGAGGTTTCTGGATAAGCTGATATCTTGCAGAGGTCTTGCATCTCGTCCCAGCTGCTGCACAGGTCTTGCATCTCGTCCCAGCTGCTGCACAGGTCTTGCATCTCGTCCCAGCTGCTGCACAGGTCTTGCATCTCATTCCAGCTGCTGCACAGGTCTTGCATCTCGTTCCAGCTGCTGCAGAGGTCTTGCATCTCGTCCCAGCTGCTGCACAGGTCTTGCATCTCGTTCCAGCTGCTGCACATGTCTTGCATCTCGTTCCAGCTGCTGCACAGGTCTTGCATCTCGTTCCAGCTGCTGCACAATGTTTTATCATATGGTTCCAGCAACACTGGTTGACCTCAGCAGGTTGCATCTACTGGGTAGGTTCTTGGACTTTCGTTCATTTACAAAGCGGGAAATCAATAATAAAATGATATAATTATATAATACATCAGAACCGGAATAAAACATCGGCACCATCACTTCTGTTCCCCAAACAACATATATATGTATATCAGCTTCTATCATATTCTACGTACCAAGATTTCCAATTAATATCTTTAAAAAGTACATCGCACAATCAAAGCCAGTTCGTTGATATATCAAAGCATATACAAAACATGTCTGTAGTATTCCTCTTGATCTAAAACGCAAGACCTCTTTCTCGAATGAAAAAAAACAACCAGATGACCAAAGGCAGGGGCGTAGCTAGGGCCTAAAATACTAATAGGCCCGATGATGCTATGTGAGTTTGGGGACTTTTATATGCATATTACACACACTCAATTACAATAAAACCAAGCAATACACCCTGCGTGTAGTTTTGAAATAAACAGCAAACTTGCTTTCGTTAAAATAAAACAATATTTTGAGTTGTTCAATGTGTTTGAGTAGCTATTAGTTTTTTTGTGGCATTTTGGGGTTATTCAAATTTATCGTTTTCCAAAACAAGTTGCCTGCAAGGTCTTTATGTAGTTATACCACTGAAAAGGCAATCAAAACATCATTTATATAAGCACAAAGTTATATATGTCATGTCCTGCTAAGATATAAGTCCGTTGGTGGAAAAAAAAAAACGTTAATTGTTTCAATCGATCGAAGTGCCTAAATTGCATAAAATATGAAAAACAACTTGTTAAAACTTAAGAACACTAATGTCATGGCAATATATATGTTTTTCATGCGACTGTAGTGCATATGGTGACTGTCAGGTAGCGTAGTCAGCTTGTATTGGAAACTCGGCTAACTAATTCCTCTAGTTCAAAACAACAAATGCTATTTTCCCCAGAGAATCTGGCATTGAAAGACGTGGGCGAGATTATGTTAAGGAAGGCTTTTACTGGATATCTCAAACGTAATGGAGATACTTTATTTAGACAAACACTCTTGGGATATTAACAGAGAAATTTGAGCCAAGAACACAGCAACAGTTATTAAACTGTTATCCAACGATATCAATCAAGTTATATAATCTTAGCTAAGCCACGTGCTCTCAATGATGGAGGTTTTGGAAGAGTCGCAAATAAAGCAGACGGTACACTATATGTGTCGCAAATAAAGCAGATATACCGTAGTGATGGGCCGATGATCGCCGATAATCGATTATACCGGCAGACATTTGTAACTCAGCGATCGGCGACCACATCATTCCATAATCGAATAATCGAAAAAAAAAAGAGTTTGCTTGAATATAGTAAATTTCCAACTTTATACAGAACAGTAACTTAGAGCTAAGGGTAGTAACCGCTACTTTGAGTTTTAACAGTATTTTTCTTTAGTTTGTCTTTGCGTTCAAATCGCTCTTTGATGGCGGACAGCGCGGGTCGACCCGGATCTCAAAGTATTTGATTACCCTTGTTATCGGTCGCCCAGGTGCTATAAAAGTGCAAATTATTATTATTACCCTCGGGCAATTATTTTCCGCACTAGGGCAATTATCTACCAAAAACCATGTATTATTTTATAAATAACAGTCAATTTAAGTATAGCTCACCATGAAATGTTCCCTTACTTCATAAACCTTGAAATTTAAAAAAATAAAATAATTATTTTTAGAATTATTCAATATGCCAGAAATAATTCCTGTTTTCCGACTGAAGCATTAGAAGTGAAATATACATTAACCTAAGGTCCTTATTGATATATACATCAGAAAATGATGCTTTTGTGATACTGTCCGATTACAGCCGATTAATCGGATAATCGATCGATCAGGGATTATGAAAATCCAAGCCGATTGCCCATCACTACGGTATAGTATATGTGTCGAAAATAAAGCAGACGGTACACTATATATGCCGCAAATAAAGCAGACGGTACACTATATGTGTCGCAAATAAACCGGACGGTTCACTATATATGTCGCAAATAAAGCAGACGGTATAGTATATGTGTCGCAAAATAGGACAGACGATACACTATATATGTCGCAAATAAAGCAGACGGTACACTATATATGTCGCAAATAAACCGGACGGTACACTATATGTGTCGCAAATAGGGCAGACGATACACTATATATGTCGCAAATAAACCAGACGATACACTATATATGTCGCAAATAAACCGGACGGTACACTATATGTGTCGCAAATAGGGCAGACGATACACTATATATGTCGTTAATAAAGCGGACGGTACACTATATATGTCGCAAAAAAAGCAGACAGCGCACTATAATTTCTCTAAAATGGTAAAAACCCCAGAAAATGAAAATGAAAAGAGAATTAACACGAAATGCAAGTCGGCAAGCAATGTACGGTGGAATATGTCTGTTACTAGCATTTCAAGATATAACAAACGTTCGAACAAATATATCGTTGTTTCATTAGACAGTGTAGTCTCCAGATGCTTATTCATTCGTGCAGACACAACAAAGCCGCTGTAACATTTCTAATTTTTATCCACTTTCAATTATCAAAGAACAATGTCATATGGAAAATCAGCGTTTTTTTTCACTTTCTGGTCTTTTGGTGATCAATGTGTCAGCACTGTCCATGTACAGTCTCCATGAAGCAAAGTCTACACTCTAGATAATTTTGATTTATTCCGTGTCCCCCTAGCAACACATGTCCAGAATTAACAAATCCAACATTGTCTCTGTTATTCTAATTTTCTCCTGTCAAACTTGTCTACCGGCCGAATGCACACTGATATTCACAAGGCACCAGCATAAAAGTACAGACACTCATATTGAATACATAGTCATGATTCATCAGATGTTCTTACTTTGTCACATCTACTATAGTTTAATATATGCCAAATAGAAGACATGGTCTGCCTAAAGATGTAGAATCATATCTTTCAAATCATTACACACCCTTGGAATAGCGAAAATAATGGCAAATTTAAGAATACGAGTCGTACATAGCATTAAGCATAATACAAACAGACACACTCTATAAAAAGGGCAAAATAAAGCAGTGTGACATTTAATACAATGCATATATTATTTACAAGTCCGAAAAGTCACTTGACCCGACATACAATTATATTTTTCCAATGTTATCAAGATGTTCATTTTGGATATCAACAATATACATTCGACTTTTACAATAGCGATGGAGGTAGATATTCAGGAACGGTAGAGATTCAGGAACAACATTGTCTTTAAAGCAATAAGCCAGCATACCAATTGTATGAAACATCGTTTTTCCATTACAGTCATCAGCGAACAAAGCTCAACGTATTGTAAGGAACTATCTCCAAGTAGAAAATAACAAATACAGGCAAAATTGCCTTTAGCGCAATGAAAACTTAAAACGGCGGTGTTTATAAATACATGTTTCGTAAAAATGCAAAGAAAGCAAAACATCTTATTATGTTGGTAATCTCTATATTTTGCGTTATTCTCTTTATATTTAACGTTCTTTAAGAACTCTTGAGTTTTGTGTTAGTGTGTGAAAGACTTAGAAAGTTAGCGTACGAGAATACGGCAAGATAATGACATTGATGTTTTCTATCATGTTGCCAACACTCCAGGTATGAGACCCTCAGATGTTGCTATCACTCCAACTATGACACGCTATCATGTTGCCAACTCTGCAGCTATGAGACCATCTCATGTTGCCAACACTCAAGCTATGAGATGCTATCATGTTGCCAACACTCCAGCTATGAGACCCTCTCATGTTGCCAACACTCCAGATATGAGACCCTCTCATGTTGCCAACACTCCAAATATGAGACTCTCTCATGTTGCCAACACTCCAGCTATGAGACCCTCTCATGTTGCCAACACTCCAGGTAAGAGACGCTATCATGTTGCCATCACTCCGGGTATGAGGCCATATCATGTTGTCCTCACTAAAGGTATGAGACCCAATCATGTTGCCAACACTCCAGCTATGAGACCCTCTCATGTTGCCAACACTCCAGCTATAAGACCCTATAATATTGCCACAACTCCAAATATGAGACCCTATCATGTTGCCATCACTCCAGGTATGAGATCCAATAACGCTGCCAGCACTACAGCTATGAAACCAACTAATGTTGCCAACACGCCAGCTATGAGACCCTCTCATGATGCCAACACTCCAGCTATGAGACCCTCTCATGTTGCCAACACTCCAGCTATGAGCCCCCTCATGTTGCCAACACTCCAGCTATGAGACCTCATGTTCCAACACTCCAGCTATGAGACCCAATCATGTTGCCAACACTCCAGCTATGAGACCCTCTCATGTTGCCAACACTCCAGCTATGAGACCCTCTCATGTTGCCAACACTCCAGCTATGAGACACTCTCATGTTGCCAACACTCCGGCTGTGAGACCAACTCATGTTGCCAACACTCAAGCTATAAGACCCTCTCATGTTGCCAACACTCAAGCTATGAGATGCTATCATTTTGCCAACACTCCAGCTATGAGATCCAATCATGTTGCCAACACTCCAGGTATGAGACCCTCTCATGTTTGCCAACACTCCGCTATAATCTATCTGAGCACTCCTCATGTCTGTTGCCAACACTCCAGCTATGAGACCCTCTCATTGCCAACACTCCAGCTATGAGACCCTCTCATGTTGCCTACACTCCAATTTAAGACCCTCTCATGTTGCCAACACTCAAGCTATGAGATGCTATCATGTTGCCAACACTCCAGCTATGAGACCCAATCATGTTGCCAACACTCAAAGTATGAGACCCTCTCATGTTGCCAACACTCCAGGTATGATACCCTCTCATGTTGCCAACACTCCAGCTATGAGACCCTCTCATGTTGTTATCACCAGCTATGGGACACTTTCATGTTGCCAACACTCTAGGTATGAGACCCTCCCATGTTGCCAACACTCCAGGTATGAGGCCCTATCATGTTGCCAACACTCCAGGTATGAGACCCTATCATGTTGCCAACACTCAAGGTATGAGACCCTATCATGTTGCCAACACTCCAGGTATGAGACCCTCTCATGTTGCCAACACTTCAGGTATGAGACCCTCTCATGTTGCCAACACTCCAGGTATGAGACCCAATCATGTTGCCAACACTCCAGGTATTAGACCCTCTCATGTTGCCAACAATCCAGCTGTGAGACCAACTCATGTTGCCAACACTCCAAGTATGAGACCCTCTCATGTTGCCAACACTCCAGCTATGAGACCCTCTCATGTTGCCAACAATCCAGGTATGAGATCCTCTCATGTTGCCAACACTCCAGCTATGAGACCGTCTCATGTTGCTATCACTCCAGCTATGAGACACTTTCATGTTGCCAACACTCTAGGTGTGAGACCCTCTCATGTTGCCAACACTTCAGGTATGAGACCCTCTCATGTTGCCAACACTCCAGGTATGAGACCCAATCATGTTGCCAACACTCAAGGTATTAGACCCTCTCATGTTGCCAACAATCCAGCTGTGAGACCAACTCATGTTGCCAACACTCCAAGTATGAGACCCTCTCATGTTGCCAACACTCCAGCTATGAGACCCTCTCATGTTGCCAACACTCCAGGTATGAGACCCAATCATGTTGCCAACACTCAAGCTATGAGACCCTCTCATGTTGCCAACACTCAAGATATGAGACCCTCTCATGTTGCCAACACTCCAGCTATGAGACCCAATCATGTTGCCAAGACTTCAGGTATGAGACCCTCTCATGTTGCCATCACTCAAGCTATGAGACCCTCTCATGTTGCCAACACTCCAGGTATGAGACCCAATCATGTTGCCAACACTCCAGGTATATGAGACCCTCCCATGTTGCCAACACTCCAGGTATGAGACCCTCTCATGTTGCCATCACTCCAGCTATGAGACCCTCTCATATTGCCAACACTCCAGCTATGAGACCCTCTCATGTTGCCAACACTCCAGGTATGAGACCCAATCACGTTGCCAACACCCAGCTATAAGACCCTCTCACGTTGCTATCACTGCAGGTATGAAACCCTCTCATGCTGCCAACACTCCAGCTATGAGACCCTCTCATGTTGCCAACACTCCAGCTATGCGACCCTCTCATGTTGCCAACACTCCAGCAATTAGACCCTCTCATGTTGCCTACACTCCAGGTATGAGACCCAATCACGTTGCCAACACCCCAGCTATAAGACCCTCTCACGTTGCTATCACTGCAGGTATGAAACCCTCTCATGCTGCCAACACTCCAGCTATGAGACCCTCTCATGTTGCCAACACTCCAGCTATGCGACCCTTTCATGTTGCCAACACTCCAGCAATTAGACCTCTCATGTTGCCTACACTCCGGCTATAAGACCCTCTCATGTTGCCAACACTCAAGCTATGAGATGCTATCATGTTGCCAACACTCCAGCTATGAGACCCTCTCATGTTGCTATCACATCAGGCATGGGACCCTCTCATGTTGTCAACACTTCAAGTATGAGACCCTCTCATGTTGCCAACACTCCGGCAATGAGACCCTCTCATGTTGGCAACACTCCAGCTATGAGACCCTCTCACGTTGCCAACACTCCAGGTATGAGACCCTCTCATGTTGCCAACACTCCAGGTATGATACCCTCTCATGTTGTCATCACTCCAGCCATGAGGCCCTCTCATGTTGCCAATACTCCAGGTATGAGACCCTCTCATGTTGACAACACTCCAGGTATGAGACCCAATCATGTTGCCAACACTCCAGCTATGAGACCCTCTCACGTTGCTATCACTGCAGGTAAGAGACCCTCTCATGCTGCCAACACTCCAGGTATGAGACCCTCTCATGTTGCCAACACTCCAGCTATGAGACCCTCTCATGTTGCCAAAACTCCAGCAGTTAGACCCTCTCATGTTGCCTACACTCCAGCATTAACACCCTCTCATGTTGCAAACACTCAATCTATGAGATGGTATCATGTTGCCAACACTCCAGGCATGAGACCCTCTCATGTTGCCAACACTCCAGCTATGAGACCCTCTCATGTTGCTATCACTCCAGGTATGGGACCCTCTCATGTTGCCAACACTCCAGGTATGAGACACTCTCATGTTGCCAACACTCCAGCTATGAGACCCTCTCATGTTGCTATCACTCCAGCTATGAGACCCTCTCATGTTGCCAACATTCAAGCTATGAGACCCTCTCATGCTGCCAACACTCCAGCTATGAGACCCTCTCATGTTGCCAACATTCCAGGTATGAGACCCTCTCATGTTGCCAACACTTCAGGTATGAGACCCTCTCATGTTGCCAACACTCAAGCTATGAGACCCTCTCATGCTGCCAACACTCCAGCTATGAGACCCTCTCATGTTGCCAACACTCCAGGTATGAGACCCAATCATGTTGCCAACACTCCAGCTATGAGATGCTATCATGTTGCCATCACTCAAGCTATGAGACCCTCTCATGTTGCCAACACTCCAGGTATGAGAACCAATCATGTTGCCAACACTCCAGCTATGAGATGCTATCATGTTGCCAACACTCCAGCTGTGAGACCAACTCATGTTGCCAACACTCAAGCTATAAGACACTCTCATGTTGCCAACACTCAAGCTATGAGATGCTATCATGTTGCCAACACTCCAGCTATGAGACCCAATCATGTTGCCAACACTCCAAGTATGAGACCTCTCATGTTGCCAACACTCCAGCTATGAGACCCTCTCATGTTGCCAACACTCCAGCTATGAGACCCTCTCATGTTGCCAACACTCCAGCTATGAGATCCTCTCATGTTGCCAACACTCCAGCTATGAGACCATCTTATGTTGCCATCACTCCAGCTATGAGACCCAATCATGTTGCCAACACTCCAGGTATGAGACCCTCTCATGTTGCCAACACTTTAGGTATGAGACCCTCTCATGTTGCCAACACTCCAGCTATGAGACCCTCTCATGTTGCCAACACTCCAGTATGAGACCCTCTCATGTTGCCAACACGTAAGCTATGAGACCCTCACATGTTGCCAACACTCCAGCTATGAGACCCTCTCATGTTGCCAACACTCCAGCTATGAGACCCTCTCATGTTGCCAACACTCCAGCTATGAGACCCTCTCATGTTGCCAACACTCCAGCTATGAGACCCTCTCATGTTGCCAACACTCAAGCTATGAGACCCTCTCATGTTGCCAACACTCCAGGTATGAGGCTCAGTCATATTGCCAACACTCCAGGTATGAGACCCAATCATTTGCCATCACTCCAGCTATGAGACCCTCTCATGTTGCCATCACTCAAGCTATGAGGCCCTCTCATGTTCCCATCACTCCAGGTATGAGACCCTCTTCTGTTGCCAACACTCAAGCTATGAAACCCTCACATGTTGCCAACACTCCAGCTATGAGACCCTCTCATGTTGCCAACACTCCAGGTATGAGACCCAATCATGTTGCCAACACTCCAGCTATGAGATGCTATCATGTTGCCAACACTCCAGCTATGAGACCCTCTCATGTTGCCAACACTTAAGGTTTGAAACCCTGGAACACCTCTTCAGGTAGTTGCAATAACAAACATAAATGTTAAGTGATAAACCTTTAACTACTTACTAAATAATGCATTTATGCAAAATATTATTTATTGATTACATTATTGTAAACGTGTATTTAATAGCAGAAAGCGCAAAAATCATAAATGATTGGTGAACGATAAAATATTTACTGTGGTCAATTATAGTTTCATAAGGTAAAAATACCGTGTTTATTCTTATTTCTTTCAAATTAAATTCGGTATTCTTCATAAGAACCATTGTTTTCTACATTTATTCTTTTTTTGGAATATTAAAACAATATTTTTAATTGTGTTAAATCTTATCTGGGAGTAAGAGTCCATCTTTAATATGCAATGCAGTTCCAGAGAAAATCTTATAAAATCGCTTAGTGCATGTATGTTTTACGCTAGCACAAAATGTGTCAACGACGACGCCCTATTTCCCCTTGTGCACTCGGCACATGATGCAGTATGTGTCTTTAAGTGCACTTCACTTGTAACAGTATATTCTTAAGTTGCCATGAAATTTGTCTATTAATTTTAAGAAGAGGTGGGTTGAAATGCCAATTAACTACAGAAATAAGCACAGCAAAACAACTCTATTGCAGGTGTTTGTGGTTTACAGATATCAACCAGAGAGATATAACTGAAACATAATTTTTGAAACAGTGAAACAGTATTTTGATATCATTCACTTTTTGACCATTCAGATGTCAACATCAAACATCAGCGCTCATAGTAGGTATCAGGGTATAAGTATCTTCCATGACCGCTCGTGTAAGATAGGTTCATCCCAACCCGAGCCTAGGGATTTTTGCATAAACGAGGTTACCGAGTTTCCGCAGAACACCCTCCACGACGGTTGTGATGAACACGAGCGGGCATGGTAGATTCTTTTTCTACCACCTCAGTTAAACAAAATAAAGATACAATGTAGCTGAATAATTAAGTTAAGGAATTTGGTCTTATGTAAGGGAAGCAGGTATTTAAAAAAGCATAATCTTTAACAATATACTGTGTTCTTTCTTGTTTGAAAATAAATGTGCGTGAGGAAAAATGTGATATTGTCCGTGAGCAGTTCCAAGTAGTTGGAATCGATACAACTTATTTACCAGTGTACTCACTTGATATTAAATAGAACACGTTATAAATATAAAACATAGCTCAAAAAGTAGCATGCATCTTCTTTAACGGGCAATCATAAAATATCTAAATCATTTACGGATACAAGACGAAATATAACGAGCCTAATCTGGTAACAGCGAAAACACACATTAGGTACGGTTAGACTGACAGTTGCACACAGCGGTTCGGAAAAATCAAAAGTAATACAAAAGTTTAAGATTATATAACCAACATGTCCAGGAAATCGCCATTCGGCCTCCACTTAGTGACACGCTTAATCGTTAAGATTTGCGGTTTAACAATTTACAGACATGACGAGTGACAGTTACGGCGACTTTTTTTGCAACCAGGGAGCCGACCTAGTGCTAGACGGAAATCCTCATGGAAAGGGTGAAAGGGTTGAAAACCGTGTGCCGTACCCAAAACGTCAATCAAAGAATCAGAAAAGTTTTCTGAGGGGTTCACGGTCCGTTTGAGTGTGGCGTTTCCCGGGTTCACGTTCAATAATAAATATGAAACAATGCAAATCGTAAAACCGAACCGAAAATCTATATAATTATCCAAGTGTTAATAGATAAAATGTTATCGTTAATGTAAAAGTAGCGTGCGGATCAATTACAATGTATTTTAATGTACGCGCACAACGTTTGAAACGGTAAGCTTCACCCTAAGATACGGTACAAAACTTGTTCTTCACTTGACCCTCGTGATTGACACTTATACACAGCTCGCCATTCGCACTCGGTACATATAATATCAATACATCGGATAGTGGGTGCTGTAACTATTACATAAATAGTATTGATAGTTAAATCCGTCAATGAATGTTTGCAATGAGAGCATATACACCATTTTAATTTCATTAAATCATTAGTCTTTAACTCTTTCTGAGAGGCAAATACCTATTTGACATGTTATTTCTGCCAAGTGTGCTGTGTCAACAGATGACAAGTCGAAATGTAACACCTTATTTACAACAAATATAGGAAAATCAGTCTCCGTGATAATTTAAGAAATATATCTAATAATGAACTCTAATTTTATTCGCAGTACTTAAAAAAGTTTATTCATTTAAACTCTAAAAATTGGAGTAGCGCAAAACTAATGTCAAGTAGGTCCGTATTACTTACGACTTGAGGTTAAGTTGACACTCAAGATCCGAAACTGCAAATCTTCAGTTTATTATACACAATAGCATGAGAGCAATACTGATTGAACCGTCTATGGCCGTCTATGCTACAAATAATATGTCTAACAATTATTGAAACTTTGTTGTCAAATTCTTTTTTAGATAATTAGGACATTTAAAAGCTCGGCTCTCAAACTCAGACTCAAGACGATAGTGAATATGGGCCCAGGGTATCTACTTCCGGCAACATGGAGGCTAACGTAATAAAACCTTTCACTGACCATTAGTTAGGGTATTTTCATTGGAGTTTTATCTATTTGTACATACTTCAATTCAAAGCCCAACCGTTATACCATTATAATTCTTACACAGTCACCAAATATGCTCATATAATACATAGTTATAATTAGTATATTCGTACCTGATATTGAGTTACTGTAATAGTTTAAAGTCCAGTGCTAGTGACCAACAACAGAATTTAGGAAAATTCAATTATATAAAAACTTGTATAAATATACTCTCACCAATTAGTTTCTTTAGGTTCTTTAATGAAATGAAATTGATGACGATTATATTTCTTTCGCATGTTATGTGCCATTAAATTGCTTGAACATAAGTTTGTATGACGATGAATGTCAAAAACATCTTCTTTTCAGTTCAGTTCTGTCCTGTTTTGTTTTCGTTTCTTTTTTGTTCTGTATCACGCAGCGACTGAATGCAGCATTCCAGCCAACAGCCTGGTTAAACAAAGTGACAAAAACATACGAGATACGAGGGGCATTCCACACTCCAGCCAACAGCCTGGTTTAACAGAGTGACAGAAACATACGAGATACGAGGAGCATTCCACACTCCAGCCAACAGCCTGGTTTAACAGAGTGACAAACATACGAGATACGAGGAGCATTCCACATTCTATCAAACAACCATGTTACCAGAGTGACAGAAACATACGAGATACGAGGGGCATTCCACACTCCAGCCAACAGCCAGGTTTAACAGAGTGACAGAAACATACGAGATACGAGGGGCATTCCACACTCCAGCCAACAGCCAGGTTTAACAGAGTGACAGAAACATACGAGATACGAGGGGCATTCCACACTCCAGCCAACAGCCTGGTTAAACAGAGTGACAGAAACATACGAGATACGAGGGGCATTCCACACTCCAGCCAACAGCCAGGTTTAACAGAGTGACAGAAACATACGAGATACGAGGGGCATTCCACACTCCAGCCAACAGCCTGGTTAAACAAAGTGACAGAAACATACGAGATACAAGGGGCATTCCACACTCCAGCCAACAGCCAGGTTTAACAGAGTGACAGAAACATACGAGATATGAGGGGCATTCCACACTCCAGCCAACAGCCAGGCTTAACAGAGTGACAGAAACATACGAGATACGAGGGGCATTCCACACTCCAGCCAACAGCCAGGTTTAACAGAGTGACAGAAACATACGAGATACGAGGGGCATTCCACACTCCAGCCAACAGCCAGGTTTAACAGAGTGACAGAAACATACGAGATACGAGGGGCATTCCACACTCCAGCCAACAGCCAGGTTTAACAGAGTGACAGAAACATACGAGATACGAGGGGCATTCCACACTCCAGCCAACAGCCAGGTTTAACAGAGTGACAGAAACATACGAGATACGAGGGGCATTCCACACTCCAGCCAACAGCCAGGTTTAACAGAGTGACAGAAACATACGAGATACGAGGGGCATTCCACACTCCAGCCAACAGCCAGGTTTAACAGAGTGACAGAAACATACGAGATACGAGGGGCATTCCACACTCCAGCCAACAGCCTGGTTTAACAGAGTGACAGAAACATACGAGATACGAGGGGCATTCCACACTCCAGCCAACAGCCAGGTTTAACAGAGTGACAGAAACATACGAGATACGAGGGGCATTCCACACTCCAGCCAACAGCCAGGTTTAACAGAGAGACAGAAACATACGAGATACGAGGGGCATTCCGCACTCCAGCCAACAGCCTGGTTTAACAGAGTGACAGAAACATACGAGATATGAGGAGCATTCCACATTCTATCAAACAGCCAGGTTTACCAGAGTGACAGAAACATACGAGATACGAGGGGCATTCCACACTCCAGCCAACAGCCTGGTTAAACAAAGTGACAGAAACATACGAGATACGAGGGGCATTCCACACTCCAGCCAACAGCCAGGTTTAACAGAGTGACAGAAACATACGAGATACGAGGAGCATTCCACATTCTATCAAACAGCCAGGTTTAACAGAGTGACAGAAACATACGAGATACGAGGGGCATTCCACACTCCAGCCAACAGCCTGGTTAAACAAAGTGACAGAAACATACGAGATACGAGGGGCATTCCGCACTCCAGCCAACAGCCTGGTTTAACAGAGTGACAGAAACATACGAGATATGAGGAGCATTCCACATTCTATCAAACAGCCAGGTTTACCAGAGTGACCGATACATACGAAATATGAGGAGCATTCCACATTCTATCAAACAGCCAGGTTTAACAGAGTGACCGATACATACGAAATATGAGGAGCATTCCACATTCTATCAAACAGCCAGGTTTAACAGAGTGACCGATACATACGAAATATGAGGAGCATTCCACATTCTATCAAACAGCCAGGTTTACCAGAGTGACCGATACATACGAAATATGAGGAGCATTCCACATTCTATCAAACAGCCAGGTTTACCAGAGTGACCGATACATACGAAATATGAGGAGCATTCCACATTCTATAAAACAGCCAGGAGTGACCGATACATACGAAATATGAGGAGCATTCCACATTCTATAAAACAGCCAGGAGTGACCGATACATACGAAATATGAGGAGCATTCCACATTCTATAAAACAGCCAGGAGTGACCGATACATACGAAATATGAGGAGCATTCCACATTCTATAAAACAGCCAGGAGTGACCGATACATACGAAATATGAGGAGCATTCCACTTTCTATAAAACAGCCCAGGTTTAACAGAGTGACCGATACATACGAAATATGAGGAGCATTCCACTCTATAAAACAGCCAGGAGTGACCGATACATACGAAATATGAGGAGCATTCCACATTCTATAAAACAGCCAGGAGTGACCGATACATACGAAATATGAGGAGCATTCCACATTCTATAAAACAGCCAGGAGTGACCGATACATACGTAATATGAGGAGCATTCCACATTCTATAAAACAGCCAGGAGTGACCGATACATACGAAATATGAGGAGGATTCCATATTCCAGCCAACAGCCTGGTTTAAATGAATGTCAAAACATGGTATACGCTAGAGACTATTAAAAATAAGCCATATCTCTGAATTTTTAAACTTAAAAGCTTTTTAGTGTCTGACGTGTAGCGTATTGACAATTTGAAGACAAAAATAGTTCATGCGTTTCGATGAAATATGGGGTTTTATCATTGAAGTAAGAGCAGTAAATTATTTTCACTGAAGCTTTGAGGGAAAGGAGAGAAAACATCAACTTGAAGAACTCATTCTAAAATAAATTGCAGTTTCTTCCCCTTGGTCAAAACTTAATACCTCACTTTTGAACATGTACATGTAAATGAGATAAATGGTCATCCTGTTTTTCAATCGTTTTCTTGAAGTTTAATGTTCAAATATTTTCTCTCGTAGAAAACATTTCAGACAAAAACAAAACAAAACTGCTTGAACATTGATTTAATGTTTTAGTATCTATATTTACCTTCTTTAAATGTATGACTTTGAAATACGAACTTTCCGGAAAGTTCACACAACAATAAACCGATAACCACCACGCCTCAAAATGTGTCAACATGTTAACAACGAAGCGTGGACTCAACCTTTCATCTGAAAAAACGACCAGCCGTCTTTAAGCGAAAAATACTGATCTTACAATGAGGGGTGATTGACTATCCATGTATCATGAAACAAACTCTAACACTTGGAAAAGTGTTTTAATCCAATGTTAATCAACATTTGTTTTACTTACATGTTCGACCTTTCAAATGTGTATTCAGTAAATGGCGACCAGTTTAATGTGAGCATGTATTCATGCTCTGTTGGAAATGAAAGTAAACAATTGTGCATTATTTATTATTATTATTATTATTACTTGGAACATAGATGTATTAATAAAAGTTACTTGATGAATGTTGATGAAATGTTTTGACTGAAACACTAGTGCATAATATTGAAATATAATGAAAAAAATCTCAATCAAGAACTATATCTTTACGAGCTAACGTAGAAATGACAGCTTTGTTATCAGCGATCAAAACTTTGCATGAGGGACGTCCAACGCATAGCAGCGTAACATGACGCGGCCTGTCAGTCAAACTGGCCGGACGATAACCGACTGACCAATCAGCGTCCAGATTAGGCGGGGCTTATCAGTTGCCCGTTGCTATCCGCCATGACCTCCGACAATCTGCACTTATCAACAGTAGTAGTTTTCTATATATTAAACACAAACTATGTTATCTGAGAGATAGTAAAGACAAGAAAATCCATAATACTGACATTCTCCCCTGTTGCTGCTCAAATTATTCAAATTATGCATATTTTTAGAAAAAAAAATGATAACAAAGTGACCTTTCGGTAGACATTTCTTATTATTATCTTTTTCGTTAGTCTTAAAACAAGAAAAATAATTATGAGTATTAGTGCGCAATATTGACGACATCTTGCGATATTTTTTTATTTTGATTTTTTCTCCTTCTTGTGCGTAAAGTTTTAAATCCGAAGCATATACATTTGCATTTAAGTTTGTTTGGACAAAATGTTAGTGAAAAAGACAATTCAGTTAATTTTGAGTTACATTTTTTTTTTATCAAACTTAGATAAAAGATCAAATATCATATATCTAACGGTCACAAAACGTAGATACGTATAGATAAAACAAAATCACCTTTAATCGTAAATGACGCAAATCAATGTATAAACCTGTGCATTTATAATGACTATGATCACTTCCAACTCCTACATGTATGTTCCTTGTAGGAACAGTTTCGCATTTCATTTTTAATACGGATATTAATTCATTGAGAGAAATATTACGGTAGTTATATCAATAATAATAATTCACTAAACTTGTATAAAAGGTCATTTTTAATGGAGAAAGGAAGAAAAACAGCAGATTCAATTTGATCTAAACAAACGTCAACAATAAATTGACTTTCGTAAAGTAAATTAATCCATGTCTTGTTTTCATAAATTTGAGGTTAACAATAGCCTTTCTACTGAAACAAAATTCTGATGTTATTTAGAAATTAATTATTTTAAAGTTTAAAAATTAAATTATTTCTACCTGAATCAAGCATTGAATTTAACTTATTATAATAATTAATTAATTAAATGTTAAACAAGCTTTTATTGCTATGTTTTACCATGTTCCATTCATTTTTTATCTGATTGTCAAGTATAAATTCTGTATAGTTATCGTCCGCCTCTGTGTTCATGTCGGAGGGCCCCTAACGAGGGGTCACGTGACACTGTAGGCGTAGCCTCATCGTAATCGGCGTTGTGTCAATTGCGTACACGAATCAAAATAAGCAAATATAATACAACATTTCCTTAATTCAATCTAGTTGAGACATGAACAGCTGAGAGCGGTAAAGCTACGTGGCAATGTATAGCGTTCAATTTTGAAAAAAATGACTCCTGTGTTTTTTTTACGTACCCAAGACTTACCAGCCAGATGCCGTTTAACAGAGAATATGTTTGACAGAGCCATATATGATACTGCAATTTTATGGACTAGCCTTTTCGATGTCGCAACATTCTCTGTTCGAAGATAATATGAAACCTTAAGAAAGATGTTTCTGTAAAGAATTATATGGAAATTGATCAGGTCTGTTTCGCCTTAACTCAATGTTACTGTATTGTATTCCTTCATTGATGCTATATATGGCAGCCTTATTTTAAAACGTCTAAATAAGATGAATGTTGCTCGAAATATCTACTACTTTAAAATTAAATTCCAAATATCTCTATGCACAACTTAACAAAAATGTCATGCATATATAGCATTTCTATTTGTTACATAAATCGTCATTTTGGTTAATTTCTTTCATTAAAATGCGTGTTGCAATTTATTCAACGGATATTTAATTTATTACAGTACCGATAAAACATAAAACAATTGCCTTGCTCTCTGTCACGATAACCTTTTACGAATGCTACCAATTACCTATTGATGGAAGTACGACTAGCGATTATCCCGCGACCGGAACACGAATTACAGCGATTTGTCTCCAACTGACGAATAGTCAAAATCCGTTAAAATCCTCATTGTGAAGTAGATTGTATTAAATCATAGACAAGTCCTGTCAATTTGTAATTAAGTAATCATAATCATCGACGACTTTACACGAACGGTCAATAAAGTCCTCATCAAGTTATATTTCACTGAAAAGTAAACCAGTGGGATCCATAACAGGACACGAGCTATCCTTGTAGGAGACGAATGCCCACGAAGTACCATAAATAGCAAAGGAATAAACCTACATCATGAAAGAGCTAACATAAACTATAAGCATATATGCAGGACCCCATGAGTGTCAAGCGACTTCAAGTATGGGAATCAATCAATTAAAGGAATGATCCTGGGACTTGCACGTGACACAAGGACTCTGCATCTTGAACCTCAAAGTTCCCCTGCATGTGTTGTATAATTGTGCGATGTTATTGCATGACAAGTTACAGTCCAGCCTAGACTATATAAAAAAATTATGCACCATTCCATAATGATTAACCTCTAAATGTGAACTTGACTTTCTGTGTACGAAAATGGGTCATGCATGCCTTAATGTGCCGAACAACTGTTATTTAAAAATACACTTATGCATAACAAAATTTAAGCTCGGACCTAATCTCTATACGAATATATGCAACACTCCATAATGATTAAAACATCTGTGTGACCTTGACCTTCGGAGTATAAGGACGTGGATATTGCAAGCGCAACTTCGCCTTTCTGACCTAACATCTGTGCGAAGTTCTTTTAAAATCGCACCATGCATGACAAATTTACAGCCCGGACACGAACAAACTGACGGAAGTATAGACGGACGCATGCAAGGACGGCCAAATGGTGCGATTTTTGTATGCCACCTTCGGGGTATAAAAATCATCAACATTATTATATTACTAAGGAGTATTTTTTGAATTTTAAGTGTCTGCAAATCTATTTAATCTTATTTATGACGTTCATGTTTAGACTGTGCTAATGAAATATGTAAAAGTTTGTAAACAGCATACCACCTACCCACAAAGTGTACTTCAATCATGCTCATACAAGCAAGGATAGAGTTTCGAATGGTTTGTGTGAACCATCTTTACGAACGGACATTGATATTTATGCCATCACATTATGCTGACACAGTATCCTCAATGCTTACAGCATTATGTGCAGAGTTCACAACGATTATATCGCTCATTATGAAGTATATCTATTCTATAAATCGCCATAACAGTGTAAATTACTCACTTAAAGTAATAACTAAATCACATATAATTCGTCATATTATATATAAATGGATGAAACAATTGTATTTACATGACCTACCTGTCGGCTGGGTTTTCCATGATGGATTCCAGATCGGATACGGATCCAGGGTCATCGGCGACGAGGAGAGGCATTCGCTTTCTGTTGAGCACGTTCAGCATGGCCGGATCCGATGACGTCCGGGCATGGGGACGCTGATGTCTGTTCAGGTTGGTGTCCGAACGATACATGTCCGAATTTATTGGAATTTGCCCCGACTCTAAACTAGTCATTGAGTGAGGTCTCCTTGACCTATATCCAAGGTGTCTCCGGCGTACGTTGTCCGTTGGCGAACGCCGAGCGACGTTATCAGCTGATGAACGCCTTGATGACCTTGGCGAGTCACTGTCCTGAAACGTCTTGCACATGCAATTGGAAGCACCAGGAGAAGGCACGCTGTTTCCGTCGCTAGTTCCGCTCCCGCAGCTACTGAGGCTGTCCCTATACCCAGGGAAATCACACTGCGTGGAAATGTCACGTTGCCAAGGATATCTGGCTTCGTAACTTTCCCCAACTATGTCAAACTGATCAAGTCCCTGATGTCCGATAGTATCATTGTCATCGGTGGCATTAAACGACATACCGTTTGACATGTAATTTGAATGAGGTCTCTCTCCTGTGTGCTGAGCACTGCGTGATTCGTCGTTATATCCATTGTCTGTAAATATTAAACTGTCCTTAGAGCCCGACACATTATTTTTATTCTGATCAACCCGCATATTCCCAACGGGCAACGTGAACGCAGAATTATATCTTCTCATCATGGCGTCCCGTTTTCTCAGCGAAGGCGACCGGACATTGCTGTCATCTACAACAATACTCCCTAGAACACTTGGCCGAACGTTATTTGATAATGTATCATTTCCATTTCCTGTCTGAGAATCTGGTTCATTTAAACATGAAAGTCCCTCGACAGAGTCCTCGTGTAACCTTGACCTTGACGCCCTGGGTGGAAGTGGCGGGGGTGACGGGCACTCTATTGCCGACAGTCTCTCCAGAGGATCTGTGAAATACACAAACATACTGTTACATTTCATTCAGCATCGTCATATTTATCTTAAACGTATAAACTTATGAATGCCCAAAAGGTCCAATATTCCAAATGTATAGGGCTTTATCTAACATCAATCGCTGAAGAAATACCAGAAACGATCAAATATCAATCACTGACTGGATTGGTTTCTGTGGTTTAGGACAATGACACGAGAAGGCAAATCACACACTGCTTATCGTTATGGTGTTTTAAACGCAGTAAACGACATGTCCGTATGAGTCTTAGTTTTGAGGCGAGTGACTCGAATTCTAACGATTTATAGCATGGTATGTTGTACACTTTTAAAATATTTATCAACTCATGTAACTCCGAGTAACACGTTTATTTTCACATAAATTATGGTAATTCATCATGTCAAAATAAGCAGCGAATTCCATAAGAACAGATCAAAACACAAAATTATTTCAACACATTACATCGACATCAATAAAAACATTGTTAAAACCCATGATCACCGAGTTAATGAACATTTGCTCTGCGGTTGTCATTGAAATTGCAACATATATTAATAAATAAATGAGAACGGTGTGTTGAGCGTCTACGAGATGTCAAGATGTAAGTAAATCATGCACTTGTTTATTGGAATCGCCAAATAACCGCATGGCAACACGTGAAAGACCACATTAAAACACACCAAACACAGCATGATAACACGCCAAAGACCGCATTATAAGATGCCAAAGACCACATAATAACACACCAAACACAGCGTGATAATACGTCAAAGACCTCATGATAACACGCCAAATACCCCATTGTAACGCACCAAACACAAAATGATAACACGTCAAAGACCGCATGATAACACGCCAAAGTCGGCATGATAACACGCGAAAGACCGCATGATAACACGTGTAGACCGCATGATAACACGCAAAAGACCGCATGATAACACGCAAAAGACCGCATGATAACACGCCAAGCACAGCATGACAACACGCCAAATACCACATAATAACACACCAAAGACGGCATGATAACACGCGAAAGACCGCATGATAACACAATGAAAGACAGCATGATAACACGCCAAAGACGGCATGACAACACGTCAAAGACCGCATGACAACACGCCAAAGACCGCATGATAACACGCCAAAGACCACATGGTAACACGTGTAGACCGCATGATAACACGCCAAAGACCGCATGATAACAAGACTAAGATCGCATGGTAACACGTGTAGACCGCATGATAACAAGCCAAAGACCGCGTGTCAATACGCCAAAGAACGCATGGTACACGTGTAGACTGCATGATAACAATCCAAAGACCGCATGATAACACGCCAAAGACCTATGATAACACGTCTAAGACCGCATGATAACACGCCAAAGACCGCATTGTAAGACACCAAACACAGCATGACTATACACCAAAGGCCGCATGATAACACGCCAAAGACGGCATGATAAACACGCAAAAGACGTCATGATAACACACCAAAGACGGCATAATAATACACCAAAGACGGCAAGATAACACGCCACAGACCGCATTATAAAACGATGAAAGACATCATGATAACACGCCAAGAACGGCATGATATCACGATGAAAGACAGCATGATAACACGCCAAAGACCGCATGGTAACACGTGTAGACCGCATGATAACACGCCAAAGAACGCATGATAACACGCCAAAGACGGCATAATAACACGTCAAATCCCTCATGATAACACGTCAAAGACCAAATTTTAACACACCAAACACAGAATGATAATACACCAAAAACTGTATAATAACATGCCAAAGTCCGGATCATAACACTCCAAAGACCGCATGATAACACGTGAAGACCGCAAGGTTACGAGTGAAGACCGCGTGATAACACGCCAAAGACCGCAAGGTGACACGTGAAGACCATAAGGTAACACGTGTAGACCGCATGACAACACGTGAATACCGCATGGTTACACGTGTAGAACGCACGGTCACACACCAAAGACCGCATGTTAACACGTGTAAACCGCACTGTAACACGCCAAAGACCGCATGTTAACACGTGTAAACCGCACTGTAACACACCAAAGACCGCATGTTAACACGTGTAGAACGCACGGTCACACACCAAAGACCGCATGTTTACACGTGTAAACCGCACTGTAACACGCCAAAAACCGAATGATAACACGTGTAAACCGCACTGTAACACGCCAAAGACCGCGTGACAATGCGTTAAAGAGCGCATGGTTGCACGTGTAGACCTCATGGTAACACGTGAAAAATGTTATTATTATTTGTCAGAACCAAACTTTGAAATCAATGACCCCCGTTGTAATTGTACGTACACTTCCATACTGCGAAACAGCAGTCGATATGCTTGCGAAGATTCCGGAGTGTTTCCATACGTTGCCTGTTTGCTTTCCGCTTAATCCATCTGTTCACTTTGTCAGTTCTGGTAAAGTCCTCAAATAATGCAAGATGATAGACCAATTTGTTTACACTTGAATCAAGGAACTTTCGATAAGGAAGTTTTTGATATCTACTGACAGTGGCGATAAAAAGGCGAGCCACAAGTGTTTACAAACTTGTTGGGGTTATTGCTGCAGTCACAAGTGTCATTCAATAGCATATGGTCGGCTTCCATCACATAAAACAGTACAAACGTGACTGTAATACTCCTTAAAGCAATATTATTCAGGCTGAAGCATTTTTAAAATGTATTATTTTTACAATATTCATGTAGACCGGTAAGTCTACAGTCTACAAGTCATGCGTCTGAAGGGAGATAAACTCTGCATATATTGAAAATGTCAAGGAATCGCTGCACATTCCTAACGTATGTGATAATATAATATAATTATTATATATTGCCGGAATTGCCGGCCTGATTCAACTGGTAATCATGTGGAGAACCTCTGACAACTAAAACTCCATTAAGTAGATTGCAACCTTTAGAAAAGAAAACAATCTTTGTCAATAAGCGAAAAACAATACTGATTCAACGTGGTAAACATAATTATTATTCTAGCCTAAGTGTCATGGTATTATTTAACAAGAAAAAACACCTTTATGGGTGACGTGAAAAAACGTGTAGTCCAGCAAGATAAAATATAAAAAATATAATGTTAAGAAATACATAAATAAAACAATCGTTTCGTAGACAAGTATGTTTAAATAGCTTCTATTTTTATAATACATGTTATAATATAAAACTTTCCAGATATAGTTTTATTTTTAGCTTATTTAAAAGTCGTACTTATAACATTGTAAGACGCCTTGTGAACTTTCTTTTTAAATGATATAGACTAATCTCTTTTTCATCAAACATTTTAATCATTAAACTATTAATATGTTAGAAAACAATAATAACATTTATCATTCAAATAGCTTTCACGCGTAAGAATGTCGTATTGTTTCGAAAGTATCTGGAACAGTGACGGCAATTTAGACATCAATCTTGATATTTTAGAAAAGAAAGTTCATTACCTTTTACTTTTAATGAAACAGTGAAGCTCATTATATTAATTTGACATCGTTGCTGTTTCATCATCTAAATGCTCTGAACAAATGTTATAATCCGCAACAAAAATGAACGTTAAAGGAAGAAACTTCTTCCCGCCGTTTTATTCTTTGCGCTTGACAAGGTCAGCTGCATTGAAATACTTACATGTATGATTGTATACTGTGTTTTCTAGATTATTCATACAACGGCGTATGGTTTTTTATTCATCTGTTTGAGTTTCTCCAAGAAAATTGAGCAAGTGAATGAAATTCCGTCACAAATGTATTATCGAATGTTAGAACCAGAAGTTTTCTGAGGCAAAGTGTCTGTCGCATATTGAGCTCAAGACAGGACAGGCAATTCTACGCATGAATAAGCTATTTCGCAAAACATTCTGTAATGAAAAACAGTTTCGTGAGCAAATTATTAAGTCTGGCCTAGACAAGCCATTCTGCATGACAATGTAATTTCTTCCTTTGTCTAATGGTCATTTTTGTATGGAGATATTGTTAAATGGAAATGGCTTAAACTCAGCCGGGTATATGACTGGAAACGAAAAGCAATGAGTGCTAGGAAGTACGCAACACAAAACAGGAGGCCTTGTTCAATTATTTTACCTTACTATGTACGAACTACATGATCCAACCGCCCCGATAGCTCAATGGTAGAGCGTTCGCTTCGGATGCGGAAGGTCGGGGTTCAAACCCCGGCCGCGTCAAACCCAAACCCGTTAAGATATGGTACTAGTAGCTCTCTTGTCTAGCGCTCGGCATTAAAGGCTAGTGCATGTACTGGGAAAATGGTGAACTCATAACTGCTTACACCCAGGAAACTTATGTCCCGGGTAGCGGTGCTTTACACCAAGCATGTTGAAGAACCAGTAGATATTCTCGCAAATAACTAGACTCTGTTTCTTCAAGTCTTCATGTCTGGATTTGACTGGGAATTACAGTCACTTCTATCTCATGTCACTCATGGCATTTAATGAAGAATGAAGAAGAAATTGACTAGAAACAAACTAAACTTCAACATTTATCATATTCACATTATCAATACATGTAATTAGGTATTTAGATTGTGAACCACAATCACACGTACAAGGTAAGTTACGATGGTTCATTACCTACCAAGAGGGTTTTTTCTCTCTGTATTAAAATGTCATTATGTTTCAGTATATTAAGAAACCTTGCTTAATGAAACTTAGTGCAAATCAGCAGTGCTTTCAGACAAAATGGCGGAAGTGTTTACAGTTGACGGGAAACAAATTAATCCTGTAGAAATTTAAGAAAAAAATCAAATGGGCCAAACACAGAGGTTCCGATAGTAATCAAAATCGGAAGTCGGCCAAAAAGGTCACCAACAACCTGCCCCATATTCAGTTCACACTGAAGGAAACTACCTTTATACAATTTCACTCTCACAGTTTACAAGAAATCTCCTTGACGTCAAGTAGTTGGAAAAGGGCATGCACAATTACATACAATGCGAGTAACTCATAACGGCCATCATCGCCATTATATGCGTTTGCCAATTTGACATCAACAGACACAGTTCAAGATTAAAACAAACTGAGTTTAGTAACAATCAGTTACATCATTGGGTTGTAGTCACAATCAACATCATAGGGCTGTAGTCAAAATCAACATCATAGGGTTGTAGTCACATTCTACATCATAGAGTTGTAGTCACAATCTACTACATCATAGAGCTGTAGTCAAAATCTACATCATAGAGCTGTAGTCAAAATCTACATCATAGGGTTGTAGTCACAATCTACTACATCATAGAGCTGTAGTCAAAAATCTACTACATCATAGAGCTGTAGTCAAAATCTACATCATAGAGCTGTAGTCAAAATCTACATCATAGGGTTGTAGTCACAATACTACATCATAGAGCTGTAGTCAAAATCTACTACATCATAGAGCTGTAGTCAAAATCTACATCATAGGGTTGTAGTCACAATCTACTACATCATAGAGTTGTAGTCACAATCTACTACATCATAGAGCTGTAGTCAAAATCTACATCATAGAGCTGTAGTCAAAATCTACATCATAGGGTTGTAGTCACAATCTACTACATCATAGAGCTGTAGTCAAAATCTACTACATCATAGAGCTGTAGTCAAAATCTACATCATAGGGTTGTAGTCACAATCTACATCATAGGGCTGTAGTCACAATCTACATCATAGGGCTGTAGTCACAATCTACATCATAGGGTTGTAGTCACAATCTACTACATCATAGAGCTGTAGTCAAAATCTACATCATAGGGTTGTAGTCACAATCTACATCATAGGGCTGTAGTCACAATCTACATCATAGGGTTGTAGTCACAATCTACATCATAGGGCTGTAGTCACAATCTACATCATAGGGCTGTAGTCACAATCTACATCATAGGGTTGTAGTCACAATCTACATCATAGGGCTGTAGTCACAATCTACATCATAGGGTTGTAATCATAATATACATCATAGGGTTGTAGTCACAATCTACATCATAGGGTTGTAGTCACAATCTACATCATAGGGTTGTAATCATAATATACATCATAGGGTTGTAGTCACAATCTACATCATAGGGTTGTAGTCACAATCTACATCATAGGGCTGTAATCATAATATACATCATAGGGTTGTAGTCACAATCTACATCATAGGGCTGTAATCATAATATACATCATAGCTTTGACAAGAGCATCAAAAGCGGATATCAACGCCCGTCCTTGTTTCTCATGCTAACACTTGCAAAGCCAAAGTGATGGATCATGCGAATGAGTTGCAATTCCCGTAATTCAAGTATTCAGAATAACATCAATGCTCTCCATAAACCACATCGCGTTCACGCGGGACTGCAATTGCCATATGACAACTACGCAAGAAGTGACGGCAAAATTAAGGCTATGACGGTTTATTTAAAAGAATGATAATAGACACGTCGTTTTCTGTATTAGCATTTCATGTCCAAAAGTATGCACAATTGCGCGTACCTACACGTACAGGTACGGTTTTATAGCAGTATAACGGGGATTACTATGGCTCATACCTACACGTACAGGTACGGTACTATAGCAATATAACGGGGATTACTATGGCTCATACCTACACGTACAGGTACGGTACTATAGCAGTATAACGGGGATTACTATGGCTCATACCTACACGTACAGGTACGGTACTATAGCAGTATAACGGGGATTACTATGGCTCATACCTACACGTACAGGTACGGTACTATAGCAGTATAACGGGGATTACTATGGCTCATACCTACACGTACAGGTACGGTACTATAGCAGTATAACGGGGATTACTATGGCTCATACCTACACGTACAGGTACGGTTCTATATCAGTATAACGGGGATTACTATGGCTCAACCTACACGTACAGGTACGGTACTATAGCAGTATAACGGGGATTACTATGGCTCATACCTACACGTACAGGTACGGTACTATAGCAGTATAACGGGGATTACTATGGCTCAACCTACACGTACAGGTACGGTACAATAGCAGTATAACGGGGATTACTATGGCTCATACCTACACGTACAGGTACGGTTCTATATCAGTGTAACGGGGATTACTATGGCTCAACCTACACGTACAGGTACGGTACTATAGCAGTATAACGGGGATTACTATGGCTCATACCTACACGTACAGGTACGGTACTATAGCAGTATAACGGGGATTACATGGCTCATACCTACACGTACAGGTACGGTACTATATCAGTATAACGGGGATTACTATGGCTCATACCTACACGTACAGGTACGGTTTTATAGCAGTATAACGGGGATTACTATGGCTCATACCTACACGTACAGGTACGGTACTATAGCAGTATAACGGGGATTACTATGGCTCATACCTACACGTACAGGTACGGTACTATAGCAGTATAACGGGGATTACTATGGCTCATACCTACACGTACAGGTACGGTTTTATAGCAGTATAACGGGGATTACTATGGCTCATACCTACACGTACAGGTACGGTTTTATAGCAGTATAACGGGGATTACTATGGCTCATACCTACACGTACAGGTACGGTTTTATAGCAGTATAACGGGGATTACTATGGCTCATACCTACACGTACAGGTACGGTTTTATAGCAGTATAACGGGGATTACTATGGCTCATACCTACACGTACAGGTACGGTCTTATAGCAGTATAACGGGGATTACTATGGCTCATACCTACACGTACAGGTACGGTTATAGCAGTATAACGGGGATTACTATGGCTCATACCTACACGTACAGGTACGGTACTATAGCGGTATAACGGGGATTACTATGGCTCATACCTACACGTACAGGTACGGTACTATAGCGGTGTAACGGGATTACTATGGCTCATACCTACACGTACAGGTACGGTACTATAGCAGTATAACGGGGATTACTATGGCTCATACCTACACGTACAGGTACGGTACTATATCATTATAACGGGGATTACTATGGCTCATACCTACACGTACAGGTACGGTACTATATCAGTGTAACGGGGATTACTATGGCTCATACCTACACGTACAGGTACGGTACTATAGCAGTATAACGGGGATTACTATGGCTCATACCTACACGTACAGGTACGGTACTATAGCAGTATAACGGGGATTACTATGGCTCATACCTACACGTACAGGTACGGTACTATAGCAGTATAACGGGGATTCTATGGCTCATACCTACACGTACAGGTACGGTTATAGCAGTACAACGGGGATTACTATGGCTCATACCTACACGTACAGGTACGGTACTATAGCAGTATAACGGGATTACTATGGCTCATACCTACACGTACAGGTACGGTACTATATCAGTATAACGGGGATTACTATGGCTCATACCTACACGTACAGGTACGGTACTATAGCGGTGTAACGGGGATTACTATGGCTCATACCTACACGTACAGGTACGGTACTATAGCAGTATAACGGGGATTACTATGGCTCATACCTACACGTACAGGTACGGTACTATAGCAGTATAACGGGGATTACTATGGCTCATACCTACACGTACAGGTACGGTTTTATAGCAGTATAACGGGGATTACTATGGCTCATACCTACACGTACAGTACGGTACTATAGCAGTATAACGGGATTACTATGGCTCATACCTACACGTACAGGTACGGTACTATAGCAGTATAACGGGGATTACTATGGCTCATACCTACACGTACAGGTACGGTACTATAGCGTATAACGGGGATTACTATGGCTCATACCTACACGTACAGGTACGGTACTATAGCAGTATAACGGGGAATACTATGGCTCATACCTACACGTACAGGTACGGTACTATAGCAGTATAACGGGGATTACTATGGCTCATACCTACACGTACAGGTACGGTACTATAGCAGTATAACGGGGATTACTATGGCTCAACCTACACGTACAGGTACGGTACTATAGCAGTATAACGGGGATTACTATGGCTCAACCTACACGTACAGGTACGGTACTATATCAGTATAACGGGGATTACTATGGCTCATACCTACACGTACAGGTACGGTTTTATAGCAGTATAACGGGAATTACTATGGCTCATACCTACACGTACAGGTACGGGGATTACTATATCGTGTAAACGGGAATTACTATGGCTCATACCTACACGTACAGGTACGGTACAATAGCAGTATAACGGGGATTACTATGGCTCATACCTACACGTACAGGTACGGTACTATAGCAGTATAACCGGGATTACTATGGCTCATACCTACACGTACAGGTACGGTTTTACTATAGCAGTAACGGGGATTACTGGCTCATACCTACACGTACAGGTACGGTACTATAGCAGTATAACGGGGATTACTATGGCTCATACCTACACGTACAGGTACGGTACTATATCAGTGTAACGGGGATTACTATGGCTCATACCTACACGTACAGGTACGGTACTATATCAGTGTAACGGGATTACTATGGCTCATACCTACACGTACAGGTACGGTACTATAGCAGTATAACGGGGATTACTATGGCTCATACCTACACGTACAGGTACGGTACTATAGCAGTATAACGGGGATTACTATGGCTCATACCTACACGTACAGGTACGGTTTATATAGCAGTATAACGGGGATTACTATGGCTCATACCTACACGTACAAGTACGGTACTATAGCAGTATAACGGGATTACTATGGCTCATACCTACACGTACAGGTACGGTACTATAGCAGTATAACGGGGATTACTATGGCTCATACCTACACGTACAGGTACGGTACTATAGCGTATAACGGGGATTACTATGGCTCATACCTACACGTACAGGTACGGTTATAGCAGTATAACGGGGATTACTATGGCTCATACCTACACGTACAGGTACGGTACTATATCAGTATAACGGGGATTACTATGGCTCATACCTACACGTACAGGTACTGTACTATAGCAGTATAACGGGATTACTATGGCTCAAACCTACACGTACAGGTACGGTACTATAGCAGTATAACGGGGATTACTATGGCTCAACCTACACGTACAGGTACGGTACTATATCAGTATAACGGGGATTACTATGGCTCATACCTACACGTACAGGTACGGTTTTATAGCAGTATAACGGGAATTACTATGGCTCATACCTACACGTACAGGTACGGTACTATATCAGTGTAACGGAATTACTATGGCTCATACCTACACGTACAGGTACGGTACATAGCAGTATAACGGGGATTACTATGGCTCATACCTACACGTACAGGTACGGTACTATAGCAGTATAACGGGGATTACTATGGCTCATACCTACACGTACAGGTACGGTACTATATCAGTATAACGGGAATTACTATGGCTCATACCTACACGTACAGGTACGGTACTATAGCAGTAACGGGGATTACTATGGCTCATACCTACACATACAGGTACGGTACTATAGCAGTATAACGGGGATTACTATGGCTCATACCTACACGTACAGGTACGGTACTATATCATTATAACGGGGATTACTATGGCTCATACCTACACGTACAGGTACGGTACTATATCAGTGTAACGGGATTACTATGCTCATACCTACACGTACAGGTACGGTACTATATCAGTGTAACGGGGATTACTATGGCTCATACCTACACGTACAGGTACGGTACTATAGCAGTATAACGGGGATTACTATGGCTCATACCTACACGTACAGGTACGGTACTATAGCAGTATAACGGGGTTTACTATGGCTCATACTACACGTACAGGTACGGTACTATAGCAGTATAACGGGGATTACTATGGTCATACCTACACGTACAGGTACGGTACTATAGCAGTATAACGGGATTACTATGGTCATACCTACACGTACAGGTACGGTACTATAGCAGTATAACGGGGATTACTATGGTCATACCTACACGTACAGGTACGGTACTATAGCAATATAACGGGGATTACTATGGTACTATAGCAGTATAACGGGGATTACTATGGTCATACCTACACGTACAGGTACGGTACTATAGCAGTATAACGGGGATTACTATGAGCTCATACCTACACGTACAGTACGGTACTATAGCAATATAACGGGGATTACTATGGCTCATACCTACACGTACAGGTACGGTACTATAGCAGTATAACGGGGATTACTATGGCTCATACCTACACGTACAGGTACGGTACTATAGCAGTATAACGGGGATTACTATGGCTCATACCTACACGTACAGGTACGGTTTTATAGCAGTAACGGGGATTACATGGCTCATACCTACACGTACAGGTACGGTACTATAGCAGTATAACGGGGATTACTATGGCTCATACCTACACGTACAGGTACGGTACTATCAGTATAACGGGGATTACTATGGCTCATACCTACACGTACAGGTACGGTACTATATCAGTATAACGGGATTACTATGCTCATACCTACACGTACAGGTACGGTACTATAGCAGTATAACGGGGATTACTATGGCTCATACCTACACGTACAGGTACGGTACTATAGCAGTAACGGGGATTACTATGGCTCATACCTACACGTACAGGTACGGTTTTATAGCAGTATAACGGGGATTACTATGGCTCATACCTACACGTACAGGTACGGTACTATAGCAGTATAACGGGAATTACTATGGCTCATACCTACACGTACAGGTACGGTACTATAGCAGTATAACGGGGATTACTATGGCTCATACCTACACGTACAGGTACGGTACTATAGCAGTATAACGGGGATTACTATGGCTCATACCTACACGTACAGGTACGGTACTATAGCAGTATAACGGGATTACTATGGCTCATACCTACACGTACAGGTACGGTACTATAGCAGTATAACGGGGATTACTATGGCTCATACCTACACGTACAGGTACGGTACTATAGCAGTATAACGGGGATTACTATGGCTCATACCTACACGTACAGGTACGGTACTATAGCAGTATAACGGGATTACTATGGCTCAAACCTACACGTACAGGTACGGTACTATATCAGTATAACGGGGATTACTATGGCTCATACCTACACGTACAGGTACGGTACTATAGCAGTGTAACGGGGATTACTATGGCTCATACTATCTACACGTACAGGTACGGTACTATAGCAGTGTATAACGGGGATTACTATGGCTCATACCTACACGTACAGGTACGGTACTATAGCAGTGTAACGGGAATTACTATGGCTCATACCTACACGTACAGGTACGGTACTATAGCAGTATAACGGGATTACTATGGCTCATACCTACACGTACAGGTACGGTACTATAGCAGTAACGGGGATTACTAGCTCATACCTACACGTACAGGTACGGTACTATATCAGTGTAACGGGGATTACTATGGTCATACCTACACGTACAGGTACGGTACTATATCAGTGTAACGGGGATTACTATGGTCATACCTACACGTACAGGTACGGTACTATATCATTATAACGGGGATTACTATGGTCATACCTACACGTACAGGTACGGTACTATATCAGTGTAACGGGAATTACTATGCTCATACCTACACGTACAGGTACGGTACTATAGCAGTATAACGGGGATTACTATGGCTCATACCTACACGTACAGGTACGGTACTATAGCAGTATAACGGGGA
Source organism: Mya arenaria (assembly GCF_026914265.1). NCBI lineage: Eukaryota > Metazoa > Mollusca > Bivalvia > Myida > Myidae > Mya > Mya arenaria. The sequence continues at coordinate 2,130,929 of NC_069135.1, read as the reverse complement.
TTACTATGGCTCATACCTACACGTACAGGTACGGTACTATAGCAGTATAACGGGGTTACTATGGCTCATACCTACACGTACAGGTACGGTACTATAGCAGTATAACGGGGATTACTATGGTTCATACCTACATACAGGTACGGTACTATAGCAGTATAACGGGGATTACTATGAGTCTACCTACACGTACAGGTACGGTACTATAGCAGTATAACGGGGATTACTATGAGTCATACCTACACGTACAGGTACGGTTATAGCAGTATAACTGGGATTACTATGGCTCATACCTACACATACAGGTAGGTACTATAGCAGTATAACGGGATTACTATGGCTCATACCTACACGTACAGGTACGGTACTATAGCAGTATAACGGGAATTACTATGGCTCATACCTACACGTACAGGTACGGTTTTATAGCAGTATAACGGGGATTACTATGGCTCATATCTACACGTACAGGTACGGTACTATAGCAGTATAACGGGATTACTAGCTCATACTACACGTACAGGTACGGTACTATAGCAGTATAACGGGGATTACTATGGCTCATACCTAACGTACAGGTACGGTACTATAGCAGTATAACGGGGATTACTATGGCTCATACCTACACGTACAGGTACGGTACTATAGCAGTATAACTGGGGATTACTATGGCTCATACCTACACGTACAGGTACGGTTTATAGCAGTATAACGGGAATTACTATGGCTCATACCTACACGTACAGGTACGGTACTATAGCAGTATAACGGGGATTACTATGGCTCAACCTACACGTACAGGTACGGTACTATATCAGTATAACGGGGATTACTATGGCTCATATCTACACGTACAGGTACGGTACTATAGCAGTATAACGGGGATTACTATGGCTCATACCTACACGTACAGGTACGGTACTATAGCATATAACGGGGATTACTATGGCTCGAAACCTACACGTACAGGTACGGTACTATAGCAGTATAACGGGGATTACTATGGCTCATACCTACACGTACAGGTACGGTACTATAGCAGTATAACGGGGATTACTATGGCTCATACCTACACGTACAGGTACGGTTTTATAGCAGTATAACGGGGATTACTATGGCTCATACCTACACGTACAGGTACGGTACTATATCAGTGTAACGGGATTACTATGGCTCATACCTACACGTACAGGTACGGTTATAGCAGTATAACGGGGATTACTATGGCTCATACCTACACGTACAGGTACGGTACTATATCAGTATAACGGGATTACTATGGCTAACCTACACGTACAGGTACGGTACTATATCAGTATAACGGGGATTACTATGGAATATCTACACGTACAGGTACGGTACTATACAGTATAACGGGGATTACTATGGCTCAAACCTACACGTACAGGTACGGTACTATATCAGTATAACGGGGATTACTATGGCTCAATCTACACGTACAGGTACGGTACTAGCAGTATAACGGGGATTACTATGGCTCATATCTACACGTACAGGTACGGTACTATAGCAGTATAACGGGGATTACTATGGCTCAACCACACGTACAGGTACGGTACTATAGCAGTATAACGGGGATTACTATGGCTCAAACACACGTACAGGTACGGTACTATAGCAGTATAACGGGGATTACTATGGCTCATATCTACACGTACAGGTACGGTTTTATAGCAGTATAACGGGGATTACTATGGCTCATATCTACACGTACAGGTACGGTACTATAGCAGTATAACGGGGATTACTATGGCTCATACCTACACGTACAGGTACGGTACTATAGCAGTATAACGGGGATTACTATGGCTCATACCTACACGTACAGGTACGGTACTATATCAGTATAACGGGGATTACTATGGCTCATACCTACACGTACAGGTACGGTTTTATAGCAGTATAACGGGGATTACTATGGCTATATCTACACGTACAGGTACGGTACTATAGCAGTATAACGGGGATTACTATGGCTCATACCTACACGTACAGGTACGGTACTATAGCAGTATAACGGGGATTACTATGGCTCATACCTACACGTACAGGTACGGTACTATAGCAGTATAACGGGGATTACTATGGCTCAAACCTACACGTACAGGTACGGTACTATATCAGAGTAACGGGAATTACTAGTGTTCATCCATGACAGATTCAAGCAGATACTAAAGAAGAAATTGTCCTATAACAAAACAATTCTCTCAAAGACATGTTAGGTCTTCCCATTGACGTGAATGAACAAGTAAAATACAGTCCAACATGTAAATGATATACCACGGCAATTTATTTCGCAACTTTAAAGACAAAAGACAATATGTATACATTCGCTGAATATTGTATATACACTTAGGAGGGCACATACGAATCTATTGCACTATGTTGAAGCTAATTAACAAATAATTGAAAAAGAAATCCATGGCTATGTATGTGTGTATAATACTGCTAATCATGCTCGTCTCTAACAGCAACACGTTGAAGCTAAAGGTAATAATATGAATGTATAGCCACCTTGCAAATATGACTTTTTGATTAACGAAAACTAGTTAAACATGCTACGCGTTCATTTTACAGAGGTGAAGGAGTTATGAACGGAGAGGTACTGAGTAATTATGTCTTCTCAAAGAAATATTTTTAAGAAAAAACGAGATGTGTCCGAACAATTCAAAATACAGACAATCGCGCTGAATACCTATTAAACGGAAAAAAATTTGAATTCTGAACATATTCCAAAAGAGGACGATATCTTTACCCAGAATTGCATTTCATACCAACTTAACTGAATACAAGCAAGAAATCCTAAAGCATTGTAGAAGTGGTGCAGTCAGCGTAAATGTTACAGATTATAAATCAAAATATGATTGTATCCATAGGTCCAAAGTCATACCGCCTCATTTGTCTATACAATGCGTGGACTGTAGCAGTTTTCTTAAGGTTACATTAAAGTTTTTTACCGGTAATGATGTTTCAAAGACTTGCATGCATTATTTAGAAAAAACAACACACAAATCATTTGAAACCTTCTTCCTTCCTCATAGTAAAACAATGCAGAATTTTATTAGCAAGCTATATATTACAATATTACTGGCGCCTTCTGAGACAACAGTACGACGGTCCCTTACATCCTTACATTACTGTTTCTCTTAACTTTCATTAAATTTCACTGCATCATAGAAGATATAATGCTTGAAAAGTTTCCAGTGCAAAAAAGAAGAATTGCTACTAGACAGAAAGGCGGAGCAGCTAACAGTGGCCATAAATACTTCCATTTGTGGAAATTTCAATCAAATTCAAATGGAACTGAACATATACAGCGCCAATAGGGAACATACATATTCAAACCAATACACGATGACCTATTTAAAGACACAAGAGAAGTTAAGGCCGACCGTCTTGTCAACAACTAATTACTCGTACACATTTTACTGTACCAGAAGGGATGTAGATCTCGGGCACTCTTTGATGTTTTAATTATCTAAAATAAAGCTCAACTTAACATTGCTTTCCATTGTTATTGAAATAACTTTATTCATCAGAACATTTGGCTGCTTTTTTATCATTCCCTTGTAATTCAACATGTGATATCCTGACGTACCTTGTTGTTGCATAAACACATCAATGATAAAATATTAGACAAAAATGTTACTTCTTCTAAACTAATGATACCTATTTGATTTCCAACAGGCAATGGATATACCTCTTTTTCAACAACGGAAAATCAAGACTGGTTGAGATCAAGTCTATAACTAGTTTGTGTAAAAACTCAATATCATTGAAAATATATATTTCACAACGTTTACACCTTGGAGTACAAGGTTCTTATACACCCCTTCGTTTACAATGCTTCCGTGGAGTCCAAGGTTCTGAAATTCCCCTTCGCTTACAATACTCCCGTGAAGTCTAAGTTTCTGAATTTCCCCTTCGCTTACAATGCTCCCGTGGAGTTCAAGGTTCTGAAATCCCCCCTAACAATGCTCCAGTGGAGTTCAAGGTTCTGAAATTCCCCTTCGCTTACAAAGCTTCCGTGGAGATTAAGGTTCTGAAATTCCCCCTTACAATACTCCAGTGGAGTCTAAGGTTCTGAAATTTCCCTTCGCTTACAACGCTTCCGTGGAGTTCAAGGTTCTGAAATTCCCCCTTACAATGCTTCCGTGGAGTCCAAGGTTCTTAAATTCCCCTTCGCTTACAACGCTCCCGTGGGGTCCAAGGTTCTGAAATTCCCCCTAACAATGCTCCAGTGGAGTCCAAGGTTCTGAAATTCATCTTCGCTTACATAGCTGACGTGGAGTCCAAGGTTCTAATACTCCCTTTCGCTTGCATAGCTCCCGTAGAGTCCAAGGTTCTAATACTCCCTTTCGCTTGTATAGCTCCCATGGAGTCGATAGTTCTAATACCCCCTTCGCTTACAATGCTCCCGTGGAGGCCAAGATTTTAATACCCCCCTTTGCACACAAAGCTCCCGTGGGGTCCAAGGCTCTAAAACTCCCCTTCGCCTACAATGTTACTGTGGAGTGTAAGGTTCTAATGCTCCATTTCGCCTACAATGTTACTGTGGAGTGTAAGGTTCTAATACTCCCCTTCGCTTACAATGATTCCGTGGGGTCCAAGGCTCTAAAACTCCCCTTCGCCTACAATGTTTCTGTGGAGTGTAAGGTTCTAATGCTCCCTTTCGCTTACAATGTTACTGTGGAGTGTAAGGTTCTAATACTCCCCTTCGCTTACAATGATTCCGTGGAGTCCAAGGTTCTAATACTCCCCTTCGCCTACATAGTTACTGTGGAGTGTAAGGTTCTAATACTCCCCTTCGCCTACAATGTTACTGTGGAGTGTAAGGTTCTAATACTCCCCTTCGCCTACAATGTTACTGTGGAGTGTAAGGTTCTAATACTCCCCTTCGCCTACATAGTTACTGTGGAGTGTAAGGTTCTAATACTCCCCTTCGACTACAATGTTACTGTGGAGTGTAAGGTTCTAATGCTCCCCTTCACCTACATTGTTACTGTGGAGTGTAAGGTTCTAATACTCCCCTTCGCTTACAATGATTCCGTGGAGTCCACGGTTCTAATACTCCCCTTCTCTTACAATGCTCCCGTGGAGTCCAATGTTCTAATACTCCCATTCGCTAACATGGCTCCCGTGGAGTCCAATGTTATTATACTCCCCTTCGCTTAATTTACAAAGCTCCTGTGGATTTTAAGGTTCTTAAACCATCCTTCGCTGACAGTGCTCTTGTGGAGTCCAAGTTTCCAATACTCCCCTAAGCTATAAAATAATCTTGTGGAGTCCAAAGGTCTCATACTCCCATTGCTTACAAAGCTCCCGTGGTGTTCAATGTTCTTATTCTCCCCTTCGCTTACAATGATCCCGTGGAGTCCAAGATTCTAATTCTCCCCTTCGCTTACAGAGCTCCGCTTGTGTCCAAGGTTCTAATACTCCCCTTCTCTTATTCATTTCCCCTGGATTCCAAGGTTCTCATGCTTCCCTTCCCTTACTAAGCTCATGTGAAGTCCAATGTTATTATACTCCCATTCGCTTACAAAGTACCCGTGGAGTCTCATTTAAAACGCATAAAATGTGGCAAACCCACGACCATTTGTCATACACGTCAATAACTTTCTTAGAGACTTTTACTTTGTAAGATCTCCTATTGATATGATTGGAAATGGAAAACAGAACTGGATACGTAGAGTGATAACAGTTTCAATCCGACGCAGCTGACTGTAATTTCAGATCTTTTTTATGTCAGTTCAAATATAAAAACACTTCACACGAATGCCACGTGTAAATGTTAAAAGTCAACAACGTGATCATTCGACACCGTTATCAACCTGTACACGTGAAAAAATTGATGATATGCCAATAGATTTCAATTTAAACAAAATCACCTAAAACACTTGTCTGAAATCATCTTAAAAATACAGCAGATCACAAGTGTATCAATTAAACATGTGGTGTAGAACATGTTTTTACGTTAAAAAACAACATTGCTAACTGTGGTAACTGTTCCTTTTTCGGTATTCTGTGCTACATTAAGATGCAACTACCGTATAAACCGTTATTTTCCTTACTTCACTGTTTGCGCACACATCAGTCACTATTGAGCAAGGCGAACATAATTTACGATGTGTGGCACACGTCAGTCACTATTAAACAAGGAAAGCATACTTCACGGTTTGTGCACACATCAGTCACTATTGAGGAAGGAAAGCATACTTCACGGTTTGTGCCACACATTAGTCATATATTGAGCAAGGAAAGCATTTTTCACGGTTTGTGCACACATCAGTCACTATTGAGCAAGGAAAGCATTTTTCACGGTTTGTGCCACACATCAGTCATATATTGAGCAAGGAAAGCATACTTCACGGTTTGTGCCACACATCAGTCATATATTGAGCAAGGAAAGCATACTTCACGGTTTGTGCACACATCAGTCACTATTGAGTAAGGAAAGCATACTTTACGGTTTGTGCACACATCAGTCACAATTGAGCAAGGAAAGCATACTTCACGATTCGTGGCACACGTCAGTCACTATTAAGCAAAGAAAGCATACTTCACGGTTTGTGCCACACATTAGTCATTTATTGAGGAAGGAAAGCATACTTTACTATTTGTGACACATATCAGTTACAATTGAGCAAGGAAAGCATTTTTCACGATTTGTGACACACATCAGTCACTATTGAGCAAGGAAAGCATACTTCACGATTTGTGGCACACATCAGTCACTATTGAGCAAGAAAAGCATACTTCACGATTTGTGACAAACATCAGTCATATATTGAGCAAGGAAAGCATTTTTCACGATTTGTGACACACATCAGTTACTATTGAGCAAGGAAAGCATACTTCACGATTTGTGACACACATCAGTCATATATTGAGCAAGGAAAGCATACTTTACGATTTGTGACACATATCAGTCACAATTGAGCAAGGAAAGCATACTTCACGATTTATGCTACACATCAGTCATATATTGAGCAAGGAAAGCATACTTCACGATTTGTGACACACATCAGTCACTATTGAGCAAGGAAAGCATTCTTCATGGTTTGTGGCACACATCAGTCATATATTGAGCAAGTAAAGCATACTTCACGGTTTGTGACAAGATCAGTTACTATTGAGCAAGGACAGCATACTTCACGATTTGTGACACACGTCAGTCAATATTGAGCAAGGAAAGCATACTTCACGGTTTGTGCCCCCCATCAGTCACTATTGAGCAAGAAAAGCATTCTTAACGGTTTGTGACACACATCAGTTACAATTAAGCAAGGAAAGCATACTTCACTATGTGTGCCACGCATCAGTCACTATTGAGCAAGGAAAGCATACTTAACGATTTGTGACACACATCAGTCACTATTGAGCAAGGAAAGCATACTTCACGGTTTGTGACAAGATCAGTTACTATTGAGCAAGGACAGCATACTTCACGATTTGTGACACACATCAGTCAATATTGAGCAAGGAAAGCATACTTCACGGTTTGTGCCCCCCCCATCAGTCACTATTGAGGAAGGAAAGCATACTTCACTATGTGTGCCACACATCAGTCACTATTGAGCAAGGAAAGCATACTTAACGGTTTGTGACACACATCAGTTACAATTAAGCAAGGAAAGCAAACTTCACTATGTGTGCCACGCATCAGTCACTATTGAGCAAGGAAAGCATACTTAACGATTTGTGACACACATCAGTCACTATTGAGCAAGGAAAGCATACTTCACGGTTTGTGACAAGATCAGTTACCATTGAGCAAGGACAGCATACTTCACGATTTTGACACACATCAGTCAATATTGAGCAAGGAAAGCATACTTCACGGTTTGTGCCCCCCCCCCATCAGTCACCATTGAGGAAGGAAAGCATACTTCACTATGTGTGCCACGCATCAGTCACTATTGAGCAAGGAAAGCATACTTAACGGTTTGTGACACACATCAGTTACAATTAAGCAAGGAAAGCATACTTCACTATGTGTGCCACTCATCAGTCACTATTGAGCAAGGAAAGCATACTTAACGATTTGTGACACACATCAGTCACCATTAAGCAAGGAAAGCATACTTCACGGTTTGTGTCACACATCAGTAACAATTGAGCAAGGAACGCATACTTCACGGTTTGTGACAAACATCAGTTACAATTGAGAAAGGAAAGCATACTTCACGATATGTGACACACATCAGTCACTATTGAGCAAGGAAAGCATACTTCACGGTTTGTTACACACATCAGTCACCATTGAGGAAGGAAAGCATACTTCACTATGTGTGCCACGCATCAGTCACTATTGAGCAAGGAAAGCATACTTAACGGTTTGTGACACACATCAGTTACAATTAAGCAAGGAAAGCATACTTCACTATGTGTGCCACACATCAGTCACTATTGAGCAAGGAAAGCATACTTCACGATATGTTACACACATCAGTCACCATTAAGCAAGGAAAGCATACTGCACGGTTTGTGTCACACATCAGTAACAATTGAGCAAGGAACGCATACTTCACGGTTTGTTACACACATCAGTCACCATTGAGGAAGGAAAGCATACTTCACTATGTGTGCCACGCATCAGTCACTATTGAGCAAGGAAAGCATACTTAACGGTTTGTGACACACATCAGTTACAATTAAGCAAGGAAAGCATACTTCACTATGTGTGCCACACATCAGTCACTATTGAGCAAGGAAAGCATACTTCACGATATGTTACACACATCAGTCACCATTAAGCAAGGAACGCATACTTCACGGTTTGTGACAAACACCAGTTACAATTGAGAAAGGAAAGCATACTTCACGATATGTGACACACATCAGTCACTATTGAGCAAGGAAAGCATACTTCACGGTTTGTTACAACATCAGTCACTATTGAGCAAGGAAAGCATACTTTACTGTTTGTGGAACACATCAGTCATTTATTGAGCAAGGAAAGCATACTTCACGGTTTTTGACACACATCAGTCATATATTGAGCAAGGAAAGCATACTTCACGATATGTGACACACATCAGTCACTATTGAGCAAGGACAGCATACTTCACGATTTGTGACACACATCAGTCAATATTGACCAAGGAAAGCATACTTCACGGTTTGTGCCCCCCCCCCCCATCAGTCACTATTGAGGAAGGAAAGCATACTTCACTATGTGTGCCACGCATCAGTCACTATTGAGCAAGGAAAGCATACTTAACGGTTTGTGACACACATCAGTTACAATAAAGCAAGGAAAGCATACTTCACTATGTGTGCCACTCATCAGTCACTATTGAGCAAGGAAAGCATACTTAACGATTTGTGACACACATCAGTCACCATTAAGCAAGGAAAGCATACTTCACGGTTTGTGTCACACATCAGTAACAATTGAGCAAGGAACGCATACTTCACGGTTTGTGACAAACATCAGTTACAATTGAGAAAGGAAAGCATACTTCACGATATGTGACACACATCAGTCACCATTAAGCAAGGAAAGCATACTGCACGGTTTGTGTCACACATCAGTAACAATTGAGCAAGGAACGCATACTTCACGGTTTGTGACAAACATCAGTTACAATTGAGAAAGGAAAGCATACTTCACGATATGTGACACACATCAGTCACTATTGAGCAAGGAAAGCATACTTCACGGTTTGTTACAACATCAGTCACTATTGAGCAAGGAAAGCATACTTTACTGTTTGTGGCACACATCAGTCATTTATTGAGCAAGGAAAGCATACTTCACGGTTTTTGACACACATCAGTCATATATTGAGCAAGGAAAGCATACTTCACGATTTGTGACACACATCAGTCACTATTGATGAAGGAAAGCATATTTCACGATTTGTGACACACATCAGTCACTATTAAGCAAGGAAAGCATACTTCACGATTTGTGACACACATCAGTCAATATTGAGCAAGGAAAGCATACTTCACGGTTTGTGCCCCCCCCCCCATCAGTCACTATTGAGGAAGGAAAGCATACTTCACTATGTGTGCCACGCATCAGTCACTATTGAGCAAGGAAAGCATACTTAACGGTTTGTGACACACATCAGTTACAATAAAGCAAGGAAAGCATACTTCACTATGTGTGCCACTCATCAGTCACTATTGAGCAAGGAAAGCATACTTAACGATTTGTGACACACATCAGTCACCATTAAGCAAGGAAAGCATACTTCACGGTTTGTGTCACACATCAGTAACAATTGAGCAAGGAACGCATACTTCACGGTTTGTGACAAACATCAGTTACAATTGAGAAAGGAAAGCATACTTCACGATATGTGACACACATCAGTCACCATTAAGCAAGGAAAGCATACTGCACGGTTTGTGTCACACATCAGTAACAATTGAGCAAGGAACGCATACTTCACGGTTTGTGACAAACATCAGTTACAATTGAGAAAGGAAAGCATACTTCACGATATGTGACACACATCAGTCACTATTGAGCAAGGAAAGCATACTTCACGGTTTGTTACAACATCAGTCACTATTGAGCAAGGAAAGCATACTTTACTGTTTGTGGCACACATCAGTCATTTATTGAGCAAGGAAAGCATACTTCACGGTTTTTGACACACATCAGTCATATATTGAGCAAGGAAAGCATACTTCACGATTTGTGACACACATCAGTCACTATTGATGAAGGAAAGCATATTTCACGATTTGTGACACACATCAGTCACTATTAAGCAAGGAAAGCATACTTCACGGCTTGTGGCACACATCAGTCATATATTGAGCAAGGAAAGCATACTTCATGATTTGTGACACACATCAGTCACTATTGAGCAAGGAAAGGGCATATGATTAAAAATCGTATCTGCAATTCAATATTCTACGCTAATATACGTGATTCACTGTTTGGTGAAAGAAATGTAGGTCCTGCACAATAGTTCAAGGTTATGAAATACGCAATCACATCAGCGCCCACTGATTTTTAATAAATGAGCAATATTCCTGGAAATGTCTCGATGCTTGTTCAAATTTATTCTCCACTCGTTATGGCTTTACTGGAGTTAACTATAATGACTAAAGTCTGGCAGCATGAGATGAGAGACAAAGTGCCATGTTGTATTTCAAAAACCAGTTTTTCTTTATGCATATATTTTACGTTTAAAGGTTAGGATAGAGTTTAATATAAATCAAGTTTATCGTGCGAGGCTAAGGAAATACGAAACAGAGTCCATTTTTTGCATTTCGTCTGTATTAAGGTCTCAAGCGAGAAATTGTTTGGTCATTTTCATCAACTATAAACGCTCTTTTTACTTCGTTTTATTTACGTTTTCATCGCTCGAGTCTAATTTGTTTGGAATATTTTCTGTAGTCTCATTGCTTTAATATCGCTTTTTTCAGATACGAAAAGAATTTGCCTTTTCAGCGATTATCTGTACCATTGTTACCACTGTTACAATAAATCGACTAGCTATTAATACAAGGAATATATGACAGTAATAACCTTAAATATCGTAATAAACTTCTCTTTTAATACTACTTTCTCTTTTTCAATCAGACAGATTGATGAGACAGGGTCTGGGTCTTAGAAATGGTTTCATTCTCCTTATATCACATTCCGCCCACATTACCACTTGTATCACAGGAAATAAGTAATACCCGTAAGAACGGCTTAACCTTGGGTTAACAATATCAACACAATTCATATAAAAAAAAATCTTTCAGGATATATGTCTCTAAAATAATGGATTCAGTTCAGTTCAATAATTCCTTAAGTATAATGATGAACAAGATCGAACGAAAGGCCCTTGACCAGAACAAGCGTGCAAGGTCCATTATAAACATCGACTTGCCCTTTTTAAACGTTTCTTTGCAGTAATCTCGACCTGTTGTAAATCTGTATGTATATCTTCATTCTAAAACCATGGATTCCATCTGGTGACGTTTAAGACGTTACTGACCACAGACAGGACATTTTAAGAGTCATTAATGTAAGCGCAAGTTGTTAATGGTCATGCCGAATTACATTGAAGGTGCTGGATAAATGAATGTCTGATAAGAAAAGCCTAATAAATGATTTTTAATGTAACAGGCTTGAAGTTGTAATGAACTGGAAATTGATCATATCTCAACTGTACCTGGTGAACTCAGTACAGAAAAATGACGTTAGATTACCGAATCGTTCAAATTGCAGCTCAGCTGAGAACTATAATGTTGCAATCGACACGAATCAGAGCTCAGCAGGGATTTACTTTATTTTCGAAAAATTCTTCAATGGTCATAATCCTAAAACAATGCATAGGTTTGATGGTTTAGAAAGAGAAGAACAATGCATTTGAAGATGATTTGAAGTTTAGTGATAATCAAAACAACGATGTCTGCATTCGTGGCAGGAAATTTGTTAATATTAAACAGAAACCAGTTTTGATTTGGTGATACGATACAAACAAGCCAGGCCCGTTTTGTGTGAAGCCAAGGATAATGAATATCTCATCTGCCCGTTCGTACCATACTTTACATTAATTCAAGAATTAAATGGCGTTGATTTGCATCATGTAATGTTTCAGCTCGATAACTGTTCGTAAATTGTGTATTATTTATCAGGGAACTGTTTACAATATCTCAGAAGTAAACTAAAAGCGCTAATAGTACCTTGTGCAGGTAATCGGCCATTCTACATGAACGCAAAGTATTACAATCATTAAAATACATGTCTTCGACAACTTTTTTTATACAAGCGGTACCAAATATGTTCACAAGCAGTAGCAGTATTAATAGCAGAAGAAGTAGCATCAACAGCAGCACGAGTAGCAACAACGTGATAAGCAGCAGCAGCATCATTAGTAGCAGCAGTAGGAGTAGTAGCAGTAGCAGCAGCAACATCAGCAATAGAAGCAGCTTAAGTAGTCACAAGAGCAGAAGCAGAAGCAGGAGAATCATCAGCCATAGCTGTTAAAACAGCAGCAGCAGCAGCAACAGTAGCAGTATTAGTAGCTATAGCAGTAACATTAGCAGTAACATTAGCAGTAACATTAGCAGTAGCAGTAGTAGCAGCAGAAGTAGCACTAGCTGTAGAAGTAAAAGTAGCAGTAGCAGTAGTAGTAGAAAAAGGGGAATACAAAATTCATGTTACGAGTTGTTTACGATGAATTGTGGTAAGTGATATTCATTGACATAATTCAGACCATTGTCACAAAACCTTTAAAGACTCTATTGAGCATTATGAATGTATAACTAACACGGGCTCATGTTACCTTTCATACATTATCAACACATCTTTCAGCTTTCATGGTATAGGATAAAACATACTAACATAGGCGATTCAGTCTAAGCATTTTGACTTATTTAGAGAAGTTATGTTGACATAATCAAGGTATACAGGCGAGAAAAAATTGGTGAAATTGTTTTTCGATAGACTTAAGCATTGTCAATAAAGTAAGGCATTGTAATTAAAAGTACAAGTGATTCAGCTTTATGTAATTGCTTTACTGTATGGAAAACATCCTGTCTTGTTTTTAATTCATAAAAATGCTTTATCTTCATGATGCAAATCAGTTACACAAATAATAACATCCTGATTCTTAAAATAATTAGGTATACGTTAACGATGAATTCGCAAATGGATCCAAAATAAACGTAACAGTGTGACATCACACGGCGACCACCCCCTTGATAGTGGACATTCAGTGCTATGAAATGATTACTACGATAAAACCCGGGGAAGAGCTTGGGCTTTTTAGATACTAATTCACATACAATTGGCAAAACGTCGAAATATTCTTCGTGCAATGGTTAGCAAGTGGCAAAACAATGACAACCAACTGCTTCTACACGATACCTTATTTACCGATTTAAAAACATATATTGATTATAATTTATCTACTGTTCCTTAGGAAACATGAAACAAGTAATTTTGCATTTTAAACGTGCTCAAATAAAAAATAACTTACAATGGCTAATGGCGAACATCTTCATACATTGAATAGTCCATACGTATCATACTGTCATATAGTCTTTGCTTGATACACCAATATATCAATGTATTTACTTAGCAAAGTCCTCTTCTCAAACCAGTACTTTAATATCCTCCATCATAAATGATTCTATCTTGATATATTACAAGATATACGTCTTAAGCTGCTGCTGTAATATCTGTACAGCGCAGACCGGTGTTCGCTGTAAACCCAATAGCGGCCCGGTGTCCAGTGTACACGGTCATAATCAAGGCAATCCGCTCTCTTATATTAAAGACAAATGGTGAAACAGTTTAAGAAGAAAGGTGATGGTAAATGAAACCGTAAATTTGTATATTTCTTGGTATAGCAGTATTAACATCCATTTGATCTTTTTTTGATAAAAACAAAGGCGGCTTAGTTTTTTACATACAGTTTTATCAAGACAGTATTATTCTTGGAATATATAAGAATGTCATAAAATAAGGACACTGTCCGTTATAATTCAAACAATGATGTTTGAACCATGTCCACTGCATCAGCCGCTTTAAAATGAGACAAACGACAAAAGTCGTTCTGCAATAGTATTCGTGGCAGACTAATTTGTATTTGGATATAGACTGAGTAATGGTAAGAACCCGCGCTGTCTTCGACGTATCAAGCCTCATGACTTCCATTCATTCTTAGTAACTTGTTTTGTAAATATATTTATAACAAATACAATCTTTCTTTTCAATATCAATGACTCACTTCTTTCATAATAATACTGTAGTTATTTGACATTCCTGCTCTAGGATTATAGGTAAAATCGAATCAAATCAAATTAAATCAAATCGAATCAAATCAAATTAAATCAAATCAATTACATTCTTTTGATTCGAAAAAGGCTGTGCAATGATCGCTTACATTTATTGGCCCTAAACCGGACTTCGCGTGTAAAATTTTAACAAATAATTCTTAAGTACGATATTGCACAATTTTGGGATTTCGTTCTTGATTAAAAATAAAATCAGGATGGGAACCAGCAGCTCTTACAGCGCAATAAGTAGCGTGCGGATAAATTACAAACCTATTCACTTATATGTACCTGACTTACTGAACTTAACAATGCTGTACATAACATTTATAACTTCAAATACCCCCGTGGTATAAAGTGTAAAACTCGCTGTTCGTTCATATGCATTATTTAAAAAACTCCGGTAGTAATGGCAGTAACTAGAACCCAATCTAAGCTGTGAAATGTCTACAGTAATCTAGGCCGGTTACATGTGTGCTTTTGGGCTAAAGCAAAACACAATATTTTGCTTTTGGAACATGAAACCCGCAACTTCACTAGAACTTACTTTACTTACTGAAGAGCTATCACGCCTACATGTCAACCAGTTCTAGGTCGTTTCAGTTTTAGATATAATTCTGGGATTACTTATGCATCATGTTATCAAAGAAGGTACTAGTCCAAACTTAAAAGCGCAGTCACGATTGCATGCTCATGTTTAAGACAAACGGTTAAACAAAAGGTGCTTACCGTCAACTTAATTCCAAAACTGATAAAATGCGATATTAAGCAATAAACATTTCTTACATTCGCATTTTATTACGATTGCTATTAAACTGTTATGTCACATGTAAAGTGTTCAAAAATGTAAACGTTTAAAACGAAATAAAAGTTGGCAGATGGAGGATCGCTCATGCATCTTATATACTTTTACAAATTAATGATGCCAGTCATTTATTTTTGGTCGTAAAAGACGATTTACAGTTTAGGCGGAGGTTTAATATTAAACAGAGATCGCAATTTTCAAACCATCATGATCTATCATGTTAAAATACCGAATAAGCTACCCATGTTTGCCATTTCCGTTAGAGTGTACGAATATTGCACGGTTTATAGTAAAGGCATATGTTACTTACAGAGCATCATATAATTCGAAATGGTCATGTTTTGTTCAAGAAAGAACCCATTTGATTAATTGTTATAAATACATTAGTACTTTCATATCTTGAAGGTTCTTTTGTCGTTCAGGTTAAGAAAAGTTCGCCTTCTTTTTCCACGCTAAGCAGAAATCAAAGCAAATACGCTAATCTTCATTTTAGAAACACATTAAAGTAAAACAATATTTACATAGGACATTTTAATTGGGAGATTTGAAGTGGATGTTGGATATCTGGGTACTAATTGATTGTGGCCACTGATTTGTACATACTCGAGAGCAAATGAAAACTTTTGAAGGAGTCAAATCAAACAAATAAGGAACAAACGTACACGAGAACCATTCACATTGCACAACTTCAGATCGACTCACGCAAGGTGTCAATGATATCAATTTTCTTAACCATTCTCCAAACCAAACACGATTAATACATTATTTTATAACGTATTGCTTTATGTACAGATGTATTTCAGCAAATGCGATATGGCCTTTGAGTAAGCCAGAGTTGCCGGGAGTTCAAATTAGAAATAACCACGAATGACAAAATGTTTTCATTAATTAAATTAACAATTATATTCAACTAAACCTAAATTTAGACGAAACATAATTTAGAACACTGCGTTTTTTATAAAGTGCACAAAACACAGAAGCATAATCATGGTAGTAAATATGTTAGACTCATACCCGGGCTGGATCTCACAAACGGGCATGTTTCCACAAACGAGCAGAGTTCGGTATTTTATAGCCCATTCCCAACAAAAGTGCAGGTTTTGCACTCTCATGAATGGTCGTAAGGAAGGTTTCGGCTTTTCTAAACATATCCGTGGTCTAAAGATTACACCTTCATGATACCATATACATCTGCTACAAACAATTCACTTATGTCATCACCGACTAAAATTTTTTCAGTACGGATATTATAACAATTGGAAATGACGTCATCGGATTTGACGTTCATTTCACTATTTAAAAAAGTTAACAATAAACGGCTTTTGAAATCAAGGAAAATAGTATTGCTTTTTTCACGAGGTCTCAGATTTAATGCAAGATACATTCTATTTAAAACCGAAAGCATTTTAAGCACTACTATTGTAAAACCGGTCTTATTTTTGGGAAGCAAACATGCACGTGTTTGATGACTTTGTTGAAAATTGAAAATTTTGATAAACGTCAAATATATCAAACGACCTGGAATACAGATATTTTTTATCTTAACGACTGAAACATATAGGATTTTGAACCATTTTCGATCGTGTTTCTGTTGTCACACTCTATACATTAACTCCCATATTGGAACGGTATAACGTAGGCGGAGTTTAACCGTTCAATAATTACCATGCGGATAAATTACAACGCTATTAACGTTTTCCGCACAATAATTATGAAATGTTGTCAATGACAACATGGTACAAACCGTTACGTCACGCTATGTCCTCTTGAATAAGATTAAACACTCGTCCTGCGGATGCCGAAACTACTACAGCCATGAGTTGCCATTTATAGATACGAACATTTATGAAAGCGTCATTTTCGGTTAAAAACAACAACAGTTAATTAGTAGGGCGAAATGACGTCAGTGTCAAGTAAACAAGTCTAGTGTTCATCTTGTCAACCCGAGCGGAAACTGTCGATGGTGGCTCTAGCCGAGATGTCAAGAAAGTCAATATAACTATTCTGTATCATACCGAACAGCTGTTTGATAACCACAATACCTATAGTGCTTACACAAAATAAAAACATTTATAAACAAGACTAACATTTATAGAAATAAAACTTATATATATATCTGATTGTAATGTAATTACCGTAACATAAGCCATCATAATAGCTTAATGATTTGATACGGACTAATTCGAACGATAGCAATACAACACGTTTTTTAATCGTACTGCAAATGACGTTATTGCAGCGGGTAACAAGGCGAAGCAAAACAGCTGTATTCATTAATTAATTCGTGACGTCGGCGGACCTAAATGACGTCAGAACCGTCCGTTAGCGTTCTCGTGTATAACAATAATTTGTGAAATACAAAGTGACACGAATCTGTTTCCGGTTCAAGTATTTTAACGTCGGGGAATTGTGGGATAAATCCTGGCTGTTCGTGCATTAAATGAGCAAAATTGGCCGTCTGTGGGACCCAGTCCGTCTGTGAGTCAATCACATATATTTTATTTCATAGTTGAAGATAGTAAAAGGTTTCGTACATTTACCCGTATCTATGTCCTCCGGATCACCTAGGAAGAACATCCCAGTCACCGTGTTAGATAAGTTCCTTAATCAGTCATTTCACGTCCAGTAATATCCACTCACAGTGCTTTCTTACCTATTGACCAGCAATGGCGAGAGTAGAGACTGATTTGTATAGAATGTTAACGTTTTATATTCACATACAATAATAAGCACTGTTTCAACTAACGTTATTATTTCATACACGATAATCAAACATTATTGTATTCATGACACGCACGGCAATTCAACTTTCTGACCAGAGTTTAAACTTGTAATAACCGAATAATAAAAGTTAATTGATTTAACACAGTTGTATTAATTTATTAACAAAATCTACCGATCCATTTTAATATTTTTTGGTTGTGACTGTCACTTTTGAATACCATTTTATTTTATAAGTCAAACCAAGTCTGGTGCCGATGGTTTTATGACCAGTTTTGATACGCAGCCTGGTTTTTAATCAAAAAGCTTTTAACACAGCAAATAAAAGTTAATATTTGAACTCTGAAACATTCGAAAAAGATGAGGATTTTATATGCGAAAACAAAATGCTTGACATGCACCTAAAACCAAGCTTGTAGGACAATTAACTTAAGTATTTGAGAATATACACTTCATCAATTTGATTAAGGCCTTTGAATTGACATAAAGGCGTGTTCCGTTCTTCACAGTGCTTAAAATATAATTGTTATAATCCTCTATAAACTATATATCTAACTGCACAATATATATATATATATATATATATATATATATATATATATATATATATATATATATATATATATATATATAATACATGGTTCCCGTTTGGGCTGTAACTCCGACCAATATCCAAAATTACAATTTGAAGTAACAAGAGCGTTTTTGTCTGGCCTTTGCAAATGACCACATTAACGGATTTCTGATCGGAAATTGGAACCGTATTTCTTCAATTCTGATCCACATTATAGTGTTGATTTTGTCCGATTCAGTACCCTTCAAATCTTGGTAAATATTTGTAAAGAATTTTTACAGGACTTAACATCAACAAGCTGCGTTATTAGTATCAGGCGGAAATAAAATGTTACCAAAATATGCTTCGTAAAATGCATTAACTTAATTTGTTGAAGTTTTCATAGCCAGCAGATAACTACAACAATTGCCTTTTACGCAAGATTAACCACAAGATAACGATCTTAGTAAATAACATAAATAACCGTTTTATTACCGCACAGTATTTTCACACAGACTACTAGTGTGTCACCATTGTACCGCCAGTACGTTCACTACCAGGTTGCCTTTAAATTACACAAGGAAATGTGCTACTCGTGCAGTGTCCGTTTCAACGACTGCACAGCGGCTTGTAATGTTTCTAGAAAGAAGTGTTTGGCGGGAAATGATTGATAATACAATGAAAACAACAGGGACTATTTATGAAATAGGAAGTGTGCTGTGTCGAAAAGCAAAGTCTCCGTTAAATAGAAATGAGGTTTATCTCAAAGTCATTATGGTGATATTTGAAAAGCCAAATGACTGCCCCTTAAGGACAAACTTCAAAGTACAAATCATCCTCTGCTTTAACTTATAGTGTGAGCATACCAGGTAGAATAATATCTGCAACCGCATGTCCAGACAGACCGTGCGCACTCATGATTTATTGACTTTATAATTATGTAGTTCACAGGACGGACTAGGCAATGGTGCATATATAATTATAGGCAATTTGGTAGCGAAGATGCACATTGAATATTGCAGATCGAACTTATCGGTCATGTTTTACAATCTGAAGTCAATAGTGTTATGGTAACCGTGTTCTTAACACGTTCCAAGTTCATAATATATATTACGAGATGCATTCCCAACAATGTCGCGACATGAAATTCCGCCTGGACTCCGATGTTAAAGCAACTAAACACTAGCTGAGACAATCTGTCTAGGCTAGCACAATATTTGCACATCCAAACATTTGAAGTTATTTCAATAGATAATCTTTGGTCTTTTTGAATTCACCAAAATACAATAAGTGGCATGTCAATACCAAATGAAGCATGAACTAGTTTCCATTCACCTGTTTTTATTAACTCGTAGAAATGAGTGACAATGCGAGTTACAAAGTGCTGAACTAAGATGGCTGAGGTCTGTGCCACTTATGCTTTAATCCCACAGCTAGAATTCTAAGCGAATCAATGAGGCGGCGCATCCGGCGCGCGCCCTCCCTCTTTCATTGTCCAAATCTTTATTTCCATATTTGAACAAAAAGTAAGAAAATACCCCCACAATGCACCATTTTATGGGGGGGGGGGGGTAAAGTGAAACCCCCTCCTCTGCGAACACTTGAAACTGAATAATTTTCGGTTCGGAGGGAGGGTCTCAAGTCAAAAGGTTACGACCTCTTAGTCTCGCCCCCTATAGTCTTATCTTGGATCCGCCCCTGGGAATGCATGCATGTTTAAATAATGATAAAGTGGAAATAATATGTAATATGTAAATAAATGTGTAACAAACTCTTTCTTAAACAACGCTTATTATACATTTCTTTTTAAATTTTCCTTTTTTTTTAATCAATGACTCTAACTCTGACTCTTACACTATATTCCTATATAGCAACAGCAGTATAGGTTTTATAATTATGAAATTTGGATGCAATTTAAGTCAATAGTGTTACCGTGTAATACTTTTATACTCAATGCTGATTTGAATGTGATATATTGTATCAAACCTGTTTAACCATTGGCTTTGGAAGGGAGCAAACTCCTATTGTAACAGTGGGAAAACCCCAGACGAGTTATTTCTTATATAAAAACAGCAGGCGCCATCTGCATATAATTATTTACAAATACTACAATTATTTCAGCACATTGATTTGTCTCTTGTTTTACTGCAGTGTCATACAGCCTTATCCCAAAGACGCGCATGTTTCATTCAGAAATACACAAAACAGAACAAAACGCAATAGACAAAGAAACCAGAAAAGAAATCCAATTAAGTTATCGCAGAGTGACAGACAGTGACACGGAATGAGTAGAAACAACAGAAGCCCCTGAATATAAGCTAATTTCGTTTCGCTTTCTCTAATGATATAGTGTAGAATGCCACTGACCGTTCCCATTTCATCCCGAGTCCTTAAATCGACCTTGAATGTAGGTAGCCAAAGGGCAGCAGCAGCTACTATAATCTATTCTGTTAAATCCCCTCAAACGACACCTTACAGAAGAACCCTAGCTGTTTTGATACATACAGACTAGCGTCACAAGGCATACATCAACAAACTATCTTGATGGCCAAGGCAGTATTTCTCGTGGACAAAATATTTTCTTTTGGCAACTTTCCAGGTTGACTTCCTGATTCCGGAAGGGCAGTTTCACAGATTTGCACATACTGCGACGAACCTTTGCAACCGATTAGTCCCTAAATGCTCACCCGGCTATGACTACTCAGTCAACCCGGTATCAATATCTTTGAACTCATTATAGAAATGTCGAAACTTGATATCCAAATACTGAGCGCTGCGCCTACCAGCCTTTAGTATTTCACTATTAGAAGTTCGAGCAAGGTCAGAGCGTTTGCGGGAATTTTGAATATTACTTATCAAACTTAAATTTCAAGGGCTAATGTTTATTTTTGTTTGTTTCAAATTTCACATGCTTGATTTTTTTTCGGCAAGTTCTTAATAAGGTGTAACGATTTGGTATATATTTAAATTCACTTTTGTACAATCATAGGAGCAACCATGTCGTTGTACACTACTGCTTCCGATATATTCAGTAGTACTTTAAATTATATGATATATTAAATACCTCCTATAAGCAAAACTTTCCAAAGATTTTTACTTGCAAGGTATAGTAAAAAAAGAAATAATTACATTTTTTTACCAACTACACGTCTATATCATGCTGTCATTCCCATATACATAATGCTTCTTACAGTTTTGCTGTTAAAATTTACATAATTGTTATCCTTTATTTACATTCTTTAAAGAATTTAGTTTTTTTACAGTGGTATGCAGGGATGTTGAACCGTGCACGTGTTGACTGACTGTACAGTCGGGAAAACTAGTTAATGTAATCATTGTATACAGTGCTCTAATCCATCACACTTTTTTGTAATTGTCTGCATGTTTATAATAAGGAATGATTTTTGCAAATAAGTGTTTCCATAGGAAACCTATTTAATACTATATGCTTTCATTACCAGGTCACCAATTCATTGTAATGTATTGGTATGTTATGTTCGTTTGTTATTCAAGTCGGAAAATAACTCATTGAGCTAAACAAATGCTATCATTTAAAAAAAATCTTGTAACTTGTATCTTTAACTTCGAAGTCATATAAGAAAAAAAACACAAGACCAAAACACGGAGTTTTTGTTTCGAATAATTTGCCTAATAACGGCTTAGCTGTGTAATTAGTACTTACTAATTACCGTAATGTGTTTTTTGTTTCCGAACAACTGTCGTTGTCCTTCCGCCTAAAGTTAGCATAAATGGGGGCATTAAACTTTGTGAATAAAGATGGGCAACATATGTAAAGAAGGAAACAGATGCCAATAATAAACTTAGCATCGAATAATCCCCAAGCGCCATTGACAATGACTATTTTGTTTACTGCCTGGGCTCCACATTTATACGATAACCAGGAAGGGAACAATCGGTATAAAGTGGGTTTCAGGAGAAGCGCTAGTATACTCATTTTCCAATACCTTGCGCTACAAACCTGTCCATTCATACTGAAGAACACCACATGCTTGCCAGTATTAGATATGGAAAATAAATATTCGCATAAAGGTTCATGACAGAAATTCGCGTCTTTCGTCGAAATGAACAAACATTTACTACCGTAACGCATTGCATTTATGTCCCTTGCCAGATGGAAGACATGTCAACAATTTATAAATTAATGTTATATTTAATCATAATGTTGCTGAACAAAGGTTGGATACAAAGTCTGTATATTTTAAGCTGCCTGTATTAAATTTAAATGTTATGCAAGAACCGTAAAAATCCAACTATCTTCACATATCCGTGTTACGCATCCAGTCATTGTGGCTCCAACCAGGGATCATACAGACAAACACACAGGGACCATACAGACACACACACAGGGACCATACACACACACACACACACACACACACACACACACACACACACACACACACACACACACACACACACACACACACACACACACAGGCCATACAGACAAACACACAGGGACTATACAGACACACACACACAGACCATACAGACAAACACACAGGGACCATACAGACAAACACACAGGGACCATACAGACAAACACCATACAGACAAACACCATACAGACAAACACACAGGGACGATACAGACAACACACAGGGACCATACAGACAAACACACACGGACCATACAGACAAACACACAGGGACCATACAGACAAACACACAGGGACCATACAGACAAACACACAGGGACCATACAGACAAACACACAGGGACCATACAGACAAACACACAGGGACCATACAGACAAACACACAGTGACCTTACAGACAAACACACAGGGACCATACAGACAAACACACAGGGACCATACAGACAAACACACACGGACCATACAGACAAACACACAGGGACCATACAGACAAACACACAGGGACCATACAGACAAACACCATACAGACAAACACACAGGGACCATACAGACAAACACACAGGGACCATAAGACAAACACACAGGGACCTTACAGACAAACACACAGGGACTATACAGACAAACACACAGGGACCATACAGACAAATACACAGGGACCATACAGACAAATACACAGGGACCATACAGACAAATACACAGGGACCATACAGACAAACACACAGGGACTATACAGACAAACACACAGGGACCATACAGACACACACACAGGGACCATACAGACAAACACACAGGGACTATACAGACAAACACACAGGGACCATACAGACAAACACACAGGGACCATACAGACACACACACAGGGACCATACAGACAAACACACACGGACCATACAGACAAACACACAGAGACCATACAGACAAACACACAGGGACCATACAGACAAACACACAGTGACCTTACAGACAAACACACAGGGACCATACAGACAAACACACAGGGGACCATACAGACAAACACCATACAGACACACACACAGGGACCATACAGACAAACACACACGGACCATACAGACAAACACACAGGGACCATACAGACAAACACACAGGGACTATACAGACAAACTCACAGGGACCATACAGACAAACACACAGGGACCATACAGACAAATACACAGGGACCATACAGACAAACACACAGGGACCATACAGACAAACACACAGGGACCATACAGACAAACA
Organism: Mya arenaria; assembly: GCF_026914265.1. Taxonomy (NCBI): domain Eukaryota; kingdom Metazoa; phylum Mollusca; class Bivalvia; order Myida; family Myidae; genus Mya; species Mya arenaria. Next base: position 2,106,453 of record NC_069135.1, on the reverse strand, counting down.
CACAGGGACCATACAGACAAATACACAGGGACCATACAGACAAACACACAGGGACCATACAGACAAACACACAGGGACCATACAGACAAACACACAGGGACCATACAGACAAATACACAGGGACCATACAGACAAACACACAGGGACCATACAGACAAATACACAGGGACCATACAGACACACACACAGGGACCATACAGACAAACACACAGGGACCATACAGACAGACACACAGAGACCATACAGACAAACACACAGGGACCATACAGACAAACACACAGTGACCTTACAGACAAACACACAGGGACCATACAGACAAACACACAGGGACCATACAGACAAAATCATATAGACAAACACACAGGGACCATACAGACAAACACACAGGGACCATACAGACAAACACACAGGGACCATACATACAAACACCATACATACAAACACACAGGGACCATACAGACAAACACACAGGGACCATACAGACAAACACCATATAGACAAACACACAGGGACCATACAGACAAACACACAGAGACCATACAGACAAACACACAGGGACCATACATACAAACACACAGGGACCATACAGACAAACACACAGGGACCATACAGACAAACACCATACAGACAAACACACAGGGACCATACAGACAAACACACAGAGACCATACAGACACACACACAGGGACCATACATACAAACACACAGGGACCATACAGACAAACACACAGGGATTATACAGACAAACACCATATAGACAAACACACAGGGACCATACAGATAAACACCATACAGATACACACAGAGGGACAATTCAAACAATCACACAGGGACCATACCGACAAACACCATATAGACAAACACACAGGGACCATACAGACAAACACACAGGGACCATACAGACAAACACACAGGGACCATACAGACAACACACAGGGACCATACAGACAAACACACAGGGACCATACAGACAAACACACAGGGACCATACAGACAAACACACAGGGACCATACAGACAAACACACACGGACCATACAGACAAACACACACGGACCATACAGACAAACACACAGGAACCATACATACAAACACACAGGAACCATACAGACAAACACACAGGGACAACACACAGGGACCATACAGACAAACACAATACAGAAAAACACACAGGGACCATACAGACAAACACACAGGGATCATACAGACAAACAACCAGGGACCATACAGACAAACACATTCACATTAAGTATCAAGGAGAACATACGCCAAACAACTTGGCGAAAACACACTATACCAGGATGGGTCCTTAGATAACGAAATTAACAATCAATACTCTATTTATTAATGCAAACAGGTTGCCTGCAAAAATGGGCGTAGGAAATGGGAGAAAGGGGATAATGATTATAAAGTACTGAACCACTTCAACGATGTCTAAATAATGAAAAAGGAAACTGACCTTGAACACGAGTTATTACTCTGTTCTAACCCGTAAAGCAATGTGGTGTTATCACATGCATACACTAACTAAACGGACATACACCATACACCGTACACCATACACCATTTACATTTAGTGACCCCACACAATTGCTTATTGAAAAGATGACGAGGCAGATTGCTTTCAAATTCCAAACTTGAAACAACGTTGACACAATAAAGTAATCTTTCTGAAGGTAATCGCACATTATATAAACATTCGGCATAATATAATAGGTAATTTAAGTAATTAAAGTCGACATAAACCTTTTAGTATTTGCTCGATAATAACTTTTCTATGTGTAAAAGATTGTAAACGCGGGTCAGTTCATGGTCATTTTCCGATCATAAACCGACATAGAGCACTGATTACCCATTCAGGCATAGACTATGGATGGCCAATAAAATAGTTGTAAGTCAGAAGGTATTTCGTGAGATGAAAATAATTGGAGCTAACGAAAATCATTTAAGTGAAATACATTTGACATTTGTAAATTTAAAGAAAAGGCTGATCCATTCTTTTGCAACTATGTTATACGAAAACTGTGTACATAATTGTACACACATGTATTATCATCATGTTCAACATCAATAGTATAACTATTATGTTGCTGTTGTAACTGTTTAAAATGACGATGTTCATGATAATAATGGTGATGATGATGGTGGTGGTAGTGGTAATGACAACGAGGACGACTTGATTTGATGATGATGATGAGAATGATGATGATGATGATGATGGTGGTGGTGGTTGTCTTGGTGGTGGTGGTGAAGATGATAATGGCGATGACGACGATTTGTATATGAGGTATTGTATTGTGTTAATCATGTTTGTAGCTACGTCATGACTTTTAAACTCATTTAAAGTCCACAATTGACGATACTACCGTCCAAATTTTTACCACCTCCAGTCACTATCTAAATTAGTTACCGTCGGTAATTTGTATTGACTGATACAACTTTCTATCGTTAATTACATTTAAAGGCCGTATATCATTGTTGACGTGTCATAGTGTCGCAAATTATAGTCGAGCTCAATGTGGAACTTGAAAGGTGGAATTGCAAACACTATGCAATCTTGAATGATTGTTAGTCATTTTAAAGTCGAACTTAACATTCAGAATCGATATTAATATAAAATGTAAAAATTGGGCTTCATTCTCTTTAAAAAAGATCAATACATAACGTAACATGCGTATTAAGTTGTTTCTCTTTAGTTTTACAAACCTTTAAGCAATGTTAACGTATCGGTACCGTGACCCAGCGGCACAATGTGCCTCCATATCAGAGCAAGAAACGTTATATTACAATTTCATTATTCCATTGTTCAACATTCACTTAAGACTAATAAGTCAATAGAAAACTCGTTAACATTGAAACCGCCCCACCCACCCTGGATACCTGTATCTGTGCCTTCACACAAGCTCAATTTTTCCGCCATCCATTCCTCGAGCAGACGCCGCTGGCATAGATGTAGTGGGTCCTTCTTCAGAGTGAGATCCGGTTGTCCGTACACAACGTCCGTGTGTACGCAGGCATGTGCTTTAGGTACCATGTTGTGCAAATGATTATCATTTAGGGCGTGTGCGTGCCGACGATCATGTTCAGTTGGACGATTAGTATCAACGATCTGGTGTGTGTGATAGCGAATCGCTTGTTTCAAAGGGAAGTATGGTGTTTTAAAATAGCAGGGTCTGCAGATATGCCCGGTGTTGTTAATGCATTTCCTATCTGTAAACACTCCCTTGTTTTGATCCTTCTCCGTGCATACATTATCATTGCTATTTATTTGCTCTTCTTGGAAACCGGTTGGTCTTTCACTTGGGTAGATACTCCTCTTTCTTCCAGGAACTGTCCGCAGACCTTGTCCGCTACGATGTGTTGGTCTTCTAAGAATATTTAAAGCTGTACTGTATTGAACATTGTTTATTTTAGGCGTTCCATAGTTAACACTATACTCACTGTCACAATCCAGCACGGGACGCACACGTCTTAAAGAGTCGACACTATTTTGCGCTCTTACTATATCATTGTGCATCGTTTTAATTGGTTCAGAAGAATTATCCGCCTTGTCATCATATGACTCAAATATCAAGTTGTTCTGAGTATCTAGGTGCATTCCCATTACACTGTAAGCAGGCGCCTCCATCCTTATTCCAGCTCTTCCCTCACAGCCAAGGAGCCATGCACATGTATTGTCGTAGAACCACTCGAGACACTGTTGTTAATTCATATCTGTCTGCATGCATAGCAAACTATACATTTATTGTCCAGGGAGAATAAGGTGCTGCCATTAAGGAACTTTCTAGAAGTCTTAAGTAGAAGATATCGATTCCGGGTAATTACACCATGACGTATTAGTCTAGCATAACATTAGAAACACCAGCATGGAGTCCCGTCGCTCTGTTGTGTTATGGGCTCATAATGTTACATGCACCGGCTTTCCTGATAAAGCCATATATATATATATCACTCGTATTAAGTTCACTCTGACAGTACACTTCACACCTAACCAACTTACAGAGTAAACTGGTTTTGTACCTTGAATTGAGACATTAACTCGCGGCTACAACTTTGACTTCACTAATAAACTTAAAGTAAAAACCTTATCAATCGTCTAGAATGGCAGTTAGATAAGTATTCAGATGACACTGTAGACTTAGGAGCACTTTCACTTCTATTGAATAATTATTATGGCATTTAAACGACCTACAGGGGTTAAGCAAATTTGACAAAAACATCCAAATGTTTACATATAATGACAAAATATAAATAGCGTTTAGATTTGGGGGAGTTAAATTTGTATAACGAGTGTACGCGATCGGTTGTACACACAACACCTATTTGAAGTAGTTAAATGAAATCAAAATCAAACGACAAAGTATCATGAATTACTTTCGCACTCATTATGTAGTCAATATCTTGCAATCTATTTTCATTTTCACCTGCACGGTGAACGATCCCCAGCCGAAGATAAACATAATTTTATTCACAGTGTACTAACTTATTTATCTCAAATGTTGTTTTTTCTTGGTGAAGTGAGCTTTAAAATAAACAAAATAACTTTTCACAGGAAACAGAAAGGTCCCCTAAAATCCTGAAATTTTACTCCTACACTCACAGTTCAAATTCTGTAATGATATACACTGAACTGAGCATGCGTTGTAAGATTGTGTTACTAAAGAGACACTATCCATAAAGGAAAACTGACAGGTTCAACAATTGATCGGCGTCTGATGTTAGAACTAAATATTGGATGATGTTCTTGTTTACGGTCAATTTGCATGTCGTATGAATGCATTTGTTTTAAAGATCTGATTATATTTGTTTAAAGAACAAGTAATGTAACAAAACCAGTTATTTATTCTTATTTTGGATGGCATATCGCATTAAGTATTGTTGGTTTTTAAATATCAATAAATTTCCCAAGTGTCGCGGGCAGTAGTGTTTCGGGGCAACCGGATTTCATTTTTCAATAGCTTTCTTGGAGGTTAAAAGGTGAAAAACATTTTTAAGATATTATGTTTTGTATTCAAAAGATACAAATCCACCTTTCGATGCGAGGCAACAGTCGTTCTGACCAAACTATGCTATTTCGTATATAAATTTGAAGATCTGTATAATTATAGTGATTTATAATATTCCGGTTATTGACGGGTTTAAAGAAAACATTAAAACAAAGAATATGAGAAATTATAGAAAAAAGGTAAATTCGACTTTAAAACGATATTTAGGTATTGCAATTAGCTTAATCCAATCGAAATCAAAAAAGAGATTAAGCTAATTGCAAGTGACTTGAATAGCTAAAATAAACATTAAGAGGTCATATTAGACATTAATACCATTAACTATACAAGCAAATCCACAAAATCGGATAAGGCGCTTCAGATATTATATCGAAAATGACTAAATAACATGTAATCTTTCCAGTGGTTTTCTAATCCACTTCATAACTTTCAATTCAAGAGCTTAACGTTTTAATTACATTTGATTGTGCATGTTACGGCAATGCGTCTGTGCTGTGATTTTCTTGAAATAAAAGAGGCATCTAAATATCCGAGCCAGGTGTTAGATTTACTAATTATTTTAGTTGAATAGCCCATCTCTTTCCTTCTTGAATATTATATGAATATGAGGTTACTACCATACTTTAAGAGCCTACCTGTATTATTCTGCATATGTCCTGGCAACATAGGCCTTTGGTTTTCCATTTTTGTCACCATCCATTGCTCAAGGGCCATCGTCTGCTTTCCCTGAACCATCGTCTTCTTTCCCTGAACCATTGTCTGCATCGTCTGCTTTCCCTGAACCATCGTCTGCTTTCCCTCAACCATCGTCTGGTTTCCCTGAAAACGACTACTGGTCGTCACATCAATCTTGAATTCTCTTTTTGGACATTCATGGACCTCTGATTTGGAAAAAATGTTTAAACGGGCGAATGTGTGCATCCCATGTCTATCGTTGGGTACTTTCGCTGGTAAACACGTATGTTTGTTACCTAATATATTTGTTTGATGAACATCTGTCTTTTTTGACGCACCTTTTCCGCTCGCTCCTGCCTTATATATTCGACCTTGCCACTTTGAAGACACATCTTTTGACCCGTTCTCCACATACATATTTCGTTCACGTGAGTTCCTTGTAACGTTCAGTATACAGCTGTATGGAAGCACGTGGGTGTCTGCCGGCCCGGTCCCTAATACGCTGCTCCTACGAATTCCTTGACGTCTGTTATTCATAGAAGGTTTATCCTTTAAAGATGCCATGGTTGTTGTTCTTTTACTTTTAGGTAGAGAGCACTGCCTCTTTTCCCATATACTCGTATTATTATAACACTCGATCGATCATGTTCAAAAATAAAGAAATACTGCCCACACTCTTTGCGTTGCGATATTTACATAGAAAAATCTCCACGTGTTGCGACCTCTCCAACGGAATCCAGTTGATATTTTTTTCGGAATCACATAACACATTAATATTCCCCAACATCACCTCCCTTTTAGCTGCGTATCGGTTTGCATTGAACATCTGCCTTTGTGTTGTTCTTTTTATGTTTTTGACACAGCAGGCACATTATTTGTTTGTTTATTCGCAACCAGCAGATAGTTTGCAGGAATACGATTTTCAAACAATATTCGGAAAATCTTTATCCTTCAGTCCTTTTCACGATTTCAGAGCTTCATTATGGCGGCACCATTTATTTAAAAACGTTAAAAAATAAGAACACACTCCTTTGAATTTGAGCAATTAACATGATAGTAAGAACTTATAATGCGATTTTCATCTCATTTAGCTGTGATTATAATGTAAGAGCAGATCAGAAACGTTGTATTTGAACTATGTATCCCAAATACATTGAGAATGAACTAATTACCCTTACATCTGATATTAGTATATTGATGGAGCGTACATTTACAAATGCGCTTTGAATAAAATTCTATGCACAATTAAAACCATACCTAAATCGATTCAGTTAAGCCTTTTAAGGCAACAGGTTGAAAGGGAACATGTTGCAATGGTTATAAATCGGCCTTAATTGAAAATTAATAATCAAACTAACATGGGAAACGTATTAAGCAGTATTATCAATTCTGGCATGGAGCACATCCATTTCAAACTACCGTGGTAGTTTGACATCAGGCGATGATCTTTGTAAATATATACGATAAACTATTTAAGATAACCTGTAATGAAAACATTCAAGTAATTGCAGTTTTTTTGTTGGGCCATAAACTATATAATTAAACATTTTAATGTAGGATAAATTATACTGTTAATAATTAATCGCTTCAAAATTGCCAATCAGAGCATTTTGTTCGTGCACTTTATTTTGGTTTTTGGTGTACATGATTGAGTCTACTCATATTTGGGCCGTGACGTCATTCTTAATGATACATTTACCTGAGTTTTATCGATAAACTATTAGTGTGTTATACAGTATAGTTAGTTATTGGAATCATACATAATATATTGTCGTCATTATCTGAATTATATAGAGGATATTTGTTTATTTCAGTGTAAGATCGTATTTTATTTCACGAGTGTCATAGAAAAACATATAATGTAGTTTTTATGATCACGAGTGAAATTAAATACGATCTTACACTGAATTACAAACAAATTTTCTGTTTCTTTTATGCTTATTTTCGGAGTTTTATTTGATTTTTATTTATTTCTGAATTACCCCCTTTTTTGAAAAAAGGTGGGCTTTACGCCGCTACCCGTGGGGCGCCCCTCATGCATAATTCTAGCTGTCAACTTTTCTACTTTCGGTTTGCTGAGAAATAGTTCTCTGCTATTCATTCTTATAGCTTAATATTCGCTCGTTTTTTATTGCAAAGCTTTATGAACAGTAAACAATGAAGTATTATAAGTGCAAATATGTTCCAAAAAATATGAAAACACTTTTTATTTTAAGATAGGCATGAATACATAACCAAATTACTACGCCGCTATTTAAGGAATGAAAATTTGGAAGGTCAAATGTGTTACCAAAACAAATGTGGATACTCATTGGATTTTAACCATTCTTCTTAGTTTAAGACTGCATGTACGCGTGTTTTTATAGTAAATTAATATTCAGTCATCTTACTGTCAGAGACCAGTCTGTTTCGCTTTAAAATGTTTGTTTTCCAGATAAAGAGTAAATGCCACGCTAGTTTGTTGACACATTTTGAGGTGTGGGTGGGGTAAAAAATATCAGATCTATCTGTAAATTGTTGGATGAATTCTCAAGGAAGCTCATTTTACGTACTACAACGGTTAACAGTTCAAAATACATTTGAACGATGATATAAAATTTTATTTATGTTCGAACAGTTGGTTATGTCTGTAATTTGTTTGGTATGAAAGCAAATGTTCGAACATTCAGCTTCAAAGATCAGTAAAATGTTTGATAAACGGGATAACCGGTTATAAACGGTAAGTTTTTAATTTCCAATTATATATTTATTTAAATTTATAAAATATTTCTTTATTTTTATTAACATTTTTTGACATAATTTACTGAAGTCCAGTGTTCTGTTTTGATCAAGGCAAGTACATGTAACAACAAAGGAATTTAAAAGTAGTTCTGAAAGTTGATATTTTCACTCCTTATTTTGCAGTGAAAATATCAAATTGATATTTTAACTGTTGTTATTTCACTGTTAAAACCCCATATTTCATCGTAAAGCATGAAAGAAATGGCTTCATTTTCGAGAACATGCAAAGTTGTACCAGTTCAAAAAAACATTACTATACATAATTTCAGATTTGGTTGAAATGTTAATATTTCAAGGTGTATTTAAACATTGACATGCGCGTACTATTTTGACCGCGATACCGCTTAACGATTTATACTAAGAACCTGATATGCCTTCTATGAACGTTGGCCCTGATGTGCCCTCGTTCAAAAAGCACTGTAGTCACATATCAACAGAGACCCGCGAGGTTTTGCGTACGCTCGCCTTTTTTCGAATCTTTGGATAAGTGACTGGGGTTAAATGGACACAGTTAGGATGTTCTATCATGTAAGAGTTCAATTTTGGCGATCTTCAGAAATAAGAGCGGGCTACCACGTCCAACCACGATGGTTAAAGATGCACTCTTATTCCCAAATAAGAGTTACCACAATTAATGCAATTGTTTAGATATACTAAAAAGATTGAGGTGAATTATTAATGTTTTCCGTTAATGCATTATTTAGTAAGTACAATAGTTAAAGGTTTATCACTCAAAATTTAGGTTTGTTGTGCATGTGTATGTATTCATTTTGAATAAGAGTGTCGCTTTGAGCTAACTTGATACCGTTGAAATTATTGTTAAGAAGAAATCAAATACTCTCCAAGCTACAATCTCTCTAATCAAACCTTACAATATGTTGCGTTTTGTGTTCAACTTGGATTCAGGAAATATAGCTACCGTTCAATAAGTACCGTGCTGATACATCCCAACAATTTCTGATTATACCTCACAGTAAGCTTGCATATAAAGCTTGAGAATAATTGTATAAATTAAGAAAAGAAAACCCTCTTAAATTTGGAACAAAACTTGTTTATTTCTTTTCTGGTTAACATATGTTTATTGTTAGCATGCTTACTGATGTAGAAGCAATTTGTATCGCTAAGATGAACCTAGCACCTAAATGCGCAACTTGCATGTAAACAAAATACTTTGATTTGGTCGTTCTTTTCCAGACAAACAATGGTTTAAAGTAAAAAAAAAATGCAATTACTCAATCGAAGATGCAGACAAATTCATTTCACATGTGCTGAATGGATAAAATACGAGCAAACGTGAGGAGGAGATGGTTGTTTATATCTGTTTTATTACAATTAGCTGCACACTGTTTAGTCGAGTGCGCTAGGTAGCACTTCAAACGTTGCCTTCGCGAGGAGTTTCCATAAACAAACCGACTTTTTTCATTCTTCTTTAATTCACAATTATTCGATAAAACCTATGTAAAACTCAAGGCATGAACACACACACACACTGAATTTACGACAAATGCAGGTTTCATTTGGTATACCACCAGGGCATCAGTGGATGTAAACATTTAAAGATTAACTTTATACCTGTTTACATTTTCGGGACAAGCCAAATAATGTACACCATGCAAAACAATCATCAAAAACCCTGTTTCCTATGCCTAATTTATTCATTACGGGCGGAGCGTAACCGTTCAATAACTAGCCTGTGGATAAACAATAACGCTATCATTTATACGTCGCGCTAGTTTTTGAACGTTGTCACTGACAACATGATTTTAACAGTAACTTTACCTCATATTATCATCGTGATGAAAGTATTCACTTTCACAATATACAAAATACAAGAATCATTATTTAAGTCAGGTGTAAGATAACAAGTGAGCTATTTTTCGACTGAAAGCGCTCATGTAGAATTTGAATAACTTTTTGTGGATTAAGTACACGGGACTTAAACATATCCATTTTTTTACTTTTCATAAACACATTAGCACTTGAAACGTATACTGCCACAATTAAGTGATGTGTATACTCGATATTAATTTCTATAATTTCAATTCTATGGTAACATGTTGACGATTGATTAGTATACGTATATATTATAGCCAGTGTAATGTATATGTGTTCTGTTCAAATGCCATAATAATTGTGTATGCAATAAACCCAGTAAGCGACTTCTAGATGTATATTTCGTCTACATATGCAATAAGAAATGAATCATAATGTATACAATGTTTTTTGTTTGCAAGATGATTGTTATGTCATTTCTGAACCCATTTACATTTTGTCGTTGAAATACATCATCCTGCGTCTAATGTGAAAATACACAAAATACAGAATTCGTCAGCCAGGAACATATTTATCAATACTCAATTCCGAGAGAAAATGTACAAGGGCTGTAAAGCAATTCAAGAACGATGCCACTAAATGAGAAAAACTAGACAATCATCTTTATGGAATACATTCTATGAGCGGTATCCGTGATATCGCGATACGCTTTACAAGCGCCTTTCAAGGCTTTCAACTGAACTCCACTTGCTCATTCCTATTTTAGACCGGAGAAATAGGATAATCAACTTCCGTCTAAATAACGACGAAATTATTAGTTGTGTGTAACCGCCTTCGTTCGCTGCATCCGCTTGTTTTGTTAACGCTGACAAAGTGATTTGAAAATGACTTAATGGTAAAACAGATGTTTTCTGAAGTCTCTTTGAGTGAAATTAGATGGCAGAAATTTGAATAACATCCCTAAATCAGCAATTATACGACATTTCAGTTCAATCAAATAATCCATTGATTGATTTCGTCATTATTCTAGACCTCATTAAACAGTCAAATCTTGCGGATTCGTCAATTGTTTAGAGATCTCAATTAATTATTATTACATTAGGTATTATTATAATCAGAGAAAATTAAAGCTCAGAAAAAATACATACATATTATATAAGGAGTGAAAATAAAAGACCGATCAGAATACATCCTAAACAAATAAAGTTAGACACCGCTCTAAAGAAAGTTTCATATATTAAGTTGTAGTTTATCAATTATTCAATCTTGAAGAGAAATTGCAACGGCGACATTGTCGGGATTATTTTAGGATTTGCAAGTAATTCGTTACAACAGTATATTTAAAACTGATGAGTATTTAAATTGCAATATTAATGTCACTAAATACTGTGAAATCATTAATGTTCGTGGGACATTAATGTTCGTGGTTTTCGTGGGTTGGGTGATCCACGAATTCAAAATCCCACGAAATAATGTAATACTCCAGTATATCTTTACAGAGGTCGCAGTATACAGCGGTATACAGTGTCCAAACCGAACTCACTGTATATCTTACTATTATTGTTTTGTTGTATGTCTTTAAACAATATGTTACGTAATGACCTGAACCTACACTTACCTTTTACACCACTATCCGGATCAATATTCTTGTCCTCTCGTGGTTCCACCTTAGGATGGAAAATATGTCCACAATTAACCCTTGTCTTGACTTGGAAATAATGCAGAAAGTCTTGAATTACATCTTCTAAGGAAACAGATTCATTAGTCTGTATTTCGCTTACTTCATTAGAACAGACCGGGAGTAGGCCCGACCCATCCTGAACCTTTGATCCATTATTACAATCAATGTTTTGTTTTAGCATATAAGCTGTTTGTTGCATGTTGGAATCTATTTGTTTGAGACGAGCGTTCTGTTCAGTTTGATCAACATTGTTCGCTCCTAGGATGGCGCTATTGGCATTATGCGCTTGAAACAAATCTCTACACATACAACTGTGCGACCCCTGCGCTGAACATAACCCCTGTACGACATGTAGTTCCTTTTCGAAGTCTTTCAACTGTCTCGAATACTCAGTCCTCTCTATTCTAGTACTGGACGAGCTTATGACACTGTCAGAGTCAGACACAATGTCCATTCTCCGAACTGACTGTAGTCTTCGAGATGGTGTATTTCGCGTAAGAGTGCACGAGCCACTACTCATTTGCTCCACACTGTCCGAGTCACTGCGGTCCGAGTCTAGACGCTTTAAAAGTGCATTTCGTACGCTCATTATTGACTCAAAAGAGTTTGTGTCATTTGAATCTCCAACAGTTGTTGCACTGGGCGTGTCCATGTCCTCTTCTTCTTGATAATGTTCTCTCTCAGGCGCGTTATCATGGTTTTGATCACTGTTCCCTTCTGCCGTTCGAGCTCCAAATATTCCTCCATCATTGTAATCATGTCTGAACTCTATAAGACGAACATACGTTCCACTATTGTCATCACGGTCATCCGTCTGTGAATACATGATGTGTTCAATGGCACAATTATATTCTTTCTGTCACACTGGTAATAACAAGAGCATCTGCATTCAAATTCAGTTATTTTTGCGATGATTTACAATACTTTATAGACGCTAAATACGATTGTATGACACTCTTGATGTTTCTCTCTGGTCCTTAATCAATGGAATGGTCGGTATCACTGGTTTTGTATATTATTTTTTAATGTTTTCCGTATGACGAGGCTTTTATGTGAACTAACGCGTGATTCACTATGCGACATGACACAAACAGTTTTATGCTATATAAATTGAGGCAATCTGACATTATTTTGTTAAATTGTTTCTATGTATTATTATAAGGTTTTATTATACGGTGTATGTTTGATACTAGTTTATTGAATTAAATGACTAACAGGTGAAACCAATACTATTTTATAGCAGTTTGCTTGCTTGAATACTTCCGTTATGGTAAATGTAAGTGAAATGATATGATGCTGAATATAATTCATCATCATCATAATCATCATCACAGAAATACTTAAAGTCAAATCTCAATCACATAATCAATAAACCATCCATCGGAATGCTGCTAGAACATGGAAACTATGATTAAGAAAGCATTTAAGATAATTGCATTCAACGAAAATATAGTTGATGCGTAAATCGTTAAATTAGTTTTTTTTTTATCATTGTGATGCATTATGCAGCATACGCTGTTTTGTATTTCTTCATTTTTTATTAAATATCCAATCCACTGTAAAATGCACTGTAGACCCAACATTTAAATTACAACTGACACAGGCCACACCATCGACATCGTTAATCGTATTACATTTTTAATAAGTTCAGTTACGAAACATTACGGAATACAAGATTTTTATGAAGTATATCTGTTCCTGATTAATGAATGGTATATCAAGTTGTATGGACTGTTGTATGGACATTGTATATACTTAAATAACAATTAAAGTCGATTATCTTAATTAAAAGATAAGCAAGACATAGTTGCATTAAAAAACAGATATTTTAACTTGCTTGCAAGTTAGGTCACACGCACTTAGCGCCCAAAAGTGGATTTACGGGCGCCCCGTAAGGCTATTGTTGTGTTTCGTACACATCGCACGAAACGTCCGAGTGCGAGCGGGACTCTGCCAATTTGGGTTTAGGGTTACAGCACTAATAGAGAAAGCATGTAATTATAGATGCAATTCTAAACTATTGTTTCTATTTGCAATTTTGTAATTACTGATACTCCTTGTGACAAGTGTGAGGTTAGGCACGTATAATCTATTCTAGTTTAAACCCCCAGTAAACTAAACTCGCGTTCTAGTGAACGTGTTTCACTGACCGTTCAAACACGGTAGACCCTATTTTTGACGTGTGTGGTTTGTTTGAGATATGTGTCAAGGTCAGTGCTGTTTGGGCCCTTACCTCGGGCCTTTAATCAGGGTTAACATTTGAATTATTGACTACCAGGCTCTTCCCTACATGTAGTTTGTTCTCTGTAGTATTATTATTAAATGTATACTACGAGACTGGTTAAAGTGACACTCTTATTCAAAAACAATGCATACACGTGTATAACATTCAATAAATTCTGAGTGATAAACCTTTAACTTCTTACTAAATAATGCATTTATGGAAATTATTAATTACTGATTACAATTTTAAAGCCATGTATTTAATTGCAGAAAGCGCAAAAATATTAAATGATTGGTGAATGCTAAAAGATTGACTGTGGTCTACTATAGTGTCATACGGAAGAAATACCGTGTTTTATGCTCATTTATTTAAAATAAAATCGCTATCGTTCATAAGAACCATTGTTTTTTTGACAGTTATTCATCCTTTTTGGAATATTAAAACACTGTTATTAAATGTGGTAATTCTTATTTGGGAGTAAGAGTGCATCTTTAAAACTGTTTTTGATGTTGATGTTTACTGAGCTACTATTTACCGCCATCAAATGATTGTACCAGTTAAAGATTCACTCCCACTCCCAAATAAGAATAACCACAATTGATAATATTGTTTTAGTATTCCAAAAAGGATGAGTAAATGTCGGAAACAATGGATCTTATGAAGGATATCGAGTTGAAGTTGAAAGAGATAAGCATAAAACACGGTATTTCTACCTTATAAAACTATGGTAGACCACAGCACATCTTTAACAATTCACCAATCATTTATTTTGTTATACATGTGTATATATTGATTCTGAATAAAAGTGCCACCTGTATGAAAGCATTTTTGACAGATGTCATATCAAAAGTTGGGTAGCATAATATGTATTAATAAAGGAGCATTGAATGTCAATATGGCCCTTGATAAAGTACATCTCTCCTGGTAAATACCATTACAATAAGATGCCTGTAATCTTACCCATAAGATGATCATCTTTGACCATATAAGTCAATAATAAGATTGAATTTATATACAAACGCCAGTGCCATTACATAAAACCATCGCCATTTAAAATTTCAAAATGCTATACATTGAATAAATCTAAATGTGCAATTCTACGATAAAGCCGCCTAAAATATCTTGACCTTCCGTCTTACAAAAATTTTAATTGGCAAATCACGCAAGCATCTGCACTAGACATAACATTCACAAACAGCGCAGTCGAAATGGATATTTAAAATTTCACTGATTACATTTTAAATTGAAGCATGTCTTGAAGAATGGAAGCTTCTAATTATTTGCAAAGTCGCAGCTATTAAAGCGTTTACTTTCCTAAAACTCTTATATAGATTGATTGTATTGGAATCACCATCAGAAGTTTGTATAAAGACGATGTAAAATTAAAATTAACAGGGAAAACCCAGTAAAAATAATGATACCAAATTATTCTACACTAAACAAAATTCCTAACCGGCCACATAAGTAATCTTCTAATATTCCTTTCCCTGTGAAATAAGCCTAATTACAAACTAGTTTTAAGAAAAGACCATTACCTCGAACACATGCTGTGAAAACTTCACATATTTCGCTTTGTCAAAAAGATACAGTGTCTCAAATGACAACACTCTCAATCATATAAGTCGCAAAATATAACATAGCGTGTAAAGGAAGAAAAATAAAAAATACCACCCTTAATCACTTTAAAATGGTATTACATCATATGTGAGACTAAAACACAGTCATCAACGGCTTAATTAGTTCAAATGAATGTTCAACTTTAACATTACCATCTATGTGAAACAAAGCCTGAGTCAAAAGATTGCTAAAAATACAAATACAATGATCTTTTTTTATTCCCTATGGAATTTGCATGGTTATTTATTTTCCTTGTGACTTTTGAATTTGGGAGTTACCGCATATGAACTGTGTTTTCTCTGCCGTTTATGCTTCGATTTAGCTAAAATTAGAATATTGCCACGAGAGGGCGGATATCGAATACTGAACTGTATATTGATTATACTTAATTCACTTTTCAGGAAGGTTACTTTACTAAGTGGCCGGTTAGGAATTTGTTTAGTGTAGTATGACAATAGTGTCTCAATTCGGCTCAACATATCTCTATTTGTAAAAGCGATGAAGACAAGTTGGGTATAAAGGATACTGTTAAACAAACAACCCACATGGGTGTAACTGCATGCAAGAATGATCAAACATTTTGGAAAATACTTTTAAGTTTTTTAAGAGCAATTTGGATACAATAATATGCAACATATTGAAGTCAAAGTTCTTGCACTGTGCACACGTTTATGGAAAAAATCAAATAGGCACAACGGAATTCCATGTAGGCACTTGTCATGTAAAGAAATGCGCTTGCAAACACAGCTGGGAAATGTCATAAGGCAGCATGCGGATAAACCCTTCCATACATATTGCCATGCATTGTTCCAGATAAAATTTTATATTACTAATAAACGAAGATATTTAACATAAACATATTTGACATATGGTCACCAGATTGACGTTCTTAAAATGCGTAACACTACATATTGGAAACAATCATTTTTATTCACGATCTTATGTGATAAAATATTAATAAATTATCGCGAGTAAGGGATATTCTATATATAATTTCCTTCTATAATTCGATGAAACATTTCAATTACTCAAAGCGCCATGTTAGCGTATAGATAGAATGGTACTTTTGTGAACTTGTTCTTTAAACAAATCAGAGAGTGATAGTGGTTTACTGATATAGGGTCTTCCTCTCACTCATGAGGTTGTGGGATCGATCTTCACTTCTCATGCTCTCTCAAAAAGCACACCAATACTAGTTTCAGCCCAGAAAAACGGACTGAGCGTTATTCTAACTGCTGTCATTATTCGTCACTTTCGAGATTAAATGTTAGTATAAACTAAAGCAAATCAAACGGAACGGGCGCCTCTACCGCTTTAACCCCATATAGTAGTGTATTGATAGTATACCAATGAATTCAACTGATTGATTGACTGATTTCTTTAATTGATTTTTGCTTGTTTGATTGATTGCTTGATTGATTGATTGATTGATTGATTAATTGATTGAACATTGAGAGCACATGTCGAACACTACGTTTTTCTCCATCATGTGGTGCTCTACTGTCGGACAACTTTAAGCCAAATAGTTCTGATTTGAGCTAAAGAAAAGAATGCATTATACTAATTAGTAGATATTTTGGTTTATATGGTAATTTAAGTAAATGTAACCCAAGTCGTATGATCCCTGGAAAAGCGTAATGGATGCATGTCCTAGTAAAAGGAGGGCTATACATATGAGTACGGAATATATAAATCGGATGGAAATTACATCAAAATCCTTACACAACACAAATAAATTCACAACTCGCGCGTTCGTTTTGATATGGTGCGTCTTCAAGTTGCTTAATAAAACATTATAAGACGTATGTATTTTATCAACCCTAATATTTATCTTCGTCCTTCAGTAAGAGGATCGTGTCAAAAACAATGGATATCTTTGGCTAATCGGATTGCTTATGGCTCGAGGTTTCGACATATTTATTTCCAGTAGAGGGTAGACTAAACCTTTCTTTGAGGCAATTTAATAGATATAAAAGGAATGAAATTGAAACAGGGATGTGTTTCTCCTTTCCACTGACGATAGCAAAAACAAAAAGTAAAGAATAAACTAATACAAATGAAACTACAGGACCTGTCGAGGACCGGGTGGGTGGGGATAAACGGTCCAGTATATTTTATTATCCAGTAGCGTTATTGTACAACCCGTGAGTTCTGTCACAAGAACAATAAACACGATACATTAATATACTGTCAATACATATTTGAGATGACTAAACAAAATTATTCCAAAAACATACAGCCACATTTATATGAAGGATAGTTTTTGCACTGAATGGTGGTTTCAAAGATAACCAGCATGCACAACACAATCATGCCCTTCAACTCTTGCATGTGGAGCAAGTTGGGGGAAATCAATATCTAAAAAGAATCATAAAGCTAGAGTTTTAATCCATCACATTATTTAATGTGAGATAATAAATGCACCAACAGTCGAACACAAGACTCAACTGAGTCGAACAATGTGATTTATAATGTCATACACTTATATAGTTTCTTATACTTTTTTGACATTGCCATAGAAACCAGGATCGTCAAAACAATCAACGATCAGGGAATGAAGGTTGTTTTGCGGATACTTTGTCTAAATGCTTCTTGAAAAACATGAGAAAGGGTTTCTCTTAAAACAGTTTAGCAGTTACCAAATATACCACGGAAACAAAATACATCCACCTCCAAACATACACTCGCGAATCTGAGAAGTTGCGAAGTTAATACACTGTAAACGTCGGATATTGGAATATCGCCTTCCAGAAAACGAATAATTAACAATTTAAAATTTCATCCCGCTTGTCATAAGTTTGATGGTTAATTTGCCATCTTTCACACCAAGAACGAAGCATCTTGATCGTACATTATTGATTATACAGATTATACTGATATTCGGAAGGGTATTCTGCTTTGCTATGTTCTACAATTGAGGGGTTATCCATACTTGAAATATCATCAAAGTTTCTTAACCTATTGTTTAATTCTATAGCACAAAAAGCAAGATCTTCCGATTTTAAGATTTTGAGCATGCATTTATTCTCGAAACGGCACACTGGGTAGAAACCAGAACTGGTGTCTATTTTGAGAGGCCACCAGAAAGCCACTCTGGTGGGGATCGAAACAGCAACCTCTTGAGTAAGAGGATGAAACCAATTATCGCTAGACAATTATCATCTCCAGTCTGCTATAACGTGCAAATAATAAAACTCTGAAGTTTTGCCGTTTATATGTGTTGTTCGTATACATACTAGATGTGTCGTATTCATACAAACATAAACCTATCAAGCTAAAAACTACAACTACCGTAGTAAGGTATTCAGTACTTATTGTCAGCGAATTGTACAAAGATTATGAAATTAGTGAAACATCCCTACCGAGCTGTTGTTTAAGCACCTCTGTCTCGCGAATGGGTTTTCCGATCTGAATGCATTCCCCAAAATCGCCTTTTGCATCTCGGATTTGTTTTTGACGCCTGTCATCATCTTGTGGAACACGTGTTGGTCTCCAATCAATCGGATATCGGGTAGGGTATAAATTGCTATGTCCAATTAAGCCTTTTTGGTTTGTGCTATGTACTTGTCGTTCTCCTCTTAATTTAGATGTCTCCCCTTGTATACGTTTCCTTTTGTCAGCGGAATCTAAACAAGGCTTAATGTGTTTTGCTTGTAAATCTTTGCCAGTTTCTGAGTTTAGATGTTCGCTTTCTTCAACAACGGTCGCCATTTGGGTTTGCTTCTCCGGCCTTGAAGAGATTCGTGCTATATTCAAAATGGAACTGTACTGAAAATACACTTTTCCTGCGCTGCCCTTTGTAAACATGCTGGAACGACGCGGTTTGTACGATTGTTCATTGTCCTGGCGGTCCTCAGTCGTCGCAAATGATGAAAACATGTTCGAACCACATACTAACTTGTACAAATCGTGCTCTTCCATTTTGTATTCCTTACACTCTCTAGAAAACGGGGTATTTTATTAATAGGATAATAGTCACAACGCACGATAACTGTTTTGATTACAAATAATGAAAGTATTTACATCATTTATGTCCCCACTGTAAATGACATCCAGTTATGAAGAACAATTAGTATAACGTTTTTGTATCGTGAATGATATAACCAGTTATAAAGGTTTTAATTATTCACATTGTTCAACGCACTCCGTTCTATGGATTCGAATGGAATAGTTTTATTTTAAAAGAACTGAATTCATTGTTTATTCAGTACGTAATTAAAACGCCGCAGAAGCGTGCTTCAATATCGGCTAAATGTCGGTAGCTGTAATCCTTCCCTGGTACTTTCGGAAAGACTGTGTGAAATTAACGAAACAATCCCTATTCCGTCTGTCGCACTTTTGTCTTGTCAGCACAGTGTAATTAAGTTTTCTTTAATTATCTCATTGCTCAGAAAGCAACACAAATCCATTTCAAGAAATTACAATCATTGTCACTATACCCTTGACAATTGTTGCTAGTGCTGATTGAATAATTGTGCAAAAGATGCATTCCCCTAACACGTTAAATTGATCTAAATGCATTTAAAAGAAGAACAAACCTGGAAACACGAATTAGCAATCCCAGATGTTGAAATCATCATTTTATTATCTTGCTCAATCGTACATGTGTAAGTCGCCTTCTATGGAATCGGTCAAAGAGATCCGCGCAACTCTTTTTTCCCGGACGCCAATATGAGCTTCTGTGATTGATATACATTTACACAACAAGGGAACAACCTGACGACATAATCAAAGCCAACATATCACAGTCGCTGGCGTATAAAAGGAACATCTATCATTTGACAGAGCAACTTCTTGCAAAAGCAAATGGCGCAGAAATGTGTCTTTTACCGCAGACCTGCTTTAATGAAATCTTTACAAAACCAGCAATGGCTTGGGCTATATTCGTATTTTGTTATGAGCAAACCCACGAATGACTTAATGCAATTTGGAAGTTAAAAAGCTAATACCTAGAGTTAAAGACTAGTGCATTATCGGTTTACAATTCATGTTCCCCTGAAAGGCATACGATGGATTCTTATGAATGAATGATGACAAATGTCTTGTCGGTGCTGTCCAATAGATGTTCATTTTTTCTCCTAGCATTGCTTGTTAAGAACAGTACACGCACAACTCCCCACAAACGCATTTTAGCAGTTAATTGTTATTCCGGGATGTACGTTTCATGACTTTACATGAAAGTCGCCGCAGTTGGAGTTTTCATAGTCTTGTATGTTTGTGAGATAGAGTGAACAGACAGAGTGGAACCCTGGTTATGGCTCAAGACCACAGTTATCTGCCCCCCCGTTGACCCCCCCTTGACCAAGATCCGGATGTGAATACAGAAACAAAGAGTGCTTGTGTTCAAGTATCAATATTTTATTAAAATTGAATGAAATAGAAGCAAAAAATGTTCTTTTTGCAGAGAACTTGACTGAATTTGACACTCTATTGCAGAAATTGATAGTTTTCAATGTAAATATTGGAAAAAATCATAGCTTGTGGAAGTCTGAAAATTAGTTGTATGTAGCCGATTGACTCCCTGGCGGAAGGGTTATGTATTTGAACTCAATTTTGACAGTCGGGTCAATGGTCAACATGGTGTTTTCTTGTGATTATATTTTGTGTCTTGAATTGTTCTAGAGATGCCATGTCCTTGTGTTTCAATTGGGGTGTGTATAAAGTCAAAAGCCAGGTTAGTGTCTATATGAAACATATAGTAAAAATAACTGTGGTCTCACGCCTTATACCGTACCTGTCTCATTAACGTACAGCAACATTCTGCAATGTAACGTCCCTCTCGCAAGACGGTATTAAGTAATTTTAGTGGGTTGCGTTTAAGTGTCTTACCGCTATACCACGGATCCGCTACCGGTTTCCCTGTTCTATATTTTATTTCTTTGTTTTATAAGGGAGTATAGAAACAATGACACCGTTATGGTCATCCGGTGGAAATACTGTTTTTATGCGTTGTTACAACTATAAACAAAGGGGTAAATTAAAGCCGCAGTCAACAATTTATTATTATCTATAAAACAATATGTATACCCAGATTTGTTTTTAATTAATTTTTGTTTTTCTTTAATTTATTATACAAAATTTGTTAATTTAACAAACATATACAAAGCGCCCGTTGATGCTTTTAATCATTGTATGACATTGTGATAATGATGGCGATAACAGGGGATGCCGTTGAAACCGATACATCAATCTAATCAACTACCACCTCTTAATAGAGGCAGCGCAATAACCACGCACACTGCGTTCGGACAAGTACAACAGCGAAGGCGCACGGTGCGGGTGCTGGTATGACTTCATTAACGCCTCATTATGTGCCAATTATTCGGTAGATACCGGTAAGTGTGTTAGATCAACATGTTTGTCCACACTAGCAACATATGTGTAAATAAATCAACACCAGTAGTATGAATACATGCATCTTGCAACAGAGAATGTCAAATAGTAAATACTGTATAAAATTAGCCTCTATGTTTCAAATATATTTAAATGAAGGTGTATTTTATTAAACATTGCATAAGCTACCTAGAAAAAATGTAATATATCGGTGTTGAGGCTGATCAGACTTTGGTGAAGCCAAGATCATTATGTTTAATGTAATATTTAGTAACAAGTGTGAGCATTAAACAAAGATCTCGCGAAGCATATACCATGATGTAGGAATTCCACTAATGACCTTTGAAAAGCGGTGAAACAACTTCTATTACTAAAAAAGAGCAACATCCGGTATGAGTCTAATACGTTGGACAATTGTCACGATTTGTTGCGGCAAATGTCGATATATGTCCCGATGTTGACCGTGTTGAAATATAAGTCCAATACATTAACACATATAACTAGAATAGGCAGTGAAATATTTCACACTAAAGCAAAATCAATGAAAATCAAGTATATGGATAAGGAACAATGTTCAGAGAAAATAACAAAAGCTACTGAATGATAGGAAATGCATTTGGACAAACATATGAAACAGTTCTTACCATTAGCCACGTGCTGCATGTCCTGCAACTGTAGGTCTCGTATTAATCCGACAACTTTTAATCCTATTTCAGTGTCATCCGGCTTTTTTGCCAAAGCCTGTCTTTTGGTGTGAAAATACGCAAGAAAATCCTGAATTACATCTTCTAATGAAACAGTTGGTTCATCTTGTTGCTCATTTAACACTGTAATCTGGACATCATTTTTAGTCTGTTCGCTCGTGCTAATTGAATCTATGGCAATTTCTTTTAGTCTTCCCTCGTATCTTGAATTAAGAGCGTTATGGTGTGAAAGGTGAATGCTGTCCGTTTCATGAATATATTGACCGTCTGGTTTATTTTTCTGGAATATGTGTGACTTTTGGCAAATACTTGAAAGATTCGTAATCGTTGAACTTTCATGGCAAGTCTTAACCCCATGCTCAGCGCCGTAACTCGTTTGCTTACTGTGTATCGTTTGTTGCATTGAGTGGTCTGCCTTGCTTTGAAATCTTGGAACAGATGTAAAACGCGAACCTTTGTCAACAATACAAACACGACGAGATTCTAAAGCAGACGGGAATCGATTACAATTAAAAGGAGTATCATAGTTTATTATAATGCTTGAATCGTCTGCCGGTGTAAAGAATACATTATCATTCGAGCGTGTCAATTTGGATGAATATAAACTATCTCTTTGCTGGGAAAATTTACTTCTAAGGTCTGTTATGCGATGACAATGTTCACCCTTTAAATCACTATGCCCCATGCGACTTGAACTAGAACTGTCGTCTTCATAAGCTGAATTATTGGTTTCCATCGCTTTCACTTCCATTTCGTCATGTTTTGTTCTACCCTCCACCAGTACCTCTGGAGTATGTGGTGATTGAAATACTGTCTCATGTAAGAATCTACGATTTGCTGACTTTTCGTTACTTATCGTTTTCTTAACGTATTGCATTGAAGTATTGACACATGCTGGAGTTGAGTCCCTGGTTTGTGATTTATCAGGGCAGATAACCCGTTGTGATTTATCAGGGCAGATAACCCGTTGTGATTTATCAGGGCAGATAACCCGTTGCCTTTTTAGTTTTGTTCTTCTCGTCGAACTCATCTTCATTCTGGGCACAATGAAAGTATAAAGTCACTGGTAAATAACTGAATTTAGTAACATTGTATTTTAAATCAAAATGATACGTTAATATGTCGTCATAATAATAATAATATGTCAGTCACTAAATTACAGTTGTCAAAAGTTATTGAAAGATTATATGATCAGCACATGCAGAAATGGTATGCGACTTTAAATGATTCGTCCAAACTTTGTACTTATAAAGATATAAAAACAAGATTTTGTTATGAAAAATATCTCGATAGTGTCACTAATGTTAACCATAGAGTATCTCTAAGTAGAGTGCGATGTTCAGCACACAAGTTAGCTATAGAAGAAGGCAGATATAGAAATATACCAAGACATGATAGAAAATGCATATATTGCAATATGAATATGATTGAAGATGAATATCATTTTATTCTTGTATGTCCATTTTATAAAGTTAGTAGACAAATGTGCTTACCACGATATTATTGTCATTGGCCAACCAAGAAAAAACTATGTAATTTGTTAAGTTCTGAAAACGCAGCATTATTAAGGAAACTTGCTAAATTTGTTTATATTGCCACTGAAAAGCGCAAAAGTGCTTTAATTTAATTTAATTATTGCTTATTAGTATTTAAATAGCTATATTTATATTTGTTCTTGAATTTATGCTCTTCTCATACAACATTAATGTCAATACTGTTTTATATTACCGCCGTGAATGTATATATATGCATTTGGCTACGAACATGTTAATGTTTATGCCTAATAAAAGTTTTGTTCTGTTACCAGGGAATGTCTTCGATTTTAACCTTTAATATGCATTCCAAATGTATGCTTATTCAGATATGGCTAAATGGTTGCAAATAAAGTAGAAATATTTTCATATGTTAAAATATTCAAGCATTTCTTTCATGCTTTTCGATGAAATATCGAGTTTAAAAAGTGAAATAACAACAGGGAAATTATCAGGTTTGGGGCGCCCATACCTTTGGGCTATTACACGTATAGGTCATAGTGAGGAATAGGCGCTAGTAGTGGAAGAAATCTATTTCTATGACATTCGTGAAATAAATTACGATCATCTATATACAACCCTTTGATGAACAATTAAAATATGTGTGAACGGTAAGTAAATTATAATTGTTTTAAATTGGATTTACGTTTTCAGTTTCATTTACAAAATGTGTACGGGTATTCTTCTCTGAGGTTGGTCAACATTTTAGCCCTATTTATATAGTCAGCATAGCTCTAAACGCAAAAATCAATCAAGGATGTTAAAAATTTCATATAACATTAATTTATACAAAGTATAATTCACATAGATTACCTTCAGCTCGATAATCCAAGTAGTAATTTGAAAATTAAAATCCAAGCATCCTGAGAAATATTGTAAAAGTATAAAACAGGTCAAAATCGTTGTAAATGATCACACAAGTCACATCAGCCTGTAACAACTGCACGCAACATTCAGTTACCTTCTATTATAATGGCGGTAATGTGATAAACTTCATACTGTTTCTTTGCCACATCTTTGTAACTGCTTAGTATCTACTTCAGCCAGTTCAGATAAAAATATACCATTTCATTTCGTAGATGTGGACAATGACCGGTGAAATAAATATTGATCGGGAATGCAAATTATGTAAATAGCAATTTCTGAAATGTTCGTTTATGTTTGTTTCAAGTTTTCATTAAAAGAAAGCGTACCAGATGTTTAATGATAAAGCTGTTTTATAAATTCAGTTTGTTTTCATAGTTATTCGTCCATTTAATTGTTCAATGCTATTGAACTTTGAATGTACTTATAAATACATAGCGTCTAGATGATAAACAGATTAAAACAATATTAAATATAATGAAATTACACTCAACCAGTTTTAGAACATCAACTGGTAGTGAAATACAAATAATGAACACATGTATTAGTGAAATTCGCACTTCTATCGACTAATAAATACGGCGTTTTATCGAATCATCGGGGATATTGTCATACCTGGTTACCCAGAGTAGCTTTGTCATCTTTTGTTGTGTTATTGCATCCTTATTACTAATACATTACTTAAAATACAATGTAGATAAAGTTAATTAATACAATTTGTTTTTTTAATCTATGTACTACTCTGGTGAGCCTTCTCATTGCAATTGGTTCATTCAGTAATTCTCATATCAGAACGGTAACTAGCATGCAGAATGCAGAGCTCTTACCGTGCAATAAGACGCGTGCAGATAAATCACAACGATATACAATTATACGCACGATACTTAATATTGAAATGCTGCCATTGGCTGTATGGTAAAAACTGACTCTTTACTCAATAATCTCGTGATTGGAATTATGCAACTCTCGCATCGCCACGGACAGCATTCAATAACGAGCGTGATGTATAATGGCGTTGTAATGTATTTGTACGTTTGTTAGTGAACGGTTAGGCTCCGCCCACTTGTTACAAGGTAATCAGAAACACTCTCAAACACGGTAAAACTGTACAAACGCATATTTTAGGCCAATGACATTGAAATCATTAAGTACAATAATTAACCATAAAGAATATCACCTTTCGCGGGTGTTTAAAGGTCCGCCTACTGTCCCTCATCCGATACACATTCCCTGCATAAGATTTTACGTTGTCAATGTATCAGCCAATGAGGTTGTATTCGAAGTATGTTAGATGAAATTATTTCTTAATGAATAAGAAGTGCTCGTTCGCTACGCCCACTTCTTATTCATCAAGAATTAATTTCATGTCATCTAACTATTGCATAAAATTTACTTGTCTCTTTTTAAAATGTGGCTCTTATTTGAAGTGAGAGAGTTACTCTAAATTACCCAGGTCATATCGACTTAACACTAATTGCTACAATCAAACCTGGGTCATAAGTATAGCCTTACATTTGGAGATGCTGATCTGATAGCGTTGTACAATCTTAATGTCTGTATGATTGTGACAACTTATTGAAGGAATCTTCCCGACGCACTCGAGCAACCTTAGCAGTACACCTGAGATGGATTGACACAATTTAGCCGAATAAAACAGAATTACTTATAGGTGCAGTCAAGCTGTATTGTGTGAATGAGTAACACTAATGTTAAATATGTAAGGTATTTAGTTTCGATATAATTAAAGATAGCATCCACGTCGATTTTGGAACTTGGATACAGTTATGACACGTATTTTTATATCGTTCTTATTAATGCAACTGCATCCTTTCAGGGGTCCAAATTAATTATAGTTCAAATGTACACTTGTTTGATAAGCACAAACTGTATAAGGTTGATTAGGTATGCATCGACAAGACACTTAATAGTTTACGTCTAATAGCAATGCGTTTTGCTTACCGCGTACATTTCGATTTTAAGATAATGAAAGTACTGGAATCGAGGCAATACGGGACATGCATGCAGCTCTTATACTGGAAAGCGAAGATTACAACAACAAACACAACAACAACAACAACAACAACAACAACAACAAAACCAAAAACAACAACATTTACTACTCGTCTGGTTCAGGTAAGTCATCATCAATTTGCAATACAATATAACGCTGGGATCGACAACTACCGTACTTTTTGTCACCTAATTGTACAAGGACTATAATCAAAACCTCCACTCTCGGTACCATTGTTGGCTTTCCTCCTTGCTGTCAGCACCTGTTCGATCTACAATCAGTCGTAATAAAATACGATATCCGAGTACAAAGAACAATAATTGGTAGTGAGTGCATTGATATCATTAATTAGACAATAATAAACAGTGTGATATTATTTACATTTATATGACGTTCTATGGACTCAAATGATGTCGCTTTAAAATTAGGAGAACATTGTGCATTTTTATTCAGTTAATAATTTAATCGCTGCAGCAGCACGTCCAATTGATCATATAATCACTTTCTTGTACTTCCCAAAATTCTGTTTGAAATAAATTGAAAGGAATATAATCAAACACGCACAAAAATGACATTAAGTTATTCATATTTGATTTACAAACTCTTATATAGTTTCCTATATTGTGCTGAAACTCATGTATGAACGAATGATGACAAATGTCTTTCTGCACAGCAGATGCCTTTAAAGATGTCTTCGCTCCAAATGGCTTGGCAAGAACAGCACTCGTAAAGCCTCCCTCAAACATGTAATAGTAAGATGACATGCATTGGCAGAGTGAGCCTAGCGAACGAGCGCTTCTTTATCATTAAAATATTTCTTCAGAATACAACCTCATTGGCTGACACATTGTCAACGCAAAATCTAACGCATAGAGTATATATCGGATAAGTGGAAGTAAGCGGACCTTCAAACACACGCGAAAGTTCAAATTTTCAATGATAAGGTATAGAACTTGTAATGATAATCCTTTGGACTCCACACACTTTGACCAGCCCAATTGACCAGCCCATACCCCGATGATGACATCAATTCCGTAATGCATTCCCTCACGACGCCACTGAACTGCCCATGGGCGTCGGCCCCAGTGAGAGTATTATTGTTGTAAGGATATGGGCATAAGTGGTTAAATAAGGTGCGCTCACGTGACCCCAATCTAACGTACATCCCGGAAGACAGCGACTATTGATGATGCGGGAAATCGTGACCACTAATCCAATGATCCATTAGCGGATTGAGTTTGATCTGTTTTAAAATGTTCAGTTTTCGATTATGTTGAAGTTGAAGTAATACGGTTATGGTCTTATTGGGAAACTTGCAATATTTATTTAGTAAATGTAATATAAATACATGGATAAGCAAAAAACAACGTTTGTCTGGCTACTACTGGTATTGTCCCTATAGTTTTCACTGTATAATTGTTAGCGGTGACAGCAACTTAAAGAAAAGAAATGGAGTCAAAATTCATGTATAAACGAAAATAAACCAAAATCACTCTTAAATATGGTACAAACATATATCAGCACACTATTGAAGTTTTTAACGTTTAGAGAGCAGATTGTATACCGGTTTCAGTTGAATAGACATCGTACAAATAACATTTGATTGAAGTGGGAGAAGTCACATACAAATCTATCTGTAATGAGTCTCACCGGCTTTAATTTATATCCATTTACGTATTCCTGTACTAATTAGTACGCTCTTCACATTTGATCTTATCACCTTGGTGACTGTCGCGATGAGTACCCACTTCCTCATTGATGACGGGATAACACTTGTATCAGGACGTTCATAGCAGGATACCTTTCGGTTAAAAAGATATATAACACAAGCGGATTTAGAGGGGAGAGCACCCGGCGCGCAACCCCCTCTAAAATATTCCAAGTTTACCTTTTATTTTAAAATGGGGGAAAAAGTAAAAGGAAACATACGCTTAAAATGCACCATTTCTGAATAAAAAATATTTAAATTTGCTTCGGAGAGTAACCACAAACCCCAATGCAAACAGTTCATGACATATACATTCGGTTCTGAGAGAGGGGCGCATGTCAAAGGGTTGCGCTCCTTAGTAACGTCCACTCTTACGTCAATTCCTGAATACGCCCCTGTATAATATATATTGGCGCGATGATCGACTGCAAATTGTCTAATTTTGAGATAGTTCATACCTACAAGCGGAGTAGTAAGTAGTTGTAAGTATCAGTGTTGAGCAGAATAAGGATGACTCGTCCATGTGTATGGTTTATACTGTGGATACAACTACTAAGAAATGAAGGTAAAATTTCAAACTATTTAAACATAAAGATAAAGATACTCAAATGAAATTATATATTTACAAAGATAAATCGTGTATGCCTTATATTTAGGGGCACTAGTAAAATATATTCTTCTTCTTTTTCTTCTTCTTTTTTTTTCTTCTTCTTCTTCTTCTTCTTCTTCTTCTTCTATATCAGTAGTACTACACACAGTTTGTAGTACACTTTTAGAACTAGTGTGAAAGTTTTTTTTGTAATTTCCCGAATGGACTTATTTTATCACACGTTAATATTATTTTTTTCTTGCCAAAAATAGTTTAATAGAAATACATTTCAATTCCGTCCTGCATTAACCCGCCTATGAGACGGCTAAAGATGAACTATCGATTTATAAGATTTTGGCCATTTTGGATTTGTTTCACCATGAAAGTCAGTCGTACTGTTTTTACTCAGTAATTTAAGACGAGTACATTGGTGGATGCCTGGAACTTAATTTTTCCATCAATTTTAAGGGGCGATAACCTCAGAATGTTATTTTGTTATGTGTGTGATCTATAAGTTATGCTGTTAATTGCTCGGGGTGTTTGGGAGATACACAATCAGTGCTACACCAGAGCGAAGTACATCCCATATACCCACAGTTTCTAACAATATCTGACAAGCCTGCCCCGCACTTGGCAAAGCTTTTACATTCAACCATAGTAATGTTTTTATTTAACCGAAAGCGTCATTTCATGTTTAAGAATGATGCAATCATAAATTGATTGTGGGTAAATATTTGGCTACATCTTTCTTTCCAAGAGCCTCTTTCCGTCTTTTGATTTACTTAATTAATCAATGTTCTTTCTTCTCGAAATTGGTTCACAAGACGTCGCTTTAACACAGTTTGTTAAACCGAGAATTTTGTTTGTACTGTGTCTTCTATGCATGGAATTTCTGATATTTTCTATCACCAATAATGCGATGTGTACTACCCAGTATTTCAGATAATAGTAGTTAAAAATACAAAGAAATGTGTCAATTGCAAGCTTGAAACAAGACATTGGTGGAACGTCCTTATCGGATAGAAGAGCAATGAAAAACTGATCTGTTAAATAAAATAATCTCACAATCACGTTGTGCTACTATTTGACCTTTAACAGCTCTGCCCGTTGGTAGTTATATTCCTTATAACATAACGTACGGAAGAGTAAAACGTCGAATCAATAAGTAAAGAACAATTATATACAGTCGGTCAACAATTGCTTCAGTTATTTTCATATTTTCTAAAAGTCTTTATTTACTAAACATCAAAAAGGCTATGGTCCATGTAAACAAATACTGTTAACAGTATTTACAGATGAACAAAACAATTGGCAGTTACTCGACTTAAACACAATACGCGGTTTGTAACGGTATTATTTTACATGATACATGTTTTTTGCTAAGAATATCTTGGAGTTGGGATTCATGGTGATCTCAATTTTATGCGATGACTTAAATAAGCTGACACTTAAAGCAGTATGCATATGCAAACTACGACGTCATCTTGCAAGATATGACGTAACATTTGAAAAAGAAGCAAATTTTGTTAAAAGTATAGAGTGGATGAGATAATGCTTTCTAGACGTCACCTGATAATGATTTCTACATAAAAGGTATTTGAAACAATCTTAAATGTTTCTGGATACTTTATTTATGCAATTCAAGTAGCGCAGAAAATGGTACTGTTTTGTGGTATTCGGCTTATCAACATCGCCCAAAACTCGCTTACTAACATATTTGACAGATCCTACATTTAACGCATACATTTCCTATATTCTTTATGGATTTTGCACATGATTTAATCGCTGTTATGTCCGTGAAGCGTCAATGCGCAGTTATATAATAACCTTCTTTGCAAGCCGTTAGAAATTAAAATAAAGAAATATTTCTGATCAAGTTGTGAGTGTAAGAAGGTTTTTTGTGACATACTTATTTAGTGGAAGATTGGAATTATCGTAAAAGTAAATCTGCCCTCCAAACACATCTTTTGGCAATGTAGACTACACACTGATCTACATTATGTAAATAATAGACCAGCCCGATCAGGTAATATTTAAATATACGCTGATGCACGTTTAAGAACCAAGGAAGCTCTATGCATTGCTATTAAGTATGATGAACATAATATGGGTGATTTCTAGATTCTAATAACCCTTGTACCATGTGGTATAACTTTGGCACCAGCAGCTCCCTTGATAGAGGTTATTATGTGAATCAAGTTATTAGAATGTTAGGAGAATGAGGCATGATTAAACGTGATTTTTGAATGATTATTGTTGGACATTAGATAATTAATTTTAATAGTCACTGGTTTTAGTCATAAGAGAAGGGAATCTGAAGTAATACATATATAAGATGGTAAAATATAAGGTCTTAAACACCGATTGAACATAAACTTTGAAAAGCCATTGAAATACAATCTTAAAATACAATAACAGGGTGGCTTCAGTTGCAGTGTTTACAAATGTAAGGTTGTATTACTCAGTTAATCCTAAATTAAAATTCCATATAGACATTTATTTGATTTGAAAAAGGAATTTCCTACCAAAGGCATGCAATGTGTTCATATAACTCAAATTGCAAACACACACAGTTGTTTTCGAGACGGAAGGAATAGGCGCTGTTTTAGGTAAAACATACTTTTACTTTTAGTGGAGACGGCGTGTGGAGTAGCAGTCCAGTCTCACTTCGGTGAAATAACCAGTCCAAACTACCCGTCCAACTACCCGGAAAACCAGAACTGCCTCTGGAATATCACCGGGCCTCCTGGTTCCAGGATAATGCTGCATTTGATAAACTATGGTTTTGACTGTAGTTTTCGTTGGCGGTCTTTTGATTTCGTTCAGGTAATACAACACACACAATAAATGTGCTTTTGAATTGCGCATATATTTTAAAATAAGAACATTATTTACTGCGAGACAAAAAGTATAATATGTCAAAGGTAGTAAGCTAGCAGCATATATCACTAGTTCCTTTAAACTTACATTGCGACATTCCATGTTAAAATGCATATGGCCAATACTGTCAATCAAAGCGCTTAAAGCGTTGAAAGGCTTTCGGTCTGCTACGTTTTGTGAGTATAGTAATTTAATTAAAAAAAATAGCATCTTAAGATAAAATATGCTTGCTCATTATTCTTCCGCAAATATTTTTAGATTTTATGCTCATACCCGATTTATTTAAAACCATCTAGTCAGAGTCACCTGAAATACTCATTTAATATGTGATATATATATACCCAAATTATAACAAAAAATATTGAGTCATACTCAAATGTATATAAACCTTATCTGGAAATTGGTTACATAAACAATCCATTGCAAAGGAACGAGAATTTACGCATTTTTAAGTAAAATTTACTCTACTTTTCAAAGATGATTGAGTCGAAATTAATTTATTACCAGGGTATTGCTGCCAAACCAAATACACCCAAGCACTATCAGGGTGAGACCGCTAAATCAAATGCATGCACTGATTTCACCGAGACAAAACTGAGCAATCTTCACACACTTTCCGTTCCATTCGGCATAATATGATTATACGCTTTACGCGCTATGATTTTTATTTCAGAAGTGTATAATTTGCACTGATATAGTATAATATGGTATAATATGGTATACTATGGTAAAAGGTTGTTAGTTTGTACTAATACAATTAAATGGTTTGATGCGACTCAGTCGCATAACCATTTATTGGTTTTAGTACAAGATGTCAAATAAGAGCTGATTAAGGCTATTTTTAAACATGCATATATACTAATGAATGAGCTACAATCACCACAAAAATATTAACAGGTTAGAATAAAATATTATTATTTCACTTAAGATATATTGCATCAAATGGACATTTAATTGCACCTTAAATATGATCAATGTTTTTCCGAGTTTTAACGAGTTCTCCGGGTAAAATTTCTTGGGAAAAAAACCTGTCCAAATGCGATGACCCAGATTCTATTTTTAACCGATATAACATATATCCCTGTCCGGGCCAAAATCTAAACTTTGACTCAGAACGCGTTCATTTTGAACCTATTTGCGTATTCTGCTTATTAAATTGCCTTTTTTTATTCATCGATATTGGAATGAATGCATTTTCTATGAGTTTAATTACGCAAAAACACAAAAAAGCTGTGAAGTCGCACTATAATAACCGCATAACATATTTTGAATACTCCTTACATCGGATATTTTAGAATGCTACTGAATCTGCAGAATACAGACTATTGGAACAGATTGGTAACTAGGTGATATGAATGTAAATGTTAACGTAAATTAGGTTGTTCACCATCGCCTACAGCTTTAAAACTGAATTGTCACTTCGGTCCATTATACGCATTGTTTGCAATCGTGTCACTTCGAATACATAATATGCTCTTAAAGCCATGTCGAGCTATTTGTTTTTGAACATTTCTTATTTATGTTAAATACATTTTGGTTTCATTCCTGATTTATTTGAAATCAAAGGATAGGATTTGCAAATATTCAATCATTCGTTTGCATGTTTAACTATGGAAGCGTCCAGATGCCAAAGTAAAAACTATTTTCCAGTATACTATCTCCTAATTAGGAGATACTAACTCATAATTATGACCTACTAAGTCCTAATTACGAGATACTATCTCATAATTAGGAGATACTATCTCCTAATTACGACTTACTAAGTCATAATTACGAGATACTGTCTCATAATTAGGAGATACTATCTCATAATTACGACTTACTAAATCATAATTAGGACTTAGTGTCTCCTAATTAGGACTTAGTAAGTCCTAATTACGAGATACTATCTCATAATAAGGAGATACTATCTCATAATTACGACTTACTAAGTCCTAATTAGGCGATACTAACTCATAATTATGGCTTACTAAGTCCTAATTACGAGATACTATCTCCTAATTATGAGATACTATCTCCTAATTATGACTTACTATCTCATAATTAGGAGATATTATCTCCTAATTATGACTTACTATCTCATAATTAGGAGGTACTCACTCATAATTATGACTTGCTAAGTCCTAATTAGGAGATATTCACTCATAATGATGACTTAGCTAATTGGTATAAAGTTGTACACTTCGCCTTTTACAATGGAAGAAGCCATACGCAAATACTTTCGACTTGGACTTAATTATTCGGTTAAAATTATGTGTTTATCTAAGAAACATGAGATAAATATAAGCCTCAGGACATTAAAACGAGTTTTGAATCGTTTGGGATTGTTTCGCAAGAAAAAATACAGTAATATTACTGATGTGGCTTTGTTTTTAATAAACGAACTTGAACATTCTGGCAATTAACACGGATACAAAATGATGCACATGAAGTGCGTTCAAAATGGCTACTGTGTCACGCATGAGACAATTAGAGAGCTCTTGCATATTTTTTTATCATAATGGCATTAAACATCGACAACAACGTCGTCTGCAGAGAAGAGTTTATCCTGTCACCTGCATACAAATCGGTCCAATAACCAGGTGCCGTGTAAACTTTAGTATTAGGATAGTAGACCACGTGATGTTTATCTACAGTCAGGTGGTCATGTGACCGCGAAAACGAACTTCTTTTATATATTCTGCAATGTCAGAAGAAAAGCAGAACTGCCGTTTCAGTATCTTATCAATGGACCACTAACAGCCGACATAAGCAATCACTCGCCCATAAAGTCCCATCATTATGCAAAATAATGACACTGACAAAACAATCGACCTGAAATCTTCATGAGATGTGAAAATCTTACCCCACCCGCAAATGCTGGAAACTATGAAACAGCATTCAACGATACTCGTCGATAGTTTATTCCATTTCTGTGGTGAATGACAAAATCTCACTTACAACAGAAATGAATGATCTCTTTGCCGGTGCAGTTATGATCATTCAACACTATCAACATCATTTAAATCCATTTAATATGTTGCGATTGTTTGTAAACACTCGTGATCTTGAATTTTGACCTGTGTACTGTACTCTGACTTGCGGAATAATTGTTACATCATCAGATAATGTTCAGAGA
The DNA here is from genome assembly GCF_026914265.1 of Mya arenaria. Classification (NCBI taxonomy): domain Eukaryota; kingdom Metazoa; phylum Mollusca; class Bivalvia; order Myida; family Myidae; genus Mya; species Mya arenaria. The sequence goes on along the minus strand of NC_069135.1, from coordinate 2,070,959 downwards.
CTGATCCATGCTTATGCACGTTTAAAAGTATTTTTATGTTTTGAATTGATATTGACGTATTAAAATGCAATGACTTTGATTATAAACGTACTAAAAAAGTTGAACAGTTTTACGAACTATTTTGGGGGCGATTTAAACATGGATACCGAGTGTGATGACGTCAACAGGGAAAAACAGTTGTCCCCCTTACTTTTAAATGTTCTTATTAATTTTAAGGTTTTATAGTGTTTAATTAAACAAAGTAACAGGATAAATAGAATACTAGGTTAGTGTCGTGGATGGAGAAAGTTTATCTGGCTCGGCTGCTGATTTTATCGGGTTCGCCTTCGGCTCACCCGATAAATTCCTCCGCCTTGCCAGATAAACTTCCTCCATCCACGGCACTAACCTAGTATTCTCTATATATTTGAACTTAGGTCCAAATTACCTGTGGCATATTGATGGGTACGATAAACTTAAACCATTCGGTATTTGCATACACGGTGCCATTGATGGTTTTTCGAGATATGTTTTGTGGTTGGAAGCATATAAAACCAACAACGATCCGAAGCTGATAGCGGGATACTACACAGAGACGGTAAATATGATGAACGGTTGCCCATTAAGAGTAAGGGCCGACTTGGGTACATAAAACTGCTATGTGAGAGACATACACATGTATCTGAGAAGTTTTACAGAAGATCATGATGTACAAAATTGCTATCTGGTCGGTTCTAGCAATAGGAACCAAAGAATAGAAAGATGGTGGGGCATACTACGAACGCAGAATGTCCAGTACTGGATGGACTTGTTCAAGCTATTAGAGAGCACTGGAAGTTACACGGGGGACCTTTTGGACAAAGAACTGCTGCAGTTCTGCTTCATGGATGTTATACAGGTAATGCCTCAATGTTATTTAGGACTAAATTTATTTAAAATACATGTTCATACCCAGTGACTATGCGATGGAAGGCTGTTGTCGTAGGCGTCTAATTTCATATTAACGCAGACGTAATAGTTAATACGATATGAGTATTTGTATACTTTTGCATCGATGAATTATAAATTGCGAATACAATTTCTGCGTACGTCGTTAAAGCCTTCGTGTTTATATATCCAAGTCGATCATGTACATGTAGAATTGTTCTCAATGTGTCAATAGCACAAGAAGCTATATCAACAGAAATTTGGGTGACTTTAGACCATTTCAGGTTCCCATGATTTTCTTCTTTTTTACCCTTCATATGTGCAGTATGACGATGTTTCAGGTTTTAATTATAAAAATAAAAGAGTTTTGTCTCCGGCGGGAATCTAACCCACAAACATTTCATGGTGAGATAAAACGCAGTTCGACACGTTAACGCCGGCCCGGTAAGCGCAGTTGGTAAGCGCACTAGACTCCCAGTCCGAACGTCGTGGGTTCGAACGCCAAGACTGCCGGCAATGGACATTGCGATGTGTTGATCAAAGGCGTGTCCTGAGGTTACTTGCCTCCCATTTCTAATGCAAATGGGAAGCTGTGGGTCGCTTGAAAAGATCTAATGAAATCACTGGTTATCCCAACTAGGCGATTTCCTCCCTTAAGAAACGGACGCGGTTACAACTGAGCTAGTGTACCTCACTTAACTTCTAGCGTAAATTGACATTAATTGATAATGAAGACCGTTTTTTGAGAGCATAAATAGATACAACTTTGGTAAACGGGGTATACCTTGGCGAATGAAAATGAATACATTATAATTATGCTGAATTAGAGTTTAAGATCTCTAGAATATACCGATGAGCATGATTATTGGAATATTTTACATTGTTCGTGTTGCTTTTTTTACATTTCACCATGTGGTATTCAGTACCTTTAATATCAGTAAATGGGTTTAAGTAGACACAGTGCATTATGCACCTGTGATAACGTGTTCTGTGAGTTTAATATGATAGTTTGTCTACTTCCAGAAAGAACTTGACGAAGTTCGTCAACTCTGGAATTGTCATCGCATAAGACATGTTCGCAACAGCATCAGTCCAAGTGGCCGCCTGATGACAATGTACACTTGTCCAGAATTATACGGCGCTCAAGATTACCTGTGCGCAGTACCTCGAGCTAATGTTGATTCATGTTTGGAAGAGTGAGTGCTTAAAAGCAACATTACCTGTGACGCAACTGTTTTTGAAATTTGCACCATGATTATGGACGACCATGACCTCCAGATGCCGGATTGTGGCGATTCGGCAGTTATTCTCTACCAAACACTCCGACGTGAAATTCTCAGTGAAATTAGTCGCACATGAGGATGTTTCCCAAATACAGACCGATTTAAAATTCAGAAAATTAACTTTTTATTATGGTATGTGTTATTTAAATGTTTGGTCAGAATACATTTTATATATTTAATTTTATTTATCATACATTTATATGTATAGTATCTGTTTTACAAAAACATGTCTTTTTGATATATTATATATATACAACATGTACATGTATTTCTGTCCAGTTAATACACATGCATTATGCATCGCGCCATGTGTACTGCATATGTGGTTGCTTTGTATTTTCATGATTAAAAATGCACTCTTATTCCCAAATAAAATTTACATCAATTTATAATATTGTTTTGTTATTCCCCAAAAATAAACAAATGTCAAATGTCAATGTGTTGCTCACATGTGGATTCTCCACACCATTTAGACAAGTATTCTGATGTTACAAGGTGAGCCAAAATGGCAGTTAAAAAAGCCTTGGAGTGCTCAAATGACTAGTGCATAGAAACACAATCAATGAAAGAAAGAAGTCCATGATGACCCTATTATTAGTTTGAAATGACGTTGAAAGTATGTACGTGAAGTTAGTGGCCTAGCGGCCCACCAGCTCAGCGGCGTGAAGTTAGCGTCCTTGCGGCCTAGCGGCGTAAAGTTAGCGGCCTAGCGGCCTGGCGGCCCAAAATACTATCCTATTTTCTTAAAAAACAAAGAAATATTAACTGAGTTTTAAGCACACACTATCACTCTGAGGCGATTATCAACATTTAAAAAAATCGAACAAGCAGTCAGCTTTTCAAAGCATGTGAACATGCCTCTCCTTCTATTTTTTTATATACATATATTCTGTTTTTATGCCCAAATTATCACTCTTAAGCAATTATAAACCTTCTTTTTTTTAAAAAGTCGATCGAGCACTTAAGCGGCCTAGCGGCGTGAAGTTAGCGGCCTGGCGGCCTAGCATCCTAAATTGGTTTCCTATTTCAAAGTATGTATACATGCGTTTTCTTCCAAAACAATGATAAATCTACGGTTTAACAATTTTTCTAAATACAAAAAATAAAAATGCTGATATTCGTTATAATGGATTTTTTAGGCAGCTTGGTCGAGTTTGGGGCGAAATGCAGATATTCGTTAAAGGATGGCTATTTGTGAATAGAAACCATAACTTTGTCATTTTTTAAAGAAGAAAAGGCATGAATAAATGGTTTATATGAGAAACCTATTTTAGGCCGTAAGGCCGCAAGGCCGCTAACTTAACGCCGCTGGGCCGCTAGGCCGCTGAACTGCTTGATCGACTATTTTGAAGAAAAAAGGAAGTTAGTTTCTTAAGAGTGATAATTTGTGCATAAAACAGTAAATATATCATTGTTTTCGAAGAACAGGCATGTTTAATGCTTTGAAATAGCTGACTACTTTATCGACGTTTTTGAAAAAAAATTGTTGATAATAGCTTCAATGTGTTATTTTGTGCATAAAAAACAGTTACTATGTTATTGTTTTAGGAGAGAATGCATGTTTACTTGCTTTGAAATAGGATTCAATAGGACCCCCCCCCCCACACACACACACACCAGCTTCGTTTTTCCCCCATTTTTATGACGTTGTTAGTCTCAAAGAATCCACTTGGATTCAAATCGGTGCTTTCCGTTGGCACCATATTGAGCCTTCACAGACTCTTCAGCTTCTGAGGCCCTTTCACATTGAGGTCAATGTCATGCGTTTCTGTACACAGTGCCTAATCAGCATGGCAAAAACTTACAATGGTAATGTGAATATAACGGTTATACACTAATGAACATTGAAGAACTGTGAATGTTTTGATTTACTCCAAAACTGTCACAAGAGCTGCTGTAAGACAGCACGCTGGACTACGCAGCTTTGACTTAGAAGGGAATACATGTACAATGATGATGTGATATGTGTCTGTCAAAAGCAATAAAACAATCAAATTAAAAAGTGAACAAGAATCGGATTTTTAATGATTGGCAGAAGAGATTCAGTTTCAACTGTTTTCTTCTATTTTTTTGTAACAGTGACCTTGATCCTAAGGGCCCAAAACACAATCACATGAAAGTCCTCCATAAACTCTTTCTATGTACCAGGTTTGTTCACAATATGTAGACCCTTACTTAAGCTTTTCAATACCAACCCTTTTTCTATTAAAAGTAACATTGACCTTGATCCAAGGGGTCTCAAATGAATTCCTTTAAAAGTCCTCCATTATCTTTTTAGTAACTACCAAGTTTGGTCTCTTTATGTCAAACCTAGCTAAAGTTATACTATACATAAGGTGACTTTGATGCTGCCCTCCCACCCACAGGGGCTGGTTGCGTTGTTTTGACACACCACGCCCCCGTCCGTTTTTGTTTTTTGTTTTTTTTTAATCATTTTTTTTTTATCAAATTTTAGTAAGAATATGATGCGGTTACTGTAACTTGTGAAAATTGGCAAACAAAAAGTTTTAATTTTTTTATTTTATTATCTTTGTAGAGGGTGATGACTTGACCCTGAATTTCCATGTATTTGCCGACATGACCCTGTTTAAGAGGCCATAACTTTATCAAATTTTAACCAAACTCTACATTTTTGAAATTTCCTTGTAGAGTTAGTGTCAATCTTTAAGAAAATGTACAGTTTTAACGAAAACAATTTCAAACCCGAATTTCCTAAAACATGTTACTCGACGAACTAACTACCCGCAAATTTCACCGAAATTTTCCAGACTAAAATGCATTATCCCGGTATTGCATAATAAATTCAACACGTGTGCTTAAGAGAAACAATAATTCTATCTATCACGATACAGGTGAAATGGAAGTCAAATATCGAAGTATTAAGTGCAATGAGTGATGGAAATATATTTTTTCTATTTAAGTCCAACTCGCCCTAACCTAAAACAATCAGGGGCCATAACTTTTATAACGGATAATATGGAGTTATGTAACCTTATTGTGTTATGGTCCTGAAGAATTGTGTGAAGTAGTATGTCAATTGAATGAAGGGTATTGGACTTATAAGTGAAAATCCCAACTTGCCCTACAACTTAAACCTGCCCTAAAACTTTAACCTCACGCCGACGCCGGGGCGAGTAATATAGCCCTGCTTATTCTTCGAATAGATTTGCAAAGACCGGTGAACTAGCTGCTATGGCCGTTACATAGCTAGCTTGATATACTTCAAAGAACTGCAACCTTAAGTTTTCACTGTACTCATGCGCCCATCACTACAAATGTCACCTCAGTGAGACTGGAGTCATTTATACGATCATGCACAACTAACAAATTCAACAAATTCAATGACTTCATATCACACGCAAAAGATGATAAATAAATTGCATTTTAAAGAGAGTATAAGTAACAACAGCCTTAACTCTGTCTTGAACAAAAGTGCCAGAACAAAACTTTGCACGCATGACGATGAAGTATTAAAGAAATCTTTCAGACCAGTGCAAACACATGGCTCCCGAAAGAAATGCATGTCAGAGGGATAGACAATGCCCAAATAATATCTGGCAGGCTTTAATGGGGTATAATTATAACAAAGTAAACAGTGCTTTTTGTAACATATTTTAATTTGAAAAGTTACCCTTACATTTAAACAAAAAAACTGTACATTTGAAAATGGCTATTTGCCCCCAAAAAGAAAACTGTGCAGTAACCCCTGACAAAGTCAGGTCAGTTATTAATGTCTAAATCCAGTTTGTCGAATAAGACACGAAGTCAATTAGGACAATTGGTCAACATGACTATTTTGCCATGTACAACAATTCATCAAATTATCGAAGTAATACTTAAAAATATAACTCATCAATTGTGATTGCCTTTAACATCGTAACATTATATACTAGTATTCGTCAGTGATATGGTGGCATTCATGATAAATTTTAAGCATTATTTTGTCTTCCTTACAGTCTTCCAATAGGTTCTAAAACATTAGGACTGATTAATAATTAAATTTATACATACACACAGCGTGCTTTCCTTAACAGCAAGAAAACATAATTACCCGTAAGTTGTTCAGTTGACCACATTTAACATTTGCTACAAATTGTCGTCGTTTACAAAATAAACATTAATGAATTGTCCTGTCAAAGAAAAGTCACATTTAATGAAGTGTTGTATATGACAATGTCTATGTTTTTTAATATGATTTGAATGATCATGATTTATACAGAATCAATAGACAATGCAGCATATTAGGTAACAATATTCTGGATTTTGCAGAACAATTATCACAACAATTAAAATTAATAATTAATAAGCAACAAGTGTCAAAATTGCCCAAAGTCCCTCACTTGAGTCTGCGGCTATTAACCCAAACTAAACAAGAGCTGTCACAGAGACAGCGCGCTCGACTATTCCGCTGCTGTATGGATTGAAAAGTTTAGATTAGATTTCAATACAATACATGATGTGCTGAGACATTTACATAAATTGAATGGAAAATATTAAAGGTGGTACGCAAACTTTAACGTAAATTTTAAGTCGAAAAAGGGGTATTATTTTGTCAAAATGCTTGATAGAGTTACCTCCTCCTGTGTATAGAGTGGGGGCATGATGGTGAACAAGTGTGCAAAGTTTCAAAGCCATAGGTCAATGGACGATTTATGTCACTTCCCGGAATGCCCCTACTTTTAAGAAAATTAGAAAATGATGAATCGTCTGGAGGTAAATTCTGGCGTGGTTACAAAAAGGGATGTAACCGATGTAAAAATCGCGAGTTAGTATCTCGTAATTAGCCATAATTTAGTCATAATTTTGAGTAAGTATCTCCTAATTATGAGATAGTATCTCGTAATTATGACTTAGCAAGTCATAATTATGAGTTAGTATCTCCTAATTAGGACTTAGTAAGTCGTAATTAGGAGATAGTATCTCCTGATGATGAGATAGTATCTCGTAATTAGGACTTAGTAAGTCATAATTATGAGTTAATATCTCCTAATTAGGACTTAATAAGTCGTAATTAGGAGATAGTATATCCTAATTATGAGATAGTATCTCGTAATTAGGACTTAGTAAGTCGTAATAAGGAGATAGTATCTCCTAATTAGGAGATAGTATACTGGAAAATATTTTTCACTTTGGCACCTGGACGCTTCCATACGTTTGGGAGCCAACTAGTCTGGGAGGTTGGGTATCCTCCGTGAAGAAATTTGGCAGAGGAAGTTGCCATTGTCTTTGTTCCCCGCCCACCGGCTTCCTGTTTCACTATTCGTGGCATTTAGGAACCTTGTCCGTTACTGTTGGCTGTGATGCATTCATGGCATCAGTCCCTTGCCCAATCGGTGGTGCTGCAGGTAAGGGCGCCTTTGACGCTTTCAGCTAGGTAAGGGGGGCATTGATGCTTCTGCCCCAATGGCAAGGACATACAGGACTCACCTCTACTGAGCTGTGTGTTTGAGCTGTTTCCCGATGACTTATCGCAAGAAGTGCACTTTTGTGCAAAATTATGAGGGATAGTACTTGAGGTTGTCGGTGATGGTGAAACCTCAAAACTTTAAGTAGGCAATCAGTGCCGTTCTACAGCCACTGTTTGTTACTATGCAGTCTATAAGATGGTGCGTGATAGCCTAATGAGCAGACATTGAGCATGATGTTCTCGACAGTGTGTTCAGGGTCTTTTGGAATAACTCACGAGACTCACGAGACAACGTACTGGTTCTAATTGACCTGTTATGTCGTTATTCTCTCTTTGGTCTGCGATATGACTCTTGTTCGTGCACTGCCTTGAATGCATATTGCTCAAGTTCTTTACTGCATAACGGAATCGTGAGGTTGAGCTTTTTAGCGCAAGAAATCAGCAAATCTTACCTTATTGAATATTGTACACGTCTCCCTCCCAGTGCCAACAGTACGCAATTTTTCTGAGCCTGGATATGTGTGTAATATTTTGTTTTAATCCAACCCCAAGCTTATCCTTGATGTACTTTCTTACTGTTTTAGAACGCTCCAACAACGTGTTTGGCTTTTGCATTTCAGTCATCAGGTCCAACACAAGCCGCTCCGTAAAACGGTTGCTAATCTCGCGACACTGACCTGCCTCTGTTTTGATTATGCTTGTCAAAGATAAAAGAACGAAAAAGGTTGTAAGGCGATGCATCTCAATTTTGTGTGACAGAATCTGACTCGCAATCTTCACAGAACAAAACGTATGCATATGTGATGAATAAGATATATGTTCCACAGGAGATCTTATATAAATACAAAATTAAGATAACAACAAAAAATACGTACAAATGACGACACGATTACAAATATAAGATAATTATGCCACAAGACGCAATACTGACATGGTATTAAACATTAATTTTATGAAGATACAACACCACTGAACAATGTAACAGTTATAACCCTTTTATACTTAAAACAAAATACTTTAATCTTTTGTAGTCACACTTTGAAAGAAGAACATAGAACTGCTAGAAAGGTATACAACAGTAGCAGTAAAGATACACCATAACTAGACTAGAACCTTAAAAAATATATATTCTTACTTGTATTGACATACATTTTAAAATCTCGACATACAGCATCAAACCTTTGTTAAAAGGTATTTATTAATATCGATCACAAATAAAACAATATCATCAAAAACATATGCGTTTAACAAATGATGAACTGATTGTTTTATAAAGAATATAAGAATAGGAATACGAATAAATTTCATTGAACAAAATTGAGGACAGAAATTTCTGCATCAAACATTAAGAGTATAACATCCTATTTCTTTTATTTTTCGTTCTGACGTTTCAGGGGTGCACTCGGCTATCTGCACCTTTCTTCTTTCCCTTCTCTTCTTCTCCAACAACAGCACATTTGTCTCGTACATCTGGTGCGGTACAACGACGGAATTTTATCACAGCCTCTGGAAAAAGGGCATGTACTCTTAATCCAGAGCTACAGATAAAGGTTTTTCAGAATTGGACAATGAATCGGATATTTGTTAAAAAATGTTGGATGTTTTTAATATTTTTTTAAACATAGGAAACAGATTTTCAATTTTAGTTTGCTTTATTTTTTAATTAGTTTAATACGCCTAAACGCAGCTCATCTGTTCTTTTACGGTTAATCCGTCTACCAATAAAATGACAACATTCTTCATGCATACCACTCTGTTTTTTTCGGGAGAATTTATCACAGTTTCATTGCATTTCCCTTGACCTAACATAAAACTCGTTTTTGATGGGCACTTGACCAGTTGTATTTCATTGACATTTGAGTAGTAATAAAATACCTCATAACCCTGCGGCAAGTACCATTTACAGTTCTGCTGCCTAGCGAAGACAGATGGCTAAATGAAAATATATTCTAACACTTCATTATTATTGTGAAACGAAAAATCTGGCAAAATTCGTAACATACGAGCATTGGACAAATTAGTCGGGTAAATACATGACAGTACTAATATAAATAACATATTTATATACATTTTAATGTAGATCTATGTTTCAAAAGAAGGTATTACACCGACAAGAATAAAGTTATGCTTGTACTTATTTATGTTAATTGCAATGAGTTGGAGAACACGATCTCATCAGTCAATTGCAACGCAAATTCTCTTCAAAAAGAAAATTTAAGTAGAAAATCAACCAGACGCTAAAAAAGTCTTAGGCATAAGAAAGCTCGCAAAGTAACATCTGATGATTGGCCTGCGGGAGTCTCCATCCGCCAGATGCAAAAGGCAGCTCAGTACCTTAAAGTAGCTAAGTGTCATTGGCTGTCCCACTCAAACAGTTCCAACTATGAATTTAAACTACCTGTTTTGCACTTTCAACTTCTCTTCGAAAATGGCGCCAATATGTTAAACGCATTAATTGTGAAATTAAAAATTTCCAAAGAATGAAACCAAATTAACTGAATCTTATTAATATAAAATCAATTAAGATAACATTGTTATCTCAATTTGGTTTTAATTAGTTAATAATAATGAATTTACATCAATAACCGCAAGGGGAATAACTTCTTTCGAAAGTTGCAGCATATGTCGTATGCGTTGAGATCAATTCTACGTACACCGCACCAACATCTGGCCGATAATAACATATTAATAAAACAATCGTTCATTTAAAGGAAACACTTTTGCTTATCAATAAGAATTTTAACATGAACATCTAAATTTAAATTATACCGTTACTTACAACGGATTTTAGTCACTTTTTTCGTCTTTCATCGGTCTAATTTTTGCAAACATTGGTCAAACGCCGTTATGCAGCCGATATTGTTGCCATATGGTTATGTTGACTGGTAGAATGCTAATAATAACAATCTTAACACACTTTTTTCCTAAAATATCCAAATTACAGTAATATTTAAAAAAAAAAAAAAAAACGATATGCATGTAGGAACGAATAGGTTACTGAATCAGTAATTTGACATTGAAACTGAAATGAAAAAGAAACGTTTTTAAGATCACTTTGTATTTAATTAGGGACAAATATTCATGAAATGAGATGTCTTTCAACAATTCTGTTTTAACCAGGATCATTTAAAGTAACAACTCAACTTCAAAACTCAGAACAATATTTAAAATCTGATTTGACTTTATGACATTCAAACTCACTTAAGATTTCAAGATTCAACACATTTATTAAGTAATTTGAACAGAATCGAATACCTCATTACATGATCAAAATATAAATCTATTATACATATATACAATGATTATACAATAGGTTTGAATGTGAGACACGACAGATATAATATGATCATTATTAATAATCAGTATTTTGCAAATTAAATATAGTGTTTAAATTGACATTGAGGATGGACAAACATGCGTTAAGCAAAATATTTAAATTCTATTTGTCACGAATAGTGGTATATCATATAACAATCATGTACTTTGTAAACAATCAAATTGTATGAAGAAATATTATAAGAATATATATAAATCAAGTAGAGTTAAATTCTAAAGGTAAGCCTTACCTAATTGATAGTGGTTACAAAACAATATATACAATGTTATGACGTCGTTCGAATTCTTTAGAAATAAATTTGCATAAATTAAGTTGAATGGCATATTTCCTGTTTTGCATAAGTTCAATGAATTTCATCATGCTAGGCCTAACAAAGTATTTTCGATTTAAATATAGTCTACGTAAATCAGTAAATACCTTAAAAACACAAACAAAGTGAAACTCAACTTCAATATCGCCACTATTACATATGGTGCAATAGCATTGATTATAAAGAATTCTATTGTTGCCATAACGCTCAGTTTCAATACGTTACTGATGAGACGAAAGTCGCAATCTGGTTGAAGGAATTCGATATTTAGAAGCAAATCTATCGAGATACTCAGCGCGTTAGCTAGGTATTTCAAAATGTTTATAAGTACACAAAATTGGGCTGTTACTAATAGCGTTGTACCAAGATTGTTTAATCTGATCACTAAGTCGTTCCCTATACACTAAATAAAAATATTTCATATCGACACAGCTGGGATTAATCCAAACATTTGAAAAATCAGCTGAGTCCAGCAATATTTTCACATGACTAACCCAATTGGACTTTCTTTTCATAGAGTCTGCTACAAGATCATTATACATTGTGCGAACTATCGTTATTGAGTGTTTTACACCAAATTTTATAATTCGTGTATAACTTGTTGTATACAATGGAAATCTAAAGTTCTCCATATACTGACATTGTTGATGTTACCTGTTTTACATGTAATAATAATTTACAAAACTTAAGATGAACCCTTTTAATCTCTTTGTTTTTTCCAAACCCCCAAATTTCACACCCATAATTCAAACCTGATGATACAAATGCGTCAAATAATTGACATATCGTACTTGGTTTTAGAGGCTTGTTTTTAAAGTTTTAAAGTTGAACATATTCTTAAGGGCTCGATCGCCACGCTTGCTCAGCCCTTTTTAATCGCTAAGACCTTACACATTTTACTGTGACTATTATTGACGTCGCATTGAAACTTGGAAGTTTGGGATGTGTCTGAATGTAGAACCATGGAGGATCACGTGATCAAAATGGACATAATTATTATTGTAAAATAAAACTAAATTTCTTTGATAAAAAAAAAACACCTTTACAAACAATTACTTGTATAAACTGATTGAAGAAAAAGGAAACATCAATATACAACAAACGTATGTCGTATACCGTTATTACAAACCTTGGGCACATTTAATGGATATTTAATTACTCGTCCCCGAAATCGTAGGCTACGGGTTTTTACAGGTTGGTTTATGAACCTTTAGACCCGATTCATCAAAGCTCAGAAAAAAGTTTCGGAGGATGTTATATTCATATCATCAATATAAATATTCCCTGTCAAAACAGAACATTTAAACATATTGTTTTTATTATCTTTAATTTCTTAATGCATTTTAAGAGGGGCCCCTTTAAAAATTAACATCATTTGAAATAAAATGACTGATTGTCCTATATTAGACGAGCATTTCACAAAAGCAAAATTAGGTCAACAAAACATCTTTAAGGGGATATAGGTTAAAATGATACACTGTTTCTTCCTGCAGGTATATTTCGATGGCTACACTTCTGGTAGGTTGTGTGCCGATTCAAATCAGAAATGGCTTACAAAATCAAACCGATTTGACATATTTTTCAAATCTAGTTCCGCTGGAATCATTCGAAAAAGGGGATTTCGTTTATTTTGGAAAGGTAACACATTTTTTCAATCGTCGTACCTGCACAACTCATTCATTTTCATTACTACGTAGTAGAATATGGATAGGATTACATACATTTGATTTAAAAGTTACATATCAATACAATTGAATCAAGTCAGTGCGACACGAACAGAAAATACAAATTGGGCCACTCGCGGAACTACGCTTGTTTCCTGAATAATACATTTAGGTTTTATGACATATAACAAATCGTTTCCTTTATAAAAATTAATGCTGTATGTAATATCTACGCCAGGTGTAGGGACAACCTTTCTTACATCCAGCAATACCTCGTGGTCGCAAGCACAGGAGATGTGTTCTGAGGAAGGTGGCACAATGTTGACTGATGACACATATATAGAATTATCAAAGGAAGACCTTGCAGCTGAAATGGACGCAGCTAACGTAACAGAGGCTTGGATAGGGCGATACTACACGCCATGGTCCTGGTTAAAAGGTAAGTTTACTGAAGTATGTTCTTGTATTGGAAAAGTTAAGCGACCTCAAACACAAACGTGATGTAGATATTCCGATCAATAATTAGGACTTTACCAGTACATGATGAATCAAAACAGATTAGAAACGTATTTACTCACATACTATTATAGATTATAGCCAAACAGATGATTTCCCAGAATATTTCTCAATACTTTTTAACATTCTTCTTTTATGAATTAATACAATAACAATTAAAATTGAATTTAATACGTACTTTCACTTTTATGAAATTTGACTTATTGTAACAGGCTACAATTTATGTTATAATTCAAAAAATGACATATAGCTACAAAGTGCCACAATAATAACTGATTTAATTATTGTTATTTAAAATAGTCACCTTAAAATAAATACCATATAAACAAAGGCAATTATTTGGTGTTTGTATTATATATTAACAGGGTGTTATACGGACGATATGTTACCCGAAAGAGTTGTCTGTTTAAAATCCAATCAACAATCGACATGTATAGAATTCTGCCATGATTCTAACTACTTTGGATTGAAGGTATGTCTCGTACATTGTAATTTAGGTCGTTGTCATGTGCCTCTTAACAATGATTATAGTAACATGTTTGCCTACGAGGCGTGTCCTTGTAGTTTTCATTTTATTATTGCACTTCAAGTAAGATACAGATCAACGAGAGCATACATTATAACTTGTATTAAAACACCTATGAACTTTCATATCTTCTTTGGTATATTGCTTCTTTGCTTGTTAATGCTTTATGACAATAATGGAATGTCTATGTTCCGTAAGTGATAGTTTCAGGAGCTGATTTCTGACATGCCTAAACAAATATGAAGAAAATACAAATAATTTGATAATGTCTGTAGAATAATATAAAATCATATATGATATTGGCGGCACAAGTATGTCTACCGATGCGTAAGTTGAGGCTAGGTTGTAATTTTAAGCTTATACTAGAAATTATGATTCGGTCTTGTTTTATTTTTATTCTAATGTTTTGTTTGAAACATATTATAAATAACACCTAAATGAATAAAATCTATTCAAATCTCACAGGGGAACACGTGCTATTGTTTCCGAAAGTTGAAAGGTCAGTTTGTAAGAACGGGTAGTAATTGCACTACTAGATGTCCGGGAAATACAGAGGAAAGGTGTGGCGGAAATGGCACAATGACAGTATACATGAATGGTGAGTAACTATTTTTACCTTTGTTTTATATACATATTCCTATTTACTAATAAAACAAGTATTACTTAGATTTCTGCTAATTTTTCGTGTGATTTTCTCATATGTCTTCATTAAAAACCTTATCCAATGTATTTCAATATTTTTTTATGTTTTTGGTTTAGATTTATGTTTTAACAATTCCACACTTTGGAATGGAACCATTTCAACTTCTCGGTCAGGTAAAACGTGTCTTTCGTGGAATTCGTCGGGAATCGAATTCTTCGACGGGGGAGTGGATAATACAGATAACTTTTGTAGAGACCCAAATAACACAGGGAATACCTGGTGTCATACTCGAAGGGGCCCTGAAGCGTGCGATATACCGAAATGTTTGGGTAAATCTTTTTAACATGTATTTAGGTAAAATGCCATTGTCAGTATACGACAGTTTAAAACGCATCTGCATTAGAATGTACATTCATTTAAAACTTCATATGTATTTTCATTTTTCAATTAATCGCTTCTTAAATATCTCGACTGCATGTTTTTTTATTGTTTGCATTAAACGCTATATCTAAACATCGACATTTAGGCACACATCCGACCTAATTTCTTTTAATAAAAAGGTAAATAAAGGGTAAAAAACATCACTCTACAGTACTGAATATAAAATGTTGACTTTTGAAAGGTCAGCACATAGTATCAAATCTCTTTGACATCTATTCTAGTTCATTCTATGACTACAATGTGATGTATCGATATTTCTTATTCAATCTCGATTAGCATGAAAAGTAGGAATCAACATATCGACCATGTCTCACTGTTAACGAACCCGGTTGATATAGAATGTTATTGCATTCTCAGATGCACAGCTGTTGCTCTCCATGGTCGGAGCTATGTTAAATCCCAGGTCCTCTCTTAAGATTTGATTTTACAGTGAAAACTACGGTAAGAAGCCCCGGTGTAAGAATTAAGATGAAATCACAAATATAAGAGGAAAACTATACTGTAGGGACAATCTCTGATGTCGAAAATTAAAATATAGATCCTGTTTGGAGGCCAAAGGGGTCTAAGAGCCAAAAAGCCAAAACTACTCTGCACACGCAACATAAACGTACAGCCATGGACACTGATAATAGAATTTAAAGTTATATAACTTCTATATCATTTGTTAACATTTCACCTCATTGAACACTTGTAGATAGTATATATTAATACTTTTGGTCTGTTACTGTAAATACAAACAAACAATATACTTCATTGGTATGCAGCAGGACATATCGTTTGAGATGTCGGTTGTTAATAATATTGGTTTATGTCTTCAATGTTCGAACGCACGGAGGTGAAGAGTGTTGGCGAGGCTTTTTATGAGCTTCTCCTCATCTCCCCCATCAAGTTCACGAACGCTTGAGAGCGCTACTCACCTGTTATGGCATTGGGAAATCCTTCAGTGGTGGGCTCTCCCGGACCTAGAATAATTGATCTTGCTTCATGACTTTTGAAAGGAAACACAATTATACCTCATTTATCATATTGCTTTTTACTGCTAGGGTTCTGATATTCATAAAATATGATGTCGATTAACTGCAAAAGATTTTGACAGTCATTCGATGGGAAACGGGAAACTTAATTCAGAGATTCATTTTTATTTTCGAATTCTGAATTAGACAAACTATTCAACATAAAATGAAGAGGAAGGATACAAATTGATTCAAGTAAAATCATGATTAAATGATCACTTTACGTATTTGATCAGTACGTTCTAAAACGTTAAATAATGAGTGGACTCACTTTGCCCATGTGTTTTCTTGTGCGTTGCGTTTCTGTGGTTAAGTGTATGTTAGTATTTTAGTAGTGTACTCTATTTTTTCAACATGACATGAACATGGATTATTTCGATCCACGGCTTATTCTCCCGACTTCTGTTTTGATTTTAACGATAACAGAAATATTCTATAAGTAGAACAATACAATGCAATCTTAGCCGGATCATAGTATGCTTGTGTATTTCCTCGCCCATTATAGAAGCAAAAAGTGTCGACAACACGACGGCCAAAACAATAATTCGATTGTATTACTATCTGGATTGTGTACGTTTATTTAACTACACTATTGGCCTATCCATCAACTATGGCTGATTTAACGAGTATCAGTCTAGTAAGGTAGTCCGGTGTAATGCTCAGACAGAACAGCTACACTTATCATGCGCTATTGTATAGCCCTCCGGACGACGGTAAGTATTTAAGTCGTTGTGCGGGTAATTGAATTTGTGAGCCCAGGGTTAGCAGTAAAGTGTCTTACCAGTAGACAACGAATCCGTCACAATATACCTTATAAGTAATAGTTATAAAAGCGTTCTTACTAATGACTCCCAACGTGATTACATTGCAAGTGCACTGGAAATACTGATTAAACAAGGTGCAAGACAGGGTTACTTTAATTTCATTGTGTCATGATTTAGAGGGTTTCCTTTGTTTTCGTCTGTACATTTCATCCCGTTTTGGTACGGGTGTAACCGTTCTATAACTACCGCATAAGCACTCATGTATAATCTCAGTAACAAGATTTGTAGGTGCCGAAACTATAACATACTTTCCGTTCTATAGATATATTTGTAACGGTAATAATTTTAAATTCAAGATGCAACTCTACTCTTTACAGTACAAAATGACAAAAGCAAACTGAAAATTCCTGACTCCACTTATAGACGTACATAATTCGAATATATAAAAGCGCCTTTTTATTTGATCGGAAGGACATTATTATCTTCTATTTTAGGTACAACTGATAATAATGGGGCCTATGCCTGTATGGCTTTTAAAGAAATAAGTGGATCTAGAATACAAGCTCAACAGACAAATTGCTCATGGCCATATAAAGCAGTTTGCAAATACCCAGGTAGTATCACTTCTGTACTTATAGCAGTTCACAAGGATGATGAATAAAAAAATCAATACATAGTTTAAATATGATGTCTGATTTCTTGTTTATAGCGTAAGCAAGAACAAACAAACGGCATGTTGTCTTTTTGTGAATAGTAGAAAGTAATAAAGGATCTGTAGCGAGTCGTCTTATAATTTGCAATTTTATTTAAGTTCAAGAATTATGCTTAAGAGCCTATGGCGAGCTTACTTACACATTCCCTAAACTCGTTGAATAAAATTCTGTATTATATGACGACTCGTGACAGATCATATCCTTTCATTAGATCGTTGTAGTTCGGGCGATAGAACAGATATAATGGAAAGACGACCAATTTAACGCGCATACAAATGCCTCCTTTTCGTCATTTTAGACTGGGATTTTCATTTTTCGTTCAACCATACTTAAAATTTAATCTTACCCCATTCAAGGTAATACTTATTTAATAATTTTGTCTTCAAAGGAGGCATAGGCTACTCGGTGGATAAATCCCCGTGGAACCAAGGAAGAAATTTCTGCAGAAATGCTGAACTAATATCCGATGGTACACCAATGTATAGTATGGAAGACACCAGTTACATTTTACCTGATGATGGAAATTACTACTGGGTAGGATATCGGCGTACAGTGAGGACTGTTAGCGGTATGGTTCTTTTATATTGTAATTACACGCTCTTTGTTGCCATCTGTATATCATTATACGTGCTGCTTATTCAAACTATTGTCGCAACACATCAACACTATAATGATTATAAATAGAAGAGACTTTGTCAACCGACAATGTTCATAACGTTATGTTGTAATGCTCGTCAATGAAATTGTATAACTGTATCAGCCGGCGGCATTTGTAATTAAATACATTATATTTAATTCCTTTTTTTGTATTATAAGTATGTTATCATATCACGAACACGAACGCTATGATGCACAGGATTTCTTTTATCTAGATCTCAACGCTTCTTTTCTCGATTGTTTTCGTTTAACAAGAAACGAAAATGGCATTTCACTTACTGTAGAGAAGTGTACAGAAGGAATCCGAGCTGTTTGCCAGAGGAGTACGTATCTTCTTTTAACATCCATAACTGTGTATTGTGTTTTTTGTATGTACATTTTGTTTTTAAGTTCTTTAACTACTTTTAATGACTTTCGATTAGACTATCATAAAGGCGTTTTTTTTATTAAACATCAACTCCAGATCAAGTCATTATGAAAATGTAGATACATATTTTTATTTTTCGTATAATAAATGACAGCAAAAGTGAATCAATATTGTTTTTATCATCGTGATAATTACAAATTTGACAATTTTAATAGTAAGTATAATGTACATAACAAAATAAATCCCAAAGCTATACATACTTTTGTTGATTTCACTGCGAGTAATGTAATGTAAATTGTGTGATCAGCGTAATCGCTTGATACAGCTTTGACAGCGTGCTACTCTTATTAAGAAATAATAGCAACTACTGAAATATCATATAATCGCGAACAAATAGTTTGCAATAACTATGTGTTAATGTTTAGAACATTACAAACATACCCAATAACACAGGATCTTTTAGAAAATACACTACAAGCAAACAAACAAATGTTCTTCAATGATTTCTTGCTCTCTAAGAGAATAACTCTAACGATATCTTCAACATACACAAATATAAATAACAATAGCCTTAATCGAGTGTTAATATTTCACGAAAAAGAAGTTCCAAAATTTAAATGACTCTCGTTTTTAGACGCCAATGAATCATTGGAGCCACACCAATTTGCTATGTCTTCTAGTGTGGTACAAATTAGTGGAAAATGAAGGTAAACGCTGAGTTTGGCCTCTTTTTGGCAAAGTTTTATATGCGTTAAATTTAAAAATCGGAAAAAATGTACATCTACATATTATTGAAAATGTGTAAATTAGGATTTTCATGACGACTTTTTTCGTTCCTTTGGTTTTGGTTGTCCTTTTAACCAGCAATGAAAACTCCCAAATTCCAAGTTTAGAGCTTTAAAACCGAGTGCCAAACAAAACGTGTTTAAGTATTCATTTTGTTTTCATTAAAAGTCAGTTTATGAATTGCTTTGTAATAAATTCACGTTTATGATATTTCCTTGTGAGTATTTGTGAATGTTCTTGCAAACAAACTTGTACATGGGCACCGCAACCGTCGTAATATCGACTAATGCATTAAAAATAGCAAACAAATTCTAAAATGTGTAAAGAGGCAACATTTTGTCAATAAATAAGATACAGATATGTCAGGAAATTGATACAACCTATGGATCATCAACACATTTCATGCAAATGCAGTTTTCATATTGTCAAGAAGCTTTAGCAAGTGATGATCAAATTCCGTTTAGAACTTTTACATTTAACTTAATAAGAAGTAATTTTATTTGGATTTGCGTTCGCCGATTTTGTTTAAATTTGACTCGTTTGAACCTACGAACCTCCGATAAACAACAGCAGACTAAATTCACCGTTAACTTCTTAATTTTCAACATAAGCATCACAACGGAAGGCGTGTTGGAACACTTTCAACACAAAACAAACTGTTTTGGCTCCAATGATTCCCCAGTGCTTATATAGCACATGCAGACATTAACAAAAATGAAACAACTATTTGCTACACCGGAGCAAGCAACTTAATGAAAAGAAAATGTTTTAAAGCTCTGAAGTGTTTTCAGAAGCACCAACACACTAGGTCATATCGTTCATTAGTGGCAGTATCAGTAAGAGATGCTAATTTTTATATAAGTCTAATATAAATTACGAATGTTTGTTCAAAAAAGCTCTTTAAGGAAAATGCAGGTACGCGCTCATTTTATTTAGGTCATGTTATTAAACCCTCTTTCTCACTTCAATTATGTTAATAATCAAAAATCGAAAACATCTCTAACTGAAACTGCCGCCTGTTATTTGGTAAATATTCTATGAAGGCCACAATCATGAAGCATAATTCGAATACAACCACTCAATTGCATTTTACTTCATCAGTGTTCTCAGTTGTACATCGGGAGTATCTTGGAGTCGAGTGACATAACTCATGATTGATTGCATGACGTTTTTGTATCATTGATACAAGTGTTTAAAGTTGTGTAGGTAAGCTACTATCGTTACCACCTTTGTATCTTCGTTTTAAATGTCGTTATTTAAGGCTTTCCTATTTCCATGCAATGAGAAATGTGCAGATTATTTCTCTTGATTGGACTTATTTGCTCTCAAAAAGCCTGACCATCGGAACATCGGATCACCATTTTTCTATTCATAATGTTTTCATATGGAGATTGAAAACTTTTCAAAATATGATTTCTAGACCATCAATAATAATCATATCATTTGTTTATCTACCACAGTGCCTATAACGTGTGGTGAGACATATAATGAAGGCAAACGTGGGAAGTTTAGTTTTCCAAACACCACACGCACTTACGATTCTAATCACAACTGTGTCTGGAAAATAATGGCCACTCCTCCCGAGAAAATTGAGATTTACATCGAGTTTGATTTAGAAGACAGCGTCGTATGTATGTGCGATAAAATAAAGGTGATAACACACGAGGTCAAGATATGTTACTAAGTTTTGTTTATTATTTATGACTTATAACCGAAAATGCAAATCGTATTACAAAAGAAACAATGTTTAATAACTTTAATTAAAATGCATTGCAACCGCAAACTCTTATGATGGAATGGATTGTGTATTGTTAATGCAGAAGCGACAGCTCGTTATAATTTAAGTATTTATACTTACACTGACTTATGCTCGAAACAGTAAACCGTAAAAGAGCAAGACAGGATTTTGCTTACAGATATACGACAATGATTCACCGAAAGGACAAGCAAACAAAACACTTTGTGGTCACGGAAACTTCACATTCATTTCCAGTGGACCCGCTGTTGTCATTCAGTTTATATCAGACGAGTCCGTGAATGGAACTGGCTTCAACGCTTCCTGGAAAGTTGGTAGGTTTGAGGATTTTATAAAGAAAATAATAATTTGCAATAATATTTTAATGTAAATCATATAATTATGTTCATTCAAATTGCGAGTAACAGTGTTAAACGTAGCCCGCTAATTTTGTATAAACATGCAGGAAAGTCTCTGTTGACGCTCACTTGAACAACGTAGACTGGATTCACGACTTGTAATGTTTTACAACAAATACCATCATCATGTTGCTATAACGCTACCATTTTATATTCAAACACCAATGAGATTAACCAGAGTAATGCAACAACTATGTTTCAGACAAATTCAAGTCAAAACTGACTATCACAATTTCTTATTCTATCCTCACTCGGTTGTACTTTGGATCAGTGCGCCAAATCATATTGTCACTATCCCCACCCCTGACACATTCAAGGTGGATGTGGCAACAATTAAGCATTAGATAAGCGAGCAATGATTTTATATTTTTACCAATTCACCAATCACTTTTTATCATGTTCCTTAAATTGTGTTTTCTTCTATAACCCAGTTCTCACTTTTTTGATGTTGATTTGCTTCATCAGTATATTTTTTCACTAACAACCCGGCGCGCACCGTTCATGTCAGTAACACTCGGAAGAGGAGTTGACATTAAACAGATATAAAGAGTGGTTAGACGTTGTTAAGCATTCTATCATTTCTAGCGAGGGTGGCATCTACTATTCAGTGATTTACGTTTGACAATGCCAAATCTTCCGTGAGGAATATTAAAGCTACTTGCAAATTTAAGTGGTTATTTAAAAAGGAGCATGTCAATATTTTTGTTTTTAAGCTATAGGAGTCTTGTCCGAAATATGGCAACAGTTTTATGTAAAGCATTTGTGTTCAGCAACGTATTGTTCGAAATACATGGTATAATTGCATGTCCAGAAAAAGAAGAACCTACAACAATCCGCTCGATAACCACAGTCTTCAATACACAATCCTCACACACTGGTTTCGAAGGTAAGTTGAGACCTAAATTTATGAGTTATATTTTAAAGAAAGAATGATTGGTATGACATTCAAATCTATGATCTAAATATATGATATGATTGTAGAAGCAACCACCGTCTTCGACACCCCGACCTCTCATACTGGCTTAAAAGGTACGTTCAGTCCGTAATTAATGAGTTACATTATTAGACAAAATGCTGATATTTAAAACTGTATACCGTAAAATGACCACTTTTAGTCAATGGAATACATTAAGCGTAATACGGCATGCAATTAACGCGTGGAAATTATACCTTTGTTAAACAAGTATGGTTCCTTAACTAAGAGTGAATACGAAAAAGTTCAATAAAAGTGAAAGAAATGGCGTTTTCTATCTAATACGAAATTAAACAGAATACTGAATAACGTTATTACTAACAAATAAGTCCTAAATGTATTTGTTAAATTGCTTCTTTGATGTCTTACATTTTAGTTTGGCTGATCGTTGTTATTTCCTCGGGAAGTGTTGTGTTTGTGCTGTTGGTTATCGTTCTCATTTGCTGCTGGAGGTGCGTACTGTGTTTCATGACACTTTTTCATTGTTTACATAGTGATGAACAATGCCTTCTATGGAAATTTGGTCTTTCAATATGTGAAATTTATTAACTAAAGGTTTAATTAGTAACACCAGGAATTGCCGATAAAAACACACGACGATTTGATTCAGTAGGTACACCACAAGATATACGCTTAACATAATTATTTTGTTTACGAATAAAACGATCTCATTAAAAACAGTTTCCGAATACTTGTTAAGTATTCTATTGGAACAAACCTATCGTAATGAAAAAAAAACACCCGACGTCGAATCATGACTTAAATAATTTGAGTTGAACGACATGAAAAGATTTATTAAAATCATGTTTTGTTCTGTTTCATTATCTTTATGAAAAACTAGCAAAACAAGTGCAGTCGAAAGTTAAAACATGCATCCCCTTCATTGTCACAGAGTCAACGCCAATGACACAGAGCAGAAAAATAAACATTTACAAACCTGAAACACGGAACAACAACACACAACTCAGCAAACAACACACTTCATATATAATATTTAAAACAAGGGGTTTATCAAGGATTGTTAGGTACCGCATTGGAACTGTCAGTAAATTGAGAATTAACTTTGGGATAAACCAGTTTGTGTGCACTCACACTTATCCAAACAATCCAGAAAGAAAGTAAAAACAAAATATGATCAAAGAAAACATTAAATTGAGAAAACGTACGAACAAAACAAATAATAATTATTATAATAGGTAATCCTCAATTAGTGCTATGATAAGGAATCCGAACTCTTTCTGCTGACAACTGAATACAATTCAGAGTTCCTAATGCAAATACCTTTTAATGCTATGATTCAGTTATGGTTTGAAATGTTCATATTGTTAAATTTACATTGCAGGCGACACCAACGGCCAAGGGAGGAGATCAAAGAGGAGTACGTGTTTACTAATACAGAATTCGACAGTAATGAAATAATCACTACATGTGACAAAAGGCACGGCAGTCCCTTAACAACCGATTCAAACAGACTTGACAAAATCATGGAAACTTATGAAACGGTACCCAGTGAACTTTTATCAGCGGATAGTACCCAACCGCAAAGAGCAGCTTTTATTTCTCCAAACGATGATTTTACACACGATGCTTATAACAGTTTGAATGCAACTTTGAACAATACTTTCGCTAGCCAAACAGACAATGTGTACAACCATATAACAAAGGATGAAACGGAATACTCAGTGTCAGTAGGTTTTAAAACACCTACGAAAACTCAGATAAAATGTTCGGACAATGTTTACAATACGCTCCACAAAACCGAGGAAAAGCTCTATGATCACGCCGATGTGTCTGGTAAACCGGACAAACGTACTGAGAATCCGAGTGATGAAACTTACAATCAGCCTGCACGCACAACGGATAATGAGTATGACAGCACCTGTTCGCATACACGTGTGGCCGATGACTGTGAATATAATTATATTAGCAAATGAATAGACAAGTTATTATTCTGCAAACGGAAAATCGTAGTTTCGTCCTAATACTCACTTATTCCACGTTCATGTTCAATGGCCAAATACATATTCTAGATAACATTTTAAACTATACTCAAGATATGACATTCAAGAACTGGAGAGAGGTTTCAAAAAGCTAACAATGTATTTTTTGCAATGACTGACACATATGATCTTGATCCGTAAGTGAGCTGATCTCTATGTGAAAACGAGAATGCAAATTGATCTTTTTTAGCAAATTATGGAATTATATCACAGCCAGTGATATTACTACAATTAATCGTCTTCAACTTTTCATTTTCAAGAAAGGATTTTATTGTCGAAATAGATCCGACAGGTTTGAGTCCATGCAAGGGGAAGTACAAGTTGCATTTATAATTAATAATTAGAAAATCGCTTTTCTTAATTCGACTCTAATATACCACCTAAAACATTTCCTTAGTATGATATTTTCACAAACAGAAAGATACATGTTTTCCTGACATTTGCAAAATAGTATGAGAATTTAAACATCATATTTGTATAAACGAAGTGTACCCTGAACTAAGAGAACCTTTTATGTAACAATGGATAAATACTGTAAAACGTCTCGTGCTTTCAATGACAAAAAGAACCTTGTCAGAGGAACTTGAAAGGCGGAATTTCATTGCCGACATCAATCAGTTGGGCGCCAACCTATCCGAGGAAGTATTGTTGTTGAACGATGAAACATTCTCCCTGGCACTTCTTGGTGCAGAACTGTCAGGGAAAGACAGTCAGGATTTGGGTCAAAACGTATTGAAGTGATTATATATATTATTTATACCTGTCTGAATGTCTACAAAAATACAAATACAATAAAACTAAGCTTTATTTAAAATGTCATAGAGGGCGATATTGTTTTTTGTTTTTTTTGAAAATGTAAAGGAAATATTTTTATTTGTTTGTATAATTATGTCATTCTTAATCAATGTTTGTATATAATCTGAATATCATCATCAATGGTGAAAATAGTGGGAGTGTGCATTGGAAATAATCGATATAGTTAAAACGGTAGAAACACAAGAAGTGAAAAACTTGGACGGTCAGATCAGCAGTGGAATTAGGTTGCTCTGAGTCATATTGAGGAATTCCGAATCGTTTACTTTGACAAACGCAATTCTTATGTTTAGAAGGTTTCCCAAATACCATTATATACTTTCCTATAGAAAACAAAAACATTTCAAAGTTATTATTAGAAATATCATAGAAAATCACTTTGGAAACCGATAAACATGATCAACTTGCAACATGAGCAAAGTATGTCTAGGTCGCAACAAGCTTGAAAGAAATTGAGCTTACAGACGCGGTCGATTGGCCGGGAAAATAACTGAGATAAAATTAGATGTTTTTTTGGGAAACTCCGAAACCTCCATCCGTCTACGATCCATAATTACAGGATCTGTCTGATCACTAGATGTCGGGCCTCATCTCCCCCGTAAGCTCCTTAACAACCATTTACAGAAAACATATAGATATAATTACGTAGATTTTCTTAATCTGCTTCGTAATGTACCAAATTTTTTCACCTTCGTCAAGGACGACGTGCTATTTGTAAGTTCTATGCCTCAGATTAACTATACTTACATTTGTCATTATAGTATTCACAATTTACATCTGCCATATATACACTGCATAAAATCACACACGGGATCGCGCGTTTTAGAATCGATGATGTTATTCGTTCAGTGACGCACACAGACCTACACGTCCATGTTTACAAAAGTTTTACAAGTTCCGAAGTACAAGGATAAACGAATAAGCCAATACCTTATTGGGTAACGGAAAAAAAACGAAGATGAATTTGAGGAGCTAACAAACCGGAACTTCTCAACTCAAGATATTTCGAACAGCTTATACGAACCAGACACTTCAGACTATACTCAATTACATCTCGGACCATGATGATTAGTTTTAATATAATTATAGTTATGTCACCCTTTGATTGAATAGGAAACATACTGTAGTTCCCATTCATTTTCTTATCATTATTCTTTTTCTTGACAAAATGTATGTCCGGTGCAGAACTATAAAATCTACTTGAAGGAATTGACTGAAACTTGAAAAATGTTTTCATAGTTATATGAGGTAAATCAGGTGCACCTTTTAAAGAGTTTTCTACCCTTGTCCATGTACTTGTAATGAATCTTTTTTCCTGGCACTTAATAAAAAGCTACTTGAAGAAATTGTTTGAAACTTGGAAAATTAATAAATAGTCATGTCAAGTTGTGCACCTCTCAAGAATTATAGTGAATAGGGGGCTTGATTGTCGTGTTATCTCCCCATGTTTTATATTTGTAATGTTTATGTAAACAAAACTACTTCACTCTTCCTTCAATATTATCTCTCGTCAACAAAGCTCCCGTTTAAGGGGAGGCATCAGTTTTTGAAAGAAGACGCTGCGAAATAAATATTTCTAGCTCTTGTTTTTTACAATAATTAACTTCGTCATTTAATACATTTTAAACAGTCGTTATTCGTTAAAATGTAAATGAATATAGGAATAAGAATGAGTTGAATCTCATCACAATGTTTATAGGCACTGTAGAAAGGATTTCTGAAACATGGTCTGGTTTTTTTTATGGATAATGGTCCATTAATGGTCTAAACAATGGTAGAGTTTCAATGTTTATTATAATTAAACAGAAAGGTAAACAGTTTACTTTTCATTACATAAGCATAAATCAATAGTACTTAACATTCTGCTCTGTTTGAATCGAATAATCATTTTGCTCATACAGATCAATTCAAGTGCGTATT
Organism: Mya arenaria; assembly: GCF_026914265.1. Taxonomy (NCBI): domain Eukaryota; kingdom Metazoa; phylum Mollusca; class Bivalvia; order Myida; family Myidae; genus Mya; species Mya arenaria. Next base: position 2,043,766 of record NC_069135.1, on the reverse strand, counting down.
GAATTTTACAGTATAGCCTAAAATTATGAATGTTTTCATATCATACAACATTTAAAAAAATCATCATAAACGCAACGAAATAAAACTGCAATCGCAACAATGAAAAATCAAATTGTGAAATGGAAAAATTAAACCGATAAATGGGCGGTTATAAAACGTAAATTGGCAATACATCAACGTTATTAACCTGAAATGCATAAACATACTTTTGGACTGTTGTTAATGAAATATCGAGTTGTACATGTGTAAAAAATATCGTTAACACCGTTTTTCGTAGACGCATTAAAACATTTTTATAACGCATATGATGAATTTACATAATAAAGCACTCTTTCACCATAAACCTTTTGTTGTAAACTTTAAGGCTCTGTTGATTCGATGTAACGTATCGGTTCCCTAAACTAAATGCCTTTAAATGCTTGTGCGCACGAATCATTTGTGCTAATAGACGCCACCTGGCGATTATTATATAATAAACAAGAGCAGACAGTTTTCTACTTTTTCGTTTCACTCAAACGATTAAAATGATTGTTTTCCCTAAATAACACTCTTTAACCTCCAATAAAAAACGACAACAACAACAACAAAATCAAAAACGTAATAAAGCTGTTATTTAGTAAAGTTCACAGAGAAGCACTTGCGAGCTTTAAAGAACAGCAAAGTCATATAAATATTATTTTTTTTTGTCCTTATATTGTGAAAGAAGAATTTTCTGTCATGCTTTTCGGTGAAATATCAGCAGTGTAAACAACAATTTGATATATTTTAGGGCAAAACTAAAGAGTGAAAATACCCACTGTAAGAACTACTTTTAAAATCAATTGTAGTTACTTCCCTTTGTCAAAACTAAATACACGTCATTTTTAACCTGTTTGAATAAAAACTCAGTTTACCGTTTATGTTGATTATGGCAACCCCATTTTAAAACATTTTTTCTGAAGCTGCTCGAAAATTTGCTTCCTAACAAAACATGTGGCGTCACAATCTCTAGTAGCTAGATAGATAGATAAATATTTTATTCCCTCCATATATATGGAGAGCATATGGCATGAACATATTCATTCCGTAGAAACGAAGTCCTGGCAACGAATTTACATCACCGTTTCCGTGGCCTTGTGGTTAAGGCATCCGCCTACGGAGCGGAAGGTCGAAGGTTCGAGTCTCACAAGGGGCTTGTTCTGACATGGCCGGTTGCCGAGCCCAACTGCTAGTTAAATCGAGGGGTACCGATTGCCTTCCTGCCAGGCGCCTGGCATTTGGTATAAGGAATCGGGGTAAAGATGTTCACGAATGTAGGTGTCTCATAAGCCCAACGGACTGCCCCTTAACTAAAAGGGGTGACACTATAATAAACAAACACTTTACTTTACTTTTACATCATGCGATTATTCAAATACGCCATATATCGCAAATGGCTAGAAGTTTTATATAAACCATTTATTCGGGCTCTGTTGAAATATATATGTGGTCTGAGACAACTTAACGAAAGCTGACGAAAAGGACCTGAAGAATGTTCAGCATCAGGTATACAATGTGTCAATGTTATCAGTGTCGACATTGTAATCCAAACACCCGGGAAAATTCACATACTGACTGATAAATTGAATTACCCAACCTCACGTCAACAGTTGGTCAATTGCTTAGAATATAAGCGGCCAGTGGACCCTGCTCCCCCCTCCACCCCCCCCCCCACACAGGGAATTTTGAAGGTTATGATTTATTTACAGCTTAAGCAAAACGCCACAATATGAGATCTGTTTACGCTCTGACGGAGGGGGCATAAGTAAGTAACGGACTTTTAGACAACGTTACCATAAGTAGTCCATGTATAATGATCGCTTATGAGATCAAAGTTGATAAATCATCGTTCTTAAGTTCGATAAAGGTTTTCTTATAATTCATGTGTTAAAACATAATAATATAAAAACATATGTATTTGTTCGACATAACTTGTATAAAGGCATTAACATATATATTTTAATTCATACTCAATACAGCGTGAAAAATCATTAAAATGTTTACACACATAAACATCAATCGATAAATAAGTTAAAAAACTAAATTCTGTAAGATAAATAAGATTTAAAATTGTGCTCATGGAACGGGATAGGCAACTATGGAATAGGTCATTAAAACTCCAATTGTGAACAAAACTGCCCTTTTCCTATGGTCAAGTTACATGGTCCTTAGAAACTGCTGATAGAATAGCTTTAAAAACCATGTGAGGATGTTGCACAAACATTTGTCGTCAATGCAACACTTCAGAGCCTATCATGAGTACCTGATACATTTGGAAAGCTGGTTGATTACCCTGATTTATTCAAGTAAGTTGAATGCAAAAAGTACTGCGCCAACATTCTTGATGTCTGGTCCCGAAACAAGAACTCCTACGAATAGATGGTTTTTATAGGCAACAATGACATACTAGTAACCTAAATGTCATGTTTACTTTTCGACCAAGGGAAAATTGACTACTTTACAGAAACGTTTTGAGACCCTGTTATTCTAAGAGAAATATGTAAAATCTTACAAGGCTTGAAGGTGCCAATGTTGAAATATTTCACAAGATTGTCTTGTTTTCATCCTAACAAGATGCCGCCATTTAAACGATGATTGTTAGATCTCCAGATGTCCTAGATGTTTGAGCGAGGTATTTCTGTTGTTGTTTTTTCATACTGGTGTAGGTAACAAGCGTCGATTTTTCTTTGGAAATGAAATTGATCAAAACTAAGGAGAAGATATTTGTTCAGTAATATTAGCCATTCAAAGTTTCACAAGGTGTGATACAACCAATGGCGCCCCATTAATATGACACATTCTAAAAAAAGAACCTAGTTTTGCAAGGTTTCTCTAGACTCCTATAACAGTATCAACATGAGTTGTAGAGCACCCCTTAAAATGCATGGTCATCTACAAATTGTACGTCTGGCAATACTTCCATGAAAATTTCCCATTACAACCTTGAGATATAAAATGAAGTGGTTGGATAAAAGTGCCAAGTAGTATCGAAAACGTGTGGACATGTGGTAAAATTGTTTCACAAGAAGTTGTTAAAGTTTGTGTATTAGGGAAGTTACAGTGACTCAGAAAAGGATGATGAGGATTTGGCACTTAATGATATGACCGACATCGTATTTGAAGATGAATCTGATACAGACTTGAACAGGATGTTGCTATATTACGAGCATATCGGTTAAAGTGACACTCTTATTCAAAATTTATACACACACATGCATAACCAACATAGATTTTGAGTGAAAAACCTTTTACTTTTGAAACTTACGCAATAATGCATTTTTGGGAAATATTATTTACTGATAACACGATTGTAATAGTGTATCTAATATCTGAAAGGGAATCTCAGGACAAATATTTAATATTTTTTTTAATCTTTAATATCATAATTGTAAAAAAATACCAAAATGTAAAGAGAAAATCGTGTCGGAGACCGGGTTCGAACACGTGTCGCCAAAATTGCAGTTCAGTGTTGTATCCAATGTGCTACGAAGGCTTACCCTAAACAGTTAACTAAGAAACAAATTGAACATTCCTCATATTTTCATAATATCAACATAAGTGAATTCAGTAAAAATATAATCAAACATGTTTTTCTCATTATTGTTTTGTTTCTATACAAAACTGATTGCGGGCCTATTGAAACATACATCATGTTAATTTGACTGACTCAAGAAGCACTACTCGCATGAACTTTTCCCGATGGCAAAAATACGCCAACACTATGACTTTAAAGGGACTATACACCAGATTGGCACCAAAAAAGTTTTTTTTCTGTAACGAATCTCAGGACAATTATTTAATAAAATGTTTTCCTCTTTGTTATCATAATTGTACAATAAATACCAAAATGTAAAAAAGAAATCGGGTCGGAGACCGGGTTCGAACCGGTGTCGCCAAGATTGCAATTCGGTGTTGTATCCACTGTACTACAAAGCCTTACCCTAGAGAGTTGGAATAATTAAGGTACATACCTAACTGGGTAATATCACGTGATTGCATTGACTAGCCAATCACGCATAAGGAATGAATCCTACTAGGTAGACATTACTAGCAATCTTTTTTAATGGAAAAAAACCCGAAAAAACTGCGAAAAATAAATTAATTGTAAACTATGTGATACCTCAGTAAGTAAGTTTCAATGCATTGACAAAAATATTTTTCGCTATTTCATCATACGGAGTGCACCCCATTTAGCACGCAGTTTTCTGAGATTGTTGAGTACTAAAGATTTACTGTGATATATTTTCGTCGCATAATATAGAAATGCAGTGTTGTCTGCGTCTACACTCGGTATCCTTTATAAGAACAATTGTTTTCGACATTTACTTATCCTCTTTGGTTTAGTGAAACATTTGGATTATAACATTTTTTTGTAAATTATGCAAAATTGGTAAGATGTATTAGCATTACAATTTGTCACGTATATGACACATACTTTTAACAAATGTCAAGTTGTTTTAATGTCATTTGAGAGAACTGCATGTAAGGAAACACACAGCAAATTTCTAGACTGTGATTTTTAACATATTGTGTACAATTATAAATTATAAATTGTCCCGTTGCATGGTTAAGGATATTCTTGTCAATATTTGTAACGTAAACTTCAATTGAAAGATGAAATAGTATAACTGATATTTCTCGTCCATAACCATAAAATATATAGGAGTGGTAGGTTATGACTTATCGAGTCAAGACGTCAAGTCATGTTATTGAAATTTGAATTAAAGTATTTGTGACATATCTTTAATTTAAATTTAATGATGTAATGATCGTTCATTTCGTTTTTGTAATTTAATCTTGCATAACAGATTAAAACTGTGATGTAAAAAGTGTGAAGTTAATAAATGTAGTCCTGTTTACTATAGAAATTTTCTGTAACGTATTTTTCATGCTTATTCATCAGAACATGTGATTGTTTTTCTAAATAATATTTGTAATTTGCTTTTGTGCCATAAACAAGGATCATGCAAAATGACGATGTATGCTCATTGTAGGCACTATTTGTTTAAAATGTATAAACAGCCAACATACTTTTCTCATGATGTAACGTAATATAAATGTGAAAGTTTAACTTGACATTATGTCTTATTCATCAGTACTGTCTGAAGTTTAATGTCTCATTAAAGATTTCTCATCAAAACGATGCAGTTTATTTTGATACTTGTTTTTCGTCATAAATAATTACAAGTTTTGAAGTAACGTAAATTATAGTATAGTGAGCCATGAAACATCTTGGTTTTTGCTGAAAAACTATTGGAGTGTAATATTACGTCATATACTATTAAATTCAAACAGTTCTCTACACGTTTCTTTTATAAAACGACAGTATTTTACAAGTGAAAGCTATGTTCGAAAGTTTAAAATCATTTGGTAACGAACTTTAAATTGCTGTAGTTTCCAAACACCCCGCTGCCTAGGCGTAAACATGTCTTAAATTTTTTGTAAGATGATACACTTTCATGAAATCATGGTCTACAAAATTCCCCCTGGGGGGAGCAAAACCCTTTCCCGCTCATAGTCTAACTATGTCACAGACTGATGGTGATATCTATATCAATGTATCATGCAACCAATTATCAGGAAACAAACTCTTACAGTTGGGAAACTGATTTTTATCCAATGTGAATCATATTTCATTTGTTTACACTTTCGAGTACAGTGAATGGCGCCCACTGTAATTTGATAAATGTTGTTATGCCTTGTTCATTTTAAAAATATTTCGTGCATTAACTGTTATCTTTAAGAACATAAATGCATTGAAGAAAGTACTTGATGAATGTTTATAATAATACAAAGTCTACGTCACGATCAAAGCTTTGCGTAAGGGTAAACTGAGGGTAGTCGGTTAGTAAAGGGTTATTAAAAAACGGGTTTATTAGAAAACATAAATTAAGAATACCTATTAATCTTCGAAAATCAGAATAAAAAAAACAGGAAATGTGTTGATTTCAGTGTAAAATCTTATTTGATTTCACTCATGATTATAGAAATCCACATTTTAACGTGGCGAAGAAAATATATTTTCATTTTTCAATCGTAATGACATTTTAAACTTTTGTTTACAACTTAAGACCAATTTCTTTGCAAATACCTTACCACAAATATATCTTTAACAGATTCAGCTTACTAACGTCCATTTTTAACACTCTGTCCTTAACTCCATTGTTGACAGCAGAAGTTTTTTTTCCAGCAGATCCTAATGAATGAACACGATGTTCCGACTTATCATCAGCATCAGGAACAAGTATCCAAACTTTATTCATCTCGTATGTTAGAATAAGATATCGCAGGCTTTTGCAGGTAAATTACCCCCTCTCCCTAAACCGATAGTTAAATCCCACGTTTCAAACCGAATAAAAATCGTTTCGTATTTATGACTGATACTTGTGGTTATCATTTGCTGTAGCAATTCTAGGAGAAGATCCACTTTGCCCGCCACGCCTTCGGGTAAAGAATCTGGTAAATTGTCATCCTTGTACGACTGCAAAAATAGACGTGCATGTATAAACAAAAATATTTCTGCATACCAATTAGTTATGATATTCAAAGGATTAATGCTACCATAAACATGTGATATTACAAAGTTGTCTTTATTTAAAATGATAGTTATACTTGATTCAAGGGAAGCAACAACATACAAACTCATATTATGATCTTCGTATTATCTTCCTAAAATCTTTGAATAATGCAAGCGTTCTATCTGGACAAGTAGCCCCTAACCCTTCCTCCGCTGACAAACCCATCAAATACGCAAAATAATAGAAAATTCAGTCAAACCCCATACACTTATCTTTAAGACTAATATTCAGAGCTATTTCAGTCCATAATTATGTGAAAAACATATCGTTTTTTTTGTCACCTTCGAAAAACAGTCTTACAACAAAATCATGAAAACTGGACATAACCTATTGTGTCAGTGCAATCTATAATGAGACTAGTAAATCTTGATATAACAGCATATATACTATATTGCTATATTACTTTATACAAATATCTTCTTTGCGTATAATTTAATGATTCATTTCCCTTCAGATTTGAAGATTTAATATCGCTTAACATCTATGTACGGACACACTTTTAGATCAAGTAAAAACACAGTATATCGGTAGGTATGTTTATCCATAGTACATGTATAACTATCTACGACCTTAATATTGATTACAGAATATATGAATTCCTCTTGTATCTGACACATTTTTAAACTCACGTACACGGAAACAATCACCTTAACGCTCCATACACTTAATAATTGAGTTTAAAACCCAGGGCGCTGCGATATCATATCCTGGCTTAAATACACTTTTATCAAAGCTGCAAATCTGTCTAGTTCAATTGAGATGCACACAATTATTATTTTTAAACTTATGTTAACTTATGGCCAAAACGAAAGGTGAGGCTGACTTGTGATATTAAAACAGAACCCCACAACTGTCAGGGGAACATTACCGGAAGCGCTGCACGTGAACAGGAAGTGACGTCAGCATAGAACAACAGCTGCCATGAAGTGATACGGCTTGACCTGCTCAGGTGCTCACACCACGTGGTTAAACCGTTCCTATAGCCCCGGCCTCATTGTTTCTCACACGTAATCGCAAAACTGTTTGAGTGAGTTTATCTCCTTTAACAGCGGCGTATATGTGTTGCTTGTAAAATATCAAGCGATTTACGATCAGGGACATATTTGAATGTTTACAGTAGGTTGATACGTTGCCTTCTGTTGAACGATTATAAGCCACGAACAGGTGAATGCGTCTGTGTATCGTTCGAGAGAAGAGAAGTGATTTGTTTTTCTGTTTTAACGAGCCTTTACCAATATTGCCAAGCAATAAACTGTCATGATTTTCGTTTCAGTAAACGACACAGTGGCTACTCCCAATAGTATTTAGATATAGCCATTCATAATCTATGTGCCATCACATAATGCGGAATTGTCTCAGTTAAAGCATTCATGTGCACTTACCAATGTGAGATATTCTTCAAGATATAGCTAATCACTTACAGTAATCAGGCTGACAAATGTTGTCTTTAATACAGCCATTCATTTGAGGTCACCAGAGTGAGGTGTTTTCCCACTTATAGCCTTCATGTGAATTTACCAATGTGAGGTATTTTCTCAGATACAACCGTTCATGTACAGTCATCCGGCTGACTAATGTTGTCTCTGATAAAGCCATTCATTTCAGGTCACCAAAGTGACGTTTTGTCCCGAAAATAGCCATTTAGATGCAGTCCAAAGCGTGAGGTATTATCTCAGATATAGCCGTTTATTGATGTTACCAGGGTGAGGTATTATCTCAGATATAGCCATTCATTTGAGGTCACCAGAGTGAGATATTGTCCTAGATATAGCCATTCATTTGAGGGCACCAGAGTGGGATAATATTTCACATATAACCATTCAATTGAGGTCACAAGAACGAGGTATTGTCCCAGCTATGTATAAGAGGTCACCAGGGTGAGGTATAATCTACGATATATCCATTCATTTGAAGTCAACAGAGTGAGGTATTATTTCAGATATTATCATTTATTTGAGGTCACAAGAACGAGGTTTTGTCCCAGCTATGTATAAGAGGTCACCAGGGTGAGGTATAATCTACGATTTATCCATTCTTTTTAGGTCACCAGAGTGAGGTATTATTTAATTTATAGCCATTCATTTAAGGTATCAAGAGTGAGGCATTGTCCCAGATATAGATATTTATATGAGGTCACCAGGGTGAGGTATAATCTACGATATATCCATTCATTTGAGGTCACTAGAGTATTGTTTACGTGACTAAATACACGTAACCATTTTTGATTATTTTGGGAATATTAACCCGCCAGCAGAAGCGCAGTTACACTTCTTTATAAAGAACGCTCCAACTTTAAGTTGTATGGGCCTCGTGAGCATATTTAAAACAATGTTTACACACTTGTACCATGTAAAACTAAACACTTAAGAGTACTATGATTACTATCAAACAACATTAATTAACCGTTTCCGTTTCCAACATGCTTCTTCGGATATCAATTCCCTTCAACGATAGCTTAAATTTAATTGTTTGCAAATTAAGTGTGTTTTTTTGCAGTTTTATTTATTGAAAACAATTTGTCCGTCTAACAGTATTTGGAGTTCGCACATATTTATGGGCCAATGACAATGATTTACCCTATCTATTGTAGCTTCATATCATGTTGAGCAGATTTGTTGGTGAATACAAACATTAATTTCGTGGAGAGCTACACATGTACATGATTTGGTAAAGTCGTCTATTTTAAAAGATCGCTCTGCCCTCTGCGCATGCGTGAAGTAACTATGATTGACATTTAAGGAAGCCGCTGACTAGATGCAGTTGAAGCTTACGCCATGAACCCGAATCGGAAATAGATGTGTAATCAGCTATTAAATCGCATCGGCATCAATTTAGTGCACAATTAAAATATTTCTCTGAAAATATTCAAATACAAGTCTTATTTACGTCTCTTCCTATGACATGCTCTTTATAATATACAACCAATCCAGCAAATTCAAGACCAAAATTTGCGATCATTATGATTATGAATAAAACACTTATTGAGGTCATCCCAGTAGAGATATGTACTATGCTTATAAACCTAGGTAATTCTTAAAACCTAAATATCAACATTGTGTGGATTTTTAAACAAAACGAAATGGAACTCTGGGAAGAGTGGTGTTAAGCCCCTCCTACAAATGGCTACCTGACCAAGTACAAGTGGACCAGGTTGTCATTTATCCGAGGGATGGTGATAAGGAATATTTTTGACTTTGTTCACCAACACCTCTCTCAACGCCACGCCGCATTCCACCATCATTATAGCCGTGTACTATCATCTATTTCCCCTACCCTTTCCGTCTTTTGTACATCATTTTGAGTTTTAGAGCCACTCCATTTATATAAATCACCATATTCCTATATCCTATATTAATTGAATACAGGAGTGTATCGATATTGCGCAACGTTAACTGTCTGTCTTTAACAGAAATCAAATGTTCCTCCCTGTTCGATCACCGCGTAAGGTCTAGTGTTTCATTATGTGATTTATGACATTTTTGTTAGCTTTAATTTGCGAATACTATCAATATTTTATGTTTGTATTGAACCGTCATGAATTTATTAATCAGTTTTTAGTGGCCTTTTGCTATATTGACTGTGAAATTACTACGATAACCATTGTTGAAGGTATCGATTTAAAGGAGTATATGTTTTATCAACACGTTTTTTCTTAAATTTTAATAAGCAAATACAATTTGTGTTTATTCATGTTTTCAATGCAGCAATTGGTCAGTCTACTCCAAGTCTTTGTAAACACAAAAATCTTCCGCGTATCCACTGATTTATTTTCTTTTTCACATATTTTCGCAACCTTCTTCGACTTCGTTCATTTTTGATACATTTCTGTAAAGGGTATTTAATTTATTTTTGTGTAATTTTAATTGTAGTTCAAATCTAGCAAATATCTAATTATGTTTTAATCATAGTTAGCAATGTCTGTGTATGTGTTTTCATTGTTTTGATACCTTAATATTTCTTTAGTGTTTGTTTAAATGTATATGTATTGAATTGTCTTCACAATTGCGCAACAAACATATACCTTTTGCTTTGCCGTGTCATTTATATGTTGCTAGATATTAAGATATCTTCGATATGCCACAGAGGTATTGTGTAATTTGTTTAGTGACTTGGTGTCTAAATTGAATTTCCATATTGTTTGTTGTTAGTGTTATGATCATAGACCATGGATCTTTAGGATTTTCGTCTCGAGTGGACAATTCTTCATTTGCTCATCAATTTGTATTGCAAACAGGTGTATTACTTTTCTAGACTTCATAACATATTTCAAGGTATATTTCATATTATATTGTTTTGGATTTTACACGGTCTGTCGATGTTTGTCTTCGTATCTACCGCTCTATGATTAACATTATGCACATATTACAATTTGTCATTTCGGAAACATTTATACGAAGAGGGGGGAGTATTAAGAGAGGTTCATGATATGCCAATTGTCAAATGTCCAATTTGTAATAATCATTTGTCACCCTCCCCCCCCCCCCCCCCATTTTCTATCATACATGTGTACATGATGTATGCATGATCTAAATTGACAACGGCAAAAATAAAGTTGGGAATAGAGGAATCCGATGTTTTAAATATTGAATATACAATTTCATATTGGGACCTTCGCTAGTCCAGAAATATCGTTTATATTTCCAAATCATTGCTTTTCTGACAGTCCATCTGCAAACATCTGACTTATAGCATGGCATTCAATATAAGTTCATTTCGTTCTCTAACGAATAACTTGGAAATATTTTACATTTACTGTACCCTTTGGACGACTACATTACAGTATGGTTAATTTAAATTGAACACTAAAATAAACCCCTTCTACATTAAATTGTTTTATGTGCTTTGCTTTTTTGTCAAAAGGTGATTACAAAAAATAATTGGCTAAAGGTTATTGCACCATTTTTGCCTTATTGTAATATGTCAATGTTCCGAGTAACATTTTCATATGCAATGTCTCGTTTAGTGTACTTGTGGCTTTCATCTTCGTACCTTCAAATTATCACAATGCTTATTTGTCTGATTTTGATAGGCTCATTCAGAAAAATCAATGGTAGAGAAGTTGCATTCTTAAACAAAGCAAAGGATGCCGCACAAATACATCTTGATATCAAACAACAGTGCAAGTTACTTACAAATTAGTTCACATTATTTAGTATGCATTGTAACTTTGTTAGTTGGATATTATGTATGATTTTCTGTATGTCTAATGTGTCTATATAATTATTCATCGTATTTGGCTGTTCATGCAATTATGTTTGTATTTTCTCACGTCTAAAACTTATTTAAATAAATACAGATCTATAATTTTTCTTTATTCTCATAAACTCGACAGTTCATTCAAAGAATTATTAAAATCTCCTACATGTTTCGTAGCATTATCGCTTAACAGACTTAATTTCTGAAGTATTATAAAGACATATATCGGAAGAAGTCATATTGCACTTTTTATCACAAAGCGCTTGAAATGCCGACATACTTTTGTATTAAATTAACCCCAGAGTTGCCTTTATTCGAGCAAAACATTAAACTTGATCATTCACTTTTGTACCATACCGGGACGATACGATCATCAGCAAGTCATTTGACTAGTCCTACCGGAATTTTATCATATCGTTGCAACATATATTTGTGTATTCATTCTACGGTTAATGAAAATATTTAACCGATTCTGAACCAATTATGATGATTTCTTTCTATCTTTTATGTCAACGATGTTAATCATTGTCGATCAATATCATTTGTTCGAGTTACATATTAGTTCCTATGTATGAGACAATAATATAATGAAAACTCCATGGAAAAGCCAAAAGGTTAAACAATATTTTATGTCAAAGGGAATGTGGAGTATTTAAAACCAATTTTAAGACAACACTTGAAAATGTACATTATATACTCCCTGCCTATGTATTTTACACTCGAACACTAATTGTCGCCTTTCAAGAAGCTTCGGAAACGAAGATAAATCAGATAAGTTTGGCTTACCAAAATTGTCGTTTCGTTTGCTCACATGGCCTTACCTAGACGCACGAGGACGTTAAACCAACTTATAAAATTGTAAGGCCTTCTTTTGTGCAGAAAGTTTAAAGACTGAACTTCTAAATTTGATGACCGTTAATCGAATGCATGTGGAGAAGGGGAGAAAACGTATGCTTTAACAACACATGTGGTGTTTCACAGAGTACTTCGATGTTTTTGATTCTTTTTAAAGATGAACACTAATTACAAATACATTCATGTCCAAGTATAAATTACGATTCCGACGTGATGTCTTCTGACGTTGAATTACACCAAAAAATAAAATGGGCATTGATAAGAGAGTTTTAATGACAGTAAAATAAGATCATTTGCGTCGTTAATTTGAGTAATATTTGGTCATTAAGAATTAAAATATTGTTCTTGAAGAGTGAACATCAAATCGTTGGAAGAATGTTTTTAAACCCCTTCTATATTTAATTGTTTAATATGCTTTGCTTGTTGTCAAAAGGTGATTTCTTTAAAAGAATTTGCCTTAATGTTGTTGCACCATTTAATCGTTCATATTGACATATGTCAATGTCCCGAGTAACAGTTTCATATACAATGTCTCGTAGAGTTCACTTTCTTCAATGTGCCTTTAAACAAGCTCCTTGCAATTGTGATATTGTTTTCTGCTGAGCTCGTCCACTAAAAGTATGTCTTAAGTCTATAACAGAGGGTATAGAAATGGTAAAATCTGATGCTATGACGACACATTCCGTAACGAATCTCAGGACAATTCTTTAATAGAATGTGTTACGCTTTGATATCATAATTGTAAAAAAATACCAAACTGTAAAAAATAAATGTGTCGGAGACGGTTCGAGCCCGTGTCGCCAAAATTGCAGTCGAGCGTCGTATCCACTGAGCTACGAAAGATTACTCTAAACGAGTGGTTTATTTAAGCTATATACCTAACTTGGTAATATCACGTGATAACATCGACTAGCCAAGCACGCATAAGGTATGAATTCTACTAGGTAGACATACCCAGTAAACTTTTTCAATGAAAATATACGAAATAACTTCTAAACTTAAATAAATTGTAAACTATGTGGTACTTTAGTTATTAAGTTTTAATGCATTGTACACATTAATACCAAGTTTATGTCAGTTTTCGACATTATTTTTTTCGCTGTTTCATCATACGGAGTACAGCCCCTATAAACATGAACACCGTTTGCAAATACAGTCATGATTAAATATTAATTCCCAACGTTGTGTTTTAACGCCTGATTTTAAGATGATGTATGCTGTAAGGCTTTGCTGTGATAAATAACGGCGTCTTCAACATTTAAAATCTAAAATGAGATAACAATAGCAAACAACATTTTCATTGTGAATTTGAGTGAAATTTGGTAATGATGAATTATGATATGGATGTTCAATTTTTGAGAAATCATCTATTTCAAACGGCAAACGCCTGTGGAAACTTAAGGAAGTTTCAAAATATTAGTTCCCTATCTGCCAGATAGCAGACAAAAATGTATTTAAGGACTATTTAGAACATTTCCCTATGTACTTTTCACCAAAATGAATTATATTGAAGTATTCTATTTAAGTAATAAAGATTTGTTTTGGTATAATAAACCACTTACAACTCTTACATTATTATCATAAAAAATCAACGTTAACTATAAATTCTCCCTCGTTCAACTATCATCAGTTTTCCTTTGCTACAGTTGAAAATTTCTTATTTCATTTACTCTTCGAGTGTATTTAGGTGGCTTGTAACATATCAAACCGAAGACCAAGATTTGATAGTCTCTCCAGACACACTTTAGCTAGTTATATACATCGTTTTGATCAGGGCTCGTGAGTCTTTCGGTTTATTAATATGTCTGGCTGGCCACACTGCCTTCCTTACACAAGTAACATATCAAACCCATGGTCCAGGTTTGGTTGTTTCTCCAGACAATTTTTGCAGTACTGTATATATATATCGGTATAACTGATGGTTTTTATATGTCTAGACGGCTGAATGACTTATAAAATGTCACAGGCTCCGAGTTGATTCAGAGCAGTAACTTCTTGATATCTCAGTTTGGCTTAAACCGTTAAACAGCCAACGGGTTGTTATATTTAACGCTACGTAACTGTTGAGATTCTCAAAAATCAGTTAATTTTAAAATCTTAATTTAACGGTGCAACCTATCGTTTAACTTAATTGACCTCTAAACCACAATCTAATCTTAACAGGGTGTTTAAGATTGGTATAAAATTGAAAGATAAGTGATTAAAAATATGTAAAACAACTAAAAATGGCATACATTTTGCACATGTAAGAGGTATGCTGGTAACATAAAGTAAGCACATGTGATCAGAGCCTTTTTTGAGAATAAGCTTCTCTTTCGTTAATGCAACTTTTTTGTTACTAACTATTTACCTTTAGTGCCTTTGCTTAGCATCTGACATGGAGTATTAAACTGTATAACATTCGTATTTCTCTGGCAATGCTACCTAAACATGTGAAATTGCAAAATACTGTTTATTTAAAATGATACTAATACGTGATTCATTCAGGGGAAGTAACAACATACAAACTCATATTATGATATTCGAATTATCTTCCTTAAAGTCTAGCGTTAAAACAAGCATTCTAAATTGCCCAAACAACGTTTTTGGCTTAAACTTTACATAATAACTTTATTTTTCATTACTTTTCGGCAAATCGATCACGTCTACTTAGCTTAACATAAAGATTCCATCTGCGCACGTACCCCTTACTCTACCTCCTTTGACAAACCCATCAAAAACGAATAGAAAATGCAGGCAAATCCCATACAATTACTTTCAAACCCAATAAGGCAAAAAACAACAACATGTGTTTCCGGTAACATGGCGAAAAAAATAGGGTCGGTCGGTCGGGATTTTTTTTTTTTTGACAGTTTCGATTTCATGCAAAATTCTGTTGCATAAAATCAATTATATAATATTTAAGCTTTCCATAATTTACAAAAAGTCAGAAAAAACAGCGTTGTTTAATGAGTGAAATCATTTCCTTACCTTCGACTACCGTATTTTCCCGCCAATTTTGCCCATGAAATTTGGTGTTTTTTGTATACAATACTCCTTTATAAGACGCGATCGGTTTTTAGAACAAATCAAGCACTTCAATTTCTACAAATCTATGATGATGTTTTAGCGAAAAGTCATTTATCAACGAAATTTGGTAATTTGCTTGAAAAATATCGCCGAGTTTCTTGTCAACTGTGAGCTCTCTTATGTGGAGGAAGGTTAATAATTAAACAAGTAAACGCGGATATGGATTTATTTTACGTATCTTATTTTATTATTTATAATTTATCATTATTCTCGTAACAATCAAAGTTTCATTCATATTCGTAGTGAATTCAAACATTTCGGTCATTGCTTTATGATTCCAAGACGACGATTATGATTATTACATGTTTTCGATCGTATGGTATTTTCTTACCAGCCTAGACGAAATCCTGGCAATTAAATGGTATCATACGGTATCCGACCGACCAGTTTAATAACAAACCATAGCCACACGCCTTTGATCTTATTACCGCTCGTGCTTTGACGTCACAAATTGTACCGTTTGATCCGCAGCCGACACATTCCTATAAATGTGTTGTTATAACTTTCTCAGGTTTTTGTTTGGATTTCAGTTGATGGGACTTAAATTAGGCGAAATAAATAACCATTGATAACTGCCAAAAAATTAATGTAACGAATAATGAAATGTGAACCTCGCAATTAAGCCTGCATAAATTCGCAAAACCTAATCGTATGAAGCCTGCATGAATACGGAAAGCCTATTGTAAAAAAAAGTAAATTATATTTTGGACATGGATAAATAACACCGCGAATTATATCCTAAATATTTTCATTGTAAAGACAGCAAAATGTGTCTCCTGTGATCAACCACGTGTTTGGACCATAAACATTCGTTTGCCAAATTGAAGATATCGGACAGAGATCACCGAACTCCGCCATTTTGTTTTCCTATTGACAAAGCGTCTCGGTAATACATAATCAGGAATGAAAATTTATTCTCCGGGAACAGAGATAGATAAAACAACAAAATTACGACAATATATTTAATTTTTGAGTTTTTACTTTTATGCCTAAAAAAAGATTAAGGTCGGCTAGGAAAAAATAGGGTCGGTCGGGTTACCGGAAACACAGGTATTTTTTGGCCTAATCAGAGCTCTATATCATTTGCAAACAACATATTGATTGTTTTTGTCACCTTCTGAAAATAGTCTTATAACAGATTAATCAAAATTGAACATAACCGATTGTGTCAGTGCAATCTATGCAACTCAGTAATCTTCATAATTATAGCCCTTTGATTTCAAATACTTATTACTAAACTGTCTTCTTTGAGTAAAATTTAATAATTAATTTCCTTTTACACTCGACAATTTAGTATTGTTTAACAAGTATGCACGTTCATACTTGTAGATCAAGTAAAGCACTTCAGTATGTCGGCAGTTATGTTCACCCATAGTACATGTATAACTATTTATGACCTTAATGTTGATTACAGAATTTATCATTTTCTTTTATATCTGACACGTACAAGGAAACAAACACTCAAAACGTTCCATACACTGAAAAATTGAGATTAAAACCCAGGAGGCCATGTCTTTATTGTTTTGCATTTATAGCAGCATTGTGATCAACAATGTAAACTTTTATCAAAACGTCTTTCTCATTCAATTCAGAGATGCTTGTAATCTATTTATAATACTTATCTTTATAAGTTGACTTTAAGCCAAAAACTAAAGGCGAGCTTGACTTGTGATATTATAACAGAACCCCACAACTGTTAGGGAAACATCGCCGGAAGCGTGGCATGAGAGCAGGAAGTGACATCCTCTAGGAACAGCTGCCACGAGGTGATACAGCTTGACCTGCTGAGGTGTTCACACCCACATGGAAAAACCGTTTGGTCCCTTTAGCCCCGGCCTCATTGTTTTTCATCCTTCTCAAACGTATAGCTAGAAAAACTGCTTGCTTGAGTTTGTCTCAAACAACGTTTGCATATTCTTACAGCGGCTTATACGTGTTGCTTGTAAAACATTAAGTGAATAACGATCAAGGACACATTTGAATGTCACATTAGGTTGATACGTTGCCTTCCTTTTGACGGAAGGAATTTGTATATGCCATGAACAGGTACGAGAAGGTGAGTCTCAAAAATTCGGGAGATGTAACCTCCGCTATGCGTGCGTTATCATTAACGATAGGTGAATGCGCCTGTGTGTCGTTTAAGGAAAAAGAAGTTTGAAGAAGAAAGAAGAAAGGTGTTTTCTACCCATTGTCAATATTGTCAAGCAGTTTTAGAAATGCACATAACCGGTCGTGATTTTCTTTTCCAGCATTTTAACAGACCAAAGTGTTACACAGAGGCTACTCCTCATAGTGTCTAGTAAAAGCCATTCATGGGCTGTCACATTAGTGATAAAATTTATCTTTTATAGCCATTCGTGTGCACTCACAAAAGTGTGATATTGTCCCAGATATAGCCATTCATGTACAGTTACCAGGGTACGGTATTGTTTCAGATATAGCCATTCATGTACAGTTACCAGGGTACGGTATTGTTTCAGATATAGCCATTCAGGTGGAGTCATCAGAGTGACGTATGGTTCAGATATAGCCATTCATTTAAGGTCACCAGAGTGACGTTTTGTCCTAGATAAAGCCATTCAGGTGCAGGTACCAGAGTTAGGTATTATCTCTGATACGGCCATTCATTTAAGGTCACCAGAGTGACGTTTTGTCCTAGATAAAGCCATTCAGGTGCAGGTACCAGAGTTAGGTATTATCTCTGATGCGGCCATTCATTTAAGGTCACCAGAGTGACGTTTTGTCCTAGATAATGCCATTCAGGTGCAGGTACTAGGGTTAGGTATTATCTCAGATACAGCTATTCATTTGAGGTCACCAGATTGAGATATTGTCCCAGATATAGCTATTAAGGTCAGTCACCAGAGTGAGGTATTATTACAGAAATTGCTTTTCATTTAAGGTCACCAGAGTGAGGTAATAACTCAGATATAGCCATTTTAAGGTCACCCGGGTAAGGTATTTTCCCAAACATAGCCATTCATTTGAGGTCACCAGAGTGAAATATTATCTCACATATAGCCATTTTTAAGATCTACCGGGTAAGGTATTTTCCCAGACATTTATCTAAGGCAACCAGAGTGAGGTATTATCTCTGATATAGTCATTTATTTGAGGTTACCAGGTTGAAATATCGTCCCAGACATAGCCATTCATTTGAGGTCACCAGATTGAGATATCGTCCCAGACATAGCCATTTGATTTAAGGTCACCAGATTGTGATATCGTCCCAGACATAGCCATTCATTTGAGGTCACCAGAATGAGATATCGTCCCAGGCATAACCATTCATTTGAGGTCACCAGTTAGATATCGTTTACGTTATATAATACGCGTTACTATTTTAATTTATTTTGGAAATATTATATTGAATTAATCATACAAACATTCAAGGAAGGAAGCTGCTTGCAGAAGCACAGTTCCACTTCAGAATCTTTAAAATCAACGCTTCAACTTTAAGTTCAATAAGCAAATTTGAAACCAATTTGTACCATGTAAAAAGACTTTATAAAAAATAAGCAGCTAATAGTGCTATGATTGATATACTACCGCATTATGTTTTATGTTTCTGTTTCCATCATGCATCTTTGGATGTCGATTCCCTTCAACGATAGCTCGAAGCTGTTTTGGGCAAATTAGGGGTTGTTATTTTTTTGCAATTGAATACACAAATACAACTTTCCACACTTGATTATTAAAAACGATTTGTCCAGCTAATAGTATGTGTTGCCACTGAGTTTTGGATAAGCATCCTTTGGTATTTGTGATTTGAACATACATTTAGTTCAATTAATATTTGAATGCGGTTGTCATAAATGGACTTTTGCTTAAGAAAAATCGTACAAATAAATCAAGTAGGAAACAGATACGCACATCCCCAGATTTAACCAGTTCACTAATATTAAATAGATTCCGGTACGAAATGATATTATCTTCACATGTGATCGTATCTCTTTGGTGACTGGCCCAATGACTATCCACTTCCTAGTACGTGATCACGGATGCGCACAATAACATAAGTTGTATACATCTTCGCCATGATCCATTAAACATTCTAATTTTCAAATTGTTTTGATTTGTTTAATTTCAATAGCAGTATCAGTGTTAAAAAATGATAAGTATGAATCGTTTCTTTGTACTTATTATATTGTGGATGCAAATTTTAACACATGAAGGTAAGTTTATAATAAATTCGTTATTTTACAAATAGCATTGCTAAGATGCATGAATCGTTCTTTGATTAAATATGTATTGTTTTCAAAATAAGGCTTTAAGAAATAATCTCATTTATTATGTCATATAAAATATCAGTTTATGACATACATCAATGCATGTTACAGAACATCGTATGCGGTCCTTTTTTAGATTATTCTGATGGGAAATGATTATATATAACTAATCAATGAAAACTATTTAATGGACTAATGCATTAGTTGGCCAATAATTAAATATAAATTGTAGATATATAATTGATCTTACAGCATTATTTTACATCCTTGGTGGCGTTAATGGGAAGTATGTTGGAAAGCTTGCCATCTGAATATAACTTACTACCAACATTTAAGTTAATATTGTTTGTGTTAAATAGTCATTTAACATACTGTTGCATGAAATGTGTGTTTTCGGTCCGTTATCATGGTGCGTTAAAACGCAAAAAAATCCGGGCGTTATCGATAGAAAACTTGCATTTTTCAGTAAATTCACGTGCCGTTAATGACCGGCTTTTTATTTTATATAAGTGCTATCAGGGCGCGCATCATAACAATGACCAGGTTTCTGACCGAAAATGGGCCAACAATGCAAACTTTTGCACACAAAAAAACATCATATGTAGCTGTATACAAATATCAATGAAATGCAATAAACCACGTTTATCTTATTTTTTTCTGAGTTGTCTTTTCCTGGCAAGCTGAGTTGTGTTTACTTTCTGCCGTTGTCTTGACTATTTGTTTGCTTTTAACGAGTTTATAACGTTTAACTCCTCGTGAACACTGAAAAATGGCATCGGGACAAAATGCCCTTGTCGAGTTATGTTGCGGCGTTATCGAACTTAATTTAAAAAAAAAATATCAATGACATCGCTCGTGACCTCACACAAGTACCTGTTATGAAGTTTTTTAACTAATTGTTTTTGCAGTTTCGTCACATTAAACAGCTTTTTTGACACACACAAGTTACTTATTGTGTGTTTTATGTAGGGATGGAAGCGAATATCCGAGTATCCGGATATCCGGATATCACGCAAGTATTCGGATACCAAAATGGGTATTCGAATATTCGTTTAGAAATAAAATTTCAATGAAATAGTTTAGCAGAGACATAGCAATTGTTATAAAACTTTTTAGATGAAATATTTCAGGTGATCAACAGTGTCTGTCACGAAGCGGGTATGTGTCACAAATCGTCTGCTAATTGGGTGTTTGCACAAGGCGTGATATTGTGCAGCACCCTGTGAAGTTCTATGACCTTGTTTACAATGACAAGTATTGTTTTATGATCTCAGATGTGCTTAATTGACACTAATTGGCACTAGTTGATATTAAACGGATTGATCATTAATCCGCAGGAATTGATCGTCCAATCACAAGTACACGCATGTAAATAAAGAAAAATCAGATCGTCTTTTTGTCTTCTTATCTTTTCCGCAATTATATCCTTCATTACAAAACATTGCATTAAATCACACAATATAATGAAATAAAATTACAATCGACTATCCTATAATCAAAGCGTCATTTAACATGAACCCTGCTGATAAATAACAAACTCGAAAGCACGTGGCAGTAACCAAGCAACCACCTGGGCCGAAGTGACTATCAAATTCGCGAGGTGTTTATGTGGTATTCATCATGAGTTTTATGACGTAAAATGAGTTGTTTAGCTTTGATTATAACATTATAAATTATTAAGACTGAGAAAGAATGAATGAAAAAGTGAAATTGTCATATGACGAATTCTAAATTAAGTGGACAATTATGTCAAATAACAAAAGGTGGGTGACATATAATAGGAAATTTACTTATTATGAAAACAATTTGATACGAGTATCCGGATAGTATTCGAATACTTGATACGAATATCCGGATACCGATTTGGTATCCGGTTTCCATCCCTAGTTTTATGCAATAAAAGCGATACTTATCCTACGCAATAGGGTTGTAAACTATTTTGGGGGCCTTGCAGATGGTAACGACCTCAAAAGGTGTATTTACCCTTTATAGTAATACCATTCGACGGATCTGAAAACGGCGGCCATCTTTGCTGTTGTCTTGGTTTTCATGGTACAAAAGTGTAATATCCAAATATTAAAAAGTTCCCTATACGCGCATTATTGTGGCTAATACTTTTAAACATACATAGAGGCATACATATACTGAGCAACAATGAACTAGCAATTCCAATAAATCGAGTTAACACTATTTGAGTAAATTGTCAGTGTAACCAATGGCATTAAAGAGCGCGTAAATGATCCGGATATAAAGTTTAATTCATATGTTGACATTTTGTCATTGTTTTATTCATAAGAAATGAAGTTTAAAAAAGTATATATTTTTTATAATTTTATCGACTGGAAAAAGATTCACTTAGCGAAACAGCCTAAGTCACAGCTGTTATATAATATGTTTTCTGCTTCTCTGCAAATGAAATAGTTTGCTGACATTTAATTAATTATTTACAATGATTTTACACCCCAACACCTATTCCCCTGAAGTGAATTACCCCCATATTCCGCAGTTACCTCTCCCGTTTCGATTGTTGCCGCTCCCTTCGCCGTCCATTTCTCCATTCACCATTGTTATCATTTCAATCGTTGATATTGCTGCTGCTGTTGTTTTATAGATCCAGTTAACACTTCTCTATAAGTAAACGATACAACTAGCATTGATCATATTTATATTGGCCATCAGTCAATATCGGCTTAATATATATTGATACAGCAGTTTTGTGAGTGCCGTTATGAAGCTGTAAAAAGTCGCCCCGCACTTATATTTAATGTTCTCATAATTTCCAGTTTTACAGAGACTGTGATCAGTAGTTTTTGGTTTACATAATCTTAGCCATGTTAACCGGGTTTATGTTTAAACTTTTTGCTACTGAGCATGTTTCTGTAGCTTTTTGCATATATATTGATATTTACAGCAGTTTTGTGAGTGCCGTGTGGAAGCTGTAAAAAGTCGCCCCGCACTTATATTTAATGTTCTCATAATTTCCAGTTTTACAGAGACTGTGATCAGTAGTTTTTGGTTTACATAATCTTAGCCATGTTAACCGGGTTTATGTTTAAACTTTTTGCTACTGAGCATGTTTCTGTAGCTTTTTGCATATATATTAATATTTACAGCAGTTTTGTGAGTGCCGTATGGAAGCTGTAAAAAGTCGCCCCGCACTTATATTTAATGTTCTCATAATTTCCAGTTTTACAGAGCTTGTGATCAGTAGTTTTTGGTTTACATAATCTTAGCCATGTTAACCGGGTTTATGTTTAAACTTTTTGCTACTGAGCATGTTTCTGTAGCTTTTTGCATATATATTGATATTTACAGCAGTTTTGTGAGTGCCGTGTGGAAGCTGTAAAAAGTCGCCCCGCACTTACATTTAATGTTGTCATAATTTCCAGTTTTACAGAGACTGTGATCGGTAGTTTTGGGATTACATAATCTTAGCCATGTTAACCGGGTTTATGTTTAAACTTTTTGCTACTGAGCATGTTTCTGTAGCTTTTTGCATATATATTAAAGGGAGTTCGTAACGTTTCTCGAACGCAATATTCATTAAATGTCCAAATGAATAGATTGTGTCCTAGTCGTTACTGATTCCACACCGGTAGACCGTAAATCTGCAGCATTTCTCTTTGAATTTACGCGAGTGAAACCATTAACCATTACTGAGATGAATTTAACCGACGTCAAGTTGACATATGTGTGTTGTCATGGATACCTGAATAAATGAAGAGTGAATGAATATTTAAATCTTGGCATCAGAAACACACGAACAAAAGTTTAGAGTCGGTACCTATTTTAAGGGGATATCGGGAAATCACTTTAATTTGATAAAACTTAGACTTTTGAAAAAAAAAAATCCTACCATAGTTATGTGCATGTGTTAGACGGTGATCCGTGCAATACTTTGTTTTACTTTCAGTGGAGACAGCGGCGTGTGGTGGGGCAATCCGGTCGCACTACGGTGAAATAACCAGTCCAAACTACCCTTCCAACTAACCGGAAAACAAAAATTGCATCTGGAACATCACAGGGCCTCCTGGGTCCAGGCTAATGCTGCATTTTGTTGACTTTCAAGTGGCTCAATCCACGAATTGTAATACTGATTTTGTTCAGGTAAATTATCATTCTGATGCTAAGTACGATAAATACGAATGAGATTGAAAGTTTGAAAAGCTTTACATATGGAAGAATCAAGACTTTTGTCTAAATTTCTATATTGGTTTCAATACTTATAATGTACATTGGTGAACTATATCATTTGGAATTTTGCAAGTAACACTACATTGGATACCAGACGGACACAATTACATGCAGGCTGCCAAAGCTACCGATGTGTTTGTCTGACGACATACATAACATGACTTGCATACCCCTTATCAAGGTTGCATGAATAAGTTGATAATTTCACAACTTCCATTGCCATAACATATAATATAGCATGACCGCTGGCATTATCCAGCCAACATCATTCACAAGTTGGTCAATATTAATTTTTACGTTTAAACATAAAATCCCTTTACTGTGTACCTCAGATTGCAGTATAAATATTAACTTCAACAAAAACAGATTATGCAACTTAAAACGCAGAATTTCGCTATTAAATATATTCAAAAAAAATACGCAAATGTCATTCCGGCAACCGGTTTTTATTTCATTTCTTCGTCACAAAATGGCGACCAATGTGGTGCTGATCTCTGTGAAAAGGCCACGGGGTCTTATCGCTGATTAACTGACTGGAATATAAACGTTTCATATGTGGGAATTCATACGCCGAACGCGGGAAAATTTTGAAACAAATTGAAAATTCAACATTGATCAGAATTGGTAACCTAGTCAAAATATTAAAATCAAACATGTTTTTCTCATAACTGTTTTGTTTCTATACAAAAAAAATGTTAGGACTATTGAAACATACATTATGTTGTTTTGACTGACTCATGAGGCACTACTCGCATGAATTTTTCCCAGTGACCAAAGTACGTCAACATTATGTCCTTTCGGAAATATATGTTTAAATGATCTTACTTGTCAGATGTATTTCGATGGCAGCTCCACAGACAGGTTATGTGGTGGATTAAATCGCTGGAAGAGATGGCTAACAAAAACAAACCGTTTCGACATATTTTTCAAATCTGGATACGGTAGCAATACTGAAAGGGGTTTTCGCTTATTATGGAAAGGTAATACATATTATCATTCGTCGGATATCCGCCATCCGTCAATTTATGTTTTTGTTCATTCATCACGACCTAGAATATGGGTATAATTAAAAAGACATTTGATATTTAAGTAACATATAAAAATAATCTAATTAAATGCGTATATAGATGTTATAAATTGAGACTTTTTAATAACCACCAGTGTTTACTAAATTATGCATTAAGGTTGATTTAAAACCTCAAACAATAAATATTGCTGTATAAAATATTTATGCCAGGTGTAGGAACAACCTTTCTTACATCCAGCAATGCCTCATGGTCGCAGGCGCAGGAGATGTGTTCTGAGGAAGGTGGCACAATGTTGACTGATGGCTCATATATAGAAGTATCACAGGAAGACCTTGCAGCTAAAATGGACGCAGCTAACATAACAGAGGCTTGGATAGGGCGATACTACACGCCATGGTCCTGGTTAAAAGGTAACTTCACTAAAGTATGTTCTGTTAAACAAAAGTACGTCAATATCAAGCACAAACGTGATGTAAAATAAATATCGATTATTATAGCTATATCAGTACATCACGATGCCGAGCAGTTTAGTAATGTGTTTACTATTTTATTGTATGAACTTATGCAAACATATTACTTCTCAGAGTATATTAGAAAACATAAAAAAGTATTTTGTCTGTATGAAGATGTATAAAAGGTATGATAAGCTACAGTGCCATGAAACCATAATCATTGATTCCTTTATTTAAAATACTTCACTTTCAATAAACAAGAAATGCAAAAATGCAACGAAGGTGTATACTTATAGGATGCTATACTTATACGGACGACATGTTACCCGAAAGAGCAGTCCATTTTAAATCCAACCAACAATCGACATGTATAGAATACTGCCATGATTCTAACTACTTTGGATTGAAGGTTTGTCTCCTATTCCGTGTCCTCTGTACCGTAGCCTTGTTCTTCTAAATGGGGGGTTATTTTAAGTACTAGGTTCGGCCTTATAGTTTTCAAATTGTATTACAAATAAGATACAAATCAACGAGAGCATGCATTTAAACTTGTATTAAAAGACCATATCATATCTACATCTCTAGTAGTGTTTACCAACCGTTAATGATAGTTTTAGGAACTGGTGTCTGAGATGACTTAACAAACCTTGATAATTTGTAGAATAAGATATTATTACGTTAGGCCACTTTCGTTTTTCATTGGTGAACAAATAATGTATACCAATGCGTAAGCTGTAGATGAAAGTGTTTTATCGAGGGTTGTGATTTTAAGCTAATCTTAGAAATTAAGATTCGATCTTTTTTCATTATACAGAACGTTTTGATTGCAAGTTATTCTAATTTACATATACTAAGCTATCAATGAATAAATCAAATATAAATCCACCTTTGTTAACAGGTGAACAGTTTTTATCAAGGCTGATATACAATGTGTTTCTTGTTTCTGAATGTAGGGTTTCACATGCTATTGTTTCCAAAAGATAGAAGGTCAGTTTGTAAGGACGGCGGACTATTGCAATGACAGCTGTCCGGGAAATGAAGAGGAAAGATGTGGCGGAAATACCGCAATGACAGTGTACATGAATGGTGATTTACTTTTTAATTTGTTTTCATAATACAAGAATTACGTAGATGTTAGCTCTTCTCGCACGTGATTTTCGCATATTCCCGCGTAAAAAACTCCAATGACTTTCATTAAATGTATCGGTATGTTTCGTTTAGATTTGTGTTTCAACAACTCCTCAATCTGGAATGGAACTATTTCAACTTCTCGGTCAGGGGAAACGTGTCTTTCGTGTAATTCATCGTCACAAAGCTGTGCCAATGAGAATGTTGATAATACAGATAGTTTTTGTAGAGACCCACGTAACAAAGGGAATACCTGGTGTTATACTCGTAATGGACCTGAGGATTGCGATATACCGAAATGTTTGGGTAAATCTTGGTAATGTTTAGAAAGATAGTATGTCATTTCCAGTGTACAGCCATTATAAATGCATCTGCAATAATATATAACGAGTAATTGTAGACCACACAAGCAGGATGAGCGAACTCGACAAGTTTTTGTCTCTCATTCAGCGTCTTGGGGTCCTAGACTTGTGTCTCAAAAAGGTTTTGCCTTTTCTTACTACTGGGCTTGTCACTGTAGTTTTCATTGTATTAAACTATTTATATCTAGTAATAAGCATTGACAAAACTCCAATATTTCTTTTGTTTGCTATGTAATCTGGTAAAATAAATATGATGTCGATAACCCACACGATTTTGACAATCAGTCGATGGCTGTGTTGAAATATATAACTTTACTCAATGATACGTAATGTTCAACTTGTCATTATTCAACAAAACGCCAATAGGAGAACTGCAGCTCTTTTAAGACAATTCAGGAATTATTGGTTAGATGTGTTTGAAACATATAATAAGCTATACATGAACAAATCTAATATAAATCCACCCTTGTTGACAGGTTAACAGTTTTATACAAGGTTGATCAGCAATATATTTTTTGTTTTTGTACGTAGGGTTTCACATTGCAGTGAACTTATTTGTAAAATATGTTATAGACCTGTCAATGCGATTGATGGAGGTTCAGGCATGGACAATCATTTCGTGTTGGTCTGTTTTTCTTATAATTTCAGTCGTCGTTCATAGAGAATGAATTAGATGTTTGCTGACTCAATGTTTTTAAAAGAAATATTTGGTCCACGATTGTTTCTCTTGATACGCATTATAAAATTCACATTATGGAAAACAATGTCGGACACGCGTCGGCCAAAATTGAATACTTCAATTGTGTTGCTGGACAGAGTAACATAGTTATGAATTACCTTTACAGTGACATTTGAACTGCAATTTAACAACTAAATTACACTTTTTTTCATGATTTGGTCAGAAAATGTTCGAAAATTTCCGTTTGACAGAGAATAATGTTAAATTAAATGTCTTTTTAAATTACGATACAATTTTAATTTTACTAAATGAAAATGCCTGAACAGACTTATATTTGTACGAAGACACAATATAAAACATGGTCGTTGTATTTGTTTTATTTGAAATATATTTCGCCATTTAGTTTTATTATAATAAGTATGACGATAGCATAACAACATCAGCCATCTTTCTTTTCAGGTCGAACTGATATAAACGGGACATATGAATGTATGGCTTTTAGAGAAATAACTGGATCTAGAATTCAAGCTCGACAGAGAAACTGCTCAAATAAACTTCCAGCAGCATGTCAATATCAAGGTACCATCATTTCTATACTGAACATTTTAAGTATGATTAATAATATTCTAATACATCATTTACATATTGCTGTCTTTTCATGGCACTCTTGCGTTCTAATTTTTGCATTGCGTGTGAATGAGCGAAAAACATTGACTTTTTGATGTCAAAAGCATCATAACACAATACGAAATTTTGAATGAAACGTCTTGAGAAACAGAGAGTAAGTGAAAGGGAAATTATTATAATAATGATTCGTCAAATTGGTTGTCATTTCGTTATTTCTATTTCTCTGCACGCCACAACGATATAACAAAACGCCGAATGGCAACGTTTTGTTTTGCAGCCAGCGCCACCACTCTAACTTTTCATATATCACTCTTGGCATGTAGTATAGAAAGGTATTTGAATGACAAGATACGTTTTTTCATATGTTCGTTATGTCGACGGAGACAGACTGAATGGAATAAAATGACGATAAAACTAACGCTTAATCAAATTCGTCACATATGATTGGAAGTTTCAATTAAATGTGATGTTAAAAATTCAAAATATAAAAAAATATATTTTATTTCAAATATGAATATCGTTATAATTTCATTGATTTCCTTAACCACTTAAATAAATTCAGTTTTTTTTAAACAGCGGGAATACTCGAAACAACACCAGTAACATGGAATGAAGGAAGAGATAAGTGCAGATTATCTACTTTAAGCGGTGGAAATAGAATGTATAGTATGGCAGACACCAGACACGTTTTACCTGATTCTGGACTTGAATACTGGGTAGGATATCGGCGTACATTGAGGACTGTGAGAGGTATGCTTCTTTTTAATTTGCAATGATTACTTTGTAACTATGCTTATTTTATGTCATCACATGTGCTGATTCTTCAAACCATTTCGAACCTTATAATATTACAATCCTTATGTAAAAGAAATATTTTGCAACCGACATAAATGTATATCGTTGAAATGTATAACTGTATGTTCAGAAATGTATATCGTTGAAATGTATAACTGTATCAGTCGTATGAAATACATCAAAATTATCATATGCATTAATTATCTAAATACAACAACTTTGGTTTATATTCTAAATATACTTTATCTAGATCTGTCTGGTCTTTTCATCGACTGTTTCCGTGTTACAAGAAACGGAAGTGGCATTTCACTAACCGTGGACAAGTGTATTGAAGGAATTCGTGCGATTTGCCAGACATGTAGGTATTTTTATATACACTGAAAAGATGTTTCTTATGTTCCGTTTGTTTTAATCGGTCTGTTTTTACCTTCAATGACTTTGAAATAGGCCTTCCCAAATCGTATTTCGTTTAACATCAACTCGAGATCTAAAAGGTTATCGAGAAAAAGTAAAAACGTAAATTCATTTGATTATTTCAGTAACATAAGAAAGTTGCAATTCTCATTTTAAGTTACTATTATTGCTATTTTCATATTATGTATTTTACAAATAACAACATTTAAGTATAATTTCCAAGAAATGCGTCCATCTGTTGCATATAATATGATTATTATATTCAAAATGTTTAGTAACTTTGTTAGAATTAGATTAGTATATACAATCATAATCTATAACTTGTTCGTAATGGTTTGTAATGACCATGCATTAATGTTTAGAACATTTTAAAAAAACACAATTACACTGGATCTTTCAAAAACTTCACTTCAAACAAAAGCAATGTACTTTAATGAGTTCGTTTATAGCACATGGGGAAAAAGCGAAACGAAATCAAGAAATATCGACGGTGGCAAAGAGGTGACATATGTGTTTAAATACTGTTGTTTAAACAATTTACGTATCTCGGTAAAACGACATGTTAACGCGTTAAATGACTTACGCATCTTGTTTAAACGACTTAGTATCTCGTTTAAACGACTTATGTATGTCGTCAAAACGACTCTTTTAATAAGAATCTCGTAATAATATCATTCGAATAATCGACATTGTGAACATGGCTGAGGAAGAGATGATGTTTATGCGCGGTTATAAGGATATTCTGATTGACCAATTATGTCGTTTCTCATCACTTCTATGTCATCGTCAATATAACAGTATTGGTCAAACAATATTGTTTTAAATCTTCCAAGTTGTGTCGGGTACATTAGAAAACTATGTCACTTGAAGTATTAAATGATTTAATGCAAAGTATGGCTCCTTTTTACACTCGTATTTAAAATTAATTCATCAACATGTCTTACAAACATACATTTTTAGTGATAAACCTTTAACTATTTACTTAATAATGCATTTATGGAAAATATTAATTACTGATAACAAGATTGTAATTGAGTGTGGTACATCTATCTTAATTGGAAGTAAGAGAGCATTATTAACATATCATTTTTTTCTTTACCAGTGCCTTTAACGTGTGGTGAGACATATAGTAAAGGCAAACATGGAATCTTTAGTTTTCCAAGCACAACACGCACTTACGATTCGAAGCACAACTGTATCTGGAACATAAAAATGACTCCTCCTGAGAAAATGGAGATTTACATCGAGTTCGATTTAGAAGACAGTGTGGGATGTATATGCGATAAAATAAAGGTGAACTACATGTGAACACTGGTTGATATGTTTTGTTTTATATTTGAAGTGCAACATGAAATGCAAATGTTATATTTTGAAAAAGAAAACATTGATAATAACATCACTAAAATTGCATTGCAACCGCAAATAGTTCGATAATCGATACACACATACTATTCAATATATCATGGGAAATTAATCAAAGTATAAGTAAGAATGACACAAAATTGTTATTTTAAGTATTTAAACACATTTCCGCATATGAAAGAAACAACTTAGCATTTATTTAGCAAGACAGGGTTTTGTTTACAGTTATACGACAATGATGCACCGGAAGGACACCCAAACAAAACACTTTGTGGTCGAGGAAACATCACATTCTATTCAAGCGGACCCACTGTTGTCATTCAGTTTATATCAGACGAGTCAGTGAATGGACCTGGCTTCAACGTTTCCTGGAAAGTTGGTAGGTTCAACTAGTAGGTTGGAGAATTATTAGTAGGCTATAGCAATTCAAGGTGGTGGTGTTAGTAGTTTATACTCCGGGTCCCGGCGTGAGCACATTGAAGGGTCCCAGAGTGACGGTTCAACCACCGCACACCTATCCTGGGCAGAGCCAGTACTAGGTGCCTTTACCTTTGCAAGGAACTGACAACTTCTGTACATGCCAGGGGCAGTGGTACACTGGGAATGGTCGTAGAAAGGATTTTATAACCAATCACAACAGAAGTGACCTGGTCCGCCCGGGAATCGAACCCGGGTTGTCCGATTCAGAGTCCAACGTTCTACCGATTGAACTAACCGGGCGGACTTATTGTTGAACAATTCAAGTTCTTGTCATTTATATTTTATACTTGAGTTGCAATTTTATTGGTGTATTTGTAATACATATATCAATGTTATATATGTATATTTGTGATTATGTTGCTTTCTAGCGTATTCCTGGTTTTTAATGGAAAAATCCTAAGCGAGTGTGGGCTCATATTATGACCGGGTTATCATTAAGCAGTTTAATAGTCTATGGATAACAAAAACAATATTTTGCAAAATGTTTGTATTCTATCATATGTTCAGACATCTATGAACGTCT
The DNA here is from genome assembly GCF_026914265.1 of Mya arenaria. Lineage (NCBI taxonomy): Eukaryota > Metazoa > Mollusca > Bivalvia > Myida > Myidae > Mya > Mya arenaria. The sequence continues at coordinate 2,011,777 of NC_069135.1, read as the reverse complement.
GCATAACATCTTGGCGTTTTGAAATAAATAATAAGCTCGTAAATAGTGTGTTTACCTGTATGATTTAATCGCGTGCAGTGACAGATTAATTGAAATGTATAAAACATATAAACCATATATTTATGGCAAATAATAACAACAACGACAAGACAGGTCATTCTAAAACAAAATGGTAGCCCCACAGGTTCTCTTACGGTTAATGTCAGTTATCCATATTTGTTACCAATTGTAACCAGACCCAGTATAGGGTGTTAGTAAATGAAAGGATATTTAAAGATTTCCATGGTACTGCGATTTCGATTTCAATTCAATGTATTCTCGTGTCATGAAAATATTTGACATAAATAAATTAATGCTTCTAAATGAAATAATAATCATTCTAATACATTGTAAAAACATGACAAACACAACATACGACAAATGCAAATAAATAGTTACACTAAGTGCAGTAGATATCAATGAAAACAATGAAGTTTTCCAAAGAGTAAATCTAACTGGTCTGCAATGGTGAACAGAGCAGCTTTGCATTTTCCTGCCCATTAAACAAAAGGCAAGGGAGAGTAATACCAAAAATCAACCGCACTCCCTGAATAAAGGTTGTCTCTATGAGATTGTTATTATACTTGGCAACAATAACATTTCAACTCTTTGTGGAAAATATTGTTGTTGGATTTAAAAGAAATCATATACTGTGTTCACTATTTCATGTCGATTTAAATCTCTGGACATATTATTAATTATGATCATTATTTATTTGAATTGTCTTGTGTAGAGCGTTATAAATAGTGTTGTTGTTTATAGTGTGTTGCTTGTTTCTCTTTCTCTGTTTTGTTTGATGGTCATAACAAGATTGTCATTCAATATAACTAGAATATCAATAAAAGTTTTCAAACGTTACCCGATAAATATTATATAAGACACGGCGTTGATAACTTTATGGACACTGCAAAGTTGTAAAGACGAAAATTAAAGCTATTCCAAATCAATTTTTAAAATATGTATCTCGAAAATATTGATGAATACTAGCATTCATGTGTATTTAAAAGCCTTCATATCAAAGTACTTGCCCTTCAAGTCCCATTATGTTTTAGCGATGTAAATATATTTGTTTGTATATATTGTTTGTATGTATATGCAAATGACTTCTATAAATCCTTTTTTTACATTTCAACTACCCCTCCCCACCCCCCAAAAAATTGCATTAATTGCAGTTAAAGATTCAACGAAACCGAACGTTACTTTCAGTACAATCTAAATTTTAGCGCGCACAACGTCATTATGAAATTTACATATCACGTGACTTTCTAAATACCTAATGATTTGCATTTTTTTATCTAAGACGTTTTGAGCTTAAATAGTTTACCTGGTCATGCATCTGAAAACACTTATTTCATCATTATTTTACTCTACGATATCGAAATTGTAAAACAGACAGATATAGTATTAAAAGTATGTTGGTTTTCGTGGGGTTCGAAGCCACACCGGTAATAAAATAAAAAATAATGAAATAATAATCTCAACACCCGCCACGACTTTCATGCAAGATTTAGATATTTTGACATGGTAACCATACATTAATAACATCACGTGATAATGTTAATTAACAAATTATGCATCAACAAAGTTGTTAACTCTTATATGAAAAATATGGTCTTTAAAAACATTTCATCATTTGCTGAAGGGTTCCAGTTTTTGATATCTTAGACTTAACACTTCTAATGATTTGCCACACTCTGTTTCGTCATACACAAAAAGTACATTTTACAAAATATGAGTGTGTAGCTATCTGCGATATTTCACTGAACAACATTGTTTCATTCGAAAATATTTGCATCACATTCATTTTAGAAGCAGGAGCTTAATTTCTTCATGCGAAATTCCATTTGAAACTGTTCAGTATTTCTCTAGTGATTTCTCCAGTCTACTCCGGCTACTGCTCAGGTATTGTTTGTAAATCGCTATGCTCAGCCCACTTATCTACCTCATTAGCATAAAGTGAGTCAATGATCCAGATTGGAATTTTGTTGGTATTTCCCAAACGTTGCGTTTTACTAAGGCATCAAGTGGACCTCGATAATTAATCAGACATTATATGAGACTTTATCATAGTTATATACTCTTATATTTTTCTCTCTAATTATTTAATCCTGAGTGGCACTTAGGCGTTAAGAATATAGATTTATGATTGATATATGGTAGCAATTGGTGTATTTTTGCTTAACCATTTTTTATTAGAAATTGATATAATGATTGTCTTCTAGAGAAAGAAGAACCTACAACAATCCTTCCGGCAACTACAATAAAAGGTATGATCAGTCCTTTATTCGTGAGTTATATTTGAGAAAGAATAATAACATTTGGAATGTAAGTGTAATTTTAGTTTTTAATGGCAATCTTATGCAGATTATTGCAACCTTTTTTTCTACTAAGTGACTATGTTAGCTTTAAGCTCTTAAGCGTATGCATTTTTTATTTGATATATGGTAGCTTTTTTGGTGTATTTGTGCTTAGCGATAGAAACTAATGTAATGAATTACTTCCAGGTAAAGAAAAAACTACAGCAATCCTTTTGAGAACCACAGTGGAAGGTATGTTCAGTTCTTCATTCGTGAGTTATATTAGAGAAAGAATTATTATGTTTGGAATGTTAGTGTAAATTTAGTTTTAAATGGCAATCTTTTGCACATTATTGCAACCTTTTTTATTTTCTACTAATTGACTATGTTAGCTTTACGCTGTTAAGGGTATGCACATTTCGTTTGATATATGGTAGCCTTTTTGGTGTATTTTGCTTAGCAATATTTGTTTAGAAGCAGATGTAATGATTTACTTTTAGAAAAAGAAGACCCTACAACAATCCTTCCGACAACCACAGGGGAAGGTATGTTCAGTCCTTCATTCGTGAGTTATATTGGAAAAAGCATAATTATATTTGGAATATTAGTGTATCTTTAGTTTTAAATGGCAATCTTTTGAAGATTATTGCAACCTTTTAATATTCCAAGTGACTTATTTAGCTCATGTTTAGACGTTGAATATAATAATAAGTGGAGAATTTACATTTGTTTAAACAGGAACGGTTCCTGCATTCAAACTGAATACAAACCAATATGATTATACTTCTTTAATATGCGCTGATTTTAATGTTTACTTAAATAGTCAAAGGACTTTGTTATATCACGAGAACTTAGTGACAATCGTATTCAAAATCAATACATACACATGTATAACAAACATCAATTTTGACTGATCAACCCGTTAATACTTACTAAATAATGCATTTATGGAAAATATTAATTGCTGATAACACGATTGTAACCGTGTATTTAATAGCGGAAATCGCAAAAATATTAGTTTATTGGTAAATGCTAAGATTTACTAGGGTCTACTATAGTCTCATAAGGTAGAAATACCGTGGTTTATGCTTATTTCTTTCAAATTAAACATGGTATCCTTCATAAGAACCATTGTTTTCGACATTAATTCATTCTTTTCGGAATACAATAAATAATATTATAGATTATGGTAAATCGTATTTGGGAGAACGATTGCATCTTTAAACAAATTGGTTTTTATGATTGTCATGACTTTATTTTGTTACATTTTAGTATGGTTTATCGCTGCTGTTTCATCGGGGGCTCTTGTTTTCGTGGTGTTGATAACTACTCTGATTTGCTGCTTGAGGTATTTACTACGTTTGATCAACAGCAAGTGTTTATTTGATACTGAAAAACAATGCCTTTTACGAAATATAATGGAAAATGAGGTTCGGTTTGTACAATGTGAGTTTTGTAAAGGTATTAATCATAAAAAACTTACGAAATACTATTTTCATAGAACAAAAAAGAAAGTATAAAACAACATGCTACTTGTCATAGAAATACTGCCTTACGAGAAAAGCAATCTCAATATATTCAATCTCAGATTCCGAATACTTGCTTTTTATGCAATGGGGACACATCGTTATGAAAATAAAGCGAATGTCAAGTTACAATTTTAATGAAATTGCGAGTAAAACGACATGAAAAGATTATCCGAATTCATGTATTACGCGCAAATATTAGGTAATAATCCTATCTTATTTTTAACCTTTACTTGAAAAATGGGAGTCTGACTTGAACAACATAACATAAACAATTTCATTGTTTGAGTTATCCTTGTTCTCTATCATGACGCAGTATTAACATTTATATTTCAGGCGACACAAACGGCCAGGAGAGGATGTTAAACAGGTTAACGTGTTTACTAACTCAGCTTATACAGAAATCGACACGCGTAAAACAAACACTACAGGCGACAAAATGCACGGCAGCCCCATACATTCCGATTTTGACAGACTTGACGATAACATTGACACATATGCAACGGTACAAGAACCAAGTGATTTTATATCTTCGGATACTAAAACAAGAATCCAACCTCGCATCGCAGTTAATATTTCTCCGAATAATGACTACACACACACTGATTATAATAGTTTGAATGCAACTTTCAGCAAATCCCCCTCTAACCAAACAGACAATGTGTATAACCATATACCAAATGATGCTAATGTATACTCAGTATCAATCACACTTAACGCGAAACTTATGAACACTCAGACCAAAGGTACAGACAATGTTTACAATACGCACCTAAAAACTAAGGAACAATTGTATGATCATGCCAATTTGTCTGGCATACCGAAAAACCGTACAGAGAATGAAAATGATGAAACATGGAATAAGCTTCCTCGCACAACGGATAATGATTATGACAGTACCGGTTCGCATAAACGTGTAGCCGATTACTGTGAATATAATTATATCAGCAAGTGATTAAGAACACACATTGATATGATGAATGGTACCTACTAACGGTCCAATATTATCATTAAGTAAAGGATGTTCATAGTAAAGATTGTAAAAATGGAAAATGCAATTGGGTTACTCGCCTCAATTTCTCGATACATCTTCAGTCCCTTATAATAGGATTAAGTTAAGCTTACTATTGTATTTTTTTCATGTTCAGGAGTGTTGAGATTATTACAGGAATTTGTTTAAAATATAATCATGATAAACTACTTGTTCTTATTTAAAGTCTAGTATAAGCAAGTTATTTTTTCTTAGTAAAAGAAGGGACTTAAACTTGTTGTTTCGAAACATGAATTACTGATGGTTATGCTGTTTCAATCATGGTTATGCATATGTATTCACTATTTCATCGTTGTATGATGGTATGGTATAATATAATTTTCAAACTAATCTGATTTGATACGGTTAGGCAATTCTTGTGGAGTAACAAAGCAACGTGTGCTGTGCTAAACCTGTATAATAACAAGGCTCTAGAACTAATAAAGCTTGAAAATAGAACAAAAACAACTATTAAATTGTAATAATTGTAATAACAGCTGTTCCTCATATTTTGTATTTATGTTTGCATTAATATTCCTCATGATATTATATACATATCTGTTATGTACAACCTTTCTCTATATCTGTTCTGTTTTTTTGACATGTTTATTTAAAATATGTAAGTGTGTTTTATGCTTTGACTATGTTCTTTGTTTGTACGCTTTGAATAAAGATATGTTCTGTTCTGGAACTTACTTTTGGAGTTATGAATATAAATTGAAATACTTATTCGTCAGTGTAGTTTTACTAAGACTTAATCACATTTGGGACATCGATTCCGCAATTCATTCCTGAAATATCCCCCACGTTCCACCGCGCGGAGCCACCGCGATAATCCTGGTTCGTACTCAAATCATAGTTTGATCTCTGAAATTATGCTCTGCAATTGTGAAAGAACTCAGATGCTATTGTCACCTTGTTCGAAAAAAATCTATATTCGAGTCAACAAACTTAAAAACACTTAAGTAATTAACAAACACTCGACATCCCAGCGACATAATTATTTAGTTTTGGGGATGAGATTGTTAACTCTCGCAATCGAGTAAAATCTATTCTGCGAGCACGTTTCATGTACATGTACAATCTTCAATTTGTACCACCTTTACCTGATAAAATACCTGCATACAGCGAAAAGCCGCATCGGGGCGACACGTCGAGTGCATGTTTTCGGAAGCCCTACGCGATAGCAGCAGATGAACGCGGATATACAAGAAGACAGTCATGGTGGTGTTTGTGTTTTCGTCAAAGATTCTATTCATTTTTACGCGTCGTCCTGATTTAGAGCTTAAATGTCTCGAATGCGTATCGGTCGAGATTACTCTATAAAACCGAACAGGTTATTTTTTGGTAAAATTTACAGACTTCCTAACTCCTCTGCCGCCTTTTGCGATTCTATAGAGGATTCTGTGGGACGTGCCTTTGATACAGGAATAAGTGATATAATCATCACTGGTGATTTTAATTACAACATTAGCAATATAAGTTACTCTAGACGTGTTCAAACTTTATGTTCATTATATGGTCTATCGCAGGTGATAACAGAGCCAACTCACTTCACTGAAAGCACCTCATCCACACTAGATCTGATTTTCATTTCCAACTCTAATTGTTTAATAAAATCGGGTGTTGGAGATCCTTTTCTTACATCAAACATTCGCTACCATTGTCCCATATTTGGCATTTTTAAATGTGCAAAATGTAAGTCTACCTCTTTTTCGAGAGAAGTATGGTATTACGATAGGGGTAACTACGATGAGTTGCGTGGTCTTCTCGGGGGAACTGATTGGGACTCTCTTTCTGATTTGAATATCAATATATACACTTACAAATATTACCAATGCCATTTTGACTAACGCAAAAAGATGTATCCCGACTAAAACAGTCGTTATTCGACAAGATGACGTACCCTGGATGTCTTTACATGCATATTTTTTTATTCTTATTCGCAAACGTAAACGTTACTATAGTAAGGCTAAACATACAAACTCAACCCAACTATGGGGGTAAACTTCGTAAACTTCGGAATGAAACAGCTTTGGCTATTCGCGACGCAAAAGAAACTTATAATTATAATCTCTCAGAAAAAAATGCTCTGGGTCTTCTCAGTCTAAAGGGTGGTGGACGGTTCTGAAGTCGTTGGTAAATCCTCAACCGAGGCCAAGCATTGTTGCAATCCAAGATCCCTTTGATGGCGAACTCTGCCTAGATGACACTAGTAAAGCTGAAATACTCAATATCCACTTTAAAAATCAATCTTTATTAGATGATGATGGTCACATTGTTCCGCCAGCTAGTAATCATTATAGTAACCGCAAAATTGACAATATCACAGTGCTACCAAGTGAGATCACTGGCATTATATCATCATTGCCTGTAAATAAAGCTTCCGGACCAGTTGGCATAAGAAATCGAATCTTAAAAGAACGTTCTCACTAGTAAGCTCGCCCGTTGTGTTCCCTATTTAATATGTCTCTCTCAATCGGTAGATTTCCAAAACCGTAGAAAGATGCTAATGTATGGGCAGTTTTCAAAAAGGGGGAGTCCATACTTCCTGTTAACTATCGTCCTATCTCCCTACTTAATACAATTGAAAAGGTGTTTGAAAGCAATATATAAACACAACTTACACAACTTTTTTACCCCGTTTCAGCCAGGCTTTCGGCCAGGCGATTCTACTGTTAATCAGCTTACATACCCTTACAACACATTTCGTAAGGCATTAGATGATGGCTTTGAGGTTAGAGCTGTATTCTTTGATATAAGTTAGGCGTTTGATAAAGTTTGGCACAAGGGCTTGATTGTGAAGCTACAAGAAACTGGTGTCGATGGCAACTTATTTTCGTGGTTTAGTAACTATCTTAGCAAATGTAGGCAACGTGAAGTTCTCCCTGGCTCCATGTCTAGTTGGGTCTTTCTTGAGGCTGGTGTACCCCAAGGTTCTTTTCGAGGTCCCCTCTTATTTTTGATATTTATAAATGACATTGTTGTCAACATTGGAAGTAATGTTAGGCTATTTGCAGACGATACATGTCTTTATATTCTCGTTGACGAGCCCTTAAGGGGCACTGAAATAATCCAGAGAGACATTGATAGCATCAGTATATGGGCTGATATATGGCTAGTCACCTTAAATCCTACAATTTTGTTCTCCAGAAAACGCATACCGCGTACTTATCCAGATTTGTCTATGTATGGTCAACAAATCTCAGAAATCAATTCACATTAACACCTTGGATTGGTTCTTTCCAGTGACTGTACATGGCATGAACACTTTGAGTACACCAGAAGTAAAGCCCTTAAAAGAATATGCATCATGCGAAAGCTCAAGTTCCGTCTGGACAGAAAATGTCTAGAAACTTTTTTTTATCGTACATCAGTCCGATTCTTGAATATGCTGATATTGTCCGGGATAACTGTACGGACTACGAAAAAAACGAACTGCAAAAGATACAAAATGAAGCCGGTAAAATAGTCTGTGGGGCTACTAAGTTAATTTCGATTGATGTTCTCCATGAGGAGCTATGTTGGCCTACTCTGTCAGAAAGACGCATTCATCACAAATTATGATGTTTTTTTACAAAATGTAAAACGGCCTTGCCCCAGAATATCTGTCATCCCTGGCACCTTTAAATGTCAGTTCACAGAAATATCCACTACGGAATGCATCTAACATAAGAACGGTTATGTCACGCACAGAGTCTTACTTTTCCTCTTTCTTACCTTCAACTATACGTGCCTGGAATGAACTTCCACAGAATGTACGGGATTGCCGTTCAATTGCATCCTTTAAGTATGCACTTCGTAGTCGATTGCCAGCCTGCCCGCTTTACTATTATTACGGTATCGCCGATTACAAGCACTTCACACTCGACTGCGTACTAGTTGCAATGGTCTTAACTATCATCTTTATTGTAAAAAACATTATCAGCTCTCCTCTTTGCGAGTATGGTGAAGTTGAAAGTAGTACTCACTATTGCATGCATTGTCCTTTATATACCGACTCTCGATAAACTTTCTTTCGTGATATGTCAATTATCATAGAAATTAACATTGGTTTTATTCTCTATGGCAATCCAACTCTAAACAACGAGAACAACTCCAAAATATTTGATACTGTTCATAAATGCATAAAAGGCTCGAAACTTTTCTGATCATTACCTGACTGGCAAAGTTTCCCCAGTATGTTATTTACCCAACTACCATTCTTCCTAAATATCTGTCCACACCCTATTTATATATCCTTTAAACAATCACTTGTGCTTATTTTGTAGCTATTATACATCGTGTTTGAACTATCGAACCTATATCTAAACCGTACCACACTCCTTAGATTTATATTTTAGCATTAGTAACATATTTTCTCGCATAAAACATATGTACCGTCTAATCCTCAATCATACGCATTTTTCTGGTAAATGAGTAATTTAATTCCTACGAAGAAGAACTCTATAATCTATGCTTTCGTTCCAATTCATTTCAATATTATAGACAACCAGTGTGTGTGTGTGTGCATATTCTTTGTAGTTTGTTTGTATATGTTGAATAAAATATGTTTAAATCAAGTAACGCGGAATATATCGCCGCGATTTTCCGCGATGACGCAATCTCTGCCGCGGTGGCAACACGTTTTCTGCAAAAAAGGATAGGCATTTTATAACTGCAATGTGCTGAATTGTTTAAAGAGAAACTACAGAGAGAGACATGCCCTACTTGTGGCAAATTTACTACAAACCGTCTCGTATCCAGGGCGATAATTCCCCAAAGACTGGCCGACATTTTGGTGCCACCCCCTGTCAACTCTCTTGTTTCAAAGAAAGCCCCGTCGCGGAAACTGGTAGGAAAGGGACGGATTATTAGCAGTAATGAAGTGTTGCAAGAACTGAAAGCAATTAAAAAAAAATACTTGTCAATAAATGTTGCATTGAACAATAAAGCGATAAAGGAAAAACCAATCGTGAGTAATTTATTATACTACTATTATTTTCATTTCGCTACAAAGTATGTAATTTTCATTTATTGTATAATTCAAGGGAAAAAGGAGGTCGAGGGGAAACGGTTGGCCCGAACGCTAGGGGAAGTAAAAGAAAACGTCACCAAAGAGAGGAGGCTAAGGCAGCACGGGTTGAGAAGAGAAAGAAGGCTACCAGGAAGAGGGCAAGGCAGGAGATGAGGGCAAGCACTGTAAGGAGTGACGCAGTTAATATTTACGTTATAAGCGCATTTGCGTATGTGTGTGATTGACATGGAAGCGTGAGTGGTGAGGACTCAGAATGGTGTGTTTTTGATATGAGTGTGATGTGTGCGATAGATTGCTTCATAATTATTGTTTAAGTGTGAAAGAATTGTTTAGAAAGAATGATAGTGTGTTGCAGTAGTGTGATTCGTTTGTGGACCCGAAACTTATGAAAAGGTTAATGATAGTTGTCCAGTAGTTTTGCCTGTTTTTATTAATATGAGGTATACTGTCAAACAGTTCAACCCTGGACAGCAACTTAACGTAATGAAAAAATATTTAAATGTTCTCTGAATTTTTATATTACTTGTTTCCTCCAGTAATATGTCGATTTATTTATTATTTATTGATTAATTGAATGATTGATTGAATGAATAAATGGGTAAAGTTTGTTTAATTTCAAATACTTTTACACTTTAATTAGTAATGCAATTCTCGAAAAGAAATAGTTTTTATAGCCCTTACCCCATTAGGGCCCCGCAGTGATCTGGATCTATTTATATTATATTTATAAATAGAAGGTCACACTTAAAACACAGAGGAGATGTTGTGAAAACAACCCGTCTTTTTCTGTTAATCGACAGATGTGTTGGTAAGCAAAAATATAATTACAATTGAATAATCTCGTCAATCGTATCAATCTTGTGCCTTTGCGATATTGACATTTGGCGGATCACAGCAAATCATAATTTCCGTTTTATTTCATTTCGATTGAACAGCTGAGCAGTTCTAACACATTTGGATCGAAATAAAACCGAATAATGACGAAATAGCATTTAATTTTTAGAAAACAATTAATTTTAAAAGCGAACGGGATTTACATACTCAACTGATTTACTGTTTATATAATATACATTCTGCGAACATTTAACAAACTATTTTGTGAATGCCTACTTTGGCAGATGCTGAGGTTTGAACCAAACGTTATCCAAGCCAGGTTTTATGGTACTTCAAATATATTGATAACAAACTGTCAAAACTGTTCGGATTTACAAACTCAACCAGTACAGATGATACAAATTTAACCTTTTTAATAACCACCAGTGTTTACTAAATTATGCATTAAGGTTGATTTAAAACCTGAAACAATAAATCTTGCTGTATGTAATATTTATGCCAGGTGTAGGGACAACCTTTCTTACATCCAGCAATGCCACGTGGTCGCAGGCGCAGGAGATGTGTTCTGGTAAGGGTGGCACAATGTTGACTGATGACACTTATATAGAATTATCAAAGGAAAACCTTTCAGCTCAAATGGACGTAGCGAACGAAACAGAGTCTTGGATTGGGCGATAATTCACGCCATGGTCGTGGTTAACAGGTAACTTCACTAAAGTATGTTCTGTTACACAAAAGTACGTCAATATAAAGCACAAACGTGATGTAAAATAAAGATAAATTATTATTGCAATAGAGTGTTACAAAACATATAACTTATCAGAGTATAGTTTGACAGGCAATAGAAAATGTACGTTCATGTATAAAACCAGGCCTATTTTATCAAGCTACAGCGCCACAAAATCATTATAATTGATTTCTTTATTCTTGTTTAAAAAAACTCCACTTGTAATGAACAATAAATGCAATAAGTTCAATGACGGTGTATAAGTATAGGGTGCTTTACTTATACGGACGATATGTTACCTAAAAGAGCTGTTCATTTAAAATCCAATCAACAATCGACATGTATAGAGGACTGCCATGATTCTAACTACTTCGGATTGAAGGTTTGTCTCCTAATCAGTGTCCTTTGTACCGTGGCCTTGTGCATCTAAATAAGTGTTTGATCAATGTTTGAATACTAGGCTCATTCTTTTAGTTTGATTACAAATAAGATACAAATCAAGGAAAGCATACATTAAAACTTGTATTAAAAAAACCGTTTAGCTATCATATATACATCTCTAGTGGTGTATACCAACCATTAATGATAGTTTACGGAACTGATGTCTGAGATGTCTTAAAATATTTGTAGAATGAGATTATATTATGTTAGGTAAATCTCGTTATTTCAATGGTGAACAAATAATGTATACCAATGCGTAAGCTATAGATGAAAGTGTTTTATCGAGGGTTGTGAATTTAAGCTATTACTTGAAATTAACTTTGGATATTTATTACACTATTCAGAACGTTTTGTTTGAAAGTTATTCTAATTTACACATACTAAGCTATCAATGAATAAATCAAATATAAATCCACCTATGTAAACAGGTGAACAGTTTTTATCAAGGCTGATATACAATGTGTTTCTTGTTTCTGTACGAAGGATTTCACATGCTATTGTTTCCAAAAGATCCATGGTCAATTTGTAAGGACGGCGGACAATTGCAATGAACGTTATCATGGAAATAAAGAGAAAAGATGTGGCGGAAATACCGCACTGACAGTGTTAATAAATGGAGATTTATATATCTAAGTTTTACGAAGATGTTAACTATGTTTGCGCGTGATTTTCGCATATTATATGTTTTCTTTAAAACAACCCAATGAATTTTATTAAATGTATTGGAATGTTTCGTTTAGATTTATGCTTTAACAATTCCACACTTTGGAATGGAACCATTTCAACTTCTCGGTCAGGGGAAACGTGTCTTCCGTGTAATTCATCGTCACAAAGCTGTGCCAATGAGAGTGTGGATAATACAGATAGCTTTTGTAGAGACCCACGTAACAAAGGGAATACCTGGTGTTATACTCGTAATGGACCTGAGGATTGCGATATACCGAAATGTTTAGGTAAACCTTTGAAATGTTTACAAAGATAATGTAATGGCCAGTTTACACGCTTTTAAAAATATAATAGATATAAAGGCAATGTATCCAAATGTAGGCGGAGCCTATGACTGTGTGGCTTTTACGGAAATAAATAAATCCAAAATACAAGCGCTACAGACAACTTGTTTCTGGCAAATTCTTGCAGTCTGCCAAATTCCAAGTATTATCACTTTAATACTGAACAGGTCGCAAGATTGATAAATAATATTTTGGCTTCTTTTCCAGAGGTGGTAGACCAGCATCTAATAAAACCCTTTGTAAGAAACCTCATTGACATTTTCATGTCTAAAAAGCGTCGACGAGTGCGCTTTGAATTGCTCGTCTTTTCATTTTTTTTGGTTGTCTGCCGCGTCACAACGATAGAACAAAAGAGGACATAATGTCAAACGGCAACGTTTAGTTTTGCAGCTCTCGCCACATCATGTCCAAAATTCATACATATCAACGTCTTGGAATGAAGTAGAGAACGATTTTTTAACGACATTTTTTTTTCGCTTTCGTTATGTTGTTTGGGCGCTGGATATAGATAACAATAATAAAAATTCGATTAAACTAACGCGCAATCAAATTTTTGCTTTTTATCCTGAAGGATTATGATTTTCATTTAAATCGTCGTGGTTTTGTTATATTAATATGAATTATAAAAAAACATTCAAAAAAGTAATAATTATATCTCTACTTATACATGATTATCATACACATTTCTGGTTTCTTTCTAACTAATTTTATAGGCTTTGTTTGTTTAAACAGAAGGTACAACCGCAACGAATGCTGTAACGTGGCATAGAGGGAGAGATATTTGCAGAGCTGCTGTAAGACACGAAGGTACACAAATGTATAGTATGACAGACACCAGATACGTGTTACCAATTATTGGCCTTATTTGGGTAGGATATCGTCTTTTGAAGTCATTTTACTATTTGTATATGTGCTGTTAATTCAAACCATAGTCGCAGCACATCACTATTACAATGCTATGACAATATGAGGTCAATGGTAACCGGCAATATCCATAAAGTCATGTTATTATGCTTCATGTTAGAATGTTGAACAGTATTATCTGGCGACATTTGTAATAAAATATATCTTAGATAACAACATTTACAGCCAATGAGATCGCCTATCGGCCTCCAATAAGTACAACACTTGATCGTTAAGAATTGAAATTTTACAAAATAACAGACACGACGTCATGATTTGTTTTCCCGCCAGCTGAAGCTACGTTTTAATTTTTGTAAGTCAGATCATTTGTGTTACTTCTTAATGACTAAGAAGACCTCGTGTTAAACCCTTCTTAATCAAAGAGAATGCACACAATATGTATTACATATTAATATGTAAATTATTTATTTAATTACATGACTTGTTAATTGAATTAAAATAATGCAAGAAACTTTATTTATTTAGATATGTCTGCTTCCTTTCCCGATTGCTTTCGAATAAAAAAAACCGCAAAAGGCATTTCACTAACTGTAGACAAATGTACAAAAGGAGCCCGAGCGATGTATTTGTTTTTTTGGAATAACCATGATGTTATTATGTTCATTCTTAATAAGTTTTTGTTCTTCCTCCAACTACTATACAAAAACATATTTCGTTTAGCGTGAACTTCAAATATTAAAACATCATTGCAATGGAAACGTAGATAAAATTTACATCTGTTGAGTTGCATTTCCGTGAGTAAGTGTGATGGTATGCCATAAGCCGCAACATTTAAATTTGACTATTCGAGGATTAAGGAGTGTTACTACAATCATTTTTCCTTATTTGGTGTTCGCTAAGTTGACCCACTAAATCCGCCCTTTGTGTAGTCACGTGGTATTTTGGCGCGAAAGTTAAACTGCCAAATGTTAGTTTTGTTAAATGAGTGAATTTGGCAATGGTAAATAGTCGCGACTTTGTGAATATTTTATAAAAACAAGAAAAAATGATTGATGTTTATTCCAAAATGAAAAAGCACCAACACATGAACGTTTGTACTACGTTTCATATAAAGTGACAGTCTTATACAAAATCAATACAAACACATGTATAACAAACATAAATTTTGACTGATAAACCTTAAACTACTTACTAAATAATGCATTTCTGGAAACTATCCACTACTGATAACAAGATTGTAACCGTGAATTAAATAGCAGAAAGCTAAAAAAAATATTAAATGATCAGTGAAGGCTAAAAGATTTACTGTGGTCTACTTTAGTCTCAAAAGGTAGAAATGTTGTGTTTTATGCTCATTTCTTTTAAATTTAACTCAATATCCTTTATAAGAACCATTGTTTTTGAGATTTATTTATCCTTTTTGGAATATTAAAACAATTGTATTAATTGTGGTAAATTTTATTTGGGAGTAAGAGTGCATCTTTAACAATAAACAAATTGTTGATATTTAGATTATTAGAACTACCTAGGTATATTTGTATAGTATAGAACGTAACTGGGGTGACCTCGCTAAGTCGTTTTATTCATATTGTTTAATTAAAGATGTCAGTATGATTTTATAGCTGAATACCCATCTACTTCAAAATCGAGCTCATGAGGTAAGCTTTAACTGCCTTTAGAAAACGGCACTCTTAATTGTTAATCTAGTTACCCCGCGCATGCAAAGACGGCAGAGCGATCTATGAAAATTAGATGACTTTACCAAATAATTATGGTTTTACTCATTTGGCTCAGTTGTCATTTTTATTCTTTTTTAAGAACGTTTCTTATCGTCATTTGATTTCAAGAGAATACATAATTATCTTATTATATTTTAATTTACCAGTGCCTAAAACGTGTGGTGAGATATACAAAGGATCACATGGAAACTTAGGTTTTCAAAGCGCAGCAGGCACTTTCGATTCAAATCACAACTGTGTCCAGGGAATAATGGCCACTCCTCCCGAAAAAATTGAGATTCACATCGTGTTTGATTTAGAAGACAGCGTCGTATTTATGCGCGATAAAATAAAGGTGATAACACACGAGGTCAAGATATGTTACTAAGTTTTGTTTATTATTTATAACGCACATGTGAAATGCAAATTATTATGATGGAATGGATTATGTATTATTTATGTAGAAGCAACAGATCATTATTATTTTAATATTTTAACTTACACTGACTTATGCACGAAACAATAAACCGCTATTTAGCACGACAGGGTTTCATTGACAGATATTCGACAATGATGCACCGAAGGGACAAGCAAACAAAACACTTTGTGGTCGCGGAAACTTCACATTCATTTCCAGCGGACCCGCTGTTGCCATTCAGTTTATATCTGACGAGTTAGTGAATGGAACTGGCTTCAAAGTTTCTTGGAAAATTGGTAGGTTGGATGATTTTCTAACAATGATAACAAGTGCGACTCATGATATAGAGAATATTTGTTTATTTCAGTGTAAGATCATATTTTATTTCACGAGTGTCATAGAAAAACAAAATGTAGTTTTTTTATGATCACGAGTGAAAATTAATACGATCTTACACTGAAATAAACAAATTTTCTGTTTCTTTTATGCTTATTTTCGAGTTTTATTTGTTTTGTTTTTTTATTTATTTCTGAATTACCCCCTTTTTCGAAAAGGATGGGCTTTACGCCGCTACCCATGGGGCGCCCCTCATGCATAATTATAGCTGTCAACTTTTCTACTTTCGGCTGAGAAAAACATCTCTGCTATTCATTCTTATAGCTTAATATTCGCTCGTTTTTTATTGCAAAGCTTTATGAACAGTAAACAATGAAGTATTATTAGTGCACATATGTTCCAAAAAATAATGAAAACATGAATACATAACCAAATTACTATGCCGCTATTTAAAGAATGAAAGGTCAAATGTGTTAGCAAAACAAATGTGGATACTCATTGGATTTTAACCATTCTTCTTAGTTTAAGACTACATGTACGCGTGTTTTTATAGTAAGCTAATATTCAGTCATCTTACTGTCAGAGACCAGTCTGTTTCGCTTTAAATTGTTTGTTTTCCAGATAAAGAGTAAATGCCACGCTAATTTGTTGACACATTTTGAGGTGTGGGTGGGGTAAATAATATCGGATCTATCTGTAAATTGTTGTGTGAATTCTCCAGGAAGCTCATTTTACGTACTACAACGGTTAACAGTTCAAAATACATTTGAACGATGATATAAAATTTTATTTATGTTCGAACAGTTGTTTTTGTCTGTAATTTGTTTGGTATGAAAGCAAATGTTCGAACATTCAGCTTCAAAGATCAGTAAAATGTTTGATAAACGGGATAACCGGTAATAAACGGTAACTTGTTAATTTTCAATTTTTTAACAATTTTTTTATAATTTTGAATTATATATTTATTTAAATCTATAAAATATTTCTTTATTATTTTTAACATTTTTTGACATAATTTACTGAAGTCCAATTTTCTGTTTTGATCAAAGCAAGTACAACAAAGGAATTTAAATGTAGTTCTGAAAGTTGATATTTTCACTCATTATTTTGCAGTGAAAATATTAAATTGATATTTTCACTGTTGTTATTTCACTGTGAAAACCCTATATTTCATCGTAAAGCATGAAAGAAATTATCATATAAAACACGAATAGACCGTAATTTGATGGGCGTATTTTTGCAGTAATATTTATATATGTTTGTTCAAAATGTAAGTAACAGTGTCAAACGTAACCCGAGAAGAATAATATAAACCGAGTAGTTAGACGTTGTTAAGAATGTTATCATTTCTAGCGAGGGTGACATCAACTGTTCAGTGATAAATTTACGTTTGACACCGCCAAATCTTCCGTGAGGAATGTAAAAGCTATTTGCAAATTTAAATTGGCCGACCAACATTTACTATTTTAGGGTCATTCGAAAAGGAGCATGTTAGTGTTTTTGTCTTTAAGCGTATAGTAGTCTTGTTCGAAATATGGCAACGGTTTTATTTAAAGCATTTGTAATCAGCAATATATGGTTCGAAATACATGGTATATTTGCATGTCCAGAAAAAGAAGAACCTACAACAATCCGCTCGATAACGACAGTCTTCAATACTCAATCCTCACACACTGGTTTCGAAGGTATGTTGAGACCTAAATTTATGACTTATATTTTAAAGAAAGAATGGTTGGTATTGCATTCAAATTATGTTTTAAATATATGATATGATTGTAGAAGCAACCACCGTCTTCGACACTCCGACCTCTCATACTGGCTTAAAAGGTACGTTCAGTCCGTAATTAACGAGTTACATTATTAAGACAAAATGTTGATATTTAAAACTGTATACCGTGAATTGACCAACTTTAGTTAATGGAATACATTCAGCGTAATGAGACATACTAGTAATGCGTGGAAATTATACCTTTGTTAAACAAATGTGGTTCCTTAACTAAGAGTGATTACGAAAAAGTTCAATAAAAGCGTTTTCTATCTAATACGAAATTAAACAGAATACTGAATAACGTTATTACTAACATATAAGTCCTAAATGTATTTGTTAAATTGCTTCTTTGATGTCTTACGTTTTAGTTTGGCTGATCGTTGTTATTTCCTCGGGAAGTGTTGTGTTTGTGCTGTTGGTTATCGTTCGCATTTGCTGCTGGAGGTGCGTACTGTGTTTCATGACACGTTTTCATTGTTTTAATAGTGATGAACAATGCATTCTATGGAAATCTCGTCTTTCTATATATAGTTTATTAACTAAAGGTTAAATTTAGTAACTCCAGAAAATATCGATAAAAAACACACGATGATTTGATTCACAACAAGATATACGTTTAACATAATTATTTTTACGAACAAAACGATCTCATTAAAATCAGTGTCCAAATACTCGTTTGGTATTCTGTTGGAACAAACCTATCGCAATGAAAAAAGCGGACGTCGAGTAATGACTTAAAAAATGCGAGTTGAACGATATAAAAAATAAAAATAAAATTCATGTTTTGTTCTGTTTCATTAACTTTATGAAAAACTACCAAAACAAGTCCAGGAGTCGAATGTTTAAACATGTGTCCCGTTCAATGTCACGGAGTCAACGCCACTGATACAGAGCAGAACAACAACTATTTACAAACCAGAAACACGGAACAACAACATACAACTCAGCAAACAAAATAATTCATATATAATATTTAAAACAAGGGGTGTTTATCAAGGATTGTTAGGTACAGTATTGGAACTGTCAGTAAATTGAGAATTAACTTTGGGGTTAACATGTATGTGTGCACAACCTCACACTTCTCCCAACAGTCCCGAAAAAGTAAAAACAAAATCTAATCAAAGTAAATATTAAATTGAGAAATCGTAAAAACAAAACAAATAATAATTATTATAATAGGTAATCCCCAAGTACTGCTATGACATGATTTCCGAACTCTTTCTGCTGACAACTGAATACATTTCAAAATACCTAATGCAAAAGCCTTTTACTGATATGATGCAGTTTAGGTTTGAAATGTTCATATTGTTAAACTTACATTGCAGGGGGCAACAACGACCAAGGGTGAAGATCGAAGAGGAGAACGTGTTTACTAATACAGTATTCGACAGTAATGAAATAATCACTACAAGTGACAAAATGCACGACAGGCCCTTAACAACCGATTCAAACAGAAAAGACAAAATCATTGAAACTTATGAAACGGTACCCAGTGAACTTTTATCAGCGGATAGTACCCAACCGCAGAGAGCAGCTTTTATTTCTCCAGACGATGATTTTACACACGATGCTTATAATATTTTGAATGCAACTTTGAACAATACTTTCGCTAGCCAAACAGACAATGTGTACAACCATATAACAAAGGATGAATCTGAATACTCAGTGTCAGTAGGCTTTAAATCGACATCTACGAAAACGCATATGAAATGTTCAGACAATGTTTACAATACGCTCCACAAAACGGAGGAAACTCTATGATCACGCCGATTTGTCTGGTAAACCAGACAAACGTACTGAGAATCAAAGTGATGAAACATACAACCAGCTTCCACGTTCACCTGATAATGAGTATGACAGCATTTGTCCGCAACCACTTATGACCGACGACTGTGAATATAATTATATCAGCAAATGATAAGACAAGTCATTAATCTGCAAACGGAAAGTCGTAGTTTCGTCCTAATACTCACTTTTTCCACGTAATCATGTTCAATGGCCAAATACATATTCTAGATAACATTTTAAACTATCCTCAAGATATGACATTCAAGAACTGGAGAGAGGTTTCAAAAAGCTAACAATGCATTTTTTGCAATGACTGACACATATTATCTTGAAATAGATCCGACAGGTTTGAGTCCATGCAATGGAAAGTACAAGTTGCATTAATAACTAGAAAATTGCTTTCTTAATTCGACTCTTAATATACCACCTAAAACATTTTCTTAGTATGATATTTTCACAGAAAGATACATGTTTTCCTGACATTTGCAAAATTGTATGTGAATTTGAACATCATATTTGTATAAACGAAGTGTACCATGAACTAAGAGAACCTTTTATGTAACAATGGATAAATACTGTAAAACGTCTCGTGCTTTCAATGACAAAAAGAACCTTGTCAGAGGAACTTGAAAGGCGGAATTTCATTGCCGACGTCAATCAGTTGGGCGCCAACCTATCCGAGGAACTATTGTTGTTGAACGATGAAACATTCTCCCTGGCACTTCTTGGTGCAGAGCTGTCAGTGCAAGACAGTCAGGATTTGGGTCAAAACGTATTGAAGTGATTATATATGTTATTTATACCTGTCTGAATGTCTACAAAAATACAAATACAATAAAACTAAGCTTTATTTAAAATGTCATAGAGGGCGATATTGTTTTTTGTTTGTATTGTACTTATTGAAAATGTAAAGGAAATATTTGTGTTTGTTTGTATAATTATGCCATTCTTAATCAGTGTTTGTATATAATCTGAATATCATCATCAATGGTAAAAATAGTGGGAGTGTGCATTGGAAATAAACGATATAGTTAAAACGGTAGAATACACAAGAAGTAAAAAACTTGGACGGTCAGATCAGCAGTGGAATTAGGTTGCTCTGATTTATATTGAGGAATTCCGAACCGTTTACATTGACGAACGTTTAGAAGGTTTCTCCGAATACCATTCTATACTTTCCTATAGAAAACAAAAACATTTCAAAGTTATTATTAGAAATATGATAGAAAAGCACTTTGGAGACCGATAAACATGAACAACATCAACTTGCAACATGAGCAAAGTATGTCTAGGTCGCAACAAGCTTGTAAGAAAAATGAGCTTACAGACGTGGTTGACTGGCCGAGAAAATAACTGGGATAAAACCCGATGTTTTTGGGGAACACCCCGAAACTTCCATCCGTCTACGATCCTTAATTACAGAATCTGTCTTACCACTAGATCTCGGATCTCATCTCCCCCGTAAACTTCTTAACAGCCATATATTTGAAAAATATCAACATAATTGATACATATATACGTATTTGGTGGTTATACGTAGATTTCCTTAATATGCTTCGTAATGTACCGAAAATTCTTCACCATTGTCAATGACGACGCGCTATTTGTAAGTTCTATGCCTCAGTTAAACAGTACTTTATTTTTAATTATAATATTCACAATTTACATCTGTCATATATACGCTGCATAAAATTACTAACAAATTGAGCGTTTTAGAATTGATGGTGTTATTTCGAAAGTCGAATCGTGCATTGATGAAATTGAACACGCAAAGCAGACACTGACAATCCTTTGGTGACACACGTCCATGTTTACAAACGTTTTACAAGTTCCGAAGTACAAAGATAAACGAATTAGCCAATACCTTAATGGGTAACGGAGAACATACGAAGATGAATTTGAGAAGCTAACAAACCGAAACATCTCAACTCAACGGCCAATACGAACCAGACACTTCAGACTTTACTCAATGACATCGTGGACCATGATGTTTAGTTTTAATATAGTTATAGTTATGTCACCCTTTGAAACATACTGTAGTTCCCATTCATTTTCTTATCATAATCCTCTTTCTTAACAAAAATTATGTCCGGAGCAGAACTATAAAATCTACTTGAAGGAATTGATTGAAACTTAGAAAATGTATTCATATTTAAATGAGATAAATCAGGTGCACTTTTTAAAGAGTTTTCTCCCCTTTCTCCATGTAATTGTAATCAATCTTTTTTCCTGACACTTACTAAAAAACTACTTGAAGAAATTGACTGAAACATGGAATATTAATAGTCATGTTAAGTTGTGCACCTCGCAAGAATTATAGTAAATGGGGGGGGGGGCTTTATTGCAGTGTTATCTTCCCATTTTTATGTTTATATTTTTAATGTTTATGTAAAAAACTACTCTTTATTATTATCTCTCTTCGACAAAGCTCACGTTTAAGAGGAGGAATCAGTTTTTGAAAGAAGACGCTGCGAAATATATATTTCTAGCTGTTGTTTTTCACAATTATTAACTTCGTCATTTAATACTTCTAAACAGTCGTTATTCGTTATAATGTAAATACATATAGGAATAAGTATGAGTTGAATCTCATCACAATGTATATAAGCACTTTAGACAGGATTACTGAAATAGGGTCTGTTTCTTTACGGATCATGGTCCATTAATGGTCTAAACAATGGTAGAGTTTTAGTGTTTATTATAATTAAACAGAAAGGTAAACAGTTTACTTTTCATTACATAAGCATAAATCAATAGTACTTAAAATTCTGCTCTGGTTGAATCGAATATTATCATTTTGCTCATACAGATCAGTTCAAGTGCGTATTGAATTATACAGTATAGCCTAAAATCATGAATGTTTTCACATCATACACAATTAAAAAAAAACATCATTATTAACGCAACGAAATAAAACTACAATCGCAACAATGAAAAATCAAATTGTAAAATGGAAAAATTAAGCCGATGAATGGGCGGTTATAAAACGCAAATAAGCAAAACATCAACGTGTTAACCTGAAATGCATAAACATACTTTTGGACTTTTGAAACGAGTACCCTCCATACGTGAAATATCGAGTTGTACATGTGTAAAAAATATCGTTAACACCGTTTTTCGTAGACGCATTAAAACATTTTTATAACGCATATGATGAACTAACATAATAAAGCACTCTTTCACCATAAACCTTTTGTTGTAAACTTTAAGGCTCTGTTGATTCGATGTAACGTATCGGTTCCCTAAACTAAATGCCTTTAAATTATTGTGCACACGAACCATTTGTGCTAATAAACGCCACCGATTAATACATAGTAAACAAGAGCAAGCAGTTTTTTTTTTTCTTTTTTCGCTTTACTTCAATGATTAAAATGTTTTTCCCTGCATAACATTCTATAACCTCCTATAAAAAACTACAACAAAATCAATAAAGTTTTAAAGCTATTATTTGGTTAAGTTCATAGAGAGGCACTTGCGAGATTTAAGTACAGGCAAAGTAATAAAAGTAATCGTTTTGTCCTTATATTGTGAAAGAAAAACTTTCTTTCATCCTTTTTGTTGAAATATCAGCAGTGTAAACATCAATTTGATATATTTTACTGCAAACTAAGGAGTGAAAATACCCGCTGTAAGAGCTACTATAAAAATCAATTGCAGTTACTTCCATTTGATCAAAACGTCATTTTTTAACCTGTCTGAATAAAAACATTTTGAAAAAAAAAACTCAGTTTACCGTTTATGTTGAAAATGGCAACCCCATTTTTGAAACATTTTTTCTGAAGCTGACTGCTCGAAAATTTGCTTCCGAACAAAACATGAGGCGTTACAATCTCTAGTAGCTAGATCGATAGATAGATCTTTTATTCCCTCCATATATGGAGAGTATGTGGCATGAACATATTCATTCCGTCGAATCGAAGTCCTGGCAACGTATTTACATCATGCGATTATTCAAATACGTCATATATTGCACATCGCTAGAAGTTTTATATAAACCATATATCCGGACTCTGTTGCAATATGTATATGTGGTTTGGGACAATTTTACGAAAGTTGGCAAAGCGTACCTAAAGAATGTTTAGCATCCAGTAGCGCAAACCATCTCCAGAGCAACACGACTTGTTTCTATTTCCAATCTGTATATTGAATTAGGACTTGAATCTCTGGAGGAGACAAGGTTGAAACATAAACTTATTCTATTTGACAAGATGGTTTATTATCTTACTCCAGCCTATCTCAATACACTTATTCCGTCCCGAGTTGGTGACAACCCCTTATCTCCGGAATTATGTTAACCGTCGTAATATTACTTGTAAAGCTCAGTTTCAAATTCATTTACACCAACAACAAAATTCCCATGGAATGCACTACCATTAACAGTCCTGCAAGAGCATGTCTGGAATTTGAGGGACTTGCAGCCTGATCGCCTTCTGAGGCCGCTTCTGTTTTCCTTGTATTTTTTTTCATTTTCCCCGAGAGGGGCGATTTGATAAGGGGGCCAAACCCTCATTGATATTTTCGCCCACCTCCAAATCCTCCGTGAAAAAAACCCGGAGATCGTCCATTGGCGATTGACTCGGGGTTCCTTACGTTCCTTTCCCTTGAGCAAAAACTGCATCAAGATCCACGCCACCTCCCGAAATGGATGTATCATCATGGTTACTATTATTCGTTTCGTCCGAGTCATGTTCGTTCCTCGGCAATTTTTCAGACTGTTTGTTAAAAAGTTGTCATTATTTTTCCTTATTATTCCTGCAACATATTTTTGGATGGTGCCCATCGTTTCCCTTAAGGACTTGACACTTTTGGCCAAGTCCATCAGCTCGCCAATTCCTTTCTCGAACAACGCTAGGATTTTGTCATCCGCACATTGTGGTCGTTCTCTCCCTTGTTTATGGCTATTCTCCCCGCCTTGGGCCCCCGGTAACATCTTTTCCTTTTCTGACATAACGTGTCTTCATCGTAAAGAATAAATACCATGTTTGTATCGAAGGCATGACAATACCTGTTGCAACGAATGTTTATGTTGTTAAAGGTTGTTATTAAACCAACTTTCGCAAATTATTTTTTGTCGGTCTTAAACTAGCCGTCATTGCTTCGTTTCATTGACAACAGTATGCAAATAAAAATGCGCAGATGCGCGCTCCTTTAAAGATACTCGCCGAATCGAGTATATGTAAAACTTACAAGCATGTAAGTGTCAGATAGAGCAATGCGCAATGCGCAATGCGTATGCTGTATTGAGCATATGTAAACTTAATGCATATGTATGAGTTAGCCGTATTTGGCAATAACCTCGAGGATGAGGAAGGAATACAATTATATTGATTTCTCACAATTATAGAACTGGCACCCGCTATTTCATTATTGGCCCAAATGTTACCGTACCATATGTAGGCAGTGTCTTTATTAAACATTTTATCATGTTTAGTGTGGGCGTAACACAATTTCAACGGCGACCTAAAGCCCTGTGTATAAATCACTACGGCACGGCCCCGGGTGGTTCGGGTGGTATGATGTCGTTTTCCAAGTAAATGCATTTGCATTAAATACATTTGAGAACACTTTGTATAATAGCGTAATCAGCGACATTTTACCGTTGATATCAACTGGTTTGCCAATGACAACAGAACATGTCTGTGTTTGATTGTGTTACACCGTTTTTGAAAGTGT
Source organism: Mya arenaria (assembly GCF_026914265.1). Lineage (NCBI taxonomy): Eukaryota > Metazoa > Mollusca > Bivalvia > Myida > Myidae > Mya > Mya arenaria. The sequence goes on along the minus strand of NC_069135.1, from coordinate 1,986,291 downwards.
TGTCTGGTAATCAAAATTCCCGGAAATTCTCCGAGCCATAAAAATGGCGTCATGGAATGTGCACCAGATCCAAACCTTAAATCTGTTTATTCTACTTAAAAATATATCTGAAATAAACGAATTGTTTTACTATAAGAAATGCCGTTAATGGCAGTTATATAGACCATAAAAAAGAATCCCAACACGAATAACTATACTGTTTATTAATGTGTTTTATTGACTCTTACAGAAACTGATACACTTAAGCTGCTGATTAGCCTCGATCGAAGTTTTGGCTGCGGAAGCTTTGACCTTATCTCTGTTTGGCATATCAAGGAGTTTGCAGCAGATGAAATAACACTTGGTTCCTTTCTAGCCTTGCCCGCTTTCAAGACAAATCTTAACTGAACATTTCTATTATCAATAAGCTAAAGTGTCAATGTGGTGAACTTGAGGAGACCTACCATTTCTTCTTAACCTGTCCCCTATATCACAACCAAAGGCATTACCTATTCAAACATCTATCTGCTATCAGGCCTTTGTCACTTCAGCTACAACTGTTCGGATCCAAAACAAGCCACGGGCCTGACAAACTCAACGATATACTAGCAGGTATGGCACTACGTTGGCTCAAATTAACGCATTGAATATCCTACATATGCATTACATTAGAACAAACTTGATTCTACCACTGAATGGACCTGTCATACCCCCTCCCCATATTCCGGTTTCTTTACGTTACTCCTTCTTTGTCTTATTCCATACTTCCAACGCATTTTTTTCACATACTTCATACATTGTCAATCACCGTTCACATTCTCCATAAAACTATGGCAGGAATATAAAATCTACAAAGCATTTACACACGCACAAGCAGCTTGAAGAAGTGACAGAAGCGAGGCATAGTATTAGCTTAAAAGCTTCATTCTCAATTCTGTGGCAATTACTTGTGGTGATTAATTTGTTTTTGTGCATATATAACTTCTGTTTTTCACAGTAGATCCCATGTTATTGAGTATGCATTATCTTTGTGCATCTTTAAAATGTATTACTGACACAAATATTGTTTGAAATAGCCTTAGACGGAAACAAATGTTTGACCATTTATTCGATGTTACAGCATTTTTTGTGGGTGTCTGACTTTGTGATACAAACATCCGGGAGAATACACACAATGACCGATAAATTAAATTACCCAGCAACACGTTAACAGCTGATCAATCGCTATGTCACAGACGAAGCGTGGTCTTCACAACATCTTGGAAACGGACTGTCTTACAAGCGAATAAGGCCCACTTCTTACAGTGAGGGTGATCAATGTATCATGCCTTGTTCAATTTAAAAATAGTTCGTGCGTTAACTGTTAGCATTAAGAACATAAATGCATTGAAGAAAGTACTTGATGAATGTCTACGTCATCACCGATCAAAATTTTGCGTAAGGGCGTCCCACGGGTAGCCGTATAGTATAGGGTTATTCAACAATGGGGGTATTTAGAGAAAAAAAATAAGAATACCAAACACTCTTCGAAAATCAGAATAAAGAAACAGAAAATGTGTTGATTGCAGTGTAAAACCTTATTTGATTACACTCGTCATCTTAGTTTACCCACATTCTAACGTGGCGAAGAAAATATACACTCTTTTTGAGTCGTTATGACATTTTAAAAATTTGTTTACAATTTAATGCCTGTTTCTTTGCAAAGACCTTATTATCAATAGACCATTAACAGATTCAGCTTACTAACGTCCAATTTTTAAAACTCTATCCTTAACTCCATTCCAGCCGATCCTTATGATTGAACACGATGTGTCCAGGTATCATCAACATGAGGAACAAGTGTCCAGACTTTATTAATCTCGTATGTTCGTATAAGATATCGCAGGCTTTCGCAGGAATTATCCCCTCTCCCTAAACCGATAGTTAAAATCCATTGTTCCAACCGAATATAACTGCTTTCGTTTGTACGACTGATTATTGTGGCAATTTCTTCTGTAGCAGTTCTAGGAGAAGATCCACTTTGCCCGTCAAGGATCTCGTTTCATCCGTGTGCGTCTGCAAAACTAGACGTATAAACAAAACTCTTTCTGCATACCAATCAGTTATGAAATTTAAATACGTAATGCTACCCATACCCATGTGATATAACAAAGTTCTTTTTATCTAAAATAATAATTATACCTAAATCAGGGGAAGCAACAACATACAAACTTATATTATGATCTTCGTGTTATCTTCCTTAAAATCAATCAATAATTCAAGCATTCTAAAATTGCCTAAACGACTCTGGTGTTTTTAAATTAACACAATAACAGTAATGAAATTATTATTCGTCAATCATGTCCATTATGTTCGAAATAAAAAAAAATCATCTTGACAAGTAGCCCCTAAGCAACAATATAAAATCTCATATTATGATCGTCGTATTATCTTCCTTAAAATCAATCAATAATTCAAGCATTCTAAAATTGCCTAAACGACTCTGGTGTTTTTAAATTAACACAATAACAGTAGTGGAATTACTATTCGGCAATCATGTCCATTATGTTCGAAAAAAAAAAAAAACCATCTTGACAAGTAGCCCCTAAACCTGTCTCCGTTGACAAACCCATCAAATACACATAATCATAGAACATTCATTCAAACCCTATACAATTTAGAGCTCTATATCAGACCATATGCGAAAAACATATCGTTTGTTTTTATCACCTTGGGACAATAATCTTATAACAAAATCAGGAAAACTTGAAATAACCGTTTTTGTCAGTGTAATCTATAATAAGACTCAAGAAATCGTTATATTAACATCAAACAAAATATATTAATATATTACTATACAACTGTTTCCTTTGCGTATAATTAAATGATTCATTTCCCTTTACATTTGACGATTTAGTATTGTTTAACATATATGCACGTACACACTTTAAGAACAAGTAAAACGCTTCAGTATGTCGGTACTTATGTCTATCCATAGTACATGTATGACTTTCTACAGTCTTTATATTGATTACAGAATATATAAATTTCTCTTATATCTGACATATTTTTAAATTCACGTACAAGGAAACAAACACTCAAATGCTCCATACAATTAAGAATTGAGATTAAAACCTAGGGCGCCCTGGCTTTATTGTTTTGCATTTATAACAGCATTGTGACCAACAATGTGCACTTTTATCAAAGATGCAAGTCTTTCTCATTCAATTTAGAGATGCTTGAATTTCATTTATAATACTTATTTTTATATGTTGATTTTTGGCCAAAATTAAAGGCGAGGCTTACTTGTGATATTAAAACAGAACCGCACAACTGATAGGGAAACACCGCAGGAAGCGCGTCACGTGAACAGGTAGTGACGTTAGCCAAGAAAAACAGTTGTCACGAGGTGATACAGCTTGACTTGCTCAGGTTTTCACACCCACGTGGTTTAACCGTTGAGTCCCTATAGCCCCGGCCACAATGTTTTACCTCTTTCTCCTACGTGTAGCTTGAAATTTGAAACCCATTTGAACCGAGTAAAAAGGCTTAATAAAAAATGAACAGCTTAGAGTAACAACATTAATTTACTGTTTCTGTTTCCAACATGCTTCTTTAAATATCAATTCCCTTCAACAATAGCTCGAATTTGAATTGGGCAAATTGAGGGTGTTTTTTTGCAATTGAACATACAAATACCACTTACCAAACTTAATTTTGGAAAACGATATGTCCAGCTATTTTTTTTATTTAATAGTATTTGTTGCCGTTGAGTTTTGGATAAACGTCATTTGATATTTGTGAATTGAACATAGTTCAATGAATATTTTAATTTGGTGGTCATATATGGAATTCTGATTAAAAACATCGTACAAATAAATCAAGTAGGAAACGAACACGCATATCCCTAGATTTAATCAGTTAACTAATATTAAATAGATTCCGGTACGAATTGGTATTTACGTCACATGTGCTCGTATCTCTATGGTGACTGTCCCGATTCTATCCACTTCCTCGTACATGATCACACACGGATGCGGATTGCTTTCATAAGTTGTATACATATTCGCCATGATCGATTAAACATTCTAATTTTCAAATTGTTTTGAATTTAATTTGAATAGCAGTATCAGTTTTAAAGTATGCATCGTTTCTTCGTACTTGCTATATTGTGGATGAACATTTTAACACCTACAGGTGAGTTTATTATAATATCGTTGTTTTACCAATATTATGGCCGAGCTGCATGAATCGTTCTTTGATTAAATATGCATTGTTAGCAAAATAATTCTTTAAGAAATAATCTCATTTATTGTGACATATTTTTATCAATTTATAACATACATCAATGCGTGTTGAAGAACATCGTATGCAGTCCTCTATTAGATTATTCTCATGGGAACTGATTTTATATAACAAAGCAATGAAAACCCTTTTATTGGAATATTGCACTAGTTGGTAAACGATAAAATAAAAAAGTTTAGGAAAATAACACATCTTTTAGTATGTTTTTCACATTACGACCTTAAAATGACCTTGACCTTGGTTACCTTAATGGGTAGTATGTTGGAAAGCTTGACATCTGTATATAACTGACTACAAGTATTAAAGTAAATAATTGTACATGTTTGTATTAAATAGTCATAAAACATATAGTAAGGCAAGTCATCGGATCTGAAAACGGCGGCTATCTTGTCTGTTGTCTTCGTTATCACGGTACACTCTCTGATGCCAGCTAGCCATCCTTGCTTAAAATGAATTTAAGACATCGCCCGATACAAAAATACCAAGAAATAACCTTAACTTTATCCTACTCGTAATTAATATGTACATTTTTATCAATACATCAAGGCATACATACACTCATCACTTTTTTACGTTTGAAATCATTCGGGGGACATTAATGTCTTAGGTCAAACCGGCAAAACCAATAAAGCAATAACTTCTTGTGTAAATTGCCAGTGTAACTTAGGGCATTTGAAATCGCGTCAATGCCTGATATAAATTTCAATTCTTTTATTTACATTTTGCCATTGTCGCATTCATGAGCAATTTACCGACCGAAAAATGATTCACTTAGCGGAACAGCTTTAGCCGCACATGTTATGTAATGTTGTTTTCTGCTTCTCGGCATATAAAATAGTTTGCTGGCATCTTATCTATTACTACAATGATTTACCCCCCCCCACACACACACACACACACCCATCCCCTGTAATGAATTCCCGCATATGCTTCCGCAGTTACCACTCCCATTTTGCCCCACTTCTCCATTCACAATTGTTATCATTTCCGTCGTTGATACTGCCGCTGCTGTTGTCGCTTTTACAGGTCCAGTCAACACCACTCTTTAAGTATACGATATAATGTAATTCATCATGTATATGTTTGCCATTAGCCAATAATTGCTTAAGGGGAGTTCTTAATGTTTTTCGCATGCGATATTCAGTGACCAGACCGTTAGTGGGGTTTACGGATTTGATTTCCCACTAAGATTAAGCGTTTTATTGTATTTCCAAAAAAGAATAGATTGTGCCCAGTCAGAAATGTTCCCACAGCGGTAGACCGTAGATCTAAAGCATTTCTGTTTAAATGTAAACGAGTGCAAGAATTATTCCATTCATCCTCGGTAGTTTAACGGTTATGTCTCATAAACTAAGACAGTCCCGCACTTGACCAAGGTTTGACCATCAATTTTAGATAGAAATGGCTTTATGTAACATAAGCTTTCACTTCCTGTTCAAGAACGATGTAATCATCAAATAATTTGTGGGTTAATCGTTGTGATAATTTCTTTTTCGAGAGCTTGATTTCGTTCATAAATTTACAAAAAAACATCTCATCTTTGGTATACAATTGAGTCTTACATATAGGTGGATGCATTGACAGATGTAGTGTTTTAGGCATGAAATTTTTGATTTTCTATTTCGGATTTTCGAAACAGATCAGATTTCTATGTTTTTCGTCACTATGTGTTCTAGAACACTAATTGTCTTCAGATAAGTCTAGCTACCAAAATGTTCGTTTCATTTGCTCACATGATCTTCAACCACGCGGACGTAAAACCAACAATTGTATGGCGTTCTTTTATGAAGACAGTGTAAAGCCTGAACATATAAATTTGTGTTTAAACTTTAATCGAATGCATGTTGAGAAAGGGAGAAAACGTATGCTTAAACAACACATCTGATGTTTCACAGAGTACTTCGATGTTTTGGATTTTTTAAAGATGAACACTTATTACAAATACATTCATGTCCAAATATAAATTACGACTTCTGACGCTATGTCTCCTGACGTTGAATTACACTAAAAAATGAATTTGAATATGAGAAGAGAGTTTTAATGGTAGTAAAAAGAACGACATTTGCGTCGTTAATTTGAGTAATATTTGGTCATTATGAATAATTACATGGTACTTGAAAAGTGAACATCGAATCATCGGAAGATTGTTTTTAAACACCTTTTACATTAAATAGTTTAATATGCTTTGCTTGTTGTCAAAATGTGATTTCTTTAAAAGAATTTGCCTTAATGTTGTTGCACTATTTATGCGTTGATATTGACATATGTCAATGTTCCGAGTAACATTTTCATATGCAATGTCTCGTGGAGTGTCTGATTGGCTTTCTTCCTTGTACCTTTAAACAAACATTGCAATTGTTGTTTTTTTTCTGCTGGGCTCGTCCATTTAAAGTATGTCTCAAGTCGAGAACAGAGGGTGTGGAAATGGTAGATCTGATGCTATGACAACACATGTAGCGTTTCCCGGAGCACTTTGAAAAAAAAACAACATGTTTTCTTAAACATAAACACCGTTCGCAAATACAGTCAGGGTCAAATATTAATTCCCAACCATGTGCTCAAACGCCTGATTGTACGGTGATGTATGCTGTAACGCCGTGCTGTGCTAAATAACGGCGTCTTCTAACTGCATCAAAATTTGAAATCAAAATTGAGAGGGGCGTTTCTAATAACAATAAAAACAAAATTTGCGTCGTGAAATTGAGTAATACTTGATAATGGTGAATTATTATAACGTTTGTTCAGTTCTTGAGAAAACATCTGTTTCAAAAGGCAAACGCCTGTGGAAACTTAAGGAAGTTTCAAAATATTAGTTCCCTATCTGCAGATAGCAGAGCAAAATGTATTAAGAACTGTTTATATATTCCCTATGTAATTTTCACCAAAATGAATTACATTGAAGTATTCTATTTAAGTAATTAAGATTTGTTTTGGTATAATAAACCACTTACACCTCTAACGTTATTATCATAAAAAATCTACGTTAACTATAAATTCTCCCTCGTTCAACTAGCATCAGTTTTTCTTTTGTTATAATTGATTTTTTTTTTATTTCATACTTCTCTTCGAGTGTATTTAGGTGGCTTGTAACATATCAAACCGAAGACCAAGATTTGATAGTCTCTCAAGACACATTTAAGCTAGTTATATACATCGTTATGTTCAGGGCTCGGGTCTTTCGGTTTATTAATATGTCTGGCTGGCTAGTCGCCTTATGCCACACTGCCTTTCTTACACAAGTGACATATCAAACCCATGGTCCAGGTTTGGTTGTTTCTCCAGACAATTTTTGCAGTACTGTATATATATCGGTATAACTGAAGGTTTTCTATTTTATATGTCTAGACGGCTGAATGACTTATGTCACAGGCTCCGAGTTGATTCAGAGCAGTAACTTCTTTATATCTCAGCTTGTCTTAAATCGTTAAACAGCTAACGGGCTGTTATATTAAACGCTACGTAACTGTTGAGATTCTCAAAAATCAGTTAATTTTAAAATCTTAATTTAACGGTGCAACCTATCGTTTAACTTAATTGACCTCTAAACCACAATCTAATCTTAACAGGGTGTTTAAGATTGGTATAAAATTGAAAGATAAGTGATTGAAAATATGAAAAAAACACTTAAAATGGCATACATTTTGTGCATGTAAGAGGTATGCTGGTAACATAAAGTAAGCACATGTGATCAGAGCCATTTTTGAGAATAAGCTTCTCCGTTCGTTAATGCAACTATTTTGTTACTGCCTATTTTCCTTTAGTGCCTTTGCTCAGCATCTGACATTGAGTATTAAACTGTATAGCATTCGTATATCTCTGGCAATGCTGCCTAAATATGTCAAATTACAAAATACTGTTTATTTAAAATGATACATGCTTAATTCAGGGGAAGTAACAACATACAAACTTATATTATGATATTTGAATTATCTTCCTTAAAGTCTAGCGATAAAACAAGCATTGTAAATTGCCCAAACACCTATATTGGCTTACACTTAACATTGTAACCTTTTTTTTTATTTCTTTGCGGCAAATCGATCACGTCTACTGAGCTAAAAATAAAAATTTCATCTGGACACGTGCCCCTTACTCTGCCTCCTTTGACAAGCCCATCAAAAACACATACTCATAGAAAATGCAAGCAAACCCCATATAATTCCTTTTAAACTAAAAAGATCAGAGCTCTATATCAGTTCATATACGAAAAACATATTGTTTGTTTTTGTTACCTTCGGAAAATACAATTAATAAAATCTGATCATAACCGATTTTGTAAGTGCAATCTTTGAAACTCAGTATTTTCATATTTATAGCACTTTGGTTTAAAATACATATCACTATACTGTCTTCTTTGAGTATAATTTAATAATCAATTTCCTTTCACATTCGACAATTTAGTATTGTTTAAAAAGTATGCACGTTCATACTTGTAGATCAAGTAAAGCACTTTAGTATGTCGGCAGTTATTTTCACCCATAGTACATGTATAACTATTTATGACCTTAATGTTGATTACAGAATTTATTATTTTCTTTTATATCTGACACATTTTTAAATTCACGTACAAGGAAACAAACACCCAAAACGTTCCATACACTTAACAATTGAGGTTAAAACCCAGAGCGCCATGGCTTTATTGTTTTGCATTTATAGCAGCATTGTGATCAACAATGTAAACTTTTATCAAAGCTGCACGTCTTTCTCATTCAATTCAGAGATGCTTGAAATTCATTTATAATACTTATCTTTATAAGTTGACTTTTGGCGTAAAACCAAAGGCGAGGCTGACTTGTGATATTATAACCGAACCCCACAACTGTTAGGGAAACATCGCCGGAAGCGTGGCATGCGAGCAGGAAGTGACCTCCTCTAAGAACAGCTGCCACAAGGTGATACAGCTTGACCTGCTGAGGTGTTTACACCCACATAGAAAAACCGTTTAGTCCCTTTAGCCCCGGCCTCATTGTTTCTCATCCTTCTCAAACGTGTAGCTAGAAAGACTGCTCGATTGAGTTCGTCTCAAACAATGTTTGCATATTCTAACGCGGCTTATACGTGTTGCTTGTAAAACATCAAGCGATTTACGATCAGGGACATATTTGAATGTTTACAGTAGGTTGATACGTTGCCTTCCTTTTGACGGAAGGAATTTGTATATGTCATGAACAGGTACAAGGAGGTGAGTCTCAAAAATTCGGGAGATGTCACCTCCGCTATGCGTGCGTTATCAATAACGATAGGTGAATGCGGCTGTGTGTCGATTGAGGAAAGAGAAGTTGTTGTTTTTTAGGCTTTGTCAATATTTTCAAGCAGTTTTAGAAATGCACATAACTTTTCGTGATTTTCTTTTTCGTCCTTTAAACAGACCAAAGTGTTACACAGCGGCTACTTCTAATAGAGTCTAGTAAAAGCCATTCATGGGCTGTCACATTAGTGATAAAATTTCTCTTTTATAGCCATTCGTGTGCACTCACAAAAGTGAGATATTGTCCCAAATAGAGCCATTCATGTACAGTTACCAGGGTACGGTATTGTTTCAGATATAGCCATTCATGTACAGTTACCAGGGTACGGTATTGTTTCAGATATAGCCATTCATGTGGAGTCATCAGAGTGACGTATAGTTCAGATATAGCCATTCATTAAAGGTCTCCAGAGTGACGTTTTGTCCTAGATAAAGCCATTCAGGTGCAGGTACTAGAGTTAGGTATTATCTCAGATACAGCCATTCATTTGAGTTTATCAGGGGCCGTATTCAATATACATCTTAAAATTAAAATAAAACTTAAATCTATTTTTTTTCTTAAAAAAATAGATTTTTTGTAATTAGATTGTTCTTAGATCTTAGATCGAAGATTAGTGTTATTCAATATTGATATTATAGTAAGATTTCTTTTAAGATCACTCTTAAAATATAAGGAAGCACCTTGGTAGCCTTACTCTAAGTCTTAAAAGTTAGATTGCGATAAAAACAGATAAAAACACACAAACACATACGAAAACTGACGCTGAATATTCTTATTTTGAAGTCTTTTATAAAGTAAGTATCCGAATTTCATTGTATTTCTTCTTAATTCAGTTTTTCCGTTTACCGCTCTCGTTTATTGATTTCTCACATTCGGTGATTTGCACTACCAAAACAAAATGGCGTCTAGAAAGGAACATGCGAGGACTTTTGTAAACTTTATTGAAATGGCATCTTACCAGGGACTATGATATGTTTGTGGTGTTAAAGATATTATGTAACAACGTGTTATCTAAAGAAATATCTCATTGTTTATATCCAAATCAACATACAAACCAGTGAAATCGAGTTGATGTGTGAAATTTGACAGTTCGTGAAGATGAAGCTTAATATTTTGAAATATATGACATACATGGAAGAATAATTTGTAGATAAAGTATTTTCCACGAATTCAACAACATATATCATGCTTCATTATGGAGTGGAAGTTCAATGATATTGTGTAAACATTGTGTAAATATTTGCACACACTTTGGAGTGTAAGCAGAAAACTCAAAACAGTGCGGTCACACAAGTTTAACACGGATCCTTACAGGAGTTCTAATGAAGAAGATTTATATTCATAAAGGTATGTTTTAAAACTTAGTTTTATGTGTAGTAGTTATGTAAAACGTTTGTTCAGTCGCTGACTGTAACTTGAGTAAATGACAATTTTTGAAATGGTGATTTTCAATATAATTATATGATTATTTGATATTTCAAAGTCTTGAACTACTCTCAATAAAAAGTCAGTAGTGTGTGTTAAGACAGCTTTTTGAACAGTTTTACATTGTTCCAGCACAAACAAAAAAAGTCAAGCAAGTCTGTGAAGGCAGTTAATAGTTGGATAATTAGACAGGCAGATTTATATAATTATTGTGTTATTGTTAGTTAACAAGATTGAAAAGTGACCATCTTCAAAGTACAGTAAACAAGATTTAAAAGTGACCATCTTCAAAGTACTCTTGTCACTTATGCAACAGTCAGTTTTACCCCCCCCCCCCCAACCAGCAGGGGGATTGTGGATACTTTGACTGTCAGTCAACCCAACTGCTGGTAAAGTCTCAGCTAAATCCCACCACACCCCAGGAACCCTAGATGAGGCCTATTTTGCTACAAAGACAAAACCACCACATTCATAGAAGGTATAAACATGGCCCATTTCTCCGACCATGCCCGGTTCAGCCCCTGACCATTGGGTGTGGGGGGGGAGCGTTGTTGAAATTGACTGGTGCATAATGAGTTATAATATTGGTGTTTGCATAGATAGCAAGGTGCTACCCTTTCCTGGATGATGCTGCCTTTCACGTACACCATTTTGTGCTTGTCACATAAATTTCCACATTTATTATCAAATGATAAAGATGTCATTAAATTTTGTACTGGAATGTTAATGTGCCTTAATTTAAGGTATAGATTTTCATGTGCATATTCATGTTGATACTGATTAATATCACATTGAATATCTTAAATGATGCTGGTTTGAATTACAGGTTGCAAGCAATTACTCTGTGGACAGTTTCAAGGTGTTTGCGGGACTTGGAAAAACACTATGTGAGTGACTCTAGTTACATAAAGCAATTTGTTTAGACAAGCAGGAATCACATCGAGGAATTCATTATTATCCAACATTTGATCATCGGCAAAACCAGATATTTGTTTATGAATTAAAAAAACAACACACTTTAAAGCTACACTCTCACAGATATACCATTTTTATAACTTTTTTATTATTTGTCTTGGATAGGGCAATTTTTTGCGTAAATATCTGCAAACCAACGTTAGAAGATTGTTTACAAAAATCAGATCGTAGATTTTCATATTTCTGTTCGGAAATTAATAGTTTATGGCTGAAACCGTTACTAACGGTTTAAGAAAAATGCATAAAACATCAATTTTTTAACTTAAATATAAAAATCTGCGATTGAAATGTTTTGTAAGCAGTTTTGTATCACTGGTTTCGATGGATTTTCACAAAAATTGGCTCGTTTTAAGACAAATAAAAAAGTTGTCAAATCATTCAATCTGTGAAAGTGCAGCTTTAAAATACATAACCAATTTAAATATTGTCTCATCCGATATGTACATACATTGAATCTGTCAAGATGTATTTTATTATTTTCTTTGATATCATTAAGATATAAAGTTGGAACTTATTCTAACTAAAATGAAATACTTCCATTGTAAGATGACTCACATCAGTGAACAATATGTTGCAATTCCTATACCTACATTGGTATATATGTATATCTTGGAATTTAGTGTTAACCACATTCTTAAATGATTAATATCATCAAATTTCGACAATATCCAATAATAAGTTTATAGATTTAGCCTTATATACGGCGTAGTTGTTTAGTTTCTTGTCAACACTAGACCGTCCACCCATAACCCCGCACAGCAGAATGCAATCGGCCGGTGTAAAATTAGGATTACGATCCTTCTTTTCCGAAAAAGCGATCGGAGCGGCCATTTCGATCGTCTGCAGTCTTCGATAAGGTTCGCGCGTGCTATTTTAAACATACCGGGGAAACCTTTCGTCACTTCCGGAGCTATTAATAGAAAGAAATTCCGGCACGCACTTGCCTGTGCTTGACAACGATTTCTTAGATTCGATCTTAGATTTGAGGTTATCCTTTCGGAAGATTTAGAACAAGATTAGTTTTGAATATAACTAATAAATAAGATCGACTCTAACCTTCCGTAAGATTAAGAAATAAGGATTTTATCAAATTGTAAGGACAGATCTAAGATGTATATTGAATACGGCCCCAGATTGAGATATTGTCCCAGATATAGCCATTCAGGTCTGTCACCAGAGTGAGGTATTAATACAGAAATAGCTTTTCATTTAAGGTCACCAGAGTGAGGTATTAACTCAGATATAGCCATTTTAAGGTCACCCGAGTAAGGTATTTTCCCAAACATAGCCATTCATTTGAGGTCACCAGAGTGAGGTATTATCTCTGATATAGCCATTTTTTAGGTCACCTGAGTAAGGTATTTTCCCAGACATAGCCATTTATTTGAGGTCACCAGCGTGAGGTATTATCTCACATATAGCCATTTTTAAGATCTACCGGGTAAGTTATTTTCCCAGACATTTATCTAAGGCAACCAGAGTGAGGTATTATCTCTGATATAGTCATTTATTTGAGGTCACCAGATTGTGATATCGTCCCAGACATAGCCATTCATTTGAGGTCACCAGATTGAGATATCGTCCCGGACATAGCTATTTATTTGAGGTCACCAGATTGAGACATCGTGCCAGACATAGCCATTCATTTGAGGTCACCAGAATGAGATATCGTCCCAGGCATAACCATTCATTTGAGGTCACCAGTTAGATATCGTTTACGTGATATAATACGCGTTACTATTTTAATTTATTTTGGAAATATTATATTATATTAATCATACAAACATTCAAGGAAGGAAGCTGCTTGCAGAAGCACAGTTCCACTTCAGAATCTTTAAAATCAACGCTTCAACTTTCAATAAGTTCAATAAGCAAATTTGAAACCAATTTGTACCATGTAAAAAGGCTTAATAAAAAAATAAGCAGCTAATAGTGCTATGATTAATATACTACCGCATTATGTTTTATGTTTCTGTTTCCATCATGCATCTTTGGATGTCGATTCCCTTCAACGATAGCTCTAAGCTGTTTTGGGCAAATTAGGGGTTGTTATTTTTTTGCAATTGAATACACAAATACAACTTTCCACACTTGATTATTAAAAACGATTTGTCCAGCTAATAGTATGTGTTGCCACTGAGTTTTGGATAAGCATCCTTTGGTATTTGTGATTTGAACATACATTTAGTTCAATTAATATTTGAATGCGGTTGTCATAAATGGACTTTTGCTTAAGAAAAATCGTACAAATAAATCAAGTAGGAAACAGACACGCACATCCCTAGATTTAACCAGTTCACTAATATTAAATAGATTCCGGTACGAAATGATATTATCTTCACATGTGATCGTATTTCTTTGGTGACTGGCCCAATGACTATCCACTTCCTAGTACGTGATCACGGATGCGCACAATAACATAAGTTGTATACATCTTCGCCATGATCCATTAAACATTCTAATTTTCAAATTGTTTTGATTTGTTTAATTTCAATAGCAGTATCAGTGTTAAAAAATGATAAGTATGAATCGTTTCTTTGTACTTATTATATTGTGGATGCAAATTTTAACACATGAAGGTAAGTTTATAATAAATTCGTTATTTTACAAATAGCATTGCTAAGATGCATGAATCGTTCTTTGATTAAATATGTATTGTTTTCAAAATAAGGCTTTAAGAAATAATCTCATTTATTATGTCATATAAAATATCAGTTTATGACATACATCAATGCATGTTACAGAACATCGTATGCGGTCCTTTTTTAGATTATTCTGATGGGAAATGATTATATATAACTAATCAATGAAAACTCTTTAATGGACTAATGCATTAGTTGGCCAATAATTAAATATAAATTGTAGATATATAATTGATCTTACAGCATTATTTTACATCCTTGGTGGCGTTAATGGAAAGTATGTTGGAAAGCTTGCCATCTGAATATAGCTTACTACCAACATTTAAGTTAATATTGTTTGTGTTAAATAGTCATTTAACATACTGTTGCATGAAATGTGTGTTTTCGGTCCGTTATCATGGTGCGTTAAAACGCAAAAAATCCGGGCGTTATCGATAGAAAACGTGCATTTTTCAGTAAATTCACGTGCCGTTAATGACCGGCCTTTTATTTTACATAAGTGCTATCAGGGCGCGCATCATAACAATGACCAGGTTTCTGACCGAAAGTGGGCCAACAATGCAAACTTTTGCACACAAAAAAAACATCATATGTAGCTGTATACAAATATCAATGAAATGCAATAAACCACGTTTATCTTATATTTTCTTCTGAGTTGTCTTTTCCTGGCAAGCTGAGTTGTGTTTACTTTCTGCAGTTGTCTGGACTATTTGTTTGCTTTAAAAGCACTTTTATTATGCCCCCGAAGGTGGGCATATTAAAATCGCACCGTCCGTCCGGCCGTCCGTCTGTCCGTCCGTCTGTCCGTCCTTCCGTCCATCTGTGTGTCCGGCTCAATAACTCGTGTCCGGGCTGTAACTTTCCCTTGTATGGACAGATTTTAAAATAACTTGCCACATGTGTTCCACATACCAAGACGACGTGTCGCGTGCAAGACCCGTGCCCCTACCTCAAAGGTCAAGGTCACACTTAGTCATTTTTCGCAATGGAGTGCTGCATTTAGGACAAAGAGTATAGGTTGTCGTGTCCGGGCTGTAACTTTCCCTTGTATAAACAGATTTTAAAATAACTTGCCACATGTGTTCCACATACCAAGACGACGTGTCGCGTGCAAGACCCTTGTCCCTACCTCAAAGGTCAAGGTCACACTTAGTCTTTATTCACAATGGAGTGCTGCATATAGGACATAGAGTATAGGTTGTCGTGTCCGGGCTGTAACTTTCCCTTGTATGGACAGATTTTAAAATAAATTGCCACATGTGTTCCACATACCAAGACGACGTGTCGCGTGCAAGACCCGTGCCCCTACTTCAAAGGTCAAGGTCACACTTAGTCTTTATTCACAATGGAGTGCTGCATATAGGACATAGAGTATAGGTTGTCGTGTTCGGGCTGTAACTTTCCCATGTATGGACAGATTTTAAAATAACTTGCCACATGTGTTCCACATACCAAAACAACGTGTCGCGTGAACGACCCGTGTCCCTACCTCTAAGGTCAAGGTCACACTTAGTGTTTATTCACAATGGAGTGATGCATATAGGGACATAGAGTATAGGTTGTCGTGTCCGGGCTGTAACTTTCCCTTGTATGGACAAATTTTAAAATAACTTGCCACATGTGTTCCACATACCAAGACGACGTGTCGCGTGCAAGACCCGTGCCCCTACCTCAAAGGTCAAGGTCACACTTAGGTGTTTGTTCACAACAGAGTGCTGCATATAAGGACATAGAGTATAAGTTGTCGTGTCCGGGCTGTAACTTTCCCTTGTATGGACAGATTTTAAAATAACTTGCCACATGTGTTCCACATACCAAGACGACGTGTCGCATGACAGACCCGTGTCCCTATCTCAAAGGTCAAGGTCACACTTGGGTGTTTATTCACAATGGAATGCTGCATATATAAGGACATAACAGTGTGGGTTGTCAACTATGGGTGGTATTTTTTTATGTTTAGAGGCAATTTAAAATAAATTGCCATATGTATTTGACATGTAAAGGCAATATCAACTTTTCATGTACTGACCTTGTTCATAGGTCAATGTCACAATTGGGGGCATTCGTCACATACTGTGACAGCTCTTGTTAAGTCTATAATGTTTAGCTCCTCGTGAACACTGAAAAAATGGCATCGGGACAAAATGCCCTTG
The DNA here is from genome assembly GCF_026914265.1 of Mya arenaria. Lineage (NCBI taxonomy): Eukaryota > Metazoa > Mollusca > Bivalvia > Myida > Myidae > Mya > Mya arenaria. Next base: position 1,969,587 of record NC_069135.1, on the reverse strand, counting down.
TCGAGTTATGTTGCGGCGTTATCGAACTTAATTTAAAAAAAATATATATCAATGACATCGCTTGTGACCTCACACAAGTACCTGTTGTAAACTATTTTGGGGGCCTTGCAGATGGTAACGACCTCAAAAGCTGTATTTACCCTTTATAGTAATACAATTCGACGGATCTGAAAACGGCGGCCATCTTTGCTGTTGTCTTGGTTTTCATGGTACAAAAGTGTAATATCCAAATATTAAAAAGTTCCCTATACGCGCATTATTGTGGCTAATACTTTTAAACATACATAGAGGCATACATATACTGAGCAACAATGAACTAGCAATTCCAATAAATCGAGTTAACACTATTTGAGTAAATTGTTAGTGTAACTAAAGACATTAAAGGGCGCGTAAATGATTCCGATATAAAGTTAAATTCTTACGTTGACATTTTGTCATTGTTTTATTCATGAGAAATGAAGTTTAAAAAAGTATATCTTTTTATATTTTTTATTGAATGGAAAGAAATTCACTTAGCGAAACAGCCTAAGTCACAGCTGTTATATAATATGTTTTCTGCTTCTCTACAAATGAAATAGTTTGATGACATCTAATTAATTATTTACAATGATTTTACACCGCAACACCTATTGCCCTGAAGTGAACTACCCCATATTCCGCAGTTACCTCTCCCTTTCGATTGTTGCCGCTCCCGTCGCCGTCCATTTCTCCATTCCATATTGTTATCATTTCAGTAGTTGATATTGCTGCTGCTGCTGTTGTTTCACAGATCCAGATAACACTTCTCTATAAGTAAACGATACAACTAGCATTGATCATGTTTATATTGGCTTAAACCAATATTGGCTTAAAGGGAGTTCTTAACGTTTCTCGCATGCACTATTCATTGACTAGACCCTTCGGTGTGCTTTACGGATTTGATTTCGAACTGCGATTAAGCGTTTTATTATATGTCCAAATGAATAGATTGTGTCCTAGTCGTTACTGATTCCACACCGGTAGACCGTAGATCTGCAGCATTTCTCTTTGAATTTACGCGAGTGAAACCATTTACAATTACTGAGATGAATTTAACCGACGTCAAGTTGACATATGTGTGTTGTCATGGATACCTGAATATGATATAGTGAATGGATATTTTAATCTTGGCATCAGAAACACACGAACAAAAGTTTAGAGTCGGTACCTGTTTTAAAAAGATATCGAGAAATATGAATTACTAAGTTTATCACTTTAATTTGATAAAACCTAGACTTTTGAAAAAAAATCCTATCAAAATTATGTGCATGTGTTAGACGGTGATCCGTGCGATATTTTGTTTTACTTTCAGTGGACACGGCGGCGTGTGGTGGGGCAATCCGGTCGCACTACGGTGAAATAACCAGTCCAAACTACCCTTCCAACTAACCGGAAAACAAAAATTGCATCTGGAACATCACAGGGCCTCCTGGGTCCAGGCTAATGCTGCATTTTGTTGACTTTCAAGTGGCTCAATCCACGAATTGTAATACTGATTTTGTTCAGGTAAATTATCATTCTGATGCAAAGTACGATAAATACGAATGAGATTGAAAGTTTGAAAAGCTTTACATATGGAAGAATCAAGACTTTTGTCTAAATTTCTATATTGGTTTCAATACTTATAATGTACATTGGTGAAATATATCATTTGGAATTTTGCAAGTAACACTACATTGGATACCAGACGGACACAATTACATGCAGGCTGCCAAAGCTACCGATTTGTTTGTATGACGAAAAACATAAAATGACTTGCATACTCTGCATATTACCCCTTATCCAGGTTGAACGAATAGGTTGATAATTTCACAACTTCCATTGCCATAACATATAATATAGCATGACCGCTGGCAATATCCAGCCAACATCATTCACAAGTTGGTCAATATTAATTTTTACGTTTAAACATAAAATCCCTTTACTGTGTACCTCAGATTGCAGTATAAATATTAACTTCAACAAAAACAGATTATGCAACTTAAAACGCAGAACTTCGCTATTAAATACATTTCAAAAAATACGCAAATGTCATTCCGGCAACCGGTTTTTATATTTCATTTCTTCGTCACAAAATGGCGTCCAATGTGGTGCTGATCTCTGTGAAAAGGCCACGGGGTCTTATCGATGATTAACTGACTGGAATATAAACGTTTCATATGTGGGAGTTCATACGCCGAACGCGGGAAAACTCTGAAACAAATTGAAAATTCAACATTGATCAGCATTGGTAATTAGTCAAAATATGACAATCAAACATGTTTTCAACATAATTGCTTTGTTTCTGTACAAAAATATTGTAAGGACTATTGAAACATACATAATGTTGTTTTGACTGACTCATGAGGCACTACTCGCATGAATTTTTCCCAGTGACCAAAGTACGTCAACACTATGTCCTGAAGGAAATATATGTTTAAATAATACACTGTTTCATACTTCAGATGTATTTCGATGACTACTCCACAGACAGGTTATGTGGTGTGTTTAATCGCCGGAAGAGATGGCTTACAAAGGCAAACCATTTCGAAATATTTTTCAAATCTGGAAACGGTAGAAATACTGAAAGGGGTTTTCGCTTATTATGGAAAGGTAATACATATTATCATTCGTCGGACATCCGCTACCCGTCAATTTATGTTTTTGTTCATTCATCACGACCTAGAATATGGGTATAATTAAAAACATTTGATATTTAAGTAACATATAAAAAAATCTAATTAAATGTGTATATAAATGTTAAATGCCTTTTTTATAACCACCAATGTTGACTTAATTATGCAATTAGGTTGTTTTATAAAATATTAATGCCAGGTGTAGGGACAACATTTCTTACATCCAGCAATGCCCCATGGTCGCAGGCGAAGGAAATGTGTTCTGAGGAAGGTGGCACAATGTTGACTGATGCTGATGACACATATATAGAATTATCAAAGGAAGACCTTGCAGCTCAAATGGACGTAGCGAATTTAACAGAGGCTTGGATAGGGCGATACTACACGCCATGGTCCTGGTTAAAAGGTAACTTCACTAAAGTATGTTCTGTTAAACAAACGTACGTCATTAAAAAGCACAAACGTGAAGTAAAAAAAAGGATAATTATTATAACTATATCAGTACATCATGACGCCAAACAGTTTAGAAATATGTTAACTTGTGTTTTTTATGGCTTTATGTACATATAAGTTCTCAGAGTGTATTTGAACAGACAAAGTACTGTTATGTATGAAGATGTATGAAATGTATGATAAGTTACAGTGCCATGAAACAATATTCATTGATTCCTTTATTATTGTTAAAAATACGTCACTTTCAATTAACAAGAAATGCTATAAGTGCAACGAAGGTGTATACTTATAGGGTGCTATACTTATACGGACGACATGTTACCCGAAAGAGCAGGTTATTTTAAATCCAATCAACAATCGACATGTATAGAATACTGCCATGATTCTAACTACTTTGGATTGAAGGTTTGTCTCCTATTCTGTTACCTTTGTACTGTAGCCTCGTTCGTCAAAATGGGGGTTTGCTGTAAGTGTTGAGTACAAGGCTCGGCTTTATAGTTTCCATTTTAAATTGTATAACAAATAAGATACAAATGAACGAGAGCATGAATTTAAACTTGTATTAAAAGACCGTTGAGCTATCTCTACATCCTTAGTATTGTACAGCAACCGCAAATGAAAGTTTTAGGAACTGATGTAGAGATGCCTTAACAAAGTAACCTTCATCTCGGTTCTAATTTGTGAACAAATAATGTATACCAATGCGTAAGCTGTAGATGACATTGTGGTATCGAGGGTTGAAAATTTAAGCTTATATTAGAAATTATCAATCGACCTTTATTTTATTATACCGAACGTTTCGTTTGAGACAGATCATATTTACTTATAATGAGATATAAATTAGCAAATTCAATATAAATCCAACTTTGTTGACAGGTCAACGGTTTTAAACAAGGCTGATATACAATGTGGTTCTTGTTTCTATATGTAGGGTAACGCGTGTTATTGTTTCCAAAAGATAGAAGGTCAGTTTGTAAGGACGGCGGACTATTGCAAAGATAGTTGTCCGGGAAATTTAGAGGAAAGATGTGGCGGAAAAACCGCAATGACAGTATACATGAATGGTGATTTATAAATTCACCATTTTTCGTAAACACAAATAAATCAAAGTTCAAGTTTTAAGAACAAGTTGCTTTTTTCGCACATGAGTTTTCGCATAATTATACGTAAAAACAATGTATTTCATTAAATCTATTGGTGTGTTTTGTTTAGATTTATGTTTCAACAACTCCACGCGTTGGAATGGAACCATTTCAACTACTCGGTCAGGGAAAACGTGTCTTCCGTGTAGTTTATTGTCACAGAGCTGTGCCAATGAGAGTGTGGATTATACAGATAGCTTTTGTAGAGACCCAAGTAACAAAGGGAATACTTGGTGCTACACGAGTGATGGCGAAGAAGATTGCGATATACCGAAATGTTTGGGTAAATCTTGGAAGTGTTTAGAAAGATAGAATGTCATTTCCAGTGTACGGTCATTTAAAATGCATCTGCAATAATATATAACGAACAATTCTAGACCACACGAGCAAGATGAGCAAGGTATTGTCTCTCGTTCATCGTCTTGGGGTCCTAGACTTGTGTCTCAAAAAGGTTTTGCACTTTCTTACTACTGGGCGTGTCGATGTAGTTTGCATTGTATTAAATAATTATTATTCTTTATTATGTTTCTACTTTTTTGCATGAACATATCTATAATGGTTTCTTTGATATATTAACCTTGTAATTTAAATATGACGTCGATATCCTACACAAATTCGACCATCATTTGATTACTGTGTTGTTATGTACTACTTTACATAGTAAGACGATAAATTAAATAAATCATGAATTCACAAAACACAAAGAGGAGGAAAACAGTTTTTTTAAGACGATTCAGGAATTTTTGTTTATTTATTTGTAAATTATTTTACTATCCGAACACGGCAGCCCGGTTTCACTCCATTTCAGCTTCAAGGTTAAGGCATGGACAATTACTTCTGGCAATCCGTATTTTCTTAAAATTCCAATGGTCATTCTTAAAAGCAAGAATAAGATATCTAAGTTAACTTTCGAAGGTTTTGCGCTCGTTGACTCCGTTTTGTAAATAGAAATATTTGGTCTTTGAATATTTTCCTTGACATGCATACGATTATTCACTGTATGGAAAAACCATGTCCACAACGCATCGGCCAAATTGTTCAATTGCTGAATACAGTAACAAAATTATTTATTTTCTTAACGACGACATTTAAACACCAATAAAAAATACACATATTTTTATTATATGGTCAGAAAATGTTTGATTTTCTCAGGTTTACAGAGAAGTGTGTAACAATTCTTTTTTTTCAAATTACGATGCAAATTTAATTCTACATAATGAAAATGCCTGAACCCCCTAAAAGTTGTACGAAAACAGAATAAAAAACATGGTCGTTGTATTTTAATTTATCGGAGGTATATTTCGCCATATAGTTATATTCTAATAGGTATGATGATAGCACAACAACATTAGCCATCTTTCTTTTCAGGTAGAACTGATTATAACGGGGCCTATGAATGTATGGCTTTTAGAGAAATAACTGAATCTAGAATTCAAGCTCGACAGGAAGAATGCTCAAAAAAACTACAAGCAGTATGTCAATATGAAGGTACCGTCGTTTTCATACTGAACTTCTCGCAAGAGTGATTAATAATAGTTCAAAATATTATTTAGATATTTCTGTCCTCTCATTAGTACACTTGCGTTTTCATGTTTGTATAGCGTGCGCATGAGCAAACAACATTGACTTTTTGAGGTCTTGTCGAAAACATCGTGACACAAAGACGAAATCTAGTACTGGAAAAGCCCCAACAACACTTGTCTTATCTTTCTATCTGTTACTCGGCACGTCACAACGATGTTATAAACGCCGAATGATCACGTGTCGTTCTGCAGACCGCGCCAGAATTCTAATTTTTCATTTATCACCCTTGGCATGAAGTTAAGAAAATATATTCGTTATGACGCGTGAGACTGACTGAATCAATGAAACCACGATAAAATTAACACGTAATCAAGTTAATTTTTCTTGTCATGGAGGAGTGTTTCATTTTGAATATGATGTTTGAATTTTAGGTATAATATCGTTATAATTTCTTTGATTTCCTTAATCACTTAAATAAACTATTATTTTAAACAGGGATGATAGTCGCATTAAAATCAGTTACGTGGAATGGAGGAAGAGATGGGTGCAGATTTTCTACTTCAAGCGATGGTGAAATAACGTATAGTATGGCAGACACCAGACACGTTTTAACTGATTCTGGACATTACTACTGGGTAGGATATCGGCGTACAGTGAGGACTGTGAGCGGTATGCTTCTTTTTAATTTGCAGTAACTACTTTATGACTCTTATTTTGTATTATTCAAACCATTGTCGAACCTTTTGATATTACAATGCTTATAAAAATAAATCTTGACAACCGACCCTGTACATAAATGTTTGTTCTTGACGAATCGTTGAGATGTAGAATTGTATCAGTGGCAGGAAATACATCATAATTATCATATGTATTATTTAATTAAATACCACAAATTTGGATAATGTGCGACATTTTCTTTATCTAGATCTATCTGGTTCTTTCATCGACTGTTTTCGTGTAACAAGAAACGAAAATGGCATTTCACTAGGTGTGAACAAGTGCACAGAGGAAATTCGTGTGATTTGCCTAAAATGTAGGTATTTCTTGATTTTATGTTTCTTTTGTTTTAATCTTTCTATTTTTTCATTTAATGGCTTTCGATTAGACCCTTCAAAGACGCATTTCGTTTAACGTCAACTCAATACCTGAAAGTCTATCGAGTAATAATGAAAACGTAAATATATTTACGATTCAAGTTACCGTAGGCATTTTATTATTTAAATTATTACTATTATTATATTTTGTATTTTACACTGAAACACTTAAGAATTATTTCCCAAAAAATACGTCCGTCTGTTGAATAGAGTATGATTATTAAATTCAAAATGTTTAATAATTTTGGTGGAAATACCTAAGATATTATATTAGATCATAGCATTGAACTAGTTTATAATAGTGTGTAATGATTATGCATATTTTTTTTATAACATTACAAAAATACCCCATAACGGTGTTTCTTTCAAAACATTCGCATACACTCCGAACAAAAGAAGTGTACTTTAGTGAGTTCGTTTGTAGCTCAAGGAAAAAAAGAAACCATATCATGCAATATCTACAGTGGCATAGAGGTGACATACGTGTTAGAAATATTCTCGTTTAAACGGCTTAGTATCACATAACTCATCGCCCGCTCCTAGTGAACTACTTTATTGACAACTCAAGCTTTACGCCGTATCGTAACACAGGGGAGATGCTCGCGCTTTCTCTCTGACTCAAAAACCCTCGCCCCTACTAGCAGTCATAACTTTATATGTCTCACCACATAGGCGCTTTAGACAGGTTATGCAAGTACTAGACTGGTTATGCAATCTAAGTACATACACCCAACAAGTAAATACGTCCAAGGGGTGTGGTATCAGTAACACAATGTAATATGTTACATTAGTAACTCGATAAAACGCCTTAGTATCTCGTTCAAACGACTTAGGTATCTTTTTTTAAATGACTGAGTTTAAGCGACTACGAATGTTGTTTAAACGACTTACGTATCACGTTAAAACGACTCGGTAATGCGAATCGCGTCATTATATCACTCGATTTTGCGACATTGTGAACATGGCTGAAGAAGAATTGATGTTTATGAGCGGTTAACCTGAGATTCTGATTGACCAATTATGCTATTTTAACAAGATACGTCAATCGTTTAAACAAGATACTAAGACGTTTTATCGAGGTGTGTAGGTGCCCTAAACAAGTGAGACCTTTAATTTTAATGGGTTACTAAGTCGATTAAACAAGTTACAAAGTCGTTTTACGAAGTACATAATTACAAAACGTGTATTTCCCATCTTTGCCTGCATCAAAATCTCTGAAATAGCAAACTATGTTGTTTTAAAGTTTCCAAGCTAACTAGAGCAGTATGTCACTTCAAGAATATGTAAACTAACTATTTATGATTAATGCAAAGTATTGCTCCTCTGTTCATTTGGAATTGTATGTAAGCCACTATCGTGAACCTATCTCAGCTACAACCATATGTTGATGGTATCTAGAAATCAAGTATTTGATACTTAATTGATTGTACTTCTTTTTTAGCAATAAAACATGTTTGAAATTGTGCAAGTTAGCTTCTATTATACACAAATATATGTTACTTTCCATCTCTTTGGTTTTGAAAAATATAAGTTAAAGACTAAAATGCTAAGAACTGAATGCAAATTGTACCCCATGATTTACTCATTTGGTTGTCAAAATCTATCGCGATTTCAATATTTATGCGAAAAACTACAGAAACAAGCTCAGTAGCAAAAAGTTTAAACATAAAGCCGGTTTAATGGCACTGGGTAAACGCTGAAGACATAGAACATAAAAACAAAAAATCACAAACAAGTCACTTAACCGCGGGATCTTCTTTTCACATAATAAACCGGAACTCGGTTTTAATATACTCGCTCACATTTATTCCATACAATCAAACAATCAATCAGTCAGCATAACAGAACGTAATGGAACACATCTTAACGCTTTTGTACGTATAGGAACGTAAAGGAGCGCAAAGGAAAGTATGAAAGGTTATCTGAAATAACCCAAACACCAAGACACATACGTCATATACACAATAACAAACAAATACACAATAACAATCAAAACAATGCAATTTACATAGCCAATAGAGGTTCACAAAGTATTTTCATGACATTCAAAAATACTTAAAGTTACAAAAATTGCTCTGAAATTGTCTAGCCATCAACAATTGCCTTAACTTACCTTTCCTTTATTTTGTAGATTAACTTTATCTATAAAAAGCAAACATGCAAATAAATATAACTTACTAAACATTGGTACGTATTCCGATTGATTTAACAAAAACCAAACATTCATTCATTTCTTTTCACTTGCACCTCACTTACTGACCAAATTCGCCCGGAGCCCTCGCAGCTGCCAGCAAATCAAAACCCAAACAAGCCATGGTAACCATGCTAAATATAGTTCGTATACGTATCTTGCATATTTCGGGAAATAATCTGAACAACGGGTCTGATTTATTTCTGTTATCATTATTACAATTAATCATACTCGTTAACGACCTACAAAGCTTATGAATTTAAGAAACATATTCCTAGCTGCTGTACAAAATCCATTGAAAGATCATTGGAACAGTCACATTTCTTTAGAACTATTGTATTTTAGACTTTGTTTAATATTTACATATTATATGTTTCTATGTATACATTTATCTATCAGTACCCATAACGTGTGGTGAGATATATAATGAAGGCATACGTGGGAAGTTTAATTTTCCGAACACAACTCGCACTTACGATCCTGATCATAACTGTGTCTGGAAAATATTGGCAACTCCTGCCGAGAAAATTGAAATCTACATCGAGTTTGATTTAGAAGACAGCGTCGTATGTATGTGCGATAAAATAAAGGTGAACTGCATGTGAACACTGGTTAATATGTTATGTTTTATATCTATAGCGCAAAATGAAATGCAAATATTATATATTGAAAAAGAAAACATTGATAATAGGTTTTTATAGTACATTGCAAACGAAAAAAGTAAAATAAGCAATATATAAATATCGATTATTAAAGAACACAATATTATTATTTCAAGTATTTATACTCATTATAATAGTGTGTAATGATTATGCATATGCATATGAAAGAAACAACAATATATACTAATTTTAATTTATGCACAATTTTTTCCCCTATTCAGCAAAACAGGCTTTTATTTACAGATATACGACAATGATGCACCGGAAGGACACCCAAACAAAACACTTTGTGGTCGAGGAAACATCACATTCTATTCAAGCGGACCCACTGTTGTCATTCAGTTTATATCAGACGAGTCAGTGAATGGAACTGGCTTCAACGTTTCCTGGAAAGTTGGTAGGTTGGAGGAATTTATTAGTTGGCTTTAACTCTTCAAGTCCTTGGCACATCGTACGCGAATATTCCATACTTTAGTTGCAATAGTATTTCTGTATTTGTAATATCTATCAATTTTATATATGCATATTTGTTTTATTTATATGTAGTATTGATAACAAAAGCAATACTTCGTTGTATCTGAGCGTTCTGAAATCAATAATAAGATTGTCAACATTATGTTTACCAATATCATTTAATGGTGTGCAGTGATAGCTTAATTGAAATGGATAAAACACATAAATCAGATGTTTATTACAAATGACTACAAAAACAAGATGACTGTACATTCTACAATAAATATTCATAGCGAGCTTATCGATTTAAGGAATCAAAGACTCGTTACCCCACACGTTCTCTTACGTGATTGTCATGTGTCCGTATCTGTTACCAACTGTAGCCAGACCCACAAAATTTATTATATTGAAGGAGATTAAAAAATTACCATTGAACTGCGATTTCTATTTCAAGACAAAGTATGCCCATGTCATGAAAAGAAAACATCGCAAAACTAAATAAATGCAGCTGAATGAAATAATGATCATTCCAATACTTTGTAAACACGAAATCCAACAAATGCAAATCTTTACTAACAGTAAGTGTTGTAGATATCAATAAAAACACTCAAGTTTTCCAAAAGGTAAAATCCAACAGATCTGCAATGTACTTCAAAGCAACATTGCTTTTTCCAGCCAATTTAACAAAGGGCAAGGGAAAGTAAAACCAAAAATCAACTGCATTCACTGAATAGAGGTTGTCTCTGTTAGATACTAATAACACTTGACCACATTAACATTTCAAACTTTTGTGGAAAATATTGTTGTTGGATTTAAAGGTGTTCATTTTTTTAGTTCAAAATATCATGTGGATTTATTTCTCTGGATATAAGAACAACATATCAGTTCTTTTTTCTAGGTTTTTGAATTTTAGCATTACTTATTTGAAATTTCTTTTGTAAAGCGTTAGTAAATAAATAGTGAATAATTATTTCTTTCAGTGTAAGTCCGTTATGTATTTTACCGTGTGAACACCAAAAGATATACACTTACTTTTGGTGTTCATGAGGTCATAGGTATTGCTATCTTATACTGAAACAAACAGTTTTTCTTTTTACTATATACCAAAAATTGGTGTGTAAGTCTTCTAATTACACTTTTGTAGAAAAACGCTCCAATGTGTATACGCACGTAACGTCATTTCGGAAATGACGTCGATAAAATTGTATCCTAGCCCTATGCATGCTGACGTTTGATTTGTCCCTCAACCCGAGATCAGTATGTATACCACGTGATAAATTGCTTTATTTAAAATGGTGAAGTAAAAGAAAAGTTAGCCATGATTAAAGTATTTTAAGCAAAATATTGCCTTCAGACATAGAATATATGACGCAATTTATCATGTGATATACATACACTGGAGCTAAAATTTCAAAACAGTGCAAACTATTAATTTGATAGTTTCACTGCTTGAAACAGTGAACTATAAATTTTTATTTCACTGATAAATCTGAGTGACAAAACAGCATATACTAAATAGTGTTGTTGTTTAAAGTTTAATGCTGATATCTCTTTCATTGTTTCGTAAAGTGGACGTAACAAGATTGACAATCAATACACCTAGAATATCAAAACTAGTTTTTAAACCTATTCCGAAAATATTTTTGTCGGTCAAGCCATTAGTCATTGTTTGTAGAGTTATGATTTTTTGCGAGGTTGAGATTAACTTTTAAATGACTATTTATTAAGTATGTTATATTAATGTTATTAGGCAGTACAAAGCTACAGTGGCAGAAATTGTAACTATTCCAAATTAAATCTAAAAATATGCATCTGGAAAATATTTATGAATACTAGCGTACAGAACCATTTAAAAGTCGACATATTAAAGTGGTTGCTCTTACGCGTATTGTATTTTGTCTTATGTATATGGTAGCTGTTCTGGTGAGTTTGTGCTTAGCAATTTTTGTTTAGAAATTGATGGAATGTTTTACTTCTAGAGAAAGAAGAACATACAACAACCCTTTTGACAACCACAATGGAAGGTATGTTCTGTCCTTCATTCGTGAGTTATATTAAAGAAAGCATAATTAGATTTGGAAGGTCAGTGTAATTTTACTTTTAAATGGCAATAATTTGCAGATTATTGCAACCATTGTATATTCTATTAAGTAACTATTCAAGCTCATGTACAAAGATATATGAATTTAAGCTATTCGGCGTATGAAATTCCGTTTCATAAATGGTAGTTGTTTTGGTGTTTTTGTGCTTAGCAACCTTTGTTTAGAAATTGTTGAAATGATTTACTTCCAGAAAAAGAAGGACGCACAACAATCCCTTCGACAACCACAGTGCAAGGTATGCTCAGTCTCCATTTTATATTAGAGAAAGCATAATTGTATTTGGTATGTCAATGTAACTGAAGTTTTTAATGGCAATCTGTCGCTGGTAATTGCAACATGTATATTCTACAAAATGACAATTTTAGTTCAGGTATATAAATGTAAGAACTTAAGCGTACTTAGACGTTGAATTCTAGTCCTCCCAATTTAAGTATACTTCTTAATGTATTGACTTTAAGGTTAACTTAGGTAGTCACGGTCATAGGACTTTGATATATCATAAGAAATTAAACTAATGGGTTTATATGTCATTATTTTGTTACATTTTAGTATGGTTTATCCCTGCTGTTTCATCCGCAGCTGTTGTTTTTGTGGTGTTGATAACCACCCTGATTTGCTTCTGGAGGTATTAACTGTGTTTCATCATTAAGTTTGGTTTATTTTGTACTGATGAGCAATGCCTTTTACGGAATATAATGGAAACTGAGATTCGGTTTGTAGAATGTGAGTTTTATAGAGGTATAATTAATAACAAAACGTGCGAATTACTATTACCATAGATCAAAAAATAGAAAGTATAAAACAACATGTTACTATAAATAAAAATACTGCCTTACGTGTATAGCAATATCAATATATTCAATCTCAGATTCCGAATACTAGCTTGTTACGCTATGGGGACACATCGTATGGAAATGAAGCCAATGTAGAGTTACGATTTCAATGAAATTACGAGTTAAACAAATGTAAAGATTAACAGAAATCATGTTTTACGAGCAATTATAAAGTAATAGTCCTATCGCATATTTTACCTTTACTTTAATGTATAATTGGAGTCTGTCTTGAACAATATAACAAACAAGTTCGTTGTGTGCTGTTATCTTTGTTCTCTATCATGATGCACAGTTATCATTCATATTTCAGGCGACACAAACGGCCAAGAGAGGAGGTCAAAGAGGAGAACGTGTTTACTAATTCAGCTTATACAGAATTCGACAAGAATGAAACAATCACTACAGGCGACAAAATGCACGGCAGCCCCAAACATTCCGATTCTGACAGACTTGACGATACCATTGACACATATGCAACGGTACAAGAACCAAGTGATTTTTTATCTTCAGAAAATAAAACAAGAAACCAACCGCGCATCGCAGCTAATATTTCTCAGAATGATGACTACACAAACGATAATTATAATAGTTTGAATGCAACTTTCAGCAAATCTCCCTCTAACCAAACAGACAATGTGTACAACCATATACCAAATGATGCAAATGAATACTCAGTTTCAATCTCATTTAACGCGAAACCTATGAACACTCAAACCAAAGGTACAGACAATGTTTACAATACGCTTCCAAAAACTGAGGAAAAACATTATGATCATGCCGATTTGTCTGGTATACCGGACAACCGTACTGGGAATGAAAGTGATCAAACTTACAATAAGCTTCCACGCACAACGGATAATGAGTATGACAGCACCTGTTCGCATACACGTGTAGCCGATCACGGTGAATATAATTATATCAGCAAGTGATTTAGGCAAACATGGATATGATGAAGAAACCTACAAACGATGAATGGTACCCACAAACGATCCAATATTATCATTCAGAAAATAATATGTATAGAAAAGATTGTCAAAATGAGAACACTGTTGGGTTACTCGCCTCAATTTCTCGAGACATCTTAAGTCCCTTATAATAGGATTAAGCTATTTGTTCTCATGTTGATGAGTGTTGGAATTATTACAGGAATTTGTTTAAAAAATAGTTATGATAAACTATTTATTTTGATTCAAAATCAAGTATAAGTTTTTATTCTTAATAAAGGAAAGGACTTAAACCTGTAGTTTATAGAAATGTAGTTACTTATGTTAGAGCTGTTCTTTCCAGGGTTATGCATATGTATTCAATATTTCATCGTTGTTTCATGGTATGGTATGTTGGAACTTTCAAACTAATCTGAATTGATATGGTTAGGAAATTATTTAAGGAATGAATTGCGGGGTTGATGTCATAATCGGGGTATGAACGCAATTGGGTTGGTCAATGTGTGTGGAGTCCGAAGGACTCCACGCGTACTTTGACCAACCCAATTGCGTTCATATCCCCGATAATGACATCAACCCCGCAATTCATTCCTTATATTTACACCAATAGTACATTATTTAATTCAAGAAACGTTAAAAAAATACTTCATTTCATTTAAGAAAACCTTCAGTAATCCGTTCTTACCCATTCTGTAAATAGAACGATTCGACTATAACCGGAAACATTTTTTTCAAATGACGTCACAATAACGCGGGAAAAGATCCACCACTTGAAATCACTTTAAAACGTAAAATTGAAACACTTCTGGTACCAATATATTTAAAATATAATTAACTAACAATTTCAAAACTGTTGATCTATATTTTACGGGACCTGCAGACACAATACAACCAATAACAAGATCAATCGCTTTCAGGTATATTGTTATGCAATGAATTACGATCCGAACATATCCGAAGATGTTGCGTTCATCGATTGATAAACGCAATTGCCGAAATGCAGTTCATTTAAGGAATGGAAGTTGAGGTGTAAATATTGTGTTATAACAAAGCAACATGTTTTGGGCTAAACCTGCATAATAGCATTTAACTTACATTAGATGATTAAACGTACCTCAATGTTCTGCCACTGACTTTACGATTTCCCGTTACTAGATTAAGGTTTTGAACTAAGAAAGTCTGAAAATAAAACAAAAAACAACTAATAAATTTATAATGTTAATAAGGCTTTGACAGCTGATCTTCATATACTGTTTTAATGTGTGCATTTATATTCCTCATGACATTATATACATATCTGTTTTGTACAGCCTTTCTCTATATATGTTCTGTATTTTGTGATATGTTTATTTCAAATATGTAAGTGTGTTTGATGCTAAGACTATGTTCTTTGTTTGTATGCTTTAAATAAAGTTATGTTCTCGAACTTGCTTTTGGAGTTATCTATATAAATTGAAGTCTTTATTCGTCAGAGTAGTTTAACTTAAACTTAAATCATATGTGGAACTATATTTACTGTATGATTCAGTGACGATTTAAACTTTTGGTATAAATAGTGTAATCTAACCACCACAATATTGCCTCCTTTAGTATACATTTGTTGTCTTATTATCAATAAGTTTGTGATGTTTTCATCATTTTCATAATATGGTCATTTTACATACAAAAATAAACAAGTTGAGTGCATTTGTTTCAAGCGATATTGATTTGCTTAATGATAAGGTTTTAATTTAAGATACCCATTAAGGACATTCAACAGGGAAATAAGCTAGCATTCCTTGAACATGTATAACTGCAAGGCTCATCTCTTAATTTGTCAATCTGAATTTAGCCTCTAACCGGTCACATTGCTTGTATAAGCGGAAGTTTGAACCAGTTCACATCGCTAGCTAAAAAGTCACTGTAACAAACAAAGTTGTACACTGAAATGTTCTGGTCTGGACCTCTTCTTTTGAGTCGTAGGTTTTTATTTGGATATGAAGCAGGCGCTCAAGTGAGGGAAGATTGTAACCGTGTATTTTATAGCTGAAATCGCACAATTATTAAATGATTGGTGAGTGCTAAAGGGTTAATATTGATCAACTATTGTCTTATAAGGTAGAAATGCCATGTTTTCTGCACCGTTCTTTCAAATTAAACACAGTATCCTTTATAAGAACCACTGTTTTTGATATTTATTCATCCTTTTCGGTATATTAAAACTATTTTATTAATTAAGGTGCATCTGATTTGGCAGTCAGAGTGCATCTTTAAAGGCGTCTGGCCTTGTCCTATTGTTTCACGCTGTGTATATATTTGTCTATGTATTAAGCAGGCGTTCAGGCGATGGAAGTTCCAACTAATATAGAGGCCAAGGAGCATTCACTGTTTCTATCGACAGGCATCTGCTCTGGACCTGTAGTTTTGCGCCGTAGCTGGTTGTCTGAAAGTAATACTAGAGAAGGACTGTGAAAAATGAAAAGCTTCGGGACAATATGTCTGAGGTTCGCTTAAGAGTTAAAAGATTTATTGGTTTGGAGATTTCATTAAAAAAACAATTAAAAGTCAATTAGTTCCATTAGAATGTAATTATTTTCTAATTTTACTACTTAAGTAATATAAATACGTTGAAATAAATTAAAATTGTATATTTAAATCTTACAAATCGAGTTTTGCTTCTTTTTCCAGAAGGCCGGAGATCTGTGGTTGTTCCGCAAATATATGCAGATGTGGTTAAAATTGTATTCCCTAATACATTTTATGATGAAATTGACTTATCTGAGAATTATAACATCAGATAACGTATATTAACGTATATTAAGTTAATAACAAAATTGGATAGTAGTATTCCAATTTCATTTCCGATTACTAATACATTATCATTACCAAATTACTGCGTTTCTTATTTTATTCAATTCGATTTGCTAGGAACAGAAGCACACTCAATTGGTTCACAGAAGTAATCATCTCTCTACCGCGAAGAAGATTGCGTGCGATATTGTTTTACGGCCTGACAATCGGAGTTAAAGGGAGGGCTGACACTGGGAACCTACCGCGAAAGGCGTAATCACAATGGATAAAATATTCTTTATTGAGTTTAAGTACAGAACATGTCAATCTAATTACATATATACAATGTCCAGGATGTGAACGGTAGAAAAAAAACTTATATAGTTCCTATCCTTGTATCTATGGTAAGCTTAACATTAAAGGCACTACTTATTTAGAAAACATACACGCACAGGCTGACCATTTACCAAGAGGATTAATCGGGAGACGGACGATGACAATGAATATATTGAAAATGTAATTCATGTTGATGAAATAATGATAGTGATTATATTGTTTGGAAAAAGAGAAGGAAATGAAATAGAATGAAAGCGTTATCACTTTGACAATTGTTCAAACTTAGTCTGCCTCCAAACACAGAAATCTTATCAGAATAGCTTTTTTTCGATGGCACAGTCTCGAAATACCAACCATCGCTCGCACGATATGCCTAAATATTTATACGTGCTTTTGCCCATGCGCTTCTCATTTGCCACAAACTTAATGTTTAAGGAACTTTGCTTCCCCAAGCAAATTCATTTGATAACTCTAGTCCTTGTTAGAAAAAATACACCAATCGAACATGGCCTTATTTTTAAATAATGAGATAAAAGAAAATAATTGTGTTTTATAATTATATCACTATAATGTTTTATTGCGCAAGTGTTTCTAAATGATAGAAATGTATCAGATGGTCGACAATTTCATTAT
Organism: Mya arenaria; assembly: GCF_026914265.1. Lineage (NCBI taxonomy): Eukaryota > Metazoa > Mollusca > Bivalvia > Myida > Myidae > Mya > Mya arenaria. The sequence continues at coordinate 1,951,818 of NC_069135.1, read as the reverse complement.
TAAATGTATTAGAAATTTGTAATAAGCTCAAATTAATTGAGATTTTTTTTTCAAAATTTAATACATTATTGAAACATACATTTAACTTGCAACGTTGATAGCTGTGAGATTTTGCCAATGTATATATTATTTTAAAAACCAACAACAATAATTACAGCTTCGTCGTAAAAATAGGTCTATAAGTATAATTAAACCAATTACTCAAGGGTTTGAATCTCATGCAGCGTGCCCGATTGTCGGATATATGTTTACCCGCCTAGGATAGACAAATCTTAAAATTGATTTTAAATGCTGTTTCTGGACCCTTTACCATATAGCGCGAGCTTAGTTGTTTACTGATGTCAACGTTTGTTATTGTATCGCAATTATTTGAAATCAATGTCAAATGGTTCACCAGAAACGTCGACGTGTTATGTTGCTATACATTTATATTTATTAATCAACTATTACGTATTTGACGAGATACAGAGACAATTGCGGTTTCAATACCGCCCTTTCGGGCTCAGGCAAACACAGCTAACCTCGGACAAATTACTATGCCAATATGAAATCACCTAATTAATAACATTATAATATTATAGTTGACTGTGCCTTTCCAATCCACCTCATATTTCGCATATCATTTTATCTTAAAATGCCAATGAAATGGCTTGCTGTGGCAAGTGTGCTATCTTACCCCGGATGGGGAAGACAAAGAATTTCAGGTGCGGTAAACCTATTGTTGTGACATTTATCTATTCCTCATGTCGTATTGATTTAATTAGCCCTTCTGCTAGCAAATCGAAGCATTTCTCTTATTCAAACGGTATGTTTTGAACATTATTTATTTAAGGAATTCGACGTATCTAATCATATTCTGTTCAGCTATTGTACCTGGGGAACCTATGCAATAATATTACCGTTGGGAAGGGCATCGGTTGATGATTATTAATATTTCTGTTTCAATTTATTAAACAATAATGATTGATTTGCTTCATTTAAAATGTACCACAAAGAGGTAGTAGTAGTAGTAGTAGTAGTAGTAGTAGTAGTAGTAGTAGTAGTAGTAGTAGTAGTAGTAGTAGTAGTAGTAGTAGTGGTAGCGGTAGCAGTAGCAGTAGCAGTAGCAGTAGCAGTAGCAGTAGAAGTAGGGAAATCTCTGCATATACAAATACTTTTCATGTATTAATAAACGACACGATTTATTTAGAAAACATGTTTGGATGTGTTTGTAACTTTGTAATAAGTGGAGATTTTAATGCACGTGTTGTTGAAATTCTGGATCGTGCTGAAAATGAAAATATTATCAACTTATTGCCAGACGATTATACTATGGACGATATTATTCCAAGAGTCAGTAAATGTAAGACTGTCAATAATTATGGCAAACAATTGTTGGAATTGTGTAAGGCTACATCACTAAGAAGGTCTTCGCGTGGATTAGATAGCTCCTTGGATATGTTCCTGTTGCAATGCAATCCATTCGTCAACTACCGCAAGGTGTAATTCGGCTGCGTTAGACGGCGGATGCTGACATAGCTAACTGAGCGACCCAACGTACCAAATGAGGACAGGAGAGTGGGCTGGCCACTCTAAGGCATTGGTATGCACCTGTTGCAGGTATGTCGCTGTGGCTCGAGCGGTATGCGGGCGTGCATGATCGTACTGCAAGATACCACGAGAAACAAAACGCCCAACATACGAAACAACCATAGTGGAAACACCTGTTCTCTGTACGTGATAACATTTACGTTCCCGGTATGTATTACCCAACTCTGTAATACCTCTCCAGACATGAACCGTTTCGCCCGCCAATCTGTTAACCTCTTTAATGCAACAATGTGCGTGGCTCTCATCGCGATATCTCCATACACGGATTCGACTTATCGGTAAAAAGCAAACATAATATCATGCATTAAATGCTTAGAAATTATTTTACCATGAAGCTTTTCTTAAATTTAAAAAGATATGCATATTTTTGTAGCGTATTGAATATAAAATACAATGGTTATTAGTCTCTGCTTGAACGAGAATATGTTGAAAACTGATTGATTTTATTGATTTTATTGTCTAAATGAATATTAATATGTCATTCAAAGTCATGAGTTGTACATTCTTTAATAAATAAGTCAACTCAAAGGTATTTCTGAGAAAACTAAATTCAGAATAGAATTTTATATTGTATTTTTATATTCAATAATGTTTTCTTTGTTTGTTCCTAGATTGAGTACAATGATGTTTTCATGTTAAAACTCTTTGATGACACAGTTTCAAACGTTTTTATTTGCTTAGGCAGACTGTGTGGGATTTGTATAGTTTCCAACAATAACTGCATCATATCTTCGAAAAGTTTTTACATTAGATACTCTGATTTGCATTCCTTCGTCTGCATATTGAGTCGGGGTCCCTAATCATAGAAGTACTTTATCTACATTATTTTGTTAACACTCACTCAGAATATATTTCTATTTGAGTGTTCATTCAAACCATTGAAATGCAAATAACACATCAACGATAATACAAGTGTTCCATATTATTGTTTTCTTGTTTCGTGATGAACATATGGATGCGCGATTGGTGTTCTTGGTGATATTTGTTTAACATTAAAAATAAAACAACCAACTGGAAACTGGAAAATTAAAAGCAACACATTTGAAATTTCAACTATATGAAATCGATTGTAAAGCATTTTATTCTTAAAGGGTGATGCACACGCAGTCAAGTCGAGCATGTTTTGCCTTCCTTTTCAAGATTTACTATTTAGCGATTTGGTTATCCAGGTATTAAATTGGCTTACTTCATTATTGTAACAAATCCCAACAGACCAGGCTGTATGCATGGATGCAGTATGTTAAAGGTTGTGCGAATCTAGAAGGTACTAAGTAAACTGCAATTGGTTACGAAGAGGGTCCTGTTCGCTCGCTGCACTCGCTCGATACCATTCGTATTTAATTAGATTTAATTTTTATCTATTCTATTCATCTATTACTAGAGCTAGCGTTAAGTGCATGGCGGTCGTAAACGGTTGCCAAGTACTTAGTTCACAATCAGTATGTATTTTCCAATCCTTAGTGGACACTGAGATTCAATGATTCATGGACATTATTCCATATAATTGGTACAAGGGGACGTTGGACTGTGATTGCTAGACATATTTTCCTGTCTCAGCTGATGCTAGGGATCATTGAGAATATTGATAGCTAGACATATATTCATATTTAAGCTGATGCTTTGGGTCATTAAGAATATTGATTCATTGACAGATATTTCTGTTTAATGTTGTGCTAGGCTGTATATATTTATTCCAATTATATATAATCTTGTGCTCTGCTGTATATATATTTCTGCTTCAGATTGCCATAGGCTACACATATATTCCCGCTTAAGGTTGTACAAGGGCTCACTAAGAATAGTGGTTCCAGTACATATATTCAGATTTAAAGCTGCCGCCTTACATATACTATTTTTACAACTTTTTTATTTTTTTGTCTTGGAAAGTGCAAATTTTTGCGTAAATATCTGCAAACAAATGCTATAAGATTGCTGACAAAATGCAGATGGTAGATTTTCATATTTACGTTCGAAAATTAATGGTCTAGGTGGCATTCGGAAGAGAAATCTGGGTACATTCCTGTTTAAGCCGGTGTTTGAGAGGTCATTGTCAATAGTGTTTCCTGGACATATACTCCTGTTTAAGACATTGCCAGGTGTCATTGTCAATAGTGTTTCCTGGACATATTCTCCTGTTTAAGACATTGCCAGGCGTCATTGTCAATAGTGTTTCCTGGACATATCATCCTGTTTAAGACATTGCAATGTGTCATTGTCAATAGTGTTTCCTGGTCATATCCTCCTGTTTAAGACATTGCCAGGTGTCATTGTCAATAGTGTTTCCTGGACATATCATCCTGTTTAAGACATTGCCAGGTGTCATTGTCAATAGTGTTTCCTGGTCATATCCTCCTGTTTAAGACATTGCCAGGTGTCATTGTCAATAGTGTTTCCTGGTCATATCCTCCTGTTTAAGACATTGCCAGGTGTCATTGTCAATAGTGTTTCCTGGTCATATCCTCCTGTTTAAGACATTGCCAGGTGTCATTGTCAATAGTGTTTCCTGGTCATATTCTAATGTTTAAGACATTGCCAGGTGTCATTGTCAATAGTGTTTCCTGGTCATATCCTCCTGTTTAAGACATTGCCAGGTGTCATTGTCAATAGTGTTTCCTGGTCATATTCTAATGTTTAAGACATTGCCAGGTGTCATTGTCAATAGTGTTTCCTGGACATATCATCCTGTTTAAGACATTGCCAGGTGTCATTGTCAATAGTGTTTCCTGGTCATATTCTAATGTTTAAGACATTGCCAGGTGTCATTGTCAATAGTGTTTCCTGGACATATCCTCCTGTTTTAAACATTGCAATGTATCATTGCCAATAGTGTTTCCAGGTCATATCCTCCTGTTTAAGACATTGCCAGGTGTCATTGTCAATAGTGTTTCCTGGTCATATTCTAATGTTTAAGACATTGCCAGGTGTCATTGTCAATAGTGTTTCCTGGTCATATTCTAATGTTTAAGACATTGCCAGGTGTCATTGTCAATAGTGTTTCCTGGACATATCCTCCTGTTTAAGACATTGCAATGTGTCATTGTCAATAGTGTTTCCTGGTCATATCCTCCTGTTTAAGACATTGCCAGGTGTCATTGTCAATAGTGTTTCCTGGACATATCCTCCTGTTTAAGACATCGCAATGTGTCATTGTCAATAGTGTTTCCTGGTCATATCCTCCTGTTTAAGACATTGCAATGTGTCATTGTCAATAGTGTTTCCTGGTCATATCCTCCTGTTTAAGACATTGCCAGGTGTCATTGTCAATAGTGTTTCCTGGTCATTACTTTCTTTCTAAGATGGTTCTAGGTTGCATACGGAAGAATAATATTGCGACATTCCAGTTTTACCCGGTGTTTGTGGGGTCATTAAGAATAGTGATTCCTGGACATTATGACATGTTTCAGCTGGTATAAGTATGTAGTTAAGTAGACAAATATAAATGTTGGGTCTAATGTGAGGTTGATTACTCAATAGTAAATGCTGGGACAAGATTGAGGTTGAGTGACGAATGATAAAAATTTGGATATGTTTGAGGTTGGATATTTAATGATAACTTCTGGGGAAAAGTGTCAAGTTAAATATTGATCGGACATATGTTAGGTTTAGTAGCCAATGGTAAATGCTGAAACATAAATGCTGGAACAAGTGTAAGGCTAAACAATTAATTATGAACGTTGGAACAAGTGGGAGGCTCAGTACGCAAAGATAAATGATTGGACTAGTGTTAGGTTGAATTTTCAAAGATAAAAGCTGAAAGTGTTTGAGTTTGAGTTGTCAATGATAATTGCTTGATCAAGATGAAGTTTGGTATTCAACGATAGATGCAGGGGTGAAATGAAGGGAAAATATTAACTGGTAATTGTTTGGGCAAGTGCCTGGTTGACTTCCCAGTTATAAATGCTGAAACAAAAGAACGCAATGGTGAATGTTGGACAAAGTGGGCCGTTGATTAACACAATGAAATTGAAATGGTGAATGCTTGGACAAGTGTGAGGTTGAGTACGCAATGGTGAATGCTGGGACAAGTGTGAGGTTGATAACACAATGGTGAATGCTGGGACAAGTGTGAGGTTGATTACACAATGGTGAATGCTGGGACAAGTGTGAGGTTGAGTACGCAATGGTGAATGCTTGGACAAGTGTGAGGTTGAGTACACAATGGTGAATGTTGGGACAAGTGTGAGGTTGATTACACAACGGTGAATACTGGGACAAGTGTGAGGTTGAGTACGCAATGGTGAATGCTGGGACAAGTGTGAGGTTGAGTACACAATGGTGAATGCTGGGACAAGTGTGAGGTTGATTACACAATGGTGAATGCTGGGACAAGTGTGAGGTTGAGTACGCAATGGTGAATGCTGGGACAAGTGTGAGGTTGAGTACACAACTGTGAATGCCGGGACAAGTGTGAAGTTGATTACACAATGCTGAATGCTGGGACAAGTGTGATGTTGATTAACACAATCAAATGGTGAATGCTGGGACAAGTGTGAGGTTGATTACGGTGAATGCTGGGCCAAGTGTGAAGATTACTACACAATGGTGAATGCTGGGACAAGTGTGAGGTTGAGTACGCAATGGTGAATGCTGGGACAAGTGTGAGGTTGATTACACAATGGTGAATGCTGGGACAAGTGTGAGGTTGATTACACAATGGTGAATGCTGGGACAAGTGTGAGGATTACTACACAATGGTGAATGCTGGGACAAGTGTCATGTTGAGTACACAATGGTGAATGCTGGGACAAGTGTGAGTTTGATTACACAATGGTGAATACTGGGACAAGTGTGAGGTTGAGTATGCAATGGTGAATGCTTGGATAAGTGTGAGGTTGATTACACAATTGTGAATGCTGGTACAAGTATGAGTTTGATTACACGATGGTGAATGCTGAGACAAATGTGATGTTGATTAAAACAATGAAATGGTGAATGATCGGATAAGTGTGAGGTTGATTACACAATGGTGTTGCTGGAACAAGTGTTAGGTTGACTTCCCGGTTATAAATGCTGGAACAAGTCTTAGAGTTAAATACTAAATGATAAATGCCCGAACAAGTGTGAGGTTGAGTACGCAACATTGAATTCTGGGACAAGTGTGAGTTTTAATACACAATGGTGAATGATGGGACAAGTGTGAAGTTGACCACTCAGTTATAAATGCTGGAACAAGTCTTAGAGTTCAATACTAAATGATAAATTCCCGAACAAGGGTGAGGTTGAGTACGCAACATTGAAAGCTGGGACAAGTGTGAGTTTTATAACACAATGGTGACTGCTGGGACAAGTGTGAGGTTGAGTACTCAATGGCGAATGCTGAGAAAAGCGTGAGGTTGAGTACTCAATGAAATGGTGAATGCTGGGACAAGTGTGAGTTTTATACCATAATGGTAAATGCTGGGACAAGTGTGAGTATTATTACACAATGGTGAATGCTGGGACAAGTGTGAGGTTAATTACACAATGGTAAATGCTGGGACAAGTGTGAGGCTGATAACACAATGGTGAATGCTGGGACAAGTGTGAGGTTGATTACACAATGTTGAATGCTGGGACAAGTGTGATGTTGATTAACACAAACAAATAGTGAATGCTTGGACAAGTGTGAGGTTGATTACGGTGAATGCTGGGCCAAGTGGGAGATTAATTACACAATGGTGAATGCTGGGACAAGTGTGAGTTTGATTACACAATGGTGAATGCTGGGACAAGTGTGAGGTTGATTACACAATGGTGAATGCTGGGTTAAGTGTGAGTTTGATTACACAATGGTGAATGCTGGGACAAATTTGATGTTGATTAACACAATGAAATGGTGAATGCTGGGACAAGTGTGAGGTTGGTTACGGTAAATGCTGGGACAAGTGTGAGATTAATTACACAATGGTGAATGCTGGGACACGTTTAATGTTGATTAACACAATGAAATGGTGAATGCTGGGACAAGTGTGAGGTTGATTACACAATGGTGAATGAGGGGACAAGTTTGATGTTGATTAACACAATTAAATGGTGAATGCTGGGACAAGTGTGAGGTTGATTACACAACGGTGAATGCTGGGACAAGTGTGAGGTTGATTACACAATGGTGAATGCTGGGACAAGTGTGAGATTGATTACACAATGGCGATTGCTGGGACAAGTTTGAGGTTGATTACACAATGGTGAATGCTGGGACAAGTTTGATGTTGAATAACACAATGAAATGGAGAATGCTTGGACAAGTGTGAGGTTGAGTACGCAATGGTGAATGCTGGGACAAGTGTGAGGTTGAGTACGCAATGGTGAATGTTGGGACAAGTGTGAGGTTGATTACACAATGGTGAATGCTGGGACAAGTGTGAGGTTGAGTACACAATGGTGAATGTTGGGACAAGTGTGAGGTTGATTACACAATGGTGAATGCTGGGACAAGTGTGAGGTTGAGTACGCAATGGTGAATGCTGGGACAAGTGTGAGGTTGATTACACAATGGTGAATGCTGGGACAAGTGTGAGGTTGATTTCTCAATGGTGAATGCTGGGACAAGTGTGAGGTTGAGTACGCAATGAAATGGTGAATGCTGGGACAAGTGTGAGGTTGACCACCCAGTTATAAATGCTGGAACAAGTCTTAGAGTTAAATACTAAATGATAAATGCTGGAACAAGTGTGAGGTTGATTTTATAATGGTGACTGCTGGCACAAGTGTGAGGTCGATTACGCAATGATAAAGTCTTGGATGAGTGTGAGTACTAAATGATAAATGCTGAAACAAATTTGAGTACTCAATGAATGCAGGGTCAATTAAGTCAATGACGCAATGGTAATTGCATAACAAATGATGTGTTTAGTACTCACAATCCGCTAGTACAAAAAATCCTTGCTTGTTCTCTCAGACCGTGCATAGGTGGTCACCCTAGATCTTTGCGATATATTTCAAATAGTTAACACTAGTGACGTTTGGATTTCCCTTTCCTTGGATTTGATGAATATTTGCGTTAATTGCGTTGTTTTCTCTTTGGTACGACTTTCTCCGTTGATTGGCGATCAATGATATTAAACCTTTAATCAAAAGCCTAGTTACAAGATAAATATTAAATTATGAGTTCTTAAATGGCGAAATGTTGAATCCAAAATAATCAGTTCAAGATCAGAAATGAATCTGCTTTCTGGAACATCTAAAGTCTGGAGACAATTATTCTCCTGTACAATAAAGTATAGGTCTGAGACATGGAACATTTCAACGTGACTTCTCAGAACTACATTATAGAACAATATTTATCATCTACATAGTGGAAACTTCTATTTCGATATTCATCCGTTGAAAACAGTTACATGTTGTCCAGATTCGCGCCTTTATAGTCTTGCCCCCGACCCAGCAAACAAATATCGTTAGTATATCGTTGTGTAAATGTTGTGTTATCATAAGAATGTTGTATACTATAAAATAAAAATTGTGACAAACAAAATTGATTTTAAACTTTTTTCCGCTAATTATTATTAAATTATGAGAAATTGAATAAACAATTAAAGGCAAGCATCTTACAATGATTTACAAGTGTTAAAATGAAAAACATTTCATTGGACAGCGTGATGGTGTACTAATATTGTCTTAAAGACCATTTTTCATGGTTTCCTTAAACTTAGAAAAAAAACGTTGTCCTAACGTTGTGGCAGCGTTGTCCTGGTCGTGTTTGAAGACGTGGTTTTGAGTTAAGGAAAAGGAAATAATATTAGTTAATATTTTCGGTTTCTTATCTTAATAAAATATCACTAATCGTGAACTTTTTATAATGATTTCAATTATGGTTGTCTCAATATTGTGGCAACGTTGTAAGAAGGTTGTGTATTGTTTGCCAAAGTAACGTTGACAAAACGTTCAAAAAAACTTCGAATCCATTACATTGTGACAACGATTTAGCATAACGTTTAAACAACGTTAACGTTGATGTTACTACAACGTTGTCACACCGTTAAATGTTTGCTTGGGGAAAGGGCTTGGGCTATTTTTCAATAATAAAATATCCCATTTTCATCACAACGAATGATACAAAGAGTGACACGTTAACATTATTTTGCTTAATTCGCGAAGTAATCAATTTCAATGAAATGTTGGCTTTGCGTCAAACCAATACGATCACTTTCAAATCTTCCCATTATTGTCTTATCACTAAAACGTCGGCGCTGACAGGAGGCAGGGTAACTGGAAACTTAATTATTGACAAGAATAAGACAAACATATGTAAATTCAAGAAAACCTAGTTCCATCCAATTGTTTTATCTTTCCCATGGTGTATAAGTGGCAGGATTTGCTTACATATTTTTTTTTATCTCAAACCACACAACAAGCGTATCGTCATTGTTTATACTCATAATTTCATAATCCTCGTGATTCTCGTGCCTTAAATCGAAAATCGCTATTATTGTCTCGCATGGTTAACCTCGACAAAATAGTGTATGCTTTTCTTTATAAAAACCGATAGAGAGCTAGTTTAAAATTTCAAATCGAGACATTTATTTGTTTTCATAAATTTAAATAAGATTTTTATAAAATGGACGTTTAGGAATTTTGTTTAGTGCATTTTGGACGTTTAACAATTCATAAAAGTGTATACTGTTTCAAATACTTCGCGTTCGATTTTAAAATTGATACATTTTATGACATCATTACTTCAAACAGTGTGAAGTCGTTATGATCAGCTTGATGTTTTTCATGGCTACACCAACATCGCCGATTGAACGAATGTTTTGGAAGAACACTTGAATTCAATGTGAAACCAATAATATATAAACGGTCGTTACATATTATTTAATATCAAATGTTTTGTATCTTCTTTGCTAAATTTATACGTTTATATACACTGAAATAAATGGAGCACTTGTGTAACAAGACTAGTACCAATCTGTTTCGAACCAAATCAGTAGATGTTTGAAATATATGCATTCCAGTATACACTCTTTAATTCAAGACGAGTGTTTTGGACTTCCATATTTATGCGTGAAATTGCCAAAACAATCTTGGCTACATGTTTGAAGTTATTCTTACAACTTAAGAGTTTCGTATTAAATCGGGACCCGAAATATGCGTATAGCAAATTACTAAACCTGATTGAAACGGCACAAATATCGACTTCTTATTTTGTTCTCGCCGTTTAAGACATCTAAAAGAAAAAAAACACAGACAAAAAGGATTTAATACAGCAAAAAAGTAAAGCTTACAAAATATAGTTCAAACAAATTATTGCTGCATGATAACTCTAAACCAAATATGATTTTTTTAAATCACTATAAACTAAGAGCATTACCAAACATGTTAATTTTTAAATCACTATAAACTAAGAGCATTACCAAACATGTTAATTTTTGAATCACTATAAACTAAGAACATTTCCGAATATGTGGATAATTGAATCACTTGAAACTAGGAACATTACCAAACATATAGATTGTTGAATCACTATAAACTAGGAACATTACCAAACATATAGATTGTTGAATCACTATAAACTAGGAACATTACCAAACATATAGATTGTTGAATCACTATAAACTAGGAACATTACCAAACATATAGATTGTTGAATCACTATAGAAAAGGATAATTAAACAACATATAGATCATTTAATCACATTAAAATACATGTAAAATCATTTAAAAACATGTGAGTTATTCAATCACTATACACTAGAAACATAACCTAACATGTGAGTTATTCAATCACTATACACTAGAAACATAACCTAACATGTGAGTTATTCAATCACTATAAACTAGAAACATAACCTAACATGTGAGTTATTCAATCACTATACACTAGAAACATAACCTAACATGTGAGTTATTCAATCACTATACACTAGAAACATAACCTAACATGTGAGTTATTCAATCACTATACACTAGAAACATAACCTAACATGTGAGTTATTCAATCACTATACACTAGAAACATAACCTAACATGTAAATCATTAAATCACTACAAACTAAAAACATTTGATAAAAGAACGATATTTAAGTCTCACTTGTATGGAGTCCAACCTCTTCAAACCAATGGTTAACGAGTAACAAGGACATACGCATGCATATAAGGTCTATCTTTACGGATTGTATGAGACTTGGCGACTAATGATGCGAGTTTCAGACGACGTGTCGGTTGCCATGGATGCCGATGATATCCGATCCTGTCTGTCATGAAGTGTTGCTACCCCGTTAAGCGTCCTTGAATTTTCGTCCGGCTTCCAGTTACAAAGCCCGCGCACGTTTCGTCGAAAGGTTGCGTTTAGACTGAGGTATAGAAAGAAGTTGATAGAATAATTGACTTGCTCAAGTGTCGACGCGATTTCCCGAAATATTACGAAGTTCGGGTCCTTCGATGTGAATATGTTTTGCCCTCGAAAAAATGCGACAGAGTGGGCAATGGAGATCGGTGTCACCAGAAAAATGTATGCAATCATGACGGCAACAACCATCCTAGTGACTTTCAAAGCATCGTCATTCCCATCACGGCTGCTTATTTCCCGTCTGACACGGACTTGTCGATATAAGCGAAAAACAGTTAAGGGTGTAAAAAATACCATAACAAAAGTTGGTAAAATATTATATATAGCTGTTCCAACAATAACGAAGGCCGCCGACAGCTCCCGAGTATCTGGTGTGACGAGGGATGGAAAGCAAACACCGTTTTCAACGCCACTTGTTACCGTCCAAACTCCACAAAATATCAGAACACCAGCTGTTATTACTGCAACTGCTACGGAGGCTATCTTTTTTACTGAAAGAACCTTTGCTCGAAGCGGTAGCCAAATAACAATGAAGCGTTCTATACAGATGACTATCACGAACCACGACGAACATAATTTAGCTGACCGGTAAACGAAAAAAAACATCTTGCAGCCAAATTGACTTAAAGCTTTTGGGTCGTATCCGAACGATTTTATGACGAACATCTTAGTAAATGGCGAAGAAAGGAGAAACGCTGAATCGGACGTTGCTAGGGCCGTCAGGTAGACACCGATGGTTGTTTTTCGAAAATGCTGTGTGAACATAACAGCTGTTGTTAGACAGTTGCCCAGTAGGCCGATCAGCGTTAGAACAGGTACCGCTAGGTAGCTCACCTTCATGATATCAAATCCGTCCGCTTCAGGTACGTTTGTAACGTTTTCTGTGTTATTCATAAGTTGTGAATGTGAGATGTTATCCATGTTATCCATGTTTTAATAGTAAACTAAATTAGCGTTTCACTATTGACGAATATTTAGCACTTCAAATCGTAAACCATTCACCTGTTATGAAACTTAACTCAAACAGATCTTGATAGTTTACTGCAGACTTTATATATGAACCAATCACCCACGTATTATGTTAAATGTTTTAGCACAAAATTCAATTAACTGTTTCTTAAAATAATGGTGCAGGTATGTTAGAATTTCGTGCCGTCTTGCAGTTTAAACGTAGCTATAAATTCTACTGAGAATTTGCTTTGGCCTGAAATTATAAGCCAATTGACGTCCAGATGAAAAGCCTTCCCGGCAAGGTGTTTCCATCTCACAGATCTCACTTATCTAACTGACTGTCCTTTTGTTGGCATCCGGTTTTTTACCTAATGAAGCAAGATTTTTGTGATTTGAACAGATTTGTGCTAAAAAAGGCAAATATTTCTGTTTCTTTTAATCGTAGATATAATTAGGGGTTAATAAAGCTTTTAATCTAAGCGAGAGCTAATGAAGTAATAAAGAGGTGTAGGTTAAGATCGTATGCCGTAAGCATTAGTTGTCACAGGAACGTGACAAATCCTCAAAGATTTGATATTGTCGTTATGGAAACGACACCGCCTTATACTAAAGAATCCTGTTAGACCCATCGCGTCTTCGTCCCTCGTTCCTTTAAATTGCTCCAGAGTAAAACAACTCGAGGTTTCGTTGTACATTCTCGCATCTTTTTTCTCGATTATATTATGGAAATAGTCATTGTCTCCTAAAATGCAAGAAAAAACGCGTGATTTCATTTTTACATAGAAAAAGAAACAACACGCGAGGTTGGATTTTAACATCTTCGATATTTCGCTTCTTCAAAGGATACACTTACACCGCATCTTGAAACCTTCCATGTGTAAGACCTTAAGGAGGCCCCCTTCTTTGTTGTATGTAAAATTACACATGCTTTTATGAATTTCTATAAAACATTTCAGCTTTAATACTTTTTACCACATTAAAAGAACACTTAATATAATGATGTGACACCAGAAAACCATAAAAAGACGGTGTCGGTTATTTACTCTCATGATTTGTTAACACAGGGAGGAAAATGTTTCATGCAAACATTGAGTGTGAAAAATAGGAAGATTAAAGGAAAATTATTGATTCTGGTACCAATATTTGCCGGGTAAGTGGACTTTACCTAAGGACCGGCCGCCCGGTTACCACAGTTGGTTTTGGCGCCTTAATGGTGTTACTAAGTTGTGGCCACAAGTTACTAAGTTGTGGCCACAAGTTACTTAGGTGTGGCCACAAGTTACTAAGGTGTGACCTCAAGTTACTAAGGTGTGGCCTCACGTTACTAAGTTATGGCCACAAGTTACCAAGGTGTGGCCACAAGTTACTAAGTTGTGGCCACAAGTTACTAATGTGTGGCCACAAGTTACTAAGGTGTGGCCTCAAGTTACTAATGTGTGGCCACAAGTTACTAAGGTGTGGCCACAAGTTACTAAGGTGTGGCCACAAGTTACTAATGGTTGGCCACAAGTTACTAAGTTGTGGCCACAAGTTACTAAGGTGTGACCTCAAGTTACTAATGTGTGGCCACAAGTTACTAAGGTGTGGCCACAAGTTACTAAGGTGTGGCCTCAAGTTACTAAGTTGTGGCCACAAGTTACTAAGGTGTGGCCACAAGTTACTAAGGTGTGACCTCAAGTTACTAATGTGTGGCCACAAGTTACTAAGGTGTGGCCAGTTGCTAATTAGGTGTGGCCACAAGTAACTAAGTTCTGACATCCAGTTACTAAGTTGTGGCCACGATATAAATAAAGTTTTGCGGTTGTCACCTCTGTGCCACCGTTAGTAACAACAACAAATATCTCAAACATTTCAAATCTTGTCCACAGTGCTTTATTATTTGTGGCAACGGGCGAATACAGTTAGTTCAAATAATAACACAAAAAAGTGCAAGTTATTCTTGAAATTTAATCATGCAAAATGATGAACTCTTATGTAACGGTACCGATACAGTTACTTCAATGTACGAGAAAGCACACGCGTTGAACAAGTGTACGTAGTTCGAGAAGAGTTGTGTTTACCTCTGCTCAATGATAGGTGGGAACTGAATTGCATTTTACCATTTATTTACGATATGACAAATAAAATCAATCTTACTTTTGTATGTATTTTGCATATTTGTTGAAAGTGTATACTTTAAGCTTAAATGGGTTACATGTTGATGAAATAATGGGCTGATTTTTCATAATCATGTTAAAGTTAACAACGTGACTAACGATATCATTGTTAACTTTAAACGTTGCTGTTTGATGATGAAATGAAACAAGTAAAGCTGAAACATTTGTCTTGAATCTGTCACGAACAATGCATATCACAAGCGTCATTAAACTTCCAGAGCAGTAAATATTTTAAAGTTAACATTGATGACGTTTTCGGCGTTGTTAACTTTAACAAAGTGCTGTATAATCGGCCCATTATAACTCTGGCCGAGTTGTGTTGTCTTATAACATGGACTGGAGTTTCGATATAATACAATTATAAATATCATCGTGTTTACCATGTAGAGCACATCAAACGAACACAAAAGTGTACGATATATTGAAGCTCAGAGAAATGTTTTAGAGGATGTTTTGCTAATATAATCAGAATGCATGAAAACTACAAACAATATGTTCCTATGATCTTGAATAATGGCATGCTGGTACAGGCTGACAGTGATACAAAAAAATACAACTACAATAAAAAGTTAGTTGTGGTGTAATAGAAAAAAATATGATTCCAAAACCTAAATCTGAAAAAAATCTATACCTCATTAAATGTAGCACACCATCCAAGGAAAATAAACTCAAGATAAACAATATGAGAAAAAAGAACATGACTCGTCTCCCCTTAAATATGTGTATAGATTTAAAATAACCCCGAGCATATATTTCTCAAACGAGTCATCACTTCCGAGTGTAAATGCAGCCCTCCATTAAAAGAAGTATACAAATACTTCTCTCTTTTTTCCTTTGAAACAAACTGAACTATACGACTTTATAAATAAAATCCTTCGCCATGATCTTTTCCAAATACGAGTTAATTAAAAGATTAGTTATCTTTGGTTTAAACAATATATATTATGATATGGCATTTACAATTTATTCATTTCAGCAAATTTTGAGCATAGTCAAAATTAACAAAGTCAAAATACGTTATGCATTGAAAGAAAACATGTTAATTATGCACAAAATAATAGTGTAAACAAAATTGAGAAAAAAAGCCTTGAAGATTATGCTATGTCTCGCGAGCTTCTGAAATAACTACCTTAGACACTTTATCATCCACTGACGAAATAATTATTTAAATGTTTGAGAAGATGCACTGATCATGGACTAAACACTATTTCCTCTAGCCACATTATTCGTCCCCATATGAAATAGAATGAAACTCAACTGTATCAAACTAATATCATCTATTTGATGCGCCAGCCTAATGATGTTCGTCCCCGGAAATAAACGCAGACTGGCTCACTCGATCGGGAAGATGAGTTTGATTATTTACACCCCCACAATTAGACCCCTGCGAACCTCTGAAATGCAAATATACAATTCATTTACAACGAAAGTAAAAACATGACATAATAAACATAAAAAACTACGAATTCTCTAACAATTCATAAAATGTAAGGTAAACCCGAAACATTCTTCTATAAAAAAACTTATACTACTACCGTGATGCCAAAACCTTTGTTAAAACACACTCCCAAAATTGACTTACTATAAATTCCTTATATTATGAATACTATTACTTAATTACTTAATTACTGAAAATCAAAACAAACAAAGTCCACTGAAATATTTTCGGCTTAATACCATTCCTCAAGTAGGTGAAAACATCTCACTGTAAAACACCTTTTAAGTGGAGACAACGGCTCAAGAGAATCGGTGACACCTCTAATTTTTTCACAAATTTTCAGGACAACCTCACCTTTTAGCAAAAAATTCCCAATTCTTATTTTATCATCGGTTCAGTAATGAAAATATTATTTTTATGAATCTGAGCGCCTCTCCCTTATGAGTTGATTTACATATACAGTTTAAGTGCGACGAAAAGTATGTGATGCCATCCCTCGTCTAAAAAATATTATTAAAAAAAATAAACTGATCTAAACCATTCGACGTAATTTTATATTTGAAATATTTAAAATACTGTTGATAATGTATAGGCTTCCTAGATCTAAACAAACACAAGGGCTTTTTCTGAACTCTCTTATTTTTTATTTATTTTTTGTTCAATTCTACTTAGAAATACCTGATTCGGACATAAACATCGATCTGGCAAAGAAATTAAAGGGATGACCAACACCCTCTCACCCACTTGATTTGTTTTCGACCATCCAATATGTTCTTATAAACCATATTCTGTAACCACTACCTCCTTTGTCAACAGACATTTTAGATGTAGTAAATCTGCTTAGAAGTTGGTACCAAATATGATTTTCTAGTTTACAGCAAAGATGCAAATAACACCGCAATCAAAACCATTAACATCTTGTATATTAATAATTTTGTATGTTTTCATGAGAAATCACTAACTAAATTCCCGTTTTCTCAAGACAACCCTTTAAAAGATATTTTTATAAATAGTTTTTAACATTATTCTTACATGGCTTAACAAAAGTAAATAAGGTCTGCCTAACGAATATAATTTTTAATAGTGTCCACTGATTTTCTACTGAACAAGTATTGGTACCACTGTAATGTATCTGCAGACACAGGCATAAACATAAAACCAACGTATGTACAACATTACATGCAATACTTTATTTGAATCCATAAGTAAACAATCCTTTAGGGTCAGCATTCCCAATACCCAAGTATGCCAAATCTCCTCCAGAATTATATGAGGAAAGGCAGAATCAAAATGTTTTTAATTCCAAAACCCACCAAAACCAACTAAACAATTATGAGCACTAAAATCCAGACCACGACTTGACATGATCAAAACACTATTATAAAATGGTAAAAATTTGTTCCTCCAATGCAAATTCTTCCTCACTTGTAATGGAATAGTAAAATATTCAGTTCTAACATTTTCACTACTATATAATTCTCACAGTCAATTCATAATACTAGTAAATAAGGTTTTACTTTGTTTAACACACGCACCAACTAAATTTAAGTTCCCTAACAAGGCTTAAACCTTTCTCCACTTTTGCAAGCATCTTTTTATCAACAACCTTTTTAAATCTATCAGAGGTAGTGCGAAATATCAAGACAAATATAATTTTATCAGTTTCGACAATTAAATAAAACACCTAAGAATATCATAATTTATGATGGCGGTAAACCTTTCTTTTGCGACTCCTCAATACCACACTTCTGTTACAAACTTCTTAAAAAAAACACTTTCCGATATAATCGATCTTTCCAATAGCTCTTATATGACTGTGTCAGACCTGGACAAACCCAGTGTATTTTAGACAAAACGTGTACATGTAGCATTAAAGAATTATACCGTGTAAGCTTACAGGAACCTACATACAAAAACTAAACATAAATTGCTGTTACACCAGTTTTCTCCCGTAGGTACTGATTTAACATTCATACACCAACTGATCCATCATCAATGTATTTATCATTCCTAAGAAAATGCTTGCGATACCAGACGTTAATTTTGGGGTATATTTATTTACAGTTAAGCGAAGGTTGTGAACACTGAGCATGTTGGGCATTACCCCTGTATTGTTTTAAAAGGTTGCAGCATGCCCCCTGTCACTATTTTGTCTTGCCTCAGTCTTAAATAGCCGCCCATAAAT
The DNA here is from genome assembly GCF_026914265.1 of Mya arenaria. Taxonomy (NCBI): domain Eukaryota; kingdom Metazoa; phylum Mollusca; class Bivalvia; order Myida; family Myidae; genus Mya; species Mya arenaria. Next base: position 1,933,234 of record NC_069135.1, on the reverse strand, counting down.
ATTTGCCTCTGAAACTCTACATAGACACAAAGAGATCGATTGCGGAGTAGAACATAAAAAGTGAGTTTGGCAAAATATTTCGAAATGTAACAACTTCCCAGCTCAGGCAATGCATCTTCTGATACACAGCATTACACAATTTGACACAATTTATACATAAAGCATAACCACGAGGCATTGAAACCAGACGTTTGATAGTTTATTTATGCCAACTGAACAGAACATGCTCCTGGAAAACAGTAGAAAGTGAACACTATTGAATAATTTTAGAACACGTATAACACATAAGTACAATTAGGCAAAGTAAAAACCCATTGAAGGTCGAAAGGTCCAATATCAAACAGTGACAGATTACAACTTAACGCGCAAACCTTATTGTGATAAAGTAAGAAAAATCACGGTATCACCAAAATATACACAGTGTACAATACGGACTTTCTGAATTACAATTTGATGGCTAAAATAAAAATAAAAATAAAACACAATATAGGTTTTTTTTAAGTTTGCAAAATGCATTATTTTCTTGTAGTGATAATTAAGCATACATAGTTTTCAAATAAGATTTAAAAAAACACATATCTGTTGGACTTTCTGTAAAGCAAACGTTCAGGTTTTAACAGTAAATATACAAAAATGTGTTAAAGCGTTTCCGTTATGAAGATAAATGGATCGTATTCAAAATAGAAAGCAGTTTAAGCTTATTTTACAAAAAGCAATTTATGCAATGTAAATACATGTGAGATTGAATGTGTTCATTCTTTGTAGTGTTCAATCAAAGTCCTGAAAACACTGATGAACTAGGTGCTACCGCCATTAAACTGTAGGAAAAATATTGAACAGCCTACGCAGTTTTCCTTTGGTATTGTCAAGGCTGCACCTGATTAGATTATAGCAGTTCTTCAGCTTTTTATTGTCGGATAAATTACGTTATAAATGTTCATAAATGAGAATTTACCAGTAATAACGGATTTCCCCACAAGAAAATGGCAACTTTTTTTTCTAATATATCAGTGGTGCAAGACGAACGATCACCAGACGCAATGTCTGAGGTCATGTTGTCTTGAGATACTAAACAACTCTGCATTAACCAACAATCTCTGGGTTGATGAACTGATTGGTATACAAATCGATTTGACCGGACGGATACATCAATCTGTCGATTTATTTTTATGATAAACAAAACAGATACGCAGTCTATGATGCGATGAAAGCTCGTGGTTATGTACAAATGCAAATGGTTTAACTAGCAACTTTGTTTGATGTTGTGGCACTTGTTTGTTTTTGCACATATAACAAAAATACATTACACTGAATAACAGTATGCGTGCTTATAAATAGTATGTCTACATAATTGTCGTTTTAGATAAGCAAAATATGATTTAATATGCCAGCAGCTGCAGTAAGGAAATACTTAGGAAATAGTCAATAAAGATGTATTTCCCTGTCTTAATTGAATTGGCGTTTAAATACAGCCGCTTCACTGCATGTGGGTCCGACATAGAGACCGGCTGTGTTCTTAAAAATAAAGAACTAAATAAAGAACTACATGTTGATTCGCAGTTAACAGCAGCTGCTTGCCATTTCTTGTATATTATTTTTTAACCATCCCGATAGTCTTTTTATTTCTTTTTCATAACCCCCCCCTCCCTCCCCCGATAGTCTAGCGGTCGAGCATGCGCTTCGATTGTGGATACATGTAAATGCAGGTGTTTCATCCCCCAACGAGTTATTTAGCGAACGAAAAAAAATGATATCATAAGATTACTTCCTTAGCACAAAGAACAAAATGTTAGTTATGGGAATGTTCAGTGTTGGTTCAAAACTTGGGTAATGTGTACGCTATGTACAGTACTTCACACCAGTATCCCAACCGGGCCTTCTATCTAACATTCACAGTGTTTAAATTCTTCTGATATCTAGATGTAACTGAAAATTGCGACCACTTCTGATGAAATAAAGCTAAAACGGCATGGACATGGACCGGAACTACATATTTAACCCATGTCACTATACGCATGTATGATTGTGCCATGGCATGTTTATCAATAATGCAACAAAAGATGCGGAGAGACATTTAATTATACATCCAATCTAGGGCAAATTGGATAGAAATTGGAGAAAAGGCTACTACCTATTTTTGCAATTTAGAAAAAGCACTATTGCTGATAAGCATATACCATTTATTGAAAAAGAACATGGTTCTTATATTTTGGAACAAGAGGAAACTTTGAAAGAAGCCTATAATTTTAATAATCTATATAAGGAAAATTTACCATGTGACTTTGATATGCAAACTGAACTTAATAATTGCAACTATAATGTACTTAACAATCAGCAGTCACACTCTTTAGAGGGACTTTTAACATATGATGAGATTTCAGATACTGTCAAACAAATCAAATTGATAAAAGTCCTAGATATGATGGTTTTACATTATTATTTTTTAAATGTTTTGGAAAGATATTGGAAAGTTTATTTTAAGAGCGATTAATCATGCTTTTTTGTCGAATTCATTTTCTAGAAATATCAAATTGGGAACAATTGTATGTATACCGAAAGACGGTAAGCCTATACAGTTTTTGAAGAAGTGGAGACCTATTACTCTTTTAAATGTTATTTACAAGATAGCTTCAGGAAGCATAGTCAACAGAATGAAAATGTTTTAGATACCTAAGTTTCAAAAGATCAAACAGGATTTATTAAAGGTCGAAATATAAGTGAAAACACAAGATTGTTCTATGATATTATGAAAACATGCGATAATAAGAAAATTCCTAGCCTAGTGGTGTTGATTGATTTTGAAAAGGCGTTTCACTCCATATCTTTTAATTTTATTGAAAAGACTTCGTCACTGTTCAATTTTGGTGATATGTTTTAAAAATGGATAAGAATTTTTATGTATAATACTGAAGTTGCGATCCAATTAAATGGACACCTGTCTGAGTTTTTTAAGTTAGGAAGAGGATGTAGACAAGGGGACCCTATTGCTCCATATGTGTTTATTTTATGTTCAGAAATTCCGGCAATTATGATAAGAAACAATGAAACTGTAAAAGGTATTGTTATTGATTGTGAGCAATATAAGATCTCACAATTTGCTGATGATACTCTCTTCTGTTGGATAGTACCGAGGAAACAGTGAGAACGGTGGTAGATTTGTTGTATCATTTTTCACAATTATCAGGGCTTAAAATTAATTATGATAAGACCAAATAAGTTTGGATAGGACCACTAAAATACTCATCACGATCCATAAAAACAAAATTTAAACTATCATGGGGCGATACTATATTCAAATTACTTGGGTTACATTTTGATGTGGATTTAAATCAAATGGCTAAGATAAATTTTGATGATAAATTCTTAAAAGTTAAAACAGCATTATGTATTGGAAAAAAGGAAACTCACACCAAATGGCAAGCTTACGGAAGTTAAGTCAATTTTACTTCCATTATTTACACACCTTTTCATTAGTTTACCAAATCCAACAAATGATTTTCTTAAAGAGTTGAATGATTTATTCCTTGAGTTTGTGTGGAATGGAAAAGCAAAAATTTAGAGCACCATTTTTTTTAAAAAAAATAGTGGTATTAGTATGATTGATATTACAATTATATGTATAGCTTAAAGATAAAATGGATTAAACATTATATATTGAATGGAAATAGTAAATGTTTCAAATTAATGTCTGTATTATTTGATGTAAAAAAATGTTGAATTGTGAAAGAAAATTTGTGAAATTATTTGTCAAAAGATGTCAAACACATTCTAGAAAGATGTTATTAATGCATATATGTTATACATAGAGAAGTTTTGTATAGACAATGTTAATCAATTTATGCATATGCCATTATTTTATAACCGCAAGTTCGGTAATGGAAATTATGTATTTATTCATACCCTATACAATAAGGGGTTACGAAAATAATCTGATTATCAGAAATAAGTTCAACTATGCTGTTGTATTCACATGCAATGGCATCGAATTCAACTGGGTACACTCACTGCCTTAAAATTCCGTCACGATGTCGAAATTAGTATTATTATCATTTATATTATTATTATTATTATTATTATTATTATTATTATTATTATTATTATTATTTTGTTATACTATATTATTATTATTTTTATACTATATTATCACTATTATTATTATTATTATTATTATTATTATTATTATTATTATTATTATAGAAATTGTTCACGTGATTAAACCCAAGCCGAGAAAACGTAACTTTTACCGGATGAAATGGTAAAATAAGGACTTAGAGAGTGTAAGAATTCAGCCCAACATGGCCTGTGATTCCCAATAAAACATAGGAGGTGTCCTACTGCAACAAAGTCCTGACATTTCCCGCATCCCATGTGTGATGTTTACCGACTGATACGTGCGAAATCAGGGCTTACCCTGGGACAAGATTAAATAACTGACTGAAAGTAGAACTTAATTGTCTAAAAAGAGCTAGGATGGTTGTTTAAATGTCATTGCTTTCACCATAATGATCGGAGGAACACATACGTTGTCAGTAATTTGCAAAATTTTCTATATAAGACGTTCAAAACCTTGAACGGTACTTGATATATTGTTAGAATACAACAAAAGTGCATTATCACATCTGGAACTGGCAAGCCTACTGACATGATTGACACTTTAACATAGAAAAACACTTGCGCAAATTCGTGGCATTAATTGACGAGAACCAACTAGCGCTCGTACTGTGAATACATTGCTCGTACATTGGTGTCGAGTAGTCATTAATATAAGTGCTACTTAAATGATTTAAGGAAACATGAGCCAATAAAATGATACAGCATGGTATCTTCAGCAATAATTTTATAACACAAACCATACAGTGTGCATACTCATGGTCACGCTATTCATCGTCAATGAAACAGAAACTTTTTTATGTAGTCCAAACATTCATCATCTGGACCGGATCGTTTTTCATTTTTGTATTGTTTCAAATACTTTACAATGCGTCACATCACCTACAGCTAAACCTATCAGACTCATTAATATTTATATTTATAAAAAAACAAACAGAAACAAGTACAGTAGTCAAAATTTTAAACATAAACTCGTTGAATGGCATAAACGCCTAAATTTTTAATACACAAAAAAAACAATCACAGAAACATGGAACAACAGAACAAAACTTCAGAGACAACACACTACATTTTTTTTTATATAATACATATAAAAAACTGGGGGTGTTTATCACAATAGCATTGTTTGGTACCTCCTTGGAACGGTCAGTAAAATGTTGATTTACTAGGGTTTTAAACTGGTTTGTCTGCAGAACCTCAGCCTTACTTCAACAATCCCGAATAAAGTAAAAACTTAAACGGTAAATCGTATCAAAGTATACATTAACTTGAGGAAACTTAATAATAAAACAAATAATAATAAACTAATAGGTAAACCCCAAGTACTAGTATGATTAGAGATCTCGACTCGATCTGCAGACAAAAGAATACAGTTCAGAGTACCTAATGCAAAACCTTTTCAAAGATATGATGCAGTTATTGTTTGAAACTATAAAACTCCAACACAGTCTGCCTTACACGCTGAAACATTTCGAGCAAGCCAAAAAAAACGGTTTTAAAGAAAACACAAACCTGCATTTTTTAATTAAATCAAAGGACTGAAAGATTAGTTATGTACCTTAAAGGACGCCATATTCAACTTTATATTTTTATAAGGGACTCATCCTTAAAAAAACCAAAAGGTAAGTACTCTTGCCATTATATCCATGGCTTAAATAAGATCCCAGCAATTTGTTGGGTCTATCTGCCCAACTAGCTGCTGGAAACAATTAATTTTACGAATTTTCTTTTAACCATAAACATCGGGAGGAATTTTAAGAAAATGGATATGGAATATTTTGGCGAGATGGGTATCGCATTTATTACTGAATACGTCTCAGAGCGTTAATAGGTACATCATTCTCTGATGTAAAGACAATTATAGCTGGAGTCTCACAATGCTAAGTTCAATGCTCCTTTCTCTTTCATACTGACGTATATGTATATGTTGCATGTGTATTGTCTTTTGTGCGAACACTTTTGTCGTTAAATGTATTTGCGTTCGTACATTGTGTTATTAAGGATGATCAGAGTGGACGAGCATCTCATCTGAAGTTATAGGTTCGAGCCCCATTAGTATTCATAATTGGTATGCCAAATCAAAACGACGATTGTCGAAAGCACATATGTACTAGCGGCAACTGGTAAACATGTTATGCGTACACTAAAACAAATTCAGAAGACAGATCTCATTTAAAGGCACAAGGCCCAATGTCGAAAAAAAATCTAAAATAGAGATATACAAGCTCACAAGACAACAAAATATATTATCAAAAAGCAACACATCGCAATTAGTAATTTTTTGGGGAACCACTCAGACAAGAGTAGTGAAAACTTAGTAAGCACTCCAAGATTAACCTGATATTGAGCTCTTTACATAACTCTTTCCGCGACATTTATCAGGTAGTACACATATAAACATTATAGAATAAAATTTGGTTCTCAGATTAACTCAACTCCCAGCAAACAATTGACGTTGGAAAGACGTTGTAACAACGTCAGAAACTGACGTTGGATAAACGTTGTATATTGGTTGAAAATGAAAGTTTTTTAGACGTCGAAATCACGACGTTGAAACAACGTCAGAGTTATGACGTTGAAACAAGTCGGAGTTACGACGTTGAAACAATGTCGTGATAACGACCAAAATCCATAGCATAAATATGCATACCACACAGGTTACAGGTAATTAGGAATTACCGCAGCATTCACCTACATTAATTAACAAACAACTCAGAGGATGTACAAGTTTTATTTTCACAACAAATCTGTACAGACACTAAAAGTATTGAATGATAAAGGCACATTAAATTATTAAAATGACACATTGTTAATTTATAAGTTTAGAGATGTATGTTAATTAACTTGTGTAAATAGTTCGTCGTCCTCCACCTCCTTGTCTGTCTGGAGCGTACTTCAGACAGGATCCAATTGCCCCATCAACCTCATGTTCAGTAGCAGTAAACACAGTGACACTTGCTGAAATACATAACAATCTTGTCAAAAAATATTTATATTGACTTGAAACTGCTGAGAAAAAAGTTTTGATATCAAATTCCACACAACAAAATTTCCCCAGTTTTGGTACAATATTTGCTGTATTTTTTCATTATCTTTTAATTGTTTTACTTATTTCAGTTACTGGAATCTGTGATCAAAGCTATCGCGTATGAAATCAATTCCAGTGAATCATTGCTTTGTTTTCCTTGAGCGGGCACTAGTGGTATTTTTATAAGAAGTGAATGCACAAGATTATACCTGGTACTCACTTTAATAATAACATAATTAAATGATTACTGTCAAGAAGCAGATTTGACTTCGCAAGTATTACCTTGAACACCTTGAAAAACTGCTTTTGGAAAGTCATTTTCTCCTTTTCCCCTTCACGGTAAAGCTAGGCATTACATCATCCGTCATAAACCTGTCAAAAAGGGGTACATAATAATATGAAATTGATAACAATATATATAATTTTGCTGGATGACATTGAATTTAACAAAAACAATTGTAAATAAGATGGGCCTTTCGGACCCTGATCAAAGATGAAAATTACACAAAAACTACTAGTATTTACAGACATTATTCAAGAGAACAATTAACATTGTTTTCTCATACAAAAAAGTACAAATCGGCGCGATGTCAATTGAGGGCGAATTGGGTTGAATTACATGTATGCTAACATTTCATTGAAGCAACCTTGTAAAACACCAGAAAATTATTGCTATAAACCGTTCGTCATGCATTGTATCAACTTACCTTGTTGTATTATTTAAAAAATGATCCGTCGAGTCTCTAGAGGAGTATTTGACTCTTTCTCTCTCTTCAATATTCGTACACCTCACGAGCAATATGGCGGATCGAAATGGGTTCAAAATTGCGCGCGTCTATTTTAAGATAAGGAATTAAACATGCATTTTTTCGGAATTATCTAAATGACATGATTAGAAGCTATCGATATAATTATTTGTGCTAATTTTTGTTTAACAAGATGAATTTTAACAACAACAAAAAAAAAGAAAGAAAAAAGTCTATAAACATGCGACACCATGCGGAAATTCCAATTACAGAAACCAAGGGCACAGACAAGGGAAGCAACTTGAATAATAACATGATCGAATTTTAATATTTATTTGCAGCAGTATCACGATTTTCGAGCAACTTCTTGTTACATCATGTGTATATCATGTATTAACTTAAAAAATACAACTTATTACAAACAATAACCAAATCACAACGTCGGTTCGATGTCTAATTGCGACGTCGGACTGACATCGTGATTTTGACGTTGATACAACGTTGTATTTAAGTCGCCGACGTCGCGACCTAAATCCAACCTATATTCGACGTTGATCCAACGTCATGTGTTTGCTGGGCTTGTTCCTAGCAATGTAACAGTTGTTGTTTTTTCCACTGAGAATCTACACATACGATCTGCTTCGTTGTATGTGGTCATACTGAATAACATTTGTGTGATCAAACAAACTCCAAGTGCGTTTCTATTATAGCAAATGTTAAAGGGCTAAGTGGACCTTTAAGTGTCCACTTAATAAAACCAATGTCATGTTGTTTTAGAAGTATGTGGGAAAATTATGAAATCATGCAACGGTGTTGTTGGCTTCCTTTACGGACAATTAACTTTACTCAAGTTATTCTTTCAGCTAAAATGCTTTGCAGATCAATCAGATGGTCTCAAAGCGTTCCGAGAATAAGCAGCATATTGTTCACAAAGATACATGTAATTTCATTATCCATGGCATTGATTTTAAAATTGGTTAAACATGAAACACAATTGATTACATATTGACGCCATTTTTGTCACTAATCTGTATGTTAACAAACGCGATGTCTTACGATTTTGCGTACACGTGTTCTTTGTGGCGAATCCTCTCCCTGAAAACATTCTTTGCAGTATGCAGTTTATATATGTGTTACACTTTAAGGTACAATGCATTACATATTGAGATTAAATGTATTTTCTTTAATAGGCATGAAATTACAATAGTTTGGGTAGGATGCAAACACGTTACGTATTTTCCTAGATTCCCATTAAATGTAATATGGTAATCTTTGCATTTGAGGCCATGTATTAATGATAGTCATATAAACAGTGACATCTTGAATGGTATCGTCATTGAGTATTAGTGAAATGTAATAGTGAATTTAAGGAATGTTCAATCTACAGTTTTTTAAGGGTAAAGCATGGCCGTTGTTCGTACTATAATACGGTTTCTAAATACGCCTTATGGTTTTAACACTTAAAGTTCTCAGCAACATTCAAAAGATTTATTTCATTTAATGCAGACACTATGTTTGATATTCAAGTCGTCAAAAATTCAACATTAATCACCATTTTCATGAATGTAAACCATGGTTAATATGTGTGCTCATGATAATCTCAACTTCGTCTACATATTTCTGTGACAACACACGTCATTCAACCTACTATCGTGTAATTGAGGTTGAACTTCGTGTTGACCTGATAAAGGCCTATCAAATCAAGTTGGCATTGTTTCACACACAATCTGCAATCGCAATATAAACTAAACCAACACTTTTAGGCCACCTGATCAGATTGTTATTATTACTAGAAGTGCACATGTAGCGTATGAATATGAGCAACTACAGAAACCATATAAACGCTTTCCTTGCCCGCATTAGGTATTGTTTTTTAATACCATTCCGCTTACACTGTATTTTTTATAAGACTCCCTTGTTTTAAGCCGGCTTTTAAATGTGATGTCATTGACATGCAGAAATCAAAACATATTTGCTAGCAAGATGAATCGTTATATATGATATTGGGGTTATTACGTTAAATAATTTATGTCTAATTTAATCTGTGTATTTGTGATGTTTATATTTATCATGCAGTGTGAACAGTACACATAATGAAAATGTTGAAGATGCTTTATTGAAAAGGAGAGTGAATAGTTTTGTTAACGATGAATGATCGAGAATGATCGTTTTGGTCATGTTGACGTCATTTTCTGGAAATATCTGATATATTATCTATGTGCTTACTGCAATGTCTTCCGATACGACAAAACATATGTCGTCCGACCTCTCACTGTGGTTCATGTCATTTAACACGTCATGAAACGTTTTCACGTTTTGAAAACTAAATATCAGGATGTATTTAATCCAAGTTCGTGATATCTTTCTCGCTCGCCGGATAAATTTCCCACATCTCGACACCATGTATTCCCTAATTAGTTTTAAGTGTCTGTGAAGAGCCCTGCTAGCAGTCCGGCTGGTCGATAAATCATGCTCAAAAATACGTACTCATCATTATTTAGGCTAGTTTTAACAATTATAGTACCATAATCAAAATCATATTTTGCAGGTGTAAGGTGGAGCGTTCGGAAACGGGTGCAAATCCCAGAGAGTTCTTAGATAGTTTTCACTGCGTCAATGCGGTTTCTTCAGTATTTACCAAAGTCGGTATTTTGATATGTTTGTACTGTTTCTTATCTCATTGCGTATTGTATCTCAAGTTTCGTTTAGGCTACTAGTCGTTTCCAAGAAGTACCCATTCTTTCTCGATTTATGACGTTGTGCGACTCTCGTTGAGTTAGTATGTGACCTTGAACCATATGCCACTGTCACAGGTCATCGCTATGTTTGTCCAAAGAGCTTGTCCCTGAAGATTCCATTGTGTAATCGCAATCAATCCGGCCAACACCAAGTAATAAAGTTGATACAAGACGATAATAGATTTTTGCCAAGCGAACAAGATTTATTGTGTCTACTTCTTGACATCGTAAGGATGACAACAACCTCAATAATGACAACAATTATTCCATGATACATTTTGCCCCATTACACTTTGATAATGTGTGGTGATTATTATATAAGGAATTCTAACGGTATACAGAACACACAGAATAAATAGCGTTGTAAATGACGATGGCATATATTAACGTCGACCAACATGATCATATTGTACCTTGTCTTACTATACAGGCAGTTCAAATTAACGTAACAACAATGAAATGGAACTTTACAAAGTAATTGGATGAAGAAACAACATGCAAAGTAAACAAACACAATTGTTTGACTATTCAATATCTAGTCTCTTTTAATCTAGTCTCTAAAACCATTATTTGTGTCCATCGCAACCGCTTGAGATCGCTAGCGGTGTTTCCTTTCAGTCAGCGTCTTTAATCATACATCCGTACCACTCATGTCCTCGAGTTGTGTCTCTAAAGGAAGTCAACGGGTTCGTCATGCCATTTTTGATCTTCATAGATGTCGTCTGCTGCAATGGATTACAGAATAGTTTGCATGTAGATATCGTTCAAATATTTTAAATGGTACACTACGTATCATTGAATTTAAAAGAGTCACTATTTCGTCATGTCAAATGCTGATCGTAGTATGTTTCCCTATCCAAATCCCAGTATAAACTACAAGGAAAAACGATATACAGATGTGTTTTTTGCCTTACCCTGGACATTTGAGGTCAAGACGCACTCTGACCGTAAGCAGACGAACATATTAGGGCGCCCACTGCAATAACAATCGTCGTCTGTCTTGCAAGGACTACCGACTTTTTCCTCACACCGGTCCTGTGATGTAAACATGTAAAACGTTAACAAAACACTTCGATAGTACCTGAATAACTCCCCAACATAATAATTATATTGCAATTACTTATAAACGTCAAACTAATACTGCAATCATGTATTTATGTCAGAATTGCACTGCAAGTACATCTAACTTCATAATGATATTAATTATAATGCTGTTATTACATCTAAACGTCAAAATAATACTGCAATTACTTCTTATTGATTTATAATGTCTTTTTTAATTTGTTGATTGATCAATTCTTTTTATTTATTCAATAATTAATCACGTTTTTTTAGTTAACTTATTTACAAGTCTTCATCAATTCATCGATTAAAGTGTTTTTATTGTATTTCAAAAATAAATTAATAATAATGCTGTAAGGATGGTATAACCTTTTTTTTCAATATATGTTATACATTTTATACATCTGATATAAATTCTGCTATATGTGGTAATATGTTTGCATCATATAGTTTCTTTTATTCAATGAGCGTCTATATTGCATTCTCTTGATCATTTACTTTTACATTTTTATGTTGTACACTAATAAATTACAAACGTGATGAATTGATTTGTCGAATTTTACTCCGTTGATCAAACACAGTTCTTTTCGGGACATACAATCTGACTGCCATACTTCTTTAAGTTTATAACAAAATACCACTCGTGGAAATGTTTTCATCAATACTTGCCGTCAACCACTACAAATTTGCCAAACTGTTTATCAGTTTAATAACTTTAACATATTTGATGAAGTACAAAACATGCAATTTTTATTAGACATTTTTTTTCTTGAGATTTTTCTGTTACAAAAACAAAAATTATTTTTTTAAGAACACCGATACAATTATTATTAGCATCACTGTTAAAGTTAAATGTCCAAAACACTTAATGTATAACTTTTAATAGAAAACAATCAAACAGAAGAAAATAGGGTAGGTCTACGCATTAGAATTATATTTCACTATCTCACCTCCTTATGATTCGAACAACTAAAACATTTAGTATTACACGCTAATGTAGAGCATCACAGTCAGCATGACAATAACAACTCATGTATTGAATCATTACCGTCATGACCATGTACATTTTTACCTGTATAAAGAGCGTATTTAAACGACCAAATAAATAAGCAGCATTTCTTAAAACGTTTTCTTTTCTTTTTCTTCACACAACAAGATTTAAAAATGTATGCATTGTATAACAAACTCCATTTGTCTAATATTGGTATAATTCTTTAAACGGTATGGAAATCTAAAGTAAATTATTGTTGTTCATCTTTTCATGATTTCCATATTTACTATCACTCATTTGGGGGTCCTACCTTCAAATCCTTATCACAGCACCGTTTTGTTTCACCTCACAATAATCATCAGACATGCGTTTGTCCCCTGTTTGTTATTTTAGGAGATAGATGGAGATTATTTATTTCTACATAAACACATGCTACTACCCCTACAACTACCGCTGCCACTGTCACTATCACTACCACTATAATAATAATAATAATAATAATAATAATAATAATAATAATAATGATAATAATAATGATGATAATAATAATAATCATTATCATCATTATTATTATTATTATTATTATTATTATTATTATTATTATTATTATTATTGTTATTATTATAATTATTATTATTATTATTATTATTATTATTATTATTATTATTAATAATAATAAAATAATAATAATAATTAAAATAATATTGTTTAATTATTATAATTATAATAATTATTATTATAGTTATTATATTACAATCATTATTATTATTAGTAGTAGTAGTAGTAGTAGTAGTAGTATTATTAGTATTATTATTATTATTATTATTATTATTATTATTATTATTATTATTATTATTATTATAAGTGTAATTGTTAAAATAAAGATATTTTTTTATTATTATTATAAATAATAATAATGATAATAATAATACTAATTATATCGAATATGCTATTCTGTTCTGAGTGCACTTGGTGGATCCTATGTCTAAATGAGAGAAGTATTCGATATTAATGAACTGAAAATTCTAATTGAGATAACAAAATTAGCCATACATAAATAGCTGATATTAAGATAGGGCGCTTTTCTGACGTCCGGATCGGTGTGTTAGCATGTATCCGTCGATATGAAGAAGCGGTCGAGACCAATGCGTGGTTATACACCGCACAGGACGTGAAACAGGTCGTCGGAAAAGCGTCTTATCGTAATATTCTGTTGGTGATATGCCTCTTTTGATTGATTCCATGTTTTAACGCAACGTTTAACCAACACAACCCACTGTACTCAGTATTGACACGATATATCCCGGAATTTCCACTCAGTAAATGACGTCATAAATCAACCGCAGTAATGACTTTAAGTCATCAGTAGAAAAATTATTTCAGAATAGTTTCGTTTGGAAATTCACTTCGTTCCGGTATATATTCATTAGAAGATGTCCCGTAAATAAACATCAGTGTGTGAAACGTACTCAACACACAACATTTGCCTGATATGTGATCAGAAAATGACAGCAGCGTGATACGGATTTATCAGTACAGCGTGTAATATTTTTAACTATTTGAAAAGGAAATTGATAGGCAATCCAATTTAATGATTGGAACACCATACCATTGTAGAGTGCATCTTTGTTTCATTGTTTTGTGTTTTTTTAGAGTAAATTGTTGACGTCGGAAAATGAAACAAACTGATAACGGTAATCCATGTCCGCTTGCTATAGTTTGCAATCACCCAAAGCTTCCGGTGACTTTTTTATTTTAAGGATGAAAGCAAGATTTACAATTAATTGGATGGCTCGGATGTATTGCTTAAATAGTTCGGTTCAGAAACTGCCTAGCCATGCCGCAATTCGGTAAAACCAAATAAAAGGTATACCATACGAAAGATGGCATTGCGTATGTCTTTCCGTTCAAGAAGTCTTTATACAAACCACAGTTTTATCAAACGCACAGGAATAGTCCGAGGGTGTTGTGAAATAAACGTACACCCGACTTCTAAAACTACTAAGACGTAAGTGACGACATTCAAAACGACGAAGTGAGTAGTTATGGTGGCAAACATTATCATAACGATGCAAATAATGTTCATTGACGGCAATGAATAATGACCACTATATACTTACGCGATAACAAGGGTGAGAATATTGATTTAAATCACATCAAGCTGTCCTTTTCATGTCTCGATCTTTGCAGGATCATCAAGATTGCTGGTTACGAATATATTCTACTCTACAGTACCTAACATCGTTTCAAAATGGGTTTTGATAGTTAGAACCATCATAATACGGCATTTAGCAAATAATCAGAAAATCATGGTTTGTTTCCCAAGCATCGCAGCATTATCTTTGACATCCATCTTTAATTCATTGTAACTCATAATATAATATAATTTTATATGTATATATACAGTAAAACTGCGATCGCTCGAGGATGTGGTGGTCCGAGCTGAAATCCTCGAGGGAACCAATGTTTCGAACGACCCGAGTTTCAATTTTCCAGTCTGTTATGAAATATATTTCAGTGTATTTTAAGTTTGAAGTCAACAAACCGACTACGATACCGATTATCTGTTGCGTTGTGGAAATCGCTCATATGTTCAAAGGTTGTCGTATATTAAATGTAAAAGGGAAAAAAAGCAATTATAAATGAATAAACAGTTATGTTTAACTTTTACAAAAAAACACATTTTCTAAACAATCAACATTTAAATATGACAGTACATATTATGGCATTTTGCAGATTAAAGTTTCGCAAAATCTCGATTACTCTACTTACTTAGGTTATGATCCAGCGTCAGCATATTTTATATGAAAATAGAAGGAAAAAAGTTCGGGACCAAGCTCCGATCTCAAAGGAACGCCGGTTCTCGAACGGCCGCATGTCCGAACGACCGCAGTTTTACTGTATATGGTGTTTTGGATGGATCGTTGGTAATAGACTATATGAGTTGCTCTGGAGTTTGTGACACATTTTATATGTTTGCATATGTATTTTGATTACACGTTTGTGTCTACCATGCGATCACCGAATGTTACAAAAGAGAATTCTAGAATTACTACAGTTTTGTTTTTTCGTTAGTTTGTCTCACATATGTGTCAAACGTGAAAAGACTTCTTTTGAGTAATTTTCTTGAAAAATACTTCATACTTACATTGTCAGTTTTAAACTTGCCGAAGAATCCGAAAGAATCGCCGTATGAAGAACTTTCGGGGCTGTGTCCAAAATATGGCTTATGGTCCTGATTTGCTCCGAAACTACCAAATTCACTGTTTGCATCGAGGTTTTGGTAATCTCCATAGTCTCCATATGAACTACCAATTGCTTCCCAGTAATCTGTGTCACCGTACTCAATTAGTCCATCAGATAAACGTGCATCCGTCAACAGTTGGTCTGCTTGTGTATTGGATGGTTCGACAAAATGAACTGGACTGTCACCAATGTTTTCATCACCACTCTCTAATGTTCCTATATTTGTACTGGGAAAATAATTTGTTTTTTGTATTTTGGGTAAGTCATCAAGTGTTTTGTAATCAATATTATAATTCGTAATAAGTTCTTTTTTGTTTACGGACTGTTTAGGCATAGATAGTTTATCTAGAATAGAGTTTGTCTTTCTATGAGCTAAATACTTGTCGTTACGTATCTCTTTTGAAACTGAATTCCCTGGATAAGACGCGATTGCACTATTCTCATTTCCTAAAATCAAAGGTTTTGTGTAACGATACTGCGGTTCTTTAGTATTGCTTTGATCCCCGCGAATTGCAACGATTTGGTTGTACCTTGGCCTTTCATGTTTCTCGTCCATACTTTGGTTTTTGATATCCATATCATTTGTATATTTCCAAACTGAAGCTGGCGGTTTGTTTGATTTCTGAGCTTTACGCTCTTCCAGGTGTTCACTTTTACGTGAGCGTTCATCAGTCTCTAACAGCAGCGGTGCCTTTGATTTTATCCCTGTCAAATAACTTAACACTCTTAAAAATACATGTAATAAACGCACATCTTTTGTGCTTGCGGACTGCTCGTTCTTCGTTTTTGGTCTTGCAATAGTTGCATGATTTTTTATAAATGGTGAATACTGAAAGAATCGTTTTCTGTTCATGAAATGAGATGATTCGATTACTTCTAAAATATTGGGTTGACTGTCTAAACTCCGTTGGTTAAAGGTTCCTTCACTATATGTGCGTTTCACAAGCGGCTCAATAGCATGGTCCAACCTACTCCGCTGTTTTCTTAATGTTTTTGAGAATCCAAAAGTGTCAGCCAAGATGCATACATCTAAAATTATTAATATTTTTTGCTGAAAATTTAACTTTATTTCCATTTTTACTTCTTTTTAAAGATTTTACGTGTACACCATGGTGCTTTTAAAAACGTTCTGGGCAGTTATCCAACTACTATTAAAAAATCTTTATTTACGTCGGAGCCTATTACAATAAAAGCAAAAACATGTAAACTGTTACAATTCAATTTAACAGCCCAAACAGATCTTAAGCCATCTCTGCTTTCTTTTATACGCAGCATAATAGGAAACCACTGTAAAAACCAATATCAGACGACCATTCACAGACCAACTGCCCTAAGATCCGGGCTATTCTTGGTCTTCTGGTATAGTTGCGTGCGTCCTTTAGCTAAAGTTATACCACATCATTCAAAACAAAGATATTTCAATATACCGTAACTATCCCTAGAGAACTCAACTATTTCAATAATCTAATTGAATTGTTTGGAACCAGTGAAGAGAAACTGATTTCTAAAGTAGAATTGATTCACGTAATGCTCTCTTGATAGATTTTCTTTCTTCATTTAACGTCATATTGGTACCGCTCTTTAATATATGTACCTTATTCGGACAGGAAATGTCATTGTTGTAATGTACTAGAAGATGAATATCATATTGTTCTTGAATG